>NC_084759.1:32276905-33613461 GCF_028858725.1 Colius striatus | reverse complement strand
GGTCTATAGAGCCTTTCTGAATGCTTAAACCATTTTTTTCTGTCAAACTATTAATATTTTAGATTTCTTTCTTTTTTCAGACTTCTATGGATATTCATTAGGTAACGTTGCCTTGTTACAAGATGTTCTCTCAAGACCATATTTTTCTTACCTGCAGCTACAAACAATAGCTGAAAGGACATTCACAAATACTGTACCTTAGAGTACACTCCACCCATAGTCTTTAATGGATCTCAAGACCATATTTTTCTTACCTGCAGCTACAAACAATAGCTGAAAGGACATTCACAAATACTGTACCTTAGAGTACACTCCACCCGTAGTCTTTACTGGATTGTTTGGTAGGAAATGGAAGAGTGATTTGTCTCTCTGTCTGTGATTACTAGCTTCTGAATTAATAGTATGCCACAGTCTCCTTTGAGGACCCTATCTAAGCATTGCACATGTGGACTTCATCCATAGTGGTAGTGTAGTTAGTTCTGATCAGGGCAGAAATCGTCTTTGGGTTCTTTATCTGCTGGAATCAAAATGAAACCCTTGCTGTTAAATCCACCTTCACTAAATTAAGAATTCGTAAGTTAGAAATACCAGAATTAAAGTAGTAGATATTAGTAAGTAGTTCTAAAAGTACAGCTTCTATGATGCTGAACTAGTTCACTTATTTCATTGCTTTGTCATATAAAAATTTATGAATGGTTAGCATGGGCAATACTGAAAAGTTGTCACCTACCAAGAACATGTACAATATAGAAAATCATAGAATTATTTTTGTCAGAAAAATTTTTTAAGATGACCAATTCCAACTTTTAACTTAGCACTGCTAATTCCACTGTTAAACTATGTCCCTTAAGCACAAAATTTACACATCTTTTAAATAACTTCCAAGGATAGTGACTCAACCACTTCCTTGTGCAGCCTGTTTTAATACTTCTTTTGGAGGAAAAAATTTTCTTAATATTCAATATTCAATTCAATAAAACCTCTCCTGGCTGAATTTGAGGATGTTTCCTCTTGTCTTGTAACTTGTTACTTGGGGTAAGAGACAAACATCCACCTCACTACCTTTCAGGTAGTTGTAGAAAGTGATAAGTTCTCCTCTCAGCATCCTCCAGACTAAAGAACCACAGCTCCCTCAGCCATTCATTGTAAGACTTCTACTTTAGACCTTTCACCAGCTTCATTGCCTTTTTTGGATATGGTCCTGCAACTCAATATCCCTCTTGGAGTGAGAGACTCAAAACCAAACACAATATTCAAAGTACAGCCTCGTAAGTGCAGAGGATAGAGAGATAATCACTTCCTGTTGGCCACACTATTTTCTGATACAAGCCAGGATGCTCATCCAGGACGAGTCAGGAGAAGTAGCCAGTTAATCCGGGAGATGGAAAAAAGTGTCAAAGGCTTTACTAAAGCTGAGGTAGACAACATTCACAGCTTTTCTCTCAACCAACATGCAGGTCACCTTGTCATACAAGATCAGGTTAGTCAAGCAGGACCTGCCATGTTGACTGAGCCCAATCACATAGTTGCCCTGTACATGCCCCATGATGGCACTGCTCCAAAATCATCCACAGTACCTAAGCTGACAGAACCCCAGATCCTCTTTCCAGCCCTTCTTGTAGAAGATTGGCACATTTGCCAATCTCCAGTCTGATTGGACATCATCATTTTTCCAGGACTGCTGATAAATGATGGATAGTGTCCTAGTGTCCTGGTTTAGCAAGGAGCAGCTATTGCTTGGTTAACAGGGGGAGCGGGTTGCAATGAAGATCCGGTAAAAAGTTTGTGGACTCTCCCCCGGCTCCTGGGTTCATACCCACCTCAGGCCCAGCTGGGCCAATCTGGCGCCTCTGCGATCACTACTTTGGGGATGGGAATTTGAAGTATTGGCAGGAGATGTAACAATGATGCGAGATGGAGGCGACCACGCGGACCCTTCAGCCAGAGAAGGAGGAAGGAAGGAGAAGCAATAGACCAGAGACCCCTCTGCAAACTGTAGCGAGAATGCAGGCTGTGCCTCTGCAACCCATGCAGGGCCATGGCAGGACTGAGAGTTACCAGCAGCTCTGTGTGAGTGAGCTTGGACAGGTGACGGACTGTGTGGGGAGACGGCCATGGCCCAGGCTGTGCTGGAGAGCCTGCACGCCGCAGAGCAGCCCCACACGAGAGGCAGAGAGGAGCTGCAGCCTTTGGAATAAATGTACATTGGAGCAGCCTATGCAGGGCTGCCACATGTGTGAGGTACCCCATGGACTCGCAGGGAGGACTGGTGTGGAGCCCACCTGTCCTGAGGAGGGACAAATGGCAGAAGCTACTGGGAATAGACTGACTGAAACCACCACTCCCTGAACCTCTGGGCCATTTAGGGGGGGAGGAGGTAAAAACCCTGGGATCAGGGCTCTGAGTCTGGGAAGAGGGGAGGTGTGGCAAGAAGGTGTTCTTAAAAAGGCTGGTCGGACTCTTCATTGATGTATTACTCTGTGTTTTTTCATTTTGGTTATGTTTTGGTGTTTTACAGTTATGTTTTAGTTGATGTTGCATGAAATTATTTTCTCTTTTCTTCCCCAAGCCGAGCAGCTTGGTCTGTTTTGTTCTGAACCTTAAGTGGCAATTAAGCCCTCCCTGCCCTTGAGCAATTCTCAGCCTCTTCGGTACTTGAGGCTAATCGTGGTCTTTTGTTCCCTGGTGGGCCTAAACCAGATCACCTAGTAAGCATTTCTCTAAACTCCCACACTACCCTTGAGTGGATCTCATCCATCCCCACAGACTTGGGTGTGTCTCAGTGGTGTAGCAAGTCTCCAACCATTTCCTTTTGGATTATGGGGGCTTCCTGTTCCTATCTTTCAACTCAGTGGTCTGAGTACTCAAAGAACAACTGGTCTTACTGGGAGTAAGGCAAAAAAGGTGCCTCAACATATTCCTCATCTTTTGTCACTGCATTTCCCTCCACATCTAATAAAAGATTAAGATTTTTCTTAGCCCTCTTTTGCTGGTAATATGTTCATAGAAACATTTTTATTGTCTTTTACAGCATAACCTCACAGCATCTTGTAGTCCTGAGTTGATTATCCCTTCTTCCAAAGGTCATAAACTATCATTTTGTTCCTTAAAATAGATAGGATTCTTTAAAATACAGTTTTAAAGATCTGTCTTGAGCATAGGGTTATCCAATGTAAATATATCTAAATAAAAATCTAACTCCAGACTTACTGAGATTTCTTGATGGACATTTGAGCAGATTCAGTATATGTGATGTTTTAAACTTTGAGTTGTCACAGGAACTAATCTTTAATGTACATGACAGACAATCTTTTATGCATCAACCCAGAAAATCAAAAGCTTTTCAAGCTTCTTTTAAACAGTACTAATACAGTGTTAAAACTTAATAATAATTTAACACCTGCATTTTAAACACTCTAAAAACATTTAATTTTAGACAAAACTTATTGCTTTTTCATATATGAACTTTTGAAGTTTTACTGCATTACAAATAAAGAGATCATTGTTATCACGTGCTGATAACTGCAATGAAATTCTTTTCTTCTGTAAGTGGCATAGTTTTCATGACTCTGGAACTAATTTTCTTCCAGTCATGCTCTACTCTCATTTTTTAATTTTGAACACCTAGCAAGTTTTGTGTTCCAAAGTTTCAACTAATAATGTTTCATGAGCAAAATGCAGAAGATTGTGCACACAATAAAAATACTAACCTGTTTGATACTGAATTGTGCTCTTAGTATCCTTGAATGATGCACTTGGATAATGCAATGTGCCAAGTCTTACTGTAAAAATTTACTCATTATAGCTATTAGTAGCATCATCTAGTTTTATTTATCTAGTGTAGGTACTCAAGTGTTTGTACATTGCCTGATAGAATAATACAATGGGCAAAGAAAGGGATTTGATTAGAAGACATTTTTTACGACTTTAGGACTTCAGGTCTGCATTGGCTCTTTACTGGCAGTGAAGTCCTGACCAGCTGCTACAAGGAACAGAATCCTGTGCATAAACAGAAGCCAGAAAGACCTATCAACCCCCCTGCAAGGTGATTTGTCTTGATGGCTTCCCCGTTGGCACTGCTACCTTGCTTCTACACCTTTATACCTGACACGTGAATGCAAAGCAAATCTGCAAGAAAACAACCTCTCTTTTGCCCTAAATTGTTAATGAAGCTGTGGTCTTACATTCCTTCATGTCATCAACACCAGTCTCAGAGTTGGACTATTCTGTTTACCTTCAGCCTACTTCAGATCAAATTCTGCTCCCTGGAAAAAAGATTCTTCTTCAGTTCACCTTTTCAGTTACAATTTTTTTAAACATTCAAATATCTTGATGCTAAGGAAATAGTGCAAGATTTGAATTACTCAAATTATGACACAGTGAGAGATTGTGAAACATCAAGTGAGCATGTGGATGTGGTAGAAGAAAAAAAGGTTGAATTTACACTCTTTTTTTCAGCTGCATCATGTTTATAATGCATTCCCCGAGTTCTCCACAATAAGACTCCAACCTATTTTTAGCCTAACTCTCAGGTTTAAACTGTCATCTCCAGTATGCTTTGATTCACAATTACCAACAAATTTCTCAGAGTAGTCAAGTCTCAATTAAAATGAAAGACTGTGTGTCATTATCTTAAGATTACTATTAAAACTTTACAAATATATCATCAAAAAGAGATTATTGAGACTCATCAGTGTGAGAATATTGGCAAAGTGAAAATGGACTACATATACCTGTCTGTTAGATAATCTCTAATCTATGGAAATAATTTGACTCATTAACATTCTTATGGGCAGCAGTGGAACAGGTTGCCCAGAGGGGTTATGGAGTCTCCTTCCTTGGAGGTCTTCAAGACCCGCCTAGACATGTTCCTATGCAACCTCATCTAGGTGAACCTGCTTCTGCAGGGGGATTGGACTAGATGATCTCTAAAGGTCCCTTCCAACCCCTACCATTCTATGATTCTATGATTCTTAGCATCCATTTTAAATGACATTTTTCAAGACTGCATGATAACTGAAATACATTGCATTACTTTTCTGACTCTATAATTATTTCACTGTCAAAAAAAAAGTTACTATTTCTGGGTTTGGGAAAATAAAGTTTTATGAGTCTTATGGAAGCCTAGCAATTACAGAACCCTCGCTTCCTTTTTCAAAGTCTTCATGCTGGCTTGTATAAACTTATGTTGGTTTTTTTTGTATTTTGGTTTTTTTTTTTTTTTTTGTGGCAGAGATACAAAAGGAAGTATTCAAAATGTTTTGTCAGTATGATCTTCTCTCCCAGCAACTATCAGCTGGAAATGTAGTTCTCTAAACTCATACACATGACACTAAAATCATACCATAATGCCCCTGTGGGGAAGTTGTTGTTGCATCTATAAAAGGAAAACAAACAAACAAACAAACAAATCCACAAAGATTTTGTAGCATGTAGCTTAGTTTGGGATTTTTTCAGTGAGTTTAGTTGCTTAGTTATGCTAGGAGTTCGTCTTGCAGTTTGGTCCCCAATAAAGGCCGTGATAGCATTTTATGATCCTATTCTGATCTGCTCATCTGTTAGATTTGTCACATGGCTCTTCTGGTTATTATGTCTCAGTAGAAAGTGTTTAAGCAGAAATTTCACTACATTCATGGTTTTGTTGTTTGTTAGTTAAGGGTTATTTTGGAACAATTAAATATCATTATAATCTGTGTTCCATAGTGAATTAAGCATTTATCTGGCCAATATAAGTAGCTTTCCCCCAAGAAAAGTTATAAAGAATGGGAAGACCTGCTCCTGTCCTTTACAACTGGACTTTTGCCCAGTCTTTGGCCTTTGTGCACTTGTCTGTTTCTCCATCTAAACCTGACATGTTTAATAGTGTCAGTATACGTGAATCTCTGTCTCCTGACATCAGGAATTGTAATACACTCCTCCTAACATACTCTGTAAGGCTGATTTAATAATTCTTTGTCACATACTATTTTCTGTTCTTCTGGTACCTTTATTTAAGTGAATCTTAGTAACTTTACTTCTTACTTTAGTTTTTTCCATTTGCCTGGAGCAGTAAATAATGATGGAAGGTAACTGAACTTTGACTTGATAAGTTTGGCCAACTTAGTATAAGTAACCTGAAATTTATCATGTGCAACTTATACTTCATTTCATATTCCCTGTCCAGTGAAATGCTTCTTTGCAGTGATAGTGTCTGACAAATCACCTAGCTGTCATGAGGCTGAGGAGCAGTGTGCATAATGAGGTGGCTTTGTCAATTTTAATGAAAGGAGACATTCTTTTTTTTTGTTCCAGGGCTGATGAGGAATGGTGCACTCCCGCTCTCTTTCCATTTTCTGCTTGTGGATTCTCATATATTTCACAACTTTTCAGGAATGTTAATTTACAGTATTGTTACTACACATGAGTTTCTTTTCTAGAATCAGTATACGCAGTATATGTGCATGTGCAGTCAGTGACACATATCTCAGTCCTGATTCATTAACAACTTTGCATTATAGGATATATTCAAGTAATTTTATTTGTATAATGAAAGCTACACAGCACCTTTGGGAAACTCCTTTATATGTTATTGTATTCGTTTACCTCATCAGAGAAGATAGAGTCAGAATGTTCACAGATCTGTACAGATGGGGAATTGGAATGGACTCAAGCTGTACCAAAGTTCTGAAACATTGTTTATCTATAATCCATAAATGAATTCAAAAGAAACAGGTTACTCAGAGAGGAAGTAAAATCTTCTTCTTTGGACATAATTAGACAGAAAAACAAACTGAGCAAACTGGTTTAATTGAACCCTAACTTTAACATAGAGTTGTACTTGATAGCCTCCAGTTATATACTGGAGAAAACTTAAAATGAACCAAAGAAATTCAGACTTCACAGTCTGAAATTCACAGTAACTGATAGCATGAACCCAAGATCTTTCTTCCAACATTTTATGGAATACCAAAACTGAGTCACTAAATCTTTGAAATGAGAGAGCTTATAGTTTGAAATTAGGCAATTTGGAATAATACAGTGTAGAGATAGCAAGAAGTTGCAGTATTCTTAAGTCACAGTTTTCTTTCTGATATGCAATCTTATTAAAACAATTATTAGCAAAAGTAATTGCAACTTTTGTCTCCAAGTCCTTCACCCTTTTTTTTTTCCCATATATATGTTGGAAATGACAAACAGTTTTGTGGTTTATATGATTTTTTGCACATCTAACGTCTTCTTTCTTCTGTACTATCTGACTTAATATGCAAAGATTTAGCTGTGTGTATGAAAGCTACTGTCTGTGTTCTTAAGTTTAGCTCAGAAATCAAATAAGTTTAAATCTTCATCCGTATTAGTGTGTTTAAGAATTGATGTGCTGGATTTTAATGTATCTAATGACATTATTGGGTATATTTTTCTTTTTTTTTTTCCCTTCTTTATCTTCTGTGTGAGGATTAGCTTTTTGGCTGATCTCATTGCATTCTCTCCTGAAAAATTACTTTAAAAACTATATTTGTGAGGATCTGTAAGTCTTGCTAAAATAAATGCAGAGTGTCTGTACATTCTCATACAAGTTGCAGGTTTTGGGTTTTTTTTCTCACTATTGAGGATTAATTAATTTTTAAAAGATTTAACAATATATTTACTTTTCCTCTTAAACTAAGAATCACTTGTTAAATAGTACGTTAAGATTATAACAAATTTTCATTGCTGAAAATACTTCTAAACTATTCGTAAAAATTTTGTAGGAACTTACCAGGCTTGCCTGAGAGAGCATTTAGTGATTTAGTGATTGCTTTGATCTTTATTAATAAACATTTACTGTGTGCTCTTTCTTATTTATTTTTTCTTAAAAATCTTCATCCATTTCATAATTTTCACTTGGTGAGAAAAATACTTACTTCTAAACCATTACCATAAGTAATTTTGCAAATAGCACTAGCCAGCAGCCATACTTGTGTCTTTCTTTTTTTTGCAATATTCATCGTGGTTTTATTTAATGTATATTTATAATTTCTAAAGTCAACCAAAAAAAAGGTTAAAAAAATTAAAAGGAAAATTAAACATTCAGGGATTTTTATTTTCCTGATCAGAAACATAATAAAGGATTTTCCAATTGTATGAAGAATTACCTAAATGTTTTTTCCATATCTCTTGTTGAATCAGTCAATAACCTCTTTCTTTCTTTTTAAAACTTGTACTTCCACACTGAAGTCTGATCAAAGAAAGGTTATCTTCATTTAGTAAATCAGACAATGTACAAAGCTTCTTCTCTGCTTCAGTGCAAGAAGGAATAAATGTATAATTACATACATATATAAGCATAGAATATATATGTATAGAAAAACCTCTAATTGTGTGTCATGGCAAGATGTCTTAGTCAAACAGAAAGATTTAAAACCAGTTTTTCAACAGAATATATATTTTATTTATTTTATGAATATATTTTGGTGAAGGAAAAGGTCTTAAACCCTCTAGTTTTATCAAAACAAATCAGCTGACGTTTTGTGTGATTGGAAACATTGGATTCCTTTATTTGCGTGAGTAACGTAAATTATTTTTAGCTGATACCTCTGTTACAGCATATTAAGATTTTTCTCACAGGCAACTGGCTTCTAACCTACTAAAAACACCTGTCTTTTTTTCACATGTCTATATGAGACTTTTTTCTTCTGATCTAAGCATGTTAACATTATGCTGCCTATATTCTTTCCTAGAGAGGGAAATAAAATCTTGAATATGCTTTAAAGCAGTGGATGTGAATTTAACACAATGTTTTTGATGAACTGCATAACAGTTTTCAACTAAAATCTTGATATCTGGTCACTATTTTAATGTTTCTTAAGAAGAAATATAAAGTAAATATCATAAAACACTGAGGGTTTTTTAATCTATTAGTGATTCATGTCACTGTGTTTGACAGTATTATATAAAGCAATTAATTAGATGCTAAGTATAAAAAAAATACTTTTAAAATCAAATGTTAGTTCTTCATACCTTTTTTCTTTTTTTTTCTTTTTTTTGTCTCACTGCTTTCAACTATTTACATGATTCAACTGTGAGTGTTCTTTCTAAAGGCTCTAAGGAAATGGCAGATACAGATCTATGTATTTTCTTCAAATCTAAGGTACTATATAATTTATCTGTGTGCCCTTAGTGAAAAAAAATAGAACTTTCAAACAAATTTATTATTATCTATAACTCTATGGTATTATGTTCTGTGATAATATTCATGGCACAGATATGTTTTGGGATATACAAGAGACAATGCATAGAAGAGATAGGATAGTCCAGGTACATAAAGGGATCACACAGATTACAAGAAGGCATTTGCTAGAAATCTCTAAATTGTGGGGTTCAGAATGAAGTTCTTCCTCTTTGTGTGCTATGTGATTGTAAGTGCATAATCCAAATCTCTAAAACTTAGTCAAAATTAATCATGGTATAAATCTTCTGAAGCTCGAAGTATTGGGTTTGTTTTCAATTATTTTTACTTGATCAAAAAGTAACTAAATCTGAGTGAAGAGCTGAGTGAAATATTCATTGTTTCTTGTTTTTGATTTAGCAACTGAGGTGAAACATCAGAAAGAAATGAAAACTAAATGACTTTTTTACATTTTAGCATAAATCTTTACAGTGGTGTGTCTTTTTGAGAAAAACATGACTGTCCCACTAACACTGCCACAGGCTTTTAAAGAAATAACTTCAGGATAAAGCTGTAGCTGTTTATCACATTAAAAGATGAGTTGTCTTAAGGACTAAAACAATGAGTGCCTTTTACCTAATGAAATATGCTAATATGTGTACAATTGCTTTCTCCAGAGCCTGACTAAGCAGTAAATAATGAGTTCAAGTAAGAGAAAAAAGTATTTTCAGAGAGTGGTAAGATTGCCTCACTTCTAAAACTCAAAGAGTTTTCTTTTTTTAGTTCAGTCAGGGTTATGCTTCTATGTGTTCTTTCAATGTCATGTTATGTCTAGGGCTGGAAGCAGAAGTGCCAAAATATTGTGAAAAGCTGTTCTCATGGCATTTTCTTCTAAGACTGAGATTGCTAAAAAAGTCTTTTTTTCTTTTTTTCTTTTTTAGATTTCTGCCTTAATTTTGCAGACTTGAGGGGTTTGTATAGTGTCAATAAGCTTCAATTAAGCCTGTGAACATTTAGATGTCCATCTCAATCAAACCAAAATTCCAAACCTTTTGAGTCCTATTCATCACCAATCTAAACCTGAAAGCTACAATCCTACCTCTGGCAAAAGTTTTCAAATGAATGTCCGTGCATTTGAAGAAAGTGTCAGAGTACAACAGGTATATCAGGCTGTACTAGAGAAGCACATTTCATTAATGCATTGTATATGGCACATCACTCGGCAGTGGAGAGATTAATCATCTAGTCTCTAAGTTCTTTTCACTTTCCAAAGTTTGATAGTTGTGGTTACACACTCTGCAAGAGGTTGCTTGCTTTCCTGTGAACTCAATGAGTAGATTATTTTTGTCTTTTTCACACAGGAAGAAAAACAATGAAAACTAGTCTTAATATAATGGTCTATAGAAATATTTTTAACCTTTTAAACTTTAAACATCACAGATTAGCATTTAAAAAACACCAAGAGGAAGGGATTAGCAAGTATAAATATTCTAGTGTGTTTGCATAGATGAACCAAGGAAAGAGTTGAAGAGGTGGAGCAGGAAACGTCAGAAAATAGATTTTAGTTCTCTATTACATATTCACAAAGCCAGGTGAAATAGAAGAATGGCAGAAAAATAAAGAAAGTAGAAATAAATTATACAAAGATTACTCTTTATAAACAGTAGGATTATTAGTGGCAGCTGGTGCCTTGATGGATTTTTTTTTTTCAGAAGAAAGAAACACTTGTTAAGAGTGAAATTTTACCTTAACGTTCATCTCATACACCAGACTACATATAACTTAGAAACTATAGCATTTGCATGTTTTATTCATTTGTGTAAGTTGCAACAAATTCCTAAGGGAGTACGTTACTATCAGTCTGGACCTGAAAATATAAGGCAGAGTGAGAAAAGTAAGACATTAAAACAGCTTTCCTCATTGTTCATGATACTTATCAAGTCTAACAAATACAGAGCTGGTTTGCTGCAATGATGCTCTAACACTAACTACTGAATCTGAAAAATACATAAGTTATTCACTGAATAATGCTCTGTCTAGAAGTTTAGACTTTTTTGTCAGATGATTATAGTATAAAAGATGTGCAGAATTAATCTTTTTGGTTCTATGGCTGATGACATAGAATACCAAATACTATTTCTGGTCTCTAATTGGATGCCACTTTTGTTTTGTTTGTTTTTTTTCTTTCCTTTCCTAAATTAAATTATTTGTTATAGTCATATTTTAGTGAAACAAAGATCTAGTTACAGGCCCAAAATTTATCCTTAATGTACTACTCTGAACAAATCAAGGAGATGAGATAAAAATGCAACATAAAATGTGTTAAAAAAATCACCCATGAACAATTTCTCTATTGCACTTCCATTACAGTTTCAGGTGATGCTAAATAAACCATAGTTCAATCTGGTTCCTCTCCCAACTCAGGGTTATTAATTGTTTTTACTTTTCTAATGAAGATGTTAGCTATGTAGCCATGATATCTATTGCCTATAGAAAATTTTGGCAACTGTTTAGCAACTCCTGTTTGCAAGTAGTAAAACTAAATCAACTCATCAAAACCAGTTTTGTATTGTCTATGACTACTTAGGAAAATGATTGGGGTTTCTCTTTAGCAAGCAGCATCCTGATTAGTGCTGTAAGTAACTTCAGTGAAATAAGACACAAGAGAAGGTAATAGTTTACACAAACCAAAAACCAGCAAGGTAGTATGTAAGGTTTCATAATGCAACAATACTAATCTAACGCTACAGAATGAAATATGTATGCAAGTGAAACATGTCAGTGGAAAGTATACCTCTTATAAACTGGTAACTTCAAGTTTCAATTTAGAGGACACATCCTATTTCTGTGTGTGAGAGTTCATGAGACCTTCCTTTGAAAGTTACCAAATCACACCAACTACGTGCAAGTACTACTCTGGTAGAATAAAATTAATATTTTTTCCTGATACACAAAGATATACAAGAAATTGTGGATTTCTGAGCGTAGAAAACATTAGAATTATTTAAAAAACAAAAAACAAACAAAATAAAACAAAACAAAAAAATGCAATAGCCACAATTTTGTGCTAACATTACATACAGTAGTGATTAGTGGATGCTTGTTTAAGAGTAGGAATTGTAACAACAGCACAAACAAATATTCTTAAATAGAAGAAAATATCTATAGCTTAATCAGTCACGATGCTAAGAATCATATTAACAAAAGCACAGGTTTTGTCTTTGTGAACTTCACACACTTTCTGTGTCACTTCTTTTCAATCACCTATATCCAAACCTGCTATAACCAGTGTACATACCAGATAAGAGTATAAAACACTTATTTACTAGCTGATACACAGACAAGACAGGTAGGACTAACAAACCATTAAGCTAACCATTAATCTCATCATCTTCATACAAGATACTGCAGTCTTTGTGTCATGGATTTGTGAGGAGCTGCTTTTGCTAGGTAATGGGGAAAAAGCTACAGTGCTGATCCTACCAAGCAATTCTCAGACTTTCCCCCAGCTTTGAGTTTGGACTCACTTCCAGCCTGGCTGGGTCAATCTGATGCCTCTGCCATCACTATTTAAGAAGGGAAATCTGAAGTTCATCGGAGGTGAGGTGGTAGGTATTATGTGGACCCTGCAGTCAAGAAAAGGATGCTGAACCAGAGACAGCCTTGCAGCCCGTGGCTAGAGATAGAGACCCTGTGACAGAAGAGAGATCCCAGGTCAGACAGGAGAAGGAAATGAAGCGGAACCTCAGTGCTGAATTGGAGCAGCCTGTGCAGAGCTGCCCAGTGTCTGGGGGACCCTGTGCTGAACCAGGGGAGGATGGGCGAGGAGCCCTCCTCAGGAATGAGATCAGCTACCAAAGACATCACAAAAGGATTGATTGCATCCCTCATTCTCTGCCCCAGCGCTGCTTATGGGAGGGGGACCTAAAGACATCAGGATCAGAATTCTAAGCCTGGGAAGAGAGGAGAGATGGAGGAAAGGGGATCTTAAAAGGCTGATTACACTTTCAATATTTGCCCTACTCTGTATTGCTTTTTTTCCATTGGATATTTCTGTTTGTTATATTTTGGTAGGAGATGGATTAAATCAAGTTTTATTTTCTTCCTTAAGTTGAGTAGTCTTATCTGTTTTGCCAGGGACCATAAATGGCATTTGAGCCCTCGTGTCTTGAGGGTGTTTCAGGGTTTGTGGTACTTATGGCTTGATCACAAATGTCTGAAAATTTGGGAGAAGGATTGTAGGATCAACATATTTGATTGAGGTGAGAAATATCTGTCAGCAACAAGCACAATTCTACCTGTGGTAGTTCCAATAGTTTTATTACAATGACCCTTGGGCAATCACAGAATCACAGAACAACAGGGGTTGGAAGGGACCTTTAGAGATCATTTAATCCAATCCCCCCGCAGTAGCAGGTCTGCATAGATCAGGTCACACAGGAACATGTCCATGCAGGTCTTGAAGACCTCCAAAGAAAGAGACTCCACAGCCCCTCTGGGCAGCCTGTGCCAGGGCTCCCTCACCCTCACAGTAAAACAGTTTTTTCTTATGTTTAAATGGAACTTTTTGTGTTCCAGCTTCATCCCTTTACGCCTTGTCCTGTTGCTAGATACCGTTGAAAAAAGGGATGACCCAATCTCCTGACATCTACCATGTAGATATTTGTAAATATTAATAAAATCCCCATTCAGTCTCCTCAAGACTAAACAGCCCCAGTTCCCACAGCCTTTCCTCATAAAGAAGATGTTCCAGTCCCTTGATCATCTTGGTGGCCCTACACTGGACTCTCTCTAGCAGTTCCCTGTCCCTCTTGAGCTGAGGAGCCCAGAACTGTACACAGCACTCCAGATGAGGCCTCACCAGGGTAGAGTAGAGTGGGAGGAGAACCCTCCTGGACCTGCTGGACACATTCTTCTTGATGCAAAATAAATCATTATATTCTTTGAGTACCAATTATTTCTCTAGAAATACCACTCAGTTTTACAGTTATCCAGTTTTTTACAGTTATATCAGTTTTACAGTTTATCAATTTTTTTTACAACAGATCCACAGAACAAAGAATACAGGACACTTACCATCATAAAGGAAAGAGTATTAACAGATCTATAATGTGTCCCAAGAAAGAACTATGCAGCTGAATCTGTGATAATCATTACCATCCACAGGAAATCTTTGACTATCTTGTTTTGGCTGCTCTGTTTGTGGAATATGATGAAGTCAATACATCTTCAACAAAAACATTTGCTTTAGCATAACTTGGCCTTTTAAAACAAAGCTCTGTTTTCTGTTACTTCTATATTCCTGCTCATCAGAACACTGTACTAACTAGATCGTAAAGCGGCTTTTGAAGTCATCAGGGCAAAAGACTGGGAAGGGGGCATAGCATTGTCACAGATCTGTAATCATAGAAGTATGCCTCGTTTTTTTCTCTGTGCATCTCTTCCCTCTTTTTTGTTTCAACACAAGACTTCTCATAGTGAAAACCATTTTTCATTGTGTACCTGATTTCTTGTTGCACTCAATACCAAACAAACATCATCCTGCCTTTCAAGGGCTACAAGTGTTGAGGTAGGCTAACACATTAAAAAGAGCAACCATTCTTCTGTTATTTAACTTTTTGAAACCATATATAATAATTAAGGACAATCAGTTGCGTAAAATCTCCTTATCTGTGTGTTAAGATACAGTGATATTGTGTAAAATTTAAAAACAATAAAAATGCCAATAGCATAAATCATGAAAAATGCATCATGAAATAGAAAAAGGCTTTAAACTTAAGAATGAAACATCAATTTCTCTCATACAAAAACTAGTCTGAAGTATTGTCTAACTAGTCATTCCAAATAGAAGAAAAGATATGGATACAAATAGCTAAACTAGAACAGGAATTTTCTGTCTTTTACATTTGTGAGTCGTTATTATGATTATGATGTATTGGTTACTCCTATATGTGACTATAAACTTTGTGATTTTTCTAACTTATATGCTGACCATATAAATGTGCTCTAGGAATCTTCCAAAGCATCTGTGCATCATAGGTTGAATTTCCCTTTACTGGACTCCAAACTTAGCCTCAATAAAGTCTACTTTAAGACTTACAAATATATCTGTACTAGTTTTGGCTAGGATAGTTTTCTCCATATGAGCCAATATGAGTCTATGTTTGGCTTTGTGCTGGAGACAATGTTGATAACACAGATATTTTAGTTACTGCTGATCAATGCTAACACAGAGTTAAGTCTTTGTTTTGCTTTGCTTGTCCTTACAGCTTTTACTTTACCTGTTAAACTGGGTTTTTTTAAACTCACAAGTTTTCTTACTTTCACTCTTCTGATTCTCTCCCCCATTCTGCTGGAATGGGGTGAGTGCGTAACTGGCTGTGTAGTGCTTGGTTACCAGCTGGGGTTAAAACACAAAAATATCTCAATGGAGCCCTTGGAGTATTACACACATAATACAAAGTGAATGAAAATGTTATTAATTAATTGATTGATGTCCACAATAATAATATGGGAGTGTAAGACTCATTGAAAATATCTTCTTTTAGAGTGAGTCATCAAAAGAAGCAAGTTCTGAAGCAAGATTAGTGTAAAATCAAGCATTATCTTTAATCCAATTATCAGCTATTAGAGACAATGTAGAACATAATATGTGAGGGACAGATGCCATATAGTCAAAGAACAGTTCATAACACATAATACCATCTTTATAGTAGGAAAAAGAAAGAAACATGAGGGGAAAAAAAAAAAGAAAACTAATTTATTAGTTTTTATTGAGTAAATTATTTCTGTTTCATTTACATGCCTTTTCACATATTTTCCTTTAGATTTTTAAAGGCTAAAGTCAGCCTCCTGTATTTCAAATTCTATACAATAATCTCTACCATTATTATATACTAGTACCAGACATTCTGAATGTGAAAACCAGATTATTTCCTAATTACACGATTCTATTAAAAGTCAGTTTTTAATGTCCTTTAATCTCATTAATTCCATACTCAATGTATGTACAACAAAGACTTGACAGATAAACCAGGAAATTAATGCTCCTTTATAAAGAACACTGCATACAAACATACAGAGTAACCAGTATTTTCACTCGGTGCAATTTGAATCTGTCAGAAATGTAGGTTGTGGAACATGTTAAATTGGATTTGAAACTCCGTTCTGAGAACGTGAGATGCAAGAAGCATGCTTAATGTCAGGCAAAGAGAGTCCTACTGAAGTCTCTTAGCCTCTCCCTGATGGGGAGAATAATTGTTGGGGGTTTTTTTGGCTGTAACCAATTGCGAATTTTTGTGAGTTGCTAATGCAATTACAGCCACAGAATAAAAGTAACATTTAAAATAATCCAAAATTACTTTTTGTTTTCATTAGTGCAAAAACCTCCAATTTTTGTCACAGAAACTCATTTGTTCATATCCATTAGAATGATTGTTCCTCTTTTTTTTTCCTTTATGTATACTTCAACATGATACTGAAATTGTCCTTTTCCTGTTAAACTCAACAGATAGTTTTAAAGACTCTTAAAGTTCTTTTTTTTTCTTTTTTTTTGCCAGCCATTACTCAATTAGAGGTTTTTATGCTTAATTCTCTGTATTATGTGGAGAATATGGTTTCATAACTCTTTACACTCTCAAAAATCTTAACAATAATCTTAGTTATTCCTATATGTTATTTTAAGCTTTTTTACTTAAATTTTCTTGATTACCTTTGCAAATAATATAAAATTATTCTAAATATCTCCAGAAGATTATATTGCTTCAAGACTGTGCAGCAGAATTTACAAAGCAATTTCCTTTCCACAATTTAGCTTCAATATCGTGTGCTTTTTATTAATCACAGGTATCCCAGTCATAGAGTCACATATAAGTTTCGCAAATATTCTCTATCTTGCAAATTCAGAGATAACATAATTTACTTCCATTTTACTCAATACATGTAAAAATTGGGAAGAAAAATGCTTCTTGGGCACTGTCTCTACTGAGAATCCACGTTCACCTTGTTTTCTGTTGTGCAGTTTGTCTTAATAATTGTATGTATTGCCCTAGTTCTTTGCTCCTAGACATCTGATTTGTATATGGCTATACACAAGTGCATAATTTATTTGCATAAAATCCAACACATACTCAAAGTCTTTCAGCACCAGTGATTGTGCTTTGTTTAATTCTCCCAAGCTTCTGTGGAAACTTTTCCTTCAAATAACTATTTTTTAAAAATCTGGTGCTATTGGGTACGTATCAGTATCCCAGTTATAGTTGGGAGAGAAAATATTTCATCATTCTTCTTATGAATGCAGAATTCATAACATAGGATATACAATATACAAATGACTACATTTTCTATAAGTATTTCAGTTTTGCCTGATTTATTCTTTATTGAGATGGCATTGTAGGCTTTAAGAGCTACTTAACAGCAAGATGCCAAGTTTGCAAATGGAGAAAAAGTAGATCTCTATCAAATGTATAATGTTGACTGGATTTAATTTAGTCATAACATAAACAGACTCAGGAAGTTTTGAAAATTATTCATTGGAAGGAATATAAAGTTGAGCATTAAATCCCTATTGTAGATCCTATGAAAGCCTTAAGGCCTCAATTAGGTAAAAGAAATTTCTGCTTAGCAACTGTTAGTTTATATACAGCAAATGATGGAGTAGTGCACTGGAGAGCAGAAAATAAACAAAAAGACCTAAAATTAACAAACCAAATTGGTATTATATAAATACATAAAGCATAAAATCAAACAGTAGCAGCAAGAAACAACACAAGTAGCATTTCCTCAGTCAGTGAAGATAGCAGTCGTCAGGTAGCATGCAAAATAACTTATATTGTGTATTCATTTTCATGTGATCTGGCAACAAATCAAGATATCATATATGAATAGAGTAGTTGGCTATTTTTCATATTAATACTGCCTTTCCACATGTAATTTTGGTTTAACTAAGCAAAGCATGCTTAGTACAAGTAAAGAGCATAGTGGTCAAACTCAAAGTAAAATAGTTATTCCTCTTTCATGTAGAAGGATAGTTTAAACTAGGTATAATTAATATGTATGTTTTGCTACCTCTAGATCTTTTCTGGCTGTAGCTCTTAGTTGAGTGGACCTTTGCTGTCTGCCTGGTGCCCACCAAAGCTACTCTCTCATTTCCCTTCTTCAACAGGACAAAGGCCTTAATAATTGACATTTGACTCTACCCCATGTCCATCCTTCTTTCTCCAAGATTTTATTGCTAAGCATGATGTCACACAACATGGAGCATCCTTTGATGTCAGTTTGAGTCTACCGTCTTTGCTGTATCCCCTGGTTTTCAACCTAAGTAGTCTAATCACCCACGTGGCAATTCAGACTGGGCTCTGGAGAAGAAAAAAATAAAAAAAAGGTTATTAGTAAAATTGATGGCAGATTAGGAGACACTTAATTTTACTGTTCTGCTTGATATCTATGATATTTGAATTCGCTGTTGATTACAGAATCTCAAAGGCTGGAAGGGACTTTGAAAGATTATCTAGTGCAATCCTCCTGCCAGAGCAGGACTACCTAAAGCAGGTCACACAGGAACTCATCCAGGTGGATTTTGAATGTCCCCAGAGAAGGAGACTCAACAACCCATCAAAGTGCCCAGTAATGAAAATTGCTAATTGTTTTTCCTAAAAACATTGTACTGAAAAGATTCTTATGACAAAGGTAGCAGGAATTTTGACAAAAAAGTACAGAGATCAAATGTATTTTTTCAGAACTGGATTATATTTAAATTATTTGCATGAAGGAAAATGCACTGTCACCTGGAAATGGTTTTCAAAGTCAGACTGTATTTCCACTAAGTCTATGGATAGCATAGAAAAAAAATGATAACCAACTCTTCAGAGCTGCCTAATAAATTACTTTAACTAGTACAATCCAGTGCCTCCAGTTCCCACCAACATAATCATTTGGAAGAAATGTCTTCATATTTCTTCTTATGTTAGGTAAGGTTTATTTTAAGATTGAGCTAAACAGCTCATCTCATCCTAGAATTTTCATCCATAAAATATGGGAAAAGTCTGAGGAACATGAGTCAGCTGCATTTGTTGAGAAAGATTTGAACTCATTCCCAAATATAAGCAATGCTAAGAATCAGTACACATTCAAAGAAATATTAATAACATCTTTTTTCATTTTTAAAATGACATGATATGCACACTAATTATATACGTTTTTCAGAGCTGAGAAATAGCTCTCCACTTTGTGTATTACAGCATGTCCACATGTTGAACCACATACTTGGAGAAACAGTAGCAAAGTAGATGAAAAACCAGCTTTATTGAGGGACATTACTAAGAGAAAGATTATTTTTATCTTCTGTTTTAATGTTAAGATTAATTTATCATCCTGTAAAAACAGGTTTGTTGTCTAAAAATTTTCATCTCAGGAATCTCATCCAAAGCCTGTCAATATTTTAGGCACAAAAATACTAATGAACTTGATTTTCCCCTTTATATTGCATTTTTAAATCTAATGTAAAGTTGAGAATAAACACACTCTGGCAGATTTAAGAAAGTTCAAGCATATGTGCTATCTGTTAAATTAAACTGGGGAGAAGAGGTGAAGAGATACTCTCCAAGAGTGATATTTTCTTCAAAATCTTACTGACACCAGTTGTGTCTTACCATGAAAGCCTTTCTGTTTGTTTGTTTGTTTGTTTATTTCTCTTTTTTTGCAGAGGTAGTAGGAAGTTACATTTGTCCAGTAGTAGAGCCAGCATACTGTTTTAGACAAGGAGAGAAGGAAATAAAAGAGAAAAAAAAGCCTTGTGGCAAGTTTTAATATACAAAAGCCAAGAGTTACAGCCATCTGGCATTTTGACAGAATGGATCAACTACCCTCCTGTAGCTCCTTCTTTCTTCTTAATCTGCAAGGTTAACTGCTGGCCTGCCTTGCAGGTATTTATAGTGAAAAAATAGAAGTTTCTGTCTGCTGAGCATGCTTTATGTTTACTCCACTTGAAACAAAAATCTTGAACAGCTCCACTGTCTGTTTAGATCACTGAGCATTACTAGCACTGGTCCAAGCTTGCTGTCCTCCCTCATAAAAAAAATCCCATTGAATTTAAGGGGATTTTGCACAAGAACAAAAGTGGGATCAGCTTCATATTTGCATTCTGTCTTTATGAGATAAGAAGTGTTCACAAACTGTTTCAATGGGAAATATTAAACTACTATTATGTGATTGCATGGGCTTTCTTTTGCAAGACAGAAGGATTATTATACCTTTGACTAAAGCAAATTCTACAGACATTTTGTTGACTTGTAGCATGCTGAACAGTAGTCAGTAATTTGTTTATGTTATAATGTCTGATTTCCACTGAAAAAAAATAACAGTCACTACCAAAACAACAAAAGGCTATGTTTTTAAGTGGTTTGTTTTCACTGCACACAGAAAAGTGATATATATGTAACAGCATATGTTACCTGCAGGTCATTTAGCTCTCAGTGCCCACACAGTTCCCTTAGGCTCCCACTTGGTACAAGAATTCTTGAAAAATACAACCTCAAAATTCTTCATAATGAGAGTGGTTAAAGCAACATATAATATATCTTCTCTTGTGTGCACTGTGTTATCTATAAGAAGATAGAAATATCATTTACCTGTAAAGCAAGATCAATTTGTTCATGAGAGACCAAGAGATACAAGCTCTGTTAGATGTCTTAAAACTCAATGTAGCTTAACTCTGAGTTTCTTTTAGAATTGCATAGACATTTCCAAATTCTGTTTGTATTAAAAAATCTGTAAAAGTAGCAGTCAAAAGAATTTATCTTAAGGCTACTTTGGATTTGGAGTTTTGGGGTTTTTTTCATGTTTTAAGTTTTCTTAAAATTGTTTAAGCGATGGAAAAAGGTGTTAATATAAATGAACAGAACATGCAATGCACAACCACCAAAGGCTAGCAGTGCTTAGGTTTTCAGGGTTGTGTTCTGGAAGTAGAGTAGTGGACAAGATTTTTTAAATTTAGTGGCAATATTTTCCAGTTGACACTTGGTTTCAGAAAAAGTACATTACAAGGCATTTTTTTTAATTGTCACAAACACAATAATATATATGAGAGTATAAGAGGTGAAAATGGTATAGTTGTTCTAAACTGAAAAACATAAGAAGGAAACAATTTCTGTGCTTTAAAAAAAAAATGTAGCTGAAATTGAAAATGTTAGTGCCTTTTCTTAACTGTCAGATATGAGAATAATCGGGAAACATGTAGAAAATTGAAATTACTTCTAATAGTGTAAACATGGCACTACCACTAGGTAGCAACATTAGGAGGAAAGGTAAACTACGAAAGCAAAAACCATGCCAGCTCATTAAGACCTTCATCCTCCAGTGGAAGAAAACACACTCAAAATTAAGAAATTGCATTATTGGAAGTTTTTAAAAAGCATATTTGTTATTAGGTAAATGAAGGATTGTTGTTGGGCTTTTTTTAAAAAATTATATTTTCCATTCACTGTTTTATTTAGACATATTGAATTAGTGTTAAAATAAAAAGAAGATTTGTTTAACTCAGATTCCTTCATTATTTTAACATACATTTAACTCAGAAAGTCAAATAATCTGAAGTAACATCCACTTCTTCTGTTTTTTGAAATGTACAGTCACATCCTCAGGAATTTCACAGCAGACTGTAATCAGAAGGGACATTCCAACCTGAATGCCAGAGGCAAAAACTCACAAATTCTGCTGAAGAATATGCACAGTACCCTCTCCCTCCCCTAAATTGCTCCCTGGATACTGAGCCACAGCACCAACAGTGACCAGTAAATTAGGTAAAGGTGCAATCTTGGACCTAAAGAACCCATTGTTCAGACTTTGTTTGCAGCTACTGCTGTTTTAAAGGAACAATTGTGGTTCTATGGTTTATGTGGAAAAAATAAAGACACAAAAGACAATCAGGCCCAAGGGAAGAGGAAATAAATTACACATCTCTGCTTCAAATATATTTTGATATTAACTTCATTTTCCTATGTTCTTATGTACATATCTGTGTGAGAGTATGCAGCTTACATTTGCCCTTTCCTCTGCAAAGGACACTTCTAGAATAATAAAGGAAATTGAGCTAAATATTATTTTATAATTATTTTTACTTTATTATCAAGTGTGTTGACAGTGTGAAACTGAGGCTATAAACCAATTATTTGGAAAAAAAACCCCAATAGCTGAGGATACAAAATAATTGCTATTATATGCCTACAGAAAATGTAGAGCTAACTGATTTTTGTTTTGAAAGTTTCTTTCAAATACATCTTTTATCAGAAAATTCAAAATCTTTGAAAAAAAACTTTTCCAAGGAAATTTAAGTAGAAGTTAAATTGATTTTTTTTTTTAATTGATTTTCTCAATGAGAAAGGACAGAGATCAACAAACTAAAGCTTTCAACTACAGCCTACGAAAATATGGTTCAAGTTTTAACGCTGTTTCATGGAACCTGCACTTTTTACTTTCCAGTTCATGAACTTCTTTTAGCCCTCCCTGTCCTTAGTGCATTCCAAAGTCCCTTGGTACTTATGGGTGATTGTGGTCCTTTGTTTCTAGATAGGCCTAGATAGGCTATTCAAAGTTGTCAGTTTACCAACTCAATAGTCAACTCTGCAGTTTAAAAAAAATGCAGAAGTACCTGCCATTCATTTCAGGAAAAAAAGGTAGACATGGTATTGTTGCTTTGTTCATCCTCCAATTACATTCTATTTCTAATCTTGTTGTGTTATTATCACGGAAATATGTTTCTATTCCAATGGAATTCCAGTAAGTAGATTTTACATACATATCTATTTTGAAAAAAATAATTAAGAGATTTTTTTAAGTAATATATCTCCAAAAGATGTCTTGGATAATTTTATATTTGCAAAGCTTGAGCTTCAATGTCAGTGTGGAAACAAAACTATGACTTTTGCTACTCCAGCTATAGGTATAGTTGCGAATACAGAAGTAAGACATGATAGTAAACAGTCAGTGACTTACTGGAGAACAGATGTAAAGTGAGTCCTATGAGTAAACAGATTATGTAGAATTCATGCAGTATGGCTGAGAAAAACAAGATTGTTTGAGTCTTAAGACTTAATGTCTTATGTGATTGCAGTGGTTTTGTGTGGGACAGGTTTTAGTAGTGAGGGACTACTTCTTTAAACAAAGAGCTGCCATAAGGTTTCCCTGTAGCTGGTAGGACCATGGCCAATCAATTCTAAGATGGACCCACAGCTGACTCAGGCCTGGCCAATTAGTGATGGAGGTAATGTCTCTGAATAAAGTGTTTCAGAAGGTGAAGAAGTTGCTGCACAATTTCTAAACTGCAGCAGCAATAGGGATTGAGAATGTGAAAACATACATACAGACACCAAGGTCAATGGAGGAGGAGATATTTAGGCCCAGAAAGAAAGACTCCCCTGTGACCTGTGGTAGAGAGCATGGTGAAGCATCTGTGCCCCTGCAGTCCATGGAGGACCACAGGGAAGCAGAGATCCACTCGCAGTCCATGGAGTACCCCATGCCAGAGCAGGTGGATACCTGAAAGAGGCTATGAGTCTGTGAGAAGCCCACACTGGATCAAGTTCCTGGCAGGACCTGGGAATCCATGGAGAGAGGACCACACACCAGAGCAGATTTGCTGTCAGGACTTGTGATCCTGTGAGGGACTCACACTGGAGCAGTTGGTACCTGAAGGAGTTCTGCCGGTAGGTGATCCACACTGGGGCAGGGTGTGAGGAGCAGCCCCAGTGGGAGGCCTCATGCTGGAGCAGTTCATGAAGAACTCTAGCCCATGGGAAGAATCCACATTGAACAAGCTTGTGGAAGACTATCTCCCATGGGAGGGATCCCTCACTCCCACACTGTAGCAGTGGGAAGTGCAAGGAGTCCTTCTCCTGAGAAGAAGCAGCAGCAAAGTTCATCTGTAATGAACCATAACCATGATCATCTGTAATGACCATAACCTCCAGCCACCACTGAGCAGGGAGGAGAGAGGGTCCTAGGAAGAAGGAGAGGTGGGCAGAGATGTTTTAAGATCAGACTTTACTTGTCATTTCCCTACTGTTTTGATTGTTCATTAATAAGATCAAACTTTTTCTCCCCAAGTGGTTTGTTTTGCTTGTGACACTAATTGCTGAGTGATCACCTTGTCCTTATCTTGACTCACAAACCTTTTGTTATATTTCTCTCTCCCCTGCCCAGTTTAGCAGGGGGAGTGATAGAACAACTTGGTGGGCACCCATCACCCAGCCAGGGCTAAACTACTACAATGATAATAAACTGATGTTTACAGAATGGCTTAATAGCTTGAAAGAATGTAATGGAACAAGCTTACAGAATGCTAACATGTCTGTACTGTGAAGTGGGTGAAATTATTATTTGATTCCTCCCATATTATAGCTGGAAAGTGTTTTAATATCTGAAATAACATTACTGTCCTCCTACATCTGCCTTCTGAAAGAACACTAGCTGAACTGAGAGAACTGATATGCTTGCTGGTATTCAGAAATAAAAGGTACTGTTTAATCAAAGGTAGTGGTCTTTAGAATAATAGGGAACATTAAGAAAAGGATTTTATGCTCTTCAGAAATATTGCAGAAAAGTTAACCTAGGTTTTTGTGTGATGATTCTGATATAACTCTTGCACTGGAGATCAGGACAGTCTGCGGCTCTATCAGTCTATATTTATGACTTCTTACGAGTTGCTCTGATCAGTATTTCTGTGAGAGAAACTCTTTCGCTTTGTAGGCTATCATCATCTTGTTTCGGTATGTTTCCTTTTTTCCTGAACTTTAAACCAACTGACACAGTAGGTGGTTGAGGCAACTGAAACAGAGCACTGTGTTTTCTCCCATGTACTTAGGCAGACATTTACTATAGTCCTCAGATCTTGCAGCTCGACTATGATACTATTTTTTTTTTCCTAAGTCTAGAAAAAAAAAAAAGGAAAAGTAAAAGCAGCTAACCGATATTGCTCTAGTTAACTTTATAGATAACTGTAATTGACAAGTACCATCTTTTTGCGGTTGTTTATGACAGCTGAAGTCATCATGGCTTTAAGTTTTGAGAAGTCCATGCATAAAGAAAGGACTGTCACTCAGCTTTTCTTACTAATAAACTTTGAAAAGAAGTTTAAAGAAAAAAAAATTATTATGAATTAAGTATTAAAAATTTTAACTTACAACACAGAGTGGATAGATGAAAGGGATAAATATTTTCATAAAACAATGATAACAAGAATATTTTTTGCAGCATGTTATTAGATATTTGTTTTCATCTTGGTCATACCAGTGACAAACAAGTCTTTCTACAAACCTGAAGTGAACAGCTTTGCATGTATACATCAAAACAACCTGTGACAATGTTCTTTATGGTTATTTATGACAAATTACTTAAGGACAAATACAAAAGAAGAAATGCAGTCAGTAGAACTATTTAAGGAGGTAAAACCTTCTATCTTTCTATGTCCTGATTCAAAGATTTCGAGAAATAACATGAAAGCCATCAAAATAGAGGACTTTTGATTTCATACATCATAAATTTGGATTTTTTTGGGGGGAACATGTTTACTCAAGTTAAAACATCATTATTTTTATCACTGTTTAAATGTATACATTTAATGCAATGGAATGAAGCTGGAACACAAAAAGTTCCACTTAAATATAAGAAAAAACTATTTCACTGTGAGGGTGACAGAGCAGTGGAACAGGCTGCCCAGAGGGATTGTGGAGTCTCCTTCCTTGGAGATCTTCAAGACCTGCCTGGACATGTTCCTATGCGACCTGATCTAGGTGAACCCGCTTCTGCAGGGGAGTTCATAGAATCATAGAATGGTAGGGGTTGGAAGGGACGTTTAGAGATCATCTAGTCCAACCCCCCTGCAGAAGCAGGGTCACCTAGATAAAGTTGCATAGGAACACGTCCAGGTGGGTTTATTTTTAAGACAAACATGTCCAGATGGGAATATTTTTCTCTGCCTTCCATCTCTAGTTGCATATTGCTTTTGACAACAGTTTTGGTCACATTTCTTTCTCTTAACCTAAGTATGAATAATACTCATAGAAAATGTTATTAGGTCTAACCTATATAGAATAAAAGTTTTAATGAGTCAAGTAATGTGTCACATCTTTAAAATATGTATAAATCAAGCACATTTATGTATTGCCCGCATTATGTAGATTCTAAACCCTTCTGTACTCTCAACAGACAAAGATTACATGGCAGCTGAAAGCTGTTCCCTTTAAACTTTTCTGGATTCTGCTTTCCCTTTTGCCAGGTACTGAAGTCAGCCAGATGCAGAACAGAGATCCTACCTTCTGGTTCCAGCCACTTGCTTTAAGCAGTTCAAAAATCAACATGCTGAACCATTCAGCTGTTGCTGTAATATGCCCAGAAAATCTACAAAGTGTGGGACATTTCCAACATCCTCATAGATTTCAGAGCACCATCCTGGCTTGAACTTGAACAGCTACAGTATGTGGCTACGTTTTAACTCGGGCCTCCTGTTGATATATCAAATTTACTTTAGAAAACCATCATTTTGTTAGCACTGTTAAATAGTGCAGATTTGTTTTCTTTATTTGCTTGCAAATGCTTTATTTATTTATTCTGTTTGTTGATTTAAAAGACTCAGTAATGGAGTGGTACACCATTTTTGTGTCCAAGGTGATATCCTGGACAACTGAAAGCCAATTACAGCACTAGCCCAAAACAAAACTCTGTCATTCACCACAATCTGGGAAGGAGGCAAGGTCTCATTCCCATTTTAACTAACTATTAAATGAAATAAAAAAATCTGGATAGAAATTCACAATGAAGTGACAGCTGGTCAGCTGCTACTAGGGTGTATCTAGTATCATTTGTTCTCCGTAATACTGGGCTTTTTTTAATAATAATTAAAAAAAACAAAACAAAACACCACAGTAGAAGAAAGTACTCACCAGCTGTTCCTTGCACAACATAAATTTAAATGAAAGGCAGAAATAATCTATGAGTTTAAATTAATCTCAATTGGCACAGGAGATGTTTCATGACAAGTGAAACTCCCAACTTTATTGCCTTTCTCCACCTCAACGAGACAATTTGTAATGATGTATTTCAATGGTACCTTGAACACCTCTACCCCTTTAGATAATTTGTGGGGAAAACACAGCTTTTAGAATTTTTTTACTGTGAATAAAGGAGAGGAGAAAGGAGGGGAGAAGAGATCTTTCTTGGGAACACTGATCTAATGGGTCAAAGTGTTTTGAGCCTTGAAGAGCATGCTATTCCACTTGAGGAATCAAGGGCCTAGATGATTAATTTACATCTGACAGACTGAAATAACCCAGTGAATGCAAAGTATACAGAAAAGTTATTCACAGAGATATATGTATACTTTCCCATAAACTTAAGAAAAGATATACAATATTCCAAAGGGTATTTTAAAACAGGAGAAGGTCATACAGACTTGTAAGAAAAATGCTTATAAGGAAATGTGTGTAGTGTAAAGTCATAAAATACAGAAAAAGGTTTTTGAGAAGTGTAGTGAATCGGTGCTTTAATGCAATGATTCTTTTTAAATGCAAAGACACCAAGGCCAAACTGAGCTATTATATGACAGGCCCATTTGTAAATATGATTAACTAACTCACTTGAGTTTTTTCTCTCACAATTTCTGTGGTAACCTGTCTTAATTGATATTCTAGAAAACTAATGGAACATTAGGTTGCACAGTCAGTTCTAGTGGACTCATCCAATATATTTGACATTGTTTACCTTGCGAAAGTGAATTGAAATCCACAGGAATTAAGTATAATATTGCATATATTTCTTTTCTGAGTAGCTTGGTTACTTGGTTACTCAATTTTTATTATTTTTTAAATATAAACAAACTGGAAGTTTAACAAGTCAACTCATGTAATTTAAATGATTGTTCTTCTTTAGGTTTCAAAATTACTAACAGCTTCATGCTTAGAAGTTTCCATTACTGCATGACATGGAACTCTACTGTCAGAAAAGTAACAGGATAATTTCAGGCACAAAATTCTTCCATTTCAGTTTTGAGATATGATAACCCTATGCTTTTTTCCTGTTCTGGGCATCTGGCAAGCAACCACACAAATTATGTAGCCTGCATGAGAAGATTTTCCTGTCTAAGATTTTTTTTGTCTAAGTTTGTAGGTGCAGAGCAATGTTTCGTGCAGACAGCTAGTCAGAGAGTCACAGATGTCTGCACTCTAGATATTTGCTAAATGAGTTCTACCTAAAGTGTATATCCTAGACATTTAGTTCAGTTAATTCTAAACTTCTGAAACTTAAAAATCTATAACTGAGATTGCCATTCTTTCTTCTTTTTATAGTTAATGGATATGAAAAAAGAAATAGCTAGAGTTAGACTTTTCTCATTCTGAGATGAGTACTTAACAAGACCAAACCAAACATTCTCCAGAGGGCTGCATTGAAGATAGCCTTGTTTCTATTTCAAACATGATCTTTTTTTCCTTTCCAATTAGAAATTATAAATTGCTCCTGTACAGCAAAAAAATTACTCTTCTAAAAACTCAAATGAAAATAGTTGTTTTGACTTTGTTCCAAACTAAGTGTGACACAATTTAAGAAAACCGTCTGGTTTTAAACTAACTAGCAATTGATTTAGAACTTGATATTTTCCATTCAAAATAATATTTAATTGATCTTTCAGGACACTTCTTTCCTGTAGTTATTTTTTTTGTGGTTTTTTTTCTTATTTTTACCTAAAGCCAGTAAAAACATCAATGATACAGTGTCATATGAGTACCTTGGAAAAGATACTCTTCTATCTTTCTGTTGTGGCTTTACATAGCCAGCAATGTAGCACCACAACAGTCTCTTGCTTGGTGCCCCCCATTCACCCCCATCCTCATTAGGATGGCAGAGGCCCCAACGAAATGGGAGATAAAAACAAGATAACCAAGGTTGTTGTGGATCGAGAGAGGGGCAGGGAGGGCTCACTGCCAATTATGGTTCTGGGCAAAACATACTCTAATACTCATCTTAGAGTAAGGAAAGTTTGTTCTACTACTTACAAGAAACAGAACAGACCAAAAGCAAAAAGGGAGAAGGATGATGAGAAAATTACAACCAGCACTTTAAGATCTCCCTCCCTCATCTCTTCTTTCTTTGCAGGCTCAGCTCACTGCTCCCAATATCTCTACCTCCTCCTCCCCTCCTCAACGGGGAAAGGAGGGGGGGGGGGTGGCGGGGGGAGGGGTAAGGGAACTGGGAATGTAATCAGTCTCTCACAGATGGGCCACTTCTCTCTTCTCAGATGAGAACAACTCCTTGCATTGTTCCCCTGATGCAATACAGCGTCCCTCACATGGGATGCAGACCTTAATGTCTCCTGCGTGGGTTATTCCCCACAGCTGCAACTTCTGCAGATACAGGCCCCCTCCCATGAGACATGGTCTCTTCTGGGCATAATTTTAATGAACTTCTTTAGTGTGGGTTCTTCCCAACACTTACAGCTTCTGTGAATATGGAATCCCTCACACAGGACATGGACTCCTCTGGCCATACTCACTGCCTTTGACATGGGGTCTTTAACAAAGAAAATCACTGCTCCCGATGCAGGGTCTTTAACAAAGTGAGTCATTGCTCCTGATGTGGGGTCTTCAAAGAAATGCAAACAAATTGCTGCTTCACCACTCCTCTCCACAGCTTGCACGGGAGTCTCTGCTCCAGCATAACCGCTCTTCCCTCACTGACCTTGGAGACTGCGTGGTTGCTTCTCTCCTTGCGCCACCACCAGCCAGAAAAGACGAAGGAAGAGCCTTCCTCTTCTGGCTTCTTCTTAAAAAGAGATCATAGAGTTGTCTAATTGGCTCAGCACCAGAAGTGGGTCTGGCTCAGAGCTGGGGAGAATTTTGAGCAACTTCTTACAGGAACCATCTTTATAGCCCCTTCCCCATTACCAGAAATGGCTGTCATGTCAAACAATAACACTTTCAGATGATTACATTGTCTCTGTGTTGGGTTCTGTTTCTATTCATTACAAATGACCTGTTTCACTTCCTCATGCCTCTTCAGTGTAGCAATGTCTGGGGAATATAGGAGTTAATATTACTGCTTAATGTACAAAACTTGTATCAGTAGATTTAGGAGTCAGTGTTGAGACTACAGTGTAATTGCAGAGGGGTTATTTGTTCAGTTCTGTGAGTAGTTGGAGTAGAATTCAAGCCATTACAACACTAACACAATTTTATCATCATGGCCCATCTAGGAAAATGATCAGCCAAAATTACCAAAGGCCTTTGGAATGTCCTAAGGACAGGGAGGGCTCAAATACCACTTATGATCCCAAGTAAAACAGACCAAACTATTCAACTTGGGAAATAAAACAGAAATTTATTTAATCCACCAAGAACCATAAACATCAAACCCCAAAACATAACACATAGAAAACAGCATAGATTGGTACGGTGATGAACAGCACAACCAGCCCTTTAAGACCACCTTCTCCCCACCTCTCCTCTCTTTCTGGTCTCAGAGCCCTCATCCCAGTGTCTTTATCTCCTCCCACCAGGAACGGCTCAGGGGGCCAGGGAATGGGGATTTCAGTGAGCCTATTCCTGATGACTTCTGCCATTTGTCTCTCCTCAGGGTAGGCATGCTCCTCACCAATCCTCCCTGCTCCACTGTGGGGCTCCTCACACACCCAGCAGCCCTGCACGGGCCACTTCGATGTGTGTTCATCTCAAAAGCTGCAGCTCCTCTCTGCCTTTCATGTGGGTTTCTCATGTGGGCCCCCAGGCTTTCCAGCACGACCTGTGCCATGGCCGCCTCCTCACACAGTCTCCTGTCCATCTGGGCACACTCACCTGGAGCTGCTGGTGGCTCTCAGTCTTGCAATTGGCCTTCATAAATTACAAGGGCACAGCCTGAATTCTTGCCATGGGTTGCAGAGGGGTGTCTGATCTGGCACTCCTCCTTCCTTGCTCCTTCTCTGACTGTGGGGTCTGCATAGTCAACTCCATCTTGTACCACTTGTCTTTCAGCTCAGATTTCCCTCCTTAAATAATGACAAATAATGACGGAGGTGCCAGATTGGCATGGCCAGGCTGGAGATGAGTCTGCCTCAGAGTTGGGGATGTTTTGAGAACTTCTTACTGGGACTATCACAGCAGTTCCCTCCCCCTGTTACCAAACAAAAAGTGTCTCTACAGAAACCCATGACAGTCCAGTAATATCTCTTGATCCTACTAATTCAGGAAAAGGAAGCAGTTATTGGTTCTATACATTACTTTCAAGGAATCTATAAGCTGTTATGTAAGATTACATATGAATCCTGTCTGCTTTGGTGTTGTATCACAATCACTGACCTGTTTTCACTAGTTTAATAGAAGATGCAAATTCCCCTACTTTATGATAAATAGTCTTTAACATTGAGCTTTAACACTTAATAATTAGAAGCTGACAGTCTGTATTATAAGGTTTCACACACACATCCAAATTACATATCCTTTAAAAACAAACAAAGAAACAAAAAAAAATAATTTAAACATCTAGTAATAGTCACAGTATTATTAAAAATGGCTAATTGTAAGCTATGGAAAAGCTTGTTTCTGTGTCAGTTTTGATTCAGAAATCTTTCCGCTCCCCTGTTTTATGAGATAGAAGAATAAGACTTACTTTTTGGAGAATATTATTACGATTTTTCCACTTGGTACTCATCTATTTTAAAGGCCATATAGATGTAAAGGTTTTTTCTTGTCATGCCTTGGATTTGGTTAAATGATTTTATTTTTTTATTTTCATTTCCTTTTATTAAAAAAAAAAACACAAACAAAAGAAACCATATACAAGGTATGTTTTGTCATAGAGTTCATAATTCAGGAAACCAAAAATGGAAAATTTGGGTTTGCAGTCTGTTACTGAAGAAATAACAGTATCACTTTCTAGAAAAGGACACAAAATATGTAACAGTTTCTCTTACTTCATACCTCAATGTTTCAACATTTCCAAGGACTCTTCCTCTCTTTCCAGTCTCTTCAGTGAAGCATATTGCAGCTCTACAAAAGGAGTTGATGAAAACATCTATGTCTGTTTAATAGCTTTCATAAGGTGGTAGATTATCTGTAACGTGGTTATCAGCAGTTGAGACTGGGGGGAAAAAAGCATGACAATGTTTCTCATTGTTTTAAAAATACATAGTTATAAAGTTAGCAATGAAATCTTCATCACTCCAAGTACTTTTGTTCATTAGTAGTTAACTTAGAAATCACCAAAATGAAGAGCTTTGTTAACTACTGTCCTTACTGAGGAAGCTGATGCTTGTGTTTAGTTAGAAACTTCTACCAACTTCTAGCAGACTATTGCAAGATCGGAAGGATCTGTTTAATCCCTGAGCAGAAGATGGACCTGAAAGCCTGAAGAAATGTTCCTTTAAAAAATCAACATGTCAACATAGCTGCTTTAAGTATTACTTTTGGTCTTTTGGTTTTTTTTTTTTTTTTTTCAAATTGCAAACTGTTCCCCTCTATTTGTAGTGGAGTTAATTTTGCCTTTATTATGACCGTGGATGCATGACTGTTTAAAAATATTAGCAAAGGGTAATGAGCCAAAATCATTATCTTCACTTGAAGTGTTTAATACTAAATGTAAATATTCAAGGGGCTTGAGTGCCCATGTCATCCCTCTGGGCTTTATGCATCTGATTATAAATGTCCCTTCTGCACTATCAACTAGTCCTCATCATGACTTCTGTCCAGTGCTGCCAAGAAATAATAATCTAGAGTCATTCATTGCTTACCAGCATGGAGACAATGCTTAAAAAACACATAGGTTGATTCCTCCTAAAATACTCTTGTATAATTAAAAATGTTAATAAGCAATTAATAAAATTAGAAATAAAAATCAGACTGGTTTAGATAGATGCTAATTCTTCCAGTGTACATCAGGCAGCATTAAAACTATTAGTGCCCAGTGAGACACTACTCATAAAAAGAGAAAGTAAGCTGATGACTACCCTCTACATACACTTCCAGTGGCCAAAGATTTTATTCTGTGGTTTAGAAGAATGAAAGAAGCTGTGGCAGTTTGACCCTGGCTGGTGCTCTATCACTCACCTCCTCAGCAGCTGGGGAGAGGAGAAAATGAGAGTCTCGTGGGTTGAGATTAAAGCAGTTTAATAAAGAAACAGCAAAACTGTGCTTTCAGGAAGTGAAGCAAGAGCAGATAAAGCTGTTACTCTCTACTTCCTATCAGCAATGATGTCCGGCCACTTCCTGAGAAGCAGGGCTTTCGTACGTGTAGCGGTTGCTTTTGGAATCTTGTCTCCCCTTCCTGCTCCTCTCTCCCAGTTTATATATGACTGAGCTGATGTCATATGGTATGGAATATCTCAGCCTGAGTCAACTGTTCTGGCCATGGTCCCTCCCAAGATTGTGCTCACCCAGCTATTGGTGAAGGTGGGGGAAGGAATGCTGGAGGGACAGCCCTGATGCTGTGCGAGCAGTAGTCATAATATTGATACCAACAGTAAGCACAGCACTGCAAGACTACCATTCCAGACACACTACAAAGCTAATGTCTTTATTCACTTTTTCGTGAAACAGTAGCACCTGAGGGAGACAGAATTTATTACAGCAATCCATTGTCAGGAATGCATTAAACACATAGAGGAAATAAAAGGCATGTAAGAACTTTCTTTTTTCACCGACAAATGTCGAATAATAGTGAAATGTGTTTCTCAGATTATTTCTAGAGTTCCATGAAGTACATAATAAACTTTAAAAGAGCTATGACATTTGTTCTGTGTAAACCTAACATGCTCTTCTCAGCATAGAATCTTGTAGAGATTGCAAAGAAGCATATATCCTTCTTTGTGAAATAAACATTTGTAATTAAGATTTTAATCTCCAAGGAATGGGGTTTATGATTTTTAGAGGTGACGTAAAAAGGTAAATCTATGATAGACTAGTGCAGTCCATTATTCAACTTCATACTGCATAGTACACATCAAAATGCATCTTCCTACCAGTATTTCTTATTAAAGCTCATACTTCACCTAGAGCTGGATTCATTTTGCCTTAATATTGTCTTCCAGCATTAATACTGTTTTTCAGCAATTTTTTTTTTTGTTGTTATTTAAGTAGGTATTTGAGTAAATTTCAAGTTAGATTTTTGTGGAGTTTGTTGGGGTTTTTCCCCCTCCAGTTTAGTGAACATATATTTAAATAAAATGTGTTACATCTTCCTGAATCTCCACCTCCATCTTGAGTTTCTTTAAGTTTGGATAAAACTTCTCGAAGACAAGACATCTGAGGTAAACAAATCTAATGAAGAGTGACTGAGGGAACTGGCATTGGTTTAGTCTGGAGGATGTTGAGGGGAGACATGGTCACTTTCTACAACTACCTCAAAGAAGGTTGTGGTGAGGTGGATATTGATCTCTTCTACCAAATACAAAGTGATAGGATTGAAATTGCACCAGAGGAGGTTTAGATTGGATATTAGGAATTTAATTGTTTTTTCACCAAAAGGGTCACAGATCTCTGGAATAGGTTGATCACGAATGCAAAATTCACACAGATTGAAATCACAGATTCAAAAATCACCAGATCTGGAGATATTTAAGTATGTGACAACATGGCACCTAGGGAGATAGTTTAGTGGTGAACTTCATAGTATTAGGTTAATAGTTGGACTCAATGATTCAAGGAATCTTTTGCAACTTAAAATATGCTGTGAACCTATGATTATATAAACTTAAGGCAAAATAGGAATTGCACAGTAAGGTTGTTATTTCTTTTCACCAAGCAAACAAGAAAACTGAAATATCTAACTCATTTTACAACCACAGTTTCCAGATATTTCCAGATAGTCCAGATGAGCTTTATAGTCAACGTTACCTCAGTGTAGCTAATTTATAAGTGCATAAACATGTTTTGATGTTATTATTTTCCTAATGTTTAATATATCCAGCTAAGGAATAGAAACAATATCATGAAAGAACAAGACCAAGACAAATGGCATCATCATTGGAATTGATGATACAAGGAATGAAGCCATCATAGTAAATCAAGAGACTAAGAACTATTTGTAGAAATAATTCAAGGCAATAGATGCAAAAAAAATTTCCTGATTTAGTTTTTAAGCATTCCAGAAACAAGGAAAATAATGCCAGCAAAGTTTGTTTAATAAAAACTTCGGTGCCTTTAATCTGTATCTTGTATATTCATTGTGACTAGAGTTAATGCTTTGAACTATAGTTGTCTGAATGTGTCACATAAGTATGAAACAATACCAGTTAACATTTTATTATTTATTTATGTGCTTACTTACATAGCCAAGCCATCTATCCATGCAATATTAAATTCACTGCAGTGGTATGCAATTGCAACTGTACTCATCTTAATGGAATTCTGCTTGTTTAGGCCTACAAATATTTAGTCCCACTAGATATGTCATCTGGATAGCAGCATTTTCAGGTAAATATTATTCTTTTCATATTGCTCTGGAGGAAATGCTACATAGGATTAAGGGTTCTGTCCAATACCACAAAGGATATCTGCTCTCAAAGCTTGTGTTATAACATTGTTTCTTTGCTCACAGGCCTGAACTCAAATCACACCTCTGTCTAAAGGAAAAGGTTCTGCATTGCCTTGTAACCTTCTTTTTTAGTGACATTTTGGGACTGCTGACAGGAAGATTTCAGGTTATGCTTGACATTTTGATAAGTAACATCACATGAATGATCTTAACTTTGCCTAACTCAAACTTTTCCCTGCTTTTGAACTGTTCTAGAAATGAGAATACTCATCTCTCTTTACACTTTTTCATACTATGTGATATACCATGCAATTCATTTGCTATAATTAAAATTAATGAAGTACCATTGTGATTTTTTTCTTTATAAAAAGTTATTTAATTACAGTTCTAGGTTTTGCTTTTAAATTTAGAGTGAAGAGGAAAAAAAAAGAGCTTAAATACAAATTGAACATCTCACTAGTTTTAAAGTGAAATGGATTTATTTTATTGACTTGTTTTAGTTTAGCAATGTCTGATTTACATGTAAGAGCTAAGAGTTCAAGGTGTATAATACAAAAATTTATGTTTAGAAATCACTTTAAGACCCATTTTTACAGTCAATTTTCTTCATTATAACAATTAATAAGTTAATAACTACCTGTCTTTATCATCTTTTCCTGTCTCGTGTTTACCCAAAATGTTCTCTACCACTGAAAAATGTCCCAAGTCATTAAAAAGTCCCTTCTTCTAGATATTGCAATGGAAGGCAGATGAGTACTACAGTGATTTTCAGCAGCATAAAACTCTTAAGAGATTTTCAGTGGGTTGCAGGGAAGAAAGCAGCTGAATCAATGGTTTGGTACTGTTTTACTGACTTTTATAGTACTGTACAGAGCATACCTCAGAGGAGACCATCTATACCGTGACACAGAGAGAGGTAATAGCTGAATTAGGAAGGAACATAACTGGAATGATGATGGGACCTTCATCAATTTTAAAGTAAAGAGATCTGTGTGTTTGCCCTTTAATTAAAAGGAAGCAAAGAGGTTACACACCTGTAATAATCAAAATAACTGTGTAGTAACTTGTCTTTTTCTTACTGGAAACAAAGTAAAAGAATCTTCATCAAATTTTCCTGCACATTTAAGGGTTATGTTTACTTGGAGTTGAACTGTATAGGATGTTCTTGAGTCAGGGTGGGTTGGAAAAAATAGACAAGAATTGAATGAGAATATGGGTTTTTTGTTATTGAGGATGGTCACTGTCTGGGTAAGACTGAAGGGAAATATGTGCAAATTTCTGGAAATTAAGTGCAAGACAAGCAAGGAGGGTATGATAGCTACTGTGACCATCCAAGTGGCTCAGCATTAATGTATAATTTATGAGTGCAATTGAGCATATGAATAGCCTGAACCTTCTTTCATTAGATCAAAGATGGGCTGCTCTCTTCAGTCAATCACATCACTTCTTTGTCATTTGTCTGTGATAAAAGGTTTAGTAGTGTCAGAGAAAATCCTTTAATGTATCAATAACTGAAGAGTACATGGTGACTAGCATTGGTAGAAAAAAAAGCAAATGAAAAACCAAACCCTGCCTTAAATTTGGGTTACTTATCAGCTGATGTGTAGTCAGAGAGCAGGATCAATGCTGTAATGTGCTATTCAAATTGGTATTTGCTCTGTACATGATGTGTATTTATTCATTTGAGGTTATGAAGTAGTGTATGAAATGGAAGAATATCCCTTATCCTGTTCACAATAGATTGTTCAGCATATGTTGGTCATAGAACAATTCACTTTCTCCTAAATTTGGAATACTTCCCAGAATAGAACTGCCTCTCAAACATGTAGCTGTGGCTGACAGTGCTGAACTTCAAGCAAAGAGTGAGATACTGACTCTCTGTATAATGCTGATTTGGGATTCTCCATTCTCCCAAGAGACTCTTTTGATTGTTTCTTGCTGTTCAGTTCTGAGGAAATAATAAAAAAAAAAGGTCTTCTCTTTTGCAGTTTTATGACTGCAGTATATACTCGGTCAGCTTTATGTCTAGGTGCATAATTCTGTTGGTTTTCTTGTGATGAGCCTGTTTGATCAATTGCTCCAGCAGAGCATAACTAATATCTTTACAGAGCAGTTCCCACATTAATTGATACTGGAGAAATGAGTCAGATAAAAAGAAAATTAGTAGTTTTGGGGTTTGCTTACATCTTCCATTTGCACTCTTCACTTTTATCCTTGCTCTTTTAGCAAATGAATGAGAGCTTTAAAATTTCACAGTAAATGCGCTAGATATTTGCCCTTCGGATTAACGAATAAACAGCACTTCTGTAAGTCTTATCTCTTTCCTATGTACACATTTCAATTTTCTTTGAGATTTTTTTTTTCATTATATTCTATAACATGAAAAGCTAAAAATTTAACAAGTCCTTGCAATTTTTTTCTGGAGAGATTGCTATTTAGTTAGTTAAATACTAAGGAATGACAGATTTTTCAGTGTGTAAAAAGTGTGAATAATTAAATATTGAATTTCTTAAATTTCATGCTATTTATGTGAGTCATTAGACTCACATAAGAGAATTCCAGAAATGAAATCTTTCTATGGAAGAACTTCCCTCATTTGCTCTTAAGAGCCTTCCTGTTGAGACAGAAAATGTGGCATTTAACTCTAGATTGCTGATATCTAGATGAAGTTATTTCAGTGCACATGCCTATGTTACTTACATACTCTATTCAAGTGTCTAGTGCAGCCTAGTCAACACAATTTCTGAGATCTGGAGGCCTCTCCCTGACATAGGACACTTGTCTTTTATGAGCTGAATAGCTTTCTAGAATAAATTTATTTTATCAGGCTCAATTCAGTCACTTATATACACAATGTCTATCCTAGAAGTACTCTACTTGATTTCCAACTGGTGTTCTAAATGCTTTGACTGTCTTGTAAGTCCTTTGAGGTGTTTCTAAACTCATGAAGGTGTCCTGGATAGATACCTTGTGATGTCTTGTATGATTTTTGTTGCAATGTTTAGGTAACTGACCAAGAGTCATAGAAATATAGAAAAGTTTGCTTTGAAAGGGACTTTGAGGATCGTCTGATTTCAACCCTCCCTACCTCATCCAATCTGCCTTTGAATACTTCCGGGAATGAGGCCCTCAGAACCTCTCTGGGCAACCTGTTCCAATACCTTACCACCCTCACAGTGAAGAACTTCTTAATATCTAATCTAAATCCACATCCATCCCAATGGGATAGATAGGAAAATCGGAAGAAAAATGTAAGACCCAGTGAGTTGAGATAAGGATCATTTAATAGAACACCACAACGGTAAAATAAAAAATCCTAACAATGATACTAGTAAAGCAATATCCAAAGCAAGTGATGCACGTTATAACTGCTCACCACCTAGAACCTAATCCTCAGTCCTGAATAAAAAACACTCCCCCAGATATATTCTGAGCTCGAGGTCGGTGTAGTACAAAATAGCACCTGGACCAACTAGAGCCAGCTGACCTGGCCATGCTTCCTCCTCACTCCTTGTGTAAATTAATTCTATTCCAGCCAAACAAAGGACACCTCTCACTATGTGCCTTTATGAAAAATCCTTCTCTGGCAAGATACTAAGAGTAAGTCTTCATTATTTTTGCTAGAAATTGACACCTTCACTAATGCATAGAAACCACCATCTGGATACTTAATTTTTTAAGTTTCTACAATCTGAAGATGAATCATATGGTGACAATTTTCTTAAGTGTTATAAATTTACCACATAAGAGGTTTTCAGTAAAATTTTCAGAATATCTGTGTGAATCCCCCAAATCAATAAAGATCACCACATACTGCTCTCTGAGATTTGTTTTATCAGTCGTTACTGGCATGAGTTGATATATTCATGTAGCAAACTTGAGCAGTATGAACAGTAATGTCCACTCAAAAACTTTTCAAGAACTTTTTAAAGTTTTTTAAAGTTCCAGAAAAAGAAAATCAAGCCCAAACCAAAATGCAGCAAAACCATAGTACAAATGATTCAATTACCTTGTCAAAAGACTAGACACTTGCAAATCCTTCTACTGAGTAGTCTCATCAGTCTCCAAGACCAGTATACTATGATGAAATATGAGACAAGATTTCCCTTTTTTCTTCTGCTGTACAAGTAGTCTAATCTTCATGCTGTTTCTTATACCAGAGTCCTGCAATTTTTCATCCTCTTCTCCCAGTTACTATTTTGTTCTTCAAATAAAACTAGGTTAGTCCAAGTAAAAAAACCTAAAAAAAATAAAAAAACAAAAAAACCCCGAAACAAACCCAAAACAGAAAACATTCCCAGCACTAGATCTTGGTCAATAGATATTGCTTCTCTAGTCCAGTGTAAGGAGAAGTGTGCTGTGGTTTGGTTTGTTTTCACGTGTTGAATGTGATTTGACTAGAAACTCCTCCCTTCCCTCTCCTAGCAAGTTCTTCAACAGCAATGAGTCACACATTCTGCTTACATTTAGTTATGAGATAAATGTAGTTTCAAGTATGAGTACAAGCACAATCTGTGTATGTTGTGAAATTAGTGGTTGCAACTGAGGTTTTTCGGGAATTTCTCAGGAACAATCCAGGAACCTATGGAGAACATAAAGGACTGCAGTTTGAGTGCCTGAACTAAGTCTCACTTTAGACCCATCCTTAAATTTTTATCTTGATTTGTGGGACTTTTTCTGTTATCTCTGGTGCCTCATATGGTCTCCCCAGCTTGAAAGGGACAGAGAACCTCTGGAGAGAGTCCAGCGCAGGGCCATCAAGATAATCGAGGACTGAAGCATGTTCCTTATGAAGAAAGTCTGTGGGAACTGGGGCTATTTAGCCTAGAGAAGAGAAGACTGAGAGTCTATCTCATTGATATTTACAAGTACATAAGTGGTGGATGTCAGAAGATTACAGCATCCATTTTTTCTATTATATCTAGCAGCAGGACAAGGGGTAATGGGATGAAGCTGGAACACAAAACATTCTAAAAAAACCCCCTATTTCACTGTGAGGGTGATGCAGTACTGCCATGAGCTGCCCAGGGAGGATGTGGAGTCTTTCTCTGGAGATCTTCAAGACCTGCCTGGACATATTCTTGTGCAGCCTGATCTAAGTTGACCTGCTTCTATAGGGGAGTTAGACTAGATGATCTCTAAAGGTCCCTTCTCACCCCTACCATTCTATGATTCTACGAACTTTTAATGAAAATAATGGGACAATGAACAAGTTCATACCACTGTTGCATCTGCCATATTGATTTTATGAGTCAAAAGACATTATCAGGACCAGATTTTTGTTATCAATCAGAAAGAAAGTGAGAGAGAAAGAGAGAAAGAGAGAAAGAGAGAAAGAGAGAAAGAGAGAAAGAGAGAAAGAGAGAAAGAGAGAAAGTGAGAGAGAAAGAAAGAGAAAATTATCAAAGGAAAAGTAACACATGACCTAAGAAACTCAGAAAAAAATCCCCAAACTTTTCAATAGTAGCTTATAATTAATTCTTTTTTTCTTTAGATACTTACAAAAATGCTTCACATGTATCCTGTGAAGATGAAAACTCTTTTAGAGAAACAATCCAAATCTAGTACTAAAACCATACTTCACAATATTCTATTTCCATGCATATATATACACAACAACAAATTGTTTGCTATTAAAACCTAAAAGTTTTAAATTTCTATTGCTATCAACAAATAATGTTAAGGTGAAGTCAAAATCAGTGTGATGGCACAGTGGTGGACAAGTGTATATATATTACCCAAAGTTTTAAACATTAAGTTTGGGAAAGTGTCTGCAACTAGATGCTATTTAGATACAGGAGAATGGAAATTGGGTTAGTTTGCACCACTAAGTGAAGCAAGAGAACTATGTTGGCTTCAGGCAAGTGCAGAGAACAGGAGGTTTGCCCTGAGGATATGCACTAATTTAAGCTTGCCTTCTGTGGTCAGTGGTTCGCTCCCTTTCAAAAGAGTACACCATAGAGTATGAAGAGATTCCCAAGAAATATTTTTCTTTTCCTTCACCCCTCCATTTATGAAATAGAAAGTACTAATAACACAAGGGGGTGTGAATAGTTTTCAAATGCATAAATTAAGAAACAGAGTTAATAAACAGATGATCTCTATGCAAAAGAACATCCAGGGCAAATTATTTCTTGTAAGGCAGTGATACATCTCTATATTAATACATTTGATTGTTACAGTACCAGATGTGTATGGATAAGAAGTGATAAATGTGTAAAACTACTGATTTAAGCATTTGTCACACTTGGACAATTCCTAAGGACATTCAAGAGTACAAATAGCCACTCATAGCCTAGGTCATGATCATGCACAACAGATGCCATGCACCTACATATAATGGATGTTAAATTCAGGTCATGGATTTCTGAGGACTAACAAAATAGAAGATGATTGTGAAAACAGATATATCAATTGACTATTCAAACTCCAATTCAGTTTATAGCCTGCCTTTTCCTTAAGGTATACAGTATATTCCAGTTTTCTTCTTGGATTGGTTTCACTACATGTAATTTAAACCATCCAAACATTGGACTTCCTATTTGAGATAGTCTCCAGAGCACTACTGACCTGCCTTCATGTGGGTACCTCGTGTGCTTTGCAATATCCTCAAAGGTTTTTGTATCTTACGAGGGGATTCTGTGACAGTTGCCTGAAGATGTCCTAAGTATCTTATACTAATGATCTTGGATATATTTGAACAAACAACTGAATTAAGGTCTGAGTTTCCTGTATAGTTGCTGAACAGAGAGTTAATAGATCAAAAGATATACCTGCCACATGCAGGAGTCCCATCTCTTACCACAGTACAGGATTAGTTATCTTCTGGAGGTACAATTTTCCTTCTACTGATAGCAAGAGCATCTAGATTAACAATTTAAAATAGATGAGCAACTTTTAGGAAGACAAAATTAGGTGAGAGGATTACCACCACAACTGTGAAATATTGCTGACTGTGCACACAGAGGGTCCACATTTCTGAAATGAAACTCGTGAAAACATGAAGTTCAGGCTTTACTCTTTCTGGCCAATAAAAATACTTCTCCACTGAAATGTTATAGTATTTTGTTCACATCTTGTCTGTTTTTGGTGTATTTTCACACACTATTATTTGCCATATCTGAGACAGGCCTTATTCCAAACTGGTTTGTATATAAAAATATCAGAGTTTCTCTCTTCTAACTGAAGTGATGAAGAAATTACATTATTCAGTAGTTTATAAAGACCTTTCTATCTATTATTACTGGTGTTTAACATGTCTTCCTTTGATTATCATTATTGTCTAGTAGTATTCTACTTATACTACTAATAGTTTGGAATTAACATACTTAAAATAGTTTTGGAAGTACAAATGTGACTATTTCTTAAAATTATTTCCTAGGCTTAGTATATCTCCTCTATTTAACATCAGCCTCTAAACATTTCCCAACTATCTTAATTCATTTTATTTGATTATCTTTATTTTTCACGTTTTTCATAACAAAAATTTTGATTTGGTCTAGATTTTTTCAATTCACATATTAAACTGAATTAAGATTGCACAGTATGTTACTGCCGAGAAATTGTAAAATAAATACTAAAAGTATAATGCATGGTAAGACACATCTAAAAGTACCGTTGTCTTTGAGAATTTTTAATGACATAAAGTTTATATATGTTTTGATCTTCCTTCTTGTGATTATTGTCTCACTCATTTTTGTCAAATCAGACATATTAGAAAAAGTTCATTACTTTTAGTACAATTTCTAACTTAAAAAGTAGTACCGAGGTTAAGAGGAAAGGGTATAACAAAGATTTAGTCCTTTTTGGTCGATACCAACAGCAACACTGGAACACTGAATTCAGTACCTTTCATATTTTAGTTCCACTACATTTAAACTGGGATTCTTCTTATTTATTTATGAGGATACATTGTAACATGTAACCATCTGGTATTTGAAATCCAGCTTTGCCTGGTAATTTTCTGGTGTCTATGTCTCTGGATGGCATGCTGAATTACAAGAGATCTGAAGTATGGAGATTTAACAACTCTCTAATTAAAGCTTCAGCATTTGTGCAACAGATGAAGACTATTTGAGAATAAATTAATATCAATAAAAACCAAGAAACTAGCCTGGGTGTTTTGTGGTAAGCTGCCAAAGCAGTCATGAGGGGTAGAATAATTTGCTTAGCTGCAGCAGCACTACAAAAAGTATATCTTGAGTACCAGTGTAAATTAGAAAAGGAAGTTAATGAGATGAAAAAAGCAACATAAAAAGCAGGTACCCTAGGACCCTCCAACTTTTGATTAAACAGAGGGAGACTAAACGCTTTGTGGTGAATAACACAGACAATGTGTTAAAGCTTAATGAACAAATTTACTATGAAAAGGCAAGTAAATCTAACAAATTATTTGCATATTATTGGAATGAAAAGAGAAAGGAAAACTTTTTTTTTCAGTTTGAGAAACAAGAGGCATTACAACCTATCATAATCCAAGAGCTATAATGAGATTTCTTGCATGTTCTTTATAAAACAGATTTATTCTAGCTAAATATGGGTCACAAGAAGATTTCACCTTATCTGAAATTCAATTGTCATGGATTAAGGAAAGTAAGATGAAGTTAGTTCTTCTGGGATCAGAAGTTAACAACAAGCCATTGAAGATTCTTCTCTCACGAAAAACAACAGACCAGATGGAATCACTGTTATTAAAAAAGTTGTCTTTGATTTCTATTTGGGTGATTGAGAGAGATTTCACTCATTTTACTTAATTGTCTCTTACATAAATTGAAGGATTAAAATCTGCAATGGAAAAAAAATATGTGTGATAGATCATATATTGTTTAACATTGTCTTTGGTACACAAAAATTATCATTTATTAAGTTGATAGCTATTTTTCCTGGTATGCAGTCTCATTCAGCAACAGTATCTTCCTCAATGTAGCTGTTTGGGCTTGTTCATGTTAATTTTAACATTGCATCATCGTAATTAAAAGAGGATGTGAATATTAGTAGACTGTAATGCAGTATTTTGTAGCATCCTTTGTTCAGTACCCTAGTTGAACTACATTTAATTTGTGACAGAATGAACACATGAAGCCATATGAAGGGATACACAGGACAAAAGAGACAAGAATATTAAAAACATCATGTATAAAGTTGTTATAAGTACGAAGAAAGTAAATTAAAAGGTTCGATCAAAGAACATTTTAAGGAAAAAAAAAGATCTACAGTATTATTTTCACATTTTTTCACAGAAGTCAAAGGCTCTAAGGGGCTTCCAACATTTTAAGATCTGGTATTCCTAAGGGACTGGGTCCAAAGTTGAGTATGAAGATATACTTTTAGAACTTGTGATGGTAGATTTAAATTACTTCCTTGATAATTGTCTGAAAATCTGCATTCAGTTTACGGTTATTGTAGGAACTGGTTTGTGACCACAGAAGCATCTCAGAAACAATTTATTTGAAGACATGTTTCACTTTCATGTGCCAATCAGAGAGCGTAGATGATTCTAGATTTAAGGCAAAACAAATTTAAGACTGCACAAGGGTTACCTGCCTCCACAGATATCATGTATTATACAGATGATATGTAGGAGCTACACATGCAAAATGAGAGACTGCTGAATTAAACCTGGCAGTTGGATTCACTCTAGTTGTCAGTGATCCAGCTCCTGCAGATTCAATTAGAGGTTTGGGTTCAATTAACCAGAACTTTCATGTGTATCTCCCACATTCTCAGAGCAGAACCTTATTGCCTTCCTGAGCAGTTCTTCACAAGCATGTAAAAGTCACGTCTGGCAGCAAAACTAAATGATTTGACAGGGCAAACAAGACTTTAGTTATTTAATAGGGGAAATTGGAAGTGTAGTTGAGAGAGTTCAGGGCCCACACACAATGTGTATAAGCTTATCTGAGCTCAGTGTTGGCATACAGGATATCTGGCATCCAAGGTCAGATGCAAATAACACAGCAACATCACTTACCTAATTGTTTTTGGGTCATACTGAGCCAAGTACCCATCTGGAGAGAGGAAGGCAAACAAAGGGCTTGTTTATATCATGCAGCTAAGTGTTACTTACAAGCAAAACCAGTACTAATATACAAATAAGTAGTAACCTTATTAGCCACTGAAATTGCTCTGAATAGAGTAAACCATATCCATTATTAATGTTCACAAGAGTCAATGTCCTTTGTTTCATGGCACAGACCTCAGGGAAAAGAGTATTAAATTATAATTATTGGTCTGACACATCCAGAAAATAGTGTCTTGTCTTTCCCAACTCAAACACGTCATATCAACAGTGACTGAAGCATAAATCAATAGGGCCAATTCTAACCCTTTGCTTCCCTGCCAATGTAGTTCTCTCAGAAACTGCACCATTGAGAGACTGGAGGTGGATACATGCATTTGAGTAGATCATACTAGCTACAAGGGGGGTATTGTTTAGTGCATCTAACCTGAAATTGAACATAGTGGAAAATATGCTCTCCAAGCTATTCCAGTATTTAATTACAGTCAGAATTCCTACACTCCAAAAGGTATGAACGTATCAGAAATTATCAGAAACTCCACATTTTAGAAGTTACTATACTCTGTGGTTAAGGCTGATCTATTTTTTTTTTTTTTCTGCTATAAGAACAGAACCAGATATTTTACTGTATATGAAGATTGAACTGTAGTTTTACTTTTCATAGCTGGACATCAATATGTGACTTCTGACTTTCTATTGAATTGGATCATAATCTCTGAAAATTGTTAGGCATGAAAACTAATGATTATGGATATTTTAAAGAATAGTTCTATCAATACAAGTATCCTTTGGATTTGAGAAAAGTAAAAGCCCAGTCCATAAATGCCAGTCCAAGCACATAATCATGCATCATATTGTTAGAGGTTGTCATATATGTTTTAGTGCAAGGTATCCATAAGTTTCTCAGTATATATATATGTAAAAATCAGATCTAATAAATATTGTATCAACTTTCTCCTGGAAATTAAGAGAACACTGGATGACCAGTAGCAGAGTTAAACGATTATGAAAACCTCACCTGCTGGCAAGTTGAGAGATGTCAGAAACATTCTGGAGGCACCCATATATTCAATTTATTTCATATCACCATATACTCATAGATTTCCTAAAGACCAGGCACTTTTAACATTGCAGCTGTGTTAACAGGCATAACTTTATAATTTTAACTTGTAGATCATAGACTCATAGAATGGTAGGGATTGGAAGGGGCCTTTAGAGATCATCTAGTCCAACTCCCATGCAGAGGCAGGTTCACCTAAATCAGGTCGCATAGGAACGTGTTGAGGTGGGTCTTGAAGATCTCCAAGGAAGGAGATTCCACAGCTCCTCTGGGCAGCCTGTTCCACTGCTCTGTTATCCTCATAGTGAAAGCTCTAAATAACTCTGCAAACACTGCTGTTTTTTCTTCTTCCTGATTTTCCATATAAACCTTAGAAGAATATAAATAATTCATTGAAATTAATAGATTTTTTATTTTAATTCCATGAACCACGGCTCATAGTAATTTTCAGCTTCCACTGCTTTTAATGATAGGTAAAACAATCTTTTAAAACTTCAGACTGTGTTTAACTGCTCCTCTACTTATCAGAGGAACATGCCTGGCCGTTAGTTTAAAGCTCTCATGCTAACTTCAGTCAAAGCCATGTCATATACTCACTTTTCTCAGTTGCTCATTTCAACATACTTCAAAAACAGTGCTTGTCTTCATTTTTACAAAGGAGATTAATTCTGGAGGAAATGAATCTTCATGTTTATAAATTGCTTTTGTGAATCAATACATAACTCTTGCTCCTCTTTATATTCTTCTGCTTATTTCTGAGATTAACATGCTTAGATTTATTCTTGTGGGATTGTGCTGGAACAGTGTTCCCTCAGAAGTGCCATCATCTTCAGGATGTTTGAGATTATTCTCTTCCACTGAAATAATAAGAAATTTTAATTTCTACACACTCTCTGCAATCATCTTCTACTCTTATTTTTTGTCATTTCTACAAAGTATTTTTCTTGAACTCTTACCTTCATAAAAAGACTGTTCGTTCTTGTTTTTTTTCAACCTATACCAAAATCTCATTTCACTTTTAGAGTATTTAGCTTTTTCCTTAGTCTTGAGGTATCATCATAAAGTCGTATTACTGAAAATTTTAAAAAGATCATACAGTTCTTTCACTTCTAGAGTATTTTCAGATTGTGTTAAGAATGTAACTAATAGCATCCATAAACGGTCTATTAAACTGGTTGAAATGTACCCAGATAAAGTTCACTCACCTCTTCATAAATAGCTGATTTACAGTAATTATTTTAAAATGCCAAGTGAAGATCTAATAAAAATTTGAACTTCTACATGAAGAAAAACGTTCTACAACATTATCCTAACAGCTGAAATAAGAAAGAAAAGGAAAACAGTCAAACAAAAAGTTTTTTATTACTTTTCCAGTGGACTTTGATGTATCCATTCAACAAACTTGAGCAAGACAGAGTTGAAATTAATACTTTAGTAAATAGATGAAGATGCAGAATATTCTTACATTTCTAGTTCCTTGTTATTATTTTCACTTTCTGGGAGTAGAGAATGCAAAATGAGTCATGGTGGAAACAGAATAGATAACAGACTAGATATATACATATAGACTGAAAAAACAGTCTTATGCCTGTGGTTACTAGTACACTTCTGGATATATATGAGAGGAAGTGAAAAGATTATCTGGTCTGAAATAAGATGGAAGAGACCCTAGAAGAAAACAGTTGTCCATAGACAAGTACCATTTACTTAACTATTGTCATAGTATCTCTCAATATTATAAGTCATAGTATCATAGAATCACTAGATGGTGAGTATTGGAAGGGATGTATCAAGTCCACCCTTGTGCTCAAGTAGGGACACATAGATATATTCTAGTAGATTTTAGTAGTCTTGGACAATATCTTTGACTTATGAGAAGGCATATTATATTTTTTCAAAAGTCAAGGGCAATTTAACTGTTAACTTCACTGAAAACAAGTTTTTGATCTAAATGTTCACTATAAGAAAGTAAGGTTATCTAACATTAGAATCCATACAATGTCATCAATATTTATAATTGTTAATATTTTTGACTGAATTAGGGATTTATTCAGTATGAAATTTCCTGACCTGCCACATTCTTAGTTGTGATGAGAATCATGCTGTTTGCTGTCAGTCACCTTGTGTACTTCACCTGACAAAGCCTGGTGGAATGCTTCAGAGGACTGAGAAGCCAGACTATGAAATTTACAATAATATGTTCTCTGAAGAAGAAGAAATATTTTAAACAGAATTTTGATTTTTTTTTTTAAGGAATCTCCCAATATTCTCTGAGACAGGAAGAACCTATATGCAGCACTTCTGCCTGGAAGGTTTCAGTGTAGCCTCCCGTCTGAGGAAAAAACATGCTAAACCAAGGCAAGGAGGTAGAATTAAGAGCTGAAGCACTGATGCTGTTGCTGATAGATCTTGGTGCTGACTGCTAAGGAGAATAAATCAAGAGATCAGGAAAAAAAATAGTGCTAATAGTCATTGAAAGGAATTATCACAGAAAAATACAATGCAAAATGCAGATTTGTACTTTAAATATATATTAAAATTAATGTAAGGTGAATGTTTTGCTTAATTCATGCGTGTACTGTTATATTTTTAAGGTGGTATCGCTCTCAAGTTCAACGTATTCAACTGTTCGTAAATTTAGGAGTCATTGGCCTCTTGAATTAGTTTAGTTTCTAACATTGAAAGGTATGATTCATCACTCTATTATTCTTTAACTTTAAATGTAGTTCACTTTTACTGGAGTAAAAGTGGAACAGTCTGGCTTAAATCAGGTTCCACTATATATTCAGTATGATGAAAATGCTAGAAAATAGGGTTTGTCCAGTTCAATTTTAATGCATTCTGTTTCTCTGCGCAAACCTGAGCACTCTCAATTTCTGTCAGCTATAGTTTGCTCTGGGGTTTTTAGAATAAAGTTGTATGTTAACAAAGAGTAAAAAATGAGTTCTGATTGGTAATTAAAAAATGAAAAAAGAAATAGAGAGAAGAAAGAAAAATTCATGCAGAATGCAGAGTAAGGCTGATGTGCCATGGAAACTACTCTGCTGTAAAGAAGTTAATTTGAAAGTTCAAGACAGCTGTGATTCTTTCTGTCTGCCATATCTCTTTATACTTGTCAGTCCATTCTTGCATGGTAGAAATTTCTTTCCACAGTCAATACAGCATAACACATTTTCCTTGCTGCTTAGCAAGTACTTTTAATCTGTATTGTAAGATATGTGCGGTGTTATGAAAAATCATGTAATTCTTTTACAGTGAAATTCACTCTACATTAGAGATTAAGTTGATATTAAGATATAACAGTTTAAGATGTAATTAGGAGTAAAAATTATAAGCATACATAGTTTTATGATCCATTTTTTCTAAGCTATCAATTTAATCTATATTTATTTCTTCCCTGAAAAAATTAAAGATGTAAATTATATTCCTACTGCCCTGTGTTACTCTAAAATGTATTGATCCCAAAAGAAATCCAACTTTAATAAAAGATATCTGTGTAAGTAAGAATGAAGATTTTGCCTTAAAAGAAAAAAAAGCACTAAAACTTCTGGTATTTGTAAAAAACTATTTTAATAAAGAGATTTTTTTTTCCTAAAAGCCCTGTAAATATAGAAAAACATAATTATCCCAAACAGAATTGGTCTAGATTTTTATCACTGTGATTGTAGTTAGAAGTTACCTTGGTTTTATTTAATACTTTACCTAATATTAGTCTACTACTTATGTAGCTTTAAAAAAAAAAAAAATCAGAATCATGGTTCTTATTTTAGAGAAACTGAGGTGGTAAGTCAAATTTTAAAGTATAGTTAGATGCCTAAGGTATTAGAGAGACCTAACAATATTTTCAAAACCCCTCACTCTCCACTGAAACTAATCGACACTGAAAATTAGTTTGGAAGCAAGACTATACTCATGTGCCATGAGATTACAGAGTGATGTTTGTTTTCCTTCTCTCTAAACCAATGATTTTTTAATTATTTTGAAAAGTAAAGTAGTTGCAAAAGAAACCAGTTTAAAAGATCTATACTCTGTTTTATTTGTCTACTACCTACAATAGAAGGTAAAAATATCAAATTTGAAAAACTTTGTGGAGGACAGCAATAAAATCACAGGGTGATAAGGACAATAGAATAAAAGGAATCTGATTGTTCAGGCTAGGAAAGAGATTAGTCTTTGTGGTAAGGGAAAAGGATAGCAGTAGTCCCATTTCTGAACTGTTTATGAATTTTAAGTGGTCCTTGAAAAAAAAGAGATAGGTTATTGTGGAAAAGGGAAGACTCATTTATAAATAAAAGTGAAGTATGTTTTACCTTTGCATTTTTGTTTCACAGAGACACCTACCTATAAACCTGAGATGTAGGTACCCAGCTACAGAAGAGGAGCAGTTCATCAGATATTTCCTACAGACCATTTATTTTGGCTACTATCCCTTCTATATCTGCATTCTTACTCTTACGTTTGGTATTTTCAGGTGAAAATTCATTTATTCAGCTCAATGCAGTGAACTTCTTTAGTCAAATAAAGTCCAAACTTTTTTTTTTTTTTTTATTGTGAACTATTTAAAGTCATCAAAACTAATCAGCCTTAGAATACAGATAAAACCATAGTTTTGCAACTAAACCTGAGACTCATCACAATCAGATGTAATTTGACATTAGCCTACCTAAATTTTAGTTGTATCACTTAAATCACTTACATTTCAATAGCAATAATAACAACAAAATATGTAACCTGTGACCAATACAGAACTGCCAATAAGGCCTATAAGCGTGTAAATAGTTGACTCAATGCATGTCATCATAAACTTGCTGTGCAGACACTATGGTTAAAATGTTTTATACCTGTTAGATATATCGTGTCTGCACAATATGGTTATATATCACATGTACAGTGGATCTCTTGCTTCAAGGACAAATAAAACTGACTGAACATGTGGTGCTTACTGAAGAGTTACTCAGTACATTATTCTGCCATTTTGCAAGTTCCTGGATATCCAAGATATAGCACAGCAGTTCATTGATCATCACAGCAGGGTAGTGAACTATCAAGTAAAGCAGTACCTACAAAAATATATGGTATTGACAGGCAATTCTTAGAAATTATGATCTTTTGAAAATGATCTATTTTCATGTCTTTATGCATGTCTTTATTTGCAGTATGTCTTCTCATTGACCAGAACAGTACTAAGAAAATAGAAGGACATTTCTTTGAAATGCAAAACTCATACTTTCACAGCAGTACAGAAACCTCTATTAATGTACAGAAAGCTCTGGATTAAAAATGCATTTCTAATAATGTAGTGATTAATATAGTACCTACACAAAACCTGCATACATGTTAGTCAAACCTACATAGATATACTTGCTTTGGTAAAAATTTCACTTTAACTTCTTGTTTCCATCTCAGAAATAATTCAGTGCTTATTTATATTCTTAAAATAGTCAGTCTTTTCAAATCATGTGTGTGGCAATCACAAGAAGAAAATCACAATAAAATAATACATTGAAGCATTAACAGACAAATAGAGGATAAAAAAAATACAGCAAGCAGAATAAGAAAATCAGAATTTGAACAAAGAATGGAAAAGATAAGCCTTTGTAAGATTAAAAGAGGAATATAAGAAAAAATATGTAATGAGCAAAAAGGAAGGAAAATGGAAAAAAACAAAACTGTATCACCTTTGACATGTTTTTCCTTAGGACAAGAGAGACTGATGGTCATACAAGTGACTATGAAGTAAGAATAGTTACAAGAAGCTCATTAAGCCCCGAAGAAAAATTAGTGTTGCATTAGAATGAGTAGGTGGTACTTTGAGACATGTGCGCACTTACAAGTCACCATACAGTGAAACACAGACAGCAGTCAGATCTGGTTATGTATAAGGAATGTAAGATTAAGGCTTAACATGATAAAAACTTTTTGCATTTGTCAGTGGATTCTATAGAAAAAAGGAAGAGAGTGAAGATGGGGGGAATGGGAAAGTTTCAGACTCTTAGGATGTTTAAAATTAGGTAAATATTTGAAAGAATTCAGGTCATTAAAACTTTTTAATATTGATAAACAAGTCTATTTTTTTTCCTTTCAACATTATTATTTTAAATTCTGTCTTTGATAACCACAGAATCAGAGAATGATGAGATTGGAAGAGACTTCTAGAGATCATCTAGTCCAAACTCCCCTACTCAGGCAGGTCCACCTAGATCAGGTCACTCAGGAACACATCCAGGCAGGTTTGAAAACCTCCAGAGAAGGAGACTCCACACCCTCCCTGGGCAGCCTATTCAAGAACTCCCTTCCCCACACAGGGAAGAAGTTTTTCCTTAAGTGGAACTTTTTGTGTTCCAGCTTTTGTCCATTACGCCTTGTCCTGTTGCTGGACATTACAGAAAAAAAGTGTCACCTCGTTGCCTTGACATCCACCCTTTAGGTACTTATAACTGTGGGTTGTGTCCCCCTTCAGTCTTCATTTCTCCAGGCTAAACAGCCCCAGGTCTTGCAGCCTTTTCTCGTAAGAAATGCATTCCAATCCCCTGATCATCTATGTAGCCGTGATGCTTTTAATGGTTTCTGAAAGCCTTCATTTTGAACAATTAAGGATTTATAGATGAGGCTTGTGCACTGCACTAAGCATTGTCCTGGAATTATTTTTTGTTTTGTTTTTATTTTTTCTTTTTTTTGTCATGTATGTGTGTGGGTGTGCATGTGATGTATGTATATATTTAGCCACAGACTTGGACTGAGTGGCTATTAAGTTCTGAAAAATCACTGCACTAATATTCCATGCTTATATTTTTCCGTGAGTGCAATAAACACTGTGGAATATGGAAGCAGAAAAAAAAAGTCGGAATTAGAACCAAAACTGTACTTTTACATCTTCACATCAAAGTAATTTAGAAAGTTGCTTTGCTATGAAATTGCCATAACCTTCTCATCTAAATGTTATAATTTCTTGATGTGGGTCTTTAATGTACCTAAACTTCAGTGTATTGACTCCATGTGCACAGCTATTCATACAAATGGTGATGCAACTATTTTTATTGATACTTAGAGTGAACATCATCTCACCTAAGTTTAGTTGTCTATAATGTAGAAGTCTACATCTGAGACACTCATCCTAAAATCTCTTTATAGTTCCTCCAAGTGAAGTAAAGAGGCAGTTTTAGGAAGTAATTCATTCTTTCTATTTTAAGCTGAGATTAGTTGTTCCCTACAGTTGCTTATTTCTCTCTCTCTAGAAGCATAAAAAAATATATTAAGAACGCTTAGGAAAATTAGTTTTGGCATAGTTATTCAGAAGAAGATGTCGACATTTAGGCAGAGGAAGCCTGACTTCAGATTTTTCATAGAACAACATGAAAGAAAGGGTTGCTTCCAATTCTTTTTGCTTTCTAAGTAGGAAAGCCATATTTGAATTAAAGTTTTATCTAACAAAGTGCTGTAAACATGTTAATGAAGAATGCTGCCTACAGAACACATGAATATGTCTTTAAAGGTAAGCATAGATTAGGTTTCTAAAGAAACATTAATTGCTTAAAAATGTTCTTTAGTATAATTTTTCTATCAAATGGTTTTCCTTCTTGATTTCTCACGTTTTCCTCTTCTTGAAACAATTTCAAGTTGCAAAGCAGCTAGAGATTATATTACTTCTTAGTGGATGGGATGCAGTGTAACACACGCATTCATTTGTACATATGAGATGATAGTTTTCTGAACTTCCACCGTGGCCAGTGGAAATGTTGGAAGTGTAAAATATCTTAGTCTAAACTTAGGTATATTCGATCTTGAAGAAGACCTCATGACTCTGCTGCTCAAGACTGTAAGTTATAGCAGATGACGCTTCACTAGATACACCATTCTCTATTTCAGAAAGCCACTCCACAAGTGCCGGAGTGGCTAGGTATCCAGTCTTTACCTCAGAGTTTTTAAATGTTTGTGACTATGTCAGTATTTTAAGGTAGCATGTGAAGATCTTTGCAACTGTATCTATTTCTAGAAATTAAAATTTCATAAGAAGTACTTTTGAAACCTTAGCATGATTATGAGATTAATAAATAATCTGCCTAGCAAATTTTCTACTGTTTTTATATGTGTTCATGAACAGGTATATTTTAGAAGCAAACAGAGAAAACTAAATAAATCATCATTTGGGCACATAAAAACTGATTTTATTCATGCAACTGTGATTTATTTTTTCTGAAAATAGATCTCACAATTTTTCTGGGTTTGCTTAGGAAATACTTAGCATTTTTTCCCAAGTTCGCTAAAGATACAACAATGTCACTTTAGATTGGAAGCTATGCCTATAAACAGATGTTTTCTCAAAAAAATGAAATTAAAATAATCAACTAAGCATACATTAAAAAAGAACGTTGCTCAGATTTTCAGTTTTGCTCATGTAATCATACAAATCCTTCAACTGTGACAATTGAGTAGCAAATGCTTCTCATCTAAAGGCATGTTTTATTGTTAGGCCCATACACTGGCCTAGTGCAGCAGGAGATATGCCACTTGTAGATACTGGAACGAAGCACTGGTAATAGCTATGAACAGAGTGAAACAAATTTTACTTCTAACACAAAAAAACAGCAAAAGCAACATTAAAGCAGCTCATTAGTAAGTATTGGGCAACAATGTCTCAGGCATGGTTTACATCTTTAATTTTTATAGTGAAATTTAAATCTTTTGGATCTCCAATTGACAATATTATTTTCTGCTGTGAGATGTCATGAATATTCTAGTTAAATTGCCCATAGAGGAACCAAGTCAAAACATGGATGCTCCTTCTGGGAGAAGGTTTTTAATTTCATTGTATCTATACTGAAGGCAGCTCTGAATTATATATATTTCCATATATTCAAATTGTATAATTCATAGGTGTGATATTCCAGCTGGCCTATACTAGCATAGGATATAGATTGGTATATCTAGTGATTTAACATGCCACTAGGTACGTCTAAATTTTTAAATACACTTGTATAGACTAGAAGTAAGTGAGAAGAAAAGCAATTCATATTTACTATTTTGGAGGCTGTCCTACACTCAGAAATTATGGTAAACTTTTATTTGTTTTATTTTCAGAAGAGTAATTTATAGATTTTAACTTAGCATTCCATTTCAGATGTTATCACAGAATCATAGAATGGTAGGAGTCAGAAGGGGCGTCTAAAGATCATCTAGTCCAACTCCCCTGCCAAAGCAGGTCCACCTAGATCAGGTCACACAGGAACACATCCAGGTGGGTTTGAAAACCTCCAGAGAAGGAGACTCCACACCCTCCCTAGGCAGCCTGTGCCAGGGCTTCCTCACTCTCACAGTAAAGAAGTTTTTTCTTAAGTGGAACTGTTTGTGTTTCAGCTTATGTCCATTACCCCTAGTCCTGACACTGTACACTAAAGAGAAAAGTGATACCTCATATTCTTGACATACACCTTTCAAATACTTGTATATGTGAGGTACCTCTTCCTTCTCCTCCAGGTTGAACAGTCCCTGGGTTAGCAAATAAAGTAATTAGATTGCATATATCCAACACATTTTTTACACTAGAATAACTTCAGAATCTTTAGTGATTGAATTAATGTCTTATTGTTACCCTGGGTTGTATCTAAAGAGTATTGTCCTCTGTCCCACCACTCTTTTCCACAAAGGATAACAAGAATTCGTTTACAGCAGTCAGCAACCTGATAAAACCACTTTGACATGAGAATGAAATGACTGAAGAAATGGAATTACTTTAGGTACGTGAAAATATTCTCACATTCAAATAAGTTGATCAGTTCAGCACAAATGGTATGCTCTTTTTCAGAAATAGTGAGGTTTCTATAGTGGAGATAAGCTAGCTTCCTTCAGGCTTGTCAACTGAATGCAACACAGAAAAAGTAAAACCTTATTCATGAGTCTTAATTTTAAAATATTTTAACTGAAATCCCTTTAACAGTTGAACTTTGTTGTTTACCAAGAAACCTGACTAGCATAGTTTCTGTTAACAGTGTTATAGATGCTTTTAAATATACAAAACAGATTACCTCAAATAATGTCCCTTTCAACAGATAAATGGCTGTACCAGTGAAAATACATCTACTATCTGAATTTAAAGTGCCATGTGAAGCAAAGGAAGATATCATAATGACTGGTATAATTGGGAGAGGACACTAATCCACTTGAAGCTCACTGACATATTTTCACTACTCATGCTTCTGATTAGTGTGTCAGCAGCCAGTCACCCTACTTTGTGTTTGGTGCTCATGGCTGGAAAATCCCTCTTTCATAATTTAGACAGTCTAAGAGTATTATAAATTGTGTGGTCTTTTTCCAAATGTCCCACATGTCAAATGATATTTGAAACATTCAGGTGGCTTACACAAGGTGGAGCCAAACATAGAAATAGCTAAAAATAAATCAGAATTTAAAATATTCTAAGACAAAGGACCTGTAATGAGGGACCAAATGAAGATAGATAAACACTGCATCTCTCTCCACAGGGACTGCATCCTAGTTCTGAAATACTCTATAGGCAGTGCACTCCACTGGTTGCTTCAGATTTTAGGCAAATGATGAAAGAATAAGAACAGATATAAAGCTGAAACTACTCTGACACCTTTACTTTTTGCCCTCAATGCAAAACCAAAAATATGACAAATGGCTGACATCTCTTTAACACTGAAGCCAGATACTTTGCAAAGATGAGTTACTTTACTACTTGACACCTGACAATACAACTTATTAAATATGTGTCAATATAACCCCTGAAACAGAATCTTGAGCATCTCAATTATCATGGTCACCCCTGTCACATAGGTTAATGTCTTCAGTCTTTCTTTCATCATTTATTTTGCTTGAATGAGATCCTCTCCATATCTACATTCATTCCAACCTTTTTTATTTCAGTTCTGCAGATAGCACTTGTATTTTAAGACACTTTTTTCAAAGGTTTTGCTGATGACCTCAATAAGCCCCTCAGAAGGTGGTTCCTTAGCGCCCCTGTGATTGGAAACCTGATAAACACAAGCCAAATGAGTCTTGGTCTCTAACAAATGAAAGCTAGAATGAACCGACATCTTAAGAAACAACTCAGGGCAATTTTGCTATCCACCAGCTATGAGTTTATTATTTCTTCTGATCTTTTTTTAAAATTATTTTGACATCTGAAATTCTCAGTGCCCTTACATGAGTTTTACCTCCAATTCTTCTTGCGTAAAAACCATGCATATCTAGACAAATATAACAGTGCTTCCCATACAGATGAAGTGCATCTGTTAATTGTTATTCTTCATAGTAGATACGAAAAGTCAGTTTATCTCCAGGAAAATAACCTATCTGTTCATAGATACAGTACATCGTTAAAGATCCATGCAGAGTACAAGAAAGAGAGAAATAATAGGTATTATGATCAGGATCAAATTTGACACATTCCATTGCCTAATTTGTGAAAGTGTCAGATGGACAAATCTGGAATAAGTATTTTTAATCTATGTATAAACATAGTGATATATGTTGCCTTCCAGAAATAAGAGATTGGTCTCACCATTGCTAACATTTTCAAGACAGATGTTGCATCTACCCAATAATTGACATATCTGCCTACAGTTATATAAGCTCACAGATTGTATTTAAGCTGAGATACATGTGGAAAAAGAGCAGAATACTTTAAAAAGTCTACAACTTTATTTAATTTTAATCCACTTTAATCCACTAATTACAATTAAACAGTATGGAATCAGGGGTTTCAGAAGACACAAAACTTGTGCAGGACCAGGTGTGACAGTCTTGTTTCAATCAGACTGAAAAGATTATTATCTATTATATACTATTTAGGCCATTGAAACAGGCACTTCTCAAAGTTTTTGTGTCAGACAAGCAGTACTTTAGCAAGTGCAGCCTGATCTTCTGAAGGCTAGCTCCAAGAAAGAGCTTTAAATAGTTTAGAAGTTCCATAAGGCCGTTCTCATGACCTGCTCAATTTAATACTGAGGTATCAGAGCAGGTCAAATGGGAGAAAATCCAGCTGCACTCCGTTGTCACATCAGACATTTGTTCTTACACTTAATCTCCCTAATGAATTTTGCTCTTGGAAAGCTTAAGGGATCAGATGAAGGATTTGCAAATCCACAGAGACCCTTATTCCTCACCCACCCCCTCATCATGTTTAATATACCAAGCCCTCAAGCTGCCATCACAATTCATCTGTCAGCATGCCACCTGGGTTTTGTAAACTTCAGCATCTATACTGGATCCTTGCCATAATTCAGCAGGACCACTCAGGCTTTCTGATGACTATGGGGACATAAAAATACAGAGTTGGGTTTTGGTTTTTTTTGTGGGTTTTTTCTTTTTTTTTTTAAATTTTTATTTTTTTAGTTAAAAAAAAGGAAAAAAAGAAAGATGAAAACCACTCACCCATGCCCATATACTGCAGGAAGCAATTTTATATTTGGGAAGAAATCCTAAATAACATACTTAAATGTCTTTTTTTCTGATGAATTCCTAAATGAAAATTAATATAACTTCCAAAAAAGTGATCAAAGACAAGGAGCAGCAACTTAGGACGAATGAAGAGTGAATAAAAAATCCCGAATCTTCCTTCAAATTAATCTACTCAATTTCACACTTCTGTTCAGTGCCACAATGACTTTCAAATACATATGCAGAAGCATGAGACAGAGCAAAAAGTTGAGAAGAAGCTCCTGTGTGGAGAAGAAATTCACACATGTGGATAGGATGAGTATTATCACTCCTGCAGTGGTGAAGGCCGACATGGTATGAAGAAGTAATCTGATGAAAGTCACATAATGACAGTTACTGAGATGGAGCATGAAACAATTGTCTCTGATATAATATTTCTAAAGAAATTTTCGGATGTGTGGTTGAAAGTAGCTTACTTTAGAAAATCAGCATAGCTATCATGACATGATCCCACGCCTCAGCTTGTAAACTTCACCTGTCACAATTTTAATTAGGATTAGTTTTGATATTGTACTGAGATGAATTGAAAAAACTGTTCTCCATGAGTTAGTTTCAGAGTTAGCTTGATCAGTAATCATTTGAAACTGTGCATAGCTTCCCATTCTGAAGAATATTATTAAACAAACATTTAACAAAAAGTTTCTACACGGGCTATCTAGAATGTACTAAGCAGCTAGAAGTCAGTAATATTACAGCAAGTTTTGCACCAATGTTGGGTTAATCGGTTGAGAGAACAAAAAGAAAAACTGGTAAAAGGAAAATGAAAAAAGGCAAGTGAACATAAGAAAACAAGGGAACATAAGAAGAATGACATATCAGAGAAGTCTTCAGTGGTATATCATCTGGAATTTCACCAAATCATGCATTTGGTAATATCATGGCTGGGTAGACAGACAATCTGTCTTCAGAGAATCAGTCTGGCAAGGAACTATGATGCATTTAGCACAGTAACATATAATCTTATACAAATGTTTTAGCTCCTGTTTGCTAGCTAGCTTGCTAACAATTAGGTATTTTCATGAGAGACACTCACCTGTTTTGTCAGATAGGAAAGATAGCTTTGCCTTTATTTTGTTGTGGGCTTTTTTTGTACAGAGAATGTGTCATGAGCTTCTGGATGTATAAAACTACTTAATCATACACAGTATTTCTTGTCAGCCTCATACTTTGAGGTGGAAGATAGGAGAGATGTATTGTATAAATAGAAAGGTATTCTCTTTAAAGTGGAGTGCTTAACATTACTTGAGATAAGAAAGACATCTTGGTATATGCTAATAATATCACCAGTACTCAAGATGCAAACTGAGAACATGCAAAGTAGTAGAAAACTCTTGTTTATTAGGAACACACTGTGATGCTGAATCATTCCTTTGACATATTGATCTTCATGAAACACCATTTCAGCTTTTTCTGAAGTTAAATTATGAGAGTGAATTCTCAAACCTGATCAACTAATGCTCATACTAACACTATATAAAAAAAAAAAAAAAAAAAAAAAAAAAAGAGAAGTGTGTACAGGCTGGGGAGTTTCCAGAGAACAGCCACAAAGATGACCAAAGGACTGGGAAGCCTGCCATATGAGGAAAGTTTGAGACCTATATTTGTTCAGCCTCAAGAAAAGTAGGCTTAAGGGAGATCTTATCACCAAGCTCCAATATTTAAAGTAGCTATAAAAAAGATGGAAACTTCCTTTTACAGTGGAAATGATGAGTAGTAGTGGGTACAAGTTATTCCTGAGGAGATTGCATTTGGACACGAGAAGAAAAAAAATCACAATAAGAACAATCAACTATTGGAATAATCTCCCCAGAGAAGTGGTGGATTGATCCAGATTGGATATTTTCAAGAGCTGTCTGGATAGGGTACTGGACCATGTTATCTAGACTCTGTGTTTGCCAAGAATGTTTGGTCCAGATGATCCTTGAGGTCTCTTCCATTTTGTATTCTATGATTCTATAGTATGTTGAAAGTTGTTTTTTGTTTGTTTGTTTTTTTCAGAGCAAGCAAAGTTCCTAAAGTAACTTTTAAGTAAAATTTTTACAGTTGGAAGGGTTGTTATATAAGAACCAATATTGATTTAGACCTCTAAATCTGAACTTCATTATTTTACCTTTACTGTTAATGATAAGGAACAACAAATCATGTTTGTGGGGGAAGTAATGCACTTGGACCTGAGAACATGACATATGATCCCTGCTGCTGAAATTATTATCACTCAAGGAAGTGTAGCCAGTATATTTTCCAAATATTCCAATACATTTGAAGAAAAGAAAGGGAAAGGGAGAAGGAAAGATAAAAAAATGGTTGATGCACGTTGGCCATTGGTATGTCAGCTCACTTTTCATTTATCTGCAATACAATGTGTAGATAAATACTAGCATCTTAGAAGTAATTAATAATAAACTGCAGGAATCAACAACTCAAGGAATTGCAAGGAATTTTGACTATTACTAAAACTGTGAATGTGAGTGTCTCTCTTTTACTGAGATATTTATGAGGAAAGCTAAATGTAAATATTGCAAAATCCTCAAGTAGCACAATAGGAATAACTGAAACTAAAAGAGAATAATTTGCAAACACAAAGGAGGAAAAGTAATTCTTGGTCTCTGTGATTCACTAGAGTAAGTAAAAAAAAAAAAATAATAATTACAGTACTCTATTAAATAGAATTACTCTTTTCTTCTAATCATTATTAAAGTTATTTCAGTTTCATGTAAGTATAAGCCTCATTATACATTGTGCAAATAGATAATAGAAGAGTTTATTATCTAAATAAAAATATATGTATTAGACACATTGTCTCTGGTTTTTTGAGAACTAGTAACAATTTGTGAGGTTACTCTCCTCCCTTTCTCAATTTTCTTCATCAATATAATTGAGAATACTAAATCAAACGTAGGGAAGCCACACTAGACAGCCTTGAGGAGAGACAAGTAAATCTTTCATACATTTCTGTAGCATCTCTAAACAAGTAGTAACTAAGGAGCAACTATTTTCTAATTTTACGTTGTACAATATAGTATGAGAACACTTAGATAAATATTGTAGGAAAAAACATTTATTTCCTCATGGTTGAGCTAAAAATTCAAAATATTGAGAAACCATTTTGAAATAAATCTAAATGCAAGAACTTTAATGTGAAAATATGAACTAAATATAAATATATTTGTTAATATTAATTTGTTCTATGTTGATAAGATTGGATGAAAATACTCTGAGTTTCATCACTGTATCTATTAATTTATAACATTACTTCTGAACTATGTTACACTATAAATATTGCAGGACATTTATAATAAAACAAAAACCTTCCAGTAATTTTTAATTTTACATTAAAACCACACTTTTCCATGGTTTTTTAAAATCATTGTATCTTTGTGAAAGATTTGATGTATTGATTTGGTATTTTTAACAGAACGCTGTTCTATAATAAAACATTTTTCCTATTTTAATATAAATTATTATTGTTGTGACAGTATTTCATCAGGAACACTTTCTTCACACCATACCAACTCTCAGTGAAAACACTATAGACAACAATTGAATTTATAGATCAATTAAGCATCATGAAGGAGCTAAGAAAATTTTCTTCCTATTTTCACTGATTGTAAATCAAAGATTAACATTTTTATAAAAATGCTAACTTTTAAGTTAAGACAATGGCTGGTAAAATAGTAAAAGACAATCATGTGCAAGGATAAAAATGAAATTTCCTAAGGAGATATAATTTTTCAAAGGGTTTTTTGGTGACATCTACAAAAAGTTTTAGAATATAGCCTAGTGTATGTGTAGAGATACATACACACATGTATATATACATATGTGCATACACACATACATGTATATATATAGTATGTGCTTAATAAATAAATAGGGACAAATTTACATGAGAAACATAATATTTTCTGCAAAAAGAGTTTGTGATGGTTTGTTCTCCTTCTGTTTTCTATATCTCTCTTTTCATACAGTGCTGTGTTTGTCAGAATTCTCTCTTTCTTGATGCTTTCATCCACTTATTATAGGCCTTCATCAAAACAAGCTGTTTCCATTGATTCTTCTGGAGTATTCCAATTCTTTCTTTTTTATAAGATCTTCATATTATATTAGAATGCAATTCTGGATAGCTTTGATCAAACTAGATTTCATTTGAAAACACCTGTATTAAAAATAGTGACACTCTGTCAATTTTGACTAGTAAAAATGAATGAAAAATAGACACTTCCTTGAACATGTCTAAATCATTCCTGGATTTTTTAGATATTCCAACTTCATTGCTTGACTATCTTCTTCAATATCTGTAATTACCCTGTTTATTTTGATTAATGACATTTAAATTAATTATTTTATGTTCTTTTCTACGTGTTGAATATTAATGTGCTTTGACTTCCCAACACACATAGCTAAAACATATACATGTGAATGAGTATAAAAGAGATTTGGCACATTTTACATTATCTTGCTTAAAAAAAATTTGAAATTTTGCAATAAATCTTTTCTACTAGGCAATTTCATTCTGCACAGGGGTTCATTATTTTTCATATTAGCTACATTTCCATAGCAGTATCATGCTGATAAATATCATCAGTGATGCCATAAATTTTACTTAATACAAAAAATGATGCTTTATTAGTATGTACAACGGAGCACATCTTAAGTAATCATTAGATTCAAAAGACTCTATTTTCTTCACTCTTCTAATTTTCTTTATGCATATCCAGAAATTTACCAAGAGTCTTTTCAAAGAAGAATCACACTGAAAGCATCTTCTGTCCTTTGTTTTTCTTTTCTATGGTTTAGAAACCACAATAGCACTTAGGAAAAGAGTCAGATATTTGATTCCAGAACACTTAAACAGAAAACATGGCAGTGAGACAACCATATGCAAATGATGTCTTAGATTAGCCAAGGGAGAGGGAATAAATCATCTTTTTTTTAAAAGACATGTGAAATATACATGTCAAAGAATACTTTTAGCATTCAGAACAAAGAGGTAAACAGATTGTCTAGTGGGCTTTAGGGCAGTTCTAAGAAATTCTTACTAATTCTCATGAAGAATGTACCCACATTCTTTGCTGTCCTGGTTAGCCCTTGGAAAGACAAAGCACTGAAGGTAACTCCTCCCCTATATGTCTTGTGATGACACTGACAAGAGCTTAGCCTTTTAACTTAGGCATCTAATCATCTCTTCAGCTTGAGCTGCCCTCTAACCTGAGATAGGAAAATAATTTCTTAAGAATTAGTTACTTTATCACAGAAGGTAACTAAGAGGGAAAGAAGAGCAAGAATGAATTCAAAGAGAACTCACAGACAGCTAAAGTTGCATAAACTATGCAATTGTGCTGTGAAGAAGTAACTGAACCTTACTTTGAACCACTTCAAACAACTGGTAAAGAAAAAAATCCTATCAAATCTACCATAAGGGAAGCATATGTGAACTGCACATGGTCTGACAAATGGGATAAAAGATGTAAATAGGTCTTTACGCCCTGATTCATGGAAACGAGAGAGTACTTAAACACATGCTTACTTGCAGGCATCTGCTTTACATTTATTGTCCTCAAACGAGAAAGCCAACAGTTAAGTTTATATGTGATCCTGGATGGAAAGGAACATAAAACACGCTGTCAGTGTGATTCTGACTGGGGTGCCTACCTTTGCAGAGTAATCCAAGCTAGTTCCTTAGGTTAATTGTAACTTATTTTTAGACAAGACATGAGTAAACTGTCTAGATGAGCTTTCAGATATGAAATATAAAAGCTTCAGGTATGCATTGTGGTTTATTTAAGTCTAAAAGATGAAGTTTCATCTACCTGATAGGAGTAAAATTTTGTACAATTTCTTAAGGTGATGCTGCAGAAAGAAGTTTTTTTGGATATGTGCAGGTGAAAAATTTTCAATACATACATTTGAGTCATTAATTTCAATACCTCAGTTCAAGATAAGTATTTTATCCCTGTTTATATTTTTCTACAACAATTCTGTGACTCACAATAATCTTTACTTCCTCTTTGTGACTCTCTGTGGACTAAATAGCCCCCAAGTCATGGACTACTTAAAAAAAACTAAATAAATCGAAACCAAAACACTCCAGTGCACTTAGTCCTCCCCCTGGGGAAATGATGACTGAAAAAAGTATGCGACAGATGTTATATTGTTTAATGTAGTACTGAAAAGCATTTCAGATACTATGGTCATGACTGTAGTATGAGATTCTATGTAGATTAGAATCATTTAGTAAGATGTATCCTAAACAGACTAATTTTGTACATATTTATGAAAAAAATCTGTGACGAGGTAATACAGGGGTTGTAGAATAGCAGACTTGTAAATATCTTTGAATATCTATGTTCTCTTTAAAAAAACATGTTTATTATTATATGGTAAATAGAACAATTGTTTTCAATTTTGGATCGTTTATCTATGTTTCAATTTGCCATTCTGTTCATGAAGCATTGAAGATGCAAAAGCAAAGTCTTTAGAAAAGCTGCTTAGCACGATAATTAGCTTTTGTATTGAACATTAAGGGCAGACGTGAACCCAGAATAGAACAATAATAGATGAACCGGAAAAATAGAATGCATCTGCCAGAAAAGATGGGACAGTACAATTGATTAAAATACTGTCCATTTCCCTCTAGATGCATTGAAGTAAGTTGACTCCCGGTCACACAAGACAAACTGAAAATTCTGTTATGACTTTTATTGGATGTAAGAAATTTGCTTAAAATAAACTCTGTAGTTCAATCATTAGGAATTCTAATTTGTTTCCTCAGTACATTTTAAAGAGATTTGTCCATGATAGAAATTTAATGCTGTAAATATATTGTTCTTCTAACAAATCTATCCTAGCAAGTAGCAATTTCCAGACTTATGGATCAAATATCTACAAAAGAGAGGAAAATTCTTCTGTTGATTTGCAAAATTTTGTTAAAAACTCTGCATTTTGGTGATAAGTTTCAATTACAATATTTTAATACATTTGACTATTTGAATTTCCAAATTGGAAATCTTTCTTCTTTTGCTTTTGTTTGTTTCTTTCTCTGTGATTACATAATAGAATTACATAATAGAATGTATTCATGACATATGAGGATTCAGTACCTTCTATTTTTTCTTTGCCACTTACTCCAGTTATCTCAAAAAGTGTGAAATGACACTTTATCAAAAGACAAGAATAACATAATGGCTTGCAAGTGACATAGGACTGACAAAGTTAATGTCATCTATAAATGAAATCGGGCTATCTCAGGTACTAAAGAATAAAAAATATGCACTTCAGAATCTGTAGTATTTAAATTGTGCGAGAAAGTCTTAGAAAGTTCATGAAATTTTGGAGAATTTGTGAAATTCTATGGAAGTTCCAACATTACGAATAACTGTCTTTCACAGTGTCACAATTAACCATTCATCAGAACATTCTTGGTACACTGATTCTTTTAGCTTCAAAAGAATATAAAATCAGGGAATCATAGAATTTTTTCAGCTGGAAGAGACCTTTAACATGTTCGAGTCCAACTTTTTCCCCAGACCTATCAACCACTAGACCATTTCCCTAAGTGCAACATCCACTTGTCTCTTAAACACAGGGATAGTGACTCCACCACCTCCCTGGACCGATCATTCCAATGCCTGACCACCTTTTCAATAAAGAAATTCCTCCTCTTATCCAGTCTGAACCTCCCCTGGCACAAATTGATGCTGTTTCTTCTTGTTTAATTGCTTGTTACTAGAGAGAACAGAAAGATCCACACCTTGCTACAACTTCCTTTCAGGTAGTTGTAGAGAGAGATAAGGTCTCCTCTGAGCTTTCTTCTCTCCCAGATAAACAGCCTCAGAACTCTCAGCTATTCCTCATATAACTCATACATTTACTATCATTTTAGAGTTTCTTATTGAAAAACTGACATTGTTAAGTATGTTGTGGTGTGACACAAATTAAGCCCTTCAAAGAGCTGGATTTTGAAGTTTGGAACTTCTATCCCTACACTCAGTTCAGTGGGCCACATTGTCCCTCATATCTTCCCTGAAGCACACAAGGAATAGATTGCTTAACTTTTTTGATATCAGTAATAAGGATAATGCTCTTTTTCCAAGGTGAGCTCATATTGCTGAACTGACATTCTGAAGTAATCAGGATAGACAGAATAATATGGACTTCTTAATGCAAATCTTTATCGTAAATGTTGGATGGGATGTCTCATACATAGGTATGAAATTCACTTCCCTAAACTTCTGTTTGAATTGATCCTTACTAAACTGGTCCTCATTGAATTCAGACTTTCTGATCATCCATACACCTGTGGCTGTCAGGTAAAATAAGAGATCTGACAGAGTAAAACACTACTGTACCCTCTAGAAGAAAGGCTTTTAGAAATATGTCCAATATTCCCCTAAAAAATAGGAGTCATTTAAAACCAATTCTGTTAACTTTTTCAAAAAATCTGTAAGACTCAGCACATTTTTTTTGCAACTTCAATCATTTAGAAAGCTCGTCACTGTAGGTGCCCTGTGAAGTCAGTAAAGAGTTCTAAGAAGCTCCAGGGATAATTCAGCCAATCTCAATTCAATGAGTGACATGAATTTGAAATGAGACAGAGAAGTAAAACTGGAGAAAATGGACTTTTTGATCATATACTTTCCATCAGAGGTATTACTTTCAAAAGATAATCCATTATGGTGGGTTAAACTTGGCTGGCTGCTGTATATCTAACAAACCACTGTCTAACACAGCCCCCCCCCCACTCCTTAACTGGGCAGGGAGAGAAAATAAGATGAAAGAGCTTGTGGGCTGAGATAAAGACAGGATGATCACTTAGAAATACTATCATGGTAAAAAAAAAAACTGGCTCAATTTGGGGAAGATTAATGTAATTTATTGCCAATTAAAAAGATAGTAGGATGGTCAGAAAACTAAGACATTAAAAATACCTTTGCCCCACTCCTCAACCTCTCCCCAAGCCCATCTCCACTCATTTGTTCCTGTTCCTGACTCCTGTGTCTCCTTCTCCCCCTTGAGTGGCACAGAGAGGATGGGGAATGGGACCTGTGATGAGTTGTTAACACTTCGTCTCGTCAACTTCTTCCTCATACTTCTCTACTGCTCCAGTGTAGGATCATCCTATAGGCTGCAGCTCTTCACAAGCTGCTCCAACATGAGTCATTTCCATGGGGTGATGTCCTTCACATGGGTCTCTCATGAGACTACAGGTCCTGTCCAGAGCTTTCTCTTTTGTGAGCTCTCTGTGGGCTACAGGTTTTCCTTCAGATCATCTCCACTTACTCTGGTGTGGTATCTTCCACAAGCTGCATTGTGGATACCTGCTCTACCATTGTCCTCCATGGGTTTCAGGATGACAGTCTGTGTCACCATAGTCTTCATCACTGACTGCAGAGAAATCACTGCTCTGGTGTCTGGAGTACCTCCTTCTTTCTTTTCCTCCTTAGTCTCTGCAGGTTGTTTCTCTCAGGTTTTTTTCTCATTCCTTTCTCACAGCTGCTGTGCAACCTTTTTACCCTTACTTAAATATGTCGTCATGTAAGTGCCACTAACTCAGCTTTGACCCGCAGTGTGTCCATTTTGGAGTTGTCTCTGTTGGACGTGGGGGCCAACTCCTGGTCTTCTCTGACAGAGGCCACCTCTGCAGCTCCTCCTGATACCAAAACCTTGACACATAAACCCAGTACATCCATAAACATTCGAAAACTTTTATCTGAACTTCAGAGCAAGTCTTATGCCTTGACTTCTGAAATAAGTTAACATCAAATCGTTACATAATTTAAGTAGAGAATGTAGAGTAATAAAAGTGAGCTTAGATATTTTCTGTTGTGTTTTTAGTTGTTTTAAAAAAAATCTTTGTGTTTTTTAATCATAGTTGACATAGTAATAGCATAACAGAAGTAGAACATTTGAGATAGCTGCTTTGATCTGCCATTTTCAGCTTTCAGAAAAAACCCATTTAAACACGGAGACAGGAGCTTCTGTTCACAGAACTCTTAGGGATATGCTTGAGTGGCTAAAGCATCCATTGAACATGATTTCATCACAGGAAATTGCACTAGCCAATTGAATTTCTTCTTGTAGTGGAATAATTTTCTTCAACGGTTTTCCCAGAATTCTTGTATTTTAATGGTATAAATGTTGTTATTTTCCTTTTTTTTTTTTTAATAATTATTCAGGTATTCAAAGTTGTGAAGTTGTTCCACTTAGTTGTTAACCTATTTTTGCCTGAATGTTTCTTGTAATTGCTTCATGAAATTTAAATTTTCCTCTGGAAGAAAACAAGTATAACATAAATAAAACCAAACTATTAACAACAATAACAACAAAAACCCCCATAAAGTCTATTTAAATGAAAACATTCTTTCCCTAAGCTCACTTATGCATTAATACTACAGACCAATTCCCTTATGTCTTCTGCATTTAGAGGAGGCCATTATGGAAACCTTACTGCATTTCAGAGAATCCACAAAAAAAAAAAAAAAAAAAAATCTATTTTTTCCTCAGGGAAGATCAGGTCCCAGCAAATGGAAATACAGATGTGGAGGGATGCTCCTGTGGTAACTGGATATTTGTAACAACTTGTAAGGGCAATGGCATCTTACAAACAACACTTTCTCAGCAACATTTTCCCCAGCACGTCCTGCACTGTCCACCTGGGAACCAAAACAGCTGTTTCAGAGCTGCAGAACACCAAAGTAGAGGTGTATTAATATTAACAAACATATTTTTTATTGAAAACAGGTGAAATTAGAGGTTAGTCTTAAGAGAAGTCATGAGTATAGATAGGTTTTAAAAGATTTGAGTGTATTCTTCTTTGTTTCTCATATTTCATATTGTCTAGTCTATGCCACTATTATGAGCCTTCTTTATTTGTGTATTCTACAGAGCAAATTACTGCTTTGTTTAGTGAACAAGAATATCAGCTTTGCAATGATTTACAGAAGCAGATTCTATTTTCCCTCTGATTTCTCTGAATTAGAAGGGAATTTGTAGAAGTATGATAAATGGCTACTTGCTTTTTGCAAGCATCTTCTGAGCAGACAAGATTAGGAAAAATTAACATCCTAATGCTATTCCTAAAGAGTGAGGATAGTGTGACATAAAAATTTCTTGATAAACATCCCAGGCCATGCCCACACCACAACTAGTCATACAGAATCAATATTCTCGTCTTCCAGCAGTTTTTAGCCAAAAGCTAAAATACACTCATCAGAAGAAGACAAATTCATATTTAAGAAAAGGAAAACAAAGCCAAATAGTAATAAAGCTTTCCAAATTTCACAGCTTTATAACAAATGAACAACAAAAGGGGAGTCTGTTTGGAAGTACATAAGTCTGGTAATCACATATAATGTTCAGACCACTGAAATGCAATTTCACCTGTAAGGACTGTGGTCATTTAATGAATAAATGTTCTGCCTTTCCTTTGGAGGTGCCTGTGCTTTTCTACTGTTACAGTCACTCAGTCTGTGTAAAGGGAAGTAGTTGCTATAAAATAAAATCACACCAACAAAGAATTTGACTGTTGGTGATGGTAAATCATGCAAAAAGAAGGTTGCGTTCTTTTATTTTTCTTGCTTAATTCCCATGAAATTCAGGTGGCAGTGCCCCGATTATTGTTTTGTGAAAAGTGTACTCTATGTATTTTCCTTTTGCAACTGAAATATTTCCCCTGTTGATTCTTTGCAGAAATAATAAAAGCAGGATGTGTAGCATTGAATGAGAAAGAAACTCACATAAACAAAAATAGTTGACATACACTAGACCATGTATAGGGGCAACCAGAATTAGCCAGCATATCCTTTTTATAAAGTAGTCATTTAAAATATTCATAATGTTGTTATGTTGTTGATAGTGATGATATGTTTTTAGACACAGCTAGTTCCAGTTTACGTTGACATACTGTCATCAATTATGCTTCACCATCTGTGGACATAATTAAGTTTACCCTTAAATTTGATTTTAAAACATATCATTCACAAGTGACTCTTGTTTACTAAACATACTTGGAATACGCAAAAACTGAATAGCGTGCACTTTGAATAAACTAGAAATAATTTTGCATTCAGGCCTCACAAGGACAATGATGTATATTTTACATGCTCTCAAAGCAAAACATACCTGAATCCTTTCCAGGATTCAGGAACTCACTTAAGGTTTGTGCGTTGTTATCCAAATCTCATTTATACTGATGTTATTTTCTGTGCAAAGAAGCTTTAAAATACATAAGACCTATTGATATCATCTTGATATTTAAGATATTGCAGTTAAGAAGCATCAGAAATTATGTATGTTATTATACCAGAAGTAAATATCTCACATAATATTTTGTCAAATTTTCAAAATCATATGAAGTACTAAACTCCATAGAAGGTATACAATAGCATCTTTTGTGAAGTGCTCTAGATCTAACAGATCATGTCTGTATATCATATATATTCTCTTCCCTTACTGGATAAACATAATATGTATAGTCAATGTAGAATTGCTTCCTGTGTGAACAATTTTGAATTTCTGATTCACTTTCTGTATATATTCTAAAATTGTACCTGAAAATTAACTATTTTACTGGATGTGTCTTCTTGTTAACCTATTTGCTAAAATACATGTGGAATGTGCACACTGCAGGATTCAAAATCAGTCAAATTGAACTCATTTAAAAAAAATCAAATTAAGAGCTGTGAATTTTTTTTGATTTTTCATTTTTAATATAATCCAAACTCTGATCCTATTAATATATTAGAAAGAAAGGAACATGAAGAATTTGTTTACATCTCCTAAGTGGTGTTCTTTCTGATGGAATGCAAAAATGAGACAAAATTCTGTTATTAATATACTTCTGCCTCTTCTATAAGGTTAAAATGACAGAAGTGATAGTGAAACTGTAAAAGTCCCACTATAAGATCTGAATCTTGATAGAATTCCATGCAATATCTCTGAGAGATATGGATATACATATCCATATTAAATTCTTAAATATATTTTGAAATATGGTCTTTATATTCTATGTCTTAGTTTCTCCTATGCAAACTGGGATGAGAATACAACCGTTCTGTGGTTCTACGGTCCTCATCCCAGTTTCCATAGGAGAAACTAAGACATAGAACATAAAAGCCACATTTCAAAATGTATTTAGGAATTTAAATGAAGAGAAGTCTATAGGAAAATAAAGAATACCACACTTGACAGGTGAATGTTGACAATCTTCATGCTTATGCAGAGACAAGGAGAGCAAGCCAAAGGAAAATAATTGACCTCTGTCAAGCAACATTCCTGTGTAGGCTCTGTTGAACACTAGCTTTTCAAATGACAAGTTTGGCCTGTTGAGCTTTGGCTTTTTTTAGGCAGGACTAGAGTTTAATGCTTCCTTAAATGCTATGCAAGATGGCAGAATATAGGATAAGGACTATAAGAAAACTGCTGTTTTGAGTAGGATTTAATCAGCTGCATGGGAAATTATAAGATTGAAAAAAGCAGCATGGATTTTCTGATGGATCTTGTGTCCAATTAGACAAGAAATATCATATCATAAAAGTATTCTGATTCAGTTTTTTTCAAATCTTTGATGTCAGTTGTATGATGAAAAGTCAGATGAGAAGTGTGTTGAAAACTAAAATCAGAGGTTATAGTGATCTATCTGAATTGACTGTCTTGCTGCTTGGACTCTCATGGTCCTGGCACTAACAAACATTCTAGGACATCTAACACAACTCAATCCCATCAGGTTGTGTGGTTCACAGTGATTCCTGGTTGGAGGGGGTACTGGGATTCTTCATGAACAGTTCCCTAGCTGTGACTAAGTGTACACATTTTGTAATTTGGACAGTAAAATCAGCTGAGAGTAGGAGGAAAAATTCTAGAGTGATTGGAAGGAGAAACTTTAGACACTTAGAGGCCCTAGGCCATGCAGGCAATGCATCTGAGAGGATGTTTAGCTGGTTCTGACCATAGTCAAGTACAGTAGTTTCCAGGACTGCTCAAACACTGTCTGAAGGCAAAACTCTGTGGGCTTTTTACAAAACTTTTGGAGCCTATGCCTCTATTCACTATACCATGAACCACAACTATCCTGGCCCAGTGATAGGAGAACCTTGTGTTTTGGAGAAATCTTCAGAAGACCCGGGTGGCCAGGCATTACCTTGTCTGGAAGTCATAGGGTTAAGCATCTAAGCATGTTTTTGAAAAAGGTATCAGAAAAGAGAGATATTTGGAGCAACTGCTTATTCTGCAGCATGAGAAGCAGACTTATCAGATGTACTGTCAGTAGCAGTTAAGGTATCTTAAGGACATACCAAGGGAAATCTGCCAAGCCTCGCAATAAACCACCTGATACTGGATATGTCCTGAAGCCTTCCAAACCTAAGCCATTTCCATACAGTAAATATATGACTAGCTGAGTGTGGCTCATTCTCATATGAAAGGATTTTGATTTGCGGTTAGACAAACTTCCTTACAAGAGTCAGTGAGTGAGACCAAAGGAGGGAGGTTAGCAGAGGTTTCAGGGGGAGAGGTTAGCAAAATAGTGTCATTCTCACTGCAGAGATAATAAAGAAGTACTTGATAAGTATCTCACTGTATTCTTCTTTTAAATCTTTGTGACTGAAATGGTAAAAGATCTGACCTGAGCAGGATTCTATATATTTATTTTACTGCTTACGTGGGTTTTTAGAAGTATTTCCATTTTTAAAACTGTGAACGTCAATATGAGAGACTTTCTACTAAAAGTTTTTTTAATATTTTTGCATGGTTTTATCCTTTTTATCCTTTATCCTTTCTGTCCTTCTGTCTGAGATTTATGATTTTACACTTGGAAACCTTGAACCTTATTTTACTGTCTGATTTCTAAGAATGAGTTAAATATACTTACCCTTAAAATGTTGACTCCTCCTACATCACAGTATTAAGCACACAAGTATGAGTCAGTAAGGGAATGCTGATGACAGAGATTTCTGAAAAATATAGGTGTTTTCACAAGAGTCTCTAAATATATACTGAAGCAGCTACCTTTAAATACTAAAGCCATAACATTTTTTATTACAATCAATTTGTGAAAAAAAAAAAGATGAAATTTACTCAGCTCGTATATGACATGTAAAGAGTAAACAAAAGAGCACATAATAGCTAAAGGGAAAGTAAGGTCAACAATTACTAGTGCATGCTAGTCTTTAAATTCCTAAACCTCTCCTATTGTGGGAAAGTGGGAAAGGGAAATCCCTCTATAGAGATTAAGAGATCTGTAAACACTCATTGAGGATTAGCTGTTAATATGTGTTAAGAATGGATTCCAAATACTCACAGACTTACTTCCCATATGTTACAGCAAGCAGAATTTTTTCATTTGAGGTAAGCTTTGTCAGGGACACTATTTTTTGCTTTTTCCATTAGTGGTCTCCATTTTCCAGGGTTTATCACAAACCATGTATAAATACAAGATATAGATGTAGATAGGTTTCAGAAAGACAGACAGACAGAGAATACAGATCATAACAAAAAAAAGATCTGTTCAATGGTTTATATTTCCATGCTTAGTGTCTGAAATGACCAACTAAAGAAAAGTTAAATGGAATTATTTTCCAAAAAGTACAATTTGGAAAGTGAAAGTTACTTTTTAGAGCAGGGAGTGACAAGCATGGAATTTGAGACTAATGGCTTAACTTCTCAACTCATCTTTCTGTCAAGACTCTGCCACTCTGCTACCTTATCAATCAAGTCCAAATGAATCCCTCCTAAGTGAGATTCTCCTCCAAAAAATTACAAGCTAAGGATTCAGAGACAATTTTAAAAAAAAAGTCTTAAGGACTCTTAAAGTTTAGTGCTCCCATTAAACACTGAGAAGGACTTTAATTTGGAACTTCCAATGGTGAAAATATCACATTAAAATTTAGATTTTAGTATTTGATATAACTTCTAGTCTTAAAGAGATAATGTGCTTAGTTTACACTGGAAATATGCTGTTTTAAAGTAAATGCAATGTGGGATGCAAAAATCAAGATGTTTTCCTCTTTACCTTATCATCCAAAAAATAAAGGTTGCATTTAAAAAATAATTCGAGCTTTTCCAGTTTACGTATGATCATGACAGAATCTACCTCATGCATTTTGACTGTCAAAGACATTCACATGAAACTGAACTGCATAGTAGTCAAAAGGGCACTCTGTACAGTACTCGGCAGCTTTGTTTCAAAATATAACAAGCAAAGTTTGGAAGAGATGTGTAGTTTTACTTTTTTCCCCATGAGATTGTAAATTTTAGTAAGTATGTGAGACTATCAAATATTACAGAATAGTTGTAGTTTTAACAAGGCAGCTGTATCATATTGTAATGTGATAGTGGTTTTCTTCCTGGCAATGGATTTTTTTTTATTGTTTTTGCTTTAGAAGCCTCTGAATGTATTAAACATCAATGTCCTTTTATAAGAAAACCACTTGTTCTATCAAAGAAATCCAGAACTCAGTGAAGTCCACCGCATCTGAGTGTGAAATAGTAGTCATATAATAATTAGAAATATCAGTTTATTTGGCTAAGAAACTCAAAAAGTGGCAAAATGCTCTCTCTTTTTTTTGAGATGAATATACAGAGAAGTAGTATGTGAACTTTGTTAGTCAAGGAACACAAATAAAGGAGCTTCGATTATAACTGAAAATAGCAAGTCTCAAATATGAGAAAAAAAACCAATTCCAGTCAGTGATTAGAGAAGTGTAGTGAATGAAACACCTGCCACATGTCTCACTAATAAAGAAAGATTGATTCCTTTGTGATAGCTACTCAGTCAGAGTCATAGCAGGTCAGATATTGGGAACCAGATGTATTCAAAGGCTCTCGGCTATGGAAAGTGAATCTTTGGATTCAGTTTTGGGTCTGAACGCAGTACTTGTTTGAAAGTCTGCTTGCTGACCCCTAATGTTCTACTCATCTCTAGGCTGATCCTGACCTTAGACACGTTCTGTCATTGTGTCAGATATTGTACTTACTGCTTCATAACTGTTTTAATTCAGCCTCTTTATAACATTACATTTAGAAAATATCCAAACAACTGTTGCAATTCCAAAGTTTCTCAATTAGGCATTCTTAGAGATAATAAAGAAGAGAAGCAATTCTGAGAAGTATCATACAGAATATTTATCACATTCGTACTTCATGGTAGTGAACAGGACTCAAAAGTTCTACTGTATGACAGAAAATAGCAGTAAGTTCCATATTTATTAGGCAGCAGAAAGGAGTTCCAAAAGTTGTATAACGTGGTTATATAGATTTATCTATACTGTTTTTACTATGAAGAATATGAAGCTTTATCATCATCACTTAAACAAATTGAATGTACGTAATGCAATAGGATCTGACGGGAGCTAGTTGATGTCATTGCAAGACTACTCTTGACCATCTTCAAATGGTCGTAATGACTAGGAAAGGTACATGAAGACTGAGAGAGAACAAACATCACTTCTATATACATGAAGGATACATGGAAGATTTGGGGAACTACAGGTCAATAAATCTTGGGTTTACTGGGAAGTTGATGGAGAAAAACCCTCTGGAAAACTTCGCCAAACAGAAGAAGGACAGGAAGATAACTGGGAGCAATTAGGATGGATTTATGAAGTCCGAATCATACTTGCCTAACTTGATAAACTTCTACAATGATGTGAATGACTTGATAGAACAGGGGAGAGCATCCAATTACCTTGACTTCAGAAAAGTCTTTGGCACTGTCTCGTATAGTATCATAATTGACAAACAGACAAAGTAAAGTTTAGATAATCATGAGATGGATTAAAAACCAGATGAATGGTTTTTAATCAGGAGAGGAATCTCATGAAGTTCAACAAGAAGTACAAAGTCCTCCAGAGGAGGAGAAAATACTCCATGCACCAGCACACACTAGGGGCTGATCAGATAGAAAGGAACTTGGCAGAAAATAATTGGAATGTTTTGGTGGACATCTGGTTAAATATGAGCCACCAATGTGCATTGCTACAAAGAGGGCTACCAGTGCATTAGGCAAAGCATTGCCAACAGATCAGAACAGATGATCCTTCCCCTTTATTCATCACTGATGAGGGCAATCCTGGAGTAATGTGTCCAGTTTTGGGCACACATCCAGTTCTGGGCTCTTACAGAAGAGTTATGGACATGCTGGCAGGAGTCCCACAAAGGCTACAAGAGCAGCTCACATATGAGGAAACCCTAAAAAGTGTGGGATTGTTCAGCCTAGAGAAGACTCAGACACATATTATCAATGTAAAGATGAGTCAGGCTTTTTCCAATAGTGCCCAGTGATAAGACCAGAGACAATGGACAACAAACTGAAACACAAGAGTTTCTCTCTGAATGTTAGTAAACACTTCTGTCCTATGAGAATGACGGAATGCTGATACAGGTTTTCCAGTGAGACATGGAGTCTCCATCTTTGGAGTTGAAATGTTGTCTGGATATGATCCTGAACATCCAGCTCTAAATGGCCCAGCCTGAGCAGGAGGTTAGACCACACGAACTCTAGACGTCCTTTCCAACCTCAATCTTCCGGTGATTCTATGATTCTCTGAAGGTTATCTGCCTTAGACAAAGGCTCTGCAATAGCCTAACACCAAAATCAGATTTAAAATATGTACTTTATAAACATGCATTGTCTATTGGTCCACATAATGAAAAAAACAAAATTCTTTTTTTGGTAAACCATTATGTGGCCAAACATTTTTTAAAAAATCTAAAATTAATTACTGAAGAACTCAAACAGTTGTCATGCCCTGAGAAGACATCTTTACACATCATCATCATCATTTACTGGCTCATAACAACAATAGAGAATTTGTGAAAAAGTGATGTTAGTCTCCTAACTCCATACAATAGACTCGTAGTCTTAGAAACCATGGTTCTGGTAATAGTTCATGAACATTCAGTTTAAAACTGGACATCTCAATTCTATCATATATTTATCCTCTTTTTACTCATTATTTAATACCAATCATGTATATAAATACAAAAGAATGAAAGAACAGCTGTAGTGGATAAGGCTGAAGGCCCATCTAGCCAACTATACCATCTCCAGCAGCAGCTTAGAACAGATGGTTAGGGAAAGAGTAAAAGGATCAGGGCAAGTGTTAAATGACTATTTCCCTCTCCTTGCTTTTTGAGATCAGTGATATAGGAACTTCATGATCCCAAAGTTTCATCTGTATGATAATGCATAGCAGTTAGTCATTGACTGATCTTTTAGCAATTTACCTAACTCCCTATTGAACTTTGAGATAGTTTTTATTTATTTGCAAAGTAAATGTAGTAATTTGATTGCAGCTTTTGTGGACAATATTTCTTTTTAAGGAGAAGTCTGAAGAGGTTGGATGTGTTTTAAGGAGCTGGATGAGACAGACGAGACCATGGAAAACCCAAGGTCAGCTAGGGAAGAGAAAAAGAGGTGTGCTGGAGCAGAGACTCCACTGCATTCCACGGTGAGACAGCAGCAGTTCCCCTGCAACTCATGGAGGTTAATGTCAGCAGCTCATGGAGGATCCCACAGGGAGTGTCTGTGCCTGGAGGTACTGTAACTGAGGCAACATTGGAACAGAGTGTGCCTGAAGTTGTGCTGCTGCAGAGGAGACTCACACTGGGCAAATTTGTGAGCAGAAGCTGTAGCCCTTGGGAAGGATTCATGCCACAGAAGTTCATTAAGGACTATATCCTGTGGGAGGGACTCTATGTTGGAGCAGGGGAAGAATGTGAGAAGTTATCATATCTGAGAAGTAAGAAGCTGCAGAGATCATCTGTGATGGATTGGCCTCATGTCCCATTCCCTGTCCCTCTGCGCTGCTGAGGAGGAGATAGAGATATCAGGACCAGGTCTTTGAGCCTATGAAGTGAGGAGGGGTGAGGGAAAAAGATCTTAAAGGTCTGGCTGTATTTTTCTCTTCATCCTACTCTGGTTTGTTCTGTTTCTAATTGATAGTGTATTAAGCTGTTCTTAGTTTCTTTCATAAGTCAAGTAACTGAGTCTTTGTTGCCTGGACCCATAACTGGCGGAGCCCTGCCTGCCCTTGTCTTGATTCACAGGATCCTTGATTATCTTTTCCCATCTCACAGGGGCCCCCATCATCCTCTGACAAAGGAGGGAGTGTGTGTAGAGAGTAGCTACATGGTGCTTTGTTACCAGCTATGCTTATACCACAACAACTAGTTTTAGTTCTAGATGGACTAAAGATGGGCTAACAGAAATTCCATTTCCCTTCAAACCCCTACTATTCTATGATTCTACGGAATCTCCTTCCTTGGAGGTCTTCAAGACTTTCCTGGATGCATTCCTGTGTGACCTGATCTAGACAGACCTGCTTCAGCAGGGGAGTTGTACTAGATGATCTCTGAAGGTCCCTTCCAATCCCTACCATTCTGTGATTCTGTGATTCTATGATAAGTATGTAAGATGCAGACACACTTTGCATTAGGTCTATGAGCAATTATAATTTCCTCTTAGTTTTCCCTTAGCTCATTAGTTTATTTCATTGACTTTCATGTGTGATTTTTAATCACTTTTAAATTGTTTGGCTTTCCCTATGATTATGTATAATCTTTGTATGCTTACATAAATGATTTATGAAATATTTAGGCTACCTTTGATACACATCAATCAGTATCCCGGGCAGTTGATTGTGAGAAAGCTCACCGATGACCACCTGGGACAGCCCTGACTGGAGAGGGAGATAACTTATCACTTAACAAACAGACTAGCTGATGGAGGTAACAATTTCAGGCCACTCACCATTCAGTTGACTAGCTAATTTAACAATTAGTAGCTTAAAATCGCTAGGCAAATAGATTTTCATAATGAGAATATATCATTATTGCAGCTTAAATTTATACTCTAAAGAGAAAATACAGGGACATAATGTCACCAGGTACTAGGTGTATGATTTTATCACAAAATCTACAGGTTGTAATAAATTTCTGAGGAACTTAAATATACAATACTACAGGTAAGCAAAGCTTTTTAAATCGTATGTGTAACTGTAATGGAGTCTGGATTACTGTTTTCTTTCTCAGCTCCTGTGTGGTTTCTTGCTCCTACCAGGCTAGAGTCTTTGTTTTTTTATTTCCACTCTTCTTCTGTCTCCCTTTTTTTTTTTTATATAGTCTTTTAGTCACTATGTCAAATCAATATCCGATGTCCAGATAGAGGTTCTGTCATGTCCACTACAGTGCCAACTTCACTTCTTACTTTTTGCATTTGACTAACATTTGATCTTTCTTCCTGCTTTTTTTGCAGCTTTCAAGCCCTCTTACTGTGGTCTGTACCAATACTGTTCTAATCTATATACAAGTCATATATACTTTATTACAAGTAGAACTTTTGTTCGTGATATCTTGTCTGACATCTAATCAAGCATTGAATTTGGTATCCCAGCTTTCACTTGTTGTATTCAATGCCATGTGAATGAAAAGAGTTAAGTAGTCACTTAGGAACTTTGAGTAGGAAAAGGTGAAAGAAACTTTGAACCACAAAAAATATACCAGACTAAGTTCTCATACTTCATTATGTTATTTTTACCCTGCAAACTGAATAACAGTTCTGAAGCCTTTTAAGCCACGTATTAAAATAGTCTATGTAAATAGCTATAAAGTCAGTAGGGTACATATTGAAAGCACTAAGGCTCTTGAAAACCTTGGTGATCTGTTGCTATGTGATTTGGTTTCTATGAAATATGCAGAGTTTTTTTTTAATTTTGTTTTATGGCTAAAGGCAGGAAAAATCTTGAATAAGCTCAACTGGGAGACAGGATTAAAATAGATTTAAAAGTTTGAATACAATACTAAAATAGAATAGGAAAAGGAAACACACATATAAATTCCAGGATGCTTTAGAATATTTTCACTCTCAGCTTTCTAGAAGAATAGTTATTTGGTAGAATTTGCTTACATTAAAAATCCAAAAGGTGACAAACATCTCCAAGTACATGGGCTCATGCAAATATGCTATGATAATTTCTGGTTGGAAGGAATAAAAGTCTCCAACTTACAGACATATTTCCAAAATTCAATGTGGGAGAAGTTTTTGAGTCTCTGGTCTGAAACTTTATAAACACATCACTTGGTAATTGGAGCTTTGTCTAATCTTATTGCTAATAAGGTTACCAATTGAAAACAATTGAAGCGAGTCTTGAATTTGTTCGAAGGATGTTTATTATTGAATTGTTATGTAAGGCAGTAGAGGTACTTCATTGGGGTATCTACATACATACATGACACTATTTACCCTGGCACTATGTTGAAATCCTGAATCAGGACCACTGATTGTTTACTAACATGAATACCACAGGAACATGGATAGGAACTCAGTAATCTCTCCTCAGGTACATAATTAAGTAGTAAATGACACCCACCAGCATCTGGTGAGCTGTCAGGTGCCAGAAGGTGTTTGTAGTGGTAATTTGGCCATCTGCAATCTGTGTTGTCAGTGTGCTGTAAGTTATCACTGTCTCAGGCAATATTAACTTGCAATGTTCTTCTGACATTTCTTCAGTGGGTTGTGAAACAGACATATGCTACAAAATACTTCCTATCTGGCTCCTCCCACCTTTCCAACAGCAGTCACTTCTGTTGTTTATCAGTAAAAGTACTGTAGATTGTGCTCTGATTCCTTTTCAAGGTACTTTAACATTGATACTATTCAGGTACTTATACTCTGTTTAAGGTATTCTAAGTCACTTTTGTGACACACTTCCATATTGTGCAGCATGCAACACATAGGAACAAATGGCCTGCTGTAATTATGTATTTTACAAATTATTTAGCAATTATACTTGAAGTTACCAAGTAGTTCAAAACCAATTATCTTATAACTTGTTTTCAGGTTCTGTAATAAGGTTTTCAGTTTATATGGAAAAATAACTAGGTAATTATTTTGTGGTTATATGGTCATTAAATAATGGCTTAAATAATTAAGTTTTTAAGGGGTTTTTTTTGTTGTTTTTATTTTTTTTTTTTTTACAAAACAATGCATCTGGCTAACGCCTTCTGTGCCAGTGTTAATTAAAACAGCTAAGGTATATTTTTGAATTATGGAGCTCACAAAAGAAATGTTAGAAGATTCTTGACTAATTATTTTGTACCATTATTGCTATCTATCCTTATTGAATCGTGTAAAAAAACCTTATTTTGTTAGAGTTTTTTCATTTTTGTAACGTTTTCTCATGAAATGAATATCACACCTAGAAACTGTTTAGAATTTAGAACAAACTGGTGATGATAAGAATTCTCCAACCATTCATTTGCAGTGGAAAACTTAACTGACCATAACTGTGGATATATTAATGAAACATTTCAGCTAGAGGAAAAATTACCTGATAGATGCAAACACATTTTTATTTTTAGACCAACAGCTTCTAATACAGAGAATTAGAATAAGAAGATGAGAGTCCTAATGACAAATACATTGTGCATTTTTTTAATGGGAACTGAGCAGTTCAGGGAATTACTAATAGTATTCAGGGATTTTCATCACTGAGTCACTAGACTTGAATTTGACTCAGGTCTGCAATGACTGAAAATCATTAGAATTTGATATTAGTTCTTCAGTGCTCTATGCAAAATGAATGAAGTTCTTGCTCTGAAACCGATGGTCGTTAGAAAAAATTGCTACCCACTGGAGAAGAACAAGACAGAAAAGTAAAAATGTGGTAAGAAAAGAGGCTATAAAAAAGAATCTCTCATCATGGAAAAAGGAGTTACACAAAGTATATAAATTAAAAATATTAAGAATATTAATATAGACATTATAAAAATCTTTCTGAAACATTTTACACAGACACAGTGAGGTCTTGTTTCCTCTCTTTTACAAAATAAACCATAAAAAAATGTTCTGGCTTTTTGTCCTTCTTAAAAACAAACTAGTCTAAAAATTTAGTTTCCAAGTTTTAGCACCATAATCCAAACTAATAAGCAAACCTTCAGTTGTTCCTAAACCTGAAACGATAAGTTCAGCAAGATGGAATTAACACTTAATTTCATTTAAAATAATAATAGCTACTTGTAAATCTGATATATGTGATTGATGATAAAAAAAAAATATATACGACCTCATCAAATCTTTCTTTTATTCATTTTCTCTTTATTTCCTTTACTCATTCAAAGCAATAGAAATCGTTTGCAAATGTGTTTGTAGGATTTGGGGTTTCTTTTTTTTCATTTTTATGTACTTTTAAAATTTTCTGTTTATTTATTTGTAGTTTTCCAACACTGCAGAAATTGAAAAAGTATTAATTCTGTTACTGATAAGTGAATAACTAGTTCTCATTTATTATAATCTAGTCAGTGCTAAAAAGGAGGAAAAGTGAAAGAAGGCATAAAAATCGCAAAGTTATTGACTCCTTTGGGAAAGAGGAAAAAATCACAAAAAAGGAAAATGGTGTTGCACTTCAAATATTGAAAAATACAATCAGCTTCAATACTTCAATGTTTCATGAACACATTCCTGATTTCTTCCCACCTCTGTGGAGTGTTTTGCTGAAAGAAGGTAAGCAGTTTATTTATTCAAGAGAAAGCTGAGATACCAAATAAAAAAGGAACACAAAGGCAGAAAGCTTTACACAGACACAGAAAATTAACTCAGTGGGCATTACTTACTAAGATTCATACAGTTATCTATATCCTTAGTACATTATGGGATGAATACTGCTATCTCAGGATGACTATTTATTATTCCTTATACAGTAAATTGCTCATGTTTCAATTTCTCTTTAGCTTGGCTAAAAAAAATTCTGTACAAACTCCTTTAAACTCATTAAAAGAGTAAACTAATGACCAATTTTTATTTCAGAGCCAAACATGAGGTAAAACAGAGAGGGGAAAATAAACCATCTTACTGCCATACACATTTTTTCCTCTTTTATGGTACTTCAGATATGCAGGAAATGTACCTGGAGCTCTGCTATCATACTCAGACTTACAAGAAGATACATAGGTGGAATGGTTCACAAAAGTAGCTCTTGACCCTGCATATACAGATCAAAGTCTGTAGTCTTCACAGGAAAAGTAAGGGCTGATGTTTTGAATGTCAGTGAATTAGTCAGAATTTAACTTGAAATGTTCAAATAGCAATGTAATGAGAGCTCAACTAAAACAGAAGAAATGAACAACAACAAAAGAAAAGTAATTTCATAAGTTAAATTCTCAACAGTTGGATGATTTTTTCTTTAATTCTTGGAAAAAAGTAGAGAGCATGACTAGTAGGGAATTACTGCTTTCATTCTTTTTTCAATGCCTTAGGGAATCAAAGCAACATGGAAGAATAAAAGAATCAATTACATACAGAAAGAGACTTCGTTATAGATGTGTGGGAATATTGTTGATTACAAAGACTCCAATGGGAATCTAAATTATAAATAAATCCTTTATCACTGTATTGTACTTTCTTACAAGGCCTACAAGAAGTCATAGTATAGAAAGCACTATGACAGGATATTATAGTCAAATACTGTATAAGCTTTCTAGAAGGCTGTACATATATTTGTCACAAAGAAATGTGAGAATTATTACATTGAATAAACCAAATATGTTATGAGTAGAATTTTATATAACAAATCTTTTTTTTCCAGGATGAAGATAGAAAGATATACAAGTGCACAATACATTTTCGAAATTGAATTGAGTTCCTCTAAAGGAAGACTTCTTTCTTTATCTTTTATGATGTTTCCAGAAACATTTTTACTGTCAGATACTATGGGAAGGATTTCTGGTTTCTGTCTATATTTGTAACTGTATTATACAGGCTTAAAATTTGATAACAGACTGATTATGAGGATTGTGACTACTTAGGTAAAGTAGAGAGATTAAGAAAACCATATTTGCAAGAACTACTTTTGCTACCACTACTACTTGTGTACTACAACTTCTTCTGATCTATGTTCAACCTGTAGGCAAATTCAGCTCTTCAGAAAACAGGTAGTTCCATCACTGCAGCAAAGATAATATACTTGAGGTCAGTCCAGCTACATTTATTAACACTTGGTTAATTTTTTGCCTTTTACTCATTTTTCTGGTACAGAGGAAAGACTGATGTATAGTTTTGGAAAAAAATAGCCATGTTTCCAGAAACAAAAGTGCATATATATGCAATCGAGAATGGCACTCAATGTTTGACTTACACTTGTTAGAGCAAGTTCCTTTATAGTAATGTTCTGTATATTGTATAGCTATATAATGATCTTATGCTGGGCTTGGAAATTGAAGATTATTGACTTCCATAGATGTACCTCTTCTATATAGCATGGGGCTTTCTGAGGAGAGGTATGCTGAATATTATGAAGCATAGAAATGAAAGAAAAAAAGAATTAATTATGTCTATTGTGCATTGCACTAGACAAAAAAAAAAAAACAAACCCACAAAAAAAACCCAAAAAAACCCCAAACCCCAAACCAAACCTCAATATATATCTGTTCCCAGTCTTTCATGTCTTGAAATTCTACAGCCTAAAATGACCAAACTGTCTCAAATGTCCTTGGCATTCAAAAGCTCTTCTAAATAAACTCATTGTTAAGTATTATACATTTTTTAAATCACAGCCTTTCCATGGATATGTCAATAATACCGTCTAACTCTGATTCATGGGAAGAAAGCAAACACTTCTGCTAAAAGATTCAAGGAAAAAGTACAAAACAAATCATTGATTTCCATGCCTTGAGAACTAAGCTGACAACTAATTTTTCTTTGTGTTCTTTTTTGATTCTTTTCCCTCCTTTTGCAATGAGACAAGAGTGGTATATGCACTCATTCATTGTTTGAAATATTTGTTGAGTTCAGGGAGTGTAGATTCTTACTAAAGTACTTAAAAACTCGTTGACTTCCTGTCATCCCTTCAGTACATGTTTTAAAAATATATGTCTTTACTTGGGCTAAGGAAATAGTTGTATAAAGTAAGCAGACTCCATAGACTCATATTTCTGAGAGGTTATGTATGTTTTGCTCTCTCCAAAGCCCTATTGGTTTGTCTCTTTTCTTTTTATATTCCTTTTTCTCAATTTTCTTTTCTTTTTTTTTTTTTTTTTTCTAATTACACTTCCAGACTCTCCTTCTTTCAAGCTGTCTCAGTGAGGGTTTAAGATCTACATCATATTCACTAGCAGGTGGAACTGCTGCTATTTGCAGAACACTGTTTTGGACGTAAACTAAACAGAAAACTGATTTCATAGTTTCCAACATTGCGACACAGTATCCTACTGCAGAATCTCACAAAAAAAAGGGTTTAGACATTATTTTTGAGCTTAGGAACATTTCTTATACAGATAAGAAAATTAAACAATAAAAATATAAACCAAATTTCAAGATGAGATATGGAATTCAGATAATGTCAAGAATTTTCTAAAACATAATTTCTGAAAAAATATTCCTATTGGTATTGCTTTATCAGCCTTGTGAATGACTGATTTTGTGAGTCAGGATTTCTGCTTTTCTGAAATAAACTCTTTTCCAGATAAAGGACTTCATGAAAATTTTGTTTTGTTGAAAGTTTCTGAGTGATAACCTGTGCTAAAACATTCCCAGCACTAAAAGTAATACTGACAACTATAATCTATAGAGCAGAGATCCCACATAGAAAACAAAACAAATATTTGAAGGTAATAGGACGTGACAGTGAAGGTTATAGTGTTGAGTTTTCTGTAGCTGATAGTTACTGAGTATGAACTAAGACACAACATGAATTTTTTGGATCTGAAAAATAAATGGGTGTAAATTAAAAAGTACCTTTTCAAGCTGACAATGTGGCATGCTTGTACATTTCTATAAGTATAGCAATGATGGAGAGTCTATTATATGCTGAGATAACGCTCAGAAGTGAAGACTTGATCTTGCAATTGTTGTTCAAATCAAAATCCAATTTATTTCAGGAATAAAACACTGGAAAAATTTGAACAATGTTCTGGAATTTGTTACAGTATGAAGTGAATTCCTTACAGCTTTTGTTTAAAGAGGTTATATTTATTAAAGTTTTCTATGTAATGCAATAGCTAAATCAGTTTGAGATCCAGAGCATAGGGACAAACAGAGACTTGAATATAACCTGAGCCTTCTGACCTGAAATTTTTCAAGGGCAAATGTATAACAAATAAAGGTCCTAGCATCCATGGTGTCTAGGTGATAAAAGCTGGTACAGAAAGCAGCAAGGAAGCATCAAAAGCATCATTGCTCCTAAAAGAAGCTAAGGAAGATGGATTTTGTTTGATTATTCCCTTAAAGACACCACCTTCTGTGGAACTGTTTCATCTTGCTTGGTTATGCCTGTATTTTGAGAATTCACCTTGTACATTCAATGCAAATACATAAAATTATCGATTCACTTCAGAACATAACTTAATATTTCATTATTTCTCCCTATAAAGAAAATACTGATGTTTGAAAACGTTTTGATTAATCATTCAGAGTAAACAGGGATATAATGGAATAATAGAAAAAAGAAGACAAAAAGAAGAAAAGAAGAATATATTGAATAAGATGTGGGTTTCCATCATCCTGTTCAGTAAATGTTTACAAAAGAGTAGACACATATTCATAAAGCTAAATTCCTTAAATTAAACATTTTTACAGTATTAAGAAATTAAGAATATACAGACTATATAAATACATGTTACTGAGAAACATATATCTGACCCTCTTTTAATCTCAAAGATGTGATTTAAACATTGATACAGTTTGTTACATTAGCTTGGAAAATTACTCCATTGATGTCCTTGACGGAGTAGTAACCAACTATATACAAGTTTATCCAAGATTTTACTATTACTGCAAGAATGCTCCCTTTGCTTTCACAGTTCCCTTTGCTTTTATAATTCATGATGATTCCAGGTTACGTAAGAAATTCAAAGTGAATGGGTGTACACTGAATCAAAGGAAACCAAGGAATGAGTAACATTTTGAAAAAGTTTTCAAGGTCTTTTGACTCTATGAGGATTTGTCTCACTTTGGATGTTTGAGAAAATTAACTTTATTTTGCAGGACATCTAAATATTACAATGATGGACACAGAGCTGAAGCTTGCAGTGGAAAATGTGTTATACATGTTTTTATTATTATTTTAAATGTTATTATTTCTCATAATTCAATTTCAAACATTACAGTTAAGCAGAAATGTTCTGCAGGATTTATACATGTGACAAAAGAAACTTGGAAGTTAACTGTTTACAACTGGCCACAAACTATCTACAAAGAAAGAATTATTCACAGGAATTATTCACTGAATGATTGTGAATAATAAGCTAATTTAGGAAAATCACAATCTGTTCATGGACAATTTGTGAGCTGAAGAGAGTTAAAATTCATCAACTAAATTATTTGTTATAAATTATTCACCAAGCTCTAATGAGCACCCAAAAATATGACTGCTTATCTGAAACTTACTCAAATTATTCAGTGTTTCTGTCTGTATAAGAGGGCCAGAAATACTCTTTTGTACTTTTCAATATCTCCTAAGAGTGTTTTAATTTTCCTCATGTTCCGGGCTAAAATATGAAGTACAGAATAATATCAAACTAAAAGATAATAAACAAGACAGAAAAAAACCCTATTATTTTCACATCTAAAAAATATTTTCACTCATTTTAATTTAAGTTTATAGAAAAAGCATACAGCATTCTAGATAATTCTTTTCATGCAGTAGTTTATGTAGTTCAGCTTTCTGTTTCTAAGATATCTAATGATGTTTGACTAACTGAAAATGTTATGGAAAATAAATTTCTGTATTTTATGTTTCCATCAGTTTTAATTCAACTTTCTAAGAAAAAGATATTTCACCTGTTGCTGTCTCTGTTGTTGATAACACTGCTTTTACTCACCACGGAAATGGTGAGTACATCACTTTTCCCCTTTATCTAGCAATGTTGACAATAACTTTTTCAGTAGTTTGTGACATTTATTTTTATCTCATCCACAATAACTATTAAGAAAAATGACAAACATCCCATTAAAAACAATGTTTCTCCATTTCAATTACATGAATCAGCCTAGCTGCTGAAATTGTTTTAGATTTTAGGTAAAGCACAAGAACTCCGTGCTCATTATATGCATGTGCAAAGGTGTATTCAGTAATCAGTGAACAACTACTGCAATAAAAAACACTCTAAATATTTTGAGGCCAGAATTGAAAATTACTGAAGAGAGTGAAGAGATTTTAAGTAATTTTTAAAGGAATTGGATAGAAATTTCGGATGGCAATTATGGCGGCCACTATTTCAACTTTGACTATTGGGTACCCACCAAACTGCTGCACCACTTATTCTTCTCAATGGGACAGGGTGAGAAAATAAGAAGAAAAACTCATGGATCTCAATAAAGACAGTTTAATAAAGAGAAGCAAACACTGTATATGGAAGCAAAGGGAAAAAAAGAGAAAGATTTATCCTCTACAACAGCAGGTGATGTCCATCTTACTTCCAAAGAAGCAGGGCCACAGTATGTGTAGCAGTTACTTCAGAAGACAAACATCTCAGTAATGAATGCCCCAGCCCTTACCTTCCCCCACTTTTTCAATCCCTTAAGCTTTTTATCATGCTTTTATTGCCAAGCATTATATCATACTGTATGGAGTATGTCTTGAACCAGTTTGAAAAGGCTATCCTAATTGCTTACCTGTTCAATCTCTTGCCCACTCCCAGTCTACCAGTCCTAGATTGGAAAGACAGATTTGATGCTGTACTAGCACTGCTCAGTAGTTGCTAAAACACTGGTGTGTTATCAACACTATTTTAGCTACAAATGCAAAGCACAGCACTATATAAGCTGCCATGGGGAAATTTAACTCCATTCCAGCCAGGTGCACTAGAGTGATATATCTTACATAATTTTAGTCACTTAAAAAATGTGTAATTCATGTAATTTTCTGTATCTATATTTTTAACTTTTAGCTAGCAACTGTAGGCTCCCTTCATATTCAGTGATGAGAAGAAGACCTGTTAAGAGACTGATTTGTCAGATCTATTTTAAACATCCCTTTTTAGTGTAAGATTAATTGCCATCAAAAAGCACATACTGCTCTAGAGTGAATAGAGAAGGACTCTGGATTTATTACCTCAGACCTTAACATCTAAGTCTAGACATCTGTGATAAAGGACATGTGTCTCACTGTAAGCTGAAACTGTAGTTTCTTCAACTTTGTAGTTAGAGGAAAGAGAAAGAGGTTCATCTAGAAAATTGCTTAGGAAGTTAGCTGGTCTGACTAACATATGAGGTATTTTTTTTCCTTTATTGACCTTATGATACTATGCCCGCCTAATGAGGAACTTTGGTGATATATAGACAGTTATAAGAGAAAAATGGAGTAGAAACATCAAGCTTCAAGGAATGTCTGTTAAAATTTGTTAAGTCAAATTGGGCCTTAATAACTGAACTTTGACAGTACTAGTAGACTTTTCCTTCTCTGAGATTCCACACACAATATTTTGCAATTGCTCCTCACTGGAAATCACCTGTCAGACCTCTGGATTTAGGGTTATTTGTTTGTTTTTTCCCTAACATAGATTGAGAAGATAAGAGATTCACTTCAGCAATTACTAATATGTATAAAACTATTAATCCTAGGACACTGGTCTACTTCTCAGAGTGAGGTACAGATTTACTCTGTCATTCATCTTTTTCTCTTGGTCAAATTCAAAATTCTTAATACTGAGATTGTTTTTCAAAAATCATCTGTTTTCACTAATGTGAAGCAGGTATTCCCAAAGTACAACTCAAGTCATGGCAAAATCAGAAGCAGGCAAATGAAAGTCCTGATGGTATGCTTAATGTTGACTCAATATCTGTACTAATATAAGAAGTCTAGGGTGATAGTTTAGATTTAGAAACTTACATTTTAGATATACAAAATGAAAGTAATCCTACTTTTAGTATTTTCTTTTGTGTAATGTGTAATTGTGTAATGGTAAGAATAGTGATTATTTGCATAGACTGCTATGGGGAAAGAGTGAGGACAGAAGCATCCGAGTAATACAGATTTTCTCACTATCATACTTATTTTCTAGCTATTTTGATACATTTCTAGTAAAATCGACTATGTATTTCGCAGCATGCACACTTCTGATTTCTCCTGTAAGGTCCCAATGCAGTTGTGAGACAAGACAATTCTGTACATCTATTCCTCACTGTGATAAATTTAAACACTTATCTGAAAGAAACATGATTGTCAAGACGAAGGTGAATTTTTATGTCATGATCAAAAACTGGAAGAATTGCCACCTGGGAAACTACTAGATATTTTTGAATGCCCGGATTTTATTGAAAGCTTCAAAAATGGTGACAGAAAAGCTGAAATATTGGGGGTTTTTTGAGCAATAAAAAAAATTCATTGTATCAAAATGTAAAACACCTGGATGAGAAATGGTAACAGAGAGGGAAGCTGAAATAAATATGAAAGTGTTAGTGAAAATAAAGATCTTTTTCAGAACACAAAAGAATTTTCAAAGTTTTCCAGAAGGAAAAATAAAAAAAAAAGGGGGAGAAAGATTTTTCCATTGCTCCAGCTCTTCAGATTCAATTGTGATTTATATTTCTCAGTTATACTTTGAGGAGCAATAGAAGGGAGTTGACTGGAACCCACATTAATAAAACTGAGAGCTACTTTTCTCACACCCACAGTTATATCTGTAGAACTTGTTTCAATAATAATTTACTTAACCTTTCTACAAATCAAAACCTACACCTCACTTCAATTATCTCATTTTTGCTTTGATGTATATTTAATTATAAATAACTATGTAAGGAAGGATCGACTACTGGTTGAGTAACAAACTGAAGTCTTAGGAGATAAAAATACAGTCTAACTGCCATATCTTGTCGAAGTAATCTATGGAAAAAAATCTATCTACTATTTGCCACCTTTAAAATGAGACTATTGACATTGCACAGAAACCTTATATAGGTGAGTACTCTGTGGCATTTTTTGTGATAGGGTAATATAAAGATAGATAGATAAGATTTGCAAAATAGAGCATTTCTACAGAAACTGCTCAGTATCACTGTTCCCAACTGGACCCTCCAAAATACACCACTGTCTACTAAATCTTATACTTTCATATGTGCCAAAGATGAGTAAACAAGATAAAGTACATCTCACTGAGTAAACTTTTATCTGGTATCGCTTAGAGCCTTTCCAGGATTTTACATAACACTATTGCACTAAAATGATAATTGTGTCTTGCAGTTTGTATTTTGTGGCTTAGTAGTCAGAGATCTACAGTTAGCATCACTGTAAATTCTTCTTTAGTTGGGAAAAGCAAATATTTTATTGAAATTATAAAATGTTTAATTAAATTTCCTTTTTAATTATCAGCAGCATAAATGCAGAAGACCTTAGGTCTTCATGAATTTTACAAAGGCTCACAGAAGTATATTCTCTTTAATAGAGTTAATTTTACATATACATATGCTTGACTTTACTAGATGACTGTTGAAAGATCAACATTTTAGTGACTACAAAATGTTTTATAACATGGCTATTGAGTATCTCATTATACAAATAATGCTGAATTCTAACTTTAGTTAGAACAATTTTATTTCAATAACTCTGACACTAGATAAGCTCATTGTGACTATGTTTCAGAAAGCTGTAACAGTGATAAATTGTTATTCTATTTGTTTGAGGATCATGTCTATGTAAATAGACTAAAGAAAGCTAAACTTTAATCAGGAAAGTTCAATCTTTAATGAAACAGTAGTTGAATTTGTTCACTTTGAGCTCAATTAATACTGTAATTGTGGAGTACAGGGCTGATAACATAACTTTATAACAATGTTACAAGGGCACATGCACCTTCCAGGTCCTGTGCTCAAGATTATGCATATTACAAAATAATGGACACTTTACCAGCTCTCTAGGTGTGTAATCTATCTCTAAATCACAGTTCTCTATTATCTATCTATCTATTCAGAAAGATACTCTTTTAATTTTTTTTTTTAAATTTTGTAAGTACTACCATAGCTGTAAGCAAACCCAAGTGACATCCAGCACATGCAGAGGTTGTGCAGCTGTATAAGCATGTTTGAAAACTGACAAAATCGCTGGGAAATTCAAAGCACATTCAGGTCAATGATTACAAATTATTAAATGATATAACTGAAGACAAGAGGAAATGGACTCAAGTTGCTCCAGGGTAAGTTTAGGTTAGATACTAGGGAGAACCTTTTCACCAAGGGGGTTATTAAACATTGGAATAGGCTATCCAGGGAGGTGATGGAGTCATCATCCCTGGAGATATTTAAAAGATGCATAGAAGAGATTCTGAGGGACATGGTTTAGTGGTGGGCTTGGCAGTGTAAAGTTAGTGGCTGGACTCAGTGATCTTAAAGGTCTTTTCCAACCAAAATGATTCTATGATTTTATAATAACTGTATTAAGCCACAATTCCCAAGCACACAAATCAGTCCCACCGTCTCCACTGAATTCAAATGACATGAATGCACCAGCTAACTGTCATAGTTTAAGTCCAGGTGGGCAACAAAGAACTAAATAGTTGCATGACACTTCCTCCCTCTCTAGATGGAATGGGGAGGAGAAACTGAATTAAAAAGTAAAACTTTGTTAGTTGAGATATGATCAATTTAATAGAACCACACAAAGGGAGAAGAAACAGCCATAAATAATAACAAAGGAACATGCAAAGGGAGCAAGTCATGGTTCTCTGGTTCTTGATTCTCCAGCTACATTCCCACTCCGCCTCACACATACAGAGCATGACGTCAGCATTTTACGTAATTGCCTGACCAAATCTCCTCCTGATTTCTTGTGAAAACTAACCCTATTCCAGCCAAATCCAGAACACTATCTTAACCTCAGATTATGATTTCCAACAAAAGGTTGATATCAGTTATGTTTACATGAATATATATGCTTTGTTTTACTCTCCCTATGGCAAAAAGTTAGATGTATCCAGAGCTTAGGTTATATTTCTCCCTTCATTCCTGATAAACATGTAATTAACATGTTTCACCAGTTCTTCAACATGTGCTGATGGCCATTAGACAATTGATTCCTTACATGGATTCTTACTTGGATTTTCAGATTTATGTTAAATGTTTTCACTGGCTTGTCATTCAAGTCATGGAGAAGTTAATGGCTATGTTTTTGTCTTATAGTACTTTCTTTTCATTATTGTGACTAGGCAAGAAGCTGCATTGATTCTGTTCTCTCTCAGTAGAGTGCTTTATTTGTATGGACTTCACATATATTATCTCTAGCTGCATTATCTATACAAACTTCAAAAAACATATCTTAAATCGGTTCAAGTTCTACTCTCAAAAAGGCCAGACCAGAGAACGACAGGAGCCTGGATGAGGCTTGAAATATATACTACCTCTTTCAATAAGGCTATGCAGGTTAGAAAAGAAGCATTCTAAATAGAATTTTCCTAGTTCATATTATTATTTTCTGCACTTTGTACGATGCCAAGCTTGTTTGCTAAGAGCTAATAAAGTAGTCTGTTAAGCAATAACAAGTCTCCATACCTTCACTACATACAAATAAGCACAGGAATAGTCTGTCCCTTTTAACATTTTATTTAATGTATCCAAATGACAGAAGAGAAAAATGTCAAAAAAGGTGAGTGAAGAGAAGTAGCCACCCACCAGGATAAGTGAATTCCCTAAGCCTAGCAGTTGTCAATGGGTTGAGTGGGCTGGACTTTTTGACCTACTGCCCAGCATGATGTCTACAAGCCTACTTAGTAGTAATTTTCAGAAGGTTTTGTTTTTCCTCTAAGATCTCTTGATAAGAGTTTTCTTAGAGAGCTTTAAATTTAGATATTCTGGGCTCTGAAGAGTCATTTTGGCTTTAGGAGAATCGATCTGAGTCATATCAAGAGTCCAAGCTATCTTTGTCAACTATTCTGCTTTTCCTTATATTGTTGTGTAGGGTCTTCTTTTTTCTTTCATACCTACCCCATTTTATTTATCACTTTGTACAGAATGTCAAAGTTTTATTTGCAGAAAAATGGCTACAGAACCAGAAAACAGATGAGCTACTCCTATTTGAAGTATAAATGCTCCTTCTCTATGGCAGAATTCTTGACTGAGATTGACAATTTTCTTCCTTGCTTGCAGCAGCTCTACCACAACTTAAAAGGTGTGTTCCTCTAAACTCTGTCAGATCAGAAAGTATCCTAAGCATAAGAAATAATTTTTAAATACAGGATTTGTTTAAGTCAGTGATTAGTGATAAACCAAAATCCTTGGTATAAATCTAGGATTAAATTCACCAGAAGGAATCTAAATATTAACAGGGGAAAAAGACCACATTTTTTTCTAAGATGTTTGATCCAGTAATGGCATAGAGACAACATCCAATGACAAAGCAGAATGCAATGAATTACACTGCAAAAGAACAGGTAACTCCATGAACTTCAGCACAGAAGAAAGCTTGATTGAGAAGTAGATGATTGACATTGGAATGTCTGTAGCCTGAGATCTAGGAATGGACAGTTTGGTCTGTTTTTTTCATAACCATCTTAAAGTCATTATACCACTACTAACTTTATTATGTTGCACTAGTACCTCTGGTCTCAGAGCCCATTGGAAATTTGCTTTAAGGACATTGAGGGACATAATGTCTATTGTAGACAACATTTATTTTGAGTGGGACAGCTATAAAAAGGCTGGAAAAAAGATAGCTATGAAGCCAGATTATCCAAATCACACCAAAAGAGAGCTCTGACCTTGGCAGAAGTGTGATGTAGCACAGGCCATGATGATAGTTTAGCAGAGGGTTTGGTCCAGTTAAATTCTTTTTATGCTTGAATGGCTCCCCTACAAGTAACTTGTTAATGGTAAAATGGTTGTCATGGTGACAGTGACATTCAACCACTAAGTATAGTGGGAATTTAATCCAATTGGAAACGGATATTCTGTACTCACACGCACACACATGTACACACACACACAATCCCCCATGACTATCTATACACATGTGACTAAATGTGCTTTGGTAGCCAAGTCTAGATAGTCTCTGTCCTCTCAACACATTTCCAAACCACGAGTTCAAAAAGTAGTAGGAATCACTTAATATTTGGTAGAGCAAGTGGCAAGAGAATCCATGTAGCAGCAGATAGCATATGGCATTAGAAAGGGAAGATACCAAAGAGCACAGAAGTATATATTTTAAAAAGAAAAAATCCTAAGAAAAATAAGATTTAAAAAACTCAATATCATTAGGCATAATTATCAGCTATTCCCTGTTTGGTAGCTCAACTTTCTCCCTGCAAATAGTTTTTCTTGTCCAGATTTATGTCAGTATTAATACTAATTAATTTGATAAACCTGTGATTTCCAATCTGTTAAAACCAGATTGCATTGAAACAGAACACACTAGCCAACAAAAGTGTATTAGTAAAGCACTAAAAACATTAATTGGCTTCTGTTACCCCATGATCCTGTGGATATCCACCTCCCCTCTTTCCAGCTTCTCCTTCAAAATATCCTTTGGCTGTTCTTTTCCCCCTATTCTGTCTTTTATTGAGATTTTTTTCTTTTTCTTCTCTCTACCTTACAATCATCTCATGTTACATGATTTCTAACCACGATGATCACTCATCAATCCATTTCTTCAACCTTGATTTCACTTTCATCCACTACTTCCTGACACAGTATCTGAGTTGTCCTTCTAATTGTCAAGAGTCAGGATTCAAAAACAAGCTTTTCTCTCTTTCACAACCATACTCCATATTCTTCTTTTCTGTTCTGCTTGTACTAACAGATAGCTATTTTGTAGTGGAATGATTATCATCCACTCCTTCCTCCTCTTAAAACCCCTTGAGGCTCAGTTAGCTCTTCTTTTTTTCCAGCGTACTCTGGGAAAAATCCTTACTTTAGATATTCACAGGTAAAAATGGAACTCGCATACTTAAATGTCTTCTGAGTCATCATGACAATGTGCCTTAAAAAAATATTCCTTTGAAAGCTTTTAAACTTGTACATGATATCCATTACATTATTAAATCTCTAATCTTTGATTTAAAAAGGAAATATTGAGCAGCATACATGTTTATTAAGTCAGTATCACTTTTAGAGTATTCTTGTTGAATCTTTGTGATGCATCCTGACTCAGATGTATCTTTTCATCAAACGTGCTATTCCATTGCTTCTGCATTCACAACTGTGTAAAAAAATTTTGCTTAGAACTCACCCTTTTCTTAGAGACTCTCCCTTTTTTCTTTCTTTTCTTTTTTTTCCTCATTTTATTTAAATGTCTGAGTCTTTTGGCAGTTACATATCATTTCCTGTATTGCATTCAAGTTTTGTTGATTGGTACAAAATTTTTAAAAAGAGTTTAGCTCAATGCGTTCAGGAAGGATAAAGCAGTGTAGAGTTCCTTTTTGACTACAAGTTTGACAAAGTGTATTTTATTGATGAATTTCAGCAAGTGGATTTTCAGATTTTCAAAATAAGTGAATATTCATACTCCAGCAACACATGCTGTCAGGCAAGATTTATTTTATTTTTTGGATGTTTCATGTATAGAAGCAGATGCTAATACTCATTGTAGTTGTATTAACTGTAAAGAACTATTACCTACTGCTATAGACACCTGGATATTGTGAAACATATGTATCTTGGAACTTAATTTGGATTTGCATGACTACCTGAGTCTACATATCCTAACTTCATAACATATTTACATTCATAACAATTTTAACAAAGAGTTTTCTGGTTTTATACAGATAAAATCATTGAATATTTTGTGTCTTGAGGACAGCTGTCCTCCTTTGATCCTGTCACTCTTGCAGTACGTGCATGCTTTCCATTTATTTTTCACGGTAACCCCTTATATAATACTCTTTTACAGCTTTAGTTTTACTTCTTTTTCTCCAATACACTGGAAGCAAACTACCCATCTCTAAAGGTCCTTTCCAACCCCTACCATTCTATGATTCTATGATTCTACCCATTTCCCATGAAGGAAACTTACCATTTGCTGGATGGGATCAAGACATAAACACGTACATTTGCTATGTCAATGAAGCCAACAAGTGTAGAGCCCTGCATCTGGCAAAGAAGAACTCCATGTACCAATATAGGTTAGGGAATGAACGGTTAGAGAGTAGTGTAGGGGAAAGGAACCTGAGAGTCCTGGTGGACAGCAAGATGATTATGAGCCAGTAATGTGCCCTCGTGGCCAAGAAGACCAATGGCATCCTAGGGTGTATTAGAAGGGCTGTGGGGAGCAGGCCAAGAGATATTCTCCTCACCTCTACTCTGCCCTCGTGAGACTGCATCTGGAATCTTGTGTTCAGGTCTGAGCTACTCAGTTCAAGAAGGACAGTGAGTTGCTCGAGACAGTTCAGTACAGGTCTACAAAGATGATGAATGGATTGGAGCATCTCCCTTATGATGAAAGGATGAGGGAGCTGGAGCTCTTCATTTTGGAGGAGATTGAGGAGTGATCTTATTAATGTTTACAAATATGTAAAGGGGAGGTGTCAAAAGGATGGAACCAGGCTCTTCTCAATGGTGGCCAATGATAGGACAAAGGGCAATGAATACAAGCTGGAACAGAAGAGATTCCAAAGAAATACAAGGAAGAATTTTTTCACTGTGAGAGTGACAGAGCACTGAAATAGGCTGCCCAGGTTGTTGAGTCTCCTTCTCTGGGGACATTCAAAACCCACCTGGATGAGTTCCGGTGTGACCTACTCTAGGAGGTCCTGCTATGGACTAGATGATCTTTCAAGGTCCCTTTCAGCCCTCAAGATTTTGTGATTTTTTTTTATTCCTTAAAGTGAAACATTTGCCATTTCAAATGACATTGATAAAACAATCTAGGTTGTTAATTTTCTTTTCTGAGTGTTTTCAAAATGAACATGATCTTGTAAAACTTATTTTGTGATAAAATCTTTCATTGGAATTCCAGATTGTTGAGTACTTCTTCAGTTAAAATAATTTAAAAATACAATATATAATTTAACAAAGTTTAATATCAACTTAGATGAATATATTAATTTGGAATAAAGTTGCATTTTCTTGAATTGAATACCTATATACATATCAATCTCAGGAATTATATCTTTTACATAATGTTTTACAGAACAATGAGAGTGAAATTTAACACTTCAGTTACAGTACACTGTCAGTTCAGTGCAGTGATTGTAAGGTCACAGTCTGAAGTAGCTCCTCAGTTCCAAATTTGTTTTCAAGTTACAGGGTTGATACTGTTGAGATCCTCATCTTAAAATAACAGTTGTGAACAGTATCTAGATTCTTTCTTTCATCCAATAATTGGAGACACTGTAATTTATTTCATGAAAGTTATTATATGTCAAGTATTTTATCACATCTGTAAATAGAGAAGAAAAAAATCATTTACATGAATATAAAGAAACATATATGAAACATATACCAATATACACACAGGTATACATACATGTAACCTTTTTGTAATTTAAAGCTAGTGTGGAATAAAATTTCCTAGTAATTTATGTTTATGATATTGTAGTTATCTATATTATTTTCTAGTTTTTTACTTAGGTTCTGAGAGTTTAGCTAGGACATTCTTTTTTGCTTCTTTCTTATTAGGTTGTGCAGCAAAGTATGATTCAAAAGAAAAAAAAAAGCCAGCCTATCAAGCTTGGCTGGTAAAATAGAAGGAGAGAAAAGAAGTTGCATTAGTGAGAGCTAGCCATTTATTTTCAAGGTAAATTGCATTCATTCAGAGTTGAAAATATTCCCATGACACTGTCACCTCTGCAAACAGTGCATTTGTGGCTGGTAGATTTCATGACATTATGCTACATTCTATGCAGTCACATGCCAAAAATATATCATACTTAATTAATTCAGTGCTTTGTAGATACAGTAATTTGGAAATGCTTATGACAACAGCTCCTGGCCAGGATATTCAGAAACACGTTTTTGTCAATATGGCTTGGAGAACTTGTCCCAAAAGCTAGGCTGTAAGATGCGATATCAGGAAACAAAATTTCTACAGGTCACCTTGAAACTTTGTATTTTTTTTTTAACATGAGTTCTTATTTTATGAAAAGACTATTAGATGCATTATTCCCATTTTGTGTAATATTTCACAGCTAGATTATTCTGGTTTAAAAATCCAACAGAAATAAAGATATCCTAACATTTTACTTCTGAATATACAGTTTCATACATCTTGTATACATTTTCATGTTATCTTGAAACGTATCTTCACTTCCCTTCATGCTATTTCTCCTTTTTTTTTATCCAACTAGTTTATTTCTTTGACCTAGTTTACCATTCAGCACCAAATATTTTTTTTTTCTTTGTTCTAATACAATGCAGGGGTAAATAAAGGAGCAACATGTAACTGGCAATGAACAAGTGTGTGTCATAGTGATAGAAAGGGATGAGGAACTGTGTAATAAGAAAATGCTAGTCTTGACTGTGGAGTTCCATAAACATATAGAAGATATTGTTCCAAACATTTTTTAATCCAAAATCTTTATTTAAAATAGACTTACTTCAAAAAAAAACAGGATATCAACAAGGGTTTATTTCTAGATGTGTTTCCTTGAAATTTGGACCACAATATTTTTGAAAAATATTAGACAATCATTTGAAAAGCAGGACTCTGAATCTTTTGTACAGTCTGTATTGTAACATGTTAGGAGATCTTTGCAGTTTACAGAATGCATGACAAGCATAGGAGAGAAGATGTGAAGTAAAAAGAATTTCCATGGCATCTACTTTAAATTCTTGTTAATTCATATCAATCAACAGCATTGCTTGCTGGGAATACAGATGACTATAATTTACTCATAAAATATTTCTTTGTGCATAGAGTATGCACCTCTAACTACACTGCATTCTATTATATTCTCACTCTAAATCACAAACAAAACTTAATTTTGTCACCATTTCTTTTGACGTGATGTCTCCTTTGCCTTTTTGCTCTCGGAATTAGTCACTTGAAATCCTCCTTGGAATTATGTCTCTTGCTCTGTTGCACATTGCACAAGAACATCTGTCTTGCCAAGAAAATAATAGTAGTCAAGGGTAATTTTCAGGATGATAAGGGTCTGGCCAATTAGGATAAATGGCAAAAAAACCTTAAAACATTGAAAAAATATTTTAGACAGTTTAAAGAAATGTTTATACAAAAAATATCGGTTGGAACATTAATGACTAGTATCACATCTGAATTTTTATTTATTTACTTTTGATTTAGAGGACAAAATCTTCCAATGATATTAATGAAGTAGATTGACTATCTGAAGTCCTTTATTCATCTTTCTCACCCTTTTTGAGAGCACAGAAAGAATGGAAGTGAGCTTAAATTAATAAGTTGATAGGATTGGAATGTAATTGTTTTGCTTTATGGTTCAGTAGGCATCTTCTATTTCACAGAAGCAGCTACAGAGCATAAAGTGGCTTCTAATAAACATTGAGATCTGACCAGCGCATTAGAGGTATGCTAAGTTAGCAGTAACCATATGAGAATTACAAATTGTTTTCCAAAAAAAATATAGTAAAACCCCTGTGATTTTAAAATAATTGAATAAATATTATTTGCAGTGAGGTGAGACAAAGATAGATAAATCGTACCACTGTTTCAAGACACTAAAATTTTCACTCCATTCCCTTTGTATTTTAAACGTGACACGATTCAACTGTCACTGAAGATCCTGAAAAAGCTGACTACCACTTAGTTGAAAAACTACTTATTTGTAAGCAAACTTATGACTTAGCATATTTCAGCAAGGAAAAATAATATTTGAGACTCAGTAAGATCTGAATTCAGATTAAAATGTCACTGACAGTATGATGATTCATACTGTTCATACACAGAGGGCATTCATCCATTTTTATGTTTGTGGATCCTTCAGCAATGTTTGATGTTGTGATTGTTAGGTCATTTAAGAGATGTGTCAAGTTCAAGGGAGAACATTAACCTTATTTTATTTATTTTAGGATTCATTAACTGTTTTTGCACTATGTGACTGTCATTTTTTTCTGTGCCTTACAATTTTGGTTCTCTGATCATCCAGACAGGATACAGTATGGTTCTTTCCAACCAACTCTTTCCTAAAGTCTTATGCCCAATGGCTCACAAAGGTTGTTTTCCAAACCGAAGTGCATACACAGGTTTAAGCGTTCTCTTCAGTAAGATATACAACTGGGAAATGTCAAACTCAGGGTCTATGTTGTATACCATGGCATATATATGAGTTCAATCAATATTTCAGATTGCTTTACTCCCCGTGTTCCCACTGTTTTCTTATCTCCTTACTATCTATTCTGTACAGACATTAGTTTGAATTTGGTCTATATGTCAACTTGGACTGTACTATGAACTGCTTTCAAAATTTCCTTTCAGAAGGAAATGAGGGATTGACATAGAGATCTGTTTGCAGTTCCCCAGCCCTTCCTTGGACTGAAAGGAAACGGTTTCCTGAATAACAAATAAATGGATGAAATTCAGCTTCAAAAATACAGATATGAAGATATACTGATAGGGAAACCTTGTTTGGTTCAGATATAAAGCCATAATTAGTTCAATGAATCCTTTTCAGAATACACCTCTATTTCTTGATGATCATGATATCCTACATATTCCATCATTTTCAGATGGCTGCAAGTCTTCATCTTACCCAGCAATATACCTCCAGCCTATTAAGCTTCCAACAGTCCAGTACATTTTTATAGCAACACAAAGAGCTACAAATATATTTCATTTTTTTAGCTCATGTCTGCTTTCAAGTTATAAAATTCTTATTGCTGTGGTCCTGGGACTAAGATAGGTAAAAATAGAATCATAAGTCCATGACTAGATCTTACTCAAGCCTTCTTACATCCAGTCAAACCCCGTTTCGTTGGTCTCTCCTCATATGAAATGTTTCATCTCCCTAATCGTCTTATCTACTGGGAGGACCACAACTGGAGATAGTGCTCTGAGTGAAACATCACAGGTGCCAAATGAAGGGCAATAATTTATTTTCTTGTTCTGAAATGTATATTCTTGTTAATATAGCTCTATAAGTGATTGGTTTTCAAGAACAAAAGGTTGCATTGCTGACTCACATCTGGTTCAAAGTGTACCAGGATATCCATGTTCTTTTTTTGCAGACACTGATTCTTAAGTCATCTCTCAGTCTGTACTGTTGCAAGTTAGTCTGTCTTACCTGCAGAACTTGGAATTTTTCTTTGCTCACTCAAGAAAAATGGAGGAAAATTAAAAATCTGAAGCAATGCAAAAGTATAGTGAAAAATAAAACAAGTTCAAAACAAGTAAAAGAGATAAGCTCATGAATATATAAGCTAGTGAGAGCAAAAAATAAAAATTAAAACCACCTGGGATGATTTCAGGAAAAGAAAATAAATACTTCAGTAAGTTCCTTCTAGATTCCGAGCTGTCTAAACTGCATTTCCTGTTCAAGTGCAGAAAAAAAAAAAAAAAGAGAAAGAGAAAGAGAAAGAGAAAGAGAAAGAGAAAGAGAAAGAGAAAGAGAAAGAGAAAGAGAAAGAAAAAAGCCTGAAAATGAGAAGTCCTATTACTCTTCTATTTGAAAGAAAATGGTGGAAAATGGGAGAAGTAACAAAAATGATTTAATAAGGAAATGGTCAAAGTAAAAGAACAGCCAAATATAATTAGGATTAAAAAGTAAGGAAAAACTTTCTGAAAAGGTAGATTTAACATTCAGATTACTGACATAACATGGGATTGGCCTTTAAATTACGGAATTTATGTTTTCATTTTCTCTACATTGCACTTATCTCTAAGGGAAATTTTACATCTTATAACACTTATATCAATCCATCAAGTTGAACTATTTATGGATTCACAGAAAAAATCAACTACCTTGTTTAAAATGTATTTTTCAGAATTTGTACACTCTAGCCACCAAGAAGCAGCTAACATGATGCTGAAGTTAGTTACAGATGTTTTTGATTAAATACTTTTTCAGATTTCTCAGAATAACAGTTCAGATTTTAGTGAACATGGTCCTTCTGAAATTACATAAAATATATGCTGAATTTTTAGCGTGTAGTTGAATTTAGGTGGTCCCAATGTTGTGAACAAGACAAGTCAGATAATATTTAGATTTTATATGCATTGATTATATAATATTTTTTATTTGCTTAGTTTTCAAATGCAAAGATTAAGAATATAGTCAGGTAAATTTATACTTTATAGTTTCCCTTAATTCTTCTAAATAACCCAGAACAATTACAAACCAAATCTAGAAAACTTCTGGATCATAGAATCATAAAATCATAGAATGGTAGGGGTTGGAAGGGACCTTTAGGGATCATCTGGTCCAACCCCCATACTGAAGCAGGTCTACCTAGATCAGATTGCCCAGGAACACATCCAGGTGGGTCTTGAAGAAGTCCAAGGAAGGAGACGCTACAACCTCCCTGGGCAAGCTGAGCCTGGGCTCCCTCACCCTCACAGTGAAATAGTTTTTCTCTTATGTTGAAATGGAACTTTTTATGTTCCAGCTTCATCCCATTACCCCTTGTCCTGCTGCTAGATACCATAGAAAAAAGGAATGTCCCAACCTCCAGACACCCACCATTTATATACTTGTAAATATTAATGAGATCTCCCCTCTGTCTCCTTTTCTCCAGACTAAACAGCCCCAGTTCCCACAGTCTTTCCTCGTATGAAAGATGTTCCAGTCCCCTGATCATCTTGATGGCCCTGTGCTGGACTCTCTACAAAAGTCCTCTGTCCCTCTTGAGCTGAGGAGCCCAGAACTGGACACAGGACTCCAGATGAAGCCTCACCAGGGTAGAGGAGAGAGGGAGAAGAACCTCCCTTGACCTGCTGGTCACACTCTTTTGGATGCATTCCAGCATGCCATTGGCCTTCTTGGCCATGAGGGCACATTGCTGGTTCATATTTAGCTTATTATCAATCAGGACTCTGAGGTCTCTCTCTACAGAGCTGCTCTTCAGCAGTTCAACCACCAGTGTGCATTGGTGTTCCTTCCCAGATGCAGGACTCTGCACTTGTCCTTGGTGAACCTCATGAGGTTCCTCTCTGCCCAAGTCTCAAGCTGGTTGAAATCTTGCTGAATGGCAGCACAGCCTTCTGGGGAATCAGCCAGTCCTCCCAGTTTGGTGTCATCAGCCAACTTGCTGAGGATACACTCTGTCCCTTCATCCAGGTCGTTGAGGAAAATGTTGAACAAGACTGGCCCCAGAATCGATCCCTGTGGAACTACACTGGCCACAGGCCTCCAACTTGACTCTGTGTCATTGATCATCACCCTCTGGACTCTGTCATTCATCCACCTCACTGTCCACTAATCCAAGCCACACTGCTTGAGCTTTGTGATGAAGAAGTAATGGGAGACAGTGTCAAAAGCCTTGCTGAAGTCAAGGTAGATGACATCTGCTGCTCACCCCTCACGTAACCAGCTGGTTATTCAGTCATAGAAGGCTATCAGGTTGGTAAAACAGGATTTTCCCTTGGTGAATCCATGTTTACTCCCCCTGATAACCATCTTTTCCTTCATATGTTTAATGACAACATTCAGGATGAGTTTTTCCATCACTTTTCCAGAGATGGAGGTGAGGCTGACTGGCCTGTAGTTTCCTGGATCATCCTTCTTTCCCTTTTTGAAGACTGATGTGACATTGGCCTTTCTCCAGTTCTCAGGCACCTCGTCTGTCCTCCATGATTGTTCAAAAAAGATGGAGAGCGGCTTAGCAATCACATCAGCTAGTTTTCTCAGCACTCTCAGATGCATCCCATCAGGACCCATTGACTTATAAGCCTTAAGCTTGCCCAATCAATCTACAGCCTTTTCCTTTTCCACCCAGAGCAAATCGTCTTCTGTCATGGCCATCCTATTATCATTGCTGAACTGAGCTTTCCCAGGGCCAGGCTTGGCCATAAAGACTGAAGCAAAGAAGGCATTTGGTACTTCGGCCTTCTCTGCATCCATGGTCACCAGGGCATCCTTTGTATTCAGCAGCAGGCCCACATTCCCCCTCATCTTCCTTTTGCTGCTGATCTACCTGAAAAATATCTTATTACTTTCCTTAACTTTTCTGGCTATGTTTATCTCTAGAAGGGCTCTAGCTTTCCTGGTTGCACCCCTGCATGCTCTAGCAAATTCATATACTCTTCCCAAGAGGTCAGTCCCTGTTTCCACCTCTTATAGATGTCTGCTTTCCGTCTCAGTTTTCCCAGCAGGTCTTTGCTCATGCACAGTGGCCTCCTGCTGCCTTTTCCTGCTTTCCTACATGTGGAAACACACTGATCCTGGGCTTGATAGAAGTGCAACCTGAAGACTGACAAGCTCTCTTGGACACTTCTACCATCTAGGATCCTATCCTATGAGATCCTTCCAAGCAGGTCTTTGAAGAGGAAAAGACAGCTCGCCTGAAATTTGGGGTTATGGTCCTGCTTTGTGTCCTGCCTCTTCCACACAAGATCTTGAACACTATCATCTCATCATTGCTGCAGCCAAGATTGCCTCCAACCTTCAGTCCCCAACCAACTTTATTGGTCAGCTCCAGGTCCAGCAGCACACCCCTCCTTGTTGGTTCCTCAGTCACCTGTGAAGGAAGTTTTCATAAACAATCTGTAGGAACCTCCTGGGTGCGTGTGCTTGGCTGTGTGGCTTTGCCAACAAATATCAAGGAGGCTGAAGTCCCCCATGAGGGCCAGGGACTGTGACTGTGAGGCAGCTCTCAGCTATTTGTAGAAGGGTTCTTCTACTTCCTCCTCCTGATCAGGTGGTCTATAGCAAACTCCTACAACGTTATCACCTTCCTTACCTTCCCCCTTAATTTTCACAAGCACTTGGCCCATCTCTCATCCCCACCCAGGCAGAGTTCAGTACACATTAATTGCTCCCTCACATAGAGAGCAACTCCACCTCCTCACCTTGTCAGCCTTTCCTTCCTAAACAATACTTAGCCCTCCATGGCTGTGCTCCAGTCATGGCAGCTTTCCCACCACATCTCTGTGATCGCAATGAGATTGTAGCCCTGCATCTGCACCTACAATTCCAGTTCCTCCTGCTTATTCCCCAGGCTGCTTGCATTGGTGTAGAGACAGTGCAGGGACTTAATCAAACACATAGGTTTCCCTGGATGGATGCAGACGAGGATGTTTGGAGAAAAATAACTATGTTAAGAGTACATTATAGTTTAACAGCAAACAAGCTTATGAGCTTGCCAACCTTTAAGTTACAACTCAGCTTCAATTTACATTACCTTGAAGCATTTCTCAGACAATACAATACCAGTTCTATACCTTGGAGGGTGAGTTATAGTAAAGAATATTCTCATGTAACATTATACAATATAGTGTTACATGAGTAGAGTCTATAAAAGTTACTTATTTGAAAGAACATTGAAACCATATTTAAATAACTGTACAGTTTCAAAGATTGAACAGTTCTGAAAACTTGCTGGAAAAAATACAGGTTGTCCAAGGTTAGAACTAAATTAATTTAGACTCAGTGCCTGAACTGAAACTTTGAATGTTCATACTGCATATACATCGCTAAGTAATTTATCTTCTACCGTTACAGGAGTTAGAAATAGGACTAATATAAGAATTACTCAATGTAATTTGTCTATCTTGATTTCTTTAATTTGTATTCCAAGTCTTTCTTTTGTGCTATCAGGGGGGAAAAGAAAATAGGGGAAAAAAAAAAAAAGAGGGGGAAAAAAGAAAGGAGAGGAGAAGAAAGTGCTGAGCAAATAAACAAAAGGAACAACCATTTTCTTAGTAGTCCCTGCTTTCTTTTCTGTTTATCATTGTAGTGGGTAGCCTGTCAGATACCCACCCACCTGCTCTCTCATTCCCCATCCTCAACAAAACAGTGGGAGAAAATAAAATGAAAAAGCTTGTGGGTTTAGATAAAGAGAGATAGATTTCGTACTACATGGGCAAAACAGACTTGAATTGAGGAAAATTAATTTAATTCATTGACAATTAAAAATATAGAATAGTGAGAAACAAATCCAAAAGTAAAACAACATCTTTTTCCCATATCATTTCCAGTTCAAATCTCACTCCTTTCCCAACTGTGGGAATGACACACAAAGAGTTTAAATTTCCAATGCCTGCTTAGCTCTTGTGCAGACCTGGGAGGTAGAGGCCTGAGGGATCAGCATGAGAAACAGTCAAGGGAGGAAGCCTTGCAGAGGCAAGATGATCTTGTTTTGGCTACAAATTTTGGGACCAAGCGGACAAACAGCTTCAAAACAGTTTCAGCAAGGCCATGATGCCCTGAGTGAGACTTTTGCCTAATTAATTTTAATATTAAAGTTAACACCCCTTTGACACTCTTAAGTATGATAATAAGCAAAAAGAAGTGCATGGTAAACATACAGGACTATATTCCTCAACTACCCACCCCAATCACATTAGACTTCATCCGAAACATGAGGCAGAGAGTTCAGGGTATAAAAGCTCCCACGGAGAGAGAGGTAGAATTGTTTAACTTTTTTAGCCTTCTGAGAATTTTTGGTCTGTTTTTTCTCAAATTGACTTGGATAAAGACACAACAGAGAGAAAGAGATTGAAGACACAGACAAGACAGTTGATGGGCTGTAATGCTCTTGACTTTTTGGTAAGAATTGACACTTTTACCATATGATAGCATTAGTGCAATAAGTGTATTTACCAATGGTAATCTTGAATCTGTTATCAGCTGTCTTAATAAAATGTTTATTTTTTTACTTTATAAAATTATATCTCATGAACCAAATTTTAACCATGGACTTTGTGAAACTGCTTTCAGTGAGAACCCCCAGTAGAGACAGGCAAATGTCAAACTCTTTCCCCTTACACAACAGCAGCCCCTCAACCTTCTCCCCCATTGGTAATGCAGGCAGGATGGGGATTGAGGGGTTGAGTAACTAGGGTCTGTCCATAACAATCCCTCTCTGCTGACCCTAACTAGATTCTGTGCCATTGATCACCACCCTCTGGACTCTGTCATTCAGCCAGCTCTCTATCCACCTCACTGTCCACTCATCCAAGCCACACTGCCTGAGCTTTCTGATGAGGGTCCTATGGGAGACAGTGTCAAAAGCCTTGCTGAAGTCAAGGTAGATGACATCCGCTGCTCTCCCCACATCTAGCCAGCCGGTTATGCACTCATAGAAGGATATCAGGTTAGTCAAACAGGATTTCCCCTTGGTGAAGCCATGTTGACTCCCCCTGATAACCATCTTTTCCTTAATATGTTTAGTGATAACAAAATTGCTTCAAATAAATAGATAAATAAATTTATTTATTGTTTTTGTAATTATGTAATTATTATTGTACAATAGTTCATTTAATTAGTATCTACTGATTTAGCAACAATAGTTTTTGACATATAGCCTTTGTTTTGGTTAGGTTTTTTGTTTGGGTTTTTTTTACATTTCAACAAGCTCTTCTACAAAATATGCACAAACTTACATGCTTTAAATAGAAATATGATAAATATGATCTAGTTCGGTTATTTGAGACTAAAATTAAGGGAATACTAGGATACAAAAACGTGAAGAGAGATAGTGAGAGAGTTTGTATTTCACAGAAAATAAAAAAGCCTCATATCCCACATATCTTTCAGCTTTACATGACATTTAAGATTAAAGATCAATGTACTGGCACATATCCTGTAATACCTTTTCACCTATAATGGTCAATACATTTCATAAAGAAAGTATTTTGAACACTTGGAACAAATAAGAGATTAAGTTCTCTTTGAAAAGTCTTTATTTAGTGTATCTATCCTCTTTAACATAGCTATCCAAAGATCCTGCAAACACATTAGGATAGCTGCATAAGAAAGGCAGAGTTGTGAATGGATATTAATGGACTATCATACTTTTTTATGGCAATGCAGGAAATTATTCTTTATAAGAGACTACATGCACAGCACAATCATATGCTTAGCTTTATAATACAAATGCCAAAGCAATTTATTTCTCCATTAATTCGGGCTCCTTTATGATCTAATGCATACATGTGTAAAGACATTTCATTCACTTCTCCTTCCTCCACACATAAAACACATTAAAAATGAGAACTTTTATACATGAGAAGAGTGAATCTTTTTCACTTTTCATGTTTTATTTCCATTAAAAATTTATTTTTCTTTTAAGATCATGTACTGTTTCTTTTACCTGAAAAGATTAGGAGGATAACAAAGTAGATGATGAAACCTGAAATGGGCAAAGAATTTCACCAGCCAATAAAATATGTCAGTGTGGAACACACTAGAAATATAAAATATGAACTAGAACCAGAAAATTGTGCCTTAAAATTATTCCTGGTAGAAAATTAAATTTTATAGGAAAATAATTCTGTGAAACATTCCACTCTCCAGATGACTGATTGTCTCTATCGTTAGGTATTATTGGCAAGATAAACACTTTCCTTTTTAAATTTTATACATTATTTCATATCGTTTTGCATACTGGAAAGCATAGTATACAAAATATTTTAACATGATTTTTTAAAGTTTCCAGTTACTCAAAGCTTATTCTTTGATTTCACTCAAGATGTTTGCATATTTTAGCCAGAAGGAGTATGCAACACATAGTTCTCAAGGTAAACAAGCAAGTGATGGAATGAAAACCTGCTGTATTCTAAGGTGTCAAGATAAAGTCTCTGAAATGCTCATATTACGTGGAGGATTTTTTTTCAGTTTTACTGTAAATTGAGTGATCAGCGAAGCCCTATGTATCTGTCAGTATTGCTGTCTAGCTACATGCCATAGATATTGAGAGAGTTTAGTAGTTTTACATCTTCCTCTCAACAAGGAATACATCACTGTTGGGAGTTGGAGACAAAATTCTTAGATTTCTGACTAGTAGTCATACAACATGGCAGCATTGTCTTTTTCTTCAAAATATTCTTGTTATAGGCTTGTGAAGGCGATGCAGCAACTAATCCTGGAAACCACTTCCAGGCACATAAAGGACAGGAAAGTCATCAGGAGAAGCTAGTAAGGCTTCACCAAGTGTAAAGTCATGTTTGATCAACTTCATAAAATTCTGTGATTAAGTGATTGGCTTGGTGTATGCGAGGAGAGCTGGTAACATTTTCTACCCGGGCTTCATTAAGGCCTGAGACACTGTCGCCCATAAAATCCACATACATGAGCTGTTGAAGTCCAGAATAGATAAGCAGACAGTAAGATATGTGTTAAAAACTGTCTGAATGGCTGGGCCCAGAAGCAAGCAATCAGTGACACAAAGTTTATTCGGGGGCAAGTGACTAGGAGTGTACTCAAGGGATCAGTACTGGGTTCAGTCCTGTTTTAGATCTCCATTAATGACCTAGATGATGGGGTAAAATGCATCTCAGTAAGCTTGCTGTTAAAACAAAACTGGCAGGAGCAGCTGATAAACCAAAGTCGTGTTGTCTTCCTAAGGGGCCTTGACAAGCTAGAGATGTAGGCTTAGAGGAATCTCATGAAATTCAATAAGAAGTGTGAGGTCCTGCATATACCAATATATGTTAGGAGCCACACAGATGGAAAGCAGCTTTGCTGAAAAGGCTCTGGGTGTCTGGGTGGACACTAAATTGAAGACGTGCAATCAAGATGCCCTTGCTGCAAAGCAGGCAAATGATTTCCAGGGCTGCATTAAGCAAGGCATTGCCAGCAGTTTGAGACAGATGATCCTTCCCTGGCGAGGTCAAACTTAGGCCCCTGTACAGTTCTGGGCTAGTCAGAATACGAGTGACATGGACATACTGAAAAGAGTCCAACAAAGGACCACAAAAATGATGAAGAGACAGGAGCACCTCTCCTATGAGGAAAGGCTGAGATAACTGAGATTTTTCAGCCTGGAGAAGGCAAGACTCAGGAGGGATATCAACCATGTCTATAAATACCTAAAAGAAGTATCTAAAGAAGACAGAGCCAGGTTCTTTTCACTAATGAATAGAGAAAGGACTATGGGCAATGGGCACAAAGTGAAACAGGAGGTTCCATCTGAATATCAGGAAGCACTTTTTCACTGTAAGCATGACAGGTTTCCTGTGGAGACTGTGGAGTGTCTCTCCTTGGAGATATTGAAAAGCTATAAGGACATGTTTTTAGCAACTGGCTGCATGTGACCTTGATTAAGCAAAAGGGTTTGGAAAAGAAGATTCTTCGTCCTCAAACATTCTGTATTTCTTTGATTCTGTGAAGCCATGATGTATAAGAAGAACTGGATTTTCTAAGTCCTTTGATCATCAGTTGAATATCACTGTGAAGTAACCTACAGAATCTTCAACCAATAAGATGTATGAAACAGTTTTTAGGCTAGCAAAAATGAGATTATGTATCACAAAGTTTTACCTTATAACCTGTCAGTCTTAAAGATTGACTTACTCTTAATTTTGAATAGGCTTTGTCTGTTGGACTAAGAGTACAACTTTGCAAGACTGAATTCCTTTGTTTTCAGTTCAAAGTAAGTTATTTTGGTTGGAATTTTTATTTTATCACAATAGGATTTATTACCCAATAGATTTCCAAATGTATTGAATGATCTTGCATTTGAAAAGAGGAAAACCAAGATCTTTTTAAAGAGAAGGAAAAAAGATAAGAAAAATAATCCTCATTGGATAATATCTTTACAACAAAGAGATAAAAGAATCAGGAAAAAAGCTATAGGGGGAGAAATTTAGTGAAAAAGAGACAGAGAGCAAGAGACTGAGTATGAAATCTAACAGATTTTTGCCATGAAACAAAAATTGTATATTTGGTCTAGTTCATAGGTAAGTTTTTATTATGTATTGAATAAGCAATATACTTAGTTTGCACACTCTCCAGGTGTTGTGATAAGAAAGAGGAGTCAGAAAAAAGAAACTTAATATCCATCATAATATCAACTAAAGAAGATATCAATGCATATATATTAGTAGAGAGGGGAACCTAAGCTACAAATGACTGATTTATAACTTTGTCTTCCAAAGGTCAAAGAGCAAAAAGATGGTAGCTCCTTCTGAAAATCTCCATTTGTCATATTGTGGTGTAACACAAACTCAGAATAATATTTTTCATATTTTAGTCTGTAAGTAGAACATGAAGACTTTTTTTAATGCTTTATATTAACATATTTTAGTATCAAGTCACATATTTTTAACTTTGTTTAAACAGGTAACAAACTGGAATTCAGAAGAGAAAGGCATTTTCAAAGCTTGTGAATTTTTAACTATATTACAAAGAAAATAAAAACTATAATGTAATTGTTAAAACTTACATATTTGTGAATAACCACAGTGTGAATTTGAAAAATAAAGCTACAAAAATTTTTGCATGTAGGCATATATTAACAAGGAAACTAAGAGAAATGCAGTTTGCTCTCTCTAATTAGATGAAGGTTATGTAAACTATCTCTTACTAGTTACGTTCATTGGTGGCATCATTGTACATTTCCAAGGATGGAGAATTTGGGATAGAGATAATCCTATCTGAATGTCCTTAATCCATTCCTACAGAAAAAAAATACAAGCTACAATATGTGTTTGTTTTATCTATACTCAAAATACCCACAAAATTACTATTTTTTTTGCAAAGGACTTATTTTCTAAACATTGATCTTAAGTATCTCTTCTTTCCCTCTTAGAAGGGAAAAACAAAACAAAATAAAAAAGCACTTAAAGTTTAGTCCAAACATACCCTTTACAAGACAACAGAGTGATGAATAGACTGTTCTATAATCCATTCTCTCTGAATTAGTACTTAAATCTTTTTTTTTAAAGCATTTTTAGCAAAAACATTTATTTCTATATGACATGATTATTTATCAGGAGAGATTACTTGTTTTGACAAAAGCTTCACATTTTCTACAAAACCCATTGGTGAAGTATTAGACAACCTGAATCTCTCAGGCACAGAAAGCTGTTCCCTTGAGGTTGATTATTTGGCTTCCTGCATATGTCATTCTAAAGAACAGCAGATACATCTTCCAGATTCAATTATGGAGAGGCGACACCATCATTTCCTCTTAATACAACAGTTTATCTTGTATTGTGATGAGCAGAAAAGCCAATCTTAATGAACAAAATGTCAAGCATATGGGCATAGGGAAGATAGCTGAAATGGCTTATTAGGTCAAGATATGAATCAATCTAGCCTAGAAAAATTAAACAGCAAATGATTATTGTTTACAAAGACTGCATTCATCTGTGCACATTAAATTTATTGTTTTAATTTACTTTAAAGTAAAAAGATATCTGCTTGGGTTTTAGTACATCACTTGTCTTTAGTAAATCAGTCATGATTGTGTGTTACACACAAGCTTGAGAAAAAACCCAGTTAAATTTTTTTTTTTGTGTTTGTAAAGTACATAAAACATACATACAATAGTATTTTCATAGTTTGCAATAACATTTGCCTTGGATGAAGATATGCAAAAGTTACTGCATCTTTCTCACATACTATTTTATAGTAACATGTGTGACTGTGTAAGGTCATATGGCTAATCAATACATTCACGATTGTTGTTTACAGAAAAGGACTCAAGTGTCTGGAGTCCATCTATTTGAGAATAAATTAGCCATTGTAGTCTGAAATTAGTCTAAAAGTTACAAATCTTATTGTCCTCTGATTTTCTTTGGCACCTGTAGGAGTAATTAAAATAACCCCTGAATCTGAAACATACAGTACTCTGAAGCGCCAGGAACCAGTGTTGCATTGCACTGCCTATACAGCTTCATGCAGCAATTAAGTGTAGCAAGGAAAGGTATTTTTTTCTACAGAACAAGATCTGTTTTACTTTATAAATAATCTTGCTCTTCAAGAATTTTATCCTGAACCTCATATCATAAATTTTAGCACTAACTTTCCCATTTTTGGTAAAAGAAAAAAGATTAAACAATAAATTTCCTGCTAGTACCTCTTTTTCGGAAGGGTAGCGGAAGAAGAAAAAGAAGGAAAAGCTCAAGCTTCCTCTGTCCAGAACAAAACATTCCTCCTTGTATTAATGTGGAATAAATACAATGCTATAACTTTGTCTTGAGTTTTGCCTCTCATGTTTTGAAAGTCCAGACACCAGGGTATAAAGCAGACTTGTAATTTTGCAGCTTGGTGTGAATCTACTTTCAGAGACTGAAAAGCCATATTATTATTATTATTGTTGTTGTTGTTGTTATTTCCTCATTATGTTGGAATTCAAATCAGGAAGAAATAAAAATATTTTTATTTAATTTTGATTTTTGTGAAGAAATTTTCAAATTGTACTCCACTCAGGCATTTAGTAAAGTGATTTCAGATCTCATCAGCTACTAACTTTTGAGAGAAAATATATTGAGGTTTTTTTAGGTTTTGTTGTTTTAATTAGCAGTTCTGTCCAGAAGCTAAAATGACAAAAGCCACTGATATTTCTTTGAGATACCAATCCTTCTGTGAATAAATCTTCCTATCATCATATCCATAATGTGATGCACATGCATAAAACTTTAAATTGACTCAAACATCAAACTGAAGCACAGAAAAATGGAAACAGAAGACAGAGGGAACACTGTTTCCCACAGAATGTTTACTACTTCAGGTGGAGATCAACATAAGCATCTAGATAATCAGGGATTTAAGATAATCTCAGGAATCTTTAGAATCATAGAACCATAGAATCATTTCAGCTGGAAGAGACCTTTGAGATCATGAGTCCAGCCTTTATCCTTATCCTATCAACCACTAGATCATTTCCCTAAATACAACATCCACCTACCTCTTAAATACCTCCAGGGATGGTGACTCCACCACCTCCCTGGGCAGCCCATTCCAATGCCTGACAACCCTCATATCCAGCCTGAACCTCCCCTGGCACAACTTGAGGCTTTTTCCTCTTATTCTAATGCTTGTCACTAGGGAGAACAGACCGACTCCCACCTCAATACAACTTCCTTTCAGGTAGTTGGAGACAGTGATAAGATCTCCCCTTAGCCTTCTTTCCTCCAGGCTAAACAGCCCCAGATCTCTCATCTATTCTTCATATGACATGTTCCAAATCCTTTATTTTCTATCCATGTCTTGATCTTGGAAGCCTAAGGAAATTACAGATGCAATGAGAGTTTCTAACATCTAGTGGTTTTGTAAAAATTATTTCTCATTGAAAGAAACAGAAATGAAAAACTAGTCTTATTACTTGGTTTAAATGCATTCTTGTAAGAGACTAGGTGTGATTATTAACTATTTGTTTTGGTTTTTTTAACAAAATAATTCTATTTTAAAAGTTCTTGGGTATTAAAGAAGCAGCAGCCTTTAAACCTTGTAAATTTTCTTTAGCATGACATCCTCCAGAATGATATAGATTGTGAAAAATACTACTTTACAATAAAAAGACAATGAAGTTTAAAAAAAATGCTAAAGACAATAAAGAAGCTTGTGGAAAGATAGCATCTTATTGCTATTTTATCACAGTTTATTTTGTACCTTGAATGAGATTATAAATACAGCAAAATACTTTTCTGACATTTGCATGCTATTTATTCATTTGTTGTGCCTGAAATGCACAATACTTTATTCTTCTATTGCATTGTGGTCCTTTCATTGTTCAAGTCTAGAGAAAAAACATGTCATTTCCATTAAAATGCTAGTTGGGAAATCTAAGTCAGAAATTAAAAAAATCTTTGATATCCATTATTCCATACAATATGTAAAATTGCAAAGGAAAATGTGTGTACAGTAACTTGGTTCATGTGCATAGGAACTCAGAGACAGAGGTATCATTATGATGCCTAGGGGAAGGTCATGTTAGAAGTGCACAGTCTGAATTAGAACTGAAAGCCATCACACATCTGGACTTACCGAAGTTTCAGTGTGGAAAGATGTAGTGCATTTCAGACTGCAAGCACCACAGTAAGACTCTCCTTTTGCTGATATAAACTGACTAAATGATGTAAATTTGTAGTGTCAACTGCTCTCTTCCTCTCTCATTCTCTCTAACTTTCCACGCCTGCATTTTCTGTCCTTCTTCCTAGTATAAATAGAGACAGGGTAATATTTTTATTTCAATAGAAAATAAAATAAAAAGAAAGAGAACAAACCCTTCCATGAATTTTATTTCAGATAGAATCCTCAATATTTTGACATAATCCCACTACCGTACCATATAGGCTTCTTTTTTTTTCTTTTTTTGTCTCTTTTTAATTTTGTTTGTTTGTTTGGTTGGTTGTTTTTAAACAGACTTAACTGTACATCCTGGATAATTAAACACCTCTATTGGTTAAGTAATTGCAAAACATTAGAAGCAGTGTGGAAAGAAAGCAAGAGAGCTCTAGTGTGTTTTGTTATCCTTTAATGATTTTTCAGGAGTTGATATACTGTGTATGTACACAACACAAACTTCTTTCCTGGTCTTTCTCTTCTCATAAACACTAAGTAGAATTCACTATGAAAGAAAATGAAGGTAATTTTTATACAAATAAAAACATATAAATTGCCATTCAAAATATTGTAAGGTACATAGTTTTAGTTCTTTCAAGGTAATCTACACTTATAATATCTTGAAATGTGCTTATAACTTGATATAAGTATTCTAATAAAACATCACTACATGAAGAGCTTACTAAACCATATAGATGAAACAATATAGTTTTGTGGGTTTGTGGTTTCCATTTTTGATTTTTTTCCCTGACTTCTTTTTCTTTCAAGGACAGTTATATCAGAACTATGCATCTTTTTAATTATTGCTGAGAATTCTAAAAGGTTATAATCTTCCTTAGATTTGGTGCTCATATAACTACAGTGTAGAAAATAGCTATAGTCACTATCTATTGCATAGGTTAGTACTGCAAAGGGAGATATGAGTGATATTTTTCATATAAAAGGTGACTGATTATGCAGCTTCTTCCATCAGCATGGTCATTGAACATGCCTTTTATGTGTATGGATATTTTAATATCCATGGATTTTCATATGTATCAGTAGGCAAATGTTTACTTGTGCTAGCACTTTGGTGTATCTGTTTACACAAAGAATTATTTCAGAAAACAAACTGTTCAGATTTTATTCTTGTGTGTTCTTATAAACACGGGGGGGGGGGGGGGGGGGGGAACAAAACCAAACCAAAATAAAAAAAATTTGAAGCAACATCCAAGGCAAGAGAATTCATATATTACCGGTTGTATTGAATAAAGATTAAAACAAAATGGGAGTTTTAGAAGACCATTAAGCTTCTCTTATAATACATATGTATTCAGCATTGCTGTATGAATCAATGCAGCACTGTAGGAGAGTAAACTAATGTACTGCATACAAAATTAAAGCTGATACAATAAAAAATTACTGAATATGTATATGCACAGTAAGCAATCTTAATGCATGAAAAAGTCAGCTTTACAAAGTGTACATGCACATGTTTTTGTCCAAATATTTCCAAACTAAGGTTTTGCAAACTTTTTTAACGTTACTCTTTTTTTTCTCTCTGTCTTTATTTTTTTGTTTTTTTCTTCTTTCTTCTCTTATACAGAATACAATCTTCCATGCTTCCTAGTAGCCTCTAATAAATTAAATTTAAGTCAATGCTTTAAAATATGTTTTGAACTATAGTTCTATAACTAGAAATACTTTTTTCTATTCAAACTCTAAATGCAAGCTTAAATCAAGAACACATCATAGCTCCTGACCTCAGAATTAATCTGTGATACCAATCTCCCTTGAAGAAACTGTTCCCTACTCAGAGGAAAAGATGTCTGTCAAACAGCTTCTGTCTACTACTAACACTTCACTCTTTGCTCATCTTCAGAAAGAAAAGGCAAAAGACTAGGTCTAAGAGTCATGCATAACTCTTTAATTTTTCCTCTTAAATAATTAAATTATTACATAATCACTGAAAATATTAATGATAAAGCTTTTCTTCCTTCTGTTTTGAATAGTATGAGATTTATTTAATAATGATTTAATCTCAAATTTGGCTACCATAATACTGGGAATATACATAGTTTTTAGATTGCAAACATATAGTTCTTTTTTTGGCAAGAAAGTATAGAAATCTATGATCTTCCAAACAGGAATCATTACTCCCTACAACAGATTGCTAAGTGTACCTTATGTACCTGAAGGCTTTTTTAAAAGGGAGTCAAAGTTACCTTACAAGAAAAAAATATACTATATAGTCAAGGCTTATGCACAAAAAATACAAGAAAACAGCTCTAGTTCTCACATACGCATATTTGTTTGATGCTCTTTAATTACATTTAGTTTCATAGAAAATTACAAGTTTCTTTGTTTCCTTAGCTTGGGAGATGAATGGCAAGATATGAAATCATAACTGTGTTGACTTGTATAAAGTAATAAATTTTGGCTGAACTGAAATAGTTGACATTATGAGGTTTACATCTTCAGAAGTATTTCCGACTACATTTTTCTATTAGTACCTATTTGGAAATCATACTTCTTTTATCAAAAAGGGCACATCCCCTCTGCTTATAACACTCCAGACAAATAATTTTCTCATGTTGTGACATTCCTCAGTCTTAAAAACAATATCGGAAACAAAAATTCTCCCTTAATATTTTTTTCATGTTCTCTCCATCATTCTCCAAATTAATTCTTTAAACTCCTTAAGTCAAGTTTCAACTTGCTTATTTATGGCAATAAAATGGTCAGTACCAAGAAGATTTTCATTCTACTTATGAAAGCAGACATTTTATATTGCTGCATCTTCTTTTAGGCCAATTAAGTACCTAATTAAAGAATGTGTGAACATGCTATCCTGCAATCTAATGACAGACAGATAAAGCAGAAATGTGCTAATACTCTCAGAGTTATCTTCAACATATCAGTGCAGGAAATTAAAGATAAAACACTTGATTACACAGACACACACATGGGTAAGATATTGAATATGGCACAGACATAAAAAAAAAAGCCATATGGAAACCCATATGGCTCCATAGACAAGTACTAACAGATTTAAGAATTGCTCTGCTTAAAAAATGAAAAGGAGAAACATTTTTATTAGTAAAGAACCACCTTACAGAAGAAAAAAATGCAAGGCAGGGGAAGGCAAGAGAAGACAAGAAAAAGAAGAAAGAGGAATGAAGAAAGAGGAAAGGAAAATAGGAAAGGAAAGACTGTATTGGTAAATAGTCTGTTGCCAAAATTCTGTGCATATTCTACAAATAATTTACTGTAATTCATGTTTTCTTAGTCATTTAGACTCCTTTAAATCTTCTGACAATACTCAAAATAATTGAGAAAACAAAGAAAAGCAGACTTTATCTAGAATTAGAGATAGCTAATCTTTTTTTGTATCATAGCCACATACCAAATTTTTCTACTCTTGGACACAACTCATTGCTTGTAATGGTAGCGTCCATCACAGAGACAGAGTATATTTGAAGCATTATTTTGGATGATATTAATCGCTGCCAACAGTAGTATCAATATCTGAGCTAGTATCCCAGTGACAGAAATAAAAACTTTCAGTTTTACACTAGAACTATACTTAAAATCACATCTGACTCTTTTTTTTGGAGGAAACTAGCAATTTTATTTCAGAATAATCTACAAGAGCAAGTTAACATCTATATGTTCAATGAGATCTAGGATTAAAGTGGCATTCTGGTATTATAGACAGTATACCAAGTTAGTATGCCAGCAATAATATAGTATACCAGCAATAATATAATGCAATACAGAAAAAAGATAGTTTTCAGTCCTTAGATAGATTTCCTTTTATCACGCTAACCTTTGTTTAGTCTTTGGTATCAGAATGGAAACCTGTGGAAATCATCTAGTTGATTTTGTTTAAGGTAAGCTATCAGGGATTGCCATAAAACTACCCACGGTCATTTCGGACAATTACTACACAGAAGAACTGAGACATACAGTGAGTGATTGGTATCTCTTACCTGTAAATTGCTCCTGAATCCCACCACTGTCATCAGCCTGTAGGATGTAAAGTTTATGTCTTCTGTCTACAGAATCTATAAAGATTTTGCTATGGCTTTCTCATCACTTGTCACACATATCAAATTCTGAAACCGTAGAGAAATTTAGTTTGGATGGGATTGTAAGCCACCTGATCAAGTCAAGGAAAACTTTGTTTCTCCAGGCATTATGCACCAGAGTTCTGAAAAGCTCCGAGCAAGAGGACTTCAGGGTGTCTGAGAAACTCCCAGTGTCTGATCACTTTGTGTTCAGTTGTTTTTTCATAGAATCATAGAATCATTTCAGTTGAAAAGACCTTTAAGATCAACAAATTCAACCACTAACCTAACACTGCCAAGTCCAGCACTAAACCATGTCTCTCAACACCTCATCTATGTGTCTTTTAAATATCCCCAGGATGGAGACTCCATCACCTCCCTGGGCAGCCTGTTCTAGTGCTTATAGCAAGACGACACTTTCCTTGACGTAACTTGCATTCACTTTCATCCTTTTGATGTACATCACTGAGAAAAACCTGGTTAGATCTTATTTATAAACAGACATTCAATAATGGAAGACAATGTTAATTTGACCCCTTAGCCATCTCTTCTGTGGATTGCGCAAAGCCCACTCACTCAGACTCTCCTAGTAATACTGTGTACTCCAGCCACTTTGCAATCTGGTGGATCTCCAGTGGCTTGCTCCAGTTTATCTATGTCTTTCTTGTACTGGGGAGCCCCCAAAAAGAAATTGGGTCGTAATAGCTTCTTTTAAACTACTGCTTATACTGTAACATGTATGGAAGCCAAGGAGGAAGTTGTCTATCTGTGCTGTGTTTGGACATAATAATTGGACTACATTACCTCATGAGATCTCTTCTAACCATAAGTATTTTGTAATTCTGCAATTTTAGACACAATGATGTGAGGAGGCACAAATGCCATATCTCATTGGACTGAAGATAGCAGTTGCATTCAGGATTAAATAACAAATTTCAGATAACTGACACTTTCCTCCACTTGTCAGGACAGGCCTGGGCAGAGATTACACTTCTGACATGCTTAAGTTCTGAAGACTATATTGTTATTATTCTGTTCTCCAAATGTTAACAACAGAAACAAAACAAGTTAATTATTGTAGTACCTTTCCCAGCATCTCTCTATGAGAAAGCAAAATCTGTTGAAAATACACAGCTACTGACTTCTGAAGTTTATGAGAGTTAAACTCTTTTAGCAATGATTATTGATAATACTCTAATATTGATTTTTACAACAGATAATGGATAACAGTTATATAAAAACAGTATTACATGTAAATCAGATATGAGGTGTGTAATATTTGTGCTTTGATTATGTTATCACTTTAGCTTTGAGTGATAATTGCTTTTGAACTACTGTTCATGTTCTTATTTGCTAATATACTTTTAGATTTTAATATTTTTTTCAGAAACTGCTGAGTACTCTCAAAAGTATGGTTTTAGTTCATAAATGTAGAGATAATAGCAAGAAACTAAATGCTGTTACCTCTCACAATGGAAAAAATAAAGAATACTTATAGAAACACTTTTAAACAAAAATTCTGATTTACTTTTTTGGTATAAGTTTCATTTATTGTCTTACTCAGTCCAATTACTATGAATATTAAAGTCTTGCAAGGTCATTGAAAAAAATCTGTCTTAGTCATCTGGAATTGAATATTTTTTTTCTCTGAATGATAAGATAATCAAGCAATTTGATACATCGCAGTAAGTAAAGGAGGGCAAAGAGTCAAGAATAATCATTTAAAAAACAGTCATTTATTTTGATCATTTCAAGAACATACAATCAGTATTGAAAGTGAAAGTGGCTTTTTTTTTAGTATGGGAAAGGAATCAAATACTTCATAGTGTTAAACATGGATTTCTATCATATGCTTTTTATTTCTTACTTTACATGTAGGGTGTAATAAAAGACATTTAGAAGGAAGAAAGTCATTATAAAAATATTTTATGAATGTATGACATGCAAGGTATAGGGAGGGGTGGCGGGAGGGGAAAAGTATTTTGTGCACTATAGTAATCTACCTAGTAAATATGAGGAAAAATTAGCAGAATGCTAAATTAAACATTAGAGATACAATAAGAAAATTGAGAAGTCTGTGGTAACAGTGATGAATTCATAAGAAAGAAATAGGTTATTTACAGGTAAACTATACCAACTCAAACTGCAATATTGTAGAAAATAAATGTCTTAAAAGAAATAGTGCACGATACAAGAAGAAAGGAACTTTAGGGACTTGTCCTGAAGCCAGAAGTCAACAGATTTTGATGTTGTCACCAGTGGGAACAAATTCAAGGCTTACGGGCTCATCTAAACGCCCCTGAACCAAATGGGAAACTTTCCATTGACTTTGATTTACTTTGAAACTCCAAGAGAAAAAATAAAGAGACTTTCAAAAGCAGGAAAAGCAGTTAGGCACACAACTCCCACTGAATACTAATAGCATACATGCTGTCTCCAAATTTGGAATTGTGCCTTCATAAGAAAATTTTTAAAACTTATCTCTTGTTTAACAAAAATGTTTAGTAATAGAACAGGTACTTCCCAAACTCCATGTCCACTGTGTAAGACAATTACGTGTGGATAACAAGTAAAATAAAAATGTTTTATACGTTACCACATTTATTTTGATTCTTGAAAACATATAGGGAATAAAATTATTCTTTGTATGGGGCAGATAAATGAGTTTTGTTTTAATCTAAAGGTATGGGTACATATATTTGAACTATATATTGGGACTATCTCATTCTGTGAGTTATAGCTCCAGGATCAGGTCTAACCTATTTGTTTGTAGGATTTTACATTCAGTGAAAGTCATAGAAGCCCCTGAAACCACAACAACCTCTGCATCACACTCATTGCGCATTACCTTCGAGTCACACATTATTATGTTGAAGATACCCACAGACATGACAGTGTCTGTACTTTAGTCCTTAAAAGTCAAATGATTTTTGCCTGACATTTTTAATTTTTTTCAGTAATATTTTGTCTACATAATTTGATTATTTCTTTTTTTCCTGTTTTATGGCCTGCAAAAAGGTAAACTTTTACATCAAAGAAATATCAGGATTAAAGTGAAATAGAAAAGTTGAAAGAGGTTGAAATAGATTTACAACAAAAAAAGGTGATGAAAATGGAGTCCTGAGTATAACTCAGTGTTTTTTTGTCAAAATTCCGTAAAAATGGTAAAGTAATTTCTAGATTTCAGCTCCCTAGATGCATACGTCTATATTTTGGTGTAAATGCGTTTCCCATGACTCTGAGATTCAGCACTCCCTAAAAACTTGTTTTCCCTGATCTTAAGTTTTCATTTTTTATTGTATTTCTATCATCTCTGGTTTCAAGACATATAACCTCAAATAAATGAAGACACTGTAAACCGATGAACTGTCTTCTGCCTGAGGCAAGTAGAAAAGGCAGAATAAAACCTCTGAGATGTATGAATTCATCTCACTCTGAATCTCCAAGACTCCCTTTTTCTAAGGACGGAGAATTTGCCGTTTTATCCAAGTGTATTATTGTTTCCAAAGGTGAACTTTAACAATATTGCTGTGAAATCACTTATACATACATGCATACAATGTTTATATAGATTTATTGCTTCTCGTGTTTCTGGTACAAGGTCATGAATTCTTTTGGTTTCTTAGTTTTTGCGTGTAACAAAAAGTGTAGAGTGTTACTGAAAGTTAATTGGAACTTGACCTTCAAGGAGAATGAAGCATAAATAATGAAAATCTTCTGAGCTATTAAAAACAAACAGAAAAAGAGAACCGAAGCTTTTTTTTCTGTGAAGGTAGTAAAATAGAAAAAAATAATTGTGGCCTCACATATTTAATCTTAATTTCCATAAAATAATGATATTGAATGTGATAGATATTTTAAAAAATAAATTTGCTGAGTATTGGAGCCTAAATTAAGAGAGAAGAATACAATATTTTCAGTTCTGTATGCTATACATACTCACATTGAATTTCTATAGCTCTTTAAAATTTCCACTGTCAAACATAACTATGCACTAATTTCATGCTAATTAGCATTATAACCTAAGATTTATCACTGTGTACTGTTTACACTAGGGTTAGGAATTTGGACTAAATTCAATGTACTAATTTGAAATGATAAAAAAATTTTTAGGTTCCTTTAACAAAATTCATATAAGGTCTTGCTGCAAAATCTGTATTTTTTTATTGCCACAGAGCTCAGGGTCATGTTGCTCAGGGTAGTGTGAAGCAACTGGTTGGACTCAGTGATCTTAAAGTTCTTTTCCAACTGTAACAATTCTATAATTCTATGTGGAATGTGACGTTACTTTGAGTGCATAGGTGAGCTAGGTAGCTTTCAGATATTGTTCCCAACCTATACGTTCTCAAGCCTAGATGAGCGCCTGAAAATTAAATAAAAAGTTAAAAAGAAATGCTTAAGTGAATTGTTTTGTTTTGTAAATACTCTTAGCTTTGTGTTTTTCTATAAGAAGAGTATATTTTAATAGAATGCAGTAATTACTTTACATTTTTTATGATAAAGTCTCCTTTGCACTGGTGTTCATTGTTGGATGCTTCTTTCAGCATTTTTCACATTTGTTCTCTTCTATTCTTTAAGACAAAAGTGGATTTCTACTGCATTTATGTAAAGCAGAATCAGAGATGAGTTCCTCGGATTACATCCAGAACCAAACTTCCTCAAAATCTATATTTCACCTTGCTATCTTTGCCTTAAAACAAATTCTGTTAGGAAAAGTTATGTTTTCTACACAGATTCAGAGCCTATTTATAAATTACTTGAAAATATAATTCATTAAATTATTATCCACCCCATAAGATCTGCCCTGTATTTTAATTTGCTATACCTTATGGAATGAAAAATTCCATAAGTTAAAAGCAAATAGAGTAAAAACACACTGAATGAACATCAAGTAGATGACTGAAGCCTCTAAACAAGTCTTTTAGGGATGTAATTTATCATTTTTTTTATTCATTTAAAGGATAAAATTCTGTGTTTTTTTAAAAATTTTTAGTTAGTTAGTTTTTTATACTTTTCTCTAAAGGTGTAGTAACAATGAATATAGCTCCTAGAATATACAATGAAGTTAAGATACAAATAAAAGAAGACATTTATAAAACAAATTTGGAGGAAATCACTGACAGCTGGAGTAGAATTGTTTTTCAAGATAGATTAGTTTCTGGAGTTTAAATAGAGAAACAAAAACCTAACCAATATTTCCAAGATATAAGAAGATTTGTAGATATAAAGAAAAATTAGGCAAAAATATTTGAGGAGAAAAGGATAGTACTAGGAGAGAAGAGGTGAGACTTCAAGAATTAGAAGTAGATCATGATAACAGAAAGATATGTGGATCTAAAGATTCCTATGTGGTCTTCATCTGTCACACAAACAGAAGTCTTGTATAGGTTCTCTGTCATATCTGCAAGACCTTAAAGATGACTCAGAAATTAAAAATTACCTGAAATGACACTTCTTGCCTTTGTGAAGGCTACTGAACTGAGAGATATTTAGCTGACTCCATGTATATACTTGGAGTAAAGATTTCCTTTACTGCCTTATAACTCACTTACCTGGGAGTTTTTGCACTTTGTCCACTTTAAGAAGAAAAAACCTAAGTTTCTTAATCTGGAGTTAAAACCAACCAAGTTCCTTGACGTGTAGTTCACTCACAAGGTAGAAGACTGAAACAGAAGACTTTGAACTGTAGCATGGAAAAGAAATTAATAGTTGACATCACACCAATAAATGAAAAACTCACTCTAGTTAGCTTTTAATTACATTAATTTTTAAGCACAATATGTGAATATGTGAAACTAAAGATTTTACTGCATAAACCTCCCATAATATGAACATAGTGAAAAGAAAGGAGTGATGAAACATATTCTTTTTAAATAGGTTTTTCATCATACAAACAGTATGTGATAGTTTAATCAGACTCTTAAAATGAAAAAAGTGTAACTGCTTTTCATGTTGGTAACCTGTGGAGTACATTAACAGGAAGAATAGTGATTTTAGTGCAGTGGGTGTTTCTTGAGTAGGACTCCAGCTGCTATGAAAGCTTAAGCCAGAAAAGCTATCCTGAAACTGGATTGCTTGATGACAGACTGTCAGAATATATTAAGGTTTTTAAGATAACAAGAAATGCTATGTGATAGGTAAAATTGCCTTGTATTTCTAACTTACTGTGTCATTTTTAGTGTTGTGATAGGAGATGCCTAATATCGCTGTGATGTTCTTGATTCTGAAAACTGACTTATTAATTGAAGCACTGACATTCTGATAATTTTCTTCTCTTAGTTTTCCAGTTCTACTTTAGCAAAAAATATTATTCTCATTCTTCTTGGATTAGCCCAACGTTAGTCAAGAATAATGTAAACTCTCTGTTATTTTCACAAATAATTAAGAGATTAGAATTAAAGTAAGTACTCAATAACCACTTGCATCTTTTATTTTCATTTTTTCTCAAGTATTTTTCTCCATATATTCTCAGTTGATCCTGAATTTACGTGCACATAAACATATTGCTAAGAAATACATATTATTATTCTTGCCCATCTGTCGTGGTTTAACCCCAGCTAGAAATTAAACACCACACAGATGCTTGCTCACTCCTCATCATATGAAATACATAATATCAGGAAAATCTGTTCTGTTATAAGACAAGTTCACTTATTTCCAAAGTGTACTTTGAAATTTTTCTGGTTGAAGAAGCTGTCCCAAGGGCAACCTTAATCAAAGTCAACAGAGAGGAAAAATTAAGCAGTGAAAAGTGCTAAGTAAATGTTCATAGAACTTCAATTATAAATCAGAAATAATAAGGGTAGATGACTTTAGGAATAATTTCATGATAAGGATAACTCCATCTAGATTGTACTCCACCTTTCTGTACAGTTTTTTCAAATTCTGATTTAGATTGGTAGTGTTCTTTGTATCTGAGTAAAATTTCCTTGCTGTCTTTTAAATGCATGCTCTCTTCATTTGTTATTTAACCCCATGAGTACTGTCAACTTTCTTCTACTAAAGTAAAATATATAAGCCAGAAGAGTTTTCCCTCACTATGAGTTGAATCTAGACCACAGTTATTTAACTATATTAATAAATAACAGAGAGCTAGGGAGAAAACTGATTAATTAAAAGTTATTAATTTGTTAACTGACTTCTTGGTTTTATTTTGGATGTCTCTGTTTTCTTTTAAGTAAGAATGCTGCCACTTCTCAGAAGCATGATGCAAAACATACTGTACCCCTTGATTACAAGGCAAAGTTATCTTCATAGCCCACATTTACTTTGTAATCTTGATATTATTAGGCTTACCCTACAGTCAGGGAATAGAAACAAGATTATACAGGAGTAGATGTGCTCCTATGGAGTTAAGCAACCTCTGGAGGTCGAAAACTTTTTCTATCTTGGAAGAAAATAATGCATACAGCTTAAATTCTTAACTCATTAAATTTAAGCTATCTTGACTCTATCTGATTACTAATCAGCACCTTATCTTGAATTTAATCAAGTTTTTGTTAGATGCATTAACTCTCCACATTGACACTGTCAACTGTTCTCTGATCTCAAACTCTGTGGGATTTTTTATTTGTTTTTGGATTTTTTTTTCTGTTTTGTTCTTAGGGGAGGTCATGTGGTGGTGTTTTGATTTTGGAGTTACTTTAGCTGTTGTTTAGTTTGATTTTTAATATACTCAAAATACTATGATGGCTAAGAGTTTGGGCTTAGATTTACATCAGGATGCTAACAGCTGAATCTCACATAAGGTCTTTATGTCCATGCATAACATAAGGATTAGAACAGGCATCATCGTAATAATGTTTTCTTTACACTAAGAGAAGATCACAATGTGGTCACTGTAGATAACTAAGCAATTTTACTAACCTTTAGTTACTTCCATTAATTTATCTGAAGGATTGTTCTATCATGTCCTCTCTCTCTTGATCCCTCCCTTCCTGCCTTCCTTCTTGTCTTCTTACTCACCTGAGCTCCTCCCTATTATAGCAATCTATTATAGAGGTTTTAAAATACTTGATGATAATTATGATACCATGTATTCTGGTTCACTCACAAGAAAAAATTAAATATAATACACTTTTGGTATGGGTTTAAAGCAAGTTTATGCAAGTAACTTCGTTATTCTCAGTAGACATCCTCTTTCAGAGAAAAGGAAATAAAACATAAGCTTAGTGTAGTCTAAAAGAAAAACAGACCTTTGCTGCTACTTACAGGACTGCACTGCTCTTTGGCTTTTATTTTTGTTAGTTTTTTTTTTCTCGATTTTGTTTTTGTAGTGGTCTTTCCTTTCAAGCAGTAATAAAGAAGAAAACAATCTGGACTTCTACAGGGAAAAAAAATGCTGCTTGTTCAGGTTAGTAGACAAACAAAAAAGGAAATCCCTATCTAATATATATAATATTTCCATGTTTATTTCTGTTTTTTCAAACTTAATGTTTTTTTAAAAAACTTTGTATGTGATAAACACTAGCGTGGTGATATATAATTTTAATCAAACAACAAGTGTCGATCACAAAAAGCCCTATGATGGTTTACTTTAACTTCAATTGCAGTAAGAAATATATCCTTCAAAAAAAGAATCCAGACCTCTGTATCAATGTTTACATGAGATTCATTCTTTTATGTATTAATGTATCTGCCTAACAAATGGATCTCAAATGGACCCTTTTCTTTATGAAATCAAAATGCTTTAGTTAAATAAAAAATATTTATTAATACAAATATCAAAATCAATCTAACACTTTTTTTAAATTTTACTTTTAGTACATAAAGTTTGTCCATATAGTTTTAATTTTAGTCCAAAGGTTCAAATTGTCTTCTGAACTGAAGCTGTTATTATTGCTCACCATTTCAGTGAAAAGTTTGCTCCAATAGCTTTTTGGAGTGGAGGGATAAAAAGAGGACTTTACCAATCAGTTATCATCTCCTACAGGCATAAGAATTGATGATGCAGAAAAGGTTGTATCCAGCAGCAGTGGAAACAGCTGCTGTCTGCTTGGGTTAAGGGACTTTTTTTTGCAAATATGACAGAGGCAGCCTCCATTTACTACAATTAAATGTTCCAGTCTGGCCCTAATAAAACTCATGATTCAGACCAATAAGCATATTTAAAACTCAAATACATACAATTACAATTAGATTGTTAATAATTTTTGAACCTCTTTTACAATTTCAGGCTGCTACTCAAATAGTAATAGCTCATAAGAGTAATTATAGAGGCTTCTGTCTCAGAGATTTGAGTAAAACTACTGCAGGGAAAGCCAATGGACTTTTACAGTCTCCATATGTGTCTATGGAGACTTTGTAATGTGTGCCTAAGACTTCCAGGCTTAGATACACATGCCAAGCTTGTTTTTGAGAAATTCTATGAGTAGCTCTTACACATACAACTGAATTATTGAATGGTGTAGTTATGTACAATGCAGACACGTGTTCAAAGCTTTATGGAATCAGATACATAAGTTTTAGCTTCTTAGGAAGAAGAAGAAAAGAAAGTAGCTATCTGGTATACCTAAAGAAAAACAGAAAAACGTATTCTGATCTGTTCTCAGTTATTCTTATTTATTATTATGAATTAGAAAGAAGTATTTAAAAGCATAAACTTAAAGAGACCAGCTGACCTCTTCCACAAGCATCACAGTAAGAAAAACAGAAGTGCTTATCTAGGATTACACAATTATCCAGTGAATATGAAAAGTAAATATAAGGCTTTTTTAGTTCCTTTAAGTTAGCTAAAAGAGAAATAAGTTATTGTACTTATGTATGTTGAAGCACAGTTTAATTAACGAGGATAATAAGGTCAGTCTCACCTCCATCCCTGGAAAAGTGATGGAACAACTCATCCTGAATGTTATCACTGAACATATGAAGGATAAGATGGTTATCGGGGGAGTCAACATGGCTTCACCAAAGGAAAATCCTGTTTGACTAACCTGATATCCTTCTATGAGTGCATAACCGGCTGGCTAGATGAGGAGAGAGCAGCGGATGTCATCTACCTTGACTTCAGCAAGGCTTTTCACACTGTCTCCCATAACATCCTCATCACAAAGCTCAAGCAGTGTGGCTTGGATGAGTGGACAGTGAGGTGGATCGAGAGCTGGCTGAATGACAGACCCCAGAGAGTGATAATCAATGGCATGGAATCAAGTTGGAGGCCTGTGGCCAGTGAAGTTCCACAGGGATCGGTTCTGGGGCCAGTCTTGTTCAATATCTTAATCAACAACCTGGATGAGGGGACAGAGTGTACCCTCAGCAAGTTGGCTGGTGACACCAAACTGGGAGGACTGGCTGATTCCCCAGAAGGCTGTGCTGCCATTCAACAAGATTGCGACCGGCTTGAGAGTTGGGCAGAGAGGAATCTCATGAGGTTCAACAAGGACAAGTGCAGAATCCTGCATCTGGGAAGGAACAACCCCCTGCAGCAGTACAGGCTAGGGGTCGAACTGCTGAAGAGCAGCTCTGCAGACAGAGACCTGGGAGTCCTGATTGATAATAAGCTAAATATGAGCCAGCAATGTGCCCTCATGGCCAAGAAGGCCAATGGCATCCTGGGATGCATCAAGAAGAGTGTGGCCAGCAGGTCAAGTGAGGTTCTTCTCCCTCTCTACTCTGCCCTGGTGAGGCCTCATTTGGAGTCCTGTGTCCAGTTCTGGGCTCCTCAGCTCAAGAGGGACAGGGAAGTGCTGGAGAGAGTTCAGCGCAGGGCCACCAAGATAATCAGGGGTATGGAACATCTTTCATACGAAGGAAAGGCTGTGGAGCTGGGGCTGTTTAGTCTGGAGAAGAGACTGACAGGATATTTTATTAACATTTATAAATATCTAAAGGGTGGGTGTCAGGAGGTCGGGACACCCCTTTTTTCTATAGTACCTAGTTACAGGACAAGGGGTAATGGGATGAAGTTTGAACACAAAAAGTTCCATTTCAACATAAGAAAAAAAACCTATTTCATTTTGAGGGTGACGGAGCAGTGGCACAGGCTGCCCAGAGGGGTTGTGGAGTCTCCTTCCTTGGAGGTCTTCAAGACCTGCCTGGAGAGGCTCCTATGCAACCTGATCTAGGTGACCTCTATCATTCTATGATTCTATGATTCTAAGTTTTGTTTACTCCACTGGAAGCATATGCCAAATGATTTCAGCTGCCTGTGTGATTGCACAGGGAAAATTATGGGAATAATGAACTGTTCAGCACAATGTCTAAAATCATTAATAGAAGAACTTGATTATTGGTCATAAAAGTGTAAAGTATATCCACTGGAAATACAGAAAATATAGTTTTGGAAACATATTTATAAAAGAAATATGAATTAAAATTTAATTACAAATGTTACTTTAGGTCATGCACTTTAGTATGATAACCTTACTTGCTGTTAAAAAATTAACCATATAATTAATGTGTATTTTTAGACACATTACATTTTTAGAGGAAAAGCATTCCAGAAATGAGGAGGAAGATAAAGAAATGAAGTCTGAGTAAGAGAACTTGGATGAATAGTCTTGAATGAATGTTGTACCTGAAAACAGGTGGACCTACTTCTGCAGGAGAGTTGAACTAGATGATCTCTAAAGGTCCCTTCCAACCCCTACCATTCTATGATTCTATGAATGTTATTTTTTATTCTGTTCACAAAACAAGAATCTATACATTCTAGACAAGCAAAGCAGAATGACTGTCTGATATGAAATAGATTTTTTTCTAGATTTTTATCTTTTGTCTTTTATCGGTATTCTACGTTAAATAATTTCAATTTTAAAATGTATTTACTGCACAAACAAACATTTCTATGAAAGGACTAGAAAGATGATAAATTGAATTAAATGCCACTGGATAGTTTAATATTTCAAGTAGCCAAACTTGGCCTAATTTCTCTCAAACCGGAGCTCACTAATGGTGCCTTTTAAAGTCTAGTCTTACTAGAATTCTGGAAGACTTAACTACTTACATTGCAAATAATGAATGGCTAGCATGTATAACCTGCTATGTTGTAGTGACCTAGGCAACAAGGTACAGAGGTTTTCTTTTTTTTTTTTTTTTTCTAGATGAAACCAAGCATTTGTGTCTCTAATTATGTTCAGGTGGAACTGAATAATTAATTAATCTATTGATTAGATTTGTTCTAGGTACAATGTATTGTAGTTTCTTAAAGTTAGATGAAAAACATGAAATACACAGTTAATATTTTTCTGTTTTGTGTCCAATGGGTTAATGAAGTTGCAGGAGCAACACAATCAGGATCAGAAATCCGGGATTCCTTTTTCTCTGATCAATACTCCCATGCCATATGTCAGATTTCTTTTTAGTTGCTTGATCTGTAGCCCTATATTATTTTTATGTCTGCCTATATACTATAGGTAGTATTTGGAGTATAGTATATAGTAACTGGAGTTCAGATGTAGGAGAAAGTCAGTATTCTTTTTTTGAACTCTCCCCATTAGGAGATGAACTCTCCCTTGTAGTGAGCTAGTCAAAAAGATAGCTAAAGCATGATAAACAAATGCATTTAAGCAGGGATTCAATTCTCTTCTACTCATCTCCGAACTGTACTAGACACTCACTTCATAGCTCCCATCTATGTTTTATAAACATGATGTAAAGCATCATTGCATCAGCCTAAAGGGCACTGTACTTCAAAGTGTACGCACTGATAATTATTAAGTGACTCTTGAGATGAAATAATGCTTGATACTATGGGTGGTTTGAGTTAAATTAATTCTTCACCCAGCAATGCATAGTCACAAATAATTTAAAATAAATTGTCGGGGACAAATTTCTGCATTTATACATCTTCTGGCAAAATACAGTCACATTTTCAAAATGTCATGTTTGTCTCTAGTCACTACTATGAAGAGATTGTGCAGTACTACCTGAAAAAGCAAATAGTCCTGGTCCAATCAAAGCCCACATGGTCTAACAGTCCATTATGAACTTGTTCAGATCTGTATGACTGAGTGGGAGCTGTATGAAGACTATTCAAAATAAGGTAGTTCAGAATCAGAATGAGAGCTTTTTATCTTTTGTGAAAACTCTATGCAGAAGTATTAGACAATTTTGTTGTTTGGTTTGGTGTTCATTCACAATCCAGGTTTGAAATTAGCTGTCTTCTATCCAAGAACAACACTGGGCCTCCTTACAAATTGTTCTCTGTAGTTATAAGACAATTGAGGTTATAAAGATTTCTATGATGTTGTTATAAGATCCTTAGTATGAAATATCCCTTTCACTTCAAAATTGTATGTACGGCAAAGCCAGCTCAGTGAAGTTTTGTCAGTGATGTCAGGTATTGTCTTCATTGCCTGTAGTAATATAGCCTTTGACTGGTGACCTACTGCCATGTATCAGATTAGCTGTAATAATAACAGTGATGGAGGAAGCAGCAGTATTTTTATTTTGCCCACAGCAGGATCAGTCTGCTGCAGTCAAGACTCTTCAGAAAGAAGAAGAGATATCTACATGGATATATTCAAAACAGTCTGTGTAGTCATTTCAAGTTTACATAGCTTACATATTTCACATTATGAACTGTAGATACTGAAAAATTTTGTTCAGTAATGATCTACTCTATCTGAATAGTTACCCAAATTTGAATTCTATATCATCCCATGTTGCTGTTCTCCATAAAACCTCTATACTGTATATCTTCTTACTTGATAAAAAAATCACCAACTAATAAAGTTGGTAACTTGATGCAGCCCTCTGTCATTCAAAAATCCTTTCTGGACTGTGTTCTCGACAGTCTGAAATATTGAAATTTATGAAAAAATATTTCCCCTGGAGTTTCTTGTGTAATTTCCATAAGCTGGGTTTTAAATACCATTAAAAATAGAAATGGATGTGCCAGTTCTTGGTGTGAAAGTTGTTTCTGCAGTTTCATCTCACACATTTTACTTTCATAAACATAAAGAGCATATGTTTACGATGCTCTAGACTGTAGGGAATGAACCACCGTTTCTCTAAAGACCAAATCTGAACATTCTACCTGAAATTACTTGCAGGTACTCTAATATTCAGGTCACAAATATTTATGTGTTGATTCTTCTGGCAGAAACTTGCACTGGTTCTTATGCTTCTGGTTCTTATGAAACATTTAAGATAAAAAATCTCCAGTAATTTTACACAAAATTTAGGAACTATGATAATCTTAAATATCCATAAAGATAGGATCAATGTGTTTTCTTTAAATGTATTGGAGGTTTTCTAATTTGGAAGCATAACAATGTGACTTCAAGATTTACATTAAATTTCCATGTATATCTGGAAATATTTCTGCATTCATAATCCTTAGTATTACGTTTCAGCCATGGTGATGAGTCTTGTTAAGTTGCTTGCAAATTTGTGTCTTCTACACTTTTCTGTGTCATCAAGTATTACCAGCTTATCAGCATTAGAAATTAGTTGTAATTATGATTCCTATCTAGGAGAAAGAATAGTATTCCTTGGTTGACAAACTCTGTTCTTAGATTTGTGCTTCAGACATTTTACAAATATAATAATTATGGAAAATATCTGCTCTGAATATATTATATTTATAAAAATGAGTTCTGATGATAGTAAGTAGATAGAATTTTTTAAATTGTCTAACAATTATAAAGATAGATCAGTGTCTTTTTTCTTTACCCTATCATATCTCTTTTCCTTCTATGCCATTTATCATATAAAATCCTCAGTGATGTTATGCGTCTTCTGATGGTGTTCATGAAAAATAGTCCACTAAATGAAATAATCCTGGTGAAATATGTTGTGGTTCTGATATATCCTTTCAGATATTTAATGAATTCTTAATAATTGGTCTTCAAGTAGATATGGACAGATATGGAAATCTTCAGCTTTCAAACAACACATCAAAAGCTCTCTGAAGTAGAGGAGATGGAGGTTGTTATCCAGCAGCACCTATCATATACTATTAGGTCTCCATGTGATTAAATTAGGACCTGGAAACGCAGTGCAAACAGGAGACAGATGAGCTTCCAGGATTTTAACTACATTCACAATTACCTAAAACTAATAGTATGTCCACAACTGTAATGAAACAATTAAGTCAATTTTTATGGTCTTCATTTCCACTGGAAATCTATACTTAGCACATAAAACACTAGTTATTCTTCCAACAAGAGGACTCCTCGAAACAACATCTTTGCAAAAAGGTGAATTTAAAAAGCTATGTACCAATCATTATTCTCCATACCCACATTTGAAAATATTTATTCTGGTGAAAAGGAAGATTCAGTTTCTCTTATCTCCTACCTTTTTTCAAACTGTGTATAATGTAGCAATGCTTATCTTCTAAACACAAACCACTCTCCAAACCTTTCCATTGTTTTTGTAAAGGAATTCATCTCTCTCTACTTCTTCCATTATGGATATTACAGTCCTTAGGTTTTGAACAAAGCTTTGATCCTTTGGAATAGAAAGTGTTGGAAGACTCAGAGTTATTTTTATTGTATTTGGATTTTTTTCGCAAAACTTAGTAGTATTGTTCATAGAATCTTAAAATCATAGAATGATAAGGAATGGAAAGGACCTTTAGAGATCATCTAGTCCAACTCCCCTGCCAAAGCAGGTTCACCTAGATCAGGTCACACCGGAATGCTTCCAGGTGGATTTTGAAGACCTCCAGAGAAAGAGACTCTACACCCTTCCTGAAAAAAATTACAGGATAAGATATTACATGTTCATTTCCTTATTCCCTATTCTGAATTACAGTCAGTAGAACCAGTTGTTTAGCCTTTGGACTTACATATGCAATCTAATGAAAGCTGTATGGTCAGTTATGGGAGGTTTTCATAAGTTGATACACAGTCATGTACACAATAAAACCATGTTATCCTTATGTAAAATGTACCACTAATTCTTCTCAAGATCACATTCAAACTCACCATAAAATGACCATCTGTGTTGATAGCCCATTTTTACTTTCATTTTCAAGGCCACTGATAGTATCTTTTGGTGGTATATTGGAAATCCTTCAGCAGATGGTCACCAAAGATGTTTTCTCACATGCGGGCTTCTGGAAATCTCAGCAAATTTTTATCACACATGATAGAAATGGTTTCTTAAAAGATAATGTGTATCTCTATCTGTATATACACATATATATTGTGTTACATATTTTTGTAATAATTTGCCATTTATAAATATAATTATGGAAATATTATTATGGTAGTTTTTCCTTCATTCTTTTCAAATTATACAGGTCTATGGGGAAACAAAAATACCCATTTGAGAACCCTCTATGTTTAGAACCAGTGGCCACATGGACTTAAAGTAACAGTCAAATGTTGAATATCCAAATTGGAAAAACCTGGACCAGTGAGTGTTAGATATCAAAATTTACAAATGACTCGCAATGTCAAAGAAAAAAAACAAAACAAAACACTTTATTATTATCTTCAGGCATGTGGAGGATTCAACGAGACTCTGTTACTGAATGACAAACAGAAGATGAATCCATCCAATCCCCAAGCTACTGTAGTCATATGCCAAGTGTCAGTTTTTGAGGATAAGGACAGAAGTCTTAAAGTAAAATGCTGACAAAGAGAAATGTTGTACAAAGGATCTAACATGTTAATATTCCCTGAAGTGGGAATATTATACAGGCCAAAAGAGAAACCATGACATATACTACTCCAAGGGCAGCCCTCTCAACCTTACTGACTCTCAGAAATCTTGATCAGAATAAAGTAGAAGCAAGCTTTGTTACCTCATCAAAACTAAATATGCCCTATGAGCTAATTACCTTTTTTAAAAATTATTATTTGATCCCTGATGTTAAGCAGAAATTCAGGAATTGTTAGTATACATGATACATGATAAACATTCACAACAATGCCTGAAAGGACCTTAAGAACTAAACTAAGTCAAATAACTAAAGGCATATGTAAAATAAGTATAGCATCACATATTTAATTCACTGAAGTAAAAATGTGAAAAGGAAGCTTCCTGTGCACATTATAAATAAGTTCTGCAAGCCTATTTATTACATAATCAATTTTACATATATGCATAACAGAAGAGGGCATAGTAATAACAGAAGTAATAACGAAAAGAGGGACGAGAAGTGGTTGCCTCAGATCCTATCAGAGGGAATCAGTAAATACTAGTCAATACCTAGTAGTCCTTCTGATGTGGAAAGGCACTCAATTAGAGTATAGTACGGAAATCTCCACAAACCTTAGAGGTACAGGGAATTTTTTTTTGTCCAGTAGTAGTTTTGACCTAGGTGATAATTAGAAGGTGACAGAGGGAACAGCATGATTCCAGTCACTGACATTCTCAGTCTTTCCTGAATGATTTGTTAATTATTATAGGCATCTGTATTGCCAGACAGCCTCAGTGATCCCTGATTTCAGGCAGTCCACCCACAATGCAGACTTCAAGTGTAAGTACTGAAGACACTACCGTCTACATAGAAGTCATCTTTGCTGTCCTAGATTTTGGAGGATCAATCCCAAGCAGACTAGCAAAAACATTCCTTAACAAAATAAAACATCAGTGTTTTATCAAAACCATCATACATTACTCACTATTAGATGGAGCTGCATTTACAGAGTCAACAGTACAAAGGCTATTCTGAGGATGCCATTTTATTCTCCATTTGGACTTTTACTTTGAAAGTTTATATTTTAGGAGTAAAATCCCTTTGACTCTCTGTAGGCTGAACTGTTAAAGGAAAAGAAGAACCAAACTATTCTCTTGTTATGAGTTATAGGGATATTAGTAAGTAGTAAAGCATAACAGGAGTAGACGTCTTGGGCAAAACAAGTGGTGCTGAGGACCCAATATTTGCACTGTATTCAGTTTGTACACTTTACTTCAAATTAGCCCTTGTCTGATCTCCTGAACTGAATGTCATCTTGGAATGGGAGGACACTGAGATCCTGGAACATAGTTTTGAGTTTATTTTTATCTGAACAGCTTAAATGAGAATTCTCCAGAATAAGAACCTAAGTACAGAAAGTGGATATGATCAGGAGATTTACTGCAGAATTATTCTTCTCATCCAGAGTAAAATACTGAGGTAGATGTATAGACAAGTAACTTGTTTGGTTATAGTGACAGATTCAAGTAGCTGTCAAAATATGAGTTATAGTCACAATATTTTTTTTATTTGGGATGTTCTTTTTTCACTATATAAAGTGATGAGGCTTATTCAATGGTTTTCTTTCTTTTTCTTTTATTTCTTAACAAATCAGATACTTCTATGAGCTGTCACTGAAATATTTTTGTGTGTGTGGACTATTAACATTTTGTTGTTTTAAATATAATCCTCATTTGAAGGAATTCAAACACGAGAAACACAGAAAATTGAACATAAGTTAACCTAAACAAAATCTGTCATGATGTGCAGGGCTACACTTGGGAAATTCTCACTCAGCTGACCAATTAGTCCCCAACTCACCCAAGGGATTGAGAGGAAAAATTAGAAGAACAGGAGCAAGGAAGATCATAGTTCATGATCGAGATGGGGAGAGAGCTTATCAATTATCATTGTGAGCAAAATTAACCCTTACTTGAGGAAAATTAATTTATTGCCAAGAAAAAGAAACAGAAATATTTACTAATTGGGGTAGTGGGAAACAAAAAGTCAAATAATAAATAAATATCTTTCCCTTTCCTCTTTCTTGGGCTAAACTTTATGCACTATGTCTGTACACTGAGGAAGGAGTTGGAAACAGGAGGTGGTGCAATACTGATATATCTGTTTACTTTCATGAAGTTGTTGCCTTGATGCATATCCTAGGTCAATACATTGTCTAAATTCTTTCTCTTTGTTATTAATTCATGATGTATGTAGGGTTCTGGACACAGAGTGCTGAAGAAAACTTTCCATTTAACTACAGGATGGAAACAACAACTTCCCTATATTGTTTCATCAATGTATTACATTCCCAACTGAGAAGGTAAGAGGAAAGTTGTGTCTCCACACACAGAGAGCTTGCTACTGGGGATACATGTGGATAACTTTTATTTCTTGAAGTATCCAATCTACCATTTTTTTCAAATTAGTGTTATCGACAATTTTCTTATCATTATGGTGTTTTCCTCTGAGACTAGAAAGGAGAAATAATTTTTAAATACTGTATATTTTGCATACAAATATCTTTGTTCTGAAATAAATTCTTCATATCTATTTAGTTAAAAAGTCCATAAGAATAATCCAGTAGTATTCAAGGATACATGTTCACACAGAAATATATCTACAAAGATATTGTTAAAAGACATAGCTTTTGGTTTAAAAAAAAATATATATAACTTTTTATGTGTAAATTTTTTTTATGCATAACAGTGAAACAATATAAATTAGTTTGGCTAGTAGCAGTGTTAAACCTTTGCATGTTGTTTTTCTGCATGAATCAGAATTCAAACCTCAATGTAGATGCAGAACTCTGATTTTATTATCATGGATAGTTATGCTATACTGGTGTAAATCGATATTTTTTCAAATGAAAATATTGGAAACAATATGTTGTTTTCACTGGAGTTACTCTTTACTTATATTAGCTATTTATATCTATTACCACAATAAAGCCATCCTCTCTGAAGATGATACTAGTATCTGATGATGTAAACCAAAAGCCATCTCTTTTAAACTATGTATTTCACTTATTGAGTTATATTTTATTTCTGACGTGTGGTCTACATAGTATGACATTTATTGGATGATTTTATTTTATTTCATATGTGTTAACTTTTCCAATTGCTACCTTTAGGTTTTCTTACCTTTACATTCCTTATTGTCTTCCTATCTCTCCCAACTCAACTTTTTTGTTTTACATTCAGATATTTTTGCATTGTCACTCCAGTTTGCCACTCCAGGCATTGTCCATCTTACAGGAGTTCTGTCAGTTCTTCTAAGGTACATAATTCTCCCTGCCAGTTTACCTCACACACCCAGCAGAACTAAACATTTCAGAAGCTGATCTTAACCAATACTTACCTCCCAATCATTCATTTTCATGACAGACCTGGAGTATGCTGAATCACATTCTGTTATTTTCTTCTTATTCATCATTCTGACACATGGTCAGAGAGTAAACTGTGTCTCTTTAGATTATACTTTGCATTATCAAAAGCTACAGAAAAATATAAATGCATTTATTTGTATGGGCATCTTTGGGAAGATGTAGTTATAAATCAAGCCCAAATGAGAGTTCATATTTCTTCTACCGTAAATGAAAATCTTTGATTTTCATGCAAAGACCCATTTCATCTTCACATATAGTACATTTCCAACACTACTATCTTTCGTCCATTAGTTTTTCTATGCCTTCCTTGTTGCTTGCAAGACCATGTGATAGTGAAATTGACAGAAATTATATCTCTCACCCTGCATAGGCAATATTGGATTTTCCCATCAATGATATAGACATAGTTGTTTGTTCCTTCTCCAATGATAATCTACTATTACTATGTTAAAGAATAGGTACTATAGAATAGGTATTACTCACTTCATATTCTGAATGTTTTCCTTGTTTCAACAGCTTCCATAATAGCAAGTATAAGAATAAAAGAAAGTATCCATATTACTTAGCATAGTAACTATCTGTTAAACAGTATGTTTTATAACAATTTAAAGGAAACTGTTGTGTTCCTTGGAGTTTTTGATAGATTTACTGAGGGAGGATTTTTTGTTGTTGTTTTGTTTCTCTCTCAATGCAGTCTATTCTTTGCTTTTTGAGACATGAGAAGTAAGAATCTTATTTGCTTCTGTCAGTTTTTCTTTTTCTTATTGTTTCAAATGCTTGGTACTTATTTTTACCCAAATATTCCTAACACCTGCATTCCTTTCACAAAATCACAGAATCTTAAGCATTGGAAGAGACCTCAAAAGATCATCTAGTCCAAGTCCCCTGACAGAGCAGAATCTCCTAGAGTAGGTCACACAGGAACTCATCCAGGTGGGTTTTGGGTGTCTCCGGAGAAGGACACTCCACAATCCACCTGGGCAGCCTGTTCCAGTGCTCCCTCACCCTCATAGTGAAGAAGCTTTTCCTTCTGTTTCTTTGGAACCTTTTATGTTCCATCTTGTAACCGCTGCCTCTTGTCCTGTCATTGGCCATCATTGAGAACAACGTGGCTCCATCCTCCTGATACCTGCCTTTACATATTTGTAAACATTAATGAGGTTTCAATGTCCCCCTCTCCAAGATAAAGAGCCCCATTAGATACTTAAATGGACACATAATTGCTGCTCTTTTTCTGGAACAATCGGTAATCCAAGCCATGGTAAGGTTTCCTGAAATCTACTTACCTTTTCCTGTAATCTTGATCATTACAAGGGAATTCTACTCAATAGTAGTCTAGCAGTCTACCAACCATGGAAACACAGGTTTCTTTTTAATTGCTATTGTATATGAAGATCAGTGAAAGAAGATTCAGATATTCAGCAATAGAGGGATGCTATAAATTATTTTCACTCAAAAGATGTTTTTTGTCTTTATTTTCCAGTCTGAATTACATGGATCAATGGTAATTAGGCAGTGGACATTAATAGGCCAGCTGAAAAATGTAAAAGAGTTTAGATTTCTATATATGTTGAGCAGAGAGAACAAATAAGTCAAATTAGTGGAACTAAGACAAATTTTTGAGATGTGATGTTGGAGGAAGCATTTACTCTCTATTTATGGAATGGTGAGGCCATACAGTTTTATTGGAAGAAGCAATACTCATAGACATTCCTGACACCACTACCAATAATTCAGAGTAGCCTGTATCCTTACTACTGCGTTCATATAATGGTTCCATCTAAAATACCTGGTAGTAATCATTTCCGTTCTAACACGTAAAGTATACACAGGAATTTTTTAGGAGAATAAATACTTCTTTGGGACAAATATGTCTCAGAGATCATTCTAGCAATTAATAATACAGAGAGCTGAGCTCAATACATGTGAACCTCCCTTACTTTTGCTTCAGTGTCCTTAGGGAATATATCTGTGCACAGAGTTTCCTGCATTTTATATTCCTGCATTTCCTACATTTTACATGAATGACTTACGGGTTATTTAAAGGCCTTACTGAGACCTGTATTCTTGAAATTCTGCATCTAATTACTTTCAAAATCAAGAGAATATATATATATTTTTTTTTTACCAAGACAGAAAACATCTCCCATTGCTGCTTCATATTTCTACAGTCATTCTATACTACCTACCTAGTATAAATTCATCGTTCCTCTTCGTCAGAACAGATTCAAAGCCCCATCAGCCACCAGAAGGACATAGTAAACAGATTATGAATCAGTTTCAACTGATTGCTTACCCAACCTGTGTCTGGCCCTTGTCCTCAGGGTGATTCTGTCTAATGTACAGGGTATTTTGGAAAAGAAGAAAAAAACAGACTGATCAATATTCCTCACCTTAACATCCAAACATATCCATTTATTTGGCCTTCCGCAAGCCAACACAGAGTTATGTTCTTGTTGCTGTTTCCTTGAGAGTACTGTTGATGGGATCAGGATGGAACAGGTTGCACAAGTTACATTACCTCTACATCTTTATTTCTTAGAATTGATAGTGACTGCCATTATATTGTCATCATGAAACAACCATCTCCCTTGTGTGACCTTAATTCAATAGCAGTGTGACTCTGGTGCAGCCTTGAGACTGCAAGTTTGGTTACTGTTCCTGTTGCTGTTACTTCCTATGGCTTCTTGTCTCAGGTTGAGAGATGTGCATATAAAAAGACAAGTTCAGTAAACTTGGCCAAGGAAAACTTTGAAATCAGCAACAAATGATGCTTCCAAGACTGGAAGTGGATTGGAAACTGGAACTTTGACATACAGTCAGTACTTAAAGACTGGTCCAGTAAAGTTACTAAATTCTTTTTCCAGATTATGCTCAAGTTGGCATAGAATGTAATATAACTAAGTCTTCATTTGTGTCAATATTGAGCTACTGGCTTACCAGGTGCTATGAGGTATAGTGCATCTTTCTGCAGCTTCCTAAATGTATTAAATTTTAGCAGATGTAACAGATAACACAGAAGAGGCTGAAATGTTCCCCCACTCCTCTTTTTTGTCCTTCAAAACTTTATGAAAAAGGTTGATTGTGGCCAGAGGCTCAACATAACTAAAATTAACAACATGCAGGTACAGTCAAGAATGAGAGAGAGAACAGTTCAGAGTGTTTAGCCAAAGAAAGACATATTTAAGACTACAGGGCTTGACAAAATTTATACTAGAGCAATTACAAGACTTCTCATTGTTATCTCTCAACTGCTACTTATAATCATTGAGAAGTAAGGAGGTTTGATTTAGGTATTAGAGAACTAGTGAATAATCGTCTTCAGTTAAAAAAAACTTTCAATAAAGGGAAAAAGAGGAACCTGCGAAAATCTACACTACTGAATATAAAAACTACACAAAGATGTTTATTATTAAAAATTATTAATTATTAAAAAAGTGATGTCTTCATAATAGTGAGATAAGAAGCAGAAATTGCAGATTTGTCAACAGTAAATTATGTAGAATTACATCAATTTCATTTTTTGAGAGGTGGGAAGGATGGAGCAAAGCTGATAAAAATCCACAGAAATGTTTATTTAGTAAAGTTGTTGGCAAGTAAACCACAGAAATGTGTTCTAGATGTCACAATTATAAAGTGGACACACAGCCAGCAGAAAATAAACACATAAATATGTAAGCAAACGTTTCAAAAAATCCCCTTCATGAATATCTATCTTTTCAAAATGGAAAAACAGTGGCATACCTCCACTCCACAATGCAATGTCTTGTTACAGATAACTAAACTAAAACAACACTATTCAAAAGCATTCTTAGGAATGCAGTCTCTCCAGTGTTGATTACTTGCTCTATAGATAAACTTGTTCTGATTTTGAACATCATTTACTCAAGCTTAACATCAGCATGTTTATCTAACACTGCATTACACTACATATGCAATTAACTTTTCTCGGCAAAAAAGGCTGTTTAATATTTACATTAATGTCCTGTATTATTAAACAGAAAAACTCACTCAAATATACGGGTTGTCATCAACCTTGGCAGGATCGTAAAATATATGAAAAATAGGATTAGAATTTGAAATGTTTATGACCTGTTGGAGAAATAGACTGAAACTGATAAATTTAATATAAATGTAGAAGACATACTGCATTAAAAAGAAATCAAATGTGGAAATCTGAAATAGATATGAATCAAACTGAGCCTGAATAAGGTTAACATGAGGTTAATCAAAAAAACAAATCTCATTCTGAAGTATATTAAGAAAATATCTGTAAACAAGGAAATCAAATAATTTTTTGTCTCCCTTTCCCAATAATAAATCCTTTAAAAGAAACAGGGGAATTAATTGTAATGTCCATAAAGTCTCTTTCTTAAAGAGCATCCATTGCACTCAGAAATTATTTTCCTTGTTTACATGGTAAAGAAAAATTAACATTGGTGCTCTGAACTGCAGTAAAGATAAACTATTTAATAGCCTCATTTTGTCTTGTTTTGGAGTCCCTTAAAAAACCACAAACCTGAAATCAAGTGGAGAAACTACCCAAACTTATGGATATATAGATACTATGGTAAAAGAAGATAAAACTTATCTGGCGATAAAACGAAATCTATATAAAAAAGATTAATGAAACTGAGATTGTTTGATCTGGAAAACTGAAGACTGATTTTGACCGTAATACTAGTTTTCAAATGTGTAAAGGATAGCAACTAATTGTTTGCCAGATCGATGAAGGGTAGGACAGAAAAAAGATGTATTTAATTTTCATTCAAGCAGGTTTCCATGAGACGCTGAATTATCTTGTTCTTTTAGTCAGGCATATAAAATTGACAGAATAATTTATTATTCATCACACAACAAAAATGTATAAAACTTACATCTATTCACTTCTACCGGACTCCTCATAAAAGAAAGTAGAACTGTAAAATGAGTGTGTGTATCAAAGTCTGGACCCATTTGAGCTGTTGGATTGGCAGAAATATGTCTCTAGGATTAGCCCAATTATAAGGTAGAAGTGCATATTTTTACCTGGGTCAAATAACCACTAATTTGGTAAGTTTGATATAATCGTAGAATCATAGAATGGTAGTGGTTGGAAAGGATGTTTAGAGATCATCTAGTCCAATCCCCCTGCAGAAGCAGATTCACCTGGATCAGATCGCATAGGAACATGTCCGGGTGGGTCTTGAAAACCTCCAAGGAAGGAGACTCCACAACCCCTCTGGGCAGCCTGTTCCACTGCTCTGTCACCCTCAAGGTGAAATAGTTTTTTCTTATATTTAAGTGGAACTTTTTGTGTTCCAGCTTTGAATCCCATTTGCCTTGTCCTGTTGCTAGCTACAATAGAAAAAAGGGATGCCCCAATCTCCTGACACTCACCCTTTAGATATTCATAAATGTTAATAAGATCTCCCCTCAATCTCCTCTTCTCCAGACTAAACAGCCCCAGTTCCTTCAGCCTTTCCTCGTATGGAAGATATTCTATACTCTTGATCATCTTGGTGGCCCTGCACTGGACTCTCTCCAGCACTTCCCTGTCCCTCTTGAGCTGAGAAGCCCAGAAATGGACACAGTACTCCAGATGAGGCCTCACCAGGGCACAGTAGAGGGGGAGAAGAGCCTCCCTCGACCTGCTGACCACCCTCTTCTTGATGCATCCCAGAATGCCATTGGCCTTCTTGGCCATGAGGGCACATTGCTGGCTCATATTTAGCTTATTATCAATCAGGACTCCCAGGTCTCTCTCTACAGAGCTGCTCTTCAGCAGTTCGACCCCCAGCCTGTACTGCAGCAGGGGGTTGTTCCTTCCCAGATGCAGGACTCTGCACTTGTCCTTGTTGAACCTCATGAGTTTCCTCTCTGCCCAACTCTCAAGCCGGTTGAGATCCCGCTGAATGGCAGCACAGCCTTCTGGGGAATCAGCCAGTCCTCTCAGTTTGGTGTCATCAGCCAACTTGCTAAGGATACACTCTGTCCCCTCAGCCAGGTTGTTGATGAAAATGTTGAACAAGACTGGCCCCAGAATCAATCCCTGTGGAACTTCACTGGCCACAGGCCTCCAACTTGATTCTGTGCCATGAAAAATAAATCGAGAAGAAAGAAAATTGAAATCAAACTAACAATCATATTGTGAAATCAGAATGCAATTTGAAGCAGAACTTCAAAATACACTTCATAAAATCAAAAGGAACTAGATAGTTTAAAGCAAGCTCATACTGGGATAAAAATAAAAGGAAAATACAAAGGGAATCTCAATTCTTTGATGTTAGTGACACATAAACTTCCACTAAAATAGTAGTGTATACTTTTTCATGTAACCAATGTAACAGTATATAATGTGTCCACCATTGTGATACTCCTCACATGTAAAATTACTTGTGCTGGTACACAAAGAATTATATTTTTCTCACTTTCCTTTATAAATGAAATTTAAATGTTTGTTAAAATTTTCATTCTTTTCCCTCTCATGTCATTGCCTGTTTCTTCTCATTCTTTTCTTCTTCAATCCCTGCCTGCCCATATTGAACTCTTCCTGACTGAATAAAAATACGTAAAGAGATAAATCTTTAATCCAATTCTGAGCATAGAGAGAATTTCTGATCAGGCTTATGTTTGGCACAAGGTAAGTCCAAAACAAAAGAGAAGACAGAAAGATGGCTTAGCCTCTTACAGTTCTGAGATCTCACTTCTGAATCACAAATTGTTATGACTTCTTACTGTCACATCACAGAGATGTTCTTAAGAAATCTGTCCATTTAATGAGACCCACACACTAGCATTGCAGTTCACATTGATCTGGTGATAAGAAGGGCCAGTGTGTCATGTATGATATATAAAATGTCATGTGGTTAGTTGATTTTTTTGGATCTATTTTTCTGAATTAATATACTTGCCCTTCACCTATGCAATCTGCTTATTTTGATCATGAGTGTAGGTCATCTTGATGCTTACCATCCACTGTCAGGATTTGCCTATGGAAACAAAGATCTTTGCTAAAAGGAGTAATTACCTCTGCAGAGAATGTAACAAAGTCTATGTAGAAGCTCATAACAAAAGGCTATCAATTTAAAGAAACAGAGGTCAAACCATCTTCCTTCTTTTAATGATACTTTCTCAAACAAAATCATAGTCCTGCTCTGACAGGGGAGTTGAACTAGATGACCTTTCAAGATCCTCCCCAAATCTTAAGATTCTGTGATTCTATCATATGGTAAATAATAACTGTTAATAAGTATTGTCATTTGTTTAGTTCTGATTGTTCAAATCTCATATGAGTAAATTGCTTCCATTATCAGAATATGTATGTGTTTTCTGAGATCAGCAGAAGGAAGAGATTGTTGTTACCCATTCACATTGACTAGAAATATTGGTTATTGCATTCCTACTAATACATCCTGTCATCAAGGCCATAGTTTGAAAACCCGTGCTTCCAGAAGGAAATTGTTTTGGGTTTTTTTTTTAATTGTTTCATCTGCAACCAGGGATAGTGAAGCATTTCAAAGTAGCAAAATGTGTAGGAGAGATATTCCCCATGCTTATGAACTGAAGTTATTTGTGGTGACAGCACTAAATTATTGTCTCCACAGTGATGAGACAGAGTGCTTGTGGCTGAGCCAGGGGATGAAGTGCACAGGAATAAGCTTTTCCTATTCAAGGCCCAGCTGCAAGCAGCAGTAAACTTTTCTTCTCCCTGACTTGCCCTTTTGTTGCTTTGAAGCCTTATGTATACACAAAATGGGATTCATCTAACATAAAAACTAACTTATAGATACCTTGCCTTGCCACAGGCTCCCATTATAAACACTGGAGAAAAATAGAAACCTCCAGAGAACAATATATTTCACAAGACAGATATCTAAGATTGGCCAGCTTTTTGAGATGATAATCATAGATTTATTCTGAGGGAATACAATTTTCCCTCTAAAGATACGTGTAGTTATCTGTATTAAATGAAAAGGAACTGTACCAATATTGCTCTTGTATCCTTGCAAAGGTAAGAAGTCTAAGCAATTTTTATCACTTTAACTGTATGTATTTTATTTGATATGCCTTTTAATTATGTAGGTAAATTTTGAGGGATATGTGAATATATACATCTCAGCACTGTCTTCTAATCTCTTTGTATCGTCTGGCTGGTATGTAATTTTCTTCGTAGTGTCTCATATGAAGGTATATTTTATGTTGGTGACTAAACCAGTGCTGATAACACACTCATGTTTTAGCTATTGTTGAAAAGTGCTTTCATGATTTCATGGCCTTTGATTCCCACTCTGCCGTCCCATAGATAGGCTTGCGATGAGAGAGATGATGGGAATGGACACAGACAGGACAGTTGATCTAAGCTGACCAAAGAGATATTCCATACTATATAACATCATGCAAAGCAATATAACTAGGATTTTTTCTATAGTATCTTGTACTTGGAGACTTGGTCATCACTCTGCTGGCAGCAAGTGATTACTTTTGTATCCATTGTTTCTTTCTCTTTCACTTTTTCTTTATCTTGAACCCACAAGTTACCTTGCTTGTGCTTTTCTGATTTTCTCTCCCAATCCTTTCCGCTAGTGAGTGGTTGGGTGAAGAATTTGCTGTCACTCATATATATCCACCACATTCTCAAAATATTAAAGAAATTATGATAAAAAATTGAAATTTAGAAAATATTGACTAATTTGGTTTTTTTCCCCTCAAAAGTATACTTTTTTCACTTAGAAAAGCCTACTTAAAAGTATTAATTTAATATAGTCTTAAAAACCCAAACAGTGACATGAATATTAGCTTCTTAGTCTGCAACCTCACTTTAACTGTAGTCAATCTAAAAAAAACATATAATGAATATAGAAAAAGTTTTTATGAAGTATCATAACACATACAAATTTCTATCCTCTTGCCATTACATTTATAATGTTTACACAGTGCACGCGTAATAGCTCCCTTTACAAAATAAAAAATGGAGTTTCAGACCAATTCTAACTTGAAGTAAATTCAAGACTTTTAAGTAAAAAAATCATCTTCTTTGCATATTGGCCTCTTAGAGTACATAATAAAAATAAGTTATATGTCAATATTATAGTTTTTTAATAATTCCCAAATCATAAACATTTTCAGAATTTCACTGAACTATTTGAAATTTATAATTTCAGCTTTTATAATTTCATAAGGATTTAGATTTTGGTTTGAGAAAATATGATATCTACAATATTCTAGAGAAGCTATAGAATAGAATACAGCAAAGAAAAATAAAAGCAAAAGAAAGAATTTTGATATTAAACTGCCTGTGAAAGAGCAGATTTAATACATTCTTGAAAGACAAACAAGAAAGTACAAGGTCATCTGATTATATCCAGATAATTGATTAAGACCAAATATTTCAAGTTGCTCACTGCAGCTGGGTCACTTTGTTAATGCAAAGGAACCAATGAGTTCCACTGGGAATATCACAGCATCAATAATACTCTCCCTAAGAAGCTTACAGTTTATATCCTATTAAAAAAAAAAAAAACCAAAACAAACTAACCTCAAATAAATCAATCTCAGGGGATGCAGTCCTGTCATAACTTTTGTCCAAATTAACTTAGAGATATTAATAATCCCATTTGAATCTCAAATTGCTAATATAAAGACCTAGATTAACATCTACAGTCATAAGTATTAGTGCCTGTGTCACTGGGTTTGATGGGAATGGTTAAAGACTTAAATTCATCTCACTACACTTTCCATATTTAGCAGTTATTTATCTGATCTAAAAACTCATCTAGTTTCTCTCTTCTGGAGGGAGTTAATGGAGGATCTTTTCTGGAATGTACTTCTTTTGACTCCAACAGATATGGAGTTCTTCCATCTCTTCCCATCTTTCCCTGGGTTCTCTGTTCTTCCACCAGCAAAAGGATTTAGGTAGCTTGATTGTCTGAGTAGCTTGAAAACTAATCAGTGTTCTGCTGGGTTAGCTTTATGATAAGTATAGCAGCAACCATTGATTCTGGAGCCAGAGGTAAGGGTAGGACTGTTCACTTTTTGGCAGAAGTCCTCAGTCAGACTGGCTTAAAATTTGATGATGTAGTTCCTTACTTAATCATTTTTTTTAATTGGGCTGCTTAAAGATCAAGCTTTTTCTGATAGTGATGTTTTTACTCACTCTCCTGGACTTTGCCACATTTTATGTTGCTTCCTTAATGCTGGGTAATAGTTTTCTGGACACAGAAAGGTGGCAGGTAAAAATACATCTGTGCAATCAGATAACCAAATTGTTCAGTTAACTCCACAAGCCAGTGAATGCTATATTCCAAACCCAGGAGAAAGAGAAAAAAAAGACTGGTCAAAGGGTAGGGTGTAAAAAGTGCAGGATTGTAACTTCCACTAGAATTCAACTTCTGCTGATAACAAACCCTCAGGGCAAAATGTCTAGGAAAAATTGTCCTCCAACGTTAACTTTCTCTTCAGTGACTGTAGAGAAAGATATAGAGAAAGAGTGGAAAACTAGTTGAGATAGTTTACCTGAGTTTTTAGTGATATAATACCCTTTATACATGACGAGAAAGACTGTCACACAATACTTTAACTTACCTTTAATTTTTTTAATTAAAAAAAAAAGAAATCAACACAACAAAAAACTTTCAACCAAACAAGAAGAGTCTGAAAATCAAATTGCCTGTCTCTTATCCTTACTTTCCCAACAACTGTCAAGAGGCAAAGAAGTTTCTTTCTTCTTTTTTTTTTAAAGTGTATAAATAAGATTGCAGTTGTTAACAGACAATGACTACTAATAAATCATATCTTACTCTTTCATTAAATAGGTGAAATGAGGGTAACACAGATCTGATGTCAGGTAGATAATGTTTCCCTGTTTCCATGTTAAGATCACTTTGATTTGCATACTTTACAGGTGATTTTTGATAGGATAACATGTCCACAACCAAAATTGTCTTAACATTTCCACAGTTGTGTCAAATGTGGAATAAAAAAGCTAACACATTGACAAGGATTTGGAGAGAAGAAGCTTATGAGCTGAAGAGTGGCTCAGAGTTCAGTCCATGGGAGTAAAATGTAGTAATGAATTCAGGACTGATAATATTCACTGGCAGAGGCTACTGTCTAGAAAGAAATGCAGTGTATTACATGGGCTGAGGAAAAGGATTTTGTACTCATTTGTGAAACATGTAGATGCAAAATAGAGCAAGACAGATCTTGGCTGGATTTTCAGAAGGGTGTTAGGAAGTGGTTACTTAGCAGTTGGATTTTCAGAAGATAAATCAGGATGTTTTTAAATTAGAGAAATTCTCCTCTTGAGGGTTCTCAGGAAATCTGGGTTTAGATATGCCAGAAATGCTGTATGTGATCTAGGGCAAAACGTTTAAGTTAATTTTCAGAAAAAAATGAGTTTCAGTTATGAGCTCAGTTCCATTTCTGTTAGTTATATAAAAAGATAATACTTCTTTTCTCTAACTCTTCCTATTTCACTGGCATCCTTTTTCACTGGCACTCTCTTTTAAGGGAAAGAATATTCTTCTTATATTTTTACAGCGCTTAAGTCTCTTGTATTTTTGGGGTCTTGGATCAACACATCAACCCAACATAGGAGATAAATCTCTATTGTATAGCCTACACAAATAATTCTACTCTTGATGTATCTGCACCACTGGAATAAAATGAAAGAAAAATATATCAACACACTTGGATTATGAGGGTTTGATAATTTTTATTCTGGTTTGTCAGAACTACTTCATATAAAAAGATGATTAACAAACTTACTTGAAAACCAAGAGATCATGAACTGAACTACAGTGTGTATTTAAGCAGAACTCCTTTCTACCTAAGTTACACAAATATTAAAAGTAGAACCTATGTTTCAATAAGAAATCCTGAGTTTTTTGTACTATGGGATCTTTCACACTACAGATTTAGTGCATGTGTAGAGTGGACATGATCTACTACTAGCTCCTGAGAAGATCAGATAATACATACAAAACATGATATTTACTAATGCATTGGGTTTGTATGGGCTGTTTGGTAGACTGCGAGAGACTGAATTGTTGACCCTTGGAAGAAGTTGCTCAGCACTTCCTCAGCTCTAACTGGGACTCACCTCTGGCCAAGGCTGAGCCAATTAGACAACTTTGTGATCATTGTTTAAGAAGGAAAAAATCTGCAGTAGGAGGAGGAGGTGGAAGGAGAGGAAGTGGAATGAGTGAGAAGTGACCATGCAGACCCTAAGGTCAGTGAGGAAGAGGGGAGGAAGTGTGCTAGAGCAGAGACACTCCTGCATCCTGTGGTGAGACGACAGCTTTCTGTAACACATGAAGGGTAACAGTGGAGCTGAGATCTGTGCCTGAAAGAGACCAGGAATGTGAGAAGATGATGTTGAAGCAGGTTGTTTCTGAAAGATTCTAGTCTGTGAAAGAAACCTATGCTGCAGCAGTTTGTGAAGAACTGCAGCCCATAGGAAGGACTCACACCAAAGAGCTTCATGGAGAGTTGTCTCCTGGGGGAGGGACTCCGTGCTGGAGCTGAGGAAGCATGTGAGGAGTCCTTCCCCTGAGGAGGAAGGAGCAGCAGAGACCATCTGTGTCAAATTGACTGCAACCCCCATTCCATTCCCCTCTGCCACTGTGGGGGAGAAAGTAGAGAAATCAGGAGTAGAACTGAGCCCATGAAGAAGGGAAGAGTGGGGGAAATCTGTCTTTAAAGAACTGGTTGTATTTATCATTCTACTGTTTTGTTTCTGATATGGATTGATAATTGTTAAATAGGTTTTGTTTTCTCAAAAGCTGATTCTGTTTTGTTTGTGACCATAACTGATGAGTCTTGTCTTTGTTTTAACCCACAAAGCCTTTGCCATATTTCCTCTTTCCCATCCCACTGCAGTGAGGGAATAGTGAGGGAACTGCTGTCTGGTGCTTTGTTCTTGGTTGGGCTTAAATCGTGACAAACAAGAAACAGGAGGAATACTTACATTTGACTAAGGTGAGTGCAGGGGTTCTTCTTCATTATGCGAGACGAGAGTGACCAGACACCAATATGATGTGCATCGACTCCAAATTTATTGTCACAAAATCATCACTTATATACTTTTTCCAAATGCTATATACATACTACAATTCATGTCAACTAGTTAATACTAAGGATCACGCACTCTGTATAAGGCCTCAAAGCTTCATTTTTGTAACAACTTAGACATCAACCTCATTGTGTTAAAACACCATCCTTATTGTACTTAAAACATTAACCTTATTGTGCTTAGAATATCACCCCATCTATTTGGCCTTCAATTAGTCTTCTCTCACACTAGACTGTGGTTATGCTTGCCTTACATTTTACTTAACTTTATACTATTGTTAGTTACATATATTGCAATTTGTTAGTCACGTACATGCGATCACACAATGCTTAATTGAATGCTCTATCCTGTCTTCTTTTTTTGACCTTGCCTTTGCTACAGTCTATAGTTTCAGTTTCCTCCCTGCTCAAGCTTGCTGTCACATAGGCATTCTTTTCTTTTTCTGCTCCCGAAGACAATTCAAAGATGAACAGCTAACTTTCTCCGTCTTTGTCCAACTCCATAACATTCATTATAGCCCAGGCCTCGACAGGTGAGTAAGAGATTCTTACAGATGTAAATCCATACATATTCATCTTCATCTGCTGGTGGTGCTTCTTTATCCTCCTTCTTAAGTCCTGGATACAACTCAGTCCTAAAAACCTGCGAAAACACAACATAGGTAAAAGGCCAATCACTTCAGGCAGGAGCAATCTCTACTTTATCTTAAGGTTATGGCTCCCAGCCATAAGCACATCTGTCACATCGCTTTGGAGAAAGTAAAGCTTCATATAAGGCTAGAGATGCATTTGCATAATCTCTTTGACAATAAGTGACAGAACTACAATAAGGTCATTTGAGACTATAAAAAATTATGATCTGTGAGGTGAGAAGATGGGATGGGAATACTAGGAGGAACACTGAAGCAGAAATAAAAAAGAGTAGATGGGCTAGACAAGTCATTTATCTGCTTAGCTAGTGGAGAAGAAGATTACATAGAAATGCACTTCTGAAAATTGCTATGTTTCTACTGATGTGGATATTTCTGAGCAAAGAAAGAATACTAGAAAATTGAGGTTACAGAAAAGATCAAAAGTATAAAGGCATTGTAAGACAGTGCATGGAGCTCTGCTAAGGAAAACAAGGAACATGTTACTTACAATGAGGATCTGTTAACATGTTAAGAACATTGATATCTGGAATGCATAGTCACTGTATGATCAGACCTATTTTGAGTTATATAATATATTGTATACATTTGAGTGGCCAATGCACAGCAAATCAATGAAAACAATATTCAGAACTCTATGTCATCTGTATATTCACATGATGTATATAGTTTAAATAAATTACATATGACAATGAAATGTATGTTATCATTATATTGAGGTATGATTTAACATTTCCATAGATTTACTAAACACATGGTTGATATGGATGTTGTTTACACTTTGAATTATTGCCAAATGCTGCAATTTGAATTTTCACATGCAACCTGACAGATAAACCAAATTATTTTATTTCCAGAACTTGATTATCAAATACACTCAGAAAAGATTATCTCACAATTGCAAACAGAATGTTTCTACAAAAATGTATGTTGGTAAAATTTGGTCTTCCACAAGAGATGTAGTGTAGTTTCATTTTTATCCATAAGTACATTGGTATGACAAGGAAATAAAAGCACAACTAAAATATCCATTATGTCAGATTGTAGCTATTATCAGGTCTCAAATTCTTTAGCAATTTACACTGTGGTAGAGAAAACTTAAATATTAGAATCATAGAATCATAGAAAGGTTGGGGTTGGAAGGGACCTTTAGAGATCATCTAGTCCAACCTCCGTGCAGAAGCAGGTTCACCTAGATCAGGTCGCATGGGAACATGTCCAGGTGGGTCTTGAAGATCTCCATGGAGGGAGGCTCCACAACCCCTCTGGGCAGCCTGTTCCACTGCTCTGTCATTTTCACAGTGAAATAGTCGAGTTAGACGCCTGTGGCCAGTGGAGTTCCATGGGGATCGATTCTGGGGCCAGTCTTGTTCAACATTTTCATCAACGACCTGGATGAGGGGACAGAGTGTACCCTCAGCAAGTTGGCTGATGACACCAAACTGGGAGGACTGGCTGATTCCCCAGAAGGCTGTGCTGCCATTCAGTGGGATCTCAACGGGCTTGAGAGTTGGGCAGAGAGGAGCCTCATGAGGTTCAACAAAGACAAGTGCAGAGTCCTGCACCTGGGAAGGAACAACCCCCTGCAGCAGTACAGGCTGGGGGTCGAACTGCTGAAGAGCAGTTCTGTAGAGAGAGACCTGGGAGTCCTGATTGATAATAAACTAAATATGAACCAGCAATGTGCCCTCGTGGCCAAGAAGGCCAATGGCATTCTGGGATGCATCAAGAAGAGTGTGGTTAGCAGGTCAAGGGAAGTTCTTCTCCCCCTCTACTGTGCCCTGGTGAGGCCTCATCTGGGGTACTGTGTCCAGTTCTGGGCTCCTTGGCTCAAGAGGGACAGGGAAGTGCTGGAGAGAGTTCAGCACAGGGCCACCAAGATGATCAATGGTATAGAACATCTTTCTTATGAGGAAAGGCTGTGGGAACTGGGGCTGTTTAGTCTGGAGAAGAGAAGATTGAGGGGTGACCTTATTAACATTTATGAATATCTAAAGGGTGAGTGTCAGAAGGTTGGGATAACCCTCTTCTATAGTAGATAGTAACGGGACAAGGGGTAAAGGGATGAAGCTGGAACACAAAAAGTTCCACTTAAACATAAGAAAAAACTATTTCACCTTGAGGGTGATGGAGCAGTGGAACAGGCTGCCCAGAGGGGTTGTGGAGTCTCCTTCCTTTACTTCTAGAGTAAAACTAACTAAACATGCAAACATGCCCTCATTTTCTGTGACAGGATCCTCATCCAGATGACACTTTATCTCTTTGCAAGGTCAACACAAAGACTTTGTAGCAGACAAAGTAAATGAGACTAGAAACTGTAACACATTCTTACTTAGCAGATGTCACGGATACTGATTTAGGATCCTGTTGAATATTTTGATCACTTAAAGAAACATCATCAAAACTATTAGAAAAAGTGATTTAACAGCATTTGATGGCAAGATTCACTCTAGTATTTAGTACATGGAGGAAATAGATAAAGGAAAAAAGAGTTAGAATCAATTTAGAATGTTCACAGTTATCAGAGATGCAAAGAGGTAAGGGAAACCCTTTCTCCGAGCCACAAGGTTCAGAGTGGACCCCTTGCTTTCTAAACTTCTCAAAGAAGAGTCTATGTGTGATTGGATCCAGTCTCAGTCTCAGAATCGATCAAGGGTTTATGTCTAAATGATCACATGCATACATTTAATTCTTTATTCCTCTTGGCTAAGATCTCAAATTTTTAGCATGCTTATTCCCAATTCACTTAACCAGTAACTGGTATAACATGAAATGTGTCTCTCTGTCTCTTTATCTCTCGTTCCAGAGCCATTTCATTCTGAAGTTTAATCCTTGGTTTCCTGCAGGATAGTCAGAAGCACTGAAGTACCTAAAAATACATAACCTAATAGTACAGGGGCAGAATCATCTCATGCTGGATGCCTCTGGAGAGTGAAGGGGAAGAGAAGGGCAATGAGAAGAGGAACCTGAACAAAGAAATCCCTGGGCAATTATATCCTTACAGACTATTCACCTGCCCCTCAAGAAATAGTTTAGTTCAATAATATTTGAGACTAAGATCTTCTTGTTCTTCATTGGATTCCTTTCTCTGCCTTCAGACAGGTCATTCTGTTGTCCAGTTGCAGCTGCAGTTGATGGCTGTGACCTCCTCATTTTCTATTTTGAGTTAGCTCTGAAAGCCTTATTTTGCTTCAGTAGGTACTCATTCAGTAAATCTCAGTGAAAGTTTACAGCTTGTTGCATAAGGCTTCAGAAAATCTAGCTACCCATGCTAAGTAAGTAAAGCTAAGCTAACAGCATATTAAATCACATAACATATTAATCTAAGTGATCCAGTCTATTTAAAACTTATTAAAGTTAAACCACTAACATCTCAAAATAAAGAGTCATCCCTGCTCAAGTTGCTGGAGTGCAGTCCAGTTGCCATTCAGTGAAAACTCAGATTGGGTTCATCCCTCAATGTGTCATCAGTAAAAGACTTTGTTGCTTTGAGGAATGACCTTGGAAGTCATTCCTGCTCAAAGGGAGATCTCTGCCATTCAGCCATGCTACCTAGCAGGGACAGCTGAAAAAAGACTCACTTAGGCTGTCGTATTTATGGGATACAGTGGATGGCTCATAGTCAAATTGCATACAGTGGAAAAAACATGCGTGAGACACCTTGTACCCACAATTTTCTCTGTTCTTTTGTGAGTTCCTTGGAGGAGTTCTTGGCCTAGCTACAGTTCATGCCTTTAACTCCTTTGGTGTCTGTATCAAATTACTACTAGTTTGGTAAGGGGGGTCAAGTGCTTTTACCACAGTACAGTAGTACCTGTCAGACTGTATTGCTGTAGTCATCATATCGCTGATATAAATTATATTTCTCTTGCCTGCAAATATCTTCAAAGACACAATACATACATCAGAGTGGAAGACAATGACTTGTACACAGAGCCCTTCACAGACATGACTGTTTTTCACTGAAGAAATTCAAACCAAATGCCTGGCAAACAGCTAATCTTTATTAAGCATTATTCAATATCTGCTTTACTCAGCATGAATGACTCGTTAGAAAGTTTATTTCAGTAAGAGGGAGTACTCTTAACATCCATCAAGTGGCACATTGTAAATAGCTACAAACAGTGAAGCTAAGGAGTTAGTCAGATCTCTAGCTACCCAGACTTTGTTGAAACAGTATAACCTCAACATGCTGTTTACAAACTGCATTGACATTTTTTCAGATCCTCAAGCACCATTTGCTGATTTTCAAGCCCTTATGACAAGCAGGAATGCTCTAGGCACTTAACAAGTCAAGAAACCGTCCTGGTATTTGGTCAAGAGTGTTTTCATAGAGAGATTTTCCTTTAATAAGAATAAATAGGCTGTTTCATGCCAAAAGTGATCTTATTGACAGATCCTAAAAATGTTAAATGAGTAACCCGTTCTGTAAATGTTGCTTTTCTAATTTAAAATCATTACAGCACTAGAGCATTGACATAGTGTTATTTGTTATAATTTCTTGTTTGGTTAGTGTAAGTTATTCCTGTGATTTCTTCTTTGATTTTAGTTTTATTTAAAATCATTAGCACAGCATTTACATTTATATTTACAACTCTCTCCATGAACTAATACATGAAAGAGATGGAAACCAATACTACTTTAATATTGGTCTTGGTATTTGCTAAATTATGTCTCATATGCTATATTATATCTCATAACTTTTCAATATTCAACAGATTCAAGTTAGTTCTTTAGTAAATGTTATCTTTTTCTTGACATTCAGCTCTTTCTATTTTTTTCTGTGTTATTCCACAACACATATAATGAGAAATGAAGGAACAGTCATTAAATACAGAGAAGTACAAGGAGATAATTAATTGATAATTAGAATATAACATTTTATCATAAATCCTTATATTTTAAACTTTGTTATGTTTCCAAGAGAAATGACAACCCAAGTTTTCAGATTTTTTAAAATATATTTTTATATAAAATACATAGAAATCATCCCCTAGCAGCTTAAGCAGTACTGAGCAGAGTAAGGTCATGATCTTTTTCAGAAAATGTAAAACTTAATGAGATAAATGTATAAAGAAAATCAATTTCATAGCTGCATTGTTCACTGCCCCTTATGCATATATTACACATTTTTATCTTATAGAAAATTTAAATAATTAATTTAAGGGGAGATCTAAACTAGAACTTAAGGACCTTTATGCTTATAAAATTTTCAATTAGTGTTTCATTTCAGCCTTAGAGCACTAAAACAGCTGTAGTCTTCAGGTTCTAATAAAGAGCATTCTTATCATTGTATTAGATCAATCTAATGCAATTTAGTTTCATTTATTTGTATGTCATCGATAAATATTATTAATGAAGATAAGAGTATATCACTGTCTCCTGTTAAATAAGCAGTAGATAAAACTGTCTGAAACATGTTTTTTGAAAATTTCAGAAATCTGAGTGTTTAAAAATTTTTTAGTCAAGACTATAAGAAGTATCACAACAAATGTGTATTTGTTTTTAAATAATTAACATTCTGAAACAGAAATATTAATGATTATTAATGTGTGTGTACTATCTCCAAGTGAAAATATTTCTGAACATTAAAGTTATTTATTTTTTTAAAATCACAATATAACCATATTTTTTTAACTCAATGTGAATTTTTCGTATTTTTATATGGTTTTGTTGAATCTTTTATTTAACAAAAGAATCTTTAACTTGCATATTTGTAACACTTCCAAAAATTAGACTTAGCATATATTTATAAAGAATGATTACTTTGCACCACCACCTCCAAAAACCCCTCAACTCAACAACAAAATAAGCATAAACCAGAAACAATAATGCAGCAGATTTAGGTTTTTTTTAGAAACGTAGAACAAATACTTTAAATAGTAGTCATTAAAAGATTTTCCCTGTAAATAATATCCCAATCTTATTAAGGTCATGCTTGATCTTCATCAATTTTTCTTACTGTTCCACTGTTACAAATCTTCCTGGAAGCTTTCGTATTTTTCATAGTTATTGGGATGAACCTTACAATTGATATGTTGCTTCCTTCCTTCCTTCCTTCCTTCCTTTCTTTCTTTCTTTCTTTCTTTCTTTCTTTCTTTCTTTCTTTCTTTCTTTCTTTCTTTCTTTCTTTCTTTCTTTCACATTGCTGTATGTATAACACTGTGAGAGATATCTGTTCTCTGCCATGAAATTAAGAGGATGTCTTGTAAAGGTTTGCTGCTGCAGTGAGTACTGGACAATCCAGGCTTCATCCTTTGTATTTCTGAGAATTATTACTTTCCCTTCATTTCTGCTGCTGTTACTGTGTTAAAAGCCAAGAGGGTGATTTCTTGTTATTTGTCCTCAGTAAACCTGTGACCAATTCTTCCAGGGATATAGGGAGGAACAGGGGCGTTTCAAAATCTATTGCATGAATTAAATTTAGTTCTACTTTTTGCATTATGAGTCGAGGTTTAACCCACAGTAGGCAGCTCAGACCCATGCAACCTCTCACTCATATCCTCACCCAGTGGACAGAGGGGAGACTTGGAAGAAGGCAAATGTCATATCTCCAAACTTCTTTCACTCTTCTTCTTTTAGCTTTTACTGCTGAGCATGACTGTTACAAATCCAACAACAGCACCATGAAAGCTACTATGAAGCAAAAACTTCCACAGCAGTGCGAGTGTAATCAGGTATATTTATAGTCTATTTTGGTTGTTAATTTTGCCTTGTTCATCTCTATTTCCACATGTATATTTTGTGGTTTTATAACTGTCCCTTCTCAGAGTGTATCAATATATAGGTGTAAAAAATAACTATACACAGTTATGTCTGTTGTCTATGTACAGATGCACACACACACAAAAGGAAAACAGAAAATAGTCTTTTTATATTGTGATGAAAGCACTGAATGAGACACTACTCAAGTTGTCATTACTTCCCTTGTTCTGCAAATATTTCAGAGGTTGAATAAGGAAAAGACATTATACTGTGCCTCACTTCAGTTAAAACAATATTAAAAAGGAAAATCTCCATTTGACTTTCAGAGGCACAGAGCAAACAATCTTCTTTGCTCATTTTTCAGTAAACAGAGAGAATTATGTGCAAGCAGTGGAAAAGTAAGAAAAATTTTGGTTCTATTTCTGCTTATCTTAATTCTGTTGTTTTCTTTTGTCACAGACATTTCTAACTCTAATCTCTACTTCGACTCCCCAGTGTCCAGAAGATTTAAATTTTAGTCTTCAAAACATATGTTTTAACAACAAACAAGTTACAACAACTAGGGTGACTTGAAGACACCAAGAGGTCTTTGTAAAGAAGCCTTCTCCAGTCTAGTAAGGAAAGACATTCAGCTTTTATTCATCATCATTTAAATTAGGCTAGACTGTCTACTTATTGCTCAGGATGCAGGGAGAACCCTGCTGAGAGTTTTGGTCAGGGAAATTGTTGCTGTAACCTAGATGTGATCATACCCCAGCAATTAAGGTGAGGTTTCGTAGCTTTATACTTCTACCAGGAAGCTATTTGTTTCCAAATCCTTAAACACCTCTAACTGAGATATACAGAAAATGAAAATACATAGCTTACTTACAGATTGAGGGGGAGGCAGACCTCCTCCCTTTCCATTCTCTGTTAGAGACACACACCTAAGGGTGCCAGCTGCAACTTTCACCTCCTTGATCCAAGCTCGCTTTGCTTCCAGCAGGGCTGATGATCTACTCCTCTCTGCTTAATTCTGGTTGTCCTGCTGTAGTTTAATCCAGAGTCCAATGGAGTCAAAGACTCCAAAGATTTCCTTTGTCTTCAATGGGTTCCAGAGACTGCCAGATACATAATTAATTTATTTCAATGAGCTATGAATCAGATTTTTTTGTATTGCCAGATGTATAATTAATATTTCAGGATGAATTCCAGGTATCTTGCTGTTTTGTAAGGTTCTTCCTCCTGTCTCAGTTTCTATCTATCTGCCATATAGCAAGGTCATAAATGAAACTCTTGTATTCTTAAGTCAACAATCAAATCAATAAAATTAATAAAATTGTGATTTAATGTTTTTAAACACTTATCAGCTACACAAGAAAAACTTCTCAAAAGACATTCTAGTCTCAAAAACAACAGCTTTTCCACCTTGAATTTTCAAAACAAGGGGTTTTTTTTATCATTTGATAAAACACATCTTTAACTGTAGTTTTATCATTCTTTATAATTTAAGGTAGAATTTGAAGTTAATAAGTAACTGTGAAAAAACATAGTTGAATTTCTTGAAGTATTCTTGAATTGGTAGTTTTATGCATTATTTCTAACATGTTTTTTACATTAATGTTTAAAAGTTGACAAGTGAGGCAACTAGAGTATTTTATTTGTAGGACTTGTCTTGAGATTAAATACATTTTTTTTCATACAAGCAGCTTTTGCTTCCATGTAAGTGTTACATAAATATCAACACAAGGCTACCATATTTTAACCTCTTAATAAACCCTCACTTTTCAATAGTATTGTCTGTAGTCTCTGACTTCTGATGTTATTTCCTTGTTATCTTTTCACTCTAAGGCAAACATCCATTTTTCCAAAGGATTGGTTATACAGAATACAGTGTCTGCTCTAGTGTTATGAATTAAATGTTGATCTAAAATAAGCATACCGTTAAAGGGTACAAAGAAACTCGACTGTAGGCTAATTTTATTTCATACAACTAATCCTGCTTTCTCGGCAAACTGCCATATGAAAATTCTTGGATATTTGACATAGAGGAATTACCAACACTGTCTTGTAAACTTATCAAAACAATATTTTATTTTCATTGACCTGCTATTTGTCCATGTTTTGGTTGAATGACCCAAACTGTGCTTTTTTTTTTTTTTATTTCAGACCAATCAAAATTATTTGCAAAGCTGTGTTGTGAAGTTTCAAGTATTAGGAAAACCAAAATATCTTAATTTTATTTCTATTGGTGATTGTTAGTGATTCTCACAAGATGGAAAATTCTATACTGTTAATAATTTAGAAGACAGTTCTGATAAACTCTAATGGCATAATCAACTTAAAAAGAAAATCTGAACAAAAGGTTTGAAATTCACTAAAGGAGTTTATTTTCCAACAGTAACTTCTTTTGATTTCAGAAGAAAATAATGAGCTTGGTAAATAAAGTACATTTCCAGAAAATAATGGTTATCTATAGCAAAACTGGGAAGTCATCAAGAAATTGTCAGGTACTTAAGTTCTCAAGGTTTGTTTTAAATCTTTTGGCAGTTGCTGTTTACTTGTGCTTTTCTGCTACTCTGTGCCTTAAATAGACAGCATACAAAACATCCAGAGATGTTACTGGTGCTTGAGAATGAATGCTATCCACTATTGCACTTTCTCTAAGCTTTAAAGAAAAGTTGTTGACACAGTTTAGCAAAAACACTTAGTCTTTTAGATTTCACTCTGCTTCTGAATAATCTTTTTGTTGTACAGATCAAAAGGAAAGCTTTCATCATAGATCTTGAATTGGACTCTAATCAATGTAGGAGTTCCATAAGCTTCAGAGCAAGACCTTTTTATTTTCCTCATGTGAAGATCAATTAGATCATAAGCTTTTCAGAACAAACATCAGATTCTTTCAGTGTTTACTGTACTAAACAATGCAAAGCACCACAGTTTTGCCTTCTAGAAAACAAACTGTAATTGACATGTTTGTCTTAGAGTATGGAAAGATCAAAACCAGTGAACTACTTTCACTGTTCAACTATGTAAACCACATAGAGAATAAACTAGTCATACTCAGTCCAGTGGATCAAGATAAACGCACAGGTGTAGATATTCTTTTAAATTGTCATGGTTTTATTTTCAATGTTACGTAGGCAAAAATAGGTTGCCTTCTCTTTGATTTTAAAAAGGCAGAGGTTTGGGGTTTTTTTCCTCCATTGTAGCATAGCTTTCTTTTTAGCGTAAATACACAGGAAAGGCATGATGAAAAAGATGTTGTGGCAGAGTTTTGCTAAATTATATCTTTGATAGGAAATATGACTACATCTTTTATCTTTTCCCCTAAAGCACAAAATTCTTATTAACCATGTATGACGAGGTACTATATGGCTGGAATAATTACTGTAAATAATATCAGTTGCACATTTAGCGAATTTACCCAAAAACTATTTGATGTTGGTCAGGACCTTTCCATTGATTTTAAAAGGCTTTGAAATAGACCTTTAGCCTTATTTTCTGTTCATGAATCACTCAGAAGCCAATCCTGATGTCAGTTATTCATAAGTATTGGACAAATAGTTTGGACAAACAACTTCTGGTCTACAGGCTGTTTCCAAAATGTTAATTTAGACTATTCACTGTTTAATATTCATGATGTATGGTTAGTCATCTCATCATCATGATACTACTTTTTCTATCTAATTGATGGACTGAAACCATTTAAGCTATAGCATCTATCCATTTATATTCTTATAATGGAACAGCTCCTTGCTGTAGTGTGTGAATGAATTACGAATAACAAATGTTGAATAGTGAATAATGAATAGGAAATAATTTGTACATTCTACAAAGATTTTTAAAACAAATATTCATTTGTGCTAATATCTGTGAAACTTTTGGAATTAAAATTTTCACAAACATGTAGCAGCTGCAACAAGAATGTGGAATAACAAGTAATCACTTGATTAATACAAAATAATATTTATCATTAGATCTTTAATGAAAAATAAACTTTTTTTTCTTTTTTTAATAATCATCAGATTACATCTGCAGTATAAAAGAAGAAGTAGGATGCTCACCATGGGCTTTTTTTGGCTTCACTATTTTCCTTCCACTCAGTCACAGTCTGGACCTAAAGGAGTAATAATGTGCCATATTTTCTTCTGAATTAAATCTCTTCTCTGATTCAGCATTCTAGTATCTAGTATAGATTACTAGATATCTAGTATCTAGTATAGGTTACTAGATATCTAGTATCTAGTATCCTTGTTAGAATGAGAGAATCAAGATAAGTATTGCGACAAAAACTCCTCAAAACATCCTTTAAATTACATTTCTTTTGAGTCATTTGCATCATAAAATAGAAGTCTCTCAAGATTTCTGTCTCTCTCAATTATTCGACATCATCACCTTGCCATTATTTTCCTTTACATTCATAGTCACTTTTAGTGCTTCCTTTCTTTTTCTAGTTACTGCTTTCAGGATGGTTTTGTTTTGTTTTGTTTTGTTTTTATGTTAGGTCTTTGGACTTTTTCACTATAATTTAATCTCATTTTTCCACTTGTTTTTCCACTTTTTTTTCTGTGTTTATTTTTTTTAAATTTCCCTCATTGCATTTAGGCGTCATAAGTCTTTTCATTCTTAGCATATTTTAAAAATATTTTTAATTAGTTCTTATTTGCATACTGCACCTTACTTTTTCTGTCAATTCTTTTCCTCCAAATATTTTCTTTTTTATCATAGAATCACAAAATCTCAAGATCTGGAAGGGACCTCGAAAGATCATCCAATCCCCCTGCCAGATTAGGACCATCTAGAGTAGGTCACACAGGAACTCATCCAGGTTGGTTTTGAATGTCTCCAGAGAAGGAGACTCAACAACCCATCTGGGCAGCCCATTCCAGTGCTTTGTCACTCTCACAGTGAAGAAATTCTTCCTTGTATTTCTTTGGAACTTCTTATGTTCCAGCTTGTATCCATTGCCCCTTGTCCTATCATTGGCCATCATTGAGAAGAGCCTGACTCCATCTTCCTGACACCCACCCTTTACACATTTGTAAACATTAATGAGATAACCCCTCAGTCTCCTCTTCTCCAAGCTGAAGAGTTCCAGCTCCCTCAGCCTTTCATCCTAAGGGAGCTACTCCAATCCCTTCATCATCCTTACGGCCCTGTGCTGAACTGTCTCCTACAGCTCCCTGTCCTTGAATTGAGGGGCCCAGAGCTAGACACAATATTCCAGATGCAGTCTCATGAGGGCAGAGTAGAGGGGGAGGAGAACCTCTCTCAACCTACTGTCCACACCCACAGCGGAGTAGTTTGTGAAGAACTGTGACCTGTGGGAAAGATCTACATTGAAGAAGTCCAAAGATGACTGTATCACGTTGGAGGGGCTCCACACTGGATCAGGATGAGAGTTTGAGAAGTCTTCTGTCTCAGAAGGAAAGGAGTAGCAGAGACAATATGTGATGAACTGCATACAACTTCCATTCCTGGTTGCCCTGTGCCACTTGAGGGGAAGAGGTAGAGAAATTCAAAAGTGAAGTTGAGCTTGGGAAGAAGGGAGGAGAGGAAGAAAAATTTTTTAAGATTTAGGTTTTATTTCTCATTACCTTATTCTAATTTGATTGGTAGTAGATTAAATGGATTTCTCCAAGTTAAGTCTCTTCTATCCATGACAGTAATCACTGAGTGATTTCTCCCTGTCCTTATTTTGACATATGAGACTTTTCTTATACTTTATCTTCCCCATCCAGCTGAAGAGATGAGTGATGGAAAAGCTTTGGTGGCTATTAGGCACTTAGTCAGGGTAAACTCATCACAGCTGTTGACTACATATGACTGAAAAAAGAAATAAAAATTCAAATAATGGAGTCCTGTGTCCAGTCTTGGGATCCCCTCCTCAAGAGAGACGGGGAATTTCTGGAGAGAGTCCAGTGCAGGACTACCAAAATATTAGGAGATTGGAGCATCTTCCTTATGAGGAAAGGCCATAGGAACTGGGGCAGTTTAGTCTAGAGAAGAGGAGACTGAGGAGGGATCTCATTAATATTTACAAGTATATAAATGGTGGATGTCAAGAATTTGGGGCAATACTTTTTTTCTGTGGTATCTAGCAACAGGACAAGGGGTAATGGGATGAAGTTGGGACACAAAAGTTTGCATTTAAACATAAGAAAAAACTGTTTTACTATGAGGGTAAGGGAGCCCTGGAACAGGCTACCCACGGAGGGTGTGGAGTCTCCTTCCTTGAAGGCCTTCAAGACTCGCCTGGATGTATTCCTGTGTGACCTGATATAGGTTGACCTGTTTCTGCAGGGGGGTTGGACTAGATCTCTAAAGGTCCTTTCCAATCACTACCATTCTATGATTTTATGATTCTATGAAATAACAACGACAAAAACCTAAAATGAGCTTATCAATCATTTTTGAAGTTGTTACTTTTAAACACTGAAAGCCCCTAAGTAAAATCAAAGAGTTTGTACATTTTTTACGGACATTAATTTAACTTACAACAATGATTCTCACTAGTGACTGAAAGTGACAATAAGTCAAAGGTCCTTTCAAGTCAATCTTTAATTATTTTTTGTAAGAGCATCAGAATTTTATTTTATTTTTCTTTTTAATGACAGAAGATATACTTGAAATTTTTAAATAACTTCTTTTTCTTATTTTATCTTTACGTAAGAAACTACTTAAAGAATTGAGGAGAAATTTTCCTGAGATATAGATCCATTGTATATTTGTCATCCCAGGTAAAGCAGAGTTCAGATTTACACTGTTCAGTATAACTTTAGGAGAAATTTCTTTCCTCACTGGGGACAAGTCTTGAAATTTCTTGTTGGGTAGAGGTTTAAGAAATATCATCTACAAGAAATATTTAAAGTACTAGGATGAATCTTGAGATAAATACTCAGAGGAGTCTTCAGACACATATTAAAGTTGTTGCAAGAAGGAAGAGGATAAATTGTTTTCCAGATCCTAAGATTTAAGGTTAGAGCAAAGAGGAAAGATTTTAAAGTGTAGCAAGACAAACTATTTGTATTGATAATGGTAATAAAGCACAGAAACAACAGGTTTCTTGGGAAAGCTACAAAGTTCTCTCATTAAATATCTATCAGGAATATGAAAAGCATATCAAGCCATCATTAGGATAGAAGAAGTAGACCAAGATGCCACTTCACAAATTCTTTCACAACCCTTTTCTGTGACTTGATAAGAATTTCTTCAGGATTGAACCTAACATAGTCAGGTCCTTGTCAGTTTTACAGTATCAGTTCAGAGCAGAATGGTATTATAACAGTATGATCATGGAATAACTTTTCCATCTGAGGTAAGGGTCTTGTTTTAGGAGGAGTTCCCCTGGTAGCTCCCTGCATAATTCAGGTATTACTTAGATGAGCATTTGTGATGCCAATGTGAATACGCTGAATGTGATACATTTCCTTTTTAACTATAGTAATCATCTGAAGATTTATTGACAACCAAGGGAAATAGGCATACAGAGTGTATGACTCATCTGACCTACTTTAGATATCTATTTGAGAAAGTGAATTCTGTCCTTAAAGCACCCATTAATTTCCAAAAGAATGACTAGGACTGCTCTCTCAAATGAAATGCCTTAAATGAGATTCTCATTTGCTTTTGCTAACCTGGTGATGGTAAGGGTGATATAAGCACTATATTAAGAACAATTAACAATATCATCATAGATAAGAGATTTGTTTCATGATGATCCTGATGGACAAAGTAACTGTCCTCACAGATTACAGATGTATTACAGACCTGTAGTGAAGTTTGAGATGACCTGATTCACAGCTATATCTTTTTGCTAGTGCAGTATGCTTTAAATACAGTTCTTGTGCTTTGCTTGTACTTTTTATTTCTTCTCATACACACAAACTTTCACAACTACAACCTGAACAGTTCTCAATCTGGATGCAGCTACAATCTAAAAATTGCAGCTTCATGACTGCAACAGAGAACTTCATGAATTGAAAGAAGTAAAAACACCAATAAATTCAAATATCTTAAACTATACGCTAATTACTAGCTGCATAAACCTCATTGAATTTTGGGCAAGTTTTATGTGTTTGTATTAACAGTAGATTAGATCCTCCATTGACAAAATTCATGTTTGTATTCTGTACATTAAATAACACACACTTATAAGGAAGGTGAGATTTTGTTTTTCTTTAGAAATAAACCAAGTAATATTTTACTTCTCCACTTTCAGCACGGATATTGCACTTTTATTTTTTAGACTGTTACAAAGGCAAATAATATATCTCTAAATCAATTTCCCGATCAGAAACGTTTCCAGTTCTATGTGGCTACAGCTACCGTAATTCTGAAGAATTTAAATAGAAATTACAATTTTCTCTCCTCTACACAAAATAATAAAGAAATTAATAAATAGACGTATGTAATATACTTTCCAAGAGCAAATAACAAGTAGAATTTTACAAAGTGTTTTCAGATAATGTAGAGACTTCCTGGTTCACTTACTAAGATCAAATCCCAAATTCGACTGTCTTAAAATGAATTGCAGAGAGCTTCTAGAAAGGAAGATTGAGAAAACCCACAAGATTTGTTAGATTATGGTGTTTATTTCATGTTTAGTATATGCTATATTATGAAATATTCCTTAAAATATACTCCTCTCTGTTATTTAAGATTTATACGTTCTCAGTCTACAGGATTTAGCAGAGTTGGATCCCTAATCTCCCATAAAGCTATAACAGTACTTTGCATTGCCCATACAAAATTATTAGAATTACATCAGTAAATCCACTAACAGGAAGACTAATGAGAATATGCAAAAAAACAGACTATGAACATTACAAAAAATGTAAATTTTATATCATCAGTAGAGAAAAGGAGATAATTTCTGCTGCGTTACTTGTATTAGAGTGATGTAGAGGTCATTGGAATCAAATGAACTTCAGCATATGCTTAAATTTGAGCTTCAGGGTTACTTCAGAAGAGAAGTTGAAAAAGGTAATTAGTTTAAACAGAAAGATATTAACTCAATATAGTAAAAAATTGACCACAGATACCACTGCCAAATTCAATGTGTAACAGAGAAAAATAAATTGTGATTCCTACAAAGATTATATGTATGGACTGATATCAGTCACAGTATGCAATGCAATATACTCATCATCAACATCAAACAGAGTAAGAGGTGGTGTGTCTTTTCAACCAAAAGACTTTTGATGATAGGATCACGTTCAGCATCCACCACTAATTTCTCATGTCTTTCTCATTTTCTGAGGCTAAGTGTGATGCAAATTGTCCTGGAGTAGATAATGAACACTGTAATTTTCTACAGAACATTAGTCTTGGGCTATGTACTGTTCTTTTGTTACATAAATTTATCATTGGATTTAGCTTATAATTAACATTTTGAAACACGTCTCATGACCACTAGGTGATCCTTCCCTATAATTTTGCCTCTAAACAGATCAGTGGGCAGTTCCATATATTGCAAGTACTGAAATTATTCTGTATGGACTAGATACTGAATTTGTTCCTGTTTCAGCACCTTCTTCAACAAAAACATAGAGTGTTTACAGGAATGGCTGCTTTGACCAGCAGAAGACTGAATATAAGCTGATAATAATTTAATTGCTCACTGTGGCATGATTATGCTCTCTGCATTTTTCATAAAGCTTTAGAGAATTTCTGTGCCAGTAACTTAAAAATATTATTTATTTAATTAAAGTAAGTCCATTAGAGCAGAGTTAAACATTAATGTTGGAGCTGAATCCGGTGAGGGATGTCAATCACAAAAAGGCTCCTCCAGTATATAAAGTACCTCTAGAACTATATAAACAGCCAAAAGATTATGAGAGAAAAAGTAGGCTCACCTTTGAGTGTGACAGGGACACTACTGACTGATTCACCATAAGGCTGTACTGACATTCAGTGGGATCTTGATTGGCTTGAGAGCTGGGCAGAGAGGAATCTCATGAGGTTCAACAAGGACAAGTGCAGAGTCCTGCATCTGGGGAGGAACAGCCTCAGGCACCAGTACAGGCTGTGGTTCAAACTGCTGAAGAGCAGCTCTGTAGAGAGAGACCTGGGAGTCCTGATCGATCATAAACTGAAAATGAGTCAGCAATGTGCCCTCGTGGCCAAGAAGGCCAACAGGATCCTGGGATGGATCAAGAAGAGTGTGGCCAGCAGGTCAAGGGAGGCTCTTCTCCCCCTCTACTCTGTCCTGGTGAGGCCTCATCTGGGGTCCTGTGTCCAGGCATCTCAAAAGGGACAGGGAAGTGCTGGAGAGAGTCCAGCACAGGGCCACCAAGATGATCAGGGAAATGGAACATCTCTCTTATGAGGAAAGGCTGCGGGAACTGGGGCTGTTTAGTCTGGAGAAGAGGAGACTGAGGGGACATCTTATTAACTTTTATAAATATCTAAAGGATGAGTGTCAGGAGGTTGGGACATCCCTTTTTTCTATAGTAGCTAGCAACAGGACAAGGGGTAATGGGATGAAGCTGGAACACAAAAAGTTCCACTTAAGCATAAGAAAAAACTATTTCACTGTGAGGGTGAGGGAGCCCTGGCACAGGCTGCCCAGAGGGGTTGTGGAGTCTCCTTCCTTGGAGGTCTTCAAGACCTGCCTGGACATGTTCCTATGCGACCTGATCTAGGTGACCCTGCTTCTGCAGATCATCATTTAGATGGTCTCTAAATGTCCCTTCCAATCTCTACCACGCAATGATTCTATGATTCTATGAAATTGTGTCTATGCAGAAATTCTGTTATGGTTGATGTGATAAACATCCTAGGTTTTTAATTTAGTAGTTCAACTTTCTCACAATAAATATGAAAATTGCAATCAATTAACTTGCTATTATCTTTATGTCAAAACTTTGAAGTAAAATATATGTCTTCACTAAAATCTTTCAAGACTTAGAGATGATATGGTTTTTGAAATAAACTTGACTCTATATATCATAAAAAGTGTCAATAATATAATCCTTTTTCATTTAGAACATATTTTCTAAAAAAAGAAATTAATTCTGTAATAAAGATCAAGATTTATCTTGTACATTAAATTTCATGGGAAAAAAATTATTTCCATGGCATCATAAAATGCAAACATTAGTAAAATCTAATTTTGATAATTGGATATGCATTGAAGTAATTGATTGCTAACATATAAATATTTTATAAATGTTATAGATTCCAAAATATTATCCAAGTCACGGTTTAAATCACATTTATACTATATTCTGCAAACATTGATTGTACAGTACTTTCTATCCAACTCAGATTAATCTTGACTTAGATAAGCTAAAGCACTAGAGCCCAAAATATCTGTACTTAATTGTTCACCTATGTTTTCCCCTGGTTTCATGTTGCCCTGGTTAGTTGTGTCCAAAATATACTTACTACAGGGACAGGGAGCCCTTAGCAATGTGGTCTGAACCCATCAATGCCACTTTATCTTGTGACTCTCAATTAGCCTTTGATACTTTTTTACTATTTAGCAGTAGGCTCAGCAGGCCTCCAACTGAGAAGGAATTGAGCTTCTGGTCTTTGTGATAAATAGTATGTCAGAGTTATTTTAGGTATCCTAAAATGATTTTACAATATAGAATCACAGAATGGTAGGGTTGGAAGGGACCTTTAGAGATCTTCTAGTGTCCAATTGTCCTGCAGAAGCAGGTCCACCTAGACCAGGTCACACAGGAACTTGTCCAGGAGGGTCTTGAAGGTCTACAAGAAAGGAGACTCCACACCCTCACTGGGCAGCCTGTGCCAGAGCTCTGTCATCCTCACAGTAAAATAGTTTTTTCTTATGTTTAAATGGAACTTTTTGTGTTCCAGCTTCATCCCATTACCCCTTGTCCTGTTGCTAGATACAACAGAAAAATAGGATGTCCCTACCTCCTGACACCCATCATTTAGATGTTTGTAAATATTAATGAGATCCCCCCTCAGTCTCCTCTTCACTGGACTAAACAGTCCCAGTTCCCATGACCTTTTTATCAGAGTTTATGATAATCTTCAGGACTATCTGGACCTAAGAATCCCACTGCACTTTTGCCAGAACAGAATAATATTTCTTTCAGAAATGTCAACACTTCTTTTAACTGTATTTCTAATAATTCTTCATTGCTTTTATCCTGATAATCTTATAAATAACAGCAAACTTCTTTAGCTTGTGGTCTTATTATTTTAAAGACATATCACACTCTGTTTCTATTATTTCACCAAGCTTGTTCATCCATACACTTAGATATGATATCCTTGTTATTGTTAAAGAGCATCATTTTTATTTGTATACACTTCTGTAGCTTTAGTAAACCATCAATATAAAACCCTAGCATGTGATCAAAATGTAAAAATAACAATAAGAAAATGAAGCAAACCAAAATCCTCCTTCCACAGAACTTGTTTTTTTTATATATGTCTATGAGTCCCAGAGGAAAATGTTCAATTATTTTATTCAAACCACACAATTTGTCTTTTGAGATATTTAGATTTTAATCTTTACCTTGGAAATATTAGACATAACTGTAAAACAAAAAACAGCCCCCAAAGATCTGTTCTACAGTGGTAGTGAAGCACTCTATGTTTCTGTACATTTTCTGTCATTGAGAAAACATTCTGAATGTGTTTGAGAACACTTCTGAACTATTCCACAGAAAGCAATTGCTTTTGCTGCAAAAGTTCAACATAGTCACCTGTGCAGATCCCTAGAAACTGTCCACTTTTCTGGGAAATAAGGAGGAGGACTGTCAACATCTCAAGGGAAAAAGAGAACTGAATAAAGGAAGTCCACACTTTCTATAGACAAGGAAAACCTGGACTCTCAAAGCAAATTTCTTCTCCTGTGTCTCAAAAAGAAAGACTAATCACTCCTGGAATTACCTTTTGGTGCTTGATTATTAAAGGGATTTGTTAAAGGCATTTAATTCCAGGACAGGACTTTGAAAATCAAGGGGTGTCTTTAAACTAAAGAAAATACTTTGAATAAATTTGGAGTTAGAATGAGCCTGATGATTTTTCTGGCTCTGTAGCAGATTCATGTCCAGCCTTTAAAATTGTTATGCTTATACTTCCTGGCTTGTGTTCTTCACTTGCCTAAGATTTTGATTACCCAGTTGTGGCTTGAGCCTTCCTCCAGAACTTGGAGTTTTACTGTGATGCCAATGAGTACAGAGTATTTTCTATTTTTTTTTTCTCATTTATCTCTTATACCAAAGATTATCTTGGTACTTCCCTTCCTGTATGTATAAGAAAAATAACACACAAGAGCTTGTATGACCTACAAACTGTAAGTGCCGATGCTTGAATGCCATCAAAAATTTAATTTATATATTTATGACTCACAAAATTACTTCAGACTAAAATATTGCGCAGCCTGCCTGACGTCACTTCAGCTCAAGTTCATATCTTAAAGATAGTGCTTACTTTCCTCTCCCAAACACTACCTTCTATTCCTTTCCTGAATTTTGTGGACAACAGTCAGTGAGCCATTCAGCAATGATGGTAGTGGCTCTGTGATAACACATTTAAGAAAGGGAAAAAATTACTGAGAAAGAGTAATTTTAGCAAGAGAGAGGAGTGAGAACATATCAGTGAAAAAACTCTACAGAAACCATTATCAGTGAAGAGGGAGAGGGAAGAGTTGTCCCAGTAACCAGAGCAGAGGTTCCCACTATCATAGTTTTGTGTGGAGCCATTTCTGGTAATCAGGAAGGGGCTGTAAAGATGACTGCTATAAGAAGTTCCTTAAAACTCCCCAGCTCTGGGTCAGACATACTTCTGGGGCTGAGCCAAATAGGTGTCTCCACGACTACTTTTTAAGAAGAAAAAGCCTGAATAGGAAGGTTCTTCCTGTCCCTTCTTTTTTCTTTCCTTCTTTTCTGTCTGGTGGTAGTGCAAGGAGTGATAAAAGATAGAGAAGTGACCATGTGGACCCCAAGGTCAGTGAGGGAAGAGAGGAGGAGGCATGCTGGAGCAGAAACTCCCTTGCATCCTGTGGAAAGGAGTGGTGAAGCTGAGATTTGTTTGCACTTTGTAAAAGACTCTACACCAGGGGAAGTGACTATACACAGAGAAGGCTGTGTCCCATGGGAGAGACCCCATATTAGCAGAAGCCACAGCTGCTGGGAAGAACCCACACCAGAGAAGTTCATTAAGGACTGTGTCCCAGGGGAGGTACTCCATATTGGAGCAGAGGAAGAATGCCAGGACTCATCCTCATCTGAGAAGACAGAAGCGGCAGAGCCCATCTGTGAGTGACTGACTACATCCCCCATTCCCTGTCCCCACCCCGAGCCATTGAGATCGGAGGAAGTAGAGATATGAGGAGCGGTGAGCACTCCCTGCCTTTCTCTCAATCCACAACAATCTTGGTTATCTTTTTTTCCTCTCATTTTACTAGGCCCTCTGCCATCCTAAGGAGGGTAGGGGTGGATGGGAGGCAGTGAGCAAGAGGCTGTTGTGGTGCTTCATTTGCTGGCTAGGCAAAACCACAACACCCCCGCAGTCTGTGGTGCAGCCCATGGTGAGGCAGGCCCTGCCCTTCAGCCATGGAGGCCACAGGGGAGCAAAGATCTACCTGCGGCCCATGGAGGACCCCATGTCAGAGCAGGTGGATGACCAAAGTAGGCTGTGACCCTGTGGAAAGCCTGTACTGGAGCAGGCTCCTGGTAGAACCTGTGAACCCATTGAAAGATGAGCCCACAGTGAATCAGGTTTGCTGTCAGGACATGTGACCCCATGGGAAGGGAGGGAACTGTGACCTGTGGGAAGGAAACATGGTGGAGAAGTTCATGGAGGACTGTGTCCTGTGGGAGGGACTCTACACTGGAGCAGAGGAAGAGTGTGTGGAGTCTTCTTCCTGTGGAAGAAAGAATGGCAGACAATGACGTGTGATGAACTGATGTCAACCATGATTCCTCACCCTCCTGCACTGCTGGGAGGAGAAGAGGTAGAGAAAATCAGACATAAAGATAAGCCTGAGAAGAAAGGAGAGGTAGAGGGAAGATGTAGTAGGATTTTGATATATTTCTTACTACCCTACTCTGATTAAGCTGATTTCTAGCAGTCAAGTATTGTCTGTGACAGTAATTGGTGAGTGATCTCCTGTCCTTATCACAATCCATGAGTCTTTTGTTAGATTTTTTCTTCTCTGTCCACTGAGCAAGGGAGTAATAGAGTTGCTTTGGTGGGCAACTGGTGTTCAACCTTGATCAACCCACCAGAAGAAGGAGCTTCATATAAATTAATTCAAGATTATTTCATTGTCTTTCTTTGATGCTCTCCCTCTTTCTGACCTTTGTTTAAAAACTTGCTAATGAAGATGAACAAATATTCCCATTTTTTTTTTGTATTCCTCTTCTTCATTTCATCTTCAAAGTGCAGTGTCTGTGGTTTGGGAGATGTATACCTTGCCAAAGTTCTGTTTGTAAAATACTTATATCAGAGTCCTAACACTCCCTGGGCAAGATCTGAACTATCATCTAACTCCTAACATATATCCAAAGTAAAGCAGAACAAACATGAATCTCTATCTAACCATTTTAGGTCCTAGTAGACCACAGACATTGTAGCTTTCCCAAGAAGTCTAATCAAAGCTCAAACTTTGCAGCTGCATATGATCAGATCTGGCATCGTGGCTGAACAAAGGACTTAAATGGATATTTTACAGTTAAGGCCACATAGGTACCACAAAACAGTACATCTGTGCTTTAGATCTGTAGCATTCCAGACTTGAGGGGAAGGTTTGCATTATTTTCTTTAAACTGGAACCTAGACTCTTCTTTTTCTGATGGGACCAAGTTTCACAAAATGATTAGACTATTAGGTAATCACACTGAGAATAGCAATACCCTTCACACCTGTTAAATACAGGCACGCTAACTGTTAAAAATACCAGTTCTCAGACAGTTGCCCCTCAAATACTATTCCAGTCTCTGTAGTTTTACATGACTCACAATAAAGCTGAATTAAGAGCCCTATGTCTTGAAAGCCTTATGAAGACATCCAAATTACATAGGAAAGGCTATGTGATCTCACAGTCTTCTAATCCAAAATCCAAAGTATTTTAAGAGCCTGGATATATTTTCATACAGACCAACACACTACTTTCCTGAGCCTTTCTTACTCTGATGCTCTGATATTGCCCACTCCTCTTGCCCATCTGTAATTCCTTTGCCCTAGGTAGTCTAAAAGTAATTCCCAGGTGGCATCTTCCAAAGTAAGGATCTATGCCTTAATTTCTGTATCCTCTGAATAAATTTGTCCTCAATTATCTTGACTATTCTTATGTGGGCTCTTTGACTTTGTGTATGCTATTAAAGCATACTTATACTCCAATAAGCAATCTGTAAAAAATATATAATTGGATTCTCTGTGTGTTGTCTCTCATTAGCTCTGTCTTAAGTGTACTCTGTTGACAAGTTTTTGTAAAAAAACCAAAAACCTACTCTGACAGCCAACCTTGCAAATTTGTCCTTAGATCTGCAAGTCAAATTCTGACACTATTTAAATTCTACAAGTGGAGCTTTGTTAATAATGTCTTGATTATCTGTGAACATACGCACACAAAAAAAAATCAAAACCCAAAACCAAACCAAGACCCAAAAAACCTAGTTCTTATTCTCACAGCTTTATAGGCACTAGAGTACGGTGCTGAGAAGAATAAAACAGTAAATATCCAATCAATATAATAAGCACATCTCCACGTAAATAAGTGTAAATCACACTAACTACATGGAGTAATGCAACATTTAAATGTGAAAGAGTTGTCATTTTAACCATACTCATTATTTCAGACAGAATATTTAGACTTTTGTTCATGTTCACTGTGAAATCAACAATTTTTATGTGACTGCTTTGTAACACTACCTTGACTGAGTAATAAAGTATCCAGTGACATTACAGAAAATCCTAACTGCTTCAGTGGCTTTTTCAGAGACAATGTGTGTGTGGGCAAGGATTAATAGCAAAAAGTTACTTTATCATAAATTTCATATAAATAATGTATATCATGTTGCAAAAGAGGGAGACAGAGGAAAAACAAGATGGTATTTTAACTCTAGTTTTGAACTTCTGTGTTTTAAAGTGCCAGCTGCTGCTAACAAATGTTAAGCATCCATCCTCCCCTAGTCCACAGTACAACTGACTCTGAATCAACTCCAAGCATGACTCAAAGCAGCAGAAGGGCTATACTACCTCTGTTGTTTCCTGCAGGGACTCCTGTCTGATAACAACTGGATGGAGCTCTGCGTATTCTAGTCCATCTTCCCTCCCATGTTTGATTCTGACACATCCCTGACATGCCCCACATCAAGGAATGTGGTAACAGATTGAGCGTAAGGACATTTGTCCAACAGAATTTTCTATTGTTTAACAAGAATCCCCTTGAGCTCTTTCTATTCTTTTTTCTTCCAGGTCTGTGTTACATTGTTAAGAAATGCCATTTTTAATGAGTATTGAATTTTCTTTTTTTTTTTTTTAACTAAGTTATATAGGGGTTGAGTATATTTCCTTCTACATCATATACACAAGTAGATAGTTGAGATAATGCACAACATACCTCTTCTCTGTGTCCCTGAAGTATTTTGAAATAGAATCAAATGCTACCATGCTATTTATCCATATACTTTCCTCTATCCTTTGTTGTGATTTATAATACCATATCAACTATGAATTAATAGTTTAGTCCCTCCTGTATTTGTTACCTTTCTTTCCACTGAGGTCAATTGTCAGATGAGATTTTCATTAAGATTTTTGCTTTTATTAAACACGTCTGTTGCAAAGTGCTTTGGGAGGAATCTTATTATATTAGTCTAATTTTTTACCTGTTAGCACTGGAGACTTTTAAGACTTTTTTTTTTTTTTTTTATTACTATGTTGTTATCTGTTGCATTGTCTGTTTACTAAATACCATTTTATTAGCTATTTTAAATTCCCTCTTTAATTTCCCCCCTCATTTAAATGTTAATTGAAAATATTTACTTTTCTTCTTCTGTCCAGAAAGAGGATTTAAATTTTAGTTACTTCTTTTTTTGTAATTTAAAACCTATATTTACCTAGTATGTGGTTTGATTTCACATACTTTACCAATGCCAAAAATGAACTAGATAAGCAGTACTTGATGTACCATCATTTCTTCTTGTTAACTAACTTTCCTCCTTCTCCCCTAAAACGAACCAAAGTAAAACAAGAAATCCCTTTAGATGAAAAGCAAGCTGCATCAAAATCACTCAAAAAAGTTGTTGTTAATTTCAGCTTAGTCAGAATTTTATCTTTGTTTCTTGACATCCTGTTTTATTTTCTTATGTCAAAAGGATCTAATTCAAAGTCAGCAGAAATCAACGTAGAGAGTACTGCTGATATCATTTGGTTCACAAACGTCAATACTATTTTGTGGATGCCATTTAATATTTTCCTTAGATGTTAGCCAGGGACATGCATGCAGCAGATAATATATCTTCATGTATATGCAGTGAAGTTTGCATTGTAAACTTTAGATTATGTGATTGAGTTTAAAATAGGAACTGACTGCAAGTGAAATGCAATCGCATGCATAAGAATCTAGTAGCTTCTGAAAAACATACTCTATCTTAGTTTTTAGAGGAAGAAGAAAATTATTATTTACTCAATTAAAAGGACAATTGAGTAGAAGGAATGTAAGTAATCACAGTGGATTTGGACAAACAGTTGAAAAGTAACATTCTGCCTCTTAGAAAGTGTCGTGGGGCTTTTAACAATCAAAAGTTGTCACAAACTGGCTTTTACATGTTCTCTGAAAACAAAGACGGTCTGGGTTTGAGAGTGCAATAATTTTGAATAGCACTGATGTTAACATTAGATGTTTATTTAAAAATATTTTCAGCTGCAATTTTCAGAGAACTAGGATTAAGTAGGGATTGTACCTCTTGCCGAAAGTTATTTGTGCTCCCAGGTGAACACTACTAAAATGAATATCTACCTTTCAACTAGTATTACAAGATCAAATTGGTTTAACTAAAACTCCAATTGAGTTATATTTGTGGCACTTTAGTTCTTTTCTAGTTTCTTGAGTTTGTTTTGTTTTGGTTTAATACTCATTAACTATAGTAATTTATTCCCCAAGTGATTCAAGCCCCTTGATACATACAAGGATAGTGAAGTTGTGAAACAGTCTCTCATAACAGGAACCTCTTATAGTTTTATTTTCTCAAAAATTACTCAAACATGATCAAAGTACTGCAACACTAGCATTAAATAGAAATGAATGTGACAACACCTCCTTGAATTTTCCAAAATACACTCTAAGGAAGAATTCTGAGAAATGTATTCATTAATGGAGTCTGATGATTGTGCATTGTTAAGGTAGCAGAGAGGTTGCACAGTTAAATAATAAATAGAGCAGATGACACTTCAGCTGTACAACAGACTCAAGCAGGTTGTTCACTCATATCCATTATGCTCTGTGGGATCTTTAATGTCATATTGCAAGAGGTTAATGGTGGTGGGATTCCACAGGGGAGACAAAAAAATAATATATGATTCAACCACTACATTTTACAGGCATTTTATTAGCTGGTAACCTAGAAATTATGGATAGAAGTTCAAACCAGCCTGACAAGCACACATGATCACCAGGAAATTCTTCACTAAGCACATTTGAGAGGTAGAATTACACAGTACATTTTCCTTTTCACAGAGGGATTTCTCCAAGTACTTCATTGCTTCCTCAGCAATTGTATTTCATAAGTTTTTTGCTTTTCTTTTGTTAAGGCTTTTTTCCTTCCTCTTGTTTTCCTAAAATGGACAATTCGTCTTGCAATATTCCTAAGGGAACTGCCAAAAATGTTATAACAGATGTCCATAGCTGTTGTTTTAATTTCAGACACAAAAGAGTGAATTGGACCCGTTCTGCTTGATTTTCAGTTGAGGCTTATTGAAGTGTTAATGGACAGGAGGAGAAAGACGAATGAATGACCCAAGAAATGTTGATAAGCAGTTTAATTAAGAACCTATGGGTCAGTTGCTTGCAGTTTCCAAATGCAGCTAACCCCTATAAATAGATTCTTCCATTCACATTTAGTCAAAATGGATTCTATCCATAAAGCTATGTATCTGTGTGTACAAATATTGAATAAAGGAATACATTTTTTGTTATGATCTCTGTGTCTAGTGGTTACAATTGAGAAAGACATGACACATTTTAATAGATACACAGAATTCGTAGCGAATGCAAAAGAATGTGCACACTTAAGAAAGGACAAAAGTCTTGATAAGATTAAAGTCTAATCATCTCATTCTTTTCTTTTTTATTATTATGAGAAAATTTTAATCATTATGTGTTATTAACTCTCAAGAAAACTTTTCATGCTAAATATTCGAGCGTAACATAAAAGATCTTTCTTTTTTTTTATTCCATCAGCTAGAGTTTGACTGTATTCCTTTGGAAATAAAAATGTCAAATTTGGAATAAATTTGGGTTGGACAACAATATATGAATTGCTAATATCACCTTCTTCAAACCAACTCCTTATGGACTGTAAGTAGACACGTCTTTCTCTTCACCCATATCTTACTAGCAAGGTATATTGATATTCATGGAGATTTTAGTATTCATTTCTCTCTGAAATTGATTATGAATTTCTATTGCCTTTACTTCTCCATTGCTTTATACTGAAAAACTTAAACATTAGACTACAGTTTTGTTTCATATTTTCTAGAATATGTATTTCATACTGCATTTGATAACAATATCTTTTTTTACTGAGTAGCATAAACAAAACTCTCTTGTTTACAATTTCTTCCTCTGTAAAGTTGATACTTTTCATCTATTAGCTATTTTATATGTTCTTAATAATTGTGTATAGCACTTATTTCTACTTCTATTTTGAAAACCAAAACAAAACAACAGACAGTAGTTTATGAACACTGAATATGGAGAAAAGCTACATTACAAAGCTGTTAGAATGAGAAGAAAAAACCATGCATTTCACAGACTTCATAGTTAATTAAGACAAGGAAGATGTAATTACCTACTTCAAATTTGGCCAAGAGAATATAATGAGAAATTTCATACAATTTTCACGTTCAAGACTTGTGGTTTTATGTTTTATCTGAAAGATGACATCTCCGGCAATAGGGTTCCATCTAGGATTCAGTGATAGCTAGGCAGTACTGATAAAATACCATCTATTGTATCACTAACTAATAATATCAGCAATGACAGCACTCTGAAATGGAGCAACACTCTAGAAATAAACCCTTTTCAGGGCGGTTTTCATGGCAGTTCGGGGGCAGTAGGATGCCAGGTGTACCTCTTTAATAACCTACAGTAATCACAGATGGTAGAGCAGAAGAGGGAGTAGATTTGCTATTGATATTAAGGTTTTCCTTCCTCATATTGAAGGGAGAGGACGACAGGACTAAATATTATCAGTAGTGAATGGAATTTTGACTCTGTACCCTAAGTATTGGCAAATAGTTGCAAAAGCAGAATACTCTGCCACATTTAAGCCCACTTCAAACTTTTTCAGTCTATCTCTCACTCACTATCTGGCTACTTAATGAATAGTATGTTTGATTCAAATTCTACAGTGAAGTCCGAACTTCAGCCATGTGATTGCAGCTCCATGTGCATATAGTCAAACTGAAATATAAAAAAAATTAGTTTTTTATAGCTGATCAACTATTTTCAGTTTAAATAAATATTATTTCAATAATAAGTGTTCTTTTAAGGAAAAAAAAACCCCTCTAAATATATGATTCCTGTCCCAATTTTCATGAAATTTTCAATTGAAAATTTTTCTAATATTTGTTATTGAAAAAAATTAAACCAGTATTTACCAAAAAGTTATAGAAATGTTTCAACTTGTTGTTTCTCTAAATGGAAAAATGTATTCATCCTCTGAACTGTGTCAATAGGATTTTTGGTATAAAAATTTCATAAAACGTGTGAAGACATGTTTAAATGTTATTTTGAGTATTATCCTACATAAAGGCAAAATTTGTGTAGTAAAATTACTTTCCTATGTTCCTATTCCTTTGTACTTGTTCTTTTGCTTATAGCTAGGTTTGCTGTTTTCATACTCTTCCTTATGTATCTTAATCTTCATACACCATGACTGAATTTATTCTTGCACTAGTACTTATTTTACTTGAAAGATCTAGGCATTGATTTCACGAATTTTTACTCATATTGTTAGGTTACTCATATGAGAATATCTGCTGAAGTCAATGCCATTTTTTTGTGACAGGAAATGTACATAGGTGTAATTAAATCCTCATTTTTAATAGTTACAGGCAAAGTAGCATCAGGCTTGCATTCTATAGTAACAGTGTTTTACTGTCCACAAAACTTTAGTGTCATTTCCCAGGAGAAAGCCTTCAGCAAAATAGACATACTTCAGAACCACAACTAGGTACAGAATACAAGAACTATAAAACTGTCATAAATGTCAGAACATATTGTAATCAACAGTCCAGTAGCTGTTCCTGGAAACCAGCCATTTATTCTAAGGAGTTCTTTATGGTCTGGTAAATTATATTAAATTTGAACAAAATTATAATGACATTTTATACCAAACAATATTTTAATAATCCAGAACATGAGATTTTCTTTTTCCTTTTTTCCCCACATTATCTTTCCATCCTTTATTTTCAGATTTTTGTTTTACCGTACATAACTGACACATTCTCCCTTTCTCTGTTACACATACACATTGACTTACACACTTACCTATATAATACCAACACTCTGATTTTAATCTTCCAGATGACAGTTTTTACCAGTGTGTCTTCATTGACCACAGGGGAGTTTACACATTCTTGGATGACTGGAGTGAAAGTTTACATTTCTTTAACTGGAGTTTTCTGTTGTATGACAGCTAAAGCTCGTAAAATTAAGCAATCCTCTCTACAAACATTGAGGAAGTAAAGCAAAAAAAAATAGAAGAAAATCTATGTGTTAAAAAAAAGGGTTTCTGAAAGTGAATAATTAAATAAACAGAAGCTAAAACAAGACAAAGAAATGTTATTTTTCTCTATAGAGAAATAGAAGAACATACAGGATGCAAAATTGTTATAAAAGAGTATTTCATATTTAACCATTAATCAGTATGTAGTCTGATATACATTACTTGTGCATCTATAGTTAATTGTGTTAACAGAATAATTGTCATTCTGTGGCAGGATATATTATTCATCTGTCTTTTTGCCTCCCTTTTTACTTCTGTCTCTCCTATTCATTCCTGCTCCACTTCACTCTGTTATGTGTCTTAAACTTGCATCCATCTTTTCTGTTGCTTTTGACACACTTTCTGTAGTCAAGAAATGGTGAGCACAGGTAATATATTATTTATTTATTGAACATTGTGCACATTGGGAGGCAAATTAATATTCTGTCCCTATCACTCACTGCTAGACATTGCACGCAGTTGGAACACATTACCACATTAGACCAGTTATGAGGCTTTAAACTAGATTTATGTCTTGCAAGTTTGAATAAGGAAACTAATAGAACACAAAATGAAGCAGTGGGAAAATTAGATTAATTATCTACATTTGAAGTGAAGTGTGTCTGATGCACTGTGTTGTAGAGGTTATTTTTGTACTACAAAAAAAAGCCTTAAATGATTGCGAAACATATTTATTTACATTTTTGTTATCCTAGAGCTTTTTTATAAGAATAAAGTAGGTATTTTAAATATTCTGCATCATTTTCCCCTCAGTTGTTTTGCTTTAATAGTGTGATGAGATAGGAAGAATTTTAGGCGACAAAGGGACTCTAGAAATTAATCATGGAAATACAAATTTGATTCTTACTGCCGAATTAGAGAAAAATTAGGTAAGAATTTTTCATGTAAAGTTGTTAATTTTGTGTCATGTTACAATGTAAGAAAAATTCTATATCCTGTGAATGTGTAAATGCAACTCTTGAATGGGGAACTCTATATGCAGTTTAAAAATGGATAATTTTTTTTTTACACCTTTCCAATTTTCCATCTCACCCATATAAAAAACTCTCTTATATTCAATCACAAAAAAATAGCAAAGTATAACACAGGCAGTAGCCAAATTGCACATTTACAAGTCTACTTTATTGTCACCTCAGCAAAGGCTGAGCTTTTGTTTCATTTCTAAAACTATTTCTCAATGATTTAGGCAATTCTGGCAGACTGAGACAATTCACCTACAAACAGGATTGAGTTCAGGGACCTCACATTCTTGCATCACTGTGTTGCTTGTTCCTATCTGCTTTATTAAGTGAGATTGGTGGTATTTAATAAAAGCAATTTACACTGGAACATCAGAAAATATTCAAACAAAACAGAATTTGTCTCAAATGAATTTCACCAATTTTGCGGTATCTTCCATATTTCTACACGTTTTTCTTTACATTAATAAAATCCACCTTTTGTAAACACTTGTTTTTTATTATTTCTATATAATTTATTTCTTTTCAGTTATTGGACCAGAAAAGTATTTTCTACAGAGCTGGGACTTTTAGAATGAGTAGTTAAATGAGTAATATCTAATTCCTATGCTTATGCAAAAAGAATATATATTAAGAAGTGCTGTAAAACTCTGATGTGATTTTAAATATAGTATCAAAAAAGAGGAAGAGAAGATATGGATGAAGAAAAATGAGAGGAAATCTTTCTTTGCCTGTTCATATATGCAGTTACACTGAATACATCCACACATATATATGTATGATAGAAACGTGCTTAACATACTTTTTCAGGTGTCCCAAACACACATTTGCTCTTCACAAAATATTTGTTTTAATAAAAGTATTTGAATTAAAAGGAGAGTTTATTGTATCTTTGTGCTATTGTTTTTTTTTAAAGAAGAGAGATTTTTGTGGGATTTTTTTTTAAAAAAAGAAGTAATATGCAAAATATGATAGCTGAGGAATGCAGGCAGTTGATAAGGGTAGCTACAGAAATATCAGTGAAATATGACTAAAATAAGTAGATATTAAATAGATGTGCTTCTAACGTATATACATTAGAATCACAACTAGTGATTTTTATTGATAATGCTATGACTGACACTAAAGAGAGATGAAAAAATTATGTATTATGATGCAGAAGAAACAGAAATATTTAATAAATATTTATGTTCTGCATCAGCAGGAAAACAACAAAACAAAAACAGCCCTCGAAACACAAGAATATATATCGGATTTTATATCAATAATAAGAATTATTGCAAAGAATATTAAAAATGTAGTGAAGTCAAATGCTTATTAAAATGCAGAACTAGAACACTTGAATCTAAGAACACCCAAGGAATTATTCAGAAATATCCATGAGCTGTTTAAGATAAATGTTTTCAAACAGTACAATGAAAAACTTGATAGAAGGTTTAAAAATAGATGAAATGCTGTATGGATTTTTGAAAAGGTTATATAAGAGGAAATTAAAGGACAGACAAGTTGATATCAATTGTATACAGTTATGCAAAAGCTAACTGGGATGCAATAAGTAAATAATTAAGAGTTAATAACATTCAAAATTAATTTCAGCCAAAGAAGCTTAATGAAAAATAGGCCTTGTTTTACAAACTGTTCAGAGCTTTTTTTATGAAATTACCAACTCAGTTGATAAAGGCCGGTTTGCTGAATAAAATATTCAGACTTCTGTAGAGTACTTGACTTCATGTTACATGACTTTCTGGTGTTAAAAAAGATCTACTGTAAAAGGAAAATACTCATATTTAATGTACATATACTAGTATGTTGCAGTAAAAAACTGTGGACAAGAAGTTATTAGTCTCTATGGATGGATTTTCCTCTGATTTAATACGTTTTTTTATCTCAGTCCAAGGCTATTCACTGTCTATATTGGTAGTTTAGAGGAAAATGTAAATGAACATTGAATAAAATTACTAAAAATACCAGAATTGGTAGAGTGGCAATAAAAAAAATAAAGAAGTACTTCAGGTAAACACATTAAGCTAAAATGTATTGTTTAGTAGTATTAAGTACATTTTAACAGTTTACTTTTCATCAAGAAGTGCTGAAAGATTCTGTCAGAAAAAACATTAGATCATGCTAGTAGGATTTGAGTTGATGCAACAACTAGATGCATATTCAAGTTGCAGTCTCCACAGAAAAAAAACAGAGGTCTTCTTTCTCCTTTACCTGTGCACAGTGAATTAAGGTTAGTTTCTTCCCCTGCTGCATCAAAGAAGAATAATGGAAGAAGAATACATAGGAGAGGGTACAGCTGCTAAATTTGAGACATGACCTTTACACTTTCATGGCATTTGCCACCTACAACCCTTCATTCCTTGCTATCACTGGGTAATATAATCCTCCCAAGGTTTTCTAACTAATCCTTGTTTACAGTTTGACCTCTCCTTTTTTACCTCCCTTTTATTCTCCTAAGAGCCAAAACCTCCATTTTGACTCCACATATTAGAAACATAGAGTCTGTAGTGCTCCCAAAGATCACCAATTAAATTTTATTACCCAGACGCAAATCAGAAATCAAACTTCAGCGCCAACTTTGCAAGGAGAAAAGTAGGACTATTTCTGCACTACTACATGATAATAATGAAGCTATTAGTTGACTGCTATGAAAAATTCTGGTGTTTTGTCTTAAGAAATGATGTTGACAATTTTAAAAGAGTTTGAAAATAATTACTGGAATTAGGAAGGCTGGGGAAAATGTCTCATGTTGGGAAACCGAAAAAGCTCAATGTATCGAGTTTCTTCAAAGACATGACTGCATCACAATCTACAAATGTCTAATTGAGAAACTTTGTGGCATTAGGCATAATGAGATGCAATGGTTAGAAGAAAATGTTAGGTAAATTAGACTAGATAAAAAGATCATTTCAGAGACATCTTCACTAGAAAGCAATGACTTCCCTATTAAAGTACTAAAAAGAAAATCAAAGAGAAGTTAGCAACACAGTCACTGTGTTTCTCCACTCTGTATTACATGAAATAAATTAGAGCAACTAATTCTAACAGTATCCTTGGTATTAAAATCTTAGCAATTCTCTTTATACATCCTTTACTCTCTTGTATGGCTGCCACTTTTTGGCTCATAGCTATGCACTTGACAAAATAGCCAAACAACTGCAATGCTTTTTCTATAGAATTTGGAAACTCAGATGAAGTTTTCTAGAAATACACTGCTGAATGGAGTACCTACTCAAGGTGGAAATCTTCCTAGTTGTAGCTTAATGTTCTTGGCTGAACTCAAGGCTGCATAAGGCCAGAAGATGCACAATCCAGCTACATTTGACAAATGTCTGCTACATATGTGCCGTAGCTCTAACACCCATAGTAAATATGTCCAACTGGCTTTTCTAGACTACATAATTGCCCATGTTAATTTTGGAATATGAACTTTCTTGGCTCCGGGTTGCCCCATGTTGTCTAATTGTTTGATATAGTCTTAAACTGTGAGGCAACATTTCCTCTGAGAATCAGTTCCCAGAGCAAGACACATTTGTTCCTTGAACTTCTGGCTAGACCAAAGAAACACTACTATGATGTAATGGTAGTTTATGTTATTTTTGTCACTCAGATAATTTTTTTGTTATTTTTCATGATACTGTATATAGTTCCTATCTCAGAAAAACTTTGAAAATATGAAATCAGAGATTATTTGATGACTCTTAGTTGGTATGTGTGGAGTCTCACACGTCCACTGGGAAGGCATATCATGGCAAATTAACTGCCTGACGTTTTTATGTTGAAAGTTATTTTGGACAGCAATCCTTCTGTCACAAAGACTAGGATTCACGAACTACAATTTCTGTGTTTATCTGTGACTCTCATAGTAGCACTTTTGGATTCTTTTGAGATTGACACATGTGCAAGTCCTATTTGGTCTCTAATGTATCTCTTTATTTAAGACAGTCTATCCATGTACTACATCTGCATGTCATTTTTTAAGTCAGAAAGAATACTTTATGACATTGCATATAGGTCTGGTTTGTACAAAACACTTTCAGGTTTCAGAAATTATGATGAGATGTATAAGTACCTGAACATGCAAACAGAATTTCGATCTGCTTTTCTCTATTTTAACAAATCACAACCCTTCTTTTATAATTATTGGTGTACTACCACATGTACACTTGAAATATATTTTGAGAAGGGTTCATTTTGTAGTTAAAAGATCTGTCAGAAACCATGCATATTCCCTTCTATTTGCCACATTTGTATGTTTGGAGATATGAAAGACCATCAAATCTATTAATTTTACTTCTGCTCATAATAATCATCAGATACTAAATTTATACCAAAGAATTTAACCTTAGATTAACTATAAGTATGCATATTTTTTGCCCATAATTTTGAGATTTTCAAGGAGATACATTCTGCAACAATGAATGTTAGGCTATCAACAGAACTGCAAAGTATGTATTGTGTTCAAGAAAATAATCAAATCTACAATTCCACTGACAAACATTGTTAAATAAGTAATACAACCAATAGTACACATAACAGTGGGAAAAATCTTCACTAAAAAAAGTAGACAACATATAACATCTGAGATTCTTTTTTTTTATTGTCCATTTTAATCACTTATTTAAATGTGAAATTTAAAAGAAAACTGCGTAAAATTAAATGTGCTGTCATGATAATCTAACAAAACCATTTTAATCTTGTTTCATATGGAGGTAATTACCACTGAGCAGAGAAAACAAGAAGAAAAAGGGACAAAGGAGAAAGATGCCAAAGGTTAAAGAAAGCATCCTCTTAAAGATCATGAAGAAGACTAGAAGGTTGCAAGGGACATTATATTCAGCTTTAGTGCTGACATAATTGAAAAGTTACCTGGAGTAAAAGTAATAACAAAATGAGAAAGAAACAGGGCAAAACATAAACCCCAAATTGTATGGTTTGCAAATGACCACAACAAAGTAAGACACTTTATGAATCTGTGAAAGATATTTTTTGGGTGAGGGACAGATGAATGGAAAGAGTGTTACAGGTTGAAGGGAACTATATAAATTTCAGTAAAAAAAATTTACATTTAATCTTTAACATTTTTAGATTAAATAGGCATTAAGTTGTTAATAACAAATAGTTAGAAAGGTATTACATATATTTATGCTTTATTACTGTCATGCAACTTGACACAAACACTAAAAAAAACCTAAAGTAGGTATGTGTGACCAAGAATATATTAAGACTATCTCGAATGAAACTCGGAAAAGAATCTGTAAGATATAATTTCTTAAAAGAATATAAAACTGCATCTGAAGAAATGCATATCCTGACAGGTCATCTAAAAGTTATAAATAACAGGCTATCTGAGAATATATGACTGAAAGTTGTTCAGCTTATCTGAGAATAGGTGATTACGTTTTAACTTCTCATTACCCGTCTCTGTTATGATTGGCAATACATTAAAATAATTTCCCCAAGTTGAGTCTGTTTTGCTCATGATGTTAATAGCTGAGTGATCTCTCTATTCTTATCTTGACACATGTACTTTCTGTTATATTGTCTGTCTCCTATCCAGTGGAGGAAGAGAGTGATAGAGCAGCTTTGGTGGCCACCTGGCATCCAGGCCAGGGTCAACACATTATGCCTATTGTTTAAGCAGCTTCATAGACTAAGATGAATTCACATTCTACTTCTCTGAACATATGAACATGGACCCTATTTGAGAAAGAAGTTACGTTTCAGACTAATCTATGTTTCAGATTAGGCAAAAAAGTAGTTCTGTCCTCCCAGGAAAATGAGTGAATTAATGAACTAGAGACTTAAAAGGAAGTCTTTCAGTCTCTTCTTTTTGCAAGTTTTGTGCATGATGTTGGTTCTTTGTATCTAAATTCAGGTTTTGGATTTGTTTTTATTTTGTTTTTATTTAGTTGTTTAATAAACTTAGGGGGTTTTAATTATCCCAAAGGCAAAAGACTTAGCATATAAGTTTATCCATTTCTCAGTATTTTCCTAATTCAACTAAGCTCCTGAATATGTACATGTATGTCTATATACACGCACGTGTGTGTGTGCATATATATATATATATATATATATATACACACACATATTTACATATCAAAGGCCTAGGAAAGCTTGCATGTAACTGCAAATCTGTGATTAAAGAACAACCATATGATGACTCAGAATATTCTAATTCTTTGTTTATTCACATTCCTAAAGAAAGGTCTAATAGTTTATTTTCTTCCAAATAAGTAGCAAAAATACAGAGAAGGTCCTTTTGTATATTGAATATACAGCATTTTCTGAAAACCATGCAAGAGGTTCTCAGTTATAAAGTTATGTTAAATGTGTAATAGGGCAGCTCTTATTGCTTAAATCATTTTAAACAAGAGTGAATAACATATTTGGAAATAATATACCAGGAGGAGAATGAACTTACTCTTTTAAGATCTCTCTGTCACTTCAGCACTCTATCCTAATCCATTTAATTAATTATGAAATCATTAATCAATAGGCTTTTTTCTACCAGCTAAAAAATGGAAGCTTCTGAAACAGTTATTACAAAAATACTCTATATATAACAGTAATAAAATTTTTATTGCTGTTTTAATAGATGGTACTCTTAAGTCTTTCCCCAGATTTCTTTTTTCTGAATTAAAAAAGTTCTTAACATTCTTTGGGAAATAATATCAGGTCAGTATTACAACTACAGGAATCTCTATTGAACTTTCTAGGGATTGTAGCATTATTCCTTCTTTCTTCTTTTTTTTTTCAGTTATGATGTAAAATATTAATTGCGATATGTCAGAGGTTCTGCTGTTCCTAAGAGAAACAGCTAGAGCAGATAATATGTTCTTGTTGTAGATAAACTCATATTTGTTCATCAAGAAACACTGGCATGAGAAAGGATGTAATAGGATATATTCATGTGGCTAAAATTGTCTGTAAATGACAATACGAGAAATTAAAAAATATTTTTGCGAATATGAAGCAGCAGTGCATGTACAGGGGTTAATTTTACACAGGAATCCATTTGCATTGTAAGTACTTGTTTTGCCAAGAAAAAAGTTTATTAAAGATGCAGTATCAATAGACGGACATATACTATTGCATATGTTACAAAACAACTGATGCTAAGAAGAGAAAAAAATGTGCAAGTGATTTATTTAATAGGTTTTGAGAAGGACATCTGAACACCAAGGAAACCAATATTGTTTCTGATATGTTATAAACAGACAATTTTCATTTTAAAAAACCATTAGTCCTCTGCAACGTTGATTTTAAACTTCATATTGTATACTTTGCATAACAGATTAAAAATTGCTTTTTCAAAATTTTTAAGGAAAATTATTTCCAACAATAACAATGACAACCACTACAGTAACCATTTTATCCCCCTGACTTATTAATAAAAATAGTTCAGCACAATACATTTAAAGAGCTGATCTATATGAAAGTGATTTAACAAATACTGACACATCAAAAGTTATTTTGATGTACTACAGGAAGACTTTAGCTTAAATAATAGGCTAAATTTCAATTAATTTTTTAATTAAAAACAGGTGCTCTGTCAAAAACAAACTCTAAATAAATGTCCTCTTCACATGAAAAAAACAAGAAAAAGTTCTTTATATCACTAGTATGAATTTATGTATAGTTTGCTTAAAAAATAATCTTTTTTACCTTTCTTTATAATCAAAAAGTTGAACTGACATAGATTCTCAGCAATATTACATTTAAGAAATGCATTGAAAAAAAGAATCTTAGAGCATTGAGTTGAGAGTTTCTGTTTGGTTGGGGTTTTTTTTTCATTTTGAGAATAGATGCCAAATTAGCTGTTTACACTCCAAGAAGGACCTTAGCCTGTTCTAAAAGTTATAAATTACTCTTGTTGGATTCAAAGATTTTTTCATGTGTCCTGCATAAGGATTTGATGTTCACTTGGTAAATTAAAGGGGATTTGAAGTTTAGATTGGGAAGTTGTGAAGATATTGCCAGGTGTTATGTTAATCAGCTTTACAGTTATTATTTATATTGGACAGTTTTGTAGAGTTCTGCAGATAAAGAGTAAACTTTCTGAAATCTTCCTAAGAAAAAAACAAATTGCTCTACAATATCAATATGAACAAGTGTAAGAGAAAATGTTGCACATTACTTCATAGCAGTCACTGTCTTTGCACTTCTTTGACAGTGATGTCAATGTCACTCCAGCAACAGTGTGTTTTCCTGTAGAGGAGAATCCCCACTTTCAGCAGACTTTGCCAATAAATTTAGAATAAACATTGAATCAGGAACATGGCCAGGATTAACATGACCAGCCACAAAGAAAATACTGCATAATAGTTTAAAATTCTTTCTTATAAGATGGCAATGTTAAAATTATGATGGACCATCAGCTGTGTAAATTAGACTTTCCAAGAGTCAAAACGTCAGTCTATCCTTCATAAATCAATTTTGATCCCAAAATAAGTATACTAGGCACCTTTGCAGATGAACTTACTGAGAGTGACAGCTCTGTTCTATGATTAGGCACATTGGTCAACATTCATTGTAGCAAATATAACTGAGGTGCCTAAAACAGGTGAAGTCCAGTTGCAGTGCACTTCCTCAAACACTAATAGCAAGGAAGAATGGATCCTTCAACAGACATTTTGTGAGAGTGCCTGCACACTCACCCTTTTCAGATAGCCTGCATAACATATGAATAAGAATGTGAATGCACATACTGTTTATAGAGATTGAACACAGATAAAGCTATCTGGAGGGTGCTTCCACTTAAACTTGTTGCATTAAAGATCTGACTTGAATCCAGATAGGGCAGCACTAGCTCACAATGGGCACTGGGAAGAGCCTGCACCCTGCAGTGAGGTGTCACCATGGGGCCAGTACACAGGGCCACTTCACTGCTGGGTGCAGGGTCCTTGTGTGTCCTTCCTCACACAGAGATGTACCATTCACATCTCCTGAAGGGTGTGAAGAAGTCGGGAATCTGCACTGTTGGGAAGGGAGGCTAGTGACCTCTGTGGAAGGCAGAGGAACTGTAGAGGGATATTAAAATTTTCTAAGGTTTAGTTATGGAAGGTTATTTATAAACTTACAGATATTTATTGACATTTTGCCAGTATCAAGCATTGTGGTTTAACTGTTACATTGCTGATATTGATCTTGAATGTGTAGCTCACTAGTTGCTAGTTAATTACATGTCAGTAGTAAATCACTAAAATTCTTTGATCCTAATTTAAATTGTTTGAACTGAATGGTTTTCCTGTGTAATAAATTTCAGTGTATCTAAAACTTAAATTATCTCTTGTAGTTGCCATTCCTCTCTGTTAGCGATAGCATTTGACTGTTCTAACTTAGGAGTCTTAGGAAAAAGATTAAACCATAGCTGAGTTACTGTGACCAGTAACACAAAAGCTGAGTAAATATCAGAATTGCAGAGAATCAAGTTGTAATTCTTCATCCACATTGCAAAGAAATTGTCACAACTGGAACAGCAATCCCTGTAGCAGAGACATCTAAATGGGTGAAACTGTGTTTTTAAAGTCTTGTTCTGGAGACCTGTACTGTTTCCCAACAGTAAAAGATGGTTGCTAAAAGCTTTCAAGCTTTATTGAAGTTGCTAAGCAATGATCAGAAAAAAAATGCTACAGCATTTTTTAAGTGTTTGGGATTTTTTGTTTTGCTTTTGTTTCTATTTTTTCTCCCAGAGTGAAGGAGAGTTGCATGATCATGAAGGAAATGTCCTAACCGATGAGCTTTTTATCATGAAGCAAGGACTACAAATAAGTGTCATCCTGTCATGAAAGTGCTTCTACTTCACACAGATCAAGAAAAGAAACAGAAGATTTAGACGGGACAGGCTGCAAAGGAACCTAATAAAAGATTCATTTCAATTATACAGATTAAATAGGTCAGTTAGCTAGGGAAGAGAAGAGGTTCAACGGCCCTACACACAGAAAAAAATCTATTCATTGTCATATCTGGAAAAGGATATTTTATTTTAGATTATTGCAAGCAGGGAGTTTTTAGTGTTTCCCCTCTACTAATTTTTATTCTACACTTTCATGGTGCTACATAGTCATTTGGATGAAATTAAGCTACAAGGCTATTTTGTGTAGTAGTCTCTTTTTGTCCTTTAGTCTGGCTATCAACACCTCAGGTAGAAAAACAAGAGGCGTGTTGCCCCAAGTTCTTCCTACTGTGCATATAGGCAGCCTTCCCCACGCCTGTGCTGTCACTCCTGCTGAGGCTAACAGCAACAATGTGTCATCCCACCTCCTCAGAAGTTCCACCTGTCTCTGCAAATCTGTTAACTGATTGTTTCCTACCATAACTAAGTGGCAACACAATACATTTTCTTACCTGTTTCTTCTCAATATTCACGTACCCTGCATATACAATACGCACTAAGGGCAACTGATGGCATAGCAGATGGAGAGAACAAAAAGTGTGTATATTACAGGAGGAAAAAATCATGGGGTTTTTCATCTTTTTTTTTTTTAATCTTTTGCCCTTCTAAATAAGAAATACAGTTTTTCCATTTTGTTTCCATTCAAAATCCATTGGCGCCTAAACAAGATAGCACAGTTTTCGACATAAATTTCTTTGTGTTTATTAAATTTTAAAGAACTGTAGCTTTTTATTGCTCACATTTTTCAATAACTATTACATTTCAGTTCTGACAGAGACTCACTTCTGTCTGCCAATCAGTGTCAACAGCCAATCTCATCAATGTAACTGGACATTTATTTTAGAAAATTAAGTTACATTCTGGTAAACATTATTGATCATGACAAGTGATACTATATGATTACTAACTGGGTAACTTCAAACATATGGAAAATCTCATTTACGGTTTCTTTGCAATGTGATTATCCAGGAAAATGAGTCACAATATGAAGTGATGCAGTGTATAACCATCATTGAAATGTAAATAATAATTGCTGCTCTAGTGGTATCTGGATATGTAATTATACAATACCTATTTTTAAGAAGTCTCAGATTGCATATCCCCATGGCAAGAAGCTACTTCCACGGGGAGCATTTCATAAATGGAGGAAATTAACAGGCTAAAAGCCAAATTATGACAGAATCTGACAAAAGCAAGGAGAAAATCAGTGTAAAGGATAATATTCCAGGCTTGACTTGCTCCATTATACTTAGCCATTACAGGGAGACTCTCAGGTCACTGAATGATTTGTTCTGCAATACCTGTAACTGTGCACAATAGGCTAAGTGAAAGGCAGTATCCATCATAACTGTGAATTGCCTTGCTTTTGTCAGTTTGTGCTATGCCTTTAACAGTATTTAAGTATGCCATAGGGAGTATTATTGTTAAAGGCAGATTGGTACTGAATTACCCAACCTCCCTGAAGACCTAAAGGAATGAAAGATGTCAGATCTGTGATACCTATACTTATTATCTAAAATTGCATCCTTAATTCTGAGCTTAATTTTTTTTGAAGATTTCATTTCTGCTTCTCTTTTGCTGAAATTCAAATAATTATTATAAAAATAAAATAGTTTATTGGTTCAGGACTTTGATGAATGATGATGCAAGTATCTTTTTCAGAGTATGTACAACGATTCTATGACTTTAATGGCAAAAATCTTGACCTAATATGAAGTCACAGTGAAGTTATAAATTTTAAAATAGGGTCAATTTCTTGTTTAAGAAGCATAAGCATCTAAATTTACTAAAGATATTTATGTTGGAGTATCTTTCTGACAGTGGTTTCCCAGTGGGTTTCATAAAGGCATGAAGAGTGTTTTCAATATCATTTCAGGAGAGCTGACGACTTAAGATAGGGCTCAAACATCAGATATTAAAATAGTGCTGCTGTCTTACAGGTAAATATTTTGTCTAATTACTTTATCTTAGTTCTGTTTAATATCTTTGTCCAGGTTCTGGATGAGGGAATCAAATGTACCCTCAGTAAGTTTGCACATAACATAAAGTTGAGTGGGAGTATTGATCTGCTTAAGGGCAGAATGGCTCTTCAGATGGCCCTGGACTGGATGGATAGATGGGCCAAGGCCAATTGTTTGAGGTTCAACAAAGGTAAGTGCCAAGTCCTTCATTTGGATCACAACAACACCGTGCAATGCTGCAGGCTTGGGGAAGAGTGACTGAAAAGTAGCCTTGTGGAAAAAAGACTAGGGGACGAGTCAGCAGTGTGCCCAGGTGGCCAAGAAGGACAATGGCTTCCTGGCTTGTACCAGTAGGGACAAGGAAGTGATTATTCCCCAGTACTCAGTGCTGGTGAGGCTTCACCTTGAATACTGTCTTTAGTTCTGGACCTCTCACTGTAAGAAAGACATTGAGGTACTAGAACTTGACTGAAGAAGAGCAATGAAGCTCTTCTAGGATCTAGAGCACAAAAAAGTTGCTGGAGAAAAAAGTTCAATAAAAGGAGGATGAGGGGAGATCTTATCATTCTTTATAACTACCTGGAAAGATTTTATAGCAAGGTGGCCCAAGTAACAAGTGATAGAGGAAATGAGGAAAGACTTCGAGTAACAATAGAAGAACAAGAGGAAATGGCCTCAAGTTGTACCAGGGAAGGTTTACACTGGGTATTAGGATGAAGTTCTTCACTGAGAGGATCGTTAAACACTGGAACTGGCTGCTGAGGGAGGTGGTTGAATCACCATCCCTGGAGATATATAAAAGATGTGTAGATGATGTACTTAGGGACATGTTTTATTCGTGGATGTGGTAGTGGTGAGTTAATGATTGCACTCAATCATCCTAAAAGTCTTTTCCAATCTAAATAATTCTAAATTTCTATAAGCTTATAATTACTGAACCATATGGTACATGTAAGCTGTGTCACTTCCATTGTCTCCAACCAATTCCAATGCAGAGAAGAATTTTGACTTAATATCCTGCTGATGTTAAAGCTCTAAGTAGACCACTATTGAGACTTAAGGTGCTGTACCTTAGGTGCTGTGCCAATAGGCAGGAGCTGTAGATCTCTATAGGTTTAGATAGTTTAGAAGGAATTTTGAAGAGCTAATTGATATTTTAATATTAGCAGAATCACAGGATGATTGAAGTTAGAAGGAACCACTGGAGGTCGTCTGGTCCAGCTCCACTGCTCAAGTAGGACCACCTACCACAAGCTGCCCAGGACCACGTCCTGACATTTTTCTGAGATGGAGAGATGGAGACTCCACAACATCCATGATCAACTTGTGTCAGTACTTGGTCACCTTCACAGTAAAAAAATGTTTCCTGATGCTCAGAAGGAATCTCCTGTATTTTAATTTGTGCTCATTTCCCTGTGTCCTGTCACCAGACACCAACATGAGTTTTGCTTCCTTTTTTTTCCACCAGCATATACCTATACCTTGGGGTTAATCGTCCCTAGATATATGACTTCTTTAAATCTTGCTTCAGTGTATCTAACTTTGGGAAGCTACTCTCATTATTTTATTCAGTTAAAAGTTTATATTAGACAGAAATAACCACAATTCTCTACATATTCAATGTCACTACCTACTTGTCTTTAACATGTAGAGAAAGGTTACCGTGATCTAAACATGCTGAGATATAAACATAATTTATAGATTTCTAAGCCAGGGATAGTTTAAGATATCCTTTATATATACCTTAGATTGCCATTATTCTGGAGTGCAGCAGTCTTCAGAAGGTAGAATACAATCAGTCAGAGAAGTTAACGTTGCTGACATATTTTGAGTTTTGTTTGCTGTGACTGTGTGTCAATAATCCAGTATCTCGGCAAAGAGTCAATCTGGATCTCCAGTATGGATTTGGTCCTCAACTCTTGTGTTAAAAAAAGAGACTATTTTCATTTTTAAAGTATTCTTTTGGGGAATTTGAGTTTGGTACTAAGCCTCACAAGCAGAAAAAATTATTTCACACTTGTTTACACAGGACAATTTTCCTGGGTATGGAAAACTGAGCAGGTTTTTTTGTTTGGTTGGTTGGTTTAGTTTGGTTTGTTTTGATGTTTTTTTCCCCTAAGAGGGAGCGTAGTATCCAAACTAGATATTTCAGGAATTATTGATGGTGATAAATTAGTACTTGTAGCCTTGTTCATCAGTTAAATTCATTATCTGAAAAAGTAAGTCACACATGAAAATCATATAAAATTAACACAACAGTGTTGGAATTAAGTAATAGTAATGACTGCTGAGAACTAACATCATGGTGTGACAATATGTTTTGGTACTAATAAAGCAAAGCATAAGTATTTGATAGGATTGAGAACACTAGGAAAGGATTTGGTAAGTGGAGAGGATTGAGCAGGGAAATTGCATGAGATGATCCATATAGGTCCCTTCCAACCTCTACTATTCTACCAGTCTATGATTCTACCATTCTATGATCAGGTCTCAGAAAATGTCTATCTGATGTATTGCAGCACAGCAATGTAACAGAGGTGCCACACTTCCAGGCTAACATACCCGTTTCTCAATTATTCTGCATCAATGTGTTCCTCTGTTAGGAGGTTGGGATGTCCCTTTTTTCTATAGTAGCTAGCAAGAGGGTAGGGGGTAATGGGATGAAGCTGGAACACAAAAAGTTCCACTTAAACATAAGAAAAAACTATTGTACTGTGAGGGTGGGGGAGCCCTGGCACAGGCTGCCCAGAGGGGCTGTGGAGTCTCCTTACTTGGAGGTCTTCAAGACCCACCTGGACATGTTCTTATGCGATCTGATCTAGGTGATCCTGCTTCTGCACGGAGGTTGGACTACCTGATCTCTAAAAGTCCTTTCCAATCCCTACCATTCTATGATTCTATGATTCTACATGACACTGTCTGGTGTCATATAAATGAATCTTTACATTTAAACTGGGGTAGGTACTAGAAAAGAGACTGTGGGAGAAAATATATCAGCATCAGGAAGGCAGCTTCAGTGTCATGTTATGTTTTATTTTCACAGATATCAACACCACATTTCCCACTGACTTTGGCAGTGGATGGTCAGATCACTGGTGTGCAAGTGAGTGGTAGGAACAGTACCAATACTAGCAAAATATGTGGCTACATAGATTACAAAGATGGTTTCATGCATTAAAGTCAATTTTAGTTGATAAACTAAATTATTTTGAAAAGACTGCAAAAATAGAACTCCTATGAGTAAATATTTGAAGAGTAAATTAGCTACTTGTCATTCCTGGCTCTGTGACCACTTATTTCATACACAAGCCCTCCTTCAATGACCGCTCTCTTATAACTTCACTCAAGGAACATGCATGAAAAATATAAACTACAGGCTTGTAGCAGCAGAAATGTAATTTTAGTTTAGTTCTTCGCTGAAGTATAGAATATAGCTTGTTTTGATATCACAAAATCAATTCAACTCTTTTGCTATGAAAAACTAGCAGGTTTTGCTTAGCAAGTACTTGGGAATTTGATTTATTGTGATTTTTTTTTTCACAGCAAAGTAGCTTCTGTGGGTTTCCTTTGTTATTTTTTTTTACATGAAGTGACAACTTTCCAAGTCTGAAAGCTGTCTGTGATTTGTATGGAAAATAAGAAAACACTTGAGGTAAAACCAGAAGTATAGATCATTTTTTCCATAGTATAACCCAGATTTTTTTTTTATAAAATCACTTAGATATTTTCTTTGACTCCTTTCAAGTTTTTTTGGTTTTTACTTATTAATTTCTAATAATACTGTCCCACTGTTATTTTTTTAATGTAAACTTTTGAAAATGTGAAAGGTCTTTTACATTATAATACTTTTTTTTACCTTATTATTTTTATGTGTTAATGGCAGATTCTTACTCTTTGTGTGGTCAGTCATTAAAAAAACCCATATATTGTACAATAGGGATAAAGGAAGACACAAATAATTCTATAAAGAGATATCATATATAGACAAGACAAGGGGTAATGAGATGAAGCTGGAACACAAAAAGTTCTTTTTAAACATAAGAAAAAGATATTTCACTGTGAGGGTGATGGAGCCCTGGCACAGGCTGTCCAGGGAGGGTCTGGAGTTGCCTTCCTTGGAGGTCTTCTTGGATGCATTCCTGTGTGACTTGGTCTAGGTGGACCTGCTTCTGCAGGGGGTTTGGACTGGATAACCTCAAAGGTCCCTTCCAACCTTGCAATTAATTGGATGGCTTCCATTTAGGCAACATCGGTTAGTTTATTAACTATAGTACATTAGAATCAGAGAATCATAGAATGGTACGGGTTGGAAGGGACCTTTAGAGATCACGTAGTTCAACCCCTCTGCAGAAGCAAGTTCACCTACATCAGGTCATATAGGAATATATCCAGGCTAGTCTTGAAGACCTCCAAGGAAGGAGACTCCACAACCCCTCTGGGCAGCCTGTGCCAGGGCTCTCTCACCCTCACAGTAAAATGTTTTTTTCTTATATTTAAGTGGAACATTTTGTGTTCCAGCTTCATCCCATTACCCCTTGTCTTGTTGCTAGCTACTCTAGAAAAAATAGATGTTCCAACCTCCTGACATCCACCATTTAGATATTTGTAAATAATAAGATCTCCCCTCAGTATCCTCTAGACTAAAATAGTAATATATTTCCAGAATTGACACAGTAGACAAAGTAAGTCTTAAAATTGCAAAAATGGAAAATAAATATCCCCAGTAGAATAACAATGATTCAAGAAATAATAGTTTATTTTTAATAGAATATAACCCAAAAAAATCACATATAAAGCATATAAACATACATATCTGTTTGTACTAAGTGTAGTTTAACTTTAGACAGTATTAGCTTTCTTCAGTCAATATAAAGTAGAATAGGCACAAGACAGATATTAATTTAATAACTAAAAAATCCTTTGCAAATATTGTCCTTCATGAGCTTTTTATATGTTAAGTTTATCTTATATTCAGTATTATACTGTTATAATTTTTCATTGACAGTTTTAAATGTTTTCATTAGCTGCATTACAGATATTGATATTTTTAAGTCATAATCACAGAATCACGGAATCTTAATGTGTATACTTGTGTTTTTATAATTCTGCAATAGTCTTGCCAGCATAACTTTCAGGTTGCATAATTTTCATGACCTGATTTCAGAAAAATGTCTAAAATATCTGCTTAGCTCCTCCTGGTTAAATATTAATATGATGCTTTATAACAAATAGTTATCTAAAATCCTGAAATATTAACAGATAGCAAAAGAAAATTATATTTTTAACTTTGGATAAATTCTAAGCTGAAATATATTTGTTTGCAGTTGTATAGATTATTTTCTGAATTAACTCTATCTTGTAACAAAATATGCCCTCCAGTGAAATTAATATCTATACCATTCTATATGAAAACTAAGACAAATCAGCAGAATAAATTCTGATATAAGTTTGAATGACTTTAACCAAGTCACCATATATTAGAAAAAAATCATTATATTATTAATTTTTTGCCCTTCTTAAAATTGCATTAAAAACAGTTATACACCTCAGTGAACTACATCTATGGGCTTTTCCAGATCTCATAGTCCACTTCTGTGGGGTTTTTTCACTGTCCTTTTTTCTTTAATTACTAAATAGTATTCATATTAGCATTGAAATTGCAAGCATTTTTTATTCTGTTTACAGAAAGTAGGTAAAACAAGAAGAGTGTGTCCAGCAGGTCAAGGGAGATTCTCCTCTTTTACTGTGACCTATATTCAGATATATATCCTCATCTGGAGTACTGTGTCCAGTCCTGGGCTCCCCAGCTCAAGAGGGACAGGGAACTTCTGGAGAGAGTCCAGCACAGGGCCATCAAGGTGATTGAGGTACTGGAACATCTTCCTTACGAGGAAAGACTGCTGGAACTGGGGCTCTTTAGTCTAGAGAAGAGAAGACTGAGGAGGGATCTCGTTAATATTTACAAATATTAAATGGTGGGTGTCAGAAGGTTGGGATATGACTTTTTTTTCTGTAATGTCCAGTGATAGGACAAGGGGTAACAGACATAAGCTGGAACATAAAAAGTTCAACTTAATAAACTTCTTTACTCTGAGGGTGAGGGAGCTCTGGCATAGACTGCCTAGAGAGGTTGTGGAATCTTCTCTGGAGGTTTTCAATACCTGCCTGGATGTGGTTTTGTGTGACTAGACCTAGGAGGACCTGTTTGAGCAAGGGGGTTGGACTAATTGATCTTTATCAGTAACTTCCATTTCTTACCAGTCTGTGATTGTGTGCTGCTAGGATCATTATATAAATACTGTGTGCTGCCCAATCTCTATACATTAATATTTATATTCAATTAGAAGTGTGTAAAAGGATGCAGAACCCCTTTATGCCTTGATTCATCCCACTCATTTTGGAATGTCCACTTTGGGATGAAATTAATTTCATACCTATTCATTAATTTTAACTTCTACTTTTAACTGCCCCTGTTAACTTAAAAAAAAATTAAAGACTGTAAGTTGCTGACGTATAGAGAACTACAATATAAATACTGAGAATCAAAATGTTGTAGTCCAGTCACTTTCAGTTAGATTAATCTTACTCATTCAACCAAGAATGAAATGAAGCTGTTAATTTGTTGGAGTTGAATCTAGAAATATAGATGACTTTCTGTGTCCTGAAGTAAATGTCTCAACTTCTAAACCACTTTTCAAATATGTATATGTTTTTCCAGGAAATTTAAAGAGGTGCAAGGCTTAAATGTTGTTTCTCCCATCAATACAGTCTATTGTTTAACCTTGGAATTTTCTTGCTTATATTACCAATTTTAGACTGCTTCTAGCAAGAAACAATGCACTCTTTGATGCTTTGTACCTGTCACATTTTAAGGGAAGTGAGGATCTTCACAAAACATTCTGATTTCAACTTCAGAATAGAACTCTTTGAGTATCTAGTATTTTATCTAAATACTAGTTCAAATCTAAGCAGTGCAAGTTCTGTCCTTTTATGTACATAACCGCTGAGAATCCTATCTAGGAATTACAGAAGAAAATAAAGTATAAATAAAAATGTAAAGCAGAATTGTAAGACTAAACCAATCAAGTTTCCTGACTGGATTTCTTTGTTTCTTTTTTAGGGAAAAAAATAAAATGAAAAAGAAAATACAACAAACCAATAAACCCGATAAAAGTTTTAGATAAAATATAGAAGTCTTAAAACTGAGACAGACATGTAGACATGTATACGGAATTTATAGTATGCCTGAAAAAAAAAAAAAGGGTTCTAGTACATTTCAGGACAGAAACATTCAAGGTAGCTGGCAGGGAGTAAATTACACAGACCTGATATAATGGAATTCCATACATTTTTTCACATTATTTTTGGTAAGAGCAAGCCAATGCTTTGAGACTGAGATTGGACTGCAAAGTGCAATATTGAAAGAATACCAAAAAATGCTTTTAATTGCAGAGAAGCATAAAGACAAGCTGTCTGTGACTTCAGGAGAAAAAATAAATTATGTCTTAAAAGTTATCTAAACTCCTTTCTTTGTTGGCAGTTTTACAACAACAGTAGTTCATGACCTTGTGACCAGACAGGTTAACTGTTTTCATCCCTTCATTGTCGATCTCTCTGTACACAGCCTGTTCACTTGTGATTTGTTCAGTGTGATGGTGTAAGCACTCAGTGCTTTGATCCACCATGTTCCTATAACAAACTACATTGACACAGACTGAACTCCAGATGGCACGTTCACTTCAACTGCCCTTGCTGGTTTTTAAAAGGCTTTGGAAACATTTGCTTTAACCTTATGTTTCATATCTCCTTTCTAAGGCCTGTACTGATATGTGCCTCTATTTAAAATATCCTCTGTTTAAGGTTGGTTTTGTTCTTTATTAATTCATTAGCTTGTTTCATCAATGTTTTAGATCTTAGACAAAGCAGCTCTCTAATTAAATATTTTCTATTTTTTTGTGAGTGGTTTGCTCTCAAAAGTCACTGTAAGATGGTGAAATCTTGTATTGGGTATAAACAACAATATTTAGGTGGGGGAAAGGGAGAGGACAGCAGAGGGGAGCTGCAGGAGTAGGTTCTGTGAGAAAAAGCCAGCAGCTGCCTCACTGCCCTGTACTGGATGCAGCCAGTTCCAGACCTATCACTAGCCACAGCTGAGTCCATCAGTGAAGATGGTGACAGAAAAGTCAGTTAAGAAAGAGGAAAACCCTGGGGGGTGGCAAAAAAAAAAAAAAAAGACAAACTTGAAGAAAGAAAGAAAGAAAACAAAAACAAATAAAAACCCAAAACAAAGAAAAACCACACCAAAAAATACCAAAGCAGTAGGAGGTACTGTATGTCAGAGCAGGTAACATCTCCAAAGAGACTATGGTCGACAGATAACCCATACCAGAGAAGGTACATCCCCAGAGAGTCATAGTCCATGGAGAACCCACACCACTGCCAGGGAAACAAGTAAAAAGGAAGGAACAGTTTAAGAAAAGATTAAATAATGAGGACAAGGCATGGCAGAAAAAGACCTCTACACCCTGATCCCAACCTCCTCCACTGTACATCACCTCACCTAAGGAAATGTGTTTTATCTACGTATTTATTTAGCCATTTGTATTTGTTTTTCAGTACCTGAAGGGGGATGGAATAGGGGAGCAGGAAGGTATTTGCCTTTTAGTGAGTCATTTTTTCATTAATTGGCAATACTTTTTGAAAGCTGAAAGTATGTTAAAATGATATGTAAGGAATCAATTCCAATTTTTCTTCTTTCTATCCCTTGGCTCCCTATTGAGAAATCTGCACTTAAACCTTTAGTTGCAGGAAAATATTTGTATATAGACAAATCTAAAACCCTTCCTTCCTTCCTTCCTTCCTTCCTTCCTTCCTTCCTTCCTTCCTTCCTTCCTTCCTTCCTCTTCCCTTTTTTTTTTTTTTTTTTCAAATAGATATCCCTATTTCTCTAGGTACTTTCTAAAAAGAGAAGACAGTAATGTGTGTCTTAGCATTCAGTACATGATAAAAACTATTTTGTGTCTCTTCAGATTCTCTCACTACTCCTACCACTCCTGCTACCTTTGTTTCTAGATAGAGCTATTAACAGATTGTGAGCCAAAAACATGCCAAAAAGCTCATGCAAGACTGAAAAATCTGTGGATGGAGAATTTTTTCATTTATATAGCACTTCTCACTCTGTTCTGAGACAGCTTTTACCTGCCTACATGGGCATCACTATTTGCAATCTAATGTCAATTTAGGTGTCTTAGAGAATGCAACAAACCATTATGGCCAGAGATGATAAAGGACTTTCTAAATGTGAGGGGCCAACATCTTTCAGAGGCAGCAACTGGCATCCAGGCAGCTAAAATAGACACCTGTGTTCAGACAACTGAATCTTAGACTGATGTCTCCTCTGTATGTAAATGACAGAACTAGCCTGGGGAAAGGAGCTTAACCAGCACAGTATTGTAATACTAATGCACCACAATATAATGACAAGTGAAGTCCTAATCACAGCTGCATAGGAAATAGTTTTCTGCCCACTGAGAGGTACTGAAACAAGAAACAAAAAAAACATAACAAAAAGTCATAACTTGCCCTAAAATTAGATGAAATGTAAAACCAAAAATAAAATGCAGAAAACTCCAGAAGTATCAATATCAACTTCAGTCTGAATCTTGAAATATTCTGGGTTTGAGTAGTTTGAAATATTTTTTAGCTCTTCTATGAGAAAGAAAGAATGAAAAAATTTTTTTTAAAAAAATCATTTTAAAGGTCATGATGAGATGGCAAAATTTTGAATCTGAATAAATATATCATTTTTCACTACCCCAAAGTCCTGTGATGATTGATATTATTTTAGAATCATAGAGTAACATTATCATTTTCATTTGACTTATGGGTTAATTTCAGAAGTGAAGCACTAGTGTTGTGTTCAGGCTGAAATTTGGTTTATGTATTTGAACAATTTTATATAACTTGAATGGTAATATTATACCAGGAGACATGCTCACTTAACGTTCTTTCCAGTTTATGGGATCAAACTAGAGCCAGTTTGAACAAAAGCTCAACTCCAAATGTTTCCACTGTATAGACAGTTTCAGTTGAGTCAAAATAATTGTACAGATATTGCGTAGATATAACCATAGGCAATATGGACTGTACTTCCTCTGTCATCCCTGTGGCCTTTTCAGTTAGGTGCATTCTTCTCTGAGTTGAATGAAGAGTAAAATACTGAAGTAGTTATGAAAAGGCAGCATCACACTTCAGAGATTTCTGTTGTCCCTATTCTCTAAATCTTCCCTTGGAGGGAAGAGGTTAAAAAAAACCCAAACAAACAAACAAAAAAGCAGAGTTCATAAAATCATTCAAATCTTTCTGTTCCTGAGTTGTTGATGTTTTTGGCAGAAGAGCTAGTTCAGGTCTACAAAGGTCAAAAGGCCTAGGGCCAAACTTGACATCATCTCTCTGCCTCTGGGCCACTTTTCTCCCCTGGGAATGAGCCATCAATTACATTGTTACAGATCACAAGCTAATAACATGCTGACAGTTTTTTAGATTCCTCAGTACCATCCTATTTAGGTCTCACATCTCCTCTTGTTACCTTTTGGGGGCTTTAGGTCATAGTGTTACTTTTGTGACAAATCAGGCTTTTAGTTTGTAGGTCTTGCAAGACTATAGTTCTTATGTTTACAGTAAACTCCTTTGCAATTCTTAAGTTAGTTTTGTCTCTGTGGCTTTGCAGACTGCAGTTTCTCAGGGAGCAGATAGGCATTGAAAAGCACAAATATCTTTATTTAAAACTTAAATATGACAGAAGGAGGCACATTATAAAAACTAAACAACATCAACACATGACTACTAGTTAATACCCATATAACTGCAGTCTAGCAAAATCTTAAAGTAAATATGTGACTCCAGAGTAGAAGAATATGTCTCCGTATTCTTGTTTCTGACACATTTTGTTGTCAAGCTTCTGAAGCAAAGTTGTTTCCTTCAGGAAGTAAAAATTTTGAAAGAGCTCATAATTTATACTAACAGTGTTGTGAATAGGCTTGTGATTTTCGTTCTTGAACCCTCAGGAGTACTGTAGTACTTGGCAATCATTAGAAATCCTGTAGAAAACATAGATCATATAAAAATATTGAAACTTCCACTGTCAGATGCCCTGTGCTGTGCATTTACAGTGTTTAGCTTGCAATATTTATTGCAAATCTCTAAATCAGGAATGCTACTCCTTTAATGGTGCAAGTCATACTGCCTAAACAGAGCCTATGTCTCCCATGACTAAGAAAGAGCTTAAGTGCTGAATTGAGAGGCCTAATGTTAGACATTGTGAATAACTCCTCTGCCCTATATCAATAGAATTCATTTGAAAAATAAACTTGAAAATTTTCTTGTTTCTAAAGCAGTAAACTTGTTCCATGTGACATCATGCCATTATTTTTTTTGGTTAAAAAAAAATCCCAACAATCTAGTTGTTTTTTGCTTATTATGAAAGTCAAATTCTGAAGAATAGTTGAAAGGGCTTTTGAAGGCCAAAAGGCAACATGTTATTATCAAATACAAGGTCATCTCTTAGAAAACTGCTTTTATACTCTGCTCAGCTTATTCCCCTCTAAATGAAAGGGAAATTTTAGTGGGCTTACATGGCCAAGGTTTGGTAGCAGAGAGGCTACAAGGATAACTTCGGTGAAGAGCTGCTAGAAGCTTCCCCTCTTTCTGATAAGTCCTGTGCCAGCCATCTCTGAGATGGACCTGCCGCTTCTATTCTTAGAAAGAGACCATGAAATATTCTTCTGTTTATCCAGCCCTAAAAACTGTTGGGATTTTTTTTGGTTAGGTTTGATTTGTTTTGATTCTGGTTTTTTGTTTAGTTGGGTGTCAGGAGGTTGGGACATCTGTTTTTTTCTATAGTAGCTAGCAACAAGACAAGGGGTAATGAGATGAAGCTGAAACACAAAAAGTTCCACTTAAATATAAGAAAAAACTATTTTACTGTGAGGGTGACAGAGCTCTGGCACAGGTTGCCCAGAAAGGTTGTGGAGTCTCCTTCCTTGGACGTCTTCAAGACCTGCCTGGACGTGTTCCTATGAGGCCTGATGTAGGTGACCCTGCTTCTGTAGGGGGATTGGACTAGATGATCTCTAAAGGTCCTTTCCAACCCCTACCATTCTATGATTCTATGGTTGGTTGACTCACTGGTCTGGTTTTGGGTTTTTTAAAAAAAATTCCCCCAGAGTTTAATCCCATTAGTTCTACACTAGATTTTATGGGTTTTACAGCACTAAAGTTTTATTACTTTCTATTTTTCAATATTATATTCAATTCCCTCTGTGATAACCTATTTACAAATCAAATTTAAATCCTTTTTAAGTTTCACTATCTGTATGGCCTTCATTCATCATTGTTCATTTTTTTGTCATCAGAAAATGCAACTAGACTGTAGTTATTCTCTGTGTTTGTAGATCATCTTTCTAAATGAAAGCACATACATGCATGGCAGACTTTAAAGCATTAGCCCCTGCAGACCTGAAATAACACTTCTTTTACTTTGACATAACTTCTTTCACAGAAACTAACTATAGCTGTTGCTTGGCTATTTTTCAACCTGTTCTGTATCTCTGCCCATGTCCTACCCTGAATCCTTGCTTCATCTTGGAGATTAAGCAGAAATTTGTCACGTGGAATGTTGCAAAAGGCTTTCCGAAAAGTCAAATGTATTATATCATCTGCTTTGCCCTTGCCAACCCTGCCAATACCCCTTTCTGTTAAATCATCTTCCCAAAAGTGTAGCAAAAAAACCTATTGGGAATATTATCTGACACAACTAATAGGTCTTTATTTAGCGATAATTGATTTTATAGGACATGCTTCTGCCCAAAAGTTACCTTGTAAACCCTCCTCTCTGCATTTACTCTAACAATCCCCACTAATAGTAGTAATGCAGTAATAGTACTACTAATAATAGCAATAATTATTCAGTGCTTCTTATCTACTACCTTACAATGTGTAATCTGTTTAATTCCAGAAAAGTCCCATTTGCAAAGGTAGTCCAAATAAATACATATAAATGTATCCAAAAGTTTAATCGGCTGGCAACTTAGTAAGTGATTGTAAAACATGGCTGCTCCTTAATCAGAAGACAAGAATGATCCTCTCATATTTTGTTTTCTGCTTGATGTTTGCAAACCAAAGTTCAGAGGTAAAGAGGATACTTTTCTTTTATTACTATGCCCCAACTCAGAATGAACAAAGAAGAGAGAGCAGATAATGGACTCCATTCATGAATGTAAAAGGCTATTTCTGAGCAGTTACGGCATTGTTTATGCCAGTAAAAATTACATAACCCCCATTTTCTATACAAATTATATGTTTTCTATGCTTCATTGGACATTTTACATAGAATGTAAATGGAGCTTTTGCAATAGGTGGTACAAAGACTGCTATCAGAGCCAGTCTAAGTCTCATTATTAGGGCTAGATGAAGCATTTGGCTTTCTTCAGCTTTTTGTCAAAGTCAACTGAATCCAAAATTCACTTTAGGGTTTCTCTTTTTATTTCCTTTCTGCTCCTAGTTTCCTGAGTTTTCCAATGAAATGAAAATGGTATTTTTCCAATCAAAGCTGTTGTAACTACTTTAAGATACAGATCAGACTTTAATGCGATCCATTAAATGTTGCCAGCCTGGGACAGGCAGAGAGCTTCATGTGTTGACAGCACAGCAGGTCTGCCTGGCCAAGGAAAAGGTCAGGCAGTTGCACAAAGCCAAAACACAGCACAACAAAACTTATCAGCTGTATTGCTGCTGTGAACATGAGGAGGTCATGTGAAAGGAACTTCCATTTCTCAGTCCAAGTACTGCTAAAGTGGTATCCATTCACCTCCACATGATGCTATAAATTAACCTTTTGAAAGCAGCTTTGGACGGGATTTTTGGTACCTAATTTGAGCCTGAAGTTCAAAAGAGCTGGCAACCTTGTACTTATACAACTGAATTTGAAGATAGCAATGAGTTCTGCTCTTTGAAATCATGTTCAATTCATGTACAAGGCTCAATTGAGGTTACTTTTGAAAAAAAGGCCATGTATTTGAACACATTAAAGCAATAGAGCTGGATTAATCCGAACTGTGCTACTTCTGTATAGGAGCAATTATTTATGTATAGAAAAACTTCTACATATAGAAATATTTCTACCTATAAGATTACCCATACACATAAACAGATTAATTTTGCTATATTGCATTGTTTATTTCTCTTCCAGGTAGACTACATAACATTTATGACAAATCTTTTTTCTAACATTTGATTCAGAGTGGATGCATATTTGTCAGTTTGATGAGTCTCTCTCTTTTCCCTTGTTGATAGTTAGACAAGAAAATATTGCTTTTAGGTCCCATGGCTCTTTTTACAATTATTCCCTGAATAACTAATACTTAAAAACTCTCACAACTGAAGCAGTTTGTAAACTAAGAGGTTTTCCAAAGTAGCAGCAGAAGTCAAGATGGATGCTATCAATTCTGTCTACCACATCTAAATCCTCCTTTTCACCTACTAATCAGAGACAGTACTGACCAACCAGGGGCAAGAATTTAAATCCCTCTCAAGTCAAAAAGCATCTCTTTTCTCTCTTTGTAGCATTCAACTCAAGGAAACTGCATTCTAAAGCACAGAAATTACCCATTAAAGTTATATTTATGATTAGCTTTTCCTTGCTTGGGTGGGGTGTGTGCCGTGTTCTTAGCTACTATGAATAAGCCTTAGTTCCTTTGGTACCTTCTCCAGAAATATTAGTTTGGAATCACTACATTTCATTCACCGATGAGGTAAAAAGAACCTAATTATTCTGACAATTTTATCTAAGGCTTGCAGATTTTTCTGTACTGAGTGTATGAAAAATAACTTCTTGATGAATAATGCTTCAGGAGTACATTTAGCATCATCTGGAAAGGTCCTCTTTACACACAGATATGCAATTCTTCTAGTAGATGATAAAAGCTAAATTTGCTTTACTTCGGGTATCACTATCCCAATATACCTATGTATAGATAAATACACTTACATATTTAAATCTTAATTGAGACATAACAACTCCTCTGCAGAAGTGTGAATGCCAGTTAGACAACTTTTTAACTTTCTCTCATTAGCCATAGGGTTCCTGTCTCACGATTCTTTGTCTTGCAGTTAAAATTGTGGGTAGATTTCACCGTTGATATGTAAGCACCAGAAAGTAATGTAAAATAAAAGCCAGAAATGTTTTATTGATGGGTTAATACAAAACATACATTCAAACAATGGATAAAAATAACTTTAAAATTCTCAGTTTGCAAAGTCAAACTTTTAAAGGAGAAAGTGCTGGTGAATCCAGTTGGACTTGATCTGAATGTTTTTTTCCAATTTAAATCATTCTATAATTCTAAAATTGTTAAAGTTTTGCTGCATCTTGTAACATGATGGAGGTGAGGCTGCTACATTACTCTGTTGTCAGGCCCAGACAGTAATAAGGCTGAGTATGCATTTCTCAAAGGCATCCACAGGAGCATTGGCAATATACATTGCAAGACACACAGAGTGATACAGATAGAAAGGTACATATGAATACCTGTACTCATGTGAATACAGATAGCATAATTTTCCACTCTTGTTCCCCTCTCTGTCAGTTCAGGATGTGGGTCCGTTAGTGGAAAATAGTATGCAGATGTACAAAGTGGATCTTTCCAGCAGTATAGACATACCCTAAGAGCAGGTGAAGGGCCCAGATCCATGCTTTCCACACTTGTTGGCATCTTCAGAGCCGGCAGTGCCTTTCTAGCTCCTGACAGCTCAGAACCCCTCATGTACACATTTGTGTACACACACACACACACAAGCACACACATACTGTTGATCCCTCCAGTACATTACCTTAAACACGCAATCTACCCAGTAGCTGACCCCTGGAATCCTCTTGTCTCCAATCGAGCCACATAAATGAAAACAAGTCACTGCAGCCAGCTCCCCAACCTCATGGTCTCTTCAGTAGATTATTTTAACACTTCTGGTCTCTCCAGCTGCCAACTTCCAGGCTTTCTGGTCTCTCCAGTATCATGTCCATGCTTCTAACTGCTTTGCTCCCTGGTTTCCAAGCCTCTTATCTTACTCATGGGCTTGTCTGCCTTGATAATTGCAAGCAGCCACACTGACACATATAGCCACGCTGACACATATAGCCATACATATAGCACACCCTGGGTACCGGCACTTACACACCTGGGCCCTTATGACCTGCAGTCCCACACCAGTTACAGGCACTCAGACATGTATATATATATATATACACACACTCCTCACCAAGGAAAATATAAATGAGATTTGGTAAGAAGATGGGACAGACTAGACTGATCACTGACAGGGCATGCACAGATAGCATGTCCCATGGTAGCCCTGGCAGGAAATGTGGCCAGGGCCTGTTTCTCAGATCAGCTTATTAAGACTCTTCTGCTAGGTACTGTTCTCTGTGCTCCTTTGTCTTTAGTGTGATGGCATTTTAATCAAGTAATCGAAATTGTATAACTAACCACATTCTGTTCTTCTAAAACACCGAAAATTAAGATACAATTTGGTCTAAATGTAGGAGTTTTCAGTTCTTTGAATCCACAAGACCACTCTACATCATTTTAATTGAGTTTTATCAGTCTTCTTCAACTCCCTCTATTTCTGTTGTGTTAAGTGGAGAGTAGTAAAGTCTCCCAAGGGATGAAGGTATGTAACTAGGAGTCCACTTGAAATGATTCTATGAGGAAAATTAATCTCTAAAACTGAGATTAGGTCTCACAGAATTGTTATGATTGGAAAAGACCTTTAAGATTGAATCCAACTTCTCACACTGCCAAGTCCATCACTAAACTGAACTAAACCAAACCATATCCTTCAGCCTCCTCACCTCCTTTTACTGTCTTCAAACTGTCCTCTCAGTTTTCTTGATATTTCCTGACTTATTAGTTATAAATTCTGTATTAATGACACAAAGTCTGTTTCAAGTGTTAAATGCAAGAGGATCAGGCCCCCTACAGTGTGATGGGGAGGAGAAGCTGGGAACATAAGAACAGTTTACCATGTTATCATGTTACTGAGTATTGAGATAAGAACATTTTACTAACTGAAATGAAGGTACAATATAATCATAACAATAATAACAACATATTGCAATAATAATAGTAATGAAAAGCAATACGACAGAGAGGGAAAGAAAAATAAACCAAAACCAAAGTCAAGTGATGTACAATGCAATTGCTCACCACCCACTGACTCTCCCCCCGTTTATATACTGGGCACACAATTCTGTGATATGGAACAGTGCTTAAGCTAGTTGTGGTCAGTTGCCTTGGTCATGTTCCCTCCCAACACCTTGTGCACCCCCAGCCTCCTCACTGGCAGGGCAAGGTGAAATGCAGAAAAGGCCTTGATGCTGTGCAAGCACTACTCAGCAATAACCAAAACATTCCTGTGTTATCAACATTCTTTTCAACATACGTGGTCTGTACCATCTGCTAGGAAGAAAATTAACTCAGGACACCAGGACACGTAAAAACCTTTAACAATGAAACTAGTCCTTCCCTTTAGTCTGCTGGGTGTGTTTGGAAAGGAAAAGCTTCAAGGATATTTGGAGGGTTGTGTGACAGAAGGATGATAAGCAAGGCTAGAGAACAGCAATGAGACTCAGACAATAGTGACAAGGGCTAGAAGCTGACAGGCAAGTCTCTATTTCAACAGAAATTCTTCCTAATACTAGAAAGGCTTGTACTAAGTTTGCTGCAACACCTGTATTCACAAAGTTAACTGAAAGCAAGTGTGAAAACAAGGGATATTCTTCTAAGAATGCATGGGAACAGAAAGGAGTTGCAAGAAACATTTTTTATTTATTTTCTGTCATTCTATATTTGAAAGGCTATTATTATGATTTATATTCTAATTAAAATTAGCATTCTTTTGAGAAAATCCTATTTTTTTTGGTTTTAGGGGTTTTATGTTTGTTTTTTTAATGACAACGTTCTGTTAAGAAAATACAATGAAAATTTCATATCTGTTTCAAATATAGACTACAAGTCCAAATTCCTTGACAAGGACCAAAGTGAGGATCTGCAGGTAGCAACAACATGGGTCTCTATGTGACTGTTAGAGAGAATAGAGGAGAAAGACATGGAAGAAAGGAATATAAATAAAACATTAAGGTACTACAAAATTATCTGAAATAAAGAAAACACAATGTAAAGCCGAACTGGCCAGATGGCCAGAAGATCAGATATGATTTGAGAGTTTTGTTTTCATCTTTGATATTCATGGAAGCAGAGAAAAGGAGATATACCAAGGGTGCAGTTTGAATAAATTGGTAGCTGTAGCAACGTTCACTAAGAGGTAAAACTTTTGGTTTTTATAACAAAGCTGGTAAAACAAAATTAATGAAATCTGAACTTTATTTTAACATTATTAAGAGTTATTTTAGAAATTGTTGTGACAGTTTTCAAACAGTTTTACTTTTTACTTTATGTATACTGTATAAAAGTCATGCTTTTTTGATTTGAAAAAGTCTTGACAAACATGGATGATACTTTAATACTTAATTTCGTTGTACACCTTACATATTTTGTTACAGTTTGTAAATAAAGTGGGTTGCAAAACACTAATAGTGGAGTGGAGCACGAGGAAGAAGAGATATAAATGAAAATGGATCCTAATTTGAGCTACCACAACCAGAAATAGCATTGAGTTGACTTCAGTTTCAATTTAAATATAATTAAATAAAAGTATGTAAAAAGAAAGACAAAATAAAGAAATGTGGAAAAAAAAAATCTTTACCTCATCATGTTACTACCTTCAAACTTTTACTATTAATAAAGAAGTAGTAGAGTTAATGAGTGAAGTTTTCCCCTCATTATCTACATGTGAACTAGATGTCTATGCTCCTATTATAATTAATGGAGACTTAGGATTCAGCTACATAAACATGGGTATATACTGCCAGCTCAGATTCCAATACACCTAAATGGAGCTGGCAGGCTACAGACAAAACTTATGGAAGATCTATGGCTTTTTGGAGATCAGCAGCTAGAGTTTGGGAACAATGCCTTGTCTATCTTACATTTTGATACCTGAAGCCTGCTTAAATGACTGCTGTAGTTACAGATGCAAAGACATTCAGTGAATCCTGATCCCAGAACTTGCCATGTTAGCTGCCAAAAAACAGATGTCTATTGTGATTTGAGGTACTGTAACATATTAAAGACATCTGGGTTAACATCCAAGACACAGGATCTACAGGAGATCTGTTACCTTGACAAAGAAGAGTTAGAGGCCAAGAAAGCATTTTCAAGAGGTAAATATATTTAGGGAAACATAGTAAGGCAAAAATATTTGATTTTCAGTTTAGTGTGATATGTTCAGACTTGTAGCAATTTGATATCCTTCTCTCAGACAAAGATTAAGTTGCCTGTTCCCTGGGCTCTGGATTATTGCTGAAGAAGCCCACGATTGATTTATACTGACATTCTAGATCACAGAGTTCTTTATATGCCTAAACAGAAGCACGCAGACATCTTTAGATCAATCTTTAGCTAAACAGTTAGATGCCTGGTGTTTTATCTAAGCTCCATCAGGATTCACTGAGGAAGCACTTGAACTCTAATTCCCTAGTGAGAACCCCTCTATTGACAATTTTTGAATCACCTTGCAAACAAATTCTTTTGTTTCATCTGTTTCAACATTCCAAGTAAGTACCTAAAAATAGCCTGAATCTTAGTAGCTGATTTAAATGCTTACATGAAGTTCTAATAGATCATACAAATTTCCTTTAAAAATGTGATCCCATTACTCCCTCTCATGTCTGATAGAGTCTTCGAAGTACATGTATCTTTCTCATCCTCTTTGAAGATGGTTTGGTAGAAAAACCTGAGGATTTTGTTGTGGGGTTTTTTGTTGTTTTTTACTGTCCTTTGTCTCACACTTTCAGTATTGTGTGTTTTAAGGACAACAATCTGTTCTGTATTTATATTTTAAAGGCAAGACAGGATGCTGAGTACCAGAAGCAACTCACAAAAGCAGAGCTAATTTTCTCTTGTCCATAATGTGTATGTCTGGACATAATCACAATAATCCTCTAGTAAGTTATCAAGCAGGTAGAGGTAAGATGCAGAAGGAATTTTGTTTTAAACAAATTGCCAATATTCCTGTAAGTGTATGTCAATCTGCAGTTAAAAAAAGGTATTTTGTCCATATGTGTGTTAACAGAATTTGGATTTGTTTATTAAAATATGAAATCCACATTTCTGTGCTCTTTATGGATACTATTTTGTAGCCATTGTTAGATAATATTGAACCCATATAAGCCTGAAAATGTATCAGTTTAGTCTGAGTGGCAAGTGTCTTAGCCTCTGTATGTTATTTTTTATCAAAATAATGGATAAATATCTGAAAGGTGTGGAAAAGAATATTTTTCACCAGCTGGACATCTCTCTTACAAACAGTATGTCTGCATAGGTAAGTTACACATTGAAAGGTGAAACTATCATCCCATCACTCTGAGAATAGATTAAGTTCATACAAATTTTAAATCTCATTAAAATTATTGTACTAGAGATGAAGAAATGTTGTGCTGTTTCTGTTTTCTAGTTTTCATTTTTTTGTTGATTTGTTGTTTTTTTTTCCCCCTATTACATTCTTGTGCACTTAAAACAGTAATTCAGGCTATTTCCATGCAAATTATACTTTTCCTGGATTCATTAAATGCTCTTTGCTGAGACCATAACTGGACTATCTTCTCTCAAATTATCTATGCAGAATATTGAAAGGGTCAAAACAGTGCAGCATGCTACTGTATTTCACAGAATAGAAAAGCATGCAGATTGCTCTTGTTTTTCATTCTTGTAATAGGAATAGTAACAAGAAAAGAAAATGACTGAAAATGATTTTGTTCCCTTGTGTCAAATACCATAATTAGACTAAGAAATGCTGCAAATTAACCCATTCTCATTACAGTCACTATATTATAATTTCATGGTCCTCTTCTGATGCTGTACTCTTGCTAAGCACATTTACATCTCATCAGCGAACACAAGCAGCAGATCTGCTGGTGGTGAATGCTTGATTCACTTAAATTTATGTCTTCTTTTCAGCTGGGGAATCCATTGTGTGAGCTAATAGCAGGTTTCCCATTTGAAATGACTGCAGATCTCTTCACATTTGGATACAGTGCAAGCATTGTCATAATTTTTTTTTTTAATGTGTCACATAATTGTCACATTACACTACGTGAAAGCAGAAGAAAGGAAATTTTCAACATCTATGAAACACAAAGGGCAGTACTATGCTTTGCTTTCAGTGATATTTGGGGGAAAGACAAGAACTTTTTTCTCTTAAGCCAAGTAGTGAGTATAGCTGCAATCTTTGTGATTGCCTGCATGAAAGATGGAATAACAATTTCGTTATCATTCACTGTATTTCTGCAAGGACAGTTGCCAAAAAAAGAACTTTAGTAAACAATGGACAAATGTATCCTCTTATAGGACACTTAAATTGCTATGTCTGTATTACCTGACTGATTTGTGGACACTCTGAAGCATAATTTCCATGAACTTTTCACAAAATTTCATAGCCATGCTATTAGCTATAGCTAATAAAATGCTATAAAAGTGAAAATTGAACTTTAGTGCTTGTCTTATCTAACTACACTAGGTTGCTTTCCCAATTCAGGATTTGTAGAGAGGAAAAGCTGCATTTGAGGTGTTTTGTCTTGTTTTCTTGTGCTTAGTCTAATAGCTAGAGAAAGAACAACCTGCTGTAATCTAAGAGAGGTTTACTGTTGATGTTAATGGGATAAGAGTTCATCAAAAAGATTTTGTCTATTAGACAGCAGTAGTACATGCATTACCTTTATAAGATATTGGAGACTGACATAGGAGATGCATGATCAGTGACTCAAAACATGGGGTTATTTCACCTGTCTTTAATTATTACTGCTTGGGTTCACTTAATCTAAATTTAGACATTTGCAATACGAATGTTGACATCTAAAGTAGGATTCAGTTGCCTAAACATAGGAATTTAATACCTAAGATATTGAAGGCATGCACAGGCCACCTAGGAAGGACATAGAACTTTGGAGACCCATATACTCTGGTACTAAAGCTGACCATCGAGTCTGACACAATACAATATAAAAAATATCACTGTATAGTTACATTTAAATGACAGAAAGTCACGCTAACCTTTCTGTGTGGATGTTCTAGATTCAATTCAGTTGTCTCTACATTGGTGTATTTGAGACACTCTGCTGTATTCTACTTAATCACCATCATTCATGCCAATGGAATTGAGTTTTCTGCATGTATTGTATCATATGTGTAACTTTCATCAAAGTGTCCTGAACTTTAAGCTCTCAACAGAATAGTTTCTTGCTTTCCTAGTTAAATCTAACTAAAGTTATAATCAATGAGAAAAAAAATCCTGACTTCCAGATCATGATTCTTCATGTTTATGTTTGGATGAGATGAATAACACTCTGTAACGATTTTGGTCCTTTCCCTTTCCCTTTCCCTTTCCCTTTCCCTTTCCCTTTCCCTTTCCCTTTCCCTTTCCCTGTCCCTTTCCCTTTCCCTTTCCCTCTCCCTTTCCCTTTCCCTTTCCCTTTCCCTTTTCACAGTTTTAGAAGCTACACAATTTTCAGCTATGAAGATTGACATGTCTCCTTGTCTTACTTTTCCTCAGATTTTCTTGACTTAGTCTTCTATTTGACTAAGAGTTCAGTAACTTGGTAATTCCATAGTTTTATGCAAGCCAGGTTAACCATTGCCATGAATGAAAGGTTAGAGGTGAAAACCTGCACTCAGTTATATCAACACAATTCCAAGAACATGTGTGCCACAAACCTGAAGGTTAATCTCTTCCATGATCCTTTTTTTTCAAAAGTCTAGTGGTAGATATCTAGAGAATACTTCTTCATCTTTTGACATAAAGGTTTTTTTTAGATATATTGAGACCATAGTTGCATTTAGATGATTCTGGTTTTAATCCCTTGATCAGTGAATTTGAGTTTTTCTGTTTCATCGTGGAAACTTTGTGCTTTCATAGAATCATAGACCTTGAGAGATCATCTAGTCCAATCCCCCTGCAGAAGTAGGTTCAACCCACTTTGAATTTGAGTTCCATAGTTTAAACCAATAATTACCAGAAAAATATGATATAATTCACTGGTTTATAGAACTCCATCATACTCATTTTTGGTTATACTTTCTAATGACAAAAAGTCATTTTTAAGCTTTTGCATATAAAAATGTCCCATACTTACCACCTTTATCACCTTTCAATATACCTTCTCTCATTCTGCCTTTTTTTTTAAAGGTAAAAAAACTATGATGTGAAATAATGTAACAATCAAAACAAACACAGTAAGAACATTGTAGAATTTCACCAGTATACTTGAGAAGATACCACCGGACCTAGGACTATATTTGTACCTGCCTAGAGAAGACAGAAAATTAGTGTCAACCTGAGTAGTGTATGTCCATCTGCAACATGTTGTTGGAAACTGAAGTGAAGACCTAATTTTGTAAACATTGAAGGAATTTTCTGCACTTCTATTAACTTCATTGCTTCAGACTTGTTTTTTTGATACAAAGCCCCTTTTATGCACATGACTGAACAGCAATTTTCAGTTACCACTGACCCGAGCCAGATTTCAGCGGGTAACCTCCTAGTGAAAGGCTCTCTGCAGCATTTCAATACCCTGAGCAATCCAACCCCTTCTTCATTTTTTTTTTCATGTTAATATTTTAAAAAGCCGAAAAAGAACAATCTGTCATGGATGTGTATGATAATTGACATAATAGACCCTAACGGCTACTTTCGAACATAATAGACCATGACAGCTCCATCAGAGCTTACCCAAAGATTAAGATTTGAAATTTTATTGCTATAATATACATTCATACTTACCACATTTTACTATCTATAAGTTTAAAAAAAAATCTAGACAACAAATATCATTCATTTATGTACAGTACTCTTCTTCATTTAAATATCAGTCTGCTACACACACATACACAAAAGTAGTATCTTAAAAGAAATGTCCAGCAAAGGTTTCACAGAAAGCCTTCTCAGGATTTACCTGTTCAGAATGACAGAGTTCTTGGTGGTTTTCTCATTTGTCTAACATGGCTAAGTGAATAAGATAAGACATTAAGGTAATTTCAAGTTCAAACAAACAAACAAACAAAATGTACACGATAGCCATAAGAGAAGAGAGTGTAGAACCTTTAAATTTTAATTTTAAATTTAAATTTTAATTGTTGACCTGACCAAACTGGTAGCAAAATTTGCTTTCCCAGAGTAATGGAAATAGAAGTGAAAACTAATAGTCATTTTCTAATGGTTGTAAAAGCTGTTTTGGAGAACTGTCAGAAATGGAAGAAACTGGAAGCATTATTCAATCTCATACCATTAATAAAAGGATGGAATTCTGTAGGTCATTCATTTCCTATAAGGGAAAAAATATCTAGGTTTACTTGTGATTTTTTTCCTCTTTTATGTCAATATATATCTCTTAGAGAAAAATATCCTCATGATAATGTCATGTCTTACACTTACCTCAAAACTCTGAAGAAAAATAAAGAAATCCAGATTAAAATTATAGAATCATAGAATGCTAGGGGTTGGAAAGGACCTCTAAGGACAAACTAGTCCACAACTCCCTTGGTCAAGCAGGTTCCCCTAGATAAGGTCATTCAGGAACACATCCAGATAGGTTTTGAAAATCTCCAGAGAAGGAGATTCCACGTCCTCCCTGGGTAGCCTATGTCAGGGCTCCAGTACCCTTAGAATAAAGTGTTTACTTAAGTGGAACTTTTTGTGTTTCAACTTTTGTCAATTAATCCCAGCCCTACCACTGGATACTACAGAAAAATGTTACCCCAACTTCTTGACATGTATCTTTTAAATACTTATAAGTATTAATGAGGTCTCCTCTCAGTTTACTCTTCTCTAGACTAAATGGCCCCAGTTTCTGCAGCCTTTCCTCATAAGGAAGATGCTCCAGTCCTCTGATCATCTTGGTGGCCCTGCGCTGGACTCTCTCCAGCACTTCCCTATCCCTCTTGAGCTGGGGATCCCAGAACTGGACACAGTACTCCAGTTGATGCCTCCCAGGTCCCCAGCAGGTCAATCCCCAGCTTGTACTGGTGCATAGGGTTGTTCTTTCCCAGGTGTCTGCACTTGTCCTTGTTAAACCTCGTGAGATTCCTCTCTGCCCAACTCTCAAGCCAGTTGAGTTCCTGCTGAATGGCAGCACAGCCTTCTGGGGAATCAGCCAGTCCTCCCAGTTTGGTGTCATCAGTGAACTTGCTGAGGGTACACTTTCAACTCATCCAGGTCATTGATGAAGATGTTGGATAAGACTGGCTGGTGAACTGACCCCTGTGGAACCCTGCTAGCCATAGTCCTTGAACTTGAATTAGCTCCATTGATCACCACCCTCTGGGCTCTGTCATTCAGCCAGCTCTTTGATTCACCTCACTGTCCACTCATCCAAGCTACGTCTGAGCTTTCTGATGAGGATGTTATGGGAGACAGTGTCAAAAGCCTTACTGAAGTCAAGGTAGATGACATCTGCTGCTCTCCCCTCATCTAGCCAGCTGGTTATGCACTCATAGAAGAGTGTCAGGTTGGTTGAGCAGGAGTTCCCCTTGGTGAATCTTTTCCCTCATATGTTCAGTGATAACATTCAGGATGAGTTGTCCCATCACCTTTCCAGGGATGGAAGTGAGGCTGACCAGCCTGCAGTTTCCCAGGTTGTCCTTGCCAGATTTTGTCCCTGCATACTCTGGCATTGTTCCTATACTCTCCCCATGCAACGAGGCCCTTTTTCCACCTTACAGAGATTTCTTTATTTTCCCTGAGTAGTTTCAGTAGTTCTTTTTTCATGCATGTAGGTCGCTTTCCTCTTCCTGATTTTCTACTTGTGGGGACACACCAATCTTGGCCTTTGAGAAAGTGGTGCTTGAAGCTCAACCAGCTTTCCTGGGCACTCCTACCATCAAGAATCCTGTCTCATGAGGTTCTTCCAAGCAACTCTTTGAAGAGACCAAAGTAAGCTCACTTGAAGTCCAGGGTCACAACCCAGCTCAGTGTCCTGCTCCTTCCACACAGGATCTTGAACTCCACCATCTCATGGTTACTGCAGCCAAGGCTGCCTCCAACCTTCACATCCCCAACCAGATCTTTATTTGTCAGCACAAGGTCCAGCAGCACACCTCTCTTTGTTGGCTCCTCGTCCTTGTCCTGAAGTTGTATAATTTAGGATAATGGACTGATACTGTAATATTTCATCACAATAATAACATTTTAAAATAAAATAACTTTGAACATTCTTTTCAGAATATCTCAGTAAAATAGAAATCTTTTTACACAGATATCCTTTTTCAAAATCAGGCTGTGTCCTATTTTTAACCAACATTAGGGAGTATAGTTACAAGCTAACTTCAGAGGATTGTCAGTCAAACTGAAACACTGAAATGTTTGTGTCTAGTAAGTTTAGTTCTGGTCACAGCTTTGAGATGCTCTCATGGAAATTGTAAATGAACCTGTCTCTTTTCTGAGAGACAGGGTTAGTTTGTGCTAATGGGAAAAGTGTCTTATCAGGGGCTGATTGAGACAAATAACTAAGTACTTATGATAGAGAACTTAAAAAACTATGTTCTGAATCTTTTTTATGGTTACTTAGATCTTTCATAGTGCAGTGATAAAATTGTGTACTTTGGTTTTCTCTTGGTTTCGATCAGAGTAGCTAGTGCATGTATTTCCATTCAGTTTTTCTGAGACACTGTGTCCTTTGATGTCTGTAAGTAAGAGTAATCTAATTTACCAGTTGTCTTTTGAAAGATCGTAAAAAAAAATTACAAAATATCAATATTCAGGTTTCTCCTTTTCATTTACCTTTCTGTGAATAACTTCCATGTCATAGAAAGTATGTTTTTATTATTAAAAACAGTCCTTTTTAAAGACTTGGATTTGGTTGAAATATGGTCTTAGAGCTTTTTCTTATTTTGACACAAGAAGTATATCTAAAATAAGTAACAATTGGTTAAATTTTGTACTACAAAAAAAAAAAAGAGGTGAAACTTTTTTCCCTTGATTTCTTGGTTTGGGTTGGTTTGGTTTGTTTTTTTCTTTTTCAAATATTTAGGCTTTAGATATTCTAATGCCTGACCATAGGTTTCTTTTTGCAAAAACACAATGAAAGGAACATCTTATCCTCAGGTATCTTTTTCTTAAAAACTCTTTCCTATCATCAGTTTTTAGCATGCTTGCTGCTACATAAAAAACTGACTACTGTTTTAAGCTGCAACTGAAACTTCTATAAATCAGCACCTGAGAACTCTATATATCCCTCCAGGCACCTAATTTGAACATGTAGTTTACATTTCAATGAAATAGAACCATACAAGGAACTATTTGTAGCAGTCTAAGCAAAGACATAGACCTTACTGAATATATCATCCAGGTCTACCTGCTTACCTTTCTTACTGCTCATTTTGCTAGTGCATTTTCAGTGTTGTCAGAGTGTATGGTAAATTATTTGACGCCAGTTTCTGGTGATTTGCTCTGTTCTGAATCAATAGATGTATGTACTGTGAAGAATTCTTGGGGACAGTAAAATCATGCATCCGTAAATACCTCTGCTGCACACATCTGTAGTGTCATCAAAAAACTACCAGATGGAAATCCCTGCTTATTAAAAGATGAGCTTTGTGTTTTTATCACCTCCTGATTTATCAATGTCATTTGATTTCTGTGGGCGTTGTGGACATATATCAAATGAATTACAATTCTCAGACTATACCAATGTGAATATACCAGGCTTTAAGGTGGCACCATGCTCCATGACCTGAACTAATTATCTGAAAAATTTTATAGGGCAGAAATTTCCTGTCAGAAACATGTCCTACCCCCTGGGTCCTCACACTGAGAATCCTCTCCCTGGCTGTTTATTTGCCACTGTGAATGTTTCAAGGCTTTCACAACATATACAGCTTCTGCATTCTCCCTACTTTTTAATGCCATAGTAGCTCTGTAGTAGTATATGCAAGGGGTAAAATGACTGTCACAGTGAGGTTTGAATTTCGAGTTCAAGGTAAGTTGGACAAAGGAACAAGTCTTGAACAACAGTATTCCATTCATTCTATACTTGTTGGACTCTGTTGGATGAGTTAAAAGGCCCAGCTGGTTAATTTGATGTTCTTATATGGAAAATAGCAGGTAAGTGACTACTTTTAACAATAAGTAAAAATTCATTGCTTTTCTTCCTATATGACAAATCCCAGACATTAACTTTAAAAATAACACCAAAAAGAGTCCTTCCTTTATCTGTCTCAGTGGTGCTTGCTTCAGCTTCCTCTTATACTGCTGCCAATCTAGAAAGCACAAACTTTCTTCTGTTTTTTCAGATCTCAAAATTATTACTTCTCTGATAACTGTATTTAATAAAAGTTTAATAAAAATTATTCTCCTACTATTTTCATTGGACCCCAGGCTACTGAAAGAGGTCACTCAATCACAGATTTAGAGTACCAATGAGCAAGTCCTGTTCCTTGTGGTAAAAGAAATCCTACATGATCCTCTTCCTTAGGAATTAGAAAGGAAGAGTCAGCTTTGGCTTTCCAATTGACAATAAACAGGGTTTATTCCTTTTTCAGGTTAGAAACAGCTTGTGATGTTTTTCGTTTTATGAGTTCAGAGCTCCACCATTAGTACCAATTTGTTATCTAGCAACGTTGGATTGATGGATCTTAACACCCCCTTCCTCAGGAGTTATCAATTACTGTAGAAGTCTGAAAAAGAGACTTATGAAGGACAAAATCTGTACTTGGATACTCTTTCCTCTCTCCTCTATGTTTTATTTCACTGCAGGAATTATATACAATTGAATTGCATGACTCAATGGTTTCAATAATAATAATAACAATAAAACTCTCATACAAAGTACAGATTAAGAGAAATGAGCATATACCTGAATTGTTCCATAGTAAGTGGATTTGGTGTCTGCAGTGAATGTGTGATCACTGCAAGCTATGAAAATCTACAGGATCACGGATCTTGTAATAATAACATTTCTCCTTGTTTTCTGATGGTTTTCATAAAGAGCAGAACAAAGTTTAAGTACTAGTAAAGTCAAAAGTTAATTTAAATTGTAAAAATTATTTTTTGTTCCTGATATTTCTTTTTCTCCTGCCATTCCAAATTAAGTATAGTGTCATTCAACACAATCATAAGGTAATTTCTGATATTCCTTGAGCAACTAACATTTCATCATAATAAATTTTAGACTTCTGTAACACAGAGATGTATACATAAACTGAATGTTTAGACTTTTTTTTTAGAATCTTTGTAAAGAAACAGACACACTGAAGGTACTTTTCTATTAATGCTGCACTGGTTGCCTGAAATGAGTCTGCTGAATAGGACACTTGGAGTATTTGTTATTACTTAATGCTTCAAGTATTCTGTAACAAGAGTGAGTAAACCTAAAGGTGAACAATAAAGAGGGAAATTACGGTGCAAGTCACAACTTCAATAACGTCTCCTTCTTCTTACTGTCCATCACACAATAACAAAGTAATCTTACTGCAAGTCTATTTGATTAGCTCATCAAGCTGTTGAGTTTATAAGGTTGATATATTGCTCATTATAGAGTTGTGAGTGTTTCTTCTGAGATAACTTCCCTTTGGTTTAGTAGTATCTTGCCTCAGAGCCTAATCAAGATAAATCCACCATCTGCTCTGAGCTACTCATGTTGCTTAGAGGTGATCATTCAAAAACTTTGTTTCTTTTAACAAGAGCAAGTGCCAGGCTCTGCAACTGGTATGGGATAATCCTAGATATAAGTACAAATCAGTGGACAAGACAACACAAAATGAGATTGGGGGGCTTGGGTTGATTTCAAGTTGAATATGAGTCAGTGATGTGCCCTGGCAGTCAAAAGGCCCAACAATGTACTGAGATGCATCAAGTATAATAAAATTTGAGGAAGATGATTGTCAGAGTCTACATTGGTGCAGCCCCACTTCAAGCATGATGCTTTTAGTTTCTATAGCTGTTGCCATTATTGATGCTAATTCTGCAACTAAGAAATTGATTATACTATGTTTATTAATATCAATTAGGATGTTACTTCATGTGTTTGTTCAATAATTTTAATGGGAAAAATTGCATGGTACTGCTTATATTTGTAAATCACAGTGGGATTAAATACGGAATCATAGAATGATTTAGTTGGAAAAGAACTTTAAAATCATTAAATCTAACCACTAACCTCACAGTACCAAGTTCACCACTAAACCTTGTCCCTAAGCACCTCATCTACGTGTCTTTTAAATATCTCCAGGGATGGTGACTCTACCATCTACCTGTATAGCTTGTTCCAGTGTCTAACAACCCTCTCAGTGAAAAAGTTTTTCCTAATATTCAATCTAAGCATCCCCTGGTGCAATTTGAGGCCATTTCCTCTTGTCCAATCACTCATTATTTAGGAAAAGAGACTGAGCCTCACCTCACTACAGTCTTATTTCAGGTAGTTGTATTCCTTTTTTCCAGGCTAAACATCCCAATAAGACTTGTTCTCTAGATCCTTCACTATGTTGTCTCTCTCTAGACATGTGTATGCACTCTATACGCTTAATTTCATGAGTTTAATAGATATTTTTTTTTATGTCAGTCTGTAAAGATGACTTTTTTTGCATTTATTGTACAAATATGGTTTTATAAGTTGTCTTCTTAGCTTATATGTTTTACTGGATAAGATAAAAAGTTTCAAATGAGTAAGCATACTTTTATTGTTCAAAACCAGAACTTGGATGTGTAACATTACAACTCTTCTTTAAAGAGAGTTTTTAATCAAACAAAATAAGATTTTTTTAAAGAGCTTAGTTGTCATTGAAAAGACACTGATACAAACTAGTTGCATAACTAGGACATTTTTGCCAATCAACTTTACAATGATATTTTTTTATTTTTAATCTCCGCACAGCAAAGTATAGCTGATGGGCTTTTGTCATGTTTTATGTATAAAGTTGATATACATCAATTATTTCAGCAGCAAATGTATTCTATTCTAAGCTGATTGCCAAGTATTGCTTGCCTTGAAAGAAGAAAAAAGAATAAACAAAAAAAACCCCACAGAAAAAAAGCTCGGTGTTAAAGCTGAGTGACTCTTTATGAAATTATTAAGAGCCTACAAGGAAAAAATATCAAAATATTCATTCAAAAATATGGGAATTAATTCAGTTTCATCTTTGGAAAAAAAAAAACCATAAATGAACTTCGGAGACCAGAAATATAAACTTCAATATTGAAGGGTAAAATTGGATAAATGAGAGAACTGGGTTTGCATTATGCACACAACCATCTAATAGTGCAAACCATGTAATAGAGCTCTTTACAGAGCAGAACCAACATGCTATGTCACACACCTGTTTATATTTCCACCAACAAAACTATAAGTAAGAGTTGAATTTATGGGAATAGTGGGGAGGAGTGGCAGCTAGCTAAACCTGAGGTCGAAGTTAACATTGGAGAGAACAGTGCTGAGACTGAAAGTTACAATCTGGTTTTGATACCCAAAGCTTGATTCAATACAAATTCTCCTGGAAAATTATGGCTTGAAGAAACTGAAGATTTAAATACTTGGTGTCATGAGACAGAAGGAAAAATACCCATTGCAAGGTCACAGGGAAGAAGAGATTTCTGGAAATGGTAGCTTGAGTCTACTGCTTCCAAAGCATCTAAATATACAGTTGGAAGAAAGATAGCGTTGGCTCTGAAGCTCACTCTCTTTCAAATGAAGATCTTGTGAAAAAATAGATTTAGTCTGTTCCAGTGGGATGTCATCATATGTCAGAGAAAATGAAAGAGTGATAATATGAATTTAAAAAACTGGTTTCAAAAGAGTTGTGCTTCCAAAGATCAGCCTAACTTTTGTGGGCTATAAAGATTTTAGGGATCTGAGGACAAAGACTGTGAATCTGGTATGCAATGACAAAGCCAGAGGACTTGAGTTTGAGTGAGATATTTTCTGTCAGCATCCATGTTTGATGCTGAATCAAATATCACACCTTTAAGGTAATACTGAAGCCATTATTGCAATGGAGAACTGAAGTAATAATAGAAGGTAACCTGAAGTGAGGTATTTCTCCCTAAAATTTCCTTTCAACAAATATTTAAACAGACTTCTGGGAATGGACCTCTGATTGAAATGGACCAATGCACTTTCATATGAAATTAGAAAAGCTCTCCAAATGATCCAGAGAACACAGACAAAATAAGTATATAAATCCAATTCTTTAGGTGTGGGTTTGTAGCATGTGGAAGGACAATAAAGTCAATGTAGAAAGGTAGATCCTTCCAGATAATAATTCAGACTACAGGTGTGCTGGACCGAACTCTAGTGACTCTTCTCCCTCTGTAATGTGTATTTATGTAACACAAACTGGAGTGATTATGCACATATAATTCAGAAATAATTCATCCCAGCACCTTAGCATATAATAAATGTATGCTATTGTAGATAAATATGTAACACAATTGCCATTTTTGCAGTATTCGTCAATGGTATAGTCATAAGCCCTGACACAGCAGTCAGCTGCAATACCATATCCAATTGCTTAAAAGCAGAAAGAAATGAAGTTGTTTTATTATTTTATAGCATCTTTAGCTCTTCTATGCTGATAGTAAGGACGCAGATTGTTTTCTTTTAAGATGAAACCTCATCTGGAATAGTGGTATATTTTCTTTAGTCTGTATACAGTGAAACTGCCAAAAGAAGGACAGTTGGTGTCAGAAAGGTTCATATTTATTCATGTTTAAATTGAGGTTGACTGTGTTTGTTCTCATTACTGCTGTCATAAATGGTCAAGGACATCTAGGTATGCGTTTCCATAAATGATGTGATCATTCCAGTACAACAATTCTGAATACTGAGTCTTATAGCTCCATTATATTTTCTAAAATGCTCCTGATGTAGCACTATTTAGGAATATGAAACCTACTTATGTCTTTTAGAAGTGCAATTACTGTGTCAACTCAAAGCAACTCAATATCATTTCTTGAAACTCAGACACTTGAATCAGAATTGTACGGTCAGCCATTCCATTGCAATAGCGGTCAATGTCGTAGTGGAGAATCACTTACACCTTGGGGAACACATTTACTTAACTGCACTGAATTAGTTCCATTTAAAATGGTGAGAACAGAGACAAACAAAAGTTAAAAATCCTTTACCTAGTATTTATCAATTTTAGACAGACATCTAAGACGACGTAAGATTTGACTCATTCATTACAGTGAATTTTCTCTTTGCTGCATGCAATATCAGTGCACTTAATTTCAATTAAAAAATAAAGACACACATCATATCATTCCTGCTTACAAAGACAAGACCACCTAGTGGTTTCTCTATGCTTAATTCACTCTTTCCTGTCACAACTGCTTGAGGCTTTGATTAGCTTTATCTTACTTGCAAGAAGCACCCCGCATAGAACAAGACACAGAGATAAGTTTTCCTGTTGTCTTTGCACTTCTGAAGGAAACTCACTCCATTCCAATCACTTAACTACCTGGAAAATATACTTTAGAAATAAAACAGTTTCTTTTTCTTGATAATCATCTATCCTGTTTCAAACACCAAAGCAAAACTTAATGAATCTTTGAAAAACTGATGTGCTGAACTAAACATACTTCCCAAGACACGGACTGTGATGTCTTTCTCTTAATCTTCAAAATAAAGATTTATCTTCTTTCCTAATACTTTCCTGCTTCTCTTCATGTTATTTGTGTGTGTGTGTGCCAAAATATGTCTGCTTAATTCTTTTTAGTTTCTTTAGCAGACTTTCATAAACCTGATAAAATAATCTTTTTCTTTTTCCCACAAGGATTTAAATATGGAAGGGGAAAGGTCTGAATCTGAAAAGGAGAATATGAATGCTGAAGAAAGGAGGAAAGTTATATTTTTGAGAAACCTTGGGTTGGGAGTAATAGATTGAACTGTGTGAACACACTTTCCAAGGCTAAGTATCAACTGTGCTGTAATTTATAGTTATGTCAAGATTGTCTGCAGCATGTAAATCAACTCTTTTCTTAAAGTATGCATACACATTTGAACAAAAAAGTTTCTTTCAAATTACAGATATAGTGTGGGTTTAAATAAAACGCTGGCGATGACTAGCCATTTCCAAAGGACAATTAACTCAGGAATAAAGTCAATTACTAATACAAAATGTTTCACTGTACATAAAAAATAAGAAAACAAAGGAATGGTATGTGTCCTTGTTTTTCCTGTTTTCATTTACTTCTTAGGCAGTTAAGTATAGGTACCATGTACAGGGATCAAGATTTTACATTTGCTGTAAATATATATATGCACATGGCACTGGATACGATCGTTATAAATAATTGTATATCGTATGCTTACAAATAATCTGTTATACTGATATCAGTGTTGTCACACATCAAATTGACTGAGGAAACTGTATCCATAGCCTATAATTTTTCTTCTTCCCAATTTGTTTGCAGATTATTTGGCTTTCAAAGAAAGTTTCCTTTTTTTTCTTGAGTTTTTAATTATTCTTGAAGTTTCAGCCTTTTTTTTTTTTGGTTTTTTGTTTTCTTTTTTATTTTTTTCCCCTTTCTTTCCATGTAGCATAACAAGGTAAATATAGATTTGCCTGTAGAAACTGGTTTTGAATACGTATTTCCTGCATTTTTCTTAGTGATAGGCATGGCCATAGCTAGCTTTCCAGGGAATTTTCAGTACACACAGATATGTACTATTATTGCTGATTAAATTATTAAAACAGTTGATCATTTAAAGAGCAATAATATAGCGTATGTCTTATAAATTGGCTTTATTTGTTTCAGAAAATTATTTTAAAAACAAGATTCATAAGGCAGATAGATTTTTCCTCATTCTCATTTGGCTACACCATAAAATCAGCAAATAAATTAAACTTAAAGGTCACAGATCAGAAGAAACTAATTCCAGCGAGCTGAAAACTGAAGCTGTCAGAATTAAAATATAGGAAATTACCAAACTCCTCATAGACAAAATATTCTACCCTACAACACAGAACAGTGAAACACATACTATATTGTCAACTGGAAAATCTTAACCTTTTCTAAAGGACATTTGAGGAATGAAAATAGAGCCTATATAAACAAACTTGTCTGGTCCATGGGAATCTGAGAGTTCAAAGCAGCTTCAGATGTCAGATTTTAATTTGTAGCATGTCTAACTCCTAATTAACCTAACTATGAAGCTCAGCTAGAAAGTGCATTGGGAAAAAAAAAAAAAAAAAAGCAAGCATGTTTCCAGTATAGCAGATAAATAGGTACCTATTACCTAGGTGTTGTTTCTGAATAGTTTACCTCCTTAGAGATCTTAAAATGGGATTGTTTGCCAGTAATGAGTTTTCCCTAGATGAGCAATTGTTTTTACAGACATATACTATGTCAAAATACAGTATTTGCTTGTAGGCTATATATATATATATATACACATCTGTAATTTGCCTGTAAACTATGCAGAATATGTTTGTAGGAAAAAGCTAAAGAAATATACATAATTATGAAAGATTTTATTCTGGTTTTGACTTCCCTATCTGCATTGTGTTTTTTAAGCATTTAAGTTAGCATTACAGTTCATTAAGATGCTTAAGCTTAGTTGCATAGGAGATATAAGGAGTCAGCCAGATAGCTTAGTAAAATTGCAGCTCAGTTGGTGATTTTATTTCAGTACATTTCAGAAAAATAATACCTATCTTGCAAGTTTAAACAAATCAAAGTCATGTTTTCCAAAATTTTTAGTGACTTTAGAATAAAGCAACCATCAAAATTTTCCACCTTCCCAAATGCCATGCCCGATAGAATTTAAAAATGCAAAGAAATGGAGAAAGATGTCAATCTGATGCATCAGGGACATATGTTTTCTATGGTCCCACTATGCTGCACCAGACATTAAGAAGAACAGAAAGAATAGGTACTGTGGCTCCAGTGCCTCTGAACACACTGTCCATGGTGGCCCTTTCCAAGACTCCCAAGCTAAACTGAAATATTAACATAATTTTTTGAGGAGAGAGAGGTAGGAGTCAAGTGCTGTGTCAGACTAGATCTGTTTGAGGAGATACATTTGAAGAAGAGGTCTTTAAAGAGTTGAAATGCAATCAAATAAAACGAATGCTAACAAGAAACAAATAGTACATTGAATTTTACTATCAACATGCTAGTCACAAAATGTCTAGATGAGGTTAACTCCTGCATTGAAAAAGGGCTTCAGTCATTTCATAACTTACAGAGATCACACACAACAGCACCTAATGTTTGTGTATAGGATTATATTTTTAATGGTGAATTAAAATATGCAGACAAAGTGCCAGTTAAAAAAATCAGATTTTAAAAACAGTCTACTATTAGACAGTTTATGTGTCTTGCCAGATCTTAATAATGCATTCAGTTTTCTTACTTATAAGAAAAATAAAATTAAAAACTTGTGAAATTCTCATTGGAATATATCATTGAAATCAGGAAGATTTGATTTCCTAATCTGCATAAATACAAGTCTTGTTTTCATAAATGGTCCATCTAAAGACAGTACTGGGATATGCATGAAAATGCTGTCTTGGACTTAAGGAGAAGAGTAATAAACTTTAACTCTTCTAAAAAATGTGTAAATAATGTATAAGAAAGAGAGAGAAGGTGAAAAATATGTAATCAAATGGGTTTAAAATCTGTTTAACATAAAGTGCAGTTCAGCAAAACCATAATATGTTGAATTTTTCTTCAGACCAAAGACTGGACACAAGGTCTATTAATTTGAAAGTTGCTTCTGCATTTTTAAACATTTGACTTTTCTGACTGCATAATTTAAAATGGTAAAATTCACTTATTATGGGATATGTTGTTTCTGAAAGCTTATTTAAATACTACTCTTTTAAAGGGGATATTTGAATCTTAAAATAATGTTAATGTCTAAGCTTAAAGCTGTAAACTGTCAGCACAGACTACCTTTGCCCTGATTGAAGAAAGACATTAAATATTGCCTCATTAAAGTTTATTGACTTAAGCACATGCTTAAAGGCAATCATGTGCTTAAAAGCTGCTCCTCAAATAGACATGACTTCCTGAGTGCTGAATTTAATTCTATGACATATTGTGTTAAACGAATTGTTGGAAATTAATACAATCATACTCTGTATCAGAAAAAAGAAAAATGAAAGACATTCTGTTCCTGAAATAGAGAGATCCCTGGATCTTGAAACATCTTCAGTGGTTTCTTATAGACAGGAGGGAAGCAAAATATCTAAAATAGGAAAAAATCAAGTAGGGAAGAAATTCCTTTTTGGAAGGGAATGGAGATTATCCTTCCCTCAAATTGATTAATCTCTAACAAAGGTCTGTGATTCCTCTCCTTTTACCTGCACTAATACCTATCCCCAACTTCATATCAATAAAGTCTTCTAGAGAAATACCAACTGCCCAAGCTGTACACATGGCTCATAAGAAACTACTGTCTTACCTGTAAAAAGGTGCATGTATACCTTCATACTGTGAGTGACTAGACTTCACCCTTCTCTGTGCACCACTGACAGCAGCACTGAAATGCTCGTGGCACTAGTGTGGCCACATGGCCTCGGGCAAGCTCTGCACTGTGTCTTTGGCGCCAGGACCAAACTGAACCTGCTTCACCACCCCAGTAATGTATCATCACAATGTCTTACTTTGATGATGCATTGCACCAATGCATCACCACAGGACTGTTAGTCAGAAGATGGCACCAGCTCAGATACACAGATCCAAGAGCAGGTTCAGTTTAATTACAGGACAGAAGGTGTCCTGATGTTCCTTGGAGACAAAATACATGTGCCAAGAATTAATATGATTTGCATTTCTGTGCAGTGGTCTGACAAATATTCTGAAGCATCTGAAGAGAGTTCATACAGACTTTGTGAAGAGAGTAATTCTAAAACAAAGATGAATAGTGAAAATCCTAATACCTTCTTCATAAAAAACCACACCACAGACTCTAACTATAATCTGTATTTCAGTACTTCAAAGAAGCTTTACAAGGACACTGTCAGGTCAGATTTGGCTTATCATATAAGCTATATAAAAATAAGTTGCTATTGAAGGAAACAGTTTCATTAACTTTCTAAAGGACAAACATTATTTTTCTGGGAAGTTACACCAAGTAAACCTACCAAGCAAGTTACTTCTACTTATGGGAAACAAGTTGCCACAGGAAATACAAATAAAAATTGGACAGCAAATCTTTTTAACATTTCAGTCGATTTATGAGCCACCATAATATTTATTTGTTTATTCTCTTATTTTATTCTAAAATGAAACAGACAAGGAGATGTTAAAATTCATTCCTACACAACTGGTGATTGAAATAATCTTTTATTACCAGGTTCTGTGGTGTTTGTTATTTTTTATAGCTAGTGGATATATTTGCAATCTGAACACTGCAGCCTACTTCTAGTATTAGACCCTTCAAATGCATAAATACTTTTTTCAACAAGAGTTCTTTGCAAAAATGAAGTCCAATCTTATGACAAGTTTAAGCAGTAAGTTTATAAAGTCAAATTTAAAACAGTGCAGTCTATGTACAGTATATATACACAAGTATTTGTATATTTGCAGGTATATCTGAATGTATATACATATGTGTGACAATTAATACACAATCAATTGAATCCGTGCTAATATCTTTTTGTGAAATTAGATTTATTTGATGACATTTGTAGACTGTCTGATATTAGATATTTTTACTGACAGCACATCAATGCAATGTGAAGCTATTAAGGAGAAGCCAGAACTTTTGGCTGATGTAACTTCTTGGTTACATCCAGTTTATAGGGACAAAGATTTATCCTTTTTTTTACAAGCATTTTCTTGCTATAGCTTGAAGTGTGGAACTGGAATTTCTGGTTTTTGTTTTTTCAAACCACTAAATATAAATGGCCAAAAGACTAGATTGTTGGGATGATCAAACCAGATAGATAAACATTCTTTATCAGAGAATTATCAGTGAAGGAGTTTTAGATGCTTCTATTTTATCACATTAACTATCAAAGTCACTAGGAATCCAACAAAACACAGTGTTCTAGTCTCAGTGCAAGGAGAATAAAAGGTTTGGTGCATTTACAATCCAGACAAGACAGAAAAAAATAAAATTAAGAGGTAAGCCTAGAAGTAGCAAGATCAGCTCCACTGTATTTTTTTGTGAGAATTTGAGAGTTTTTTTATTTTGCTTTGTCTCATTTTCTGGCTGTTTTATTTCTTTCCTGATTTGTTATTTTAGATTTCTTTGTGGGGATAATTTAAGGAGGCAGACAACTGGATGAAAAATAATAAAGACAGAGAGGTTAGAGATTTGGGGTCATGTCCGAACACTCTGGGCTGTACGAAATGAACCACACAGACGGTTACTTCAGGAGCAAGATATTCTAGAAAGTAATCTGCAAGGGAAAAAAAAAAAAAACAAAAAAAACCCCTGAGATCAATTCCCCCCAAAAAAATCTGTTAAGAGATAAGCTCAGTTCTTTGCCCCTTAAAATCTTCCTGCAACAGCTGTCCTGGTTTAAGTTTTTGCCTGGCTTATCCCTGTAATACTTTCCTTAAGCATCACAGGCTTAAGTAGAGCAGAAGTAGGGAGGAGGGATTGCCCCAGAGATGCTGGTTGCTGCTGTAACTTCTCTAGTTAGTGAAATATTGTACACACTATAAAAGAAGAAAGTTTTTTACAAACACAACTGCAGAATGTGTATGTGTGGGGTGAATTTCAGTATCATGTCTGCAACATTGTCTCTGTGTTACAGTGTATTACATACTAAATCCTTTTTCATGTGTAAATGAGTTGGATATGTCTGTTTAAAACCACAATTTAAATTATACTGAAAAAGTCTTGTGTAGGGAAGGAAGAGTTTTTATTGACAGAGAAAGCTTGTTTTATTAAAATTAAAGTTAAAACTCTTGCACTTCAGAATAAGGAACATCAGACTTGTGGTTAAAAGTCTGTCTCTAAAAAGTCCTACAGGTGCACTCCCTGCAGCCTTGTCATGGGATCATTGAAATCATGGAGCTTCTTGGAGCACTCCACTGATTTCATCTGACTTGCACACCTGGGTCACAGTTTGTAGCAGGGCGTGAGAAAAGGTAGAGGGGAGAGATTTGGACACGTCTTATAATGGTTTGAAATAATATTTGACATGTACATCCAGACTTGTCTGCTTGGAGATGTCCTTAGGTCCCTCAGTTTAGATGCAGCAGGAGTTAACCAGGCGTTGAGGCAAATGAGCCAGATCACGGACAGCACCATTTCTTTTGGAGCTATTGTTTCCAGCTGTCGGCAATACATGAAAGTCATCACTGTCCTGGTTTATACTCAGTTGACATTTTCATGGTTATCTTCATTACCATCTGTGCTAGAAATATTGGTTTTTTTAAAAAAAAGTATAGATTCTGGAGTGCAAATTGCAGAGGATATCCAAAAAAGGACAACATTTTAACTGAAAACAAAAATATACCTGCCTATGTTTCATTATCTAAATGGAAAGCAATAGAAACAGTAAATAAATTTTGAGCAAGGCAAGAAAAAAAAACCAAACAAAGTTGGTTTGGAACAATCTAAGGTGTGATTTTTAAAGCATGTGTTTCAGCTATATTTTTTCCCTCCCCCTCGCACCCATCCCCCCCCCACCCCTGCCTCCATTATTTGACAATCTAACCAAGACACTGCATCTTCTACTCTTTGCTTCTGTTTTTTTTTTTCTCTCTCTGGATTTTTTTTTTTGCTGTTTGACTGTAAGGATTTCTGGCACAGTGTGTTGCTCGTATCGTATGGTTTGCTTTAACTGATAGAGACATTTTGTGTGCTAAAACTCCGCTGCTGTGCTGCTGTCTGCTAGTCTAAAGCTCAAAGAAATGTATCACAGGAGGAGAGAATATGTTACAATTGTGTAACTTTCTGGGTTTTACTTCTATTTTTTATACATATTTTGTTTTCCTGGGGGCTGGGGAAGGAAAGAAAAGGCATGGAAATGAGAATACTAGCATGGTTCCTGATTTATTTGTATTCAGGTCAGTAGACAGTGGCAGGATTGTTTTTGAATATTTCTCTCCTACTGTTGTACCCTATCCAGCCCTGTGACAGGAACATCAAGAAAACTTGGTTTGTATTTCTGTTTTAAAATATCTGCCAGAGTCCTGATATATTTTCATCCTGAAGCACTGAACAGCTAAAAACCCAAGTGAATTATATAAGAAACCTTTCACAAGCCAAAGATTTGTAGTATTTGAAGAATAATTGCCAACAGCCATTCAGTTACCCATATAAGCAGAGAAAGGAAACATTCAAATTGTATTAAATATTGCATATAAAACTTTGGTGTACCTGGAAATGCATGCTCACAGATCATGATCATTTTGTTCTACCATACTTCTCACTTTGTATGGCCTTGGACTAACTTAAAAATATGGGATCTGAGTTCTCTGTCAGAAATGTAAAACCAACTCGGTCCCATTGACATACAAAAAGCAAAGTGCACAAACTGGAAGAAATTAAGATCTACTTATACAGCTGGGAATTTCACAGTAAAATAATTTGGTACATGCTAAATCTCTGAGAGACATCTGGCATAGTATGTATATTTTACCTGCCACTTGTTTTTGTTGCTTGTTTTTCTTCATTTTTGATACCCTATTTTGAAAGTAATTTATCAACAGGTTGGCAAGATTAAAAGTTACAGTCATGGGAACAGCCTCATTTTCATCATGTTAGACATATTATTCTGTCTCACATATTACCCAACTGAAGAAAAGAGACCAGAACCCAAGAAAATCTAAAAGCATAAAATGGAAATTACTGGTAAACAGATGAAATGCATTGCTTTAATGGAGTCTATGGGGTTACTTTGACAGCTTTTCGCTAAAATCTTATGAGCCACCTGGAACTTGGGGGAATTCAGAGAAAGGATAATAACAATACTTTGTAGTTTTTAGTGCCTTTCAAACAAGGGTCTCAAAACACTTTACAGACATTAATCAAATGTCATAACAGTGTTGTGAGATAGTGATCTATTATTATTCAGAAACATAAAAGATCCTTTAAAAACAAAAACAAGTTAGTGTTTCATGTGTATTTGAGTGCAATCCAACCAAGTATTCTGACTTGATGTTCACAGTTTTAGCAGTAACTTTCCCTGTATCTTGGTGAACAGCTAAGGGATCAGTTCAGTACTGTGCTCTGAACCAGTACTCCCCATACACTTTACTATACACTTTTCTGAGATATCATCTGATACCTTATTGTGATACTTGTGAGTTATCCATGACTCTGGATCCCAGAATTTGATCTTGCTGTCGTCATTTGAAAAATAGAGAATAGCACCTTTGTGTTCAACCAACTCTTTGAAAATATTTCCCTCAGCTTCCCTAGTAGGGAAGTGAAGCAGAGATCCATGTCAGGGGAAAAGGTGTAGGATCAGTTATGCATGTAAAACAGTTTGATCGGGAGAAAAGTGACTAGGGTAACATGATTTCTTGAAAGGAGTATAGGACTAGAACATTCAAAATCTATCGAGAGAGGGTTAATGACTATGTAGTATTTTACTCTATGACTATCCATATTTCATCATATAGTTGATGAATCTAAAAATCTTTTTATGACTAAGTATTATTTAACTGTCCAGTTCTAATAATTACCCAGCTCTGGATGATGTATATACTGTAGCTGCTGCAGTTAAAACACATTGATTTGATTATGTATCAGAAGATGGACTCAAGCAAAAAATTAATAATAACAATAAAGATTATACGAAAGGCCTGACTGCTTAATTTGTATCTAATTGAGGGGTTTAGATTACTTTTATTAGTGTATCTTGCTTCATCATATAACTCAGTTACTTCATTAAAGCATTCATAAATATGTCTCAGAAAGTCAATTTGTTACTAGAAACAGTTTCAAGAAAGCTTAGCGGTCATATCATGCAAACATCTATCTTATAATTAAAACTCAATTAATATGTTTGTAGCACTCATTTGCTGTTTAGGATGTACACAAAAATTGCCTAATGGAATTTAACTTTAATTCCTATTAGAAATACTGTAATTTACATTTGATCACAAATCTTTATCTCCACTTTATATTTTAAACATAAAAAGGAGCTCAAGAAGCAATCACATCTTAATCACTGAAGATATTTAACACATCTCGACCAATCTTTAAAAAGTAATGTTGTTCTGGCAGTCTGTGCAGAAGGATAAAAAAGGTAACAAAACTGAAGAAAAAAAACCCAAACAAATCTACATATCCAAACAATGTGTAATTGCTGTTCTTTTAAACGAGTTTCCTCTCGTTTGTGTGGGGAAACATTAGATTCTGCTAGATAGACAAATTCTTTCATCCACTGAGAGCCTCAGTGGATGAAATCAAGGCAGTCCTGACTGTAAAATAAGGACTTAAGTGAGTAAAAGCAGTAGAACTGGGCCGAGAACTCATATGTGCTGCTGACAGCCTGAACTGTATCCCTGGTGGAGTTACACATTTAGAAGTTGATGGTGACATTACTGAAAGGCAAAAGAAAGCATAAAACATCTGCTGGGTAAAAGAGAAAAACAAAACTGGTATGTGCCCCAGAAGGGTTGTAAAGAGAAATGGGGTTAACATACATAGCAAATGCAAGGGGAAATAATTCTCTCAAAAACTAAATAAGGTGAAAGTTAGCCTGTTCCAATACTCTGCATTAACATTAGGGTTAAGAAATACAGTAGGAAACAGGTTGAACAGATGAATAAAAAACCCCAAAAAAACTTAAAACCATCAACCCCCACACACCTCCCCAAATCAGAGAAAGGTGGCTGCTTTTCAAAAGCTGTATTCCTTCCAGTAAGAAGGAGAGAAAGGGATTTTTCACCACCTTCCCACTTCTCCACTCGTCACCTTTATGTCATTGAGATACGAAGGTCCAGGTAGTAGGAGGTAAACAAGGAACACTAGGTGGGTAGAGTATTTCATATTTTCTCCGTAATCCCATACATGCATTGAAACAATATCTACACATCCATATACATTTTGTGGAAGGTTATTGTAGGACATGTCAGTAATAATTGTCAGTCTGTCCAAACCTGGCATACACAGTATGTTGCCATGTTTTAAGTTGTATTTGCCATATATGCCTGTCCTAAAACCAAGTATGCAATCTAAATCAGTTGTATGGCTCCTTTTATACTCACTGAAGAAAGATAAGCCCTGGCAGAGAGCTATATCTCAACTGTCTTAGACACCTGTCTTAGAATACAGAAATTACTCTCCAGAGATTGTTTGCGTCACTCTTTTTTTACAGAACAAAATTTCAAGTCAAAGTGAAATAAATTAAAAAAAAAAAAAAATCATTGTAATGTCAAAAAACTAAGGTGAATCTCACTTTCAGCATTCAGTTATCTTGGAGAAGGTCTATTGTCATCAATAAAAGTATCTATCCAAATTCCCCATCCAAGTTCTTTCCATTCTTTGATGCAATCAATAAGCATGTCCAAAATGCAGTGTGGGATTTTCCAATCTGTTTAGTGTTCAAGCATGAAAAAGTAAGTACCAAGACAGTGAAACCTTACTTCCTCCACACAAGCTGTTCAATTCATCATTCTTCTACTGGAACTAGTTCTGTCCTAGACGCTTCTAATAGATTATAATGTCCCCTATGGAGAAGTAAGTTCTCATAATGGGATCCTCTACCTGGGAGTCAATTTCTTTCTCAGTACTATGATAAATAGTATTTGCTTTTCTACTGTACCATATTTATATGCAGTTACAGTTTCAGATTTGCTTTTCATTGTCACTCACGGTTTGTCACTCACTGTGGTACAAATATTTGGGCAGCAGACAATAAGCACAATTTTTGTGAATAATCTTCCTCCTTATTAGACCTATTCATTGGACTCATAAACAAGATGCCAAAGAAAATGCTTTTCATATTTGTACACTTGTTGCTGCCCTTTACCTCTCTTACTCTCTTAATAGCACAGTATAAAGGGGCTGTAGGCACAAGCACAGTATAAAGGGGCTGTAGGCACAAAGAGCAGCTGTAAGGAAGAAGAGAAGGCAAGGTGAACAGCATTAGGGGTTTAACTTTCATGCATATACTTGCTCTCCATCCCTGAATGCATCACGTTGTTGAAGTGTAAGCACAAATGACTGTGAAAGTTAGAACTGAAAGGAGATGGTACAGGAGTACTGGTGCTGAGTGACCATCCGTTTTGGGACACACTCTGGGTGTAAGTGTGTGAAGGCTGTGTCCTCACTAATTTCGGTAGTCTTGATATCCTTCTTGCTGAGTTGAAAATCAGAGAAATGAGATATAATTCTGTGATTGCTTACCCACAGTCAGAAGACTTTATTTAACATGTCCTATTAAACTTGGGAACCTGTGAATTCTAACAATAGAGCTGTTCACACCACTTCCATGATAAAAGTCAAGACTCAGTATAAAAAAATATTTACTCATGTTAAATAAATTATATAAAGATATAGGTGAGCATGCACACACATAGGAGTATGAACTTATACATGTTAGGCAGGAAATTTAAACTTCCCTTGGATTATTTAATGATTTTATCTTCATCACAGTCTTCTTTTATGGTTGATTTTCCTCTTACCATTTCACCAGATTTCTGACTGCAACAGTTAATCTGCACTTTTAGAACAAATGTTTAATACTATATGTGCTAGTTTTATTGACATGTTACTCTTCCCAAATTTTTGTAGACTATATCATAGAGATACATTTTGATTTCTTGTTCCATAAGTAGAGATGGAAATGTTAAATGCAGTACGCCTTGTAGATGATCACCTGTGCAGTAGGGTACTCTGCATTCAAATATATAATTATATAAGTAATTTATATAAGTAGAATAATAAATATAAATGCAACATTCAAAACTATTGAACAATTTTCTCTTTTATCAGAAAATAAGACAGCATACATCTAAAATTCAATAAGTTTAACACAGCCTTCCAACTGTATTTTGCTGCCAAGAGAATGTCTCCTTTATTAGTTCTGTAATAAAACTGTATGCACTCTTACATAAGACAATAGAACAATGTTATATCACACTAGCTGTAGGTCTCTCTTCTTTCCCCTCTCTTTCAACTAAAAAATGTTTCAACCTAAGTAGGCTGAAATATACATACTCTGCAGACGTAAAGTCAAATCATTGTCATTTCAAGAATTAAAAATAGACAGTTTTGAAAAAACTAAGTAGTTACACGAAAAGAAGTAAGGAAGCCTAATTTCCCATGTCTCTGTGTTTCACTTTATGGCACATCAAACCCTGCCCTCCCTTTTCTTGCATTGCTTTTTTTTTTTTTTTTTTTTAACAACCATCAGATGCTGTGACTAGATCTACATCACTGTTATATTAAATAAGCCTTCTACTTTCTGGAATGCTAACATAAAAAGCTTCTCCTATATGTTGGCAGTGCAAACAAATTACAGATCTTGTCTGTAGCCTGTACATTATATTATACAAGGCTACTGCAGGAACTTTACATCTTTGAGATCTCTGTCATCTTGTGAAAGTCGAATTTGGACAGAAGGATTAGATTTCTATACTTTTTTTTTTTTTAAGTAGTATAATACTCAAATATGCATTTTTTATTTTTGACATTTGCTTAACTAAATTATATGTATTTATTTTATGCAAAGCTTCTCAGTCATTTTGTTACTTTGATTCCAGTATAAATAACATAGCTAAAAACACTTTTCCCAGGCCATTACCAACATGGTTTCTCAGATACTAAGCCTTTTTTTTTTTTTTGGAGATCAAATATGTTTTTGGCTTGACCTTGCAATTACATGAAAACTACACATGAAGACAAAAGAAGACAAAATATTGGAATGGACACCTAATAGCCATTTCTGCAAAAGCTGAAACCTTCTCTATTGTTAAGAAGAGTGGAGGAGAGAGAAAGGTATTAATTGGCTACAAGATTATTATGTTTCTTTAATATAAAGTCATTATGAAAAAGCAACTAGAATCTCAACAGGTGCTTTCAGCAAAGACTGAGAAATGTGAGTATTGTTTTTCAGCACCCTGATATGACCTTATCTGACATTCTGAACAACATTCTTTTCAAACTAAAGGAGTATGGAAAATAAGTATTAAAGTGATAAAGGAACAGCTACTCATACACAATAAAATTTGCCCAGAAATATTAAGACTGAGCACTGATGTAATTGCTTGCAAAAATGCAAGTGAAGTGTCAAGTAGTCACAAGAAGCAGCTAAGGTGAAGATACTACTTACAAGGAAAAAAAATAGGTATAAATTAGTTCTGAATAAATTAAGTCTGGAAATAGAAGGTTCATACAATGACATAAGGCACTGGAGTGCCCTAACAGGAAGGGTGAGATGAATACACACCAACAATAATAATATTTAACTGGATTTTTAAGCTGTAACTGACAATAAAAGATCAGCTGCTAGGCTACTGGAATGTATGTCGTAAAGTTTGTCTGTAATTTCGTGCTCCAGTTATATTTTAAAAATTTGAGATAGCTGTTTGCTTTTTTTTTTTCTCAATGTGAACTGTCAAAAAGTACCTGGAATAATTTTTTGATAATCTGGGCATTTACTGTTCAAGAAATAGTTGGAAAAACAGTTCTATATTTTTTATATTGATTGACTTGTGAAAGGACTGAGCTTCAGGGGTGCTAGAATGCTAGACTACGTAATGCCATGCCATACAGAATTATCACCAGATTTCAGTAAATTTTACAATTGAGCACAGATCATCTATCAAAAACTAAATCTAGAACAGTGTCTACATCCTTTGTTTGTTAATTTATTTTTTGTTTATGTTACAATGTTCAAGAAATAATAAAACACTTCTTATATCTTTTCTTTGCAAAAGTTAATACTTTGAGGAAAAACGTTTTGAAATAGCATTATCCTGAAACACTTATTACAAAAAAATAAACAGGAAAGTAGATAAAAGACAAGTGTCCAATTCTCTGTTTGTGTGCCTAGGTCTGCATCCTTCTTGGTTAGCAGAAATATGTCCCCAGAACAAGTGAAAATCTTTAAGCAAAGTCATCGACAGTTTTGCTTATCTGAAGGCATGGAAAAAGATCATTTATGAGAAGAATTTTAATAAAGGAAACTTGGACCTCACTACTTCTTGGAAGTTCACCTGGCTCTGCCACATTTAACTCCTTAGATCCTACCAAAATCAAGGTTGCAATAGCCTCATTTCCAAGCACCTATCTTGCTTGTTCTGCTATGTGAGAGATATCAGTCAGGAATGAGACTAGCATTGGTTTAATTAGTGGTGACTATATGCTTGGTAATTCTTTTTTGAAACAAGAAAAAGAAAATGTATTAGCAAAGAAGAAATGTCAGTTCCATTGGCTTTAAAATAAAAATGTATGTTTTATGATAAAAAATGTGTATCTTCTTGCCAGATATTCATCCAGTGCAGTACGTATCAAATCTACTGGAACATTCAAATGTTTGACAGTTAGAGAAGTGAGAACACTGCTGAGAGAATTTTGGGTAATTTTGGTAGAGGAACTATTCCCAGATTTGTCTGTGAGGAAAGATTCAGGGATGCAGAAATATTTCCCAGCAGGTAGACCTGTAAGTGTAGCAATTATGGATGACTATAATCATTCTGCATTCATAATATTAGTTTTTCAATATTTTTGCCACGTAGGCAAGTCTTTAATTTTATTTATTGCTTTTAAATTCAGTATTAGAGTTGTCATGAAATAATTGTTTTGTAACAGCTTTTTCATGCTGTTTCTGCATTTTTAAAAATCTTACGTGACATCAGATATGGGACAAGACAGGAAGGCCATGTAATAGACTTAAAGAGTCTCTGAAACACAAGTTCACTTCTATATTGTTATATAATTTATAGTTGATGCACTGTTTTTTCTTGTCATTTATAGTTCTTATTACATCAGGGTAACTTAGCTGAACTTAGCGACATTTTACCTCATATATAAGAATAAATTTGAGTCAGGCCCTACATTTTGAGAGTGACAATAACAAATTTTACATAGATATATATTCAACTTTCTTTTTCCTGCTTGCTTGAGAGTCTACCTAATGTCTCATGCAAGATGGAAGTAAATTCCCAAGTATGATTTCCTACATAAAATTTATTAAAAAGTAAACCAGAGAATGTGTATTTCCTGAGAAAGTTGAAAACAACAGATTTTTCTTTTTCAGGATTCTGAAAATGGGAAAGCAAAGAACCTTGCTCAGAGATTTAGCTGACGAGTCATAACATGACAGTCAGAAAGGTTTCACAGTGTATGTAAAGAACACTATACCAGATTTAAACACCCAGGGCATAATTGCCAGATGCACAGCTATGTATCTGCATGGAAAGATGACAAATATGGTGCTTTTACCTTTTCCCTGTCCTTGAGGACAGTTGAAAGTTGAACTACTCCCTTAAACAGTCTAGAGCTTGTGGCTCAGACACATGCTAAATTGATTCAGGGGATGGTATTCATTTAAATAACATCTATAAACAGTGGGTTCAGAGACATTATTCCAGCTATTCATTTCATCCTATGAGACATGTTAAGGTACATGGAAAGAATTGTCTTCTGCAGTTTTTCTCTACCAGTTGAAGTAGGAAATAAATTTAGACTGGGCTGTAACTTTTGAACATTAAAGCTATGTGAGATAAAGTTGGCCTTTAGTGGCTGCTAAATGTTCCTTAAGATCAGCATGTGATACTAACACAATACTGCCTTCCCTCAGACCAGAAAGCTTCTCACCTTGACTATAGAAAGTACCCTCTGCATTTGTAGAATAAGGAGGATATCCTATAAACTTTAAGGGAATTTAACTTAGGTTTAAAGTAATCTACTGATGGCTGAAGACCCATTTTGTGCTTGTTGCGAGTGAATAATGTGTGGAAGTACCAGACAGTGTGTTATTAGTAGACTGAAGTTCATTGTATCAATACTCCAGGAGACCCTCCTGCTGAAATTTCAGTCAGTGCTGTGCTGAGCACAAGCTAATATGTTGTAATTTAGCCCAGTGGTATTGAGAGGTACTCATCTGGTAGATTTTTAGTCTTGTTCTTTTCATGAAGTCTGGCAGAACGAACTCAATTTACTCGTCAGACATCGCTGTTCCATATCCTATTCCATACCCCTCTTTTATTGTTAACACAACCTTTCTCTTCAGAGAATGCAACTCATCTTTGTTCTGTATAATCACATGAGTACATTTATATCTTGGCTGTATATTTCCTACAAAGTAAATGTTAATTCACTCTGAAAAAGTGCAGTTCGAACATTTTCTGAACATCATTTTAATACACATGCTCACCAAGAAATTGATAATGAGTGAACTGTCTAGCTTTGCAATGGATCTGTGTTTCTTCTCTAATCCTACTAATTACTATAATTGAAGCTGATTCCAATTCATTTTTTGGATAGAGCTTAGTTTAATTTCTGTTTATATTGTTTCTTTTCCCATGCAAATCCAACTTTTTGGCTATAGAGTCAACACAACTCACTGATAGTGCCTTTAGACCTTTTCCTTTAAAAAGTTAATTAAACTGTAGCATAGAGTTTTATATGTCACTATGTAGAAAGAAGGTCAGAAACTAACAAGAAATAGCATACATGTCATAGATCTGATCCTACCTTTCTTAATCATTTTTAGTGCCAGCCAAAGTTCAGTGACACACTTTGCTACCTTGGATATTAACATCAGAATTAGAACCAATGAGACAATCTTGAGGAAAAATTCTGGTAAAATACTCTAAAACAGTAGCAATCACTGCTAAATATTCTAGGAAAAAAAAAAAAACAACTATTAATGACCTTTTCATTTAAAGGGGAAAAATGCTATCTGCTGAGGTCATAGAAGTTGCTTCACTGACTACAATAATGCCAAGATTTCAACTTATATATACTCTACTAGGACTTAACAACACTCATTAAGGAAGTGTGGGAGGTAGGGAAGATGTTATTCCTCACCCATATATTTATTCTTTCAAAACACAGTGCTCCATAAGTCTGTGTCTATTCTGAGAAACAAGTGACATCAATAATGAATATATCACTTCCAAGTCAATTTTATCATTTTCCATACCATCTTACTCTTCTGAGATTCTCCTTAATAGCCACATGGGAGAGGAACTAAAATATTGTTTTAGAAGCATATTTTATTATTTTATGTCTACATCTGTGCTTTACAAAAGATATTCTACTGGAGCATGTGGGTTTTTTTAACGTATTGCACAAGTCATAAATTACAGCAACTAATTTGCATATCAGAAAATTGCTTATTACTCAGAAATTATTGTTACTCCTCTTTATTAAATTTTTCAAACATTTTCCCCTTTCAACAATCAAATGTTCTCCCTTTGAAAAGCCTTGAAATTATCTAGAAAAGAAACCCAAGATACATAAAACTGTTAATATCAGTCTGTGTGCCGCATTCATCCAACATGCTACATAGACTGATAACTTTCAATCACAATGTTTTAGATCAGTTAACTTACTTGAAGCCATTCTTCCGTCTTAACATAGCAAACATCTAAAATCAAAAATATACCACATCATGAGCTGGATTAAATCAGTGGACCATTTTTCAGGTTGCATAGAAGTTTTGGGAGAAAAAGGATGGGTGAGTAACAGTGATGGCTACATTCCTTTTTTTTAACTTGTTGACTGTCAGCCCATTAAAGTTTACTGGCCCTTTAGATGCAAGTGCTTAGCTAAATTCAGGGTGTCAAGGATGTTCTGTTAGGAGGAGAAATTGTTGATGAAGTTCATTGTTTTCCTCACTTATCTCTTGCTTAGTGGGAAAGTCCTTGCCTATGTAGATTTCTGGTCATTCTTAACAACTTTCTTTACATTGTTCCCCTGTCTTTCCCTGGTGAACTGACTACCAAAAAAATGTATCAATTGTTTACATGTTACTAAGTACAGCTTTTCTGTGGTGGCAGTGTCTTGTTTTCTTAAAGAGCATATCTGTTTTAACTATATTAAAAGTGCAATAACAGTTATGATGGATATCAAATATTTTGAGAATTCTGATTAACTCAAAGGAGCCATAATGTAAAACTTTGTATCTTATTTTCTATTTATTTAAATGCAAGTAATTATACATATTAATAATACACTGAAAAATATTTTTAAGGTTTTATGTTTCAGAATGACAGTCTCATTCGGAAAGTCTCACCTTCAGGAATTAAGCAAGATATTAATTGTTCCAACCAATTATGTCACCATCTGAAAATGTAATTAAAAAGAGCTTTTGCATGACTTACTGTCTGACTAACCATGAACAAAGGAGTGCACACATGGGGAAGTATTTTGCAGTCCTTAATCAAATGAAATCCTGTTGTTTTCAATGGTAGTTCCGCTCAATTAAGAACCACAGATCTGAGCCTATGTGTTACAATGCACAAGGGCAAGTAGCAGTGTCAGAGACAGTTTTAGGGTGAAAATTAGCTTATTCTGTATTGAATATATGTGTGAAAATTAGAAGAAAAAGGGTCATTTCTGAACTTCATTCTAAACAATGTTTCTTATATTCATTGTCACATCAGAATATACAATCCTGGAAAAAAGAGAACAAAAGTTTCTTGACTTCTTGCCCTTTACTTACTTTAATCATCTGTAATTTTACCTTCTGTTGTTGCGCTGAACTGAGTTTTTAGAGTTACTAACATGAAATGTCTCTCAAAACCAATAAACTGAACAGCTCTACTCAGCTCTCCAAACTCCAGTCATTACTTTGACTAGAGGCTGAGCTGAATGGCTTAAGATTAGATACCTACTGCCATACCTTGTAAAATGAAAATAATCTGCGTGGGTAGATATGATGCAAGATCTATAGGATACCATTCTGGAGCAGCAAGTGTTTCTTAGGATATGGTTTTTCCTTTATGGAACTTTAATGAGCTCTAGTATTTCACTTGCTTCTACATTCCAGAGATAATCTTAGAAGAAAAATCTTAGGTTGATATCTTTGGAGAAACAAGACCATGTTATAGTGTTTCTGTTACTTAGTAGAAATGTTTGAGTACAATTTAAGGGAACTTCTTTCAGATATCTCTGTCAGCAGCAGCATGAGTCAAGAAGCTGGAGCTCTGTGACTTTTCCCATTCCTTTGCAGAGCTTGAATGTATATTGTGTCATGGTAACAGTATTGCTTTGACACAGCACTTAATGCAGCTACTGAGTGAAAATATGGTGCATTTTTATAAGGACCCACAGAAAAGACTAAACACTGTAATAATAAAAAATCAAGAAAAATGCAAAGAAATAATAACTCATGAACTGGAGATCATGTTTATTTCTTGGCACCTGAGCCAGTATTATTTATGAGTCGTATCAGAAGCTAACTTTCATCAGAAGCTGTATTGACCAGCAGTACCATGGAAGAGATTGTTCCCCTGTACTTGGCAATGGTGAGGTCATACTTTGGTACTGTGTTCAGTTTTAGGCTCCTCACTACAAGAAAGTCATTGAGGTGCTCGAGCATTTCAAAGAAGGATAATAAAGCTGGTGAAGGGTCTGGAGAAAAAAATCTTCTGAGGAGCAGCTGAGGAAAGTGCAACTGTTTAGCCTGGAGGAGAAAAGGTTGACGGGGGACGTTATTGCTGTAATCACCTGAAAGGAGGCTGTAGCAAGGTAATGATCAATCTCTTTTCCAAACTAACAAGTGATAGGACAAGTCACAAAGGTAAATGTTTAGATTTTTTTTCACCTTTTTTTTTCACCAAAAAGATTATGAAGATTGGAAGAGGTTGCTCAGGAAAGTGATTTAGTCACCATTCCCAGACATTTTCAAAAGACTATAGATGTGGTGACTTGATGATCTTAAAGGTCTCCTCTAACCTAAACAGTTCTATGATCCTTATGATCCTTTGAGATCCTTTGTGGTGAGAGAGAAATGCTTTGTTGGAAGTAGCTATAAAGAGCAATTTCAATTCATGGTCCTGAACAGCTGCAAAAAATTAGTCAAATGTAAATTTGACTTTCCCCAAATGTAAATCTTCTCTGCACCAGTAAATTTAGAAAAATAAAAAAAAAAAGAGAGACAAAACTTCTCAAAAATCATTTCCAGAGTATAAGCAAATGAGTCTGCAGGATGATCAGCTAAAAGTAATCTCTGGTGTGTAAGAGACAATTTTATCACTCCCTCAGATGCTTGTTCCTTGTTTTTTCAGTTGGGAAATGCTGTACTGTTACAGACAGTTACCACAGTGGAATAAGCCCATTGCACCAAATTTCTTATAAAAAATACAAAATGTTGACAGGTGTGTCTTAATTAGTTTTGATACGTAATTAAGTTGTTTTCTTGAGAAGTGTCTTCCCCCTTCAGGTTTACTGTCTCTTGTGTAATTTCAAGATGTTTTAATCATACCTCAGAAGAAAAAAAAAAAAATCTATTTTAGGGCTTATATACAGCTTGAAATTAACCCACATATAGTCATATAAATACCATGAAAGGAGAATGTCTCCCTGAATCTGTAGAGGAATGAGATTTAATCATCTTAGAAAAACATTTCATTTCCTGTTTAAATCTATATTTGTTAATCTATTGTTCTGATATTGATCTTACATGTTAGAAAATTAGTGAAACACATGAAGCAATTTTATCTCAGCACTCTCAAGACCAGTGTAACATGAGATTGCACATAGCAAATTACAGAACTAGCATGTAAAGTGGAAGGATGTTTTCTGAGGTACTACTTAGGGGGAGCAGGGCCCAATTGCACTGATAGAACCTGATAAATTGGTAAGAGAAGATGAGGGTATTTATTGTCGTGGGACTCGGAAAGACGTACTGAAGGAAGACGTAACATAGGAAAAATTCTAGCTCATTTGGAAAAGCATTAAGCCCAGTAACAATCTGTGAAGCTACCTCATTCCATCTTTCTGCTAGATATTGACCTGTGTGGCATCAATCTAAGGATTCAAATCATGACTAACTTGATGAACTGTGAGCTTTGTGATGTTATATATTCTGTAAGGTTTCTCCACATTATCCTTAAAGGACAAGAATGGCTCTTGTACAGCTTGAATGAAACATCTTTTCTTTATTAATGTTTCATGCCTTTTTCATATTTCATGGGTTTTTCTTTTTCAATCTCTTCTTCAAGATTAGTGAATTACTAAATACCTAATAAACACATGAATAACAAAATAAATATGCAACCATAATAAAATCACATATTCTTATTATGTATGCTTATTATTGTTGCAAAATGGAATTATCTGCATACAGTTTGCTAAAGGCAATGAAGAACAATTGGTAAAGGTTCTTTGTGACTATAAATCTGCTGCAACGTCAGTATCCGTTTCTGTTTCTTAATGATTTCTCTCAGGAAAAAGGAATAGCATATAGTTATAATTTAATAGTGATCATTTGGTTTTACAGTAGTCGGTCAACAGGTCATCAGTTGACTATCACTGCCAGATATAATTATGAAATCAAAATACGTACTCTGCAGTGTTTTGCTAAGATGATAAGCTATTACTTTTCTGGTAAAATGTGATCAGTGTAAATACATTACTTTTAAAATGAAATAATTGTTACTTAATGGAAAAATAAATTAAAAATTGTTTTTGACTTTTAATACCAAGTTAACACATACAATTGAGTTTTCAAAGGTATACCTTTCTGTGCTTGACTGTCAAGGGAGGTTCTCCCCATGTCCTCTACTCTGCCCTGGTGAGGCCTCATCTGGAGTCTTGTATCCAGTTTTGGGCTCCCCAGCCCCAGAGGAACAGAGAACTTCTGGAGAGAGTCCAGTTCAGGACCACCAAAATGATCAGGGGACTGGAACATCTTCTTTATGAGAAAATGCTGAGGGAACTGGGGCTGTTTGGTCTAGAGAAGAGGAGATCTCATTAGTATTTACAAATATGTAAATGATGGGTGTCGGGAGTTTGAGACATCCCTTTTTTCTGTTGTATCTAGTGACAGGACAAGGGGTAATGGATACAAAAAGTTCCAATTAAACATAAGAAAGATCTGTTTTACTGTGAGGGTGATGGAACACTGGCACAGGCTGCCCAGGGAGTGTGTGGAGGCTTCTTCTCTGGAGGTCTTCACAACCCACCTGGACGTGTTCCTGTGTGTCCTGATCTACGTGGACTTGTTTTGGTAGGGGAATTAGACTAGATGATCTCTAAAGGTTCCTTCCAACCCCTACCATTGTATGATTCTATTATTTTTTTCAAAGTTAAAAATATTTATTTATAGTACTAGTATCATGTGCAAGCCTCTGACTCTCTGAAACATCCACATCAGGCTGGTAGACATGACACAGGGACTCATCCTCTTCTGCACTGACAGCTGGAGGACAGACAAGCTACACTAAGACAATTCAGACAGGACTCCATAGCTGTTGGAGAGACACTGGATTGAATCTCTGTTAACTACATCTGAGTTAGCCAGCCTGAATTCTCTTTGCAGTTTGTAGAGGGAATCAAATGCTTTCTAAGAATGATTCATTTAATCGTAAAGTAGACAGCTGAAATAAGTCAGAAAAATAATGGCTGGGAATGAATATTTCTCATCATTGACTATAATGGAAGCCTAAAATGAACAGTGCAACTTAAACATCTGCTATCTGAACATCTAAAGTAATGAATTACGAATATTATACCAGAAACTTCTTCAGAAAAGCAGGGTAAATACATGCAATGAAGCATTACATAACATCCCTATGGAGCAAATGGACAATACAGAGACACTCCCTTTCCTTTCCTTTTTCCTTCCCTTCCCTTCCCTTCCCTTCCCTTCCCTTCCCTTCCCTTCCCTTCCCTTCCCTTCCCTTCCCTTCCCTTCCCTTCCCTTCCCTTTCCCTTCCCTTCCCTTTCCCTTTCCTTTCCCTTTCCCTTCCCTTCCCTTTCCTTTCGTCTTTTCTTCTCACTTTCCCTTTCCATGCTTTTCTCAATCAGTAAATATATTCCCGTACATTCTGGGACCTGGTTTCAATCTATTTTCTACTCTAAGAACAAAATGCTTTAGAGAGTTCAAACCACCTTCACTTTAAGGAAAAAGTGAAGACAGTTCTACCTGAAAGCTACAGTTGAATCAAGTCTTGATGTTCTTTTTTTTTTTTAGTCATTTTTTATGTAAACGAAATAGTCCTTTTAAAGTGGTAGATTAGAACATGTTATTGCAAAAAATATTAAATATCTGAATTTTTTACACATATATTTTTCTTTACTTTTTCTGCCAAAAGAAATCTTCCTACACTTGACATGTCTTTGGAAAGCAGCTTGATTTTTAGTTGAATCGTATTTTCAAAGAGAAAACATGTCTATATAAGTTTTTCTAATGTGACCTAATAAAAACATGTTTAGAATTTTAATTTCTTACATGGTAATAACAGATTCGTTAGGCATTGGTTCATAACTAAAAGGTCAAAAACAGAGTTGAAATATGTTTAAAGAATAGCTAAAAAAAATATTATAATAATATGAATAAAAAAGTCTATAACTTTTAGATATGGAATCTAAAGGAAATCATAAAAGAAAAAAACATATGGTGGAGATACATGCCCCTTCCTTACTGGCATAGTTGCAGTCAGTCTGACTATTGGGATCATCTAAGAGACAATAGATAACCTCCTTATTAAACAGACAGACAGACACTCCTTGGTGCCACAGATACAGTAAAGGGTTAGTTTGTGTCTGTTAAAACAATTGCCTGTGAGTTGTGTTTCTTGTTTTGAAAACCATGAGGTCTGTCTTGTCCTGAGTCATAGAACCATAGAATCATAGAATGGTAGGGGTTGGAAGAGACCTCTAAAGATCATCTAGTCCAACCCTCCTGCTCAAGAGGTCCAGCTAGATCAGGTTACTCAGGAAAGCATGCAGGAGGATTTTCCCATAGTTTGTAATTTAATCTGAACCAGACACCATATACAGCAAGCAATAACTCAGTTTTGAAGAGCATACTAGGTTTTAAAAGTGTGGATATGGTTTATTAGTGCTATTTACCCTCAGCTACAGAGAATAATCTCAAAAATATTTAGCAATAAAAAATTAGAATAAAGACTTTGTATTTTATCATAATAAAAGCTTTATATTTGGAAATAGAAGTAGCTTTACTTTTCAGATTAGCAGTAAGGCAGAAAAAAAGAAGATATTTCACAAGTCTTCTCTGAAAAAAGTGTAATGTGATTTGCAGGTACAGATTTTTTTTTCATCAGTTTATTCAAACTTTTGAATGGTAATATAAATTTCAGGTAGACAGAACTAAAGACACTGTAGCTGATATGCTGTACCAAAAGCATGTTGAAAAAAAATTTCTTAAATAGGATTTTTAAAATCTGTGAAGGTCATTAGTGGGGTATGAAATCAAGCTAAAAAGCACTAATAACAATAATTCGGAATGCTAGAATAACCTCATGAGTTCTCCATATAATTGACAGTATCTGAAGTTTAAGTACTTGAAACACTCTTTCTAAATGATTTTCATAATTCCTTGAGGAACTAGAATAGCAGGAATTACAGAAACTGTGAAAATCTATTCATCATAGTGATGGTTTTTTACTTTTTCAGTTGTTGATGTTCGAATAAATTTCACTTTAGGGATTTTTTTATCCAGCATTTTGAAGTAATTATTGAGGAACTGGAGTAACTATTTTCTGAATAATATAGGTATTTAGACACCAATGGAGAGATTTCTTTATGTATCCTATTTACCCTCCAGCCACAGCTCCAGGTCTTTCATACATCATGGGTCATAGCTGCTAGTCATATTCAGGCATCTTGTGTACTGCAGTGTCTAGACTACAGACATCCATGTGAAACATCTAAAATCTTTATTCCTCCTCTAGAAAAAAAATTCCATGTTATTCATCTGCAGAATTCACTTTGAAGGGGTCTACTTCTAAACTGATATTTGTGGGAATGATTCCTGGCTCTGCAATATAGATACCAGTCCCATCCACACCATAGCTGGTATTTTGTTTTCCTGTATATTTAGTATCTGAACTATGAAGGGAATGCAACGTGTTTTGGCAGGTCGCTGAATTTAGAAGATCAAAAATCCAGGATTCCCAGATACGATCATCTCCTGGTTTAGCAAGGAGTAGCTTTTGCTTGGTAACGGGGAGCAGGTTGCAAGACCCAGCAAAGTGTGTGGACTCTCCCTAGGCTCCTGGGTTCACACCCACCTCTGGCCCCGCTGGGCCAATCTGGTGCCTCTGTGATCACTATTTATGGAGGGGAGTTTTAAGTGCTGGCAGGAGGTGTAAGAGTGATACAAGATGGAGGTGACCACTCTGATCCTTCAGCCAGAGAAGGAGGAAGGAAGGAGAAGCAATAGACCAGAGATCCCTCTGCAAGCCGTGGCGAGAATACAAGCTGTGCCCCTGCAACCTATGGAGATCCGTGGCAGGACCGAGAGTTACCAGCAGCTCCATGTGAGTGAGCCCGGATGGGCGAGGGACTGTGTGAGGAGGCGGCCATGGCCCAGGCCGGGTTGGAGAGCCTGCACGCCGCAGAGCAGCCCCACACAAGAGGCAGAGAGGATTGCCCCTTGAAAGAGATGTATTTGGTCAATTTTTAATTCTAGAAAGAGTTTCTAAATAGTACCATTTTATATTTTTGTGTACTATTGTTTTCACAGTGAAAATGCATGTACTCACTGTAACCATAAGTGTCATTTATTAAGGCTCAATTTTCAGCTAGAAAGAGTTGATTTATCAGAGTTAAGTATTACTACTGAATGGGACAGCTAATTTGTATGTGGGTTAAGCAGCTTTTGTCTAACTGGGAAGCTGAGTACTCTGAGGTATCCATCTCAAATTACTCTCTCAGGGGTGGATATCCTATGCTGCTTGTTGAAGGAAGAGAGTCAGAGCTCACCACTACACATGGATATCAGATAACGAAAACCCAAAACAAATAAAAACAGTTAGAGAAGAATTCATTGGGAGTAGGAGTTCTAAATGTATGTCTCTGTCTAGACCTAACTTCCTAATTACAAAATTCTGATTAAAAATAAAATCATGCCACAAATTTCACGAAACTATCAGAGGTATCTAAATTCATTCAGGAAACTGAGTCTACTTAGAGATCTCCACATGACCAGAAAACTGGAGACTACACCTACTCAGCACCCCAAAATACAGAAATTAATGACACTTAAGTGTTCATTCTTACTGGACTTGATCAAGCAACTGCATTATAATCATTTAAGTGGTTTATAGGATCAGGTTTTCTGCGAAATCTATTTGGCTTCAAAAATATAATGGAATCTGCCTTTATTGTAAAAAACACAGTTATGATGATTACTACATTAAATCAACATGGGAGTGCACACCTGCTTTTGGCCAATAGCCTGGATAACACCACCTGCTAAGAATATGAGTGCACGCTGTGTGTGTGTGTGTATGTGTATTGAATAAGCAAGACTATCTGTATGGTGTTTGTATAAAAAAATAATCATGATAAAGAAAAAGATGACCATCTATCTCTCAGTTGTCAACTTTAGGCATGAATGTAGTGATCAGCTAGATTAAACACTATCCAATAATATTGAGAGGCCTTTAAAGCAAAGACAGAGGCAATCTGAAAAGGTGCTAAATAAATAAATAAATGGAATCTTAAGGCAAAGGCACCAGGAATACATTGCACTTGGCAGTGGGGTGTCAGCATGGGGCCAGCTCCTACTAACTGATGTGAAGGACCTTGTGGGAGGCTTCCTTGCACAGAACTGGATGGCTTATATCTCCTGCAGGGTGTGAGCAAGTAGGCAAGTTGCATTGCTGAGGAGGAGTATCTGTCACTGCCCTTTGGGAAGCAGAGCAACTTTGTGTGGAGGATTACATTTTAGAGAGTGTTGATTAAAGAAGGATGTTTAGATATGTATGGGTGCTTATTAATATTTTGTAAGCATCTAAAATTGTGGTTTGTCTCTTGCATTACTGATATTGAAGACAAATGTATAACTCACTGATTGCTTTTTAATTATGTGACATTAATAAAATTATTTACTGTTTTGTCCCTGAATTTTGGTTAAATTATTCAAACTGAGTATTTTTTCTTCTGAGAAGAGGAAGAGTAAGTTCATATCCCAAAATGAAAGAGAAAAACCACAAGGATTGCATCCATTTTTCACATAGCAGGCATGGGTTTGATACCCTTTCCTACCCAACCCAGCTATCCTGTCCCCTATATCCACAAGTGGTTATTTTTGATATAAGCATTTTTGCCTGGTTATATCTATAGTCAACACAGAGTAACAGAAGGTAGTTAATTTTTAATGTTTTAGAAAACTAGGGATGACATGAACTACATTTTTTTTTGCGGGGGGGGGAGGAGTGTTGATTATAGAGAGATTCTAATGGTTTAAACTATATCTGGTTAGGCGAATATAACTTCTACTGCTAAGAATTTTTTTCCAACTTTCATACTGTTAAGTGGATAAAACTATCTGCGGGAAAACCTGTCTTGGGACAGTTAAGCATGGTGAAATGCTCATAAACCACCTTCTGTTCACTGTTTCCTTTTGAGGATTTCTGGACATAGGTTGTATGGATTGTCATCCTCCAATATACATGACTTTTCATTCATAGTATTAGGAGTGGTTTGGATTATGATGTATTGTACAGATGAACAAAGGCAGGAAATGTAACACTTATATCCTTGTTTGGTCCAGACAGTGATTGCCATTTTAGCTTGAAGATCATGATACACATTTGGGATGTATTGAAATATTTTCAGTTTGATTTTCTGGCTAATCTGAACCAGGAGCTTTATTATAGGTCTTCCATTTCATGTTTTTCATGCAGACAACTTTTGAATACTTAGTTATCAATATAAACTGAAGAAAGTCTTAAAAAAAAAAAAAAAGCTGCAGTATGGTGCTTACATTAAGATGTGGAAATCCAGCTTCAAGCTGCTGCCCTGAACCAGGTGCAGTGTAACCAGAAAAACCTTCAGGTATTATAGGCCATGTTAGCTCATCTGCTTAGCAGCAAAGGTCATGATGAGCACATCACCCCAGTGGTCCATTATCTGCTCATGAAATTCAGAGTCCAAATCAAGAATTCTTCTCTAGTCTTAAGACTCTCTACAGGATTGGCACTAACTGGCAGAAAAATTTTCTTTCCCTGCACGATCCTGACCTCCCAAGGAATTACATTCGAGTGAGTGTCTGAAACTCTTGACCAGTGGAATAAAGTTCATATGAAATATCTGACAGGATCTGCACACCTAACAGTGAAGAAGCATTACTGTCATTCATGTATATATTTGTAGAAATAATGCAAGAATGACTGTTTCTCTTTGGTTTTCTTTTTTTTTTTTTTATGTTTACAACTCTTGTGTAACAAAAAAAAAGTAAACAATATCCAATCTCCTTCCCTGACGCAGAAAAAAAAACCAAACCAACAAGAAACAAATCAAGCAGTCAAAATCAATGAATCAATGGAAACAAGCCATAGGCCAGATAGAGAAGCAGAGGAAAAAAAAATTGCTATTGACATTTTTTTTCTCTTTATACGCATGTGATGAGGATCAGGAAAATGTATGAGATACGAAGGATCATCCACTGGATTTTGAAAGGAACCAATTTTAAATTAAAACCCTGTAATTTTTGTTTGCTTATTTGCAAGAACAAAAATTCAGAGTATCCCGATTGTGTGTGCTGAAGAAGTCTGTTGATGGAGTCATGACAGTTTCACAAAGTGTACTACATAATGCTGTGAAAAACACTCACGTGTTACACAGAACTTTGAGGATTAACAGCTAGATGATTAAAAGTCCACATCTTTACACTGACAGTCACAGTTATGTCAAGGTATGTATGCACCTTCCATATTCAGGTTGCAAATAGACACAGATTAATCCCTACTTCTCTCTCCATAACCTAGTCTCTACATAAAACAAATCTTATTGCATTATCAAAAAGTAAATCTGAGTCTCCAAGTGACTTTACTCAACAAAAGTAGACAACCAAACTGACGAATGGATCTGGTTTTTAATCCACTGTAACTGCATCCTTATAATCTTCACAAGTGCTACTTGACTGTCAGCACTAACATTTTTGCTGCTTGTAAGCATATGCAAAATGAAAACAGGTGCCATTTTGCTAGTCAACACCTACAGCTGCACTTGTCAGGTTGGTGGTTCTCCCTGAATCTCCACTTCAAGGTTAGTGAAGAAAGCACTCTCACAAAATGCTTACTAATCTCTGCCAAATAAGAGTTGATAGATAAGACTTTTTAAGTATTACTTGTTCTCTGTTACAATTTCAATTTTAAGGTAATTAATGTGAGAATGACATATCTATCTGGTTTTGTTAGAGTCATTGAATATCTCAAGTTGGAAGGGACTCATAAAGATTATTAGTTCAACTCCCTCCTTCTTGCAGGACAATTGAACAGTAAATCATATGACGAAGAACATTGTCCAGAACTCTACTCCTTGAGCTCTGAACGACTTGCTGCCATGACCGCTTCCCTGGGGACCTAGTTCCATTGACAGACAATACTGGCTGTGAAGAATCTTTTCCTAATGGCGAATCTGAACTTCCCCTGATGCAGGTTCATTCCATTTCCTTGTGCCTTGTCACTGGTCACCAGAATGAGGAGATCAGCACCTCCCTCTCTGCTGCCTCCTTTGAGGAAATTGTACACTGTGATAAAGTTGTTGTTGTTCTTTTAATTACTTATTACCAGAGTTAGAATTCAGGTCAACTGAATCCTAGACTAGATGTTAGTCTAGATATTACTAAAAGTTTTCCTTTCCATATATACTATTATGTGTCATCAAAATAGGCAGTTACCATTCAAAGACGTACCTGGCAGCTAGGTGGATAACATGTTGTGCTTAAGCCCAGTTGACAGCAAAGTACCACACAGACCTTCGCTCACTCCTCTCCTCTCGTGGTAGAATGGGCATGAGGAAAAATAACAAAGACTTTGTGAGTCGAGACAAGGACAGGAAGGTATAGTCCTTCAGAAACTGAGCACTCCAGCATGGGCCTCCCATAGAGTCATAGCTTTCTTCAGGCATAGCCATCCCCTCTGGTCTGGGGTCCTCCATGAGCTGCCAACAGATCTCAGCTTCATCAGAATAGAGATTTGATAACAGGAATCCTCAGGAAAGATGTCATCTAGCAATGCTAATAAGGGACTGAATGATAGCTTTACTTTTTTTGGCATGTTCAAACAAAGACAGTCTGCAGAAAATGATTCCTAAATGACAGTTTCTCATGAAAATGGAAACTGGTTTTGTCTTGCAATTAGGGGACTAACAAGGGACAGGAAGGTGCTAGAAGGTGCTATAATTTGTTTCAGTGGCCTTTTATATTATCCAGCTCCTCTTTTTCTTTAGTGAACTTTGTAAATCTCTTTTTAGGTGCTCAAATCTTCCACAGCATTTTGTAGGGAATCTAGGTGATAAATTCAGAGAGCAGAATGCCTGAAGTCAATTTCTGCAATTCACACAATCCTTTTGAAGACTTAGTTGTAAACACAGAAGGGTAAGCCTTCTTGAATGATAATACACTCTGTAAGCACCAAAAGAAAAGCCAGTAGGCAATAGTTGAACTACTTCATACTTAGAATCACAGAAAGGAGAAAAATATGTGGAATTACATCAGCTCTTTGTTACAAGTGGAAGTATTTTCACTTCTATTAGAGAATCATAGAATCATAGAATAATTGAGTTGGAGAAAGTCCTCGGGAGGTCTCTACTCCTGCTCTAGAGTAGGATCGTTTATAAAATCAGATCTGGTTGCTCATGACTTTGTCCACTCAGTCCTAAAAAATATTCAAGGATATTTGTTGAGGATGTTTGTGTGTGCACTCACATGCACACATGTAATCATAGAAACAGAAACAGAAATTGTTTCAGTTCATGTAATCATAGAAGCAGAATTGTTTCAGTTGGAAAAGACCTATATGTGCATGTAAATTTGTACCAGTGACTGAAGTGAGGCTGCAGGCTCAAAGACACATATATATAGCAGCAACTAGGGAGACTAAGATCAAGTGTAAGCCCACTTGCTGGAGGGATCCACATTGTATTCACGTACACATGTGTGTATATGCTTGTCTTGTTCAAATAAAGAAGGAAGTAAGATTAGATCATTACTGTTATTTGTGTTTATGAGAGCACTGAATGTGTCTGCTTGTGTCACTTTGTGTGTCCCATCATTTGTATATATATATATATATATATATATATATACTTCTGATGTAATGATATGTTTATGTGGTTTTGTGTTTATGTGTCTACTGGGAATACAGACTGTGGCACTAAATACTTTCTTCACCTTAATTTTTATTATTAAGATCATTTTTCGAAAATCTAAGGATTCAGAGCTTACGTAGAAAGTCAGGACCAAGGAATACTTATTCTTGGTAGCAGTGGATTGGGTTAGAGAATAGCTAAGAATTAGGCATAAAAACTTCTATAGGATCTGATAAGATTCATCCACAAGTGCTGAGAGAGCTGGCTGATGCCATTGTGAAGCCACTCTCAATTACCTTGGTTATTGTGAGAGGTACCACAGTACTGGAGGAAAGTAAACATCCCTCATAACTTCAAGCAGAGCACAAAAGAAGAACATATGGAAATACAGATCTATTAGCCTCACCTCCATTCCTGGGAACGGGATGAACTATTTCCAGCCAAAAAAGGGAATGAGAAATTATCAGTAGTCAGTATGGATTCACCAAGGGAAAGTCATGGTTGACCAACTTGATAACGTTCTGTGATGAAATGACTGGCTTGGTAGATGAGATGTCAGTAAAACCTCTGACCCCATCTCACATAAGATCCTTATAGAGAGACTATTAAGTATGGGCTGGATGAGAAAGGAGTGACGTGGTCTGAAAACAAGACTGAACTCAAAGGACAGCGGTCAGTGATATAAAGTTTATAGAATGAATCATAGAATGGTAGGGATTGGAAGGGACCTTTACAGATCATCTAGTCCAATCTCCCTGCAGAAGCAGGTTCACCTAGATCAAGTCGCATAGGAACGTGTCCAGGCGGGTCTTGAAGACCTCCAAGGAAGGAGACTCCACAACTTCCCTGGGCAGCCTGTGTCACTGCTCTGTAACCCTCACAGTGAAATAGTTTTTTCTTAAGTGGAACTTTTTGTGTTCCACCTTCAACCCATTACCCCTTGTCCTATTACTAGCTAGAATAGAAAAAGGGGATGTCCCAACCTCCTGACATCCACCCTTTAAATATTTATAAATATTAGTAAGATCTCCCCTCAATCTTCTCCAGACTAAACAGCCCGAGTTCCTGCTGCCTTTCCTCATATGAAAGATGTTCCATTCCCCTGATCATCTTGGTGGCCCTGCGCTGGACTCTCTCCAGTACTTTTCTGTCCCTCTTGAGCTGAGGAGCCCAGAACTGGACACAGGACTCCAGATGAGGCCTCACCAGGGCAGAGTAAAGGGAGAGGACCTGCTGGACACAGTCAATGCATCAACTCATCCTGAATGTTATCACAGAACATATGAAGGACAAGATGGTTATCAGGGTGAGTCAACATGCATTCACCAAGGGGAAATCGTGTTTTACCAACCTGATAGCCTTCTATGAGTGCATAACCAGCTGGCTAGATGAGGAGAGAGCAGTGGATGTCATCTACCTTGACTTCAGTAAGGCTTTTGACACTGTCTCCCATAACATCCTCATCAGAAAGCTCAGATGCAGCTTGGATGAGTGGACAGTGAGGTGAATCAAGAGCTGGCTGAATGACAGAGCCCAGAGGGTGGTGCACAGAATCGAGTTGGAGGCCTGTGGCCAGTGGAGTTCCACAGGGATCGGTTCTGAGGCCAGTCTTGCTCAACATCTTCATCAACGACCTGGATGAAAGGACAGAGTGTACCCTCAGCAAGTTGGCTGATGACACCAAACTGGGAGGACTGGCTGATTCCCCAGAAGGCTGTGCTGCCATTCAGTGGGATCTCAATCAGCTTCAGAGGTAGGCAGAGAGGAACCTCATGAGGTTCAACAAGGACAAGTGCAGAGTCCTGCATCTGGGAAGGAACAACCACATGCACTAGTACAGGATAGGGGTTGAACTGCTGAAGAGCAGCTGTGCAGAGAGAGACCTGGGAGTCCTGATTGACAATAAACTGAACATGAGCCAGCAATGTGCCCTCGTGACCAAGAAGGCCAATGGCATTCTGGGATGCATCAAGAAGAGTGTGGCCAGCAGGTCGAGGGAGGTTCTCCTCTCCCTTTACTCTGCCATGGGGAGGGCTCATCTGGAGTACTGTGTCCTGTTCTGGCCTTCTGAGCTCAAGAGTGACAGAGAACTTTTGGTGACAGTCCAGCACAGGGCCATCAAGATGATCAGGGGCCTGGAGCATCTTTCATAAGGGGAAAGGCTGCAGGAACTGGGGCTGTTTAGTCTAGAAAAGAGGATTCAGGGGAGACCTTATGAATATTTACAAACATCTAAATGGTGGATGTCAGGAGGTTGGGACATCCCCTTTTTCTATTCTAGCTAGTAATAGGACAAGGGGTAATGGGTTGAAGGTGGAACACAAAAAGTTCCATTTAAACATAAGAAAATACAATTTCACTGTGAGACTGAAGAAGCACTGGCACAGGCTGCCCAGGGAGTTTGTGGAGTGTCCTTCCTTGGAAGTCTGGCCTGGACATGTTCCTATGCGACGTGATCTAGGTGGACCTGCTTCTGCAGGGGAGTTGGACTAGATGATCTTCAAAGGTCCCTTCCAACCCCTACCATTCTATGATTCTATGAAATTGTGTATTTTTTAAAATTATTTGACATTCTTTCTTTTTTTAAAAATAGATTTCAAAAAACTAGCACTTAAATATATCTGTTTCTAATTATTCTTTTACCAAAGACTAGTTCTCTGCTTTCAACAGGCTGTGAAAATATTTCTGTATTTGTGTATGCTTGGATGTATTGACACAGACATATAAAATAATTTAATCATATGTAATACGTAAGTACACACAGACCTGAACGTATACATGCACAGAGACAGATTTTATAGAAAGATATTTGTATGAATATGTATATACAGAAACTTATTGAAAGTTAAGAGATAGGGTACTTAGTGCAGGGTAATTTAGGCAAACAGGATTTGAATACAAATGTCAAAGCTAAATAACTGTTTTAAGTTCATTCTTGTGGTTTGTATGGATAAAACTACTTTTCTACAAATAGGAATTGAATTTCTACTGAAGTATACTAGTTTAAATTCCTTGTGATTCAGTTTTATATTTCTTGTGAATAATCATTACAAGAAAGTAAAATCAATAAAAAGATTCCTTCTATAATTCCACAAATATTTGCAAATAGTGTAGCAAATACTGTTTACTAGAAGAGATAAATACATAAATACGGCTCAGAAATAATAGAATTCATTACAGAGTTCTGGGATCAGAGCTCAAGATTGCACAGTAAACAGTTCCAAAAGCATTACCATAAGTCAGAGAATCAGAAGACTTTTCAGTTTAATATCCACCTGGGAGAGCTTTTTAGAAACGAGTGTCAGGAAGGAACTACAGATCTGAAACACTAACACAACAAGAAGAAGTACTTTGGTTTTCTTCTAGATAGAGCTGAGTAAACTCCCTTTTCCTGAACTTGACACACAAATTGTAATTTCTAAAATATACTTGGATACCTTGTTTTGATTATATTACAATAATTTACAGGTATGGCATCTTAATGGAAAGTTACAAGTAATGAAGACATAAGAAGGGCTCTTAACTCACAATACCATTGACTTTTCAAAGTAATACAAACCCATGTTGTTGGACCACGCTACCACCAATGTCAAATTACCTTCTGTCTCCTCGATAGCAAACAGTTGTCTTTGAAAAGTTCTCTCTTCCAAGAAACTGACAACCACATTTTCAGTTCCACTATGAAACTTATATGAAAAAGTTACTTGAAATTTTGTGTTTTCACCATCTCTGTTGTTGAACAATGAAGGATGCCAGCTGGAAGAAGCAAATATTAAATGGACTCTGGAGACTGAAGTAACTTGGGTTAGCCTTTCACTGCTGATTGACTTCTAGCACACATGTGAAATCATAGACAAAATTGATGTAAGTTTTCCACAAAGTGTTGCAATACCTTATGTATGCGCTTGCTAATTTGTGTATGTAATGTAATTCAATATATGTATATGTAATGCATACATTTGCATCTGTCACACAGGATAAGATGTATCAACTTTTCAATTTAAAGAACCAACTTGTTCCAGTGATTGAATGGTGAAAAAACATAGCACAATTTTTCCATTTGTAAATACAAGCGAAAATTTCTTTGAGATTATGTAATTATACTGTTATAGATAACATGTAATCATTAAATATCATTTTGCCAGAGTCCTGAGAGATTTAGACCTGTGTTATGATAGGTATCCTTAATATTCAACAAGTAGTTACATCTTTTAGTGGTGGGATTTGGTTTTCTCCTCACATATTACAGAAGAAAAAACTTATTACATCAGAATGCAATTCTTTTTGGTGCTGATCTAAGAGAAAAAAGGTAGAAAGACCTTTTGAAACACCAGAATACTTTATAGTACACTTCATTTTCTTTAGAAATTTACTTTACAAAGCCTGATCTGTTCCAGTTATCCTCAATGAGTTATAGGACTGACCAGAACATGGTTCAGAAAGCTATGCCTCTCCATCCTGTAAAGGCTGGATTGCAATCACAGCATTTTCACTTTATTATAGCATATAGAGCATAGGTAGCTGGTCAAACTGCCTTCTTGCAACCTTCAACAGGTTGTAAGTGGCTCATTTGACATCAACTACACAGCACTGGGAAATGAAGTTGTCTGGAGAAGTGTTCTGTATGATAGTATTGGAAGTGACTCAAAAATGAGGCACACGGAGATTGCTATGTAATAGAATCATAGAATCATAAAAGATTGGTTATGGTATTTCAAATGTTTGCCATTATACTGTACATTGACAAACTTTATGTCATTTCATGCCTGTTAATTCAGCATGATTAACAAGCATATCTGTCCTAACACTGAATAATAAAATAATTTTTAATACATCTAAGTGAGTAAAACCCAAAATTCCAACCAAGACCTCAACTTCTGTAAGTTCTTCTGCATATAATGTCTTTTTTGAGTTTAGCCCTTTATATTTAGGTTCTACTATAGTTTTTCAGTTTAATTCAACTTAATACAGCTACAGTTAACAGCCAAATAAGAGAGACATGATCTTTTTATACACAGAAATTCATAGTGAGCGTGGAAACAAATAATTTTCACTGAGCAGTAGGGGTCAGGGAGTGACACATTAAGATATACTTGCAATCATGATTATTTTCCTATGCTTCAAGGATTTGAAGATGTTGCTTGACACAACGAGTTTTTACATGAATCAAAACCCCTTTGAACACCATGCAGGGCTAGCTAGAAACTTCGTAGAAGCTGATTTATCCTAATACAAAGAAAATGATCATTGTATTAACAAGTCAATTTAAGTAAGGTAACTTCATGACTTTTTACACTCCCAATTCATTACATATAGAGCCACAGCTTCCACAGATTAATATCCATCCACATACTCTCACACAGCTAGACAGACGTGGCAGGCAGCAAATCAGCAAGGCACAGAGTGTGCCAACAGTTGTATGTTTACAGCCTTAAGCAAGGCTTAGATACAGTCTTACAACTGCATTACTTTTCTCAGAGCTGCAAGTCAAGAACAAATTTATTCACTATTATTAAAGAATATAGTTCTCCTGGAGATAATAAAATGCAATGTGTTAGACTACTAGGATGTTTATAGAAGATCTCATCTCAGAAATTCTTATAATGCCAAAACTCCCGTTGGCATCAAGGAGAATTTTGCCTGCCAAGAGACTGCAAGATCAACCAGACAGTATTTACAATAAATTTACAGTACATTTAAGGGCTTTTATAACTCCAAAAATCATTTTATGATTTCTCACATAATAGGTCTCTAGACTTCTGATGCACTAATTTATGAATTCTTCTTCACAGATATTAGTTTGCACACCTGAGAGAAAGGGACAAATTAGAATATCTTAAAGTAATGATTTTTTTCCCTATCTTAAACTTCAGGGATTTGAGATAAAAATGAACCATCAGCATTTTGTTTAGTTTTGGTCCAACTCTCCACATAGCCAAACAGACCTATAATTCATCAAGAAGGTACTTTCAGCTGGATAGAGAGTTAAATTTTCCCTGATTATGTCATGGTAATCAGAGGTACTTATCTCTTTTATTTGCATGAGGAATACATTAGTGCCTTGTGCAGTATCTTACTCTACTTCAGTAAATGCTAATAATCTAACCATATATTTTCTAAATTTGCATGAAAAGAGGAATATTAACAATATCTCACTGTAAGAGTCATTTGAAAGTCTCCTTGGTACTCTGTTTCTATATTACCCAGGGAGAGAGTGGGAGCAAGACATTGAAAGAGAGAAAAACAAAGGAAGACAAAGAGAAAGAAAGGGTAAAAGGAAAGGCAGAGAGGGGGGAGTAATTCTTACGGAAGGTGTTTCTGAGCAGAAACCTTAATGAAGTATTCTGATTCTGATCAGAAATTCCCACATCAATTGCCTATGTTTAAGCACTATTAATAACCCTCAAAATGTCATGAAGAAAAGAAAATAACAGAATCATTTTTTTACTATACTTTGCACATTGATGATTTTATTCTGATTAAATGATAGAGATTTAGACATCATGGAGATGTTTTCTGATACAATAACATAAGGTGGCTTTTATTCACTTGTTACTTTTGTTCCTTTGGCCCCTCAACAACATCCTAGCAAAGTCAAATCTAAAGAAGACAAAAATATTAGCTTACCATTATTATCACTGTTTCATTAAGCTGTTACAATTCCACTTTTCATATAAAGAAGTCTAGAACTGGATAATTGCAGAATGATTGCAGTAGTGATTTTCTCCTTTTGCCAATGACTTTGTGCTGCAAATCTATTGCTCACAACCTTTGAATACCTGACATGTAATTTTGTTCTGATTTATTATACTTTAAATAATATTTGATTGGTATGAACTACATGATGATATCACTTGTTCTGGGATTTACAAATGCATCTGAGTGTTTGCCACACTGAGAAATTCATCATAGGCATTCTGAAAAAGGTTATGGACACTAAATAGAATGTCTTATTTCATAAAGTATCTGTTTTAATAGATTTCAAAATTTCAAATCACTGACTAGAAAAGTCAGGTTTAGAAACTTTTCTGTTGGAATATACACATATTGATTACAGATATGCTATTAAATTATCTGTTTTTGAAAATTATATACAGAGCCATAAATAAAAGGGTACAATGCAGTTTTATAATTCCTCTATTCAGTGTGATCTCAGTGTATATTTCATGAAAGTACATAGAAGAAACTTACCCTATTACTCCTTCTTTTATGAGGGATGCAAATGTGATTGCTCAAGGGAAATTCTCCAAAGGCATGCAGAAGTAGCTTCCAGTTTTGTTTAGAAGGATAGAAATTTCTTTTTCCAGTTAGCTCTCATGATTAGTTTATAGGAAAGTCAACCATGGGAATATAAACCAGTGACAGAACTCTTTTGACACAACTGAGACGACAGTCTTTTCTAAATATAAAAGATCTCTCATACATCTTCAGGTTTAGTTAAGATACAGGAGTCATATGGTATTTGTATGAAGACAGTTCCTTTAGTTCAGAGGTGATCTACCAGAATACTGTAGCTGGGACTCATTTGCAGAAATAATATTCGAATCTCAATACAGGCTTTTCACAAACTTGTGAAAGTTGTCACCGGATTTTTTGTGCAAGAACATACCTTATTAAATAAAACTGCTTTTATAAATTATAACAGAAATGGAGGGGGGAAAAAAAAGAAAAGCAAGAAAAAAAGAATGTTCCCCTGTTTGTTCAATGTATGATAGTCTATATCCAAGTGATCTACCAGTGCATCAGGAAAAGTGTCTACAAATTCCCAGATCCCTTCACAGGTTTATTTGTGGTGAGAAATATGTCACTTCCATGTCCACTAGTACAACTCTTGCAAAATCTTTGAGTTTTACTTGTTTGAAAAGAACCCAACAACTTTAAAATGTATAGTTTTATCTTCAATTGAGAATAGAATAATCAATAAACAAAAGAAGTGTTTTGATGTTCTGAACATCTTTTCTGCTTCTTAAAAGTTTTACATATATATATAGTTACAACAGTAGAAACATTTACTTATAATGTTAAAAGCATAGATTTAAATGTAACTTCACAGACAGCTAAGAAACGAATGAACATGAACATTAGAAAATGAGTAATACCTTAGCATTGGGTAATCAAGTTGATGGGTAACAGGATATATAACATGCAAAAACAGAAAAAGAACTTTTGGGAAAAGAAAAGAATTTAAAAGAAAAGGTACAGAAGCATATTCAATCACACTGAACTGGCATTTTAAATATCTTATATTTATTCTTCTTTAATTATCATTCTTCACAGATATGGGACTTAGGCTGAATTGAATGATGTGCTACAAAGCTATCATTGCAACTAACAACTTGCATTACATTCCCTGTCAATCATTTTATTAAGCACCTACCACATTGAGCTTTATCACAGCAGACAGCATATGAATACGAGAATATTATGAATTTTGAAAACACTACTTTACTCACTTTCATAGTACAGACTTTCATAACAACTAAATACTTTGGATTAAAAAATTAAAAATGTAAAGTTGGCAGCTGGTCATCAGAGGTGTTGCCTATGACTCGGTGTTGAGGGTAGTTCTTTTTAGTATCTTTATCAATGATCTGGAAAGTGAGATTGCATTCACCTTAAGTAAGTCTTCAGATGACACCAAGCTGAGTGGAAGCATTGACCTACTTGAGAGTAGGAATACTCTTCAGAAGAATCCAAACAGGCTGGATCAATGGGCTGAAGTTAAGTGTGTGAGGTTCAAAAAGGGCAAGTGTTGGGTCCTGTACTTGGGTCACAACTCCATGCAACACTGCTTCGGGAAGAGTTTCCAAAAGCTACCTGGTGGAATAGACCTGGGGATGCTGGTTGACAGCCAGATCATGAGGTAGCAGTGTGCCCAGCTAGCCAAGAAGACTGAGCCTTGGCTTGTATGAGAAATAGTGTGACCAGCAGGACCAAGGAAGAGACTATCCTCCTGTACTAGTGAGACTGCATCTCAAACATCATGTTCAGGAGGGATTTTGAGATGCTGGAGTGTGTCCAAAGAAGAGTAAAAAAGCTGGTGAAAAAATCTAAAGCACAACTCTTATGAGGAGCAGCTGAGGGACCTGGAGCTGTTTAGTCTGGAGAAATGTAGGCTGAAGGGAGACCTTATTGCTCTCTTCGGCTACCTGACAGGAGGTTGTAACAAGTTGGATGTTGATCTCTTCTCTCAGATTACAAGCAACAGGACAAGAGGAAACAGCCTCAATTTGAGATGTGTCATGGTTTTGCCCAGCCAGCAATGAAGCATCATGACAGTCTCTTGTTCACTGCCTCCTATCCACCCCCCTCCTTAGGATGGCAGATGCTCCACAGAGATGGGAGGGAAGAAGATAACCAAGGATGTTGTGAATCGAGACAAGAACAAGGAGAGCTCACTGCCAATTACGATTCCAGGCAAAACAGACTCCACTACTCAACTTCGAGAGAAAAGTAAGGAAAGTTTATTCTGCTACTTACAAAAAAACAGAACAGAACAAAAAGCAAAAAGAGAGCAGGATGATGGGAAAAAATACAACCAGCACTTTAAGAACTCCCTCACCTCTCTTTCCTTTCTTCTCAGGCTCAGCTCACTGCTTCTGATATCTCTACCTCCTCCCCCCTCAACAGCATACGGGGAGGTAGGGAATGGGGGATGTTGTCAGTACCTCACAGATCATTTCTACCACTTCTTTCTTCTCAGAGGAGGACAATTCCTTGCATTCTTCTCCTGCTCCAACATGAAGTCCTTCCCATGGAGTCCTTCCCTTCTCTGGCATGGGTTCTTCCCAGCAATTATAGCTACTGTGAATACAAGGTCTCTCACATGGGACATGGCCTCCTCTGGGCATAGGCACTATCCCTGGTGCAGAATCTTTCACAAAGTGCAAACAAATCTCTTCTTCACCAGTCCTCTCCACAGGAGGCAGAGGAGTCTCTGCTCCAGTCCATCTCTTCCTCTCTTCCCTCACTGACCTTGGGGTCCACATGATCGCTTTTCTCTCTCAACTCCTTGCACCACGACCAGCTGGAAGAAAAGGAAGAATAGAACAAGGAACAGGAAGCACCCTTCTCTTTCAACTTCTTCTTAAAAAGTAATCATGGAAGTTCCTAATTATCTCAGCCCCAGGAGTGGGTCTGACTCAGACCTGGAGAGTTTTGAGGAACTTCTTATAGGAGCCATCTTTACAGTCCCTTCCCCTTTACCAAAAATGACTCCACACAAAACCATCACAATTAGGTATTCGGAAAATATTTTTTTCACCAAAAAGCTTGTTGAGCATTGGAACAGGCTGCCCAAGGAAGTGGCTGGAGTCACTATCCCTGGAAATACTCAAAAAGATGTGTAATGTTTTACTAGTGAACATGACAATGCTAGTTTAATGATTAGACTCAATGACCCAAAGGTTTTTACCAACCTAATCAATTCTCTGATTCTGGGAAAGCTGCTAAATTGTATACAGGGAGAAAAAACAGAAACACCTGCTCTTTGTCATAGTTCAGTTATCAGAGAAGTAAGATGTGTGAAATATCTTCCATGAGGACACAAACTTTCAGATAATGCCCTTAATTTTATTCAACTCATATCTAAATGTGACAAACTGTAGTCACAAATGTTTTGAATCCTATGTTTTATGACACCTGTGCATCCTTAAGAAATGCATATAGTGTATGTCTCCGATTTTTTAACTTAGAGTAATGACCTTCATGAAAAAGTTATAGGGCTTCATTCTTGAAAAAAATTGATGGTATAATATACCTCCAAGCTGACTGTCTGATTGAATATGTGAGAATGTCATACGACATTAGAGGAAAGGAGCTAGAAACACACACAAGGACATATACCATTAGAAACTTGAAAATAATAGACTTTTATTTTATCTTTGTAATCAATTCCATCCTTCATTTCCTTTTCTAATTAACTTTTCTCCATAATTTCTCTTACAGCTCTTTTGCCTCTGGCCAGGATGACATGTGGAAAAATTCCTCTGAGGCCAATATTAATGTGGTTCTTTGGAGTGCCCAGTAGTAATCACAAAATATTGTTGATAAAATCTCTCAAGCACAACACCTTCAGGATAACAGCCAATGGCCAAGAAAGTAGGAATGACCTACAATTCATTTCCTCTTTTTTTTGAAAAGAGAATGACCACATGTATCGTCTGCTGTTCTTCATTTCAAGGTCGACTCAATATACTATGTTTTAATTGTAATATGTGATTACTCAATATATAGTAAGCATTGTTTTACCTTCTAAACTTTATTTTCCATGGTTAATCATTTAAGTGGAAAATAAATATCATACTATCAATCACATGTATAAGTAGAGAAAATTTGTACCACTGACCAATGACCAATCAACCAGTCCTGGTTGATTGTCAAATTAAATGGATGTTTTAAAAATCAATACCTTTGCAACTGTGCTCATAAATAGGATTTATGAGAAACAAGAGCTACATCTTTGATCTTCACCCTGAGAGTTTTGAATCCAGAGTAGTCAGTGTTGTGCAGCATACAATGTCATTGATTAAATAAACACCTAATAGGTAATTTTTATTAATTTTCTGGGAGGCTGCTTCATCTTATAGTGTCCCATTATGAAGATGATCTTGTAGATACTGCTGTAATATGTTACATAATTACTCTCTTGTTAGAATTCTTTTGATTCATCAATAATAGTATGTAGATTAATATAGGGATGTGCAACATATAGAAAAGTCCATCCTTGTTTCTCAAATATCAATTATTTTAAAGTTTCAATTATAAAAAACACTACCTATGAAATTTCTTTTTTTTATTTATTAAAGTTCTCTACAGAACAGAACTGGGATTAGAAATGTAGATGAAAGGTGTTTTCAGGTGAGGAAAAAGGAATCATTCATCTCCGAAGTTCCTGATGGAAGTCTTAGTGCATGCTATATGCCTTCAGCACATAGAATTAATGAATAGCAGCATAAGAAGAAAATCAAGCAGCCATTATCATTACTATCATCATCATCAGTCATCAGCTCCATCACAAAAGTTTGTGCATATGCTGCAATGAAGAGAAAAAAAAAAAAAAAGGAAAAAAAAAATTAAAAAAAGAGAGAGAGAGAAAAAGAGAAAAGACTCCTGCTAATTCTAGCTTGAGTTGAGTAATTTTAACTAAGCAATAGACCATCCCTCTGGTTGACCTCTTAAAGGAAATCACAGCTCATCATCAGCTCTATCATTAGTCTAATCAATATAGTACTGTTATATTTGCTTCTTATTTATAGAGACACTCATAGGAAAGGTTATCAGCAGCCTCTGTGTGAACAATTTTCTATCCCCATGGATGAACAATATGTCACCAACCGTCAGTCAGATCATCATTGACACAGACAAGAAACAATGGATGCGTGATTGGTGTATGCAACATACTATGTTCTTCCAGAAGAATGATCATGAGTCCAAAAGGACCGTTATAGTTGTCAAGTACGGAGATTTGGCGCAAATTCCCTGCTAAGTCAGTCAAACCAAATTCTTTTTATGAAGTAGTCCTAAGGAGACCTTTAGCAAAGACCGTGGGTTTGCTACTTTTGTTTTCTACTAGTATACTTATAAGGAGAAAAAATACATTTTTATAATTTTCCCATAATCTTTACAGGAGTACAAATGAGCTGTGAGACACTGAAACTTTGTTGGAAATGGAAACATTGCTATTTCGAACAGTCAGTGCTAACAAATACAGAACTTCATTTTCCTGTAATAATAGTTCTTTTACCTTCATGACATACCATAGTAACCAGTATGGGTAAGAATTTAATTAGAGAATATGTGATTTTGAGAGTAAACCATAGGAGAGAAAGTTCACATCTAAATTGTGGCAAAATATTATTGAGGTAAATGTTCACAAATTGTTCTGATTTTTTTTTTCCTAGTATTATAGCAAATCACAATGTTTCTATGCATACTGAGAGAGAAAATAGTTGTGCAGATTTAGAGAATTTCAGTGTTCCAGGAGAAGTGCTATGTGACATTTATAAGAGATCCATATACAGAGATCCAAAAGACGTCATACTGAGAACAGTATTTTATTAATGCTCTCTAAGTTGTTAAACTTGCACCAAAATGAGATACAAAGAAATTAGTTTATTAATCTCTCAGAAAGCATCTAAATAAACACATTAAAAAAATCTTATCTATCAATGCCACTGCACTATAATCCATTATCTTGGACATCTGCATGTACTTCAGAATTAGGCACCGATATTTGTTGATTACTTTATGGGTATGTCATCAGTTAAAGTTAATCAATAGTTTCTTCTGACTTGCCTGGAATACTTAAAAAATAGTCCAATATAAAATGTCCCAGGATTAATATGAAAAGCCAAGTGTAGCTATTTATGTTTTGCATTTTCTCAAGCCTGAGCTGTCAAAACAGCTCTTGCAGAAGTTGATGGCATTTTTCTTTTGTTCTGTTTTCAATTTATGTATGAAGAGCTATATTTCATATAACTTTGCTCTAAAGAATTCAACTTTGATATCTAAATACAATGATTTTGTATTGATTTTTTAAAAAATATTATTACAGATTTGTAAAATACTAAATTACTTCAAGTCTGTGCTGTGATGGTTTATATAGGTGTCTTTGACATATTGATTTTCTCCCAAAAAAAACCCTCTGAGCACAAAGAAGTCTGTTTTTGCTTTTTATCATTCCGGTGAGAGGAAATTAATGGCTATATATACAGAACAAGGCACTTCCTATGGATAAAGCACACCTTAAATACTGTCACAAAAGCCAGAGATAGAAACTGACAGCAGATGAAAGGCAGGCAGCCACTCTACAAGTCAGTCCAGATTATGTATGTTGAAGAACTCAGAAAGAAATAAAATCAACATAAAAATGGTATCAAACTATATATTCTAGATCCTGTTACAAATCATGCAGGAAAATAATATAGAAAACCACTATCTATAAAGAATTCTCTTTCCCATATTTGCTATATTTTTTTTCAGAGAAGTGACATTTAGGCCCTTATCTAAAACTGGAGTGATCTCTGAAAGTTTGCATGCATACATTTGTGACTATGATACCAACTTTCTAATATATTTAGGTAATGTTGGATTTCATTATTCAGAAAACAGAATTTACCTTGAACAGTATGTAAATAATTCAGAACTGTCAAAAGTGTGTACAAGCCCAAATTGCATTCACACCAGCCTGCATTTTCTGACTTAGGCTTTTTCATCCTTCTGTGAATCTTCTGTAGCATACGATTTGTCAACTCAGAGGAGATAATAGTCATATACACCTAATATCATGGGCGAAAGAAGTTAATGTAAATAGACGTGAAGAATTTTAACAATTAAGTATTTGAAAAAAATCTGTTACACAGTTTCATAAAGACTGTGTAGTCTAGAGATCAATAGCCATGGTAGGCATTTTATTGACGGCCTAAAAATTTCTTTTTAGAGATGAATAGCTGTAGACACAGTATTCTCATAATCAGATTATTAGCCAAAATAAAAAAATGCAATTACAATTATTTCAAAGTTTATTTAATGAAAGCAGAAAAATATTCATCGGTAGACATAAAATCTGGTTTAGAAATGACCCCAGTTATTTTTTGATCTAAGTTATGTGTTTTCCAAATAAGGTTTGCATTTTATTGTTACTTGTACTTTTTCTACTATAATGAATAGTACAAAAAGTTGACATGTACAATGGGTTGACAGGAGGAATGACCTCCTGTAAATGTGTTTGTAAACACCACCAAGTGCTGCTATTGTTCACTAGTATTTCATTTATTCACTGGTTGTTAGAATTTAAGCTAAATTAATGTTTCAGAAACTTCCCAAACTGACCTTCAGTCAAGCTTCAGTCTTGTGTACAAAGGCAAAAAAAAAAAAAAGAAAAAGAATGGAAGTGGGATATTATCCACTCTAATATTCTCCAACTTTTTAATGGAAAGAAAGTCTGAAATGTACATGTCTCGACAGAATTCAGTCTATTATTCAGTTTATTTATTTCCTGTATATAAATCACGGTATTTTAAAAATTTGAAGAAGTTTATGTACTGGCCTTTTTATATACATGGAATCATACTTATAATGAGTGTGATAGCAAAAAAATGTTTATGTACTTACGAAAGTTTTATACAATTATGCACAACTGCATGATATAAGAACTAAATAAAACTTTTTTGTTTGTTTGCTTATTTTAATTTATAATTTAACTAGAATTTGTTTGTCAGCAAAGTTTCCTCTCAGGTAGACAGATTCTCCTTCAAGAACTAAAATTAGTCTTTCAGCATAAGTTAATAATTGTGTTAAGGATGATCATACATTCTATTAACAATGGTTTTGAAAGATTGTGGCATTTGCCAAAAAATAGTTCACAGTTAAGCATTGAATTTTCATGTATCTCAGAAATTGAAGTGAAGGAATTTGTAACGTACTAACTATAATGTCTTTCCAGTGTAAATCGGCCATCACAAAGTATTTTATTATTATCAGCTAATGAGTTATTTCTACACAAAACTGTTTGTTCAATATCTTTTTTGTAAAAAAAAAAAAAAATCTGTTTCTTTCAATTCTGTAATACTTAGCACTTACAGTCAAATTCAGTTGCAGTACCGTAGTTACAGCAAAACTTGCCGCAGCATATGCTATCTATACTATCTATAGTCCCAAGTCTAACGTTTCTTTTTCTTTCCAGTTCTATGTTTCTTTCAAAAATGCATCTTTCCACATTTGTTTCTCATAGTGAATATATACATTATATAAATTCATCCCATCTAATTTTAGCCATTTACTACATCAGAGAATAACAGTCACCCTGTAGCCAACAGGAAGAGACAGGTTTTTCTGGATTACCTCTCAGAAAACCTACAGTCCTGACCTAAGTTGCTTAGACAAGTTTCTAAAAAGGAATGGGATGAATCCAACAGTTGTGATCAATGTTGGCTCATGAGATGTCAAAAACATTCCCTTAGAAATTGAAAGGAAGACTCCACTTGAGCACCAACATGACAGTGTCCCTTTCTTAAGATTAATTGTTTTTTCAGGGTTAATGTGGCACACATTGAAAACTAGACTTGAGTCTACAAAAGAATGTGTAAAATTATGATGAACTACAGTGTTTTTCTATTAGTTAGGTTATTTCCTGTAACATTATGCCTATTCGGATTTCTGGGGTTGGATTTGGTTTTATTTTGTTTAGTACAGTTGAGATTATTTTCTATATAACTCATAGGGATAAAATCAGAATTTATTGGTGATGATAATTTATTGACAGAGGAGAAGTTTCTTGTTTGTAACTGAAATGATCACCAGAAAGATTTTATTACTTTTGATGCATGATTAAGAAATATGACAAAAATATGAAAGTAGATAATTAACTTGATATGTAGGGATAATATACAACTGACAGTATATTTACAGTTAGTCATAAATTAACTGGATAACTTCTGTTAACTCAGAAGCAAACTGGTAACAGTAATTATTTGTATTAATCCTGAATAATAGGAAGATTAAGATCTATCAAAACATAGGCAGAAGGAAGTCAGAAAACTATAGCATAGAACAATAGATGTTAACCTAACTCTAACTTTCTGAAAAATTCAGAAGCAAATAATAAAATGGCCTATTCACATGTACCTAAGAAATAAAAATGAAGTACATAACACACAGAATGAACCAGTAGGGTCAAACTGACTTAAACCATCTAATCTTTCTACAAAACAACAAATAGAAAAGGAGTTGTGTGTCACATAATTCCCTTTTCTAACATATCTGTTGTTCTTTCATGTGACATTTTCTTAAGAAAATGGAGAAGTTCAGTTACACCACACTGAAATGGATGTAAACCAGATTGGATACCCATATCTCCAGAGAAGGAAGTAAACTCCTTTATAAACACAATGTATCAGACCACAAGTAATGATCTTCAGAAGCAACAAAGAATCATTAGAATCAACATTAGGGAAACATGTAAAGGTAGGAATGAATTACAGACATAGATTGCCGGAGGAGTCTCTGTCATAGAAGACTTCAAGAGAATTGGAAAAATGTCTATATGAAATCACAGAGAGCTTATTCTGCCTTAGGGCAGGGAAAAGGACTGACCTCTCAATTCTGCCTTAGTCTTCTTTTTCTGAGATTCTGTAATGTATATATCTAAATGTGAATGTATTTTTCAAAATGTTGTAATTCTATAGTTAATATTTTATAACAATACTAAAATAACTAACACTGTCCAATGAATGTTGATAATGTGGTTAGCAGGTCAAGGGAGGTTATTCTCCCCCTCTACTCTGCCCTGGTGAGGTCTCATCTGGAGTATTGTGTCCTGTTCTGGGCTCCTCAGCTCAAGAGGGACAGGGAAGTGCTGGAGAGTGTCCAGCGCAGGGCCACCGAGATGATCAGGGGAATGGAACATCTTTTATACCAAGAAATACTGCGGGAACTGGGGCTGTTTAGTCTAGGAAAGAGGAGACTGAGGGGAGATCTTATTAACATTTACAAATATCAAAATGATGATTGTCAGGAGGTTGGGACATCCCTTTTTTCTATTCTAGCTATCAACAGGACAAGGGGGAATGGGATGAGGCTGGAACACAAAAAGTTCCACTTAAATATAAGAAAAAACTATTTCACTATGAGGATGACAGCGCAGAGGCACAGGCTGTCCAGAGAGGTTATGGAGTCTCCTTCTTTGGAGATCTTCAAGACCCGCCTGGATATGTTGCTATGTGACCTGGTCTCGGTGACCCTGCTTCTGCAGGGGGATTGGACTAGATGATCTCTGAAAGTCCCTTCCAACCTGTACCATTCTATGATTCTATGATTCTATGATAATGACACTTGTAAAGTGCCATCTATTACCTAAGATTTAATTTCTGAATCAATATCCAAAGAAAAAATTCAAGGTCACTACATTTTATTATCATTTCGTAAATATAAATTTTATTTCCTGATAGTACTATCTAGATTGATACGAAGTTTTTATGAAAAAGAAGTGCTGGAACAGTTTGAAGGATTAAGGATGCATCTGCTCTGGTGTCTTTTATTGTCAATGAGATGACTTCTCCATATCTGTACTGTTTCTATGTGGCAGAATAGTGAACTTGGTCTTCATCAGTGAAGATAAGAATGGAATTGGTTTTTCATTCAGTGAACTTATAGTCAGGATCCCATGGGAGGTTGATCTGAACAGAAAAAGATCTGATAAGATCCACTTTTCTTCACAGAAAAACTCCATAAAACACAAGAAGGTCAATTTGAATATGACAAAAATAAAAAAACAAACTTGTGGCAGAAGGCCAGATAGGTCGGTGTAGAAATCCTGAATGAGGTCAAGCACAAAAAAAAAGTATACACAGTGCTATAAAAGGGGAATAAAAAGCAATTCTACAGTTAAGTAAATAAAAGAGAGATAAATTAAAATCTAGTCCTGCTTATGGATGAGACAGACATCCAGATACACAGGGTATTGAGAAGCTTGAAGTACTCTGCATCTTCTCAGTAAGGTTTGATGTCAGACTACTCAAATCTGTCCCGAGTAGCAGATTATACGGTAAAGAAGTACTACAGAATAGTTATAATTAGGCAGATTATAAGATGAATAGATATCTGGCTAGATTTCTAGACTCATAAAGAACACTAACAGCCATAACTTCAATGGTCCATTGGTGTCCAAGTATTAATGGCATTATGCAGAAGTTGGTGTTAGAGCTGATGCACAATACAGATGATGAGATGGACTGCATTATCACTGAAGTAATTTATGACATGAATCTGGGAGAAGAGGAAGATATACCACAGGACAGGAAAGCTATTTTATCAAGTTGAAGAAAATCCAGTGAAATTCACTAAAAGCAAATGTAATGGAGTCAATCCATGCCATGGTCAGGCTAGAAACCTGCTGTGCAAAGGAGGAGTCTCAATGAGCAGAAAATTGAACACAAGACAGTGAGTATCCATGCTTGCTGAAGAGAAGACAGACAGATTCTGTTAGATATACTCAGTGAAAGATTGAGATGTAACAGACACGTTACCATATATTAAATTCAGATTAGATACATAGGAAAAAATATTCGTCATGATAATAGTTGTCAAGCACTGGAACACTGGAATCTGAAATATTCATCCCTGTTAGGTATTCTCAAACATAATAGAGCAGTCTAAATTCAAAGTTAGTCCTACTTTAATCATGATCTTGGGTAAGATCATTCACAGTGTCTCTTTCACCTGAACAATTTTTTAGTTGTATGTTCCTTATCTTTTTTTTCCAAATTATTAGAAATCTATTTGTAATTACATATTTGTTGATTTCACCTCAGCTTCTCCTTCTGGAGTCTTATGTTTTTTCTTCTAGCTTCCTCAGCTGAGACAATTTCAAAAAACTCCTGTTGAGATTTATTTCCTTCAAATGTTGTATTCTGTTATCATAGTAACTGTTGCTTCGTCATGTTTTTGATTATGTCTTTACATTTCATTCCTTTAAACACTTAATCATTTTTGTTGCACTTTACTGATCTCCCTCTGATTTGTTAATATATGTGTGATATTTGAGTTTCCAGATGGAATTTATTCTTGCAGGTGTGATTACATTGGACTCACATAGAAAGAAGCTATTGTCTGCCTGTTGTGTGACATCAACGTGACAGATACCTTGATCCTAACAAAAATTATCTTCTCATTAAAATAGGAGGAGTAATAATAATTTCCATATCTTTGCAAACTGACACCCAGAGACATACACAAGCATGTAGAAAAACACAGACATACACAGATTATAGATATATGCAGTCCAGAGAAATTGAGCTAATTTTATCTAAGATCTACTGTCCAAAATGATTCCTATAGGTAAAAAAAAATCTTGGCTTTTTACAGTAGGAAAAATCCTAGAAATAATAATCAAACCCCTCAGAACACATGTAGGGGTGTATTAGTCATTGATTGATTTTTTTTGAATAGTACATGTAATCACACAGTGATCAGGTAAAATGCTTTCATAGAAAATTTTCAATATCGCAGTAAATGAAACACTTTAAATTAAGTAAATCACAAAGAACAACTGAGCATGAACTGGAGGAAGATATAAGATAGAGGGAGTAGAAATGTTCTCAAAAGCTGTCTGTGCTTAAAGCTAAGCTCTGTCTCTCTGACAGACTCTCAGTTGGTTTCAGACTAGCAGTGTCATATAAGCCATCCCTTCTGTTTTAGCACAATTTTCTTTCTCTGGTCTTGATCAGTTGATCAGACTATCCCAAGAGAATCTTTTTCACAGCAAAAGCTTCTGACTCCACTTCACACCTGACTCTCAGTGAGATGAAGCATACACTAAAGGATCTTGCTCCCCTTCAATTATATTCCTAGACGAAATGCAGTTCAGACAGGTGCACAGGAGAAGGTTATGAACTACAAGCAAGAAATGAGTTCAGAGGGTAAAAGTGACAATTATTTTTCTACATGAACAAAACTGAGAAAAGCATTGGCCTTTTCCTCAAAAAATATATCACACTGTAAGTCTAATACTGATGTTTTTATAGCCTTGCTTTGCTCAAATATTCCAAATAATCCCCCAGAAAAAAGAAATCTGACAAGCATCAAGCATTTTATATGTCTGATTTCACTTTTTGAAAAAGAAATATCTAGAAAGCGTTGCAGCATTTTATGAAAAATTATTATTTATAGATAAAGCAAAAACATGAGATAATCTATGTAGAGGTACTCAATCTTATCCTGGTACCCATTCATTTAAAAATTATATTTTGTGCCTTACCAAAATATAGTTGGAACATGACCAGTTTGAAACAGATCTGGACTGCATTCCATGTCATAAACTTACAAACTTTGAAGTCAAAAGAGGATAGAAATCTGATTTTAAAGATATTTTTGCATACATTTTATCTGCTGTCCTGCATTTGGCTGGGATAGAGCTAATATCCACTAGATGTTGGGAGGGCAATGGCCAGGCCATTCCACACCACACTGAAGTATAAGAGGGAGAGCTGTGTCCGCACAGGAACTGGGGCTGTTCCATACGGACTGAGCTTCAGATTCAGGGTGGTGAGCAGTGAAGCTGGACACCACTGGCTTTGTGTGTTCCTTTGCTGCTGTTGTGGCTGTTTACTATCTCTTTGTGCTTGTCTACTAAACCATCCTTATCTCAACCCACAAAGTTTTACCTTTTCCTCCCGATTCTCCTCCTCATCCTGCTGAGGTGAGGAGAATCAAGTAAGCAGCTGCATGGTTTGTCTGTTGCCAGCTGAACTTAAACTGTGATAACTGCTGTCACATTTTTCAGTTGATCATCAAAGGATATAGAATGAAATTAATATCTGCAAACCTAATGCAGCTTCAAGGCTGATCAAGGAGCTGACATGGGCAAGAGAGACCAATATGACTCTCTGCAGGAGTTTCTGCCACTGAAAGAAAGTTTTCAAATTGATCTCCTGTCTCAGCTTGTTGAACAGAGGCTTTAAATCAAATTAAAAGATTCAGACGTAACTGAGTGCCTTCAGATATCTAGTGTCTAGTAGGCAGTCACCATTTGACCTATTCTGCTCATATTCTGAGTTCATAGTCTTCCTATAGTTTTGTTGTAGTTTTTTTGTTTCCAAGTCACTAAATATCTTTCTTTGGCTCTATATCCTCATCATGCTTGTAATTTCAGCTACCTAAACAAAGGCACATGAACTTCACTTTGAGGTACTGCTAAAGCTCTTCTAGATGTTTGCTGAAGAACATCATAGAAAAGTAAAGCATGCTGAAGAGCAACTTCTCCTTTAATACTTTGTGTTACAGTGCTATAGTGCATATTTTGGTTATTCCACAAGGAATTTTAATTGTAGAAATATATCTTCAGCCTATATTGCCTGCGTAACATTTTGGTGGTGTTCCTCTCCACAATCATTTTCAGTTTTCTGTTTAGTCTAATCACTTAGATCTGGTTTTTTTTGAAAAGCAATCTCCACTTTTCTAATACTTTTTTTTTTTTTTCCTGGGAATTCTATCAAAAAAAGTTTAAGTGATTAAAGTGTCCCGACTTGAAACAGCCCTCTCACTGACTGATTTCACTTGCTTCCTATTCAGAAACATAAGAAAATCTCATAATATCTTCCACTGATTTGTCTTGCATGACACCAAACAGGCAAGTTTTGTCTTTTTTTAGAGTATATTTATTCTATTTGTAGCATATTGTATTGCTGATCCTTGCATAAATATATATTTTTTTTAAATTAAAAAACCCCAAACTATTATTTTGCTATATAATAATGTAATCCAAGGATGTTTTCAGTATGACCATTGTTAGTACGATGGTATTCTCAAAAATGGTTGTGGACTAAGACACTAGAAGATAACAGTATTTTACTGATTTTAATACTGGTGCTAGTGAGACCACAAACATATCATCATTCTTGTTTCTTGATCTTGGATGTCATGATTATGTTTTTCTTCACCAAAGATCATGCTTTATTTGCTTTATTTTGCTGTTGAAAACACAGAGGATTTAGTGAGTATTATTTATGCTTTGTGATGAAGGAAATGCCTCTCTTTCAACTCTAGCTCCAGACAATAACATACAGGACAAATAGAATTAATTATAACACCAGCTATGAATACTAATGCATGAAACATAATCTTACATTTTAGGATAAGTATTCTTATTTGAGACTAATAATCAGTATCTCTTTTCTAATGATGGGGCTCCCTAATCTCTTTTCTACAGCACCGCTGCTAATCAACATGAAGCAAACCACCACATTATTCACAGAACAGTCGTGCCTCTGTGGTCTGTGCAGTAACAAAGTCTGACTACACATTGTAAACCAAACTCTGTTAAGGCAATAAGAAAGATGAGCAAGAACATATCCATATGGCAATTCACTTGGCCACCGATAGTAAATGCAAGGTCACAAACAATATCATGATTCCATGTCGTGGTTTAGGCCCATCAGGGAACAAAGACCACGATTAGCCTCCAGTACCAAAGAGGCTGAGAATTGCTCAAGGGCAGGGAGAGTTTAATTGTTCAGGACAAAACAGACCAGGCTACTCGGTTTGGGGAAGAAAACAGAAAAACAATTTAATGCAACATCAACTAAAATATACCCCCAAAAACCCAAAACATAACCAAAATGAAACAACACAGAGTAATACATCAATGAAGAGTCCAACCAGCCTTTTTAAGAACACCTTCTTGCCACCCCTCCCCTCTTCCCGGGCTCAGAGCCCTGATCCCGGTAGTTTTACCCTGTCCCCCCCTGAATGGTTCGGGGGGGCAGGCAGTGGGGGTTTCAGTTAGTCTGTTCCCGATAGCTTCTGCCGTTTGTCCCTCCTCAGGACGGGTGAACTCCACACCAGTCCTCCCTGCAAGTCCGTGGGGTAACTCACACGCATGGCAGCCCTGCACGGGCTGCTCCGACGCGCACTTATTCCAAAGGCTGCAGCTCCTCTCTGCCTCTCGTGTGGGGCTGCTCTGCGGCGTGCAGGCTCTCCAACACAGCCTGGGCCATGGCTGTCTCCCCACACAGTCCCTCGCCCATCTGGGCTCACTCACATGGAGCTGCTGGTAACTCTCAGTCCTGCCACGGATCTCCACAGGTTTCAGGGGCACAGCTGCATTCTCGCCACAGCTTGCAGAAGGGTCTCTGGTATACTGCTTCTCCTTCCTTCCTCCTTCTCTGGCTGAAGGGTCCGCGTGGTCGCCTCCATCTTGTATCACCCTTACACCTCCTGCCAGCACTTCAAATTCCTGTCCCCTAAATAGTGATGGCAGAGGCGCCAGATTGGCCCAGCCGGGCTGGAGGTGGGTCTGAACCCAGGAGCCAGGGGAGAGTCCACAAACTCTTTACTGGGTCTTCACTGCAACCCGCTGCCCCTGTTACTAAGCCAAAAGCTGCTCCTTGCTAAACCAGAACATTCCAGTGGACACAGTAGTAGCATACCCTACATGTTATCTTAGACGATGTTCATGGAATCCTGCCTATGTGATGATGTTGATCAGGAGACAAGGTATCAGCCTCTAAGAAAAGTGAAACTTGCATGAATAGGACTAGCTTGTAATAAAGACACTTATATAAAACTGAAAAACAGTTCTCACATTCTGTTATATTGTCTATTGTCAAGATTAGATCTGAAGGTATAAAGTAATATGGTGGGGTTTTTTTTTTCAGATTTAGTTCCTAACTAAGATTGGCATGTATAAAATGTGGGTTTGATTGCCTATCAGTACACTTCTCATTTGGAATGAAAGCAAAAAAATTGTGGTTCCTGATCATCCCTCCTAAATTTTTTTTTATCTGTGAGACAGAACAAAACAATACATACAACAGCTTCATACACCTTGTGCTGGACTTCAGACTCTCTCTCCATTTGATTTACTTTCAACTTAACTCAGCGCACAAAACTCAACCAGTGCTATATCTGTGGCCTTATTAGAGTCAAGAAACAGAAAGATTAATTCACATACCTCATGCATAGCACTTCTGTTTCTGTCCTCCAGGATAATAGAACTGCATGACATATTCAGTTCAGGTTCTATTTGGGAGCAAGAAAACTGAGCAGATACTTTTCTCAGAACATCTTCCTGCCTGTTTTGTTTTGTTTTGTTTCTTTAAACCATATTTGTACAGTTCATACATTATTCTTATTTAAGAAGTGGAGAACTTTAAAACCTTCTTTATGGAATTTTGTCAACTTATATGTTTATCTGTTCTCTGATCACTTCCCCAATGGATCATTTGTGAAATGAAATAAGTCTATGCTGTATTTCAACATTTAAATCATTCATGACCCATACAAGACCTATGAATGACCTCTGCAGAACCTGTCTAAATAATACCTTCCAATTTGATAGCCAATCACTGTTAATAACTTTCTGGGAACATCTGATTGTGTTGCACAGTTATAACACCAATCGCCTTATTCTCATCTTTTGATTACAAGTGTCATGTAAAACAGTTTTAAAAGATGTTTTAAATTCAAAATATCTAACACAACACATACATTTCTTCTACTTTATCTCTAAGGCCATTATCCTATCACAGAAGGAAATTAGATTATTCTGGCAAGCTTTGTTCCCAAGAAATCTGTTCTGGTAGTTACTCTATATTATCTCCAGGTGCTTATAAATTGATTATTTGTTCCAGCTATTTATAAAAGGAAATAAAGCTGACTTATGATCCTCCTTTCCTACTTGTCTACATTTTTTAAGATGAGAATTCTGATTTTTCTTTTTTCAACTGTGAAAAACTTCATAATCTTTCATGAGTTTTATACTATTTCAGAAGTCTTTAAAGTTTTCTGAGTAAAATTCAATCGGACCATCCAACATAAAACTTTTAACTCACAGTAGAGCTCTTTAATATACTTTCCCCTGTTTCAGATTGAATCTTTACCGCTTTCTTGTTGATTATATGTCAGTTGCATGATCTCAGACAATATTTTTAGCAAAATTTGAACTTAAGAAGGATATGAAACAGTTCAGCATTCTTGGTATCATCATCAGTTCATCCTTCCAATGATCAGCATTTCCCTTCATCTTGATACTGACATACTTATTGAATGTCTTTTTCTGGGTCTTTCTTTATGACTCTTGCCAGTTGCCTCTTACTTTTTGTCTTGTTTTTTTATTATTATTTTTTTTTTCCACATTTGTCCTTAATAATTTGTCCTTAATGATTTGACCTCTTTTTCTGTGTCCTGCATACTCGTTTCATACAGCTGAAATCAGTGAGGAGTCAACACTTTAGCAAAACTCGGGGTTTTTTTCCACATTTTCTATCCCTACAGCATTTGCACAGTCTGTGATTATGTTTTTTATACGGTTTCTTGATGAAACCGACAAATTCCTTCTTCCTTAGATTATTTCTCACAGAACATAAGTTTTAAAAGTCTTAATCATTCTTCTAATAAATTTATATGTTCTATGTTTATTTAACCTAACATCTGAGAGTTAGGAGTTTTCCCCAAGGGAAATCTATGAAGGTAGTTGAAAGCATTGTAGTTTTCCCTGTTCTGTGAGCTTTTTCCTACAATTATCCAGACATTTTCATCTAACAAATGCCCTGTTATTGAAGGACTTACCTTGAATCTCTCCTACTCTCTTGCCATGACACACTGTAACTTGTTATTATTATTGTAATTTGTCTTAATTATTTTCTAAGGAACTAAAGATAATCTTACAGGTTGCAAAACACCTATTATGCACTTAGACATAATTATCCAGGGACATTGACTTAAGGATCAAAAAATCTTCATTAGTCTATATTCCTTTAATATTAATGTAACATACACATTTGTTAAATATGTTTTTTGCATTAAAATTACCTCAGTACTGAATGCCTGTATACAAAGATCTAACATCCAATGATTTCTTCATCATTGGTAAATCAACTATTTGTACTGAAATAGAAACCTTAATTTCTTCCTTATATAAGTTAATTTTATCCTCTCTCTCCAAAGATAACTAGAAAATAAAGGCAAGCTCAGGAAGGAAAAAGTTATCATGACATGTGCCCTTCATCTGCACACTGGGCTGAGATGTGGAAGGCTGACCACCCTGAGAAAGAGCCAGAACCTCCTGCACCCACCCAGGGAAACCTGTGTGTTTGAGTAGGCCCCTGTGCTGCCTCTACACAAACGCACACAGCCTGGGGAATAAGCAGGAGGAACTGGAGATGTGGGTGCTGATGCGGAGCTACGACCTCATTGCAGTCACAGAGGCGTGGTGGGATAGTTGCCATGACTGGAGCATGGCCATGGAGGGTTATGTATTGTACAGGAAAGACAGTCTGAAAAGGCATGGAGGTGGAGTTGCTTTCTATGTGAGGGAGCAATTAATGTGTACCAAACTGTGCCTGTGTGGGGATGAGGAGCGGGTAGAGTGCTTATGGGTAAAAATTAATGGCCAGGGCAAGGCAGGTGATATGGTTGTAGGAGTTTGCCACAGGCCACCTGATCAGGAGGAGGATGTGGACGAGGCCTTCTACAAACAGCTGAGACCTGCCTCACGATCACAGCCCCCAGTCTTCATGGGGGACTTCAACCACCTTGATATTTGCTGGGATAGCCACACAGCCAAGCCCATACAGTCCAGGAGATTCCTACAGATTGTTGACTACAACTTCCTGTCACAGATGACTGAGAAACAAACAAGGAGGGTTGTGCTGCTGGACCTGGTACTGACGAATAGAGAGGGCCTGGTTGGGGATGTGAAGGTTGCAGGCAACCTCGGCTGCAATGACCATGAAATGGTAGAGTTCATGATCCTGTGTGGAAGAAGCAGAACACAAAGCAGGACCATAACCCTGGATTTCAGCCAAGCTGACTTTGGCCTCTTCAAAGATCTACTTGGACGGATCTCATGGGATATGATTCTAGAGGACAGAAGTGCCAATGAGAGCTGGTCAGTCTTCAAGCACCACTTCCTCCAAGCCCAGGATCACTGTGTCCCAATGGGCAAGAAAGGAGGAAAAGGAGGTAGGAGGCCTCCATGGATGAGCAAGGATCTGCTGGGACAACTCAGGCAGAAAGCAGCCATCTATGAGAGGTGGAAACAGGGGCTGGCTTCTTGGGAAGAGTACAGGAACATTGCCAGGGCATGCAGGGGTGCAACTAGGAAGGCTAGAGCCCTTCTATAATTAGATTCAGCCAGGGATATTAAAGACAGTAATAAGGCATTTTTCAAGTACATCAGCAGCAGAAGGATGGTGAGGGCGAATGTGGGCCTGCTGCTAAATGCTGAAGGTGCCCTGGTGTCTGAGGATGCAGAGAAGGCCGAAGTACTGAATACCTTCTTTGCTTCAATCTTTATGGCCAAGGCTGACCCTTGGAAAGCCCAGTCTGGCAAGGATAACAGGATGGCCAGGATAGCAGAAGACTTGCCCTGGGTGGAAGAGGAAGACATTAAAGTCTTGTTGGCCAAGCTTAAGGTTCATAAGTCGATAGCTCCTGATGGGATGCAACCTAGAGTGCTGAGGGAGCTGGCTGATGTGATTGCTAAGCCTCTCTCCATCATTTTTGAACAATCATGGAGGACAGGCGAAGTGCCTGAGGACTGGAGAAAGGCCAATATCACTCTAGGCTTCAAAAAGGGCAGGAAGGACGACCCAGGAAACTACAGGCTGTTCAGCTTCATCTCCAACCCGGGAAAGGTGATGGAACAATTCATCCTGAATGTTATCACTATGAAGGAAAAGATGGTTATCAAGGGGAGTCAACATGCATTCACCAAGGGGAAATTCTGTTTGACCAAGCCTTCTATGAGTGCATAACCAGCTGGCTAAATGAGGGGATGAGCAGTGGATGTCAACTACCTTGACTTCAGCAAGGCTTTTAACACTTTCTCCCATTAGATCCTCATCAGAAAGCTCAAGCAGTGAGGTTTATATGAGTGGACAGTGAAGTGGATCGAGAGCTGGCTGAATGACAGAGCTCAGAGGGTGGTGATTAATGGCACAGAATCGAGTTGGAGGCCTGTGGCTAGTGGAGTTCCACAGGGATCAATTCTGGGGCCAATTTTGTTCAACATCTTCATCAACGACATGGATGAGGAGACAGGAGACAGTGTACCTTCAGCAAATTGGCCGATGAAAACAAACTGGGACGACTGACTGATTCCTCAGAAGGCTGTGCTGCCATTCAGCGGGATCTCGACCGGTTTGAGACTTGGGCAGAGAGGAACCTCATGAGGTTCAACAAGGACAAGTGCAGAGTCCTGCATCTGGAAAGGACTAACCCCCTGCACCAGTACAGGCTGGGGGTCGAACTGCTGAAGAGCAGCTCTGCAGAGAGAGACCAGGAAGTCCTGATTAATAATAAGCTAGATATGACCCAATAATGTGCCCTCGTGGCGAAGAAGGCCAATGACATCCTGGGATGCATCAAGAGTGTGGCCAGCAGGTCAAGGGAGGTTCTTCTCCCCCTCTACTCTGCCCTGTTGAGGCCTCATCTGGATTACTGTGTCCAGTTCTGGGCTCCTCAGCTCAAGAGGGACAGGGAAGTGCTGGAAGGAGTCCAGTGCAGGGCCACCAAGATGATCAGGTGAATGGAACATCTTTCATATGAGGAAAGGCAGCAGGAACTGGGGCTGTTTAGTCTGGAGAAGAGTAGATTGAGGGGTTTTAACATTTATAAATATATAAAGGTTGTGTGTCAGGAGGTTGGGACATCCCTTTTTTCTATAGTAGCTAGTGACAGGACAAGGGGTAATGGGATGAAGCTGGAACACAAAAAGTTCCACTTAAACAAAAGAAAAAATTATTTCTCTGTGAGGGTGAGGGAGCAGTGGGACAGGCTGCCCAGAGGTGTTGTGGAGTCTCCTTCCTTGGAGGTCTTCAAGACCTGCCTGGACATGTTCTTATGCAACCTCATCTAGGTGAACCTGCTTCTGCAGGGGGGTTGGACTAGATGATCTCTAAAGGTCGCTTCCAACCTATACCATTCTATGATTCTATGAATCTATGACGTATGAAAACTGTATGTTATGAATATCTGACCTCTGTATTTCTGCTGTACATGGATTTACACCATATCTGTCTTAGTCAGGACATAAACACTCAGATGAAAGATTCAAAGTATCTATATTGTAACATCATTAAAATTAAATAAGTGTTGAATGTTATCTTACTCAATTCAGAAATATGCATCCCAAAATGCAACATATATTTGATGTAGAAAATGTACTAGTTTTTAGATAAGCACATGGTTTACCTCAGATTTATTTCTAAAAAAGGGGTACTGCTACACAGAATAAATCAAATATGATACTCATAATGTGAATCACAGTTGCAATCCTAAATAGCCATTATGGCAAGAGCAGTGAAATGAAACTCAAAATAAATAATGCAGATGAGAACACAACAGTTAGCTTGAAAGGATAGAAGCTTTCCAATGGAGAAGCAGCAACTAAATACAATATCTGTTCAAGAACTATTACATGTAAATGGAAAGTGTCTCCCTAAAGCCAAGCCCGACCATTTGCCATATGATATACAGATAGCTTTGTAACCATTGAATAGTTTCCCAATAATTAGATTCCTTAGGAATCCCAAAAGATTCAAGTGTTACTGGAGAATAGGGATTGTCTATCAGAGAGAAACAAGACAGGATTTTTCAATCTGCATTTGAAACAATTTTTTTAAATTATTAAAATAGAGTATCTTTCTTTGAGGGAAGGCAGAGTAGACACAGAATGAAGAGGAGTATTTTTATAACAGGCTTTCTCATCACTAACAGCACAATAGATACAGGCAAAAAGCCTCAAATTCATGCTTTCCACTAAAATATTTGTCATATTTTGAAATAGATCTCCACTCAGATAAATGAATTTGTCATTGCATCCAAAGAACCATTGTTAAGTGGGTGAGAAAGGGAAGTAAGAAGACAGTATTCATGACGAATAAGCTACTCTTAAACATGGATTAGCAACTAGAAGAATACTTTCTGGCTGTTGACCTACTGTATTCATGCTTCAGTGTCTTCACAGCTATTTTATACAAGTAGTTTGATTAAAGCTGCTGCAAAGTAATCTGATTCATATTAGTCATGCTAGATAATAAAGGCAAGAACATTTATTTTCTTAATATTGTTCATTCTTAGCACAGAACATCAGGGAGCCATCAGTCTGCAATCAACAACACTGTGATCTGGTTTCTTCCATTGTATTACTACCTTCTATGTCTTTGTGATGAATTTTCATAGGACTTTGTGGTATAAAATAGGAACAAATTGTTTTTAGGCAAAGTTGTACTTAAGTTAAACCTTTCCAGTATGATTTCGTAGAGTACTGAAATATTCATCATGAAGAAAGGAAGTTGCTTTAGCAAAAATCATTTCTTACAAAACTGTCTGTATCTTCAAAGTAATAAAGATAAAAAAATTATTCTATGACTTTCACTTGATGATTTTAAATACAAATTAGGAAGATAACATTAAGATATGTCTCACTGTCTGCTGAGCAAATGATACAGTTAGGTCAACCTGATTTATTTTAGATATCTACATTAGGAAAATGTTATGCACTTGTTGAAAATGTCCATCTCTTGCCATTGACCATAAAAAGACACTGATGTAAGTAGCTAAGGACTATACTTTTCTATTGTGAAAATCTAGATTAAAAGCATTGTTTAGACTACAAATCAAATATTCAAAGGTAATATCAGTTTACAACCTGTGCAAATGGAAAATAATTCATATATATATAAACAATCTTAATAATAAGATTAAATTTGAATGTAAAAGTTGTGTCTGAACTAAGCTTTGAGCTCCAAGGCCCTTTTCAAGACCACGTACTCAGCCAGTGAAGCTAGAAATGTAGTCTAAGAAGCCACATGAGACATGCTACAGAGCCTATGTACCCAAGCTGACTTGCTGAATGGTGTAATCAGTTTTTACACCACATTGTCGGTTCAGGGATGTTACCAGACAAGTAACATTTGTAGATCACCTGTCAGCCTCCTGGGGTTTGAGATGTAACTGGGTTATGATATTTCTAGTGCTTTGCCGTTTCATTTTGAGGTAGGTATTTAATTCCTTGGGAGGAATAAGCGTTAAAACTGTTACACTCATCTCACCAGAAAGTCATACTCAGAGGTTAACTTCATTCATGTAGCTCTATGGTAACTCCATTGTTCTTAAAAGCTGTACTATGTACCTATTCAAATAGTCTATGAACTAAATGAATCCAAATAATTGACTGAAGGTTCCTATATATTCTCTGTGTTGTCATCTAAATCTAATACATGATAATTATGATTATATTTGCTGAAAATTCCTAAAATGATTAATTTAGTACATCACTGTTGAAACTAAAGTGAATTATTTCAGCATGGTGACAAAGGGATAGGTACAGGACTGTGCTGGGAAGCCACACAACAATGAAGTGTTGGAGAGTGAAAGGTCTGCACTGAGTGAATGGGGTTTAGTACCATCTATAACATCGAGAAGGAAAAGTTCCTAGAACCTCTGGAACTGGACCTTATTTTCATCTCAGAGGACTTTGGATTGTTCTCTACAAAACAGAGCCTGAGCAATACCTTCTCAACGTAGAATGGGAATATGGTGTGGAAAAAAAAAACAAGTCACAAAATTATATGATATAGAAATTAATCTTATATTATTAGTAATGTAGTCATTTAACATCATGTAAAATCTAGGCATGTAATTTAAGCTTCTCATCTTGCTTGTTGACAAAAATACTCAACAGAGAAACATGGATATCTCCAGAAAGCAGTAGAAAGCAATTTATCCTATATAGCTTAGATATCTATGTTCAAAACAGAGGTACTGTAATGAAGGTAACTCTTAATCTTCATTGTCTATTTATTTATTTCACCTAAATGACTACATGACAAAATACACCAAGTTTGTATGTTTTTTGAGAAAACTAAAGGAAAATCAGACAAATACTAGCCCTAGCCCTTAATTAATTACATTTCAAATTTAACAGAAACTACAACAATCCTTTCCAAACTTTTTTATTCCTATCGTTACACCATAACATTGTTTAAAAGCTACACTATGCTAGGGAGTCTGTATTTTTTCTAAGACAAACAGCTACTCAAAATACAAAGACAAAAAGCTGCTTCTCTTCATCCTGGAGATCCAGTTAAAAGAGAGTGTGAGACCAAAGCTTTAATGGTCATCTTCTACCTTTCAACACAGGCTAAAAGAAATGTACAGTAATGAAAATATTTTGCTAAAGCGAATATTTCTAAGTCAACATATAATTTCAGGAATAGCCATGCTAAAGCAGAAAAAATGTGTGTGTTTGCTTTTTAAATTTATATTAAGACAGGACACACAATACTGAATTTGAGATAAACTGTCCTGGACCATATGATGTTTGAGAGTGTTGTAAATTTATCACAGAAGGAATGCCATGTAGTCCACACCTTATCATTGCATTATTTCCATTCACAGGATCTTTTGTGTCAGTTTCGCTAAAAATCCCTTGTGTTGATTTAATATTGCTTATTTAATATAAAAAAAAAACATATAAACACATTTAAACAAACATATGGGCATTTTCAGCACGATGGATTCATGCTAGTGTATTTGGTAGTTCTCCTCCTACATTCAGGCTGTTCTATAGAATGGACTTAAATATCTGCTCAGTACTGCTGAAATTTAAAATCCTTCTTTTAATTTCTCTTTAGTCTGTTTATGATTTAACCCACTTATACACATAAACACAGTTTCTCGGTTTCTCTTCTAAGCTTTGTCTACTCTCTTGCCCAGCACACATAGAAACACTAATTTATTTTTTTTCTGTTGCCTGAGATTCTTCAAAGCTCTTCTACTACAGAACTCTTTCAGCATTCACCTCAAGTTTTGTTTGTTAACTTAGTACTACCTTAACCTAGTATGAATCTGAAGAAAGAGTCATAGGTTTGTGTTTAGGGCAGAAAATATCCAGAGAAATCTCCGAGGGGAAGGAGGTAAAGTGAAGTGAGCTCTCTGGTTCACCATTTTGAGAAGTCAGTGAAGTAGTTTAGAATATTGACTGTTTCTTTCACAGTCAAAGGCTTCTTGTTTACAGAATACCATCAAAATGTTGTTCCTCTCATAGATATTACCAGAACTCTGTGGATGTTTTAAGTAAAATTAAAATTTCCAACCTCTATTCAAAATGGACTGTGGTAGTTCAGACACAAAATTCCAAAATTAACAGATACTGGTAGCAGGAATAGCTGATCATCCTGAATGTCAACTCATGAGTAAATAAAGTAAGTACTGTGAGAAATTTTTCATTTGCACTTCTGTCAATATACAGAAAAAAAATTGTGACAATTATTCTAAGGTCTTATAATAATAAGACAAGTTTGTCTTTGATTATTTAAGTTTTCTTAGTAAAGGTCCATATGATAAGCAAATGTATACCATGACGAGTAGGAGCCATATATTCTGAATGTGATGAGATTAGATCAACAATTTCTGAAGTCCAAAGAAAATACATTTATTAAAGTGTTCTCTCACACTAAACTAAAGCGTGAGCAGGGGCGTTGTCGTGGTTTGGGCCAGCTAACACAGCAGCACCATGACAGTCTGTTGCTCGGTGCCCCCATTCATCCTCATTACGATGGCAGAGGCCCCAGGAAAATGAGAGTAAAAAGATAAGCAAGGTTGTTGTGGATTAAGACAAGGGTAGGGAGGACTCACTGCCAGTTACAGTTTTGGGCAAAACAGACTGCAGTATTCGACTTAGAGGAAAGTAGGAAAGTTTATTCTGCAAGAAACAGAACAGAATAAAAGCAAAAATGGAGTAGAATGATGAGAAAAACTACAACCAGCACTTTAAGATCTCCCTCTTCCATCCCTCCTTTCTGCCTGGGCCCAGCTCGCTGCTCCTGATATCTCTACCTCCTCTCCCCTTAACGACTCAGAGGACAGGGAATGGAGGATGTGGTCAGTCTCTCACAGATGGTTTCAGTCGTTTCTCTCTTCTCAGATGAGGACAACTCCTGGCATTCTTTCCCTGTTCCAACATGTTCTTCACTGTATCCCCTCACCCAGGACACAGTCTTTACCGACCTTCTCTGGTGCAGGTTGTTCCCAGCAGCTGCGACTTCTACCAATACAGAGTCCCTCACACAGGACACAGTCCTTAGTGAATATCTCTGGCCTGGATTTTTTGCCATGACTGCAGTTTCTGCAGATACAGTATCCCTCCCTCGGGACACAGTCTCTTCTGGGCATAAGTTTAATGAGGTGCTTTGTTGTGGGTGCTTTGTCTCCCCACAGTTACAGCTTCTGTGAATATTGGGTCCCTTCCTTGGTACACAGCCTCCTCCGACCATAGCCACTGTCCCTGGCTCAGGGCCTGTATTGAAGTGAATCATTGCCCCTGGTCTGGGGTCAATTTTAGCAAAATGAGTCTCTACCACTGATTCAGGATCTTTAAAGAAATGCAAACAAATCTCAGCTTCACGAGTCCTCTCTGTAGAATGCAGGGGAGTCTGCTCCAGCACACCTCCTCCTCTCTTTCATCACTGACCTTGGAGTCCACATGGGCATTTCTCTCTTCCTACTCCTTGCATCAGCACCAGCCAGAAGAAGAAGGGGCAGAAAAAGGAAAAAACAGGAAGAAGAAGGAGGAAGAAGCCTTCTCTTCTGACTTCTTAAAAAGTGATCATACAGGTGTCTAATTGGCTCAACCACAGAAGTGAGTCTGGCTCAGAGCTGAGGAGAGTCTTGAGCAACTTCTTACAGGAGCCATCTTTACAACCCCTTCCCCCTTACCAGAAAAGGCTGGCATGTCAAACCATGACAAATATATTTCAAAATTATAAAGGCAAACAGTTTGAATTGTTTACTTATTTTTACACTCATTATAAATATATACTCAATTCAATGCTTTTAGGACAGGACTACTCCATGGTTTCAAGAGTTTGACTGACAATATGTGACAGTGATATGTTTACTACTGATAATGCCAGCTTACTAAAACCTATCTATTTCCTAGATGGGCTTAACATATGTTAGTCTTCTGAAAAGTGTATACAATATTTTTTTTTAGTGTCAATAGCATATAACTTATTAGCAAGATGTTGTACTGAATTATGTATATAGGTTAGGAAATACAATTTCTATTAATTTACTTTGTTGGAAATATTATCACTTAGACAAAATCAGGTGTTCAAAGTATTTGTTTACCTTTTCTAATTAAAACAAATGTTACAACGGTTGTTCTCATTTAAAATAGATGTAAACTATTGAGACAGTTTCATTCTTATTGTAATTCCACAGACTGAGAATTAAGTTGAAAATATATGCATATATAGGTAGTTACATGCATGTATGCTTGTATATATGGGTAGTTATATATGTATATATAGTGCAAAACTGCAGTCAGAATACACGAGGAACTGAAAATTGCCAGTAATATACTCAGTTGCTACTTACTTTCTGGAGATAGTCACCTTGCAAGACAAATTTCGCAATAGAAGGCTAACCAGGCTCTTCAGCTATAAACATCTGCTTACATTAGCTAAGCTCATCAACAGAAGTTTGGTACAATTAATGTATGCAGCTTTAATGAAACATACAAAACTGTAATTGCAGTCATAATTATAATATAATTAAATTGCAATCATATAATTAAAGTAAGCTACAAAAGACTTTACCTTTGAAACAACTCAAAACAGTACTGCACCTTTTTAATCATCTCATACCTGCTTTTTTACAACTTTTTATTCCAAATGTAATAGCAAAAAACAACATCTATAGCAAAACTTACTTATTTTACTTAACCTTGCATGGATTTTCTATGCATTTAATTTTCACTGAGTAAAGAGATACTCAAGTGTAGATACACTACTTATAGCTGTAGCCTTGTCAAAATTCATTAGGAAAGCAAGTTTTGGTCTGGTCAACACTCAGGTAGTAGTCCTCCAAGGATACATCAGGTGCTGCAGGAAAAGATATTACAGACTCCATAAATAGTGTGTTCTAAGCTGATCTCATGATAATATTAAGTGACATTGTGGTTTGTTCATGCTGCCATTGAAGGATGTGACAGGATAGCAGAAGACAGGAGACAGGTGACAGATGCAACAGGAGAAATAAAAGATTAAAATGTGATTCATTCATTTCAAACATAGGAAAAGTACATTTGGTTTTGTTCTGTTGTCCTCCTTCCAACTTCTACAAGGAAGAAAATATTTAAATGGAGATGATGTTTTGTGAGTCAGTCTCTTGTCCTGGTTTAGGCCCACCTAGGAACAAAGGACCATGATCAGTCATAAGTACCAAGGGACTTTGGAATGCCCTAAGGACAGGGAGGGCTCAGTTACCACTTATGGTCCCAGGGAAAATAGAAAAGACTACTCAAGTTGTGGAAGAAAATAGAAATTAACTTAATCCACCAACAACCAAAAGCATGAATCCCCAAAACTTAACAAACAGAAAAAAACATGGAGTGGTACAATGATGAAGAGCACAACCAGCACTTTAAGACCACCTTCCCCACTCCTCCCCTCTTCCTGTTCTCAGAGCCCTGATCGCAGTGTCTTTTTAATGTGGAGCAAAAAGTGGCTCCACAAAAACTCATGTCATGTACAACAACATTATTTGGGATCTTTTAACTAGATATAGCTAGAAAATGCTTAACAACTTTTTTGGTTCTTCAGAATACAATATTTTATTAAAAACAAGACTTGCAACATTACCAACACTTTACTAACTAGGATCTTTTACTCACAGAGGTGTCTGGTTATTGTTGAGTCATATATTTTCTCCATAGGTCTGGTTTCAAATGATTTAGAGTGGAAATCAAATGTCATCTATTTTGCCTGTTTATTTTTCCTTCCCCCTCTCAATTAATGTTTAATAGTCACAAAGTCTAGGTCTGAAGGCCTTTTTTTTATTTTTAACAAGAAAATATAATAAATATTAGAATCTTTTAAAGCTTTGTACTTTTATTTGAATGAAAGCTATGAGCTGAAACGGGAAGAAAAATCAGCTTTGCATAATGAATATCAGCTTTGAAAAACAGAAAGTCATCAAGTCTTTTTATACTGTCAAGCATTTACTGTCAAGTAAGAAGATAGTTGCAGGAAGTTGTAATAAAAAGGTAAATTTCAGGAAAGAGTGAGCCTCACAGAACTCTTCAAACAAGAAAACAGAAAATATATGAGTAACAACTCTGCAGACACCAAGGTCAGTGAAGAAGGAGGGCAGGAGGTGCTCCACGTGACATAGCAGAGGTTTTCCTGTAATCTGTGGTGCAGCCCATGGTGAGGCAGGTCTTGCCCCTAAAGGGCATGAAGGCCACAGGAGAGCAGAGATCCATCTGCAGCTTGGAGAAGACCCCACAGTGGAGCGGGTGGATGCCTGAAGACATCTGTGACCCCATGGGAAGCCCATGCTAGAGCAGGTTCCTGACAGGGCCTATGGATTCATGCTGGACCAGGACTTGTGATTCCATGGAGAACTCACACTGAAGCAGTCTGTTCCTGAAGGCCTGCACCATGTGAAAAGGCCCATGCAAGAGCAGATCATGAAGAAGTGAAGTCCATGGAAACAATTCTCATTGAACAAGTTCATGCAGGACTTTCTCCCATGAGAAGGACTTTATGATGAAGCAAGGGAAGACTGTAAGGAGGAGGGAGCAGCAGAGATGCATGATGAACTGATCTCAACTCCTGTTTCTCATTCCCCTTCACCCCTTGGGGTGGGATGAGGTGGAGAAAATTAGGAGTGAAGGTGAGTCCAGGAAGAAAGGAGAGATGAGGGGAAGGTCTTTTAAAATTTCCTTTTATTTCTCATTGTATTTCTCTGATTTCATTGGTAATAAACTAATTTCCCAAAGTTGAGTCTTTTTTTACTCATTATAGTAATTAGTGAGTGAGTTTTCCCTATCTTATTTTTACTTATGAGACTTTTGTTGCTTTTTTTTTTTCTCTCCTCTGTCCACCTGAGGATGGAGAGTGATAGGGCACCTTGGTGGGCACCTGGCATCCAGTCAGGGTAAAACCACCACCATTGTTCTCATTACTCTGTAACTTCTTTTAATCTGTAAACATACAAGTCTGGACTGCTGTATCCTTCATACTCTTGACCAAAAATTGAAAATTATTCTGATACAAATCTCTGTGTAGAGAGCATTTTCTCTAAACATCTAAAAACTGCAATGATCTTCTCATTGTAAACAGATCACTTAAATAATACTGTGGAACATTAAAGAAATATATAGCTGTTAAAGATTACTGAATTTTCCCCAAAACGTTTCTTGCCATTGTAGATCCATTTTACGTTATTTATTCATCAACAAATTACCAAAAATATTTAACTAAAGTGAGATGTAAAATATTCATCTATTCAGATGAGGAAAATTTATCTCTTGCTACTAGCGACCCCTTTGATTATGTCATCTTTGATTCATACTTGTGAAAATTATGTGTTACTCGTGTCTCAATGCTATCTTTTAAATAATGTTTAAAATGTTTTCAAGCTAATAGTTTGTCTTCAGAGAAACCTGCATTACAATTCGTAGCCAGGAGCTCTCAAAAAAAAAAAAAAGCATACCTTTCTTCAGACTGCAGAAGGTAAACTGAGGCAACTAAATTGTAACTGCATTTTCCAAGATAATGTATACCAATCACCTCTGACATTTATTGACAACCTATATGATGTCTAATAGATATGTTTACTATTTTACTGTTAGTGGATTGTTAAAAAACAATTGATAAAGATATCTAACTATAATATATTTCACAAGTGATTTTAAGACAAATTATTATATTTCTTTACAAGACTAAATCAGATGTGATGTGTTGTTTACACTAGTATCATGTTTTCAAAACAATGATAAGTAGTCCTTACAAACATTTTCTCATATGAAGGTAAAAAGAATAATTTCAACATGCACACATAACCAGTTTGTGTGTGCCAACATTTTCTTACAGGACCTGATCTGAAGATTTATTTGTCAAGTCTTTCTGTTATCATCAGCAACCAACAATTAATAGACATCAACTACTAATGCAAATACTCATAAATATATACAGGATGTTGCTGACTGTGCAATAAAATCGGCATTTGACATATAATGCCTATATGTCTTGTGAAGCATTCACTTTAAAAGCACAGAATAAATACCAATGAAGTCACAATAGGAGATAAATGCTAAATAATTCCATTTCAGAATATAAGAAAAATAATTATCATAAGAAATAAGTAGTCTTAAACAGAATACAAAGGCTCTAAGTTTTTTTTTTTTTCTGTTCAGTTTTATAGTTTTATCATAGGTTGGACAGTTCTAATGATAGCTTTTCATTCTTCAAAATATACTCCAATGTAAAGTTCCTTGCCCTTTTCATGATACTATTTAATGAGAAAAGTCTGATACCCTAAAACTTTTTAATTAGTGATAAGTGAATAGATCTATGCTGGTATTGGAAAACAATAATCCACAAGTGTATCTAAAAGTAGGAATATAGAATTAGAAGAAAAGTGTGAAAATAGGGCAGAAAACAAATGGTCATGCAAAGATCTGCACTATAAAATGCTTAATTAGACAAAAAATATTTTTCTGCATGAAATGAGAAAAGGCACAGAAATCAGGTTTGATATTGATTTCTGGTCTTGAAAATTTAGTCTACGATGAACTTAAACTCCTATTCAAGATCTTGGAGATAGCTATTATAAAATAAACTTTTCTCTAGTCTTTCAAAATTCTGATTTGTTGTTTTTATGCTCAACTTGTGAACAGTTTACATTTCATTCAACTGAGAACATCACTAATTTTCTTGAAAATGAATATATATTACTTTCCAGTATGCCTTGGTATATGTTTCATGGTTTCCACTGTTACTTGAGAAGAACACAGCAGTGAGAAGGGCTTATGTCACACACGTACCATCTCTATGGCAATTCTTATGATAAGCTGAGGTGTCTTATACGTTTCTAGATGCCCGCATTTGAACAAGTGCAGTGGATATTATTGTCTTTCATGGTTATTCCATCACTCACAGTACAACTTTGTGTTGGTTAACAATGCTTTGGTGGAGCAGATTGAGATGGTAGAGTTCAAGATCCTGTGTGGAAGAGGCAGAACACAAAGCAGGACTGTGACCCTGGGTTTCAGGTGAGCCGACTTTGGCCTCTTCAAAGATCTACTTGGAAAGATCTCATGGGATATGATTCTAGAAGACAGAAGCGCTAATGAGAGCTGGTCAATCTTCAAGCACCACTTCCTCCAAGCCCAGGATCACTGTGTCTTAATGCAAAAGAAAGGAGGAAAAGGAGGTAGGAGGTCTCCATGGATAAGCAAGGATCTGCTGGGACAACTCAGGCAGAAAGCAGCCATCTATGAGAGGTGGAAACAGGGGCTGGCTTCTTGGGAAGAGTGTAGGAACAGTGCCAGAGCATGTAGAGGTGCAACTAGGAAGGCTAGAGCCCTTCTATAATTAGATTTAGCCAGGGATATTAAAGACAGTAATAAGGCATTTTTCAAGTACATCAGCAGCAGAAGGATGGCGAGGGGGAATGTGGGCCCACTGCTAAATGCTGAGGGTGCCCTGGTGTCTGAGAATGCAGAGAAGGCTGAAGTACTGAATGCCTTCTTTGCTTCAATCTTTATGGCCAAGGCTGACCCTTGGAAAGCCCAGTCTGGCAAGGATAACAGGATGGCCAGGACAGCAGAGGACTTACCCTGGGAGGAAGAGGAAGACATTAAGGACTATTCTGTTCCTACTGCACAAGATCCTGAACTCTACCATCTCATGGTCGCTGCAACCAAAGCTATCCTCAATCTTCACTACCTCAACCAGACCCTGCTTATTTTTGAGTACAAGATCCAGTAGTGCTCCTCTCCTAGTTGACACATTCACTATTTATATGAAGAAGTTATTATTGGTAACTTTTAATAATTTTTTTAAATGAAATATTTTAACGAAATCATGTACTTTTAACATAAAGGAATTTATAAGAAGAAGAAACACACAGATCCAGATCAACTCATCTGAGTCCTCACAGAAGATCCTAACCTCTCTTCATGGAAAGGAGACTAGGACAGGTAAGTACCTGGAGTTAGGTAAAATGCATTTTACCTAAGGCAGGGACGCAGGGTTCCTTTTGTTGTTGCTTAAAATTGCATGTCCTCTTATGCTACATTTAGCATTTTCTCTGCACGAGATCAAACCTCAAATAATCTAATCTAATATAATGTATAATAGAATAAAAACATATAATTATATTTTTCCTTTTGTTTAAATTTTCCATTGTCTGGCTTTTATACTTGATTTCCATCAGAATAAATGTATAAATAAGTTCTTTGTTCTCAGATTTAAAGAATGTTAGAAGAAAGAAGAGATATTTTACCTAGGAAGCATTTTACATAGGAAGCATTCAGAAGTCTCCTTAACTTATAGACATACTGGGCACCGATTTAATTTTCACTGCTGACTACTGATGGAAAACTAATATAACAATATATCCTTAACGTCTACCACCACACACAAAGTCAATAAGAATAAGATTAATTTTCTAATGTTGTTTTTCAAGCCTTACATAGTCTCTATGTGGAATAAGTAACAATCCTTTTCACCATGCAAGAAACTCAGATGGTAGCATAACATATCTGTTCATTTAACAAAATAATAACAATTTGAAAAAAAATAGAGGATGGGAGGAGGTACTCCGGGGACCATCAGAAATATTCTTTTCTAGCCCATGGAGAGGAACATAGTGAAGCAACTTGTCCACCCATAGTCCATGAAGAACTACAGTAGAGCAGATATCCACGTTGCATCCTGTGGAGGATTCCACATTGGAGCTGATAGATAAGTTCTGAAGGAAAAGGAAGCCTGTGGACAGCTCATCCTTGAACAAGTGTGAGGCAGAAGGTGTTACAGAGAGAAGCTGTTATGGACTGATCACAGTCCTCATTCCTTATCCACCTGCACCGCTTGGGATGGGTGTAGAAGGAGTAAAATTGAACTTTAGAAAAAGGGCTAGGAGTAGGGAATGGTGTTTTTGTTTTAACTTTATCTTTATTTTGCACCATCCTACTCCTTTTGTTGACAATAGTTTAATTTTACCCAAGTAATAGAATCATAGAAGCAGAGAATGGTCTGATTTGGAAGGGACTTGAAAGATCATCTAGTTCCAAATTCATGACAGGGAAGCCTTCCACTAAGTCAGGTTTCTCAAAGGCCCATCCAAGATGGTCTTGAAAACTCCCAGGAAATAACTTCTTTTCCCAATATATAATCCAAATTTTCCCTTTCGATTTAAAGCCATTAACCTTTGATTTATCATTACATGCCCTTGTAAAAAGTCTGGATTTGTTTTGTTTTGTTTTGTTTTTCTTTATTCTGTGGCTTTCTTGTAAGCCTCTTTAGTTACTGGAAGACTGTTATAAGGTTTGTCTGGAACCTTCTCTTCTCCAAGCTGAACAAATCCAACTCTCTGAGTCTGTTTTCATATTAGAAGTGCTCCAGCCTTCAGATAATCTTTGTGGCCCTCCTCTGACCTGTTGGAGCAAGTCCATGCCATTCTTCTGTTGTGGCCCTCAAAGTTGAACACAGTACTCCAGGTTGGGTCATGTAAGAGTAGAGTAGAGGTGCAGAATCACCTCCCTTAACCTGATTGCCATGCTGCTTTTGATGTAGCCCAGGAAGTAATTGACTTTCTGGGCTGTGAGTGCACATTGAAAGCTCATATTCAGTTTTCCAGTTGAGCTTGTTTTGACTGTTATTATAATTGATGATAAACTTCCATGTCAACCCATGACAGGGATTAAGAACAGCAAGAAGATGTTAAGCGATTTTAAGAGCAGACACCTCCTCCAGTAGGTCCAGTCCAGGACTTCCACTGTCCAGTGCCCTACAGTCTGCACTCAGGCTGAGGGGTGCAGCTGCCACTTTTCTGTTTTCAAGTTCAACTGGTAGCAACACTGAGCATGTATCCCAGAGATGGACACAGAAGCAGAAACGCAGACACCCACACAGAAGACATGGACAAGGACTGGTCATGCAGTCAGCCACAGACAAGGCACTGTCTCCAGTAGCATCCACATTCAGGACTCAATCCCGACACAGACACCAACAGCCATATTCCCTCCTTATCTTAGGCTGACAGAGGCAGGTCATTAATGCAGTATACACACCATACTATCTAGGTTCACAAGCATATGCACAATCACAGATTCTTCCAAGCACCAGCATAGTATCTCTGCCCACTTGGCACCTCTGTCCAGGTCTCATTGTTAATGCTATTATCTTGAAGTATCTTTTATGTCCATAGTTATTTTTACTTTGATCCTCGGCACGTAGCCTTAATTCTGAAACTATCTGCAACTACTTATCTCCCATGGTTATTTTAGCTTGATCTTCTCTATTAGTAAGGACATAACTCTTCAGATGAGTGCCAATTATGTTTGAGGATTCTGCTTTTGTTATTAATAGGAATGATAAAAATGAGACATAGTCATATCATTCTGACCCCTTTGATGTACAAATTATTAAATATTTTCTGCATTGCAACGATATATTTGTTTAATTCAGTCATGAATCGCTTTTATTATTTAGCTATGACACTTTCAAGGCCATCGCTATTTCAAAAAATGAATTTTAAACCCAGATTATTTTCTTCTAGATTTCAAGGAAATTGGTTTACTTTAGTGTTATTAAGAGAATGTGGGCCCATAGACATATTTCTGACTTATAGGTCACATGTGGGAATTCCTATTCAAAATTGCTGTTTGAAGCAGGACACTTTGTCCATTTTTAATGCTTTAGATGTACTTTTTATTGCTCATATATCCATGAACAGAATGAAAGTAACATCTGGCTTCATAACAACCCTCTGTCATGAACCTCAGTCGTGCATGTACCGTTATATATGTGTAAGGAACATTCCCAGCCTCTCAAATTTGTATGTCTCATCACACTGCTATCAGCTGCGGTCATCTGCGCTAGGGTTATCAAGCAATTCAACTGTACAAAACATTAAGTCTTTATTGAAAAATTATGACATTAATATACTCATTAAAGTCAAATTTGAAGAAACTTTATATGAAGAAACTCTTACAGTTTCAAGCAGCAGGTAGGAAATCTGCCCCTTAGCAAGCAAATTGGGGTTTATGTAATTTTCATTGGACTGTAGAGAAAAAGATTCTGGAGTCAAACAGTTATGAACCCTCAACTGTCCAGTTCCACCCATGGAACAAACAAGTGCATTTTAATCTTCCATAAGCCAAGAAGAACTGAAATTCAGTTAGCAAAATGTCTACAATACAGAGTTCAGAAATACTATATTTTTAAGACTGACAGAAAACATTGAAATAGTCTGACATTCACAAAAACACAGAAAATGTTAGCAGAAAATGTTCACAGAAAAATTAAGTTTGCATTCTTGTAAGGAAATGGATAATTCTCAAAGAACTCACATACTCATTTCAAATAATCACAGTGATGAAATGATACATATTTATGAAAGCTTCTCTGATGTTGGGACTTCCCCCTCCTAACTATGTCATTGGAAGCTTATTCCTTACCCTAGTTATATGCCTTATAACATTATACTTTCTCTATATCTCCATGAGCTATCAGTAACAATTTACTTATCCCGTCTGACTAGTGAATTCCTATCATCGTAGTTAAATCTGCAGAGTTGAGGCACATATTAAAAATGAAATATTTATTTCATTGTAATAAATATCTTACCATGTTTTTATAGTACAGGAATAAAAAAAAAGTCACTCATTAAAAATAATATATTAATAAATATTTATTTTTAAGTACCTACAACTACATGGAACTTTCTGTATCACAGAAGTGAGGCAAGCTGCCCAGACTGCACAATGGTTTCAGTGATAGTTTCAGCTTTGCCTAATAAAATAAGAACACAATTTATTCTCATTTAAAAATTGAAGTCTATAGAGCCACAAATGCATTTACAAAACATTTATCATGTAAATAAATGGTAACCAGGTCCCTAAAAGATTTGCTGCCTGTAATGTTGTATAGATACAGTGTATTTTACTCATATTTGCCATCTGATGTCAACCACTGTAAAACATAAATATGCAAGATCAATACAATTTTCCATTTTCTACTCATTATGGTAATCTTTACTAAAGACTTAATTTTCCTATTAAAAAATTAGATTAAATGGATTTGGTAATGTATGAAAATATATCTTTTGCAACAAAATGAATAGCACATTCTTAAAATAAAATGGCATTAAATTAAACAAACAAAAAATGTAAAGAAGATGTTTAAAGAGGATAAATACTAAAGAGGAAAATTACTATTAAGTGAAAATCTAAAACTTGATATCATTCTTCTGCCAACACCAATGGAGTAGAAAAGACTTCATTACATTCTGTGGACTCATTGTGAATAAAACACACGCCTTAGATAAACGAGAAACTAGTCAAAAATTAGACCTGACATGACATAATTGACTTTGAAAGCTTGAAGAGAAATGGATACTATTGTAGCTAAACAGGAAAGCTGTCTAAGTAAATCACAGTAATAAAATCCTGACTTAAATGAAAGCTTGCTCTTCATAAAAAATACATGCACAACCATTATCTTAAGATTAGTTGCCATAAATGAATTTTAGTAACATATACTAAGTTGAATCTGAGTTTATTAGAGAAACATATATTTCAAACCCTTCTGGTCTATTTAAAGATTCTGTATGGGTCTAAAAAGACATTCTGGAATATATTATCCACAGAATTTTTTTGAGGCATAAACCACGAAATCATGGTAGAAGGAGATGTTTTATGCCTTAACAGTGCCAATTTCTCTGCAATTACTGTAAAAATATCCTAAGATTACATTATTTTAGACAGATTCATGGCTTCAGATGCCTTCTAGAAGTAGTCCTGGGTTAGGTGGGTAAACACTAGTAAGAAAATGACTTATACACTCTTCTTGTGTTTTGTATAGTTCAACATGCAAATCTATTTTGTTGCTATTTCTTTGTTTGCTTGTGTTCAACTGCCTTCTCAGATTTCTAATACCCTCCATTCAACAGCTGATGAAATATTTAGCCTGGAAGATACTTGATTTTTGCTGAAATCAGACCTGAAGACATTGAAGTGCTTGAAATGAGACCACCTTACAGACAGGGCACCAGAAACCTTCATATATCTGCCACACTGACAATCCTACAGATGTGTTTACTGATCACATACATCTGATGAAAGAAAGGGTTGGAGACTGTCTAGCATACAGGTAGCTGTGGCTGAATTAGAGGCTTATTCAAGAACTTTTCTGAAGCAGTATAAACTGAGTTAAATGCAGCATTAAGCAGAATAATGAAGATGGTATGAGTCAAGATGACACATCAAAAAAACAACTTAAAATTATTTAGATTTTTTAATCCTACAAAAATTATCCCTTTCTTCAATAGTGTCCAGCAGAAATATTGGACTAGGCTGCCATTGGTTGCAGAAATATTTTAAAAGGAGAGTATAAAAAAAATCAAAACAAAACTGTTCAGACTTACACCATAGTTTCCCTAAAAAACTTTATGTAGAATGCCACAGTAATCTATCTCATAAGAAAGAATTAAACTGGATTAATGTACAAAGCCTTCTTGCTATAATTTTCCTGTTAAGTGTTTTCCTTTCCTCATAAAGAACGTTTTCCTCTTTTTTTTTTTTTTTTTTGTACATTGTAATTCTTTTTTTCTGTTACAGTTCCATAGGATCATGCCTTTCTTTTGTACTGTAGCACAATGGTTAGAGTATGAAGGGTGTGGTAGAGTAGGTCAAGAACAAAATACAGTATGTGACTTAATAAAGTGATAATTTATTTGAATGAAGCTTGCCAGAGATGATCTTTTATTTAGATTAAAACTTGTTCCTGTGTCATGAATAAATAAGATAGTCTTTAAAGAAGGAACGTCTTTCAGGAATAGGACTAACAAAAAATATGACATGAAATCAAATGTGCTACTTGGAGCTTTTCAAATCTGTTAGGAGTCTGGGCCCTATTGAATCTACGTTGGGAGCTGCATCAGAAATTATTAATGCTTAAAGATTAACATTGGTTTATAATTGCTAATGCCACATCAGAGGAGATAGGAACTTATTTGTAGCCTTGTTCAGTCATACTGTAAGGGTTAAAAAAATAGCAACAATTTTCTTTAAAAATTTTGTCTATGTTGAGTTGCAGAAATTATCCACATCATCCTAAGGAAGATTGCTTTTTAAACTCAATAATTACAATGCAGCATTTTCCAAAGATTCAGCAATTTTCCCTCTTGAGTTCTTTTAAAAAGACTTTGAATTGAGAGAACATCTACCAAAATCTTGCTTAGCTGTGAAAATAAGCCTGAGGATGCTCTGCCAAGCATTGCAACAAACTAACTAAATCATTGACTATAACCCACAACAGAAAAGCTTCTAAATGGAAGACGATATGGCCTGGAAACCTTTTTTCTGACTAACAGAAATAGGAGCATGAAAAGGACAAATAGATAAAAGAAAAGATTTCCAAGAGCCATACTCCATTCCACAGATGAACGAAGGCATCACGTTATTCACTTTCTAATGACATTTCGCAATATGTGACTTGACCTTTTTTTTCTGAATATTTTATTTATTTCAAAAGATTACTTTAACATATATAAATATGACCTGAAATTACCTTTATGACCTTTACTGGTTAATCTGATAATAACAATTGATCTGTCGTTAAAAAAATTAAGACAATAAGAAAATTAAGGGTTTTAAAGTTGCACAACCATTGCATTTCCAAGATATGAATTGATATATGTTTGAGATTTTTTGCTGCAGAACTGATATGGGGTTTGGATTCATCTAGAGTCTACAGTATAGCAAGGTAAGAATCTTTAAATTGGCTTATTTCTTGTTCCCAGTAGTCAAGTGGTTTCCCGTGGACATCTTATTCCTGTTCCTATTTCACTGAATAAAAAACACAGGATCTGAACAATAAAGAGCAAATGAAGGTGGACATGTTTTTCAATATCTGACTCTTCCGCTTTCTTTTCCTTATTGAAGTTCAGTAGAACATTACAGCTGGTTTACAGAGCAATGAAAAAACTATTTTTGTATTTATTATTATTATTATTATTATTGTACAAAGAGATACATAAAACAACATGGGGGAAAACTAAACATTTGAAAATCTAACCTCTAAATTCACCAAATCTAATGATCATTCTTAATTTTAAACATTTCTAACAGTCTTGGTGTTTAGTAAAACTATTGTTGCATTACTCCATGTTGTATCTACATTTAAGCCTGATGATTGTAGGATTTTGAGCTAAGCATCTAAATATACTCAAATGTACTTAGATAAAGTATAAATCTCTTCATCATTTCTAATGCTCAGCTTTAGGGCTTTTATAAAAGAATGTAATTTCAAAAATATAGTGTTTGCTCATACGTGTGTTGTAAAGTACTGTGCAAAAACACACACAAAAAAAGAAAAAAGTTAGTTCATTTTTATGTCTGTTCTATTAGCCATTAGAGACCTGAGAAAAAATTGTGATGCAATCCAAAAATCTATTATATCTCATTCCATGGTAGTCTATAGTAAAAGAAAAGATATCAGTGTTCTCAGCAGACCAAAAGCAATTCCAATGAAAGCATCACTAATGGAAAAATACTTGGAGGCCAGGAAATAAAACTGTGGCAATTCCTAAAGATGCAATATCCATTTCATGACATTTATAATCACATTACAGTTTGCAGCAAGATCTTCTCTTACCTTCTCTTCTCCTGAGAGATAAAATTTGAACAAGCTAATTACCCATCCTTTTGTCCATCTTTGAAGAAACAAATAAAACACAGCAAGTTTTTTCCTCTCCTTCCTTCCTTCCTCCCTTCCTTCCTTCCTTCCTTCCTTCCTTCCTTCCTTCCTTCCTTCCTTCCTTCCTTCTTCTAATCTTTAAAGATATTTGAAAAGCCTTATCCTAACCTTAATAAAATGAAGGGAAGTTTTAGTGTCTTCTGTTAAATTTAGAGTTGACCCATATTATTCTTTGGATTTCTTTTCTGACTGCAATTGTTTTAGGGTTAACAAAATTGAATCAAACAAACAGCATTGCATAAAACCTCTTGATTAAAGGATACATGAAAAGAAATTGTAAGACTCAATTATGTGATCAATACCTATAACAAACTTGAGGATGGTCTCAAACTTGTAGCGGCATGGCTGGGACTGATAGCATCAGTATCACTGAAGATATTTGATTGTATGTCTTGGATTCTTACAGCCATTTAAAAGCTTTTCTTCCTTTTTCTTTTTACAAAAGGAATGCCTTTCTTATTGCAAATGACATTTCTTTTTTTCTAACTATAATATAGAACTGGGAGAAGACTGTTATTAAAGGAAAACCATATTTATTTAGGATTAAAGATTTTTTAAGAAATGTGACCCCAGCTGCTAATAATCTAGGAAAGAAATCCAAGAAGAAAGAAAAGAAAAAAGTGAAAGTTCAGCCAATAAAGCAGTGTACCTGTAACATTATTGGAGACAGAAACAGAAGAAAGTCACTGCTCCATTGCACTATGTCAGTGGTCCCTGGTGGTGAAGACCGTGGAAAGATATGATATGAAACACTGTGAGGTGAGAAGAAATTTCATCTTTACTATTTAATAAACAGAGCTACTTCTTGCAGGGAATTTCATTATGTCCCCTCTGCAGAGGGAGGTTTGGAAAGACAGGAAGGGAAATAACAATTGTCATCAAGCAAATGAATGATGCAAAAAGGAAAAATGTTTTTAATGTTCCAGTAAAAAGCATGTCCACCATTTCCCCTGAGTCATCCACTATTTCTTGCCTGAAGGGAAAAAGAACGAACACTGGGTCTCTGCCTCTGAAGCTACTTTCCCTCACTAGGGAGTGTCTTTCTCCTTTTCAAACTTTCCATCCACAAATTCTTTATTGAGTGACTCTGGAAAAAGTAAACCAATGCAAAGCATTCCAGAAGGGCAGGAGCATCTCTTGCGTCTAGGTTTAATGCATGTGTAGTGGGTCTGGGACGGTAGTGATTTTCCACAGCAGCTCCTGCAGTGCTGTGCTTACTGTTGATATCAATATTATGACTACCGCTTGCACAACATCGGGGCTGTCCCTCCAGCATTCCTTCCCCCACCTTCACCAATAGCTGTGAGTGGGCATGATCTTGGGAGGGACTATGGCCAGGACAGCTGACCCAGGCTGACCAAGGAGATATTCCATACCATATGACGTCAGCTCAGGAATATAAACTGGGGGAAAGGAGCAGGAAGGGGAGGCGAGATTCATTTCTGGCCTTCCCAAAGCAACCGCTACGCGTACTGCAGCCCTGCTTCTCGGGAGGTGGCCGGACATCGCTGCTGATGGGAAGTAGAGAGTAACAGCTTATCTGCTTCTGCTTTGCTTCCCGCGCGCGCGGCTTTGCTGCTTATTTATTAAACTGCTTTTATCTCAACCCACGAGATTCCCATCTTATTTTCTCCCCTTCCCTGGCTTGCTGAGGAGGTGGGGGGTAAAGCGGTGTGGTGGGCACCTGGCATCCAGCCAGGCTCAAACTACCACAGCCCTTTTGGCGCCCAACGTGGGGCACGAAATAATAGCAGATTTACATTAACTGCATTGCAATTACAGTAAACCAATGAGAGCAAAGTTCCTGTGCTGGTCACGGAGCCTTGCTGTTATGCAGCTTATCTTACACTTTCTAATGTTTGGGAACATGATGCTCCTAACATTGACTCTCGGCTGTGCTTTAACCTTAATAGCTTTGCTAAGCTGGCTATATAATTTTGTGAAGAGGATGAAAGGGCCTGGGAACATGATGGCCCAAATAATAATAGCAAGTCTCATTCTGTTACTGATGAATTTAGTGTGCTGTGGGAGCTATCTTGTGGAGGCCATGGGGCAAAGCACCTCTTTCTCCTCAGCTCGGACTGATCTAGACAATTCTGTTACACAGACTTCCCAGGTCCTTAGTCACCCTTATACGAGAGTTTTAATATTACTAATTAACATGGTTGGTATATTATATATCTTGTGGAATCTGGAGTCATCTGGGTATCAGAGAGTACAAATTTGCGATGGAAACATGTTAAAATGCCCCCTGAAGCGGCCAGTCCCTGGGTGGCAGGGTATGTGGATGAATTTAGGCAAATTCCTAGGACGGTTATCACCTCCTGTAATCTGGGATTTTACATCTGAACAGATAAAAAACCCTGCTTTACTGACACGCTACCTGATAGAAGGGTGTCTTACCTACCCTAATGAGGCCCATCAGGTTCAGGCACTATACTGGGGCCTAGCCTCTGCCTACCGAGCTGCATTCCAGTCCTCTCAGAGAACTGTAATTGAAATGGAAACTCAAACGGTACCTGAGACCAACATAGTTGAGTCAGTCGCAGTCCAGCCCTCTCAGAGAACTATGGCCGAGGTGGAAATTCAAACTATACCTGAGACCAACATAGTTGAGTCAGTCGCAGTCCAGCCCTCTCAGAGAACTATGGCCGAGGTGGAAATTCAAACTATACCTGAGACTACCATGGTTGAGTCAGGGAACCAAACAACAACCACAGTGGTTGCCCCAGTAGTGAAAAAGAAGCAGTGGATAAGGAGGTCAAGTCCATATCATCGATTAGTAAGGGCAGACGAGGAGGAAGAGGAAAGGCTAGAAGAAGAAACTGGTCCTTCGGTAAGGAGATCAGGAGAAGTGAGAGAAATCGAAAAGGAAATGGAAACTACTCGGTCCCTCACCTCAACAGAACTTAGAGATATGCGAAAAGATTACAGTCGCCAGCCAAGTGAGCGGATTGGTGCCTGGTTGCTCCGATGCTGGGATAACGGGGCTGACAGTCAACAATTGGAAGGCAGAGAAGCCCAACAGCTAGGATCTCTTGCTAGGGACCGGGGAATTGATAAAGGCATTGGAAAGAAAACCTCAGTTTGTAGTCTCTGGAAACGACTCCTCTCAAGTGTACGGGCAAGATACCCATTCAAGGAAGACCTTGTAAATGCCCGAGGAAAGTGGACTAGAGCTGATGAAGGGATCCAATATCTAAGGGAATTAGCTGTGTTGGAAGTCATCTATGGTGATCTGGATAATGTCGAGGCCTCCACAGATCCAGATGATGTCCAGTGTACACGGGCCATGTTGAGAAAAGTGATCCAGAGTGCCCCAGCTACATATTCTAATATCCTGGCAATGGTGTATCATCCAGACATGGACATACCAACAGTGGAGAGGGTATCTTCTTGGTTACAGAACTATGAAGAGAGCCTCTGCACCTCCTCATCAGTGTGGGATGATGGCCTGATTGTTAGATCTGCCTCAAGAATTCAGTCACCCACTGTCCCGACCAGGGGAAAGGGAAGCCCCAGACGCAGGAGTACACCGCGAAATGAACTCTGGCTCTTTTTGCGTGGCCAAGGAGAGGATATGAGGAAGTGGGATGGTGAACCCACTTTTAAGCTAGAAGCGCGTGTACGTGAACTAAGGGGGAAGGCAGCTGTTAGAAAAGGACCGCCCAAGAGGGCTGTCAGCAGAGTGGCTGCCAAAACAAAAGAGGGAATACAAGAATGATGTTTGTCTGTTGAAGAGTGGGGGTACTGGTTAATGAGAGTATATAAGAATGTATATGGATTGTTATGATGGTTTGTCTGAGCATGACATAAATGGTATGGAATAAGGGGTGGAGACTGTAGTGGGTCTGGGACGGTAGTGATTTTCCACAGCAGCTCCTGCAGTGCTGTGCTTACTGTTGATATCAATATTATGACTACCGCTTGCACAACATCGGGGCTGTCCCTCCAGCATTCCTTCCCCCACCTTCACCAATAGCTGTGAGTGGGCATGATCTTGGGAGGGACTATGGCCAGGACAGCTGACCCAGGCTGACCAAGGAGATATTCCATACCATATGACGTCAGCTCAGGAATATAAACTGGGGGAAAGGAGCAGGAAGGGGAGGCGAGATTCATTTCTGGCCTTCCCAAAGCAACCGCTACGCGTACTGCAGCCCTGCTTCTCGGGAGGTGGCCGGACATCGCTGCTGATGGGAAGTAGAGAGTAACAGCTTATCTGCTTCTGCTTTGCTTCCCGCGCGCGCGGCTTTGCTGCTTATTTATTAAACTGCTTTTATCTCAACCCACGAGATTCCCATCTTATTTTCTCCCCTTCCCTGGCTTGCTGAGGAGGTGGGGGGTAAAGCGGTGTGGTGGGCACCTGGCATCCAGCCAGGCTCAAACTACCACAGCATGTTACACCAAAAACACCTCCCCTGAACCACCACACACAGGCACCAAATAAATACACTGAAAAGAGAGACTATTAGTATGAATTTTATGGGAAAAAAAATAAGAACAAGGTCTCGTTTTCTTCCTCTGTTGTGTTGCCATGATGCTACATGCTGCCAGATCCTTCTCTTAAATTGCTCTCTAACAGCTAGATGCCCTCTACAAAGCTGTCACCAGAGAAGAATAGCAAACACCAAGGTTGCTTTCATTTGTTTAAGTTCCTGCTGTGCTGCTTGACTCTAATATCAAAGCATTTCTTTTTCAGAACAAATTTCTTTTAACATGTTGTTCTCCCTTTCTAAGATTCTGCTTGATTCACGAAACAAAATCTCCACCAAATGCTCATTGATTTATTGAAAGAAGTTACACTTGCAAAAAAGATGTTGCTGAGATATAAATTCTCACACATCTAATCAGAAAGCAAGAGTTAATGCATTGACAATATGTGATCTAAAATAATTATTATTAGCTTTTCTGGAGTTTTTGTAACTATGAACTAATATTGTGGTCTATATCTCTTTACCCCATCGCAGAACTAAAACTTTAAACCTTCTGCTTCTGATCTTTGAAACAGATCTTTTTATAACCTACTTCAACACAGCTTAGTACAATGACGACCAGTCCCTGAATATATATTAAGTTCTGCAAAAATAAATATTATATATATATACATATATATAAAAGCAGTAATGTCAGTATAAAAAGTAGGTAATAGCTTATAAAACTTTACTGACAGAGGTAGTGATATTCTTAGCTTCAAATCCTATAGACTTTGTGAGTTTTTCAACTTTTTCAATTAATGGAAAAATAATAAAAATACCTCACAACACAATACACTGAAATTGCTAATATAAAATGAGGTTAACATTCTTTAAAACCATGGAAAAGATAAGTAATCATTTAATAAGTATTTAATTGCTATATTATGTTCATTTATGTACACAGTGGAATATCTGATATGTTAATTTAAAAAAAAAGAACCAGTAAAGAGATATACCCCAGAAAGAAAGCATCACCTTACCCACCGTTTATTTTTCATCTCATAATTAATATTTACAAAGCAATACTTTTTATTAAAACTGTATTGAGTGCATACTGCTTGAGTCAGTCAATAGTGTCATTCCTCCCAGAAGCCTCAGGGCAATATGTGCCATTGTGTTTTCCTAGTCTTATCATTTGTCTTTCATTTTTTTCCATCACATCTTGCTAACCTTACTTGTGAGTAGCTCGTCAACAGGATGAAAATTAATCTTATTACTCCTTCATTTTCCCACTGAAATCCTGGAAGGGGATCTGTCCCGCTTACAGTTCTAATTGCTTTATCAGCACATCTTTCAACACTTGTTCTTGTGGTTTTGATTCTGCAGCCTTTACTCAGTCTGAGCAGTGCTATTCTTCAGATTAGTCTCATTGATACCAAGGAGCCTTCTCTCACAATTAAATGCTATTCAGTAGGAATAAGGATTGTAAAGTTGAGCAGTGTGAGGTCATTTCAAAAGGGCAAAGCATCTAGGTCCAGATTCCAATGTCAGGGACATTCCAATGTCTTCCATACATAGCTACTGATCCTACCCACCTCCACTGGCCTTTTGCTCCCAAGTCTCTCAAGCACTTAAAAAACAAAGTTCTATTGAGTTGGAAAGAGTCAATTCAGCTGATACCCAAGCTGCAGTTCATTTTTAAGCCAATGCAGATTGTTCAGGATATTTCTATAGAGTGGAAAAAGTACAACTTCAAGTGGCTGCAAAAGCTCTAGTTTACTCTCTTAAAATAATTTTATTGAGGCAATCTCCATTAAAGTTCTTAATTTAGACAAAAAGAGAAATTAATTCATAAAGAATTAAAATAACTTTTATTTTCAGAAGGATTTGTCAATCTTCCAGCCCACCTTCAAAATTTAGTGGAATTAGGCATCTCATTCTAATACCACCAAGCACCTAAAGGAATCTATTCATATATATTTGACATAAGGTTAAAATTGGTCCTCTCCCATGGATATTAAAGATCACTATATAAATTGGAAAATCACTGAAAATGGTTCCTCCAATAATTAAAATATCTTCAGTAGGAAATTTAATCTGTAATAGAAGCAATAAATGTGTGAAAACAGGATGATAAAGACTTATACTCAAATATCAGTTGCAACACCAGTACCAGTGGATTGTTTTTCTGGTCACAGGAAACTAAAGATAGTATAAAAAAAGAGAACTTTCCCTCTCATCAAAAGCTTACTTGCCTCCATAAGGCATTGCACTCTGTCAGCTTTATGCACTCAGACGTTCACAAACCCATGTCCTGATGTGCAAAATTGTCCTCCAAATTGCAATGTCAAGAACACTTCAACATTAAAAAAAATGGAACTAAATTATAGAAATACTGCTTTACTAAGTAACTAATTAACGTAAACCATCTTTCACACACAGTCCATGAATTTCAGGTGAATTTCAAGTTGCTTAGCTAAAATTAAATCCTAAAAACAAAGTGAATATTTATTTCCTTCAATGCAAGAGATTTTACATTTACTTTAAAAATATAGATGATAAAATGAAATAATTCATCTGATGGGGTTTAGCACACAGCATTGCAATATTACATGAAATAACAAAATATAGTACATATAGTACATACTCTCTTCATATACATATACAATCACTTTAATTATTGATTGTTTTGAAGAAGACAAAACAAGTGAAAAATATCTACTGAAACAAAGGGTAAGATAGAGAATATTGTAAAGATACATTATGCATTGGTATATATAAAGTAAACCCATTATTATTATTGTTATTTTTATTGTAATTATTCACATCATCATCAAACTTGGTTTTCTTTTTTTCCCAATTTTATGTTTCCTTTTTTGAGCTCAGATCACAGATTAACTGTCTTATGTCATGCAGAGTCCAATTGTTTTACAAAAAGTCATAACTCAAACCACTTAGCTCAACAGTTGTTGAGTTCTGTTTCTGAAATTCTTCAAGAGACTTTGACCTGTCAATGTTTTCTCTTCTTGCATAGAGCAGAGTATACTGACCACTGGTTTTCAACCACTGGTTTTTCATGGTTTTCATAGAATCAAAGAATCATAGAAAAGTAGGGGTTGGAAGAGACCTTAAGAGGTCATCTAGTTCAATCCCTCTACTGAAGGAGGTCCACCTAGACCAGATTGCACAGGAACATGTCCAGGCAGGTCTTGAAGACCTCCAAGGAAGGAGATTCCACAACTTCTCTGGGCAGCCTGTGCCAGGACTCCCTCATCCTCACAGTAAAACAGGATTTTCTTACGTTTAAATGGAATTTTTTGTGTTCCAGCTTCATCCCATTATCGCTTGTCCTGTTGCTAGATACCATGAAAAAAAAGAGATGCCCAACCTCCTGAAATCCATCATTTAGATATTTTTATATATTAAAGAGATATCCCCTCAGTCTCCCCTTCTCTACACTAAATAGTCCCAGTTCCCACAGCTTTTCCTCTTAAGGAAGATGCTCCAGTCCCTTAATCATCTCAATACCCCTGCACTGGACTCTCTCTGCCCAACTCTCAAGCCAGTCAAGATCCCACTGAATGGCAGCACAGTCTTCTGGGGAATCAGCCAGTCCTCCCAGTTTGGTGTAATTAGCCAACTTGCTGAGAGTACACTCTATCCTCTCATCCAGGATGTTGATGAAGATGTTAAACAAGACTGACCCCAGAACCGATCCCTGTGGAACTCCAATAGCCATAGACCTCCAACTCTATTCTATGCCATTCATCACCACTCTCTGGGTTCTGTCATTCAGTCAATTCTTGATCCACCTTACTCATCCAAGTCACACTGTCTGAAGTTCCTGATGAGGAGACAGTGTCAAAAGCCTTGCTGAAGTCAAGGTAGAGGACATTCACTGCTATCCTCTCATCTAGCCAACCAGTTATGCCCTCGTAGAAAGCTATCAGGTTGATCAAGCAGAATTTCCCTTTGGTGAATCCATGTTGACTGACCCTGATAATCATCAAGGTCACATATGTCATGGTTTGGCCCAGCTAGCAAAGAAGCACCACAATAGTCTCTCATTCTGTGACCCCCATCCACTCCCACCCTACTTAGGATGGCAGAGGCCCCAGGAAAATGGGAGGAAAGAGATAACCAAGGTTGTTGTGGACTGAGAGAAGGACAGGGAGGGCTTGCTGCCAATTACGGTTCCAGGCAAAACAAACTCCACTACTCATCTTAGAGAGGAGAGTAGGAAAGTTTATTTTACTACCTACAAGAAACAGAACAAAACAAAAAGCAAAAAGAGAGTAGGATGATTGAGAAAATTACAAACAACACTTTACGATCTTCCTCCCCCATCCCTCCTTTCTTTCAAGGCTCAGCTCACTGCTCCTGATATCTCTACCTTCTACTCCCTCAACTGCTCGTAGGGGGAAGAGTATGAGATTCTTAATCGACTTTAATGACAGTCATGCCAAAACATGACAATATGTTTAGTGACTACGTTCAAGATGAGTTGTTCGATCACCTTTCCAGGAATGGAGGTGAGACTGACCATCATGTATAGTCCTGGGTTGTCCTTCTTGTCCTTTTTGAAGACTTGAACGACATTGACCTTACTTTTTACTTCAATTTTGTCATGAGGAGTTGTGGATATTTTGTATAATTTTTTATTATTGATCAAAAAAACCAGTTCTGCATCTGTTAACTGAAGTGGATGTTTACTTCTTCTACAGGAAGAGCTTATGTAAATGTTGACTATTTTGGGGCCTCAATCGTTTCCAAAAATTCATATTGCATATACCTCCAGCAATAACAATGTCCTGAGCATAGTTTATTGTTATTATTCATGGTTTTTTTCAGACACAGATACCTGAGGCAGTCATATCTCAATTGGGGAAAGGTTTCTTGGTGTCTATTGTTATGTTCAGGTTCATAACATTATGATTCTTAACAGTTCTTGTGATCATTTGTTTCTCATGACTCACAACAGCTGGATTTATCTTTCACAGTAAAATAGTAAGTTTTCATAGCATTGGATGTTCAACATAATACATTTAAACTGAAATTTACAGCAGTATCCAGATTTTTCTCCTCACTGGAAGAAATGGAAACTTGATCATGGACTCCAATCTTGAGTGAATGTTGAAGCTGCTACCTGAAATGTTTCCCCTACTTCTTTAATATGGTCTTTCTAGTACAATTTATGGCTTTGTTGCTTTGCTCACTAAGTATATTAATTAATCAGCAATTTTATGAATCTAATACTTTGTGGGGTTTGTTGCTATAGCAACAGAATGTGCTCAAACAAGTGGCTATATCTAGAGTCCTTTAACCAGCTTTCATCTTTCATGACATTTTAAAATGTGATTAATCTCTTACTTTTAGAAAACAATGTATTTGTAATTTGAAAGGGTAGATTCTTTTTTTTTTTTTTTTTACTTCAATTTTATATAATAAAATGACACTTAAGAATGACTACGGCTGCGCTAACACATTACACATGGTAAGTACAAGCAATAAAATCCAAACACTAATAATCTCATCAGCCAAATGTCGACAGTTCTTTTCATTGCTGTGAGAAATACACTCTTGGTCTTTCCAAAATACCTATAAAATCTGTATTAATTTCCTCCATCTCTGGACATGAACAATAGAGTAGTAAATTATACATCTGTGTAAACTAAATTCTGCAACTGAGAATAAGACCTTTGTCACTTGGAGACATTTTAAGTTCTAAATGCTGTAAAAATAGATGTTTCTCTGTTTATGAACTCTACCATTGCACAAATAAAAGCTTTTTTTGGTGCATCGAGGGTTCTGGTTTTAATTCCAGTGTCATAAATAACTTATTAGAGTTAATATTAGTTTTCCTATTTTATAAGTCTCATCAGCTTAATGCTAAATTTAACCTCACATATGAAGACAAAACAGCTCCACACAAAACCATGATAGCTGTATAGTAGATGAGAACAAAAAGAGAATGAAATTTAGACATTTTTAGCTTGGACAATACAGTCTTACCATTTTTTAATTCTTGATTCATAACATTGTGTCAATCTACCTATTCTTCTGTATATATACATCAGTATAGAAAGGTTTTGTTTGTAGAGAAAATTCAAAATATAAAATGAGGTCATTTGGATTCTATAGTAATGAAGTTAACCTCTGATAGGTGCTAAATAAATATATAGAATTTGTATATTTATGATTGTACTTTTCACTTTTTCAGTATGATTAGGATTTCACAAAAGTGAAATGTCCTCCAAACTACATGATCCACTAACTATTCAATGGCTGACTGTTTGTGTCTATCTGGATAATGATAGAATCCTGTCCTTTCTCTTCTCAAGTTATGTGAAATACTTCCATGAGCACAATCTTTCACATCTGTGGAGTGTCTTCTTATAAGAAAATCAAATGTGAATGAGGGATACAACTATTTCCAGGAAAGTATCCCATCTGATAGGCACTCTTTTAAACTCTGTGGGAGACATAAAAAGATTCTTTAAAGTTGACAGTCTTTTCTAGAACTGTGCATTTGATATATGCTGCATAATGTACTTACATGAGTGCTAACCAAAAGTTAAGATTACAGAAGTTATTTTTATAGACAGCTTTTGAGAAGGTTTTTGTTTTGTTTTGCCTTTGGAGTGACTGAATTCTGTTCTTATTTTTGATATAGATGAAAAGACAGAACATGGAGAGAACAAAGTTACATTGAAATGAAATGTGACTCAAAAATGTTTTATAATTTTTTCTTTTAAAGTTGCACCTCCTTCAGATGCTCATTGTCTCTTTTATTCACTTTGTCTTCAGTCAAAATATTCTGAAAGACTGAAAGAACAAAGCATAATTCTTAATATTTTTCTCTCTTCACTTGAACAAGCTTATTCCTCTCAGCTATTCAATATCACAGGGAAAAGTCCCGAGGCCTACCGCTCAGTCACATGACATCAATATAGAAAAAACTCATTCCTCACCCTGTATATTGCATGAAGATGTTAAAGAATATGTCTGCAGTTTTTTCTATATTGTTCTGTGAAGTAACTAATCAACAAAAAGGAGTTGTGAACATAGTTTTGATTTTTACTTTGTTTCATTTTGTTTTCACAAAAAAGTCTCAAGTATTGTGTAATTTTTCAAATAATTAATTTTGAATAGTAACATCATCAGTGAATAGGATTTCTTGTAATGTTAATAGGACATAAATAATTTTTTGTTAAATATAACTTTATTTTAAAAAAAAAAAAATCCAACAAATATTTAAAGCTTCCAAACACTGAAATGCACTGGTCTGTTGAAAAACTATTTTTCAGACAAAAAAAAATAAAATGTAAGATCTCATTCAGGTTCGTGGCCGAGAGTGGATATCTCATAATGTTGACTGCATGTCTGTACAAAGGCAAGAATTTATGCACTGATAGAAGTTTGGGTCAGAGTAAAACTATAGAAATAACACTGTCCAACAGACTTTATTCCTGGACCAAGCCATCATAAACATTGAGATGTCTGCCTCCTCTATAGAAAATGTTATGAGACTCCTACTGCTGGCATAGTAGCTTTCTACATCATTCTATAGACCTATTAACTGCAGCTACCCAGTCTGGGAACTGGCTAGAATCTGTTTGCCTCGAGTTTCAGAGACAAAAGCCTACATCTGCCTGCAAAATGAGCAGTAGATTTTCCAAAAAAAAATCTATATTCAGAAAGAATTAACAGAATACTGAGAAAAAAAGTAACTTTCAAGGGTTAGTCATGAAGGTATTTAAGACAGATTTTACTGATTTGCCCTTAGGAAATTAAAATACTAGACTACATACAGACAAAACGTGATTGAGAGTTTTACAAGCTAGTTATTAACAAAATGTATACTCATAATTTTTCAGTGCTTCAGGTTTTTTTCAAAAATACCTTGTTGCTTCAAATACAGCTATGAGACTCTTTTAATGATCAACATCTTTTGAAATCTGTCCATGTATTACTAGATCTAAACATAAATTTTAAGTCTGAGGTAGTATTTAAAAATATCTTAGACTGCTATTATGAGAGACTATACTCAACTGACTGAACTTAGTCTTCTAGTGCCATTGCAACAGTGTTAGTATACTAATGATACCCAGAGAGTACTGGAAATGACGTGCAACATCCATGCTTTGAGAGATTCATCTTGGTACTACTAGGCATTTCAAAAATGCATTATGCCCCCATGTGCAAGCAACTGAGTTAAGTCTCATAGATTGATTGTAGATCCATTGTCTACTATAAAAAACAGTACCCAAATCTGCTTGTAATCTGGAGCCGAATCCCTCTCTAAAGTGAATATTCTGTCACCTTAAGTGCCTAGAGTCATTTGAGTTGACGTAATGTACTTCAGCTGGGTTCCAACTGCCTACCTATACATTTGTTTCTGAAAGATTCCCATCTGTCCCTCTGTGAACGTTTTTGATATTCCAGCAGATTTGACATGTCACCTGATACTTACATTTAGTCAACTGAAGTCCATCACAGTTAGTCAAAACTAAAGAGAACAAAAACTACAGGAAAGAAATATTTTAGCATGACTCATTCCATAATAAGAGCCTTTTCATAACAGTATATAATCCTAGGGATGTGAGCCACTTATGTTTCATCAGTGACTACAGATATCCTCCCTTTAGGAGGTCAGAGTTAGATGTAATTAGTCCGACTGTAGCTTGATTTCTGAGCACCTTTCATCCATTCCACTGATGGCTAAGTGGACAGGTCCTTTTGGAAAGTTCATGACACATTCATCTGCTTCTGCAATCATCCATTCACTTTGAAATGTCTGGTAATTAGCTGTTTGATTCTATTTTTAATAGTCAGGATGAATATACTGTCTTAAACAGAAAGAAGATCTCAAAAATAAATTTAGGTTCATAGAAAAAAAGCATAACATCTAAAAGCAATAGCAAATATAATAAATCTTTTAAAGCACTATTTCAAGTTACAGTGATATAAATGAGAGCCAGAAGATGAGAAAAAGATGACTGTATTGGTCTCTAGAAAGCTCTAAATTATTGATTGCATGTTGATAAAATTCAACCTGAAGTGAAAAAATGACAAAAAGATACATTTGAATTGTAAATATTTATATTAAAGCAATTGTTTGGAAAAATAAATTTTAAAACCCCACAACAATAAAACAAGAGGTTCTCTCCCCCCTCTACTCTTCCCTCATCAGACCACATCTAGAATATTGCGTCCAGTTCTGGGCCTCTCAGTTCGCAAAGGACAGAGAGCTACTGGAGAGAGTTCAGTGCAGGGCCACAAAGATGATGGAGTGGATGAAAAGCTGAGGGAGCTGGGGCTCTTCAGCTTTGAGAAGAGGAGACTGATAGGTGATCTTATTAATGTTTACAAATACATAAAGGGTGGGTGACAGGAGGATGGAGCCAGGATCTTCTCAATTATGTACAATGATAGTACAAGAGGCAATAGGTATAAGCTGGAAAATAAGAGGTTCCAAAGGAATACAAGGAAAAACTTCATTGTGAGGGTCATGGAGCACTGGAACAGGCTACCCAGATGGGTGGTGGAGTCTCCTTCTGTTCAAAACCCACCTGGACGAGTTCCTGTGTGACCTACTCTAGGTAGTCCTGTTCTGACAGGGAGGTTGGACTAGATGATCTTTTGAGGTCTCTTCCAACTCTTTAAGATTCTATACTTCTGTGATACAGAAATTTGGTGTGTATAGTTGAATCATGCATACCATACAGGATAATAGTCCGTTCTCAAAAGCTTCTGTTACTGAAGAATAAGATGAATACTGAATTTTCAGTATTCACACAACAGGCTGTTAAAAGAAAAGCCTTTAAAACATGGTTTTAGACTTTATGCATTAGTTCACCTGAATACATAACACCAGATAAGATGGCAGCATTACAGTTTATGATATTCACTGTCTTTTAAGTATGTTTTGGGTGCTAAGACTGTAGAAGGACATTTTCTGTACTTACCTTACATTCAGATTTCTTTTCTTCTTTCATTAGGACTGAAATTTTTATAACAAATCATCTGCACAGTAGAGGAACTTTGATAGAACAAAAATGGTCTTTCCTCAAAAGGATCCTCAGACATCATTTATAACTCATCCAAGATATAAACAGATGTATAAAAGTATAAATCAAATTATTTTTATGATGGAGTGGCATAACTAATCTTGTGACATTTTCTTTGCTAAAGTCAAGAAAATATTTGTTATTAAAGCAATGGCCACGAATTTCTCTATTTCATCTTCTTTTATGTTAAAAAAAAAAAGAAGGGGAAATAGTGAATGCCTTGGGGTAGAGTGACTGAATGATTAATTCTTAGAAGGATATTTTAAAATATTGTTATACAAGTTGGTAAATTAATTGTATCCTTTTGTTGTTGTCATTTATTAAAAAAGCTATTCAGAAATTGGATGTCATTCAAAGTGTGAAGACCAGTAAATGTATGTAATGTAATCCATATTATAAGAGTCTTCAGAGGTTCCTTGGGCTTTTCCATTTACCCATATTGATGTGAAGGACCAAATTAGCATCAAATGGAAAAACTAAAAGGCATTCATAGTTAAAAAATATTTTTATTAATGAGACAATAGTAGTATTTTCATCCAGTCAGGGCAAAGCTCATATGGATCTCCAAAGAAGTGCTCTAACATCTCCTTTCATCCTAGAACTGGAAAAATTGAAGCTATTCATCTCACACAGGATGTGATACTTAGACTTAATTGTGATCTTTTTTTCTTTAATATTCAGATAGAACTAAAATATAAAGAGTTTAAAGATTATTTTCAGAGGAATTGTAGAAGTGAATCATCTGTACTTTCTTGCTCTACAACTAGGTGACTTCCCTTGTAGTCAGCTATTTTCTATCTAAATTACTAGAAGACACTATGAGCTCCTGATTTTGAAAAAAAATAATAGAAATCTGGCTAGACCACTTCTTCTTGACACTAAACAAAAAATAGTGATAAAAATAAGTGAAAAGATTTTCATGTCTTTCTTTTTATCGCAATTCTAACTAAATTTGCTCGAAAAGATCATTCCTGAAAGTATTCTCAAATAAGTTGTTCATGGAGGTGTTACCTCAATCACTGATTGGCGAGGCCTTGATCAGCAGCGTGTCCATCTTAGAATTGACTGGCATTGATCCTTTCAACTACAGGGGAAGTTTCTAGCAGCATCTTGTTTAAAGGAGCCGCCTCTGTAGCCTCTTGATACCAAAACCTGGCCTAGACAAAATCACTGTTTCTCTTTCTTATAGTATTTAGTTATTTTACACATTTCTCAAATTCTTTTGAAAAGAGAGTGATGTAGTTTTCTGTATTGAAACATTTTAAGACTGATGTATAGGTTTTTGGTTTTTTTAATTCAGAAATATGAATTCCTTTTAATTTCTGTAAATCACAGACTTGTTTTCCTATGAAAAGTTTGCATGAATAATTTATAAAGCAATCTATTTTTCTTAATTTGTTATTTCAAGATGTTAATAGGAGTTCTTATTTCTTCATATAAAAAACTGAACATGAAACAATTTTGCACTGTATTTTATAGTGGGAGTCTCTTTGCAAGATACCTATTGCCTTCAGTTATATAATGTTGTCTAAATGTGACTGTGCCTATTTGCCTCAATAAAGGAGTACTGCAACTACCAATCTCCCAAAACCCACTCAACAGCCTTATCTGGGAAAATGCTGACTAAATAACCCCTCACCTCTGTGTTTTGACAAACTGTAGTAAAGTAACAGTCTTTTAAGTATCCATTCTTGAAGAAGGGTGACTTTTCAATGAGAAATGTGGTCTTAAGTCAGTACCTGAAACGTGTTCAGCTATGTTATTTGACAATGTTCATATGTTTGGTATGGGTCATTTATTTTCTGTCTGGTACATACAAGTCAGAACTACCAGCAAACTGGTACTTCAATCTCTGTAATTTATCATGCAGCTACAGGTCCTTCAGCGAAAGGTAGACAGTCAGTTCTTTGTCTTTCTGCATTATCAGAGCAGTGCAGAGTTACTGGTGAATTAGACTCAACTTTCAGTATCTGTACAAGAAGCTAGAAACAGCGAGGTCATGAGTAAGATCCTGACCTATAATTCTGTAGCCATGTAATGTGTTATTGCCAGTCTATTATCAGGCTGTACACTCTTTACTGACTTTGTAAGCCCTTATAACTATAACTCATCAGGCCTGCTCTGTCTGAACTTGTCTTGATAAAGAGCTATTTGTTGTCAAAAGTAATTATTACAGAGGAAGAAAGAAGACATATGCATAAAAGGTTTCAAATGAGTAACATTGCAGTTAAATTTTTTATATCATCCTACTTAGTTTCTACCCCTTTTCCTGGACCACTCCTCCTTTGCCTTCAAGTACTGTTCCAGAAGGCCACAGGTTCTCTACAAGTCATGGTATCATAATATCATGGTACCTTAGTTAACAGTAGCCATTTCAAATGACACAAGAATCCTGTCTTCATGCAACCCCATACTGACCAGAAAATCATTTTAGGTGTAGTAGACACCTAAATGGCATATGTTCCTTGACTTTGTCATCCATTGAAGAGGGACATAGCCCATTATAAAACCTGCTAACATTTTGTAGGTGTCTCAGAGGGTACTCAGATTGAGTCTTATCTCTGTAGTCCATAGTGGGACCTTAAACATCTCTTTAGACACCTACAGGAAGATACCAATATCATATTATGTGTCAGCAATTGATCTAAAATGGAATTCCATCACTATAGAAAAAATAATAAAAACTTTCAGAATCTACTTTGAGTGGGGATGTTCTTTAATAAATAAAGATCTTCAATTAAGATACAGGGAACTTCAAATCAAAAGCAATTTCTCAAGCATATTATAGCAAAGGTTTGAATCTGTGTTTCCTATTTCCTAGAAACAATTTTTTGAACACTAGATTAACTAGTTAAGAAGGGACTTTTTGCTTTTCATTAACCTGAAACAATTAGTCAAATTCAGTATAGATTTTTCAGTAAATCTATCTTAACCCGACTGATTTATAATTTGGGAGATTTTGGTCAAACAAATTATATGCAAAAAATAGAAGCAGAGATAACTGACTTTTCCTATGCTAATTAAATAGTAGCACCAGAGTTCTTTTTAGGATTGATTCTCTAACTGCTATTTTGTGAAATACTGAGTTCACTCTCTCAGTGGTTATATTTACACTATATTAGCTGTCTTCTTATCACAGAATCATCACAAAATGATAGGGTTTGGAAGAGTCCTCTAGAGATCATCTAGTCCAACCTGCTGCTAAAGCACATTCACATAGAATAGGTTACACAGGATATTACTTTTCAAATTAGATTCAACTTTCCACATCTTTAACCCTTTGCATTAAACAGAGCATACTACATCAGATTTAGAGGGGGGAAATAGTCTTTTCCTTTTATTTGCTTTTTTGTTTTAACCTTTTTTTTTCCACTTTATTTTTTTCTTTACTTATTTGAAAAATAAAAGATTAATAATACCCAGGAATCAATACTTTCTATTTCTTTATACTAGAGGGTTTACATAGAGAATAAGTACCATATGTACAATCTGTAGCATCTGACATGTTGCACCAAACGAATTTATATTACTTCCATATCATATGCCAAATAGGGCCAGGATATTTATTGATAACCAGCTTAATTGCTTATCACTCATCAAAGTCAAATGAGCCACAATTTAATCTTTTAATTATCACTTAGGCACACTATCCTGACACAAAGTATTCACAATACATACCTAACTAATCACATTGCATACAAACATAGCAATTTGGAGTTTTGCCACGTATTGAATTCCTGTGTATTTGCCAAGATATTCGTTGTTATTCAGGTGTTGTCACCTGTCAGTTAGTGAAAACGCTTGGCTGGCATTATATAGTATCACTGATCTTACCTAGTGTGAAGAAGGTGACATAGCTTACGGCTTCTTCAATCATTTCCTGAATGTAAAAACTGCCAAGTTTCTTTAGATGTCTAGGACATCAGGCTATAGCTGACAATTCTCTTTTGGATAGCAAGAGTAGTAATTCCTGCCAAGATATTTACAGTAAAAGAAGGAAGAATAACATACTTGGGATTTTTCCAAGAATGAAAAAGTAACAGTTTAAAAGAGGCAGGAATGTTCCATAACAAGATGCCTTCTTGAAGTATATGTAAGCGTCAAATGAATCTTCTTAATAAACAGTGTAGAACTGAGTTTAGTCTTAAAGAACAATAAGAAAATCTTTATTTAAATAAGAACTCAAATTCTGCTTTTGTGCACAAAATGAACCTTTTTATGGTTTGGATTTATCAAGAATTTTGTATACTTTAACCAGGTTCTCACAGGTTGCTTTAGGGAAATCAATGTTCTACAGATCAAAAAAGTTTTCTGTCTCAAGGTATGGATAAATGAATTTCAAAACCTTGCAATATATATTTTTTTAAATTATATTACTATCTGGCACATTTATATTTTTTAATATATATAGTACATATGTGTTTGTTTTATAGCAATATGAAGTCAAGAAAATCTTTTGTCAAAATAAGTTTGAAAATAACTCAGTTCAAATAAGTAGGAGTATAAAAGTTCAAATTTTAAATGTTATTTTAAAATCATTGAAGATAATTGATTTGATGACCTTGACCATTGTTGCTCTGGATTTTAATATTTAATGTCTTCACTGTGAAAACACTTTGAAAATTTTGTTTTATAATAAATTAATAAAGCAGCTTTTGATGTAAAAATATTCTATACATTAGTAAAGGTATACAGTAAGGAACAAAAAAGAAGATGGGAAGTTTATTGAAGTGTAATTAGATATAGAAGACAAATTATGTGCATTTTATATATTTACGTATATGTAGATTATACATGTATTTATTAACATATATGTATATAATAGACATATGTGTATATATACACTTCTATAGACATAAATTTATATTACACTCTGGTTTTTAATTTGTGCTTTTGTACACTAAAAGGAATTAAATGATGTTTTTATGTTACTTACATTAATGATATGTCAGTATTAAGAGACGAGAGTTAATTTTCTTCCTGTACTCCACTGTTCTGTAAATAGGAAAAATATTGATATAAAATAGATTTATACCAACAACAATGATGAAATAATTTGTATCTGTCAATATCTAAGGGATATTTTAACAGCAGCTTCTAACAGTACTTCCAAACCCAGCAATTTCTGGAACCTACCTAAAAGGAATCTGAAAATGTCAGCTGAGGAACACCCTGACTCACTAACACTGATTTTTCTTGTAACACTGGGGAAATAATAGAGTGAAAAGAAAGCTTATATTGGACTAACACTTTAAAAAAAGAAACAAAATAATCTGTGCCTGATTATAACAGATTTGGTCAAAACAATACACTATACTATATACTATTCAATTACTAAAGAAATAAAGCCATATAATTTATTATGTTGAACATTGGCAACTAATTTGCTGTCTTTCTTTGATAATGCTACTAATGTGGTGTATAAAACGTCACACAATTTTGATTCTGTAGTGAATATCATTCATTGTCAAGCAAATGTGTCACTATGAAATGATCACCATATGAAAACCTGTAGATCTTGACTTGATGCTATTTGGTATGTAATTGTCATGGTTTGGACCATCCAACAATGAAGCATCACTGCCTCCCATCCACTCCCACCATAGTTAGGATGGCGGAGGCCCCAGGAGATGAGAGGAAAAAAGACAACCAAGGATGTTGTGGATCAAGACAAGGGCAGGGACGGCTCATTGCCAATTACGGTTCTGGGCAAAACAGACTCCACTACTCGACTTAGAGAGGAAGGTAGGGGAAGTTTAATCCACTACCTACAAGAAACAGAACAAAAAGCAAGAATAGAACAAGATGATGAGAAAAATCCAACCAGCACTTTTTTCCCTCCTTTCTTCCCAGACTCACTGCTCCCAATTCCTCTACCTCCTCCCCACTCAACAACTCAGGGTGGGGTAGGGAATATGGGATGTGGTCTGTCCCTCATAGATGGTCTCTGCCGCTCCTCTCTTCTCAGAGAAGGACAATTCCTTGCATTCTTCCCCTGTTCCAGTATGGGGTCCCTCCCATGAGTCACAGTCCTTAATGAACTTCTATGGTGTGGGTTCTTACTAATAGTTACAACTTTAGGAAATATGAGGTCCCTCCCACAGGACATGACCTCCTCTGGGTATAGTCACTATCCCTGATGTGGGGTCTTTTACAAAGTGCAAACATATCTCTGCTTCACCAGTCCTCTCCAAAGAATGCAGGGGAGTCTTTACTCCAGCACATCTCTCTTCCCTCACTGACCTTGGAGTCTGCATGGACACTCCTCTATCTCTTCCAACTCCTTGCACCACCACCAGACAGAAAAGAAAAAGAAGAAAGAAAAACAAGGAAAGGGAAGAACCCTCCTCCTCTGGTTTCTTTTTAAAAAGTGATCAGGGAGACACCCAATTGGCTCAGCCCCAGAAGTGAGTCTGGCTCAGTACTGGGGAGAGTTTCAAGCAACTTCTTACAGGAAGTAAGTACTCTTACATTACTAGAAATGGCTCCACAAAAAACCATGACAATAATGAGCTGGGAATAAAATTCAGAAAAGAAAAAAGATTTAAATATCTACAACGATAATTGTAGAAAATAAGTTTCATACAGCAGAATTTCGCATTTATTGTGCATTCAGTTACAGGACAAAATGCAGAGAAGGGAAAGGAAAATACATTTCTAACAATCAGTAAAAGGAGAGAAAATATTTGAGAAGATATTGGTAACAATGAGAGATAGAATTTGTGGTTTAGATTGCGAAAGAATTTCAACTTCTTAGAGAAGTGGCCTAAGAAGCCATTTAAACCAGCTTAAATATTCTTTTAGTTGTGCTGCTGAACACTCAGAGGGGTTGTAGCATTTGCATGGCTGGATTTGGCCCTATGGAATTTTGAATTCTTTATTCTTCATTATAGGAGTTATCAGAGATGTAAGTAGTGATGAAGGCTACCTCAACGTATGCCTACATATTACTAATATTTCACTTCTAAATTACGTTATGTAATTACCTTCTATTCATGAGCATCTTACAGAAATTACAAAGTTTATTGACTCTTCATTGAGTCTCAATTACATGTCAGAGTGTCAGGTTAGTGACATATCTCTTTCAATAATGAACAGAAGGATCTTGTCTTTATTAACTAAAGACTGCATTTAAGCCAGTGTAAACAGCTCTGTACAAAGTCGAACAAAGTAAAACTACTTAAAATGTATCTACTTGAAGGAAGTGATCAGTAATGAAGACCCAGATAATTTTAGAAGCTTCTTTTTAAGATAAGCTATTACTATAGCACAGCATTCTCTCCCAAAACATTTGTCCAAAGCAAGCCATCTGCTTCACATTGACTCTTTATGTTTAAACTCCTTCATTTTCATCTTCACTATAAACCCCAACATCACTGACTGGTAAGGTGCAAGGAATATATTTTCAAAATTTAATTGTTAAAATATCCAAAGAAAGATCAGAAAGATCTCATTTTCCTTCAATGAAGCAGCTATGTACCAGGATTTGCTCTAGAAATCATGAAATATTTTAGAGTCTATTGTCAATGAGGAACGTACTTCGTATGATATATGCATTCATTCAGCTACAGTCATTGGTCAAAGGAAGAAGCAATAAAATATCTTTATTAAAACTGTATTTTAAGTTCATCTGTAAATTATAGATACTCGAATAGTGTAAGTAGCTTTATGTAAATGAATCATCAAATATTTTCTCTGATGTTTTTATAGCAACCAGAAAATAAAGTTTATGCAAAGAAGCCAGTAACTCGAAGTCAAAGTGAAATCAAACAAGGCATAAGTATCCATCATATTTCAAGTATATCCAAAATCTAATAAGAGAAGAACCAGATCAAATCCTGAGAAGCCTAAAACATGAATCCTTATCCACATTATCCAAAGTTTTAACGGTTACCAAAAGAAATCAAGCCCTCTCCTTATGAATACAGACCTCTGAAATGTAAAGCAATTTTTATGGAGCAGTCCTTTCCCAAGAATAGTTTCTTCCTCCTATTACACTTCCAGAATGTGCATGTAAATTATCTCTGAGTTTTATTTAAAAGGTTAGAGAGATACATATTAATGAGTAGATAAGATATTTTTTTCTCAAATATAGTAAATATCTCATCTGAAGTCAAGTTGCTTCAATGGAATAATATACATCTAAATCAGGCAAAGGCAAAACTTAGAGCACTGGAAGGGGCACAAGGGGTGAGTCTGGGATGGAAAAATAGATCTCCAGTGGCACAAGTTCTCCTGACTAGACTCCAGATAGAGAGATATAACTCATTTATGCCGTGCTGTATCAGCTGTTACCATGCAAAAGTTTTAGATGTCATCAACTGTATGCAAATAATACCATATGCTAGATAAAAATATATCTATTACCTTAGAAACATTATAAGGTTTGTGTTTCAGGACATCTAGACCTGATTCTGAATGAAGTTTAACAAACTAGTTGGGGCTGTATCATCTGGAAGCTTTTCATTAAGTTACTCTAAGACAGACGCTTGGTGGTGTCATACAAAGTCCTAACAAGTCAGAAGTATATCACAGAACTACAATCTTTCTATATATATGCCAAAGCTGTAAAATGGCAAGCATTCTTCTATACAGAACAATACAATTAATACAAAAATGTTTCATTGAGAGCATTGGCATCTTTTATGATTGTATAGTACTTTCTTATTTAATTATGCTTTTAACAATAACTATTGATGACTAGATATGAATTAATATATGTTTGGTATGATTAAAGCATGAAAATTGAGTTTTAGATTTTTAATGGTGTTTAAAAATACAATTCAAACAGAAAAAAAGAAAATAGCTACTGCCGTATCATAAAAAAAGAAAAAGAAAAAAAAAATCTTCATTAAGACTCTTAACTCCTTTACTACTTTCCTTCATTAATTTACATTTTAAGGAGAAGGAATTCACAGGCAGCAAGACATACTGGAAGAACTACTGTGTTTTGTCTAGCTGTAATCTATGTCATTTAACAGGTCTACTCTGTAATGGAAAAACAACATTCTCTTTCATGCCAACTTTTTAATAGAATGATGTGTCAGGAATGTGGAGCAATAGAAGGGATGTTTTGCTTCACTCAGACCTTTTATAGTAGCAGTGAAGCAGTTAAACCAAATGAAAGGTTGCAGTCCTGATAGTGGAGCTTCAGAGTAGAAATTCTTGTCAAATAGTACTTAATTATCTGCTGAATTTATTTCAAGTATAGAAACTTGTTAAAACCGTGATATTTATGGTTTTCTCTGCATAGAAAAGGTAAAGCTGTTAGGGAGAACAATTGTAAATCCTCAAATAATATTCCTTGAAAGTATGATATAAAGAAATCAGGGCATGTAACTTCACGACCAAATAAAGACCTTTAATTCTATTGGTGTTAGAAAAATATTTTGTGTTCAATGGAAAACAATTGAGCAAAGGAATTTTTTTTTTTTTTGCTAAAATCACATGATTTGGAAACCCTAAACAAAACTAAAGAATCAAAATGCACTAAATAGTCCACTGTTTTTCCATTAGCTTGATTTTCCCCCTGAAATTAAATGCTTCGGTTACATGGAATGACTTTATGATCATTTACCTCTGATACCAGTCTTCAGTTTCACAACGACCTGTCTACTATTTCCAACATTAGTTTTGTCTGCTTTACCAAAATTAGCCCCAGTGTCCAAAAGTATTCTATGTTAGTCAATATTTTGTATTATTTCAAAATGTAAAAACAATTTAAAAAAATTAAATGTGTTTTGCTGGTATATTGTATAATTCTGGCCTAAAATGTTAAAATTATGGAAAAAACAGCAGGAATAGTCAAGAAAAATTTAGTTCTATTTAAAGAATATGTTCTGAACTTAGACAATGGCACTATTTACTGTCATCTGCCACATTTGTAATGCCATATTGTATGTAATATCATGTTTCTCTCCTCTTTTCCACCATTGATTGTCAAACAGAAATGAAATTAGAAATAAATAGAAACAAAAAGTGTTGTGCAGCATTAGAATTATTTATTTGCTCTCTGGCACAACCTATATGTCTCATATGAAGCACAACAATAATAACATCCTCTGTCCATAATAATTTACAGTCTATTCACTTAGAAGTTGCAAACAAAAAAGAATCACTTATTTAAAGTTTTCTGGGAAACAAAAGGATTCTCAATTTGCAGAATGCTGTTGGGCTTCTTGGTCATGAGGGCACATTGCTGGCTCATGTTCATTTTATTATCAACCTAAACTCCTATATCTCCCTCTACAGAGCTGCTCTCTGGTGGGTCAACCCTTAGCCTGTACTGGTATATGGGACTATTCCTCCCCAGGTTCAGGACTCTGCACTTGTCCTTGTTGAATCTCATGAAGTTCTTCTCTACCCAATTCTCAATCTGGTCAAAATCCTGCTAAACAGCAGCACAGTCTTCGGGGGAATTAGCCAGTCTTCCCAATTTGGTGTCATCAGCAAACTTACTGGCGGTACCCTCGGTCCCCTCATCCAGGTCATTGATGACGATGTTGAATAAGACTGGCCCCATAAACGATCCCTGTGGAACTCCACTGGCCACAGGCCTCCAACTTGACTCGACTCCTTTGATCACTACCCTCTGGGCTCTGTCATTTAGCCAGTTCCTGATTCACCTTACCATCCACTCATCCAAGTCACACTACCTGAGGTTTCTGAGGAGGATGTTATGGGAGACTGTCAAAAACCTTGCTGGATATCCAATGATAGAACAAGAGGCAACAGGTATATGTTGGAACATAAGAGATTCCAGAGAAAAACAAGGAATAATTTCTTCATGGTGAGAGTGACGGAGCACTGGAACAGGCTGCCCACATGGCTCCTTCTCTGGGGGCATTCAAAACCCACCTGGATGAGTTCCTGTGTGACCTACTCTTGAGGTCCCTTCCAACCCTTAAGATTCTGTGATTCTATGACATCTGCTGCTCTCCCTTCATCTAGCCAGCCATTTATGCACTCATAGAAGGCTGTCAGGATTTCCTCTTGGTGAATCCATGTTGAGTGCTCCTCATAACCATCTTTTCCTTCATGTGTTTTAAGATGGAACCCAGGATGAGTTGTTCCATCACCTTTCAAGGGATGGAGGTGAGGCTGCCTGGTCTGTAGTTTCCGAGGAGATTCTCCTTCTTGCCATTTTTGAAGACTGGAGTGACACTGGCCTTCCTCTAGTCCTCAGGCACCTCAACCTCCTCCACAATCATTTGAAAATGATGGAAAGTGGCTTAGCAATAATATCAGCCAGCTCCCTTAGCATTCGTGGGTGCATCCCGTCAGATCCCATAGATTTATGGGTATCCAGCTTACCCAACAGGTCTCTAACCTCCTCCTGGTCCATCAAGACAAAGTCTTCCATTCTCCAGACTATTCTACTATCCTCCAGGGACTGAGCTTCTTGAGGGTTGGTCTTGGCAGTGAAGAATAAGGCAAAGAAGGAACTCAATAATTCCACCTGCATCCTCCATCACCAGGATATCCTCCTTGTTCATCAGTGGGTTCACATTCTTTTTAATCTTCCTTTTGCTTTTGATGTATTTGAAAAAGGCCTTGCTTTCCTTTACTTCCTTTGCTAGATTTAATTCCAAAAGGGCTTTGGTCTTCCTGGTTTTGTCCGTTCTCCCTACTCTGGTGATATTCCTATACTCTTCCCAAGCAACCAGGGCATTTTTTTAACCTTAAATAGATTTATTTTTACTCCCTCAATAGTTCCAGTAGTTCCTCTTTCAACCACGTAGGTCATTTGTCTCCTTTTTCTGATTTTCTACTTATGGAGATCTTGGGCAATCTACAAATTTTGGGTTAACTACAGAGACTGTGAAATGAGCACAAGGGCTGAAACTCATGTTTAAGTTATTCTTAATATATCATAGGCTGCTAATGACTTTAAAGACAAAATTGTATCAGACCTGATGGATTGGTTTTTTAAGTCAATTACTTGCAGTTCACTAAGTTAAATGATAGGTTCTGTACTATGGGAAATTATGTAATGCCTCCACGTGTATGAGATTTTTCATATCTATGCAAAATGAAACTATTACCAAGAAAATGCAAGCTCAACAATGAAGAAATTTTGCAAACACATAGGCCAGCTATCAAAAAATAAAAAAAAGTCACTTAGCATAGTCCTAAATTTGCAGGATTTGAATTAGTCTTTAGCACTTGGGGACACTATTCAGATATTTTATTTTGAATGCATCATTGTTAAAGCTTATATTGTTAAAATGTTGCATGATTGTCCTTTCAGGTTGTAAACAAAAAAGGTTTATAGCCTTAGGTCTTTTGAATATTTTAGAGTCAGAAGAGTGACTTTAACCTTTCCTTGTGAAACTTCCTATTTCTTCTTTCACAGTGACTTCTATTAAAATTTCAAAGCCAAGTACAAACATAAATAAGAAAATCACACTCAAGTCTCTCATTTTAAACCTGTAATCAAGTTGTTGATCATAAGGTAGAACACAAATTGTTTTCTTTCCTTCTGTCAGTTAAAGAATCTCTTTTTAAAGATATACAAAGTATGAATAGCAACATCACTTATTTATGATCAGTTTTTCTACTAAAAATTTGAAAGTATAACCAGATCCTTTACAGTAAAAAGTTGCAATCAGTGTCATGACACTTAATAAATTTAATAATAAATAGCATTTATATATTAAAATCAATACATATATTCATGGATGATATGAATTCTCAGATAGAAACAACATAGTGAACAGATCAACAAAACAACTGAAATTTTCTTATCTAACTTTAGATCTCAAAAAAAAAAAAAAAAAATCTAAGTAAATAGTGATCATCCCTTAGAGTCAGTGAAGAGAAAGAATCCCAGAATCCCAGAATGATCAGGATTGAAAGGGCCTCTAGAGATCATCTAATTAAATCCCCCTGCTAAAACAAGTTCACCTCAATGAGTCCATACAGGAATGAATTCAGATGAGTTTGAAAACCTCCAGAGAAGGAGACCTCGCAGTCTCTCTGGGTAGTGCTTCCTCACTCTGACAGTAAAGAAGTTTCTTCTTATATTCAACTGAAACTTCCTGTGTTCCTTCCTCCTCTCTATTTGGGACTCAGATTTCTCTCAAAGACTTTACAAAGCAATAGTCTTCAACTATTTTCTTATTCCTTAACATTTGTCTTAACGCTTTTACAATCTGATCTCAATGATTTCTTGGAAAACATGAGAAAAATAAACCTAGTTTTTCTTACCCAGAAAGAAGTTAAATATGAGCTATAAAGGAGAGTGTGAGAGGAGGTGGTATTTTAGAACAGAAAGAGAAATCTGTTCTTGTTTTAAGAGGCCTAGTATATTACTGTAAAATCTTATTAGTCTCAGCTCAACTACACTGAAAGGTTTTCTTGCGATGATGTAGAAAAGCTTTAGAAGATTGGCACAAATAAAATAAATTACGAGTTTTGGACAAAGTGTACCCATAAAGCCAGATGAGCCACCTTACACCTGATCAACCAAATATGCAATGAATACAAGACAGACATTATCCAGCATGGATGAATAAAGGTTTTCTATCTTATCTATCTTAATTTAGATTACTACCTAATTTAAACTATCTAATGCGGCTATGGGTGGATAAGTGGATAGAAAGATGGAGTGTAGAAAACGTGAGTTGTCAAGTCATCTTGAAAAAGAATTCCATCTCTGCAGAAAATTTTGTTCCATGTTAACATTCATACCACAGTATTGTCCTCAAAGACTACGTGTATGTACAGATGGAGTATATCTAGCATGCACTATGTAGTGCAACAATAGACATAATTTGACTGCAGTGAGCACATGACAGCAAATACATATAGAGTTTAGGCCATTCTTTTGATTAAAAGACACTATCTGGCTGCTGCATGCAACAATTACTTTTTCTAAGCTAAATTAAAACTGGAGTTGGATACTGTTTTTTATTTCTTCAGGTGATCTAAAGAGTGATACTGTTGTAAGCAACAGCTCTGAAAACTTGCTACAGAGAATGACCTATTTGACTTCACTTTAAACAAGAACAATACACTGTGAAATTGCAACATGAGATACACTCACACATAAACCAATTCCACCTATCAGTTCCCATTTGAAAACATCAATGATGAGAAAGGGTTGAAGGATTGAAAGGTCAGACATTGAAACAGCCTGCCCGGGGAGGTGGTGGAGTCATTGTCCCTGGACGTGTGTAAGAAATGGTTGGATGTTGTACTTAGGAAAACGGTCTAGCTGTTAATAGGGCTGGGACAAAGGCTGGACTCAATGATCTTAAAGATCCCTTCCAGATCAAATGATTCTATGATTCTATGATTCTAAGATGTTTCCAGGTCCTCAAAGTCAATATTCTTACAATCATAGCAGATCAAGTAATCTAATTTATGTAGGAAATGAGCTGAATTATGATTTTGGTAATTTAAGGCCATCAGTGGAGTAAGTTTACCCACAGAAATCATCCTAAATATAATTAATTGATATAACCATAAATAGTAGTAATGTGAAGCTGTTCTCCAAGTGTTAAGTGGTTGTTATGGTGATAACATGTTAAATGAAAAATTGCTGTGAAAGTTATTCAATACTAATTCTAAATTTGAAAAACTATCAAGAGAGTTAGGAAATTAAGATTTTTTTTTAAATTGTTCAAAGCACCTGCATGTGTTTCATATGCAAAATTAATTGCCATATTAATTTAGCAGAATGTCATTAACTTTAAGGGACCATTAGTATCATTCATAATTATTCATTATCTTTAAGTTGAATTGTATGTAATTTCCTTGAGATACTGTATTTATTATTAAAAAGGTTAGCTTTTCAAAACTCAAATTATGGATATAGACCATATGAAAGATATGATATACATAGTAAGGAATCCTAAAGATAAATATTCTCAAGCAATTTCTCTGTAAAGAATGAAATATTTTTTTCTGGAAAGTCAGAAAATCACAGAATCCCAGAATGGCAGAAGTTGGAAGAGGCCTCTAGAGATCATCCAGTCCAATCCTCTGCTAAATCATGTTCACCTAGATCAGGTCACACAGGAACGTATCCAGGCAGGTTTAAAAAGAGAGAAATCTCCACAATCTCTCTGGGCAGTCTATGCCAGGAATCCCTCATCCTCCCAAAAAAGATGTTCCTCATCATGTTCAAGTGAAACTTTTCCAGCTGTACATTTTACCTCTTGTCCTGTCACTGGATGTTATAGAAAAAGGATTTACCCCATGCTCTTTACACCTGCCTTTGAGACATTTATAAGCGTTGATAAGATTCCCTCTCTGTCTTCTTTTCTAGACTAAAGTGCCTCAGGTCTCTCAACCTTTCCTCATAAGAAAGATGCTCCAGTCTTCTAATCATCCTGATGGCCCTATGCTGGACTATCTCCAAAAGTTTCCTGTCTCTCTGGAACTGAATACAGCCCAGAACTGAATACAGGACTCCAGATGAGGCCTCACCAGGGCAGGGTAGAGAGGGAGGAGAACCTCCCTCAACCTGATGGCCACATTCTTCTTAATGTACCCAAGTTAATCTAGTTGGGAAGAAAACTAGTAAAGAAGCAGTAAAGGAGAATAGTATATACTGATAGAAAATGAAGGAAAAGAAAAAGTAACGACATCAAGGCAATCAGTCATTGTTTTCTTTAGCAGTCCAGATGCTACAGCACACATTGTTCATTATAGTCTTTAGACTCGGGTCTCGAAAATTATCTCAAAGTGTTATTAAGTGTATAACAGTTTTGAGAGTTCAGTCTTTGACTTTTCATTCATTTAAATGTTTTCTTTGTTCATACAAAGATATTTGCTTCCTTTCAAGACCCTACACACAGACTGTGCAACCAGTCTGAGGTATGCTTTGATTCTGGATTATGGTTTACATATATACACAATGTAATCTAATATTTACTCCAGTACAGATTTCTCCTAATATAAATTAGAGGTTGTAGAAACATGAGTTTAATCTTTACTCAAGTGTTCTGTGACAGATGGGTTGGCTACACAGCCTCAGTTCTCTCCTGACATACCCCTAAGTGGCAATTAGTCTATGTCTTACATAGCCTCGGCTGTTCCACATAGACAGTGACAAATGATAGTAGAAGTTCTACTGGTTTCAGTGGAGCCACGTCAGCTGAAACCGTGAATCTATGTTCCCAAACCATTAATGTAGTGATAGCTACAGATCAAAGTAATACTATAAATTTTGAAATTAAGCAACAAAATAAGAAAATAAAAAGAAACACTTTTAAGCAATATCATCAATTTCTTCACACTTACACATATGCAAATAGATTTAATGTATTTATAAGACTGAGGTAAAACATTTTCTCCTCCTCCCAGTCTACTCACGTATACATAAATATCTTTAGACACTTAATTCTTAAGTCCTGTCATATTTCTGGAGAGATACTGTCAGAAAAGGAATTCCAGAAAGCAACATCAAACAATAGTCTAGGAGTCACACATACATCTTGAAAATAAAGATAAAACCTATCTTTTGAGCCAGTGTATAATCTTCCATCTTTACTCTTATATCTTATATCTACTCTCTTCACATCTTTCTCATACAGAGTTAGGCACTGTTTTTCGGTTATTAAGCAATAATACTATTTAGTATTTGCAAGAGTTCACAATGTTTAAGAAAGTTTCCAAAACAACTAGATGACTGGTATCTTTCCCCTAATATCAACAATATCTACAGATTTCAGCTTTGCAATGAGGAATGCTTGAAAATCTTGCCTAGTTTCATAGGCCTCCTACTAGTCATGAAAAATGGAACCCAAAACAGCATCTATTATTCAGCTTTTCAATTGGAAAAAAAAAAAAAAATGAATGGTCATCGGTTATTTGGCCTAGCTCTTCAGTCCTTTCACAGCAAAGTCACAAATACTGCAAATATAAGGGTGGTGGTTGCCACAATTAATTTCCTTTGGTATGAGAGCACTCAACAAGTAGATTATGCTGTACCTGAGTTGCATTTGATTATCTTGTTAAATTTATAAAACACATTGTATTTTAAAATAGGAAAAATTGGAGATTTGATTCATCAAAAAAAAATTTGGTTGTGGGTTCATCACCTAAGATGAATCTGCACCCAAAAAAACCCCACAATAACCTAACTAGCTGCAGTTGGGTCTTGATAGTAGTAGAAAGAGAATGATAGCTCATCATATTGCAGTTTAGCTCCTCAGCCTCCTCTTCCTCCATGTCCTCACCCTTTCAACTGCTGGAAAATAGGATAATTTATCTAACCTACTCTTTCACAGGTATTCTGCAACATGTCAACTGTCTGTCATCTCATCACTTTAATACTAATCACAGAATCACAGAATCTTAAGGGTCGGAAAGGACTTTGAAATATCATCTAGTCCAACTCCCCTGCCAGAGCAGGACCTCCTAGAGTAGGTCACATATGAACTCATCCAACTGGGTTTTGAATGTTCCCAGAGAAGGAGACAACCCATCTGGGCAGCCTGTTCCAGTGTCCTATCACCCTCACAGTGAAGAAATTCTTCCTTGTATTTCTTTGTAACCTCTCATGTTGCAGCTTGTATCTGTTATCCCTTGTCCTATCATCAGACATCCCCGAGAAGAGCCTGGCTCCCTCATCCTGACATCCATCCTTTACATAGTTGTAAACTTTAATGAGATCATCTCTCAGTCTCCTCCAAGCTAAAAAGTCCCAGCTCCCTCACCCTTCCATCAAAGGAGATGCTCTACTTCACCATTTTGGTGACCCTGTGCTGAACTGTCTCCTGCAACTCCCTGTCCTCCTTGAACTGAGGGTCACAAAACTAGACATAATATTCCAGATGTGGACTTGTGAGGGCAGAGTAGAGGGGAAGGAAAAGCTCTCTTGGTCTACTGCCCACACCCCTTCTAATACACTCCAGGATGTCACTAGCTGTCTTGGTCACAAGGACACATTGCTGGGTCATGGTCATCCTGCTGTCGACCAAGACCACCAGGTCCCTTTCCTTTGTAATACTCTCTAATGATTCATTCCCCAATCTATACTGGTACATGGGATTATTCTTTCCCAGATGCAAGACTCTATACATGCCCTTGTTGAACTTCATTAGATTTCTCCCTGTCCAACTCTCCAGCCTGTCCAGGTCTTGTTGAATGGCAGCACAGTCTTCTGGTGTGTCAACCACTCCCCCAATTTAGTATCATCAGCAAACTTGGCTGACAGTGTCCTCTGTTCCCTCATCATGGTCATTAATGCATATATTGAACAGTACTGGCCCCAGCACTGACCCCTGAGGGACTCCACTAGATACAAGCCTTGAACTAGACCCTGTCCCGTTGATCACCACTCTCTGCCTGCTTCCCTTCAATCAATTAAGTGTCATAAATGTGGACACTCTGTGTTCTATGCATTTGATAAGGCAAACCACCTATTTTACAATGTTCTCAGCCCTGAAATAGTTTGTTTCTGGCACCCAGAACTGTGTCTTCAAGATGATTCAGTATCACTTTATTAGAAATGTGCTTACTCCTTATTTGCAGTCTCCTCTTTTTTTCAGAAAAAGAAAATAAAAAATGCCACCTTTAATTTGGAATGGCAAGCAACACCCATTCAATTAAATCAATATGTATGTCCCCTCACATACAAAGTTCTATTTCCAGCTAATCTTGAGGTCAGGGATGATGTTGCTTGGTTTTACTTTGCCTTTTTCTCTCTAACTGAAACGTATGTCCTTAAATTCATTCTTTTTCAAGTTATACTGTACACCACAAAGCAAAGCATTAACTCAAGGAGAATTAAACCTCAGAATAATGAATCTTCGATGTTTTCCTTCAGATATCTAGAATTTTTCAGATAAAATTCCCCCCTTATTCCAATGAATAAATTTTGAAATATCCTGTAATATTTGGATCAATGATTTTAAAAGTGCTTTTGTTATTTTTTTTTCTCCTTACTTGTACAATTCCCCTCCTTTATTGCAATTGACTCCTCTGTGAAGTACATCTAGGCATTAAGTAAGCCAAGTGCAGTTGCTGAATTGGAATGGAGTCATTGACTAGAGTCAATTGCCTGCACACAATTATCATCTAAATTACTTTGTAAAACCATTTTACATGTTTCTCGCTTAAAAGCAGTTACTTCCTTATTCTTGACCTTTCTTCTATTATTTTGAATGTGCTTTCTGATGATTGACAATAATTTTTTACCTACTGATTTTTTTCACGGTCAACTTGGCCATTTAATATTTCTGGTTTTTTACCTATTTGGATTCTGAATAAACAAGATTTCTAAAGACCTCCCAACTCATTAAACCTACATTCCTACTTAGTGAGAAACCATCTCACATAATCCAACACTCAAACCTTTAAAACAAAATGGAATCAGATTGGTTTCTTTTGCATAACAACAATAATAATAATAATTATCTATTCTATAGTGTCACTGATGAGACAACTGCATGATATATTCTCATTTCCATGCTAACTATATCAATTGACAGTCCATCTGATTTCAGTCTTATTCTAATGTCATGTAGACTAGTTCTTATTTTCCTATTTTCAGTCTTCATATACTTACAGACAATGGTTGTGTTTTCTCATCAATTTTTCCTTGATCAAAACTCATCTTCCAACTTTTCCAAATATGAGATATTGTTCATTGCTCCAATAATTTAGTAGCTTTCTGTTATAGGTCGTCAGCTTTGTATGAGTCTTTGCTTGCTGGAAAAATGCAAAGTGCTATAGCTTGTGTCTTATCATGGTCTTCTAACTGATTTTTTTCCTCTATTTTAATCTGTCAAGAAGGACATCATAACAAGTTTTATAGATACATAAATTTTTGTCCCCAGTAGAATATCTTTCATGTGTTTCTCTAAAGTAATCTTTGATGTCTTTAATTTTACTGATATCTTTTCTTTGTTTGCATTCACTTTTAGTAATCTTACTAATAGGGTGTTAGTTTTCTCATTATTTTTCTTTTATTTCAGTCTCTCTGATGAGATAACACATTTCAAATGTCTATCCTATCCTATCCTATCTATTCTTCTGGATTTCTGCTACGATTCCACCATACTTTTACAGAGAGGAAATTAGTATTACAATTTCTTCCTCTCAGCTTTCTGCATTTTGTATATGAACAAATTAATGTAATGATAATTTCTTGCTAACAGGCTTGTATATTTTATTAACTGTCTTGAGGATCTCAGCAATGGTGATGCTTGCTTTCTTCCTGATGAACATTTTATAAAATCATACAATCATTTAAGTTGGAAAAGAGCTTTAAGTTAAACAAGTCCAACCATAAACTTAACATTGCCATATCCACCATTAAATCAGGTCCTTAAGCATCACATCTATACATCTCTTAAATATCTAAGGGGCTATTACTCAGACATTTCCATTGACAGCCTTTTCCTATGCTTGGCAACTTTTTCAGTACAGTTATTTTTCCTAATATGCAACCTAAACCTCCCCTGGCGCAATTTGAGGTCATTTGGTCTTGACCTGTCAGATTTGCTACTTAGGAGAAGAGATTGACAACAATCTCTTCATAACCTCCTTTCAAGCAGTTGTAGAATGTCATAAGATCTCCCTTCAGCCTATTTTTTCTCCAGGATAAACAACTGCTGTTGCCTCAGCTGTTCCTCATAAGATTTGTTCTAGACATTTCACTAGCTTCATTGTTCATCTCTGGACATGCTCTAGCACATCAGTGTCTTTCTTGGAGTCAGAGGCTCAAAATTGAGGATAGTATTTGAGATTTAGCCTCACAAACACCAAGTATGGTGCATAATCACTTCCCTGCTCATGCTGATCACACTATTTCTGATACAAGCAAGGATACCAATGAGCTTCTTGGACACTTGGGAACACTACTGGTTCATATTCAGGTGACTGATACACTCAGATCCTTTTCCACCTTACTCACTTTCGGTTACTGATACTCTCTGTCTTCTGATGTTCCTTTATGCACAGCTCTTCTTGCAACCTGAGTACTAATATCAGGATTGGTGGTTGCATTCACTACTTTCTCAAGTTCTTCTATTTGATAATCCCTTTTACCCTTTCCTTACCCTCAAGCACGAAGACAGTTCAGTGGTCCATTCCAACGTCTGCTTTTCTGATTCTGTCATCCAAACCTCAGTCTTTTTCAACATCTTTTCAGTCTTAACAGACTCCTAATTGATTCTTGAGGAAATTTCTGTGTAATGTTTTACAAATGAAAAGTTGATTCATGATTTCTCAGGTCTTTCCAACAGTCCTTAGTCATCTAGCATATTTTTTACATCCTCCAGATTCATTGCACCAATTGGACAGTTATTTTTTCTTAACTATCAACAGTTGTGCACTTCCAACTGATACCTATACATTTCACCCTTTCTTCTTCCATTCACCTCAAGACCACCTTGCCTGAGATAGTCTTTAATGTATTCTCTACCCTTCAGCTTAACCAAATAATTGCCACAGTAATATTAATTAAAATACTCTAAAACTGTTTTATGATATAAAATAAAGAAAAATGAAACCTTAAACTTCCATTTACCTTAGTTCAATGTAAATGAATGCTTCAGGTATTTCTCATGTAAAGCAAAAACATTTCTTTGGTTGGTAGAAAGTTCTACTCCTTCCATTAGTCTGATAATGAAATTTTGTATTGGGTCTGACTGAGGTAAAGTTAATTTTCCCCATAACAACTGTCATAGTCTTATGCTTTGGTGGCTGGAACGGTGTTGATAACACCAGTGTTTTAGCTATTGCAACTTCACCAATAGGCTGCAGATGAGCAAGATCTTGGGAGGGGACATAGCCAGGACAGCTGACCCAAACTGAGAAAAGGGATATCCCATTCCATATGATGTCTGCTCAGCAATAAAAGCTAAGAGAAAGAAGGAGTAGGAAGCAGGGTTGGGGAGGTGGCATTCATTATTATGTTATTTGTCTTCTGGAGCAACTGCTTGAAGCCCTGCTTCCCAGGTAATAGTTAGGTAATTGATGATGGGAAGTAGAGAACAGATCTTTGGTTTTGCTTTGTTTCCATGTGCAGCCTTTGCTTTTGATTTATTAAAACACCTCTATCTTGACCCATGATACTTTTTCCATCTTATTTTCTCTATTCCCACCATCTCACTGAGAGAGTGCTAGAGTAGCCTGGTGGGTACCAGGCATCAAACTGAGGTCAATCCACCACCATTGTGCAAGATTTTGCTTGCTTCTCAAGACTTGGTCACAGGTAAGAGATTTTGTTGATTCCAGGTATGCACTAGTGTTTCTGTCTCCCAGGAAATTGGGCTAACTGCTTTTGCACAACCCATTAGTGGAACGGGCTTGTTATTTGTAACACTATCATTCTTCCTTCTCAGATTCCACTACCTGAATATCTCACTTTCATCTTCCTGTTATCTAAAGAGCTAGCTGCTCTATTATTATTAATAATCTCCCTTCATCTTTTTCTTCTCTCTCATCTTTTTCTTTGAACTAGTATGGGTGAAAATAACCTTACAATGTCTCTTCGTAAGAAACTCTCAAATCAGTGAGAATTCTGCAGGAATAAAGAATTACCTAATCATCCAAATGTTATTTGAACGATGCTAAAAAGTCAGCAGGAGGAGCTCACAACATTAATTTTAATCAGTTGTTTAACAGTACTTCAAAATTGTGCCTTTTATGTAAAACCTGTTTGCACAAACCCCCCTGTTGACTGGATGCAGCATATATCTGAATATGACTGAACGTGTACTAAAAATTTAACAAATGTGATGGATACCTCTTGGGGAGGGATAGCTAGACCTCTGGAGGTAAAAGCTGTGAGTCCTTATTGCCTAAACTAAGCTAACTAATTTTCCTAGCTCAAAGACTAGATTAAATTAAAAGAATTATTTGTAGTCCAGTCACTATGGAGGGACAGAGAACCTCAGCGATTGTGAGATCCACACTTATTCACATTTACTTTATTATTCATCTTTGGTGACTGCCTGGTCTGAGCATAGTATCAAAAATTGTTTATTTTTTACTCCAGAATGATCTTTCATTTCAATTTTCTTCCTAAGAAGTCTGGAGGAGTCTGCAATTAACTTTTGACCTTAGACACAGCTCCAAAACAAATCCACTGATCTAAAAATCAGTTTTATAGAGAAATACATTGAGGAGAAGAGTCAGAAGTGGAAGAGTCCATTAGGGTATCCTCGAGCTACTACATTCATGCATACAGTCACTTGAGGAAAATGCCTGGAGCAGAAAATTGCATAGTATAGATTTTAAAAGTTCCTGTGTATAGTAGTAAATATGCTGGATTTAAATTTAAAACTGATAAAAATATATTCTTTGTTACACATGCATAATTAACCTGGAGAGCTCATTGCCACAAAAATATCACTGAAGCCTTAAAGATTAGCAGAATTTCTAAAAGGATTAAACATTTATATGAATAATGAGAGTATTCACATTCTCATAGAATTAGATTTATTTCTTTTTGGAAAAAAAAAACCAAAACAAAACCAAACTATCTTTTTTTAGGGCATAAAACAAGTAGCCATCAAGCACAGGAAGAAATTTCCCTTCTCAGGAAAGTTATTGCACAATTGTTCATTTCAGCCTCTTTATGAGTATGTGAATCTCGTCAGTGACAGCAGCAAGATTCTGGACTACACACAAATATTGTTCAAGCAGGAATAGCAATTACCAGGCTCTTATTGACTTATGTTAATGACTGCACAGTTACTACAGTGGAAAAAGAAATGTTCTGCCATTCAGATTTGTTCACAAAGAGATAAAGGTGACACATAGAAATAGAAATGTTTTATAAGAAATTCCTGCTTCTTCTGTATCATTCTAGATAGATGTTTCAGGGAGTATTTAATGAGTGGCATAGAAATAAAATTATTGGCATGAATAAGTTAATGACCAATTAAGTGCAAAAACAAAACTAAATTACTTGCATTGGTACCTAATTTAAAACTGTGATTGTAATCCAGGTAATGGAGCTCTGCTGGAAGTGTTCTTTGCACTCCCCTAACAAAAAAGTCATTACTGACTGGCCTGCTGCTTCATATAATTGCTGTGATAAGCCACTGCAAATATAATTGGCTTTAGCTGAAAAATATTTCATCATAGAGTAAGAGCAACATTTTTACTGTGATTTATGTATTTATATCGATTTAAAGAAGAACATGAACACATTTAGTTTCCAGACACTTTTACTAAGACAGAAAGTGCAATGAGAAGATCTAGAAGTATCTTTAAGAAACAATACCGTATTCCTTAAATTGTGTTCCTTTTGAACTCTGAAATGACTTAAACAAGCACATGTATTCTGTTAAAGCCAAAAGGCACTTGAAATTCATTTCTGTACTCTTTTGGCAAGTTTTGCTATTATAATACTATCTCAGAAGCTTGCTAGTACTAAATAGATTCTGTTGAAATGTATACTTCCTGTGCTTTCGTTGATATGCAGTATCATTCCCCATTCTCTTGCTTGTGTAGCTCAAACATGAATTTGCATTAGTGTAAAATAAATATCTTAAAAATATTGAATGTGAATATTCAATGGGAAACATTAAACCCCAGAATTTTATTCTCTTGATTAAGACTCTCAATTCCCGTTCTTCCAATGCTTGTTCTGGCAAATAAGTTTATCAATTGGAGCTTTCCTAGAAACAATTTTAATTAAGCATACTCATGACAAGCTCATTTTAAAAAGTATGTACACTGGAAACCTAATTATATAGCACTGTAGTCAGCCAGTTATGAAAAGAAATATCAAATTATGTAACACATGACTTGTGTGTCCAATCAAACCTAACCAAAGCCCCTAAAAAAAATTAGTACTGGTTACTACAATTAGTGATTTAGCTAGACACTTCTGTGTATCCCTGTTCCTCTATTGGCATGCACAAACACAGATACTGCATAAGCACCTTGCCATTCCAGGAGAAAATTGTACAGACTAGTTTGCATTTTTGGATGTCAGAGCCTCAATATTTTAGCTAAATAAATAAATAAGTACATACATAAATAATTAAACAAAGAAACCAATCATAAGAGGTTTTCTGATGGGGAAATACTGAAACAAAATGTTTTTGAATTACTGATACTTATTATATTTGCCTTCATTAACCTGGTTGTAGCTTCATTATTCATAGTGTAATGGGAAAGGTCATGTTCGTTAATCAAATCATAAAAGACAGATCAAGCAAGGGACCATAAAGACCATTGTGAAAGATAAGTCTTGCAGAACCTTAAGACAAGTGCAGCTTGCTTAAGACGTATACCGTAGAGTTTACATAAGATACACCTGAGCCAACGGACTCCAAGGAGGGTCATGAACAGGCCACTAGAGGAAGACTACTGACTTCATCCCCACGACCACCAAAACTGCAGAGAAGGACCCCCTAGCAACAGAACCAGCACATGCACAGAGTACTCTAGGAAGTGATGCACCTGGCCAAAAAAAGGACTATATAAAAGGACTCTGGTATAGAGGGGATGTTGCATGCCATTGGTGGAGCAGTCTCCCAGCCGCCCAGTGCTGTTTTGCTTATTTGCTGCTTGCTTAATAAATTGCTTTAATGACTCATCTAAATTGGCTTGTGAAATTTGTCACAGCAATCTATAACAATAGGAGAAAATCTACAGCACAAACTGAAGCAAGCAAAATTTTAAAAATACAATTTAGGAAAGAGACATGTAGCATACTGTTTTGTTTAGGCTATTTGATACCTTTATTGCAAAGTTTCATGTATTTTAACAGGAAAACTATTGGATTTTTATTAATTTAAAAATATATTTCTATTGTTCTATTTATTTAAGTAAAATAGTTTAATAAGTCACTTATTTCTAAGAATTTTTTCAACAACATTAACATTATTTTGAAACGAATATTCAGAAATTTTAGAGGTGTTTATGTAGATTATAGTTGCCAATGTCAGCTAAAGCTTTTGATAAAGCTTCCTAGAATTTTTTAACAGGGAACTTATAAAACTCTTCATAGTAACGTGAAAAGTACATCTGACCTAGTAATTCAGCCCAGTCTTGCAAACCCTTTGGAGCATGCTGACCTTTGAGTACAAAAGAAATTCCGCTGACACTAATGGATTTTGGATCAAACCATAAAAAGAGCAACCATCCAAAGTAGCACCTCTTATCACCAGAGAACTGCATCTGTTCACTTCCTATATCATTAGCACAAAGAACCAACCATTCATAAAGGTTACAATGTCATTGTGAAGAAATTCAGGAGCTACTGATACTGCCTTATAATCACTGTGTCTTTGGAAACGCTAAGTCATCAACTGACTTAAAAATTGGGCTGATCTAGTGCTTGATCTCATGTATAACATGATACTACTACTTGATATTTATGTTTTTCTTTAGATTGAGAAATATCAAAAGATAGAGAATGCTTTATTAACTGAAGCTGGAAATACTAGTCTCCTCTACTAAGCAGTAAAGATGCAGTGAAGGAAAATATAACCTACTACTATTGGTAAGAATCGGAGCAACTGATTCTCTCCTAGTTTTGATATGATTTCCTCAGAAAAAAATAACATTTTCATAATACAAGAAATTATTTTTCGACTAAAATATTGTGCTGGATCTGGATAGATTTGAGTCAGCTTTCTTCACAGCAACTCATATGATTCTGTGTCTTGGATTTATGACCGAAACAGTGTTGATAACATGCTAGTGTTTGTTGCTGCATGGTGCTTGTAGTGTCATGGTGTATTGGATTCAGCTCGAGTGGCCAACAGGTGCTCACCAAGTCGCTCTATCGCTCCTATTCCATTGAAAAAAGAGTAAAAAAAAAATGATAAAAAGCTTGTAGGTTGAGATAAGGACAAGAGGGATAACCTACTGTTTACCATCAATGGCAAAAAAGATTCAACGTGGGGAAAAGAATTACAGTTATTACACATGAAATCAGATAATGATATTGTGAAATAAAAACAAGTTTTAAAACACCTTCCCACCACCTCTTCTTTCTTTCCAGGCTCGACTTCACTCCTGATTTTCTCTACCTCCTCCACTGCAAGCAATGTAGTGGGATGGTGAATAGGAGTGTTGCTCAGTTTATCATGTGTTGTGTCTGCTTCTCCTTTCTACTCATGCTCTTAACCTTCAATGTGATGTCCCACCCATGGGAGACAGGCACTCATGAACTTCTCAATGGTAAGTCCTTCCCACAGACTACAGTTCTTCATGAGCTACTCCAATGTGAACCTTTCCCATGGGTATGGTCCTTCATGAGTGGACAGCTCCAATGTGGGTTCCCCAAAACCCAAAATGTTCCCCACTGGGCCACAGTGTTTCTGACACAAAATCTGCTTTTTTGTGGCCTTCTCTCCATTGGCTGCAGTTCTGGTCAGGAACCTGCCCCAGTGTGAGCTCTCTATCAAGTCACAGCTTCCTTTAGAAATGTTTATCCACTCCAGTGTGGAGTCCTCTGCCAGTTGCAGATGGATCTCTGATCTCCCATGTCCTCTGTGGCTGTAGGGGCAGGGCCTGCATCACTATAGGCTGCACCCTAGGCTACAGGAGAATCTCTGCTCTGGCACCTGGAGCACCTCCTCCCCTCCTTCTTCACTGACCTTGGTGTCTGCAAAGATCTTGCTTTCACATATTCTCACTTCCTATAGCAAGCAGATTGGATGTAGTCAAGAAACTATTTGGGGATATGAGTAGGAGAGCCGATCCACATTGGTCAAAGGGATAGTCCATATCATATAATGTCATGTTCCGTGACAAAAACTGAGGTAGAAAAAGAAGAGGAAGGATTTTTTTTCCATGGCAGCTGTGGGTCAGACATTAGTGTTGGTCTGCTTGTAAGAGATGGTGAATGATTCTCTTTGTGTTACTTTTTTAACTTTTTCTTTCTCTTATTATCTTTCTTATTATCCCTGCCTTGATTCACGAGTTTCATCTCTCTTGTTCTTAGCCTCTCTCTCATCTCACTGGGAGAAAGGGTGCCAGGAAGGAATAAACAGCCATATGAGTGCTTAGCTGCTGGCTGAAGTGAACTCACCACAACTATGTACTTGATAATGTCATAATTGTATAAAATCTTGTTGCACAAAAGCTTACAACCAGTTCAACAACATAAATACTAGTCTGAATTTATCAAGGAGAATACGTTGCTACTGACATACCAGTAGGCTGATACGTGATGACTTGCATGACTACATCTCCTAGACATGCTGTAGTGGGTCTGGGACGGTAGTGATTTTCCACAGCAGCTCCTGCAGTGCTGTGCTTACTGTTGATATCAATATTATGACTACCGCTTGCACAACATCAGGGCTGTCCCTCCAGCATTCCTTCCCCCACCTTCACCAATAGCTGTGAGTGGGCATGATCTTGGGAGGGACTATGGCCAGGACAGCTGACCCAGGCTGACCAAGGAGATATTCCATACCATATGACGTCAGCTCAGGAATATAAACTGGGGGAGAGGAGCAGGAAGGGGAGGTGAGATTCATTTCTGGCCTTCCCAAAGCAACCGCTACGCGTACTGAAGCCCTGCTTCTCGGGAGGTGGCCGGACATCGCTGCTGATGGGAAGTAGAGAGTAACAGCTTATCTGCTTTTGCTTTGCTTCCCGCGCGCGCAGCTTTGTTGCTTATTTATTAAACTGCTTTTATCTCAACCCACGAGATTCCCATCTTATTTTCTCCCCTTCCCTGGCTTGCTCAGGAGGTGGGGGGTAAAGCAGTGTGGTGGGCACCTGGCATCCAGCCAGGCTCAAACTACCACACATGCAGAGGTGGAAGAGTAATACCTGATAGCACCATGAATAAGAGAAAAGATCTCAGAAACCCATGGTCCCAACTAGCAGAACCATCATGTTTAAGTAGATACTTCAGTTTTTTAAAGTAACATTCAACAAACATGGTGTGAGTAGATAATCTCATCATATTTGTCCATCTATTTTGAATTAGAACCACAGAATTGATTTGTTCCTTAGCCTATTCAGCTAACTCTGTACCACCGATTTAAATGTAAAATTGTCACTCAAGAGATAGTGACACAGCTGGAGTTTTGATCACTGCTCTATGTTTACTACAAACTGCATCAGAATGAAACCTCACAAAAAATTAGTATCACCCAAAAGAGCTTATCCTTTTTTCTGTTGCTCAACTCTTTCACAATAGACTGAACTACAATGTCATTTCTGTGTAATATTTCAAATACACAAACCCATCTGGAAATTAGCTTTTTCAGTTTCATGTTTCATCTATGTGAACAATATGTTTACCCACACAAATCTGTGGTCTCTAGAAATAATTTCATGACCATCATTTCTCCTAATATTACTTATTGTCCAAAAGAAGCTACTAATTCCTTTATGAAACATCTTTTTTATTAAAAAAAAAAAAAGAGGAAAGAAAAATCTGGCTATGTTAAAGTGTATATAATGTAAGTGCACTGTCACTTACTTAGAATTGTTGTCTAGGTCCAGAGAAACTTACGAACTCATTGACCTCAATTCTTTGTTACAGTGTTTCTCAGTCTCTAGAGTGTTGTTTATTCTCTGCTTCATTAGAAATTAAAATAATTTAAGACTGTTCCTGACCTACCTTTTTGATGATTTTATTGGGACAACGATTCATGAGAGAATTGCAACAAAATGGAATGAGGAACAGGGTTTGTGGGATGAGAATAGATCACTGGGAGGTGGACACACACTAACAGATGCATTGACTTAACACACTGAACAGTTGAGAAGACTCAATAACCTTGTTTTACATTTTTATTCTATTTTTATTACCTTCTGTTGTGGCTTAACCCCAGTCAATAACTAAGCCCCATGCAGCTGTATACCACCTCCACTCCCTCAGTGGGATGGAGGAGGAGAATCAGAAGAGTAAAAGAGAAAGCTCATGGATTGAAATACACTTTAGTAAGTAAAGCAAAGGCTTTGTGAGCAAGAAAAGCAAATGAAGAAATTCATTCCCCACTTCCCATGGGCGAGCAGGTGTTCAGCTGTCCTCAGGAAAGTAGGGCACCATCACATATAATGATTACTTGGGAAGCTAAACATCGTCACTCCAAACATTCCTCCTTTTGTCCCCCAGCTTTATATCTTGAGCTTTCAGTTAGCTGAGGTGGGCTGTTCCACCTCTGTTCTTTTCTGTCTTGAGCATCCCCAATCCACTCACCAGTAGGCCAATGTGAGAAGCAGAAAAGGCCTTGACCGTATTTAATTACTCCTTAGAAATAAGTAAAACATTCCCATGTTATCAACATTCTTTTCACATTAAACTCAAACCAGCCCTGTACCAGCTACTAAGAAGAAAACTGAATCCACCTCAGCTGAAGCCAGGACACTTTCAAAAGGTGGTTTTAGTTTCACTTGCTAAATTTCTGGTCATTAATCAACTAGAAATTTACGTATTAGGTTCACTTATTTACTTAAAAGATCTGAGATGGATGCAGATTATCTACATCACAGTCCTCAAAATAAACTTCGTTCTCCTAAGTTAAGGACTCCAGTGTTTATTTTCTTTAAAGAAAAATAATCTGCTGGTGAAAATGTTTCACAAACTAAAATAATTATGAGAAGATTCTTCATGGCTCTGTACGTGTGTGTGTATTGGGAATACAGTTAACAAGAGGCTGAATGCAGCTTCCTGTATTTAAAACTCTAAATGTTCCTGTACTTTTATGAATTTAAACAATTTAGATATTACTCTAAATTATGACTGTTAGCTTTGATTCCCCAGGGGATTGCACTCTACTGGGAATTACAAAAAAATTCTAATTCCATTTCCAGCTTGAAACAACCTGATCACATCTCACAATAGGAAACTCTGTGTGTGCTATCCTAAAGAAAAAGAAAGTATATTAGTGATGGGTCCTCAGTTAATCTGATGTGCTAAAGCAGCCTTGTTTTCAGTAAAATTGCAATGGCTGAACACAGCAGAAAATCTAGTCCCAAGAATTCAATGCCATTGAAAATTTTCAATTTGATTGACATAGTTATTGACTTATTCCATAAGTACGTCATTTGTGCCTTAATTATATGATTTCAACAACTCATGTACTACATTTCAGGATGAGTTTTCAGGATTATTATCTTTCTCTTCTCTTAGTATGGAACAAGTCTTAAACATCTGTAAATATATGTTTTCTCCTTAACTTTTGTTTCAACTAAGTCTAACTTAAACCTCTCTGGCATTTTAAAAGAACCCAGAGCAACCTTGGTACAAAAATCCTACTTTAAGTACCTTCAAAGAATTAGGCTTTTTTTCTCACCCTTGCCCTCTCCTCTTCTCTCTGCATCATTCACAGGTTTAAAACATCAGGTTCAGTGATATTGAGCATTTTTGTCTTTTTCTTTCTTTTTCTAGACTTTTAAGAAAATCAATAAGTTTTTTTTTTTGAATACAAATTGCCGTTACAAAAGTTTTTTATTAAGACTGAAAAAGTTCTGCATATTGCTCCAGAATTGGAGTTTACACAACACTTATCTGAAGCATTTCCATTTATTTATCGTTTCCCTTTTTTTGTCTAAGGGCCTTGTATTGTCTCAGGATCCATGAATTCATAATTTTCCATTGTCCTTCTCAGCCCCTGCAGAGCATAGAGTCTGTGGAATGTTCAGTCTCTCATTTTTAAAGTGAATTGAGAGGAAGCAATTTTTCTTCCCCATTATGCACCTCCACGCTTCCAGAATCAAAGGCTTTCATCATCAAAAGTCTGAGGCTCTGCCTCTTGTTATGGATAGATTGAAATCCAATACTTTCAGATGGGCTTTTGGCAGTTTGGTTCTTTAGTTTCTTGCTTCTGTTACTTTATTTTCCATTATAAAGTACCATGAGACACCCTGTATGAACAGCACTGTATAAATATTGCTGCTCTTCTTGAACCAGCATTAGGTTCCATGGGTGCCAAACCATGGTAACACATGGAGCTTTCACAGTTCAGTACCCAGAGTCACATTTTTGCAGTCGAGACTTCTAAATGATGCATGGTTACCAGCTCCCTGAAAAGTGATTGATTGCCAAAAAAAGCCCTCATATTAAAAAAACACATATGGTCATGAAATATTTTCCAGGCTTTAAACTTGTCTGATGATAAAATAGTGATGATTTGATTTCATGAACTTGAACTGTGTAAAAATCAGCTGCTTGTTCTCTTAAGAATGTTGACTTCTTACAGTATTGACAGTGCATTGTTCTTTACTTAAGCTATTTTAGTCAATTCAGATAAGACAAAGATCATATTAATCTAAACATAGGACAAGATTAAAAAAAAAAAAGAGTAATATATTCTTGTCCTATAGCCACAAGTTTTTGTTTTCATATATATGTTCCTCAAATGAGGCAACTCTTAATACATAAGTAGACCAATAAGTTGCAATGTAGGTGTAAGAACTTAAATTTCAGATTCTGGATACTTGCTACAAAATAATAACTTGTAACCTCAGCTCTTAAAAACCAAAACCAGACAACTAAAATAACCAACCAAACAAAAAACCAAGCAGCAAAATATTGAGCAGATATCCATTTGAAATTTGTCAAAAAAATCTGTATGTTGTCCCTCTCACTATATATGTCTGCAGTGTGCATGGACTACTCTTAAAGCACCCGAATTTAACTGTCATTTTTGTTCAGTCCCACTACAGTCTTCTTTACAAGAAGTTAGTGGAATAGACAGTGGAATAATGATTAACTTAGGAAATCCTTAAGTGGTATAAGCTGAACACTGAGTGGAAATCTATTATATTTACATCTTTGGTGCTTCACTTACCCAGTCAGATTACTTCTCTTGGACAGAGTTATTTAGAAGAGTCTGGTTGTTGCTCCAAGCCACATCTAGACTGATGTTGACGATGTTGGGATAGCTTTGTATACAAGGAGTTTGCAAGAATAACTACTGCATTAAAGAATATGGTTCTGACTGGTAACGATAATTTTGTGGTAGGATTATAAAAGAGCCATTGGACTGAGAAGAAAAAGTATAATTGCATAACAGTGAGAATGTAAAATGCCTGGGTGGTAATGTTTGCTTTTCTATGTGTATTTTTTCAATGTTAAAAGAAATCAGCAAAATAAAATAAAACAGAGGAAAAGACAATGGATTTAGAAGATTGTATTTTTTTTCTAGATGAATTGACAGCAACTGAGTATATAGTATATAATCCATGCAAAAGGAAAATACTGAATTAATTGAATGAGATTTGTTATAAGTTTTTACTGACTGACTATAACAACCTTCATGAAATCCAATAAGAACTTGCTGCTGCTCCCAATAAGAGGTTTTAGAGAAAACTCTGCAGGTGTTCAAATCACTTAATGGAATTCAGATTCATGGCTTACTGCAGTGAATGAGGTGTTTTTATCGTGATTTGGGGGTTACGCTGTATGGGTTTTAAACCATACACAGTGTTATTGCAAAGTCATTCTCTGTATCCCTCAAGCCTTCCAAAGCTGTCTGTTGCTTACCAAGATATGAACACAAGTATTGCCAAATATATATACATCAGAGGGTAGACTGAAGTGACAGACTGAGGCTAAGTGTATGAGGTTTAACAAGGCCAAGTACCTGGTCCTGCACTTGGGTCACAGCAGTCCCATGCAACACTACAGGTTTGGGACAGAGAAGCTGAAAAACTGTCTCGCAGAAAAGGATCTGGGGGTGTTAATTGACAGTCAGCTAAAAATAAGCCAACAGTGTGCTCAAGTGGACAAGAAGGTCAATAGCTACCTGACTTGTGTCAGAAATAGTGTGACCAACAGGACCAGAGAACTGATTGTCCCCTTATACTCAGCACTGGTGAAGTCACACCTCAAATACTGTGCCCAGTTCTGGGCACTTCACTACAAGAAGGAAATCGAGGTCCTAGAGTGTGTCCAGAGGTGGTTAATGGAGCTGGTGAAGGATCTGGAAAACAAGTCTAATGAGGAGTAGCTGAGGAAACTGAGGCTGTTTAGCCTGGAGCAGGCTGAGCAGAGACCTTATTACTCTCCACAACTTCTTGAAGGGAGGTTGTAGTGAGGTGAGGGTCAGTCTCTTCTCCCAAGTACTGAGTGACAGGACAAGAAGAAATTACTTCAAGTTGTACCAGAGGAGGTTTGGATTGGATACTAGGAACAACTTTCTCTCTGTGAAGGTTGTTAGACACTAACAAGCTGCCCAAGGAGTCATCATCACTAGAGATATTTAAAAGATGTATAGATGAGGTGCTGAGGGGCATGGTTTAGTGGTGGACTTGGCATTGTTAGCTTAGTGGTTGTACTTTGTGATCTTAAGGGTCTTTTCCAACCAAAATGATTCTATGGTCTTCATAGACTATTGTATTTTTTAAAACAGCTGCATGATCTTTGTATCAGCTTTTCTACATTTCTTTAAGTAAAGTTCTATCAAACATATTCTCACAGTCTGTTCTCACTGCTTGTTAAGCTTAAGCTTGAAGGGATAATCATTGTCACAAAAATACTGTTTGGTCAGTCAATTGAAATTGGTAAAACGATGTGGGATTTAAAAAGACACAGAGGTAGTGCCAGCTTTTGTTGGTAGGTAAACCTTTTATACAGAAACAATTTAGATATCTAGTAATTCAATTTCCAAATAAAGCCATTCATTTTCACCTGAAAGACAACTTTATGAACTGGAGAACCAAAACCTTTCATCTCAGAGGCTGGGATTAGCAAATTATTTTATTTTTATATCCAGTGAACTGATTTGATAGTTTAGAAAAATTATAGTTGAACTGATGGGTAAAGGTAGGAAACGTTTGTACGTTTCATAAAAAAAGTCATTATTAAATGCATTATATGCACTGATGTAATCCATAGGTGCCTTTAACTTTAATTTAAACAACTAAATTCAAATAAACATTCCTTTTTTTTTTTTTTTTATTTTCCCTGCAAGCAAATAATTATCTTGAGGGTTGATCTTTCCCACTGTAAGATTGATTTTTGAGATAAGGTAGATAAATCACTTCCCAGATGTGCCTATTTCTTGTTATTGATTACAAAGGCAAGTGATTGTCTCAGACTTAGAAGTCTGACTTTTGATACAGTTAAGTCAGTTGAAATGAATTCAACTCAAAGAAAAAAATAATCAAGGTTTGTTATAACTAAACATGACCAACTTCTTTTTTGCCAAAATTAAATTATTTTCTTACCATATTCTTCTTATACTTCCATGAGTTCGTTAGGCCAGTATCAAGGATAGACTGGACTAAGAACATTTTTGTTTCCATCAGTAGGATTTTGTTGGACACAAATGCAACATCTCATCTCTCTATGTGATATTGTGGTAGCAAATGTAGGCATTATTTCTCCATATATTATTTGTCTTTTCCCTCTTTGTAATAGATAGTTAATTTTAACTATATTTAGGATGAAAGTCTAAAACTCGGCATATCTTTGTATTATTTGAAGAAAGAAGAGGATTGTAATTTGAAAATGAGAAGTGTTTCTGTTCTGATTTGTATGGTTTATCTTTTGGGGTTATAGAAATGTGGCACACTTTGAAAAGTCAGTAATTTCCCCATAATAAAAGGAAAATTTAATATTTGCATTTTAAGATATGTCAAGAGTTCTCAGAGTAAAAGAATGGATATGAAATCTAAGTAAATTAAATAAAGTTCCTTTAGGAAAATGATCCACATTTCCTCAGAGAGATATTTTTTATTTTCAATACAAAACCATCCTGCAAATTTAAAATAAGGAACTGCAGCTTGATGGTAATTTAAAATTTAATAGCATATTTTGAGAGTAAGTACTTCACTGGAAACAATGTTCAGTAACGAAATACATGAATAGGTTTGTTGTATGTTAACGTGCAAAATCCTCACATGGGACACATTTTCTCATCATTAAAGAAGAAATTAACAAGCCAGTAATTGGCACTCTGAACTTCATTAGTGTATAGCACACCAGCAATCTACCTCTGTATCTTCAGGTCAGAAGACAGCCACTGTAGGACAATGCCAGCTCCTTATGAGGATTTTAAGTTAAAGTATATGCATCCTTGCAATAACATTCACCTCTCTATTTGCATATACAAAGTTGGTTCCCAAAACCATTTTCATCTAGTCACAGAGCAGATATCTGTCTTTTGTGGTGGTAGAAGATGAAAATGACTGTATTAGAGAAACTCCCAGGAGGAATACTGCATGTTTTTTGCTTCAAACTAATGCAGAAAAACAACAATTTGCAGAATGGCAGAGACATAGAGAGACAGGTCAAGAACAGAAGAAGTCATTGAGAGAAAGAAAGAAAGAGAAGGTGAAAATAAAAGAGAGAAAGTGAAAGTAAGAGAAAGGTGAAACAAAAAGAAAAGACAGAGGAAAAAAAAGAATAAAAGAAAGGACAAAAAGTAAATAGACAAAGTGAGCCAGAGCAAGGAAGCAAGAAAGAAAGCAAACAAAATAGCAAGAGAAAGTAAGAAAGAAAAAAAAATGAAAAGAAAGGTTTAGATAGAGGAAGAGAAAGAGGAAGAGAAAGAAAGATAAAAGCAGGTTATATAGTGCCTTGTAGTGTTTAGGTTAAAGACTGAATGATTTTCCTTTTGATGATATTCATGATAGAATAACTTACATATCACATTATTTAATTATTCAGAAAATCATTTTATTTCTTGCTTAATATATTTCTATTAGTGAAGTGTGTAGCAAGTAAACTTGATTGATTAATTCAACATAGATTCTACCCTGAATTGTGAAAGGCTGTCAGGACTATATGATGAAGTTCAGTACAACAGAATTTTAATTGTGAGAATTGTGAGAATTCAAGGAAGCTTTGAGGGATGATTGGTGGTTTTAGTTTGCTTATGTGGGACTTTTTTGCTGTCTGATCATGGCTTTCTCTGCATTTCTTTAGTGTAATTCCTGTTTGAGTAGAAAACATTTCTGTTTATACTGAAAAGGACAGGGAGGTTAGGTTTCTAATTTCTTAATAAGGACCTAATTCTCAGAAGACCAAGATGGCTATGTATACTGTTGAAATCAATATCAAGTAAGACCCAGTGAGAAGTATAACTCTTGTCTCATGATAGTTTTAATCAAGATTGTAAATAATTACAATTAGTTCATAATAAGAGAAAAAGATCTGTCACTGAAAACAGTCCGTAGAAAAACACAACTTCAAGCTCCACCATTAAGATTCTGGCTGTGCTAATAAATAAGGTAGTCCAGGGACCGTATGGAACTCAGGCTAATTGACATAGTATAGCAGTTTTCTTTGCAGTTGAGCTTTCTCACCCTGCTAAATAGACTAGCTGTGTTCAAAATGCGATTGAGAATGATCCTTGGCTCAGGATTTGTCTGGGAGAAAGTTAGCTGGTCTTAAAAACAGCATACTAGAGACTATGCTAGAAATTTTACTTTCCAGGAGACTGTATGCCCGTGCTCAGGCCCAAGCCATGTCCAATTAAATTAACTGTTGCAGAAGTCTCTCAAAATCACAAATTGCTTGTCTCATAATACTTGGTTGAATGGTAGAGGTCAATATTTACATAAATTTGGATCATGACAAAGCTGACAAGTCTGCCAGGACACTTATATGTAAATCTATATTATCTATATTTAAATTACAGTTAGGAATGTAATTACTCAATTTCTTTCTGGAGAAAAAAAACCACACAAGTTCTTTTTTCTGATGGCAGTGTACACGTACCTGGGCTAAATAACATTTTGAAGTTTAAGTTTGTTTCCCACCTAAACCAACTCTTTCTCCAATTGCTGTGCCTCAAAGTGATGTGAGTAAATGAGACCAATGTGGTTCCTGGAAGTCTTTTCCTTTCTGAATCTTCCAGCTGTTAAACAGTACAAGAAATCCTGCTTCAAATTTTCTATTCAGCAAGTGGTGTAAAAGAGGAAAAAAAAAACCAAAAAGAAATAAAAAAATAATTAAAAAAAAATGATTGCATATGTTTCCTTGTAATTACTTCTATGTAGTTTCCACTCCACTAACTCCTACTCAGTGACAGAGCACTGGAACAGACTGCCCAGGGAGGTTGTGGAGTCCCCTTCCTTGGAGGTCTTCAAGATCCTCCTGGACATGTTTCTATATGACCTGATCTAGGTGGACCTGTTTCTGCAAGGTAGTTGGACCAGATGATCTCTAAAGGTCCCTTCCAACCCCTACTATTCTAAGATTCTATGACTATGAAGTTCTTCTCATTTCTTGCAATGAATCAGAGTGGAATTTTGACATTAATAAAACACCTGTACTTACTTAAGTCCAGTTTTCCTAGATGATGGTTAGAAAGGAACAAAAGAGATTTTAATCTTATAAAAAATTTATTTTCATGAGATATTCAAGAAAATATTCAATTTATTTAGAAGCACCTTTTAGAAACTGATGAAGATACCTATGTCAGTGATGGATGATGAATTCAGCAGAAACAAAAGATGGCCAGGACAGCAGAGGAGTTGCCCTGGGTGGAAGACAAAGAGATTAAAGACTTGTTGGCCAAGCTTAAGGCTCATAAGTCAATGGGTCCTGATGGGATACATCATAGAGTGCTGAGGGAGCTGGCTGATATGATTGCTAAGCCTCTCTCCATCATTTTTGAGCAATCATGGAGGACAGGTGAGATGCCTGAGGACTGGAGAAAGGCCAATGTCACGCCAATCTTCAAAAAGGCCAGGAAGGATGACCCAGGAAACTACACACCAGTCAGCCTCACCTCCATCCCTAGAAAGGTGATGGAACAGCTCATCCTGAATGTTATCACTGAATATATGAAGGATAATATGGTTATCAAGGGGAGCCAACATGGCTTCACCAAGGGGAAATCCTGTTTGACCAACCTGATAGCCTTCTATGAGTGCATAATCGGCTGACTAGATGAGGGGAGAGCAGCAGATGTCATCTACCTTGACTTCAGCAAGGCTTTTGACACTGTCAGCCATAACATCCTCATGAAGAACCTTCCAGGGGGGCAGATTTGGAGCAGCAGTGATGGAAACAGACAAGTGTTAAGCACTACAGGTACCTGAAGAGATTGATCATGAAGCACATTTTTTCTACTTGATCCTACCACTGATGGTATCCAGACTGAGAAAAAAACAGAGCAAGAGGTCTGAGGACTCCATGGCATGGTTACAAGACCATACACAGTATGTCAAAGACCTCAATATCTACCTCCCCAACCTTCTTTCTGGACCGTGTCATACCTTGCAGAGGACAGGGAACTCTTGAAATTGTGTGTTTATCTATGGTCGAAATGTCTTGATATCCAAGGCCCTGAACTATCCATTGGTGTCATTATCTCAGAAGTGAGATAATGACTACAGGAATCACAGATAGCTGTGAGAAAAAGAACAAAACAGAAGAACGTCTGTTCCCTGGATAATGAAGTTGAATAAGACCTCTTGATATAATATTTTACCTAAATGCATGCTTCTTTTGGAAGAAGAGGATACAGAACCCTGGATTATTGGGAAATCAATTTAAGGAAGGATTCAACCTGTATAATAAGAATAGGGAAATATATGTCAACTTTGAGAGAGTATCCACTTGTTCTAATGTTTGAAGGACACTGAGGTGCTGGAGAGGATCCAGAAGTGGGCTACCAAGCTAGTAAAGTGTTTGGTCTCATATGAGGAACAGTTGAGTGATCTGGGGTTATTTAGCTAGGAGAAAAGAAGACTCAGGGGAGAGCTATTGCTGAAATAGCCAAGGTTTTAAGACAATAATACTCGGTATGTAGGTTTTTCATCTGTAGGATGAACAGGTAAGAACATGTGAACTCTGAACTGTGTCTTACAGTGTTGAAAAGTTACACTTCTGAGATTTTTTTAATCAGTTACTATAGATTACTATTCTCTCAGAAGATTTTAAGACTTCCAAGAATGTTTTTGGAAAAAAACACCCAAATCAACAGAAAACTCTTAACTCACTCAAAAAGCCTCTGGCATTTGACCTTCAGTTAACCAGTAAATCTTCAGTCATTTAGGAAATCCAAAGCCCTTCCAAGATGTGTTTCCTTTCAGTCTAAAAGAGAATCTGAAATACATACTAATGAATATCACTCTAATGATGCTTATTTCTCCTCTTTGACTATAAAACAGCAGTTGATGGTAACATTGACAAACTTTAGATTTCTATGGTGAGTTTAAGAAAATTCCCTCTTTTGCCAATATGACACACAAGCATGACTGTGCTATAGACATCCTTTTTGGTGAATCAACCCAGACTTGAAATCCTGAGGCACAAAGTGAGACCAGCAGTTATCCAAAGCTCCATTTTAATTATGTAATGTAATGCTGACAACTGGAAAAGGTAGGGTTAAAGTGGAGCAATAGAGTTGATGTGTATTCCTTCTGTGAATTGAATTTGAGATTTATGGGACCGCACAAAGAACAAAATATACGTAACATCATATTTGTCAGTGATGAAAGCATCCACTTGAAAAGGGAGCTGTCATCTGTTCCAGGTAGAGCTTAAACATTTATATTAAACATTTGCTGTATAAAATCTAGACATTGCAGTAAGCTGTCTGCCTTAAGATATTCGCCTATCATAGCCTTTACTGTTCATTTTTATTTTTGTGACCGTGGTAGGTTTCCTTGTTCATCTGTATTTTTCTAGCAACCATTTTAAAATCTAGACTGTAACATGATAAATTATCAGGCATACATCTCAGAGTGCTGGCCTTTAGTATAAATTACAGTGTTTTGACGTGGATTAAACAGGAAGTAACTGTAGGTATCTTCCTAGTTAATCCCAAATCAAAGTTACCATTTTTTCTAAACACTTTCTGCAATTTACATCTCATCATTAAGTGCCCTGTTGTCTACCTGGTATCTCTTGATCTTCCCATACAAGACTGCCTTTTCCCTAAATTATCTCTGCCAAATTTCTTCCCTACAGCCAGAATTGCCTAAGCATTACTAACTTACATTCCTGCCATTTGGCACTCAGCAAGATCTATCAGAATTTCCAATTTATTGGATGCCCTCTATTCTCCACTTGGCTTTCTCTCCTCAAATAGTACCATGCTTCTATTTATAATCTTGCAGCCACAATACAGAACAAATTGACAAGAGCTTATGAGAAAAGAAAGGGAACAGTTTAGAGGAAATAACATAAAGAATCTTGTTGTATACTAGTGTGCTACTCTTCATCTCTTCTCCCAGGCTTCCTATTCTTTTTGATTAAGTTTCTTATGCCTGTGTTTTCTATTTTATAGGATCTGGGTTACTTTACTGCTTTAATAATTATGGCTTTTTTCAGTGTATTTTCTTCAAGTGATACAGAATCTTCAGTTTGCAGATGGACATGAATAAAATAAGAGTTTAAACATCTGAAGCTCTTGACATTGTCTTCCAAGTCAAGAACGTAGGCACTCCAGGTAAGCATATGCTCACTAGACTTTCAAATCTGCCAAAGTCTTATTAACAAGTAGACGTGTATATAAGCTTCCCTATTTGAAACTATGTATCTTTCTTAAAGATCAACATGTGATCTCTTTCTACAGTACCAATTAAGAGTGAACTTCTTCTAATATCCCTAGCAAAGATACAGCCAATAGGGTCAATGATATTTTATGTTCTTCTAAAACGTACATTCGTGTACACAAACAAGACTTTATTACCAGAATCAAAAGCTCATGATCTATTTTAAGATGATCAACAATAACCAACCCTCCAAATGGAAGGAAGTACGTGAATAATGACTTGGCATCTAGCAGGAGCCAATAATTATATACTCAGGAATGACCTTAGTATGTTAATCTGTTTCCAGGGAAAGCTGAACAGTCACCTATCTGGGCCATCTCCAAGGCTGACCCATTTAATTTTCTGCCTGGGAGACATCTCAATGTTCTGTCTTCTCTTCCAGATGAAAGTGAATAGTTACTTGCCTGGGAGGCACTATACTAGGTTTGATGAATTGCCTCACAGGTTGACCCAAACCTATACCTGTCTGGAAGGCATTGGCTTTTTATTGACCTAATTATTAAGCAGACTGTAGCAGTTACATATCCTAAGATGTGTAATGTAAATTATATCTAGAAGTGACTGTCTGTATCTTTTGATTAATAATTCATACATAAAGTCATCTTGATTTTTAAAGTAGCAATGACTTTTCCTTCAGAAGAATATTAGAATATTCATTTAACCATTGCAAATCATAGTTGTTGGGTTTTTTTACTTGCTCAGTTTAATGATCTTTATGCTGCAAAATGTAAAAGGAAAAGCATTTGTATTTCATGTTTTCAAGATCATTGTGAAGCTTAATTTAGAGTCAAATGCCTTTGCAATCTTCAGTTAAAAGATGATATAAAAACACAATAGTAATGATAGTATTTCTTAAATTTGTTCATTCACTAAACTCTCAAAAAACAAATCATTGATGAAACAGCTTAGATTTCCAGCTGAACATTGTCAATGACTATAGAACATACTACAGAACATACCTGTGAATTTGATAGTGAAAAAATAATAAGACTTAATAACAAATTATATACTAAATAAAGAAGGTTTAAAAAAAAAAAAAGACAAGTAAAAGATGATATGGATAGTCAGACTAAAGGAAAATTAGAAAATGTGAATAAAATTAGCACAGGAAAAATCATGAGTTAGATCACCTTCATAAAGAATAAATTAGCATCAAAATAAAATAATAACTCTCTTAAGAAATGTTATCTCCACCGTTATCAAAGTGAAGGAAATGTATTTTCTCTGCAAAAGTTTTCAGACGAAAGAAAGGCAGAGAAAAAAAAAAACAACTAAGAAACAGGAAAAGATTGTGAAAATCAAACTCTGCATTATTGATAAAGTATTATTTAAATTGCAGTCATAACCCCAACTACACTTCATAAAGCAGCCTGATGCTCCCACCAAGACCACAAGGAAAATTTTTCTTTAAGCACATTTGGAGCTATCTATTTTTACAGATGGATGTTAGAGTAATAAGTAAGGAGAATGGAAAAAAACAAAAGCAATCACAGAATCACAGAACCTCAAGGGCTGGAAGGAACCTCGAAAATCATCTAGTCCAACCCCTGCCAGCGCAGGACCACCTAGAATAGGTCACACAGGAACTTGTCCAGATGGGTTTTGAATGTCCCTAATCCAATTAGGTAAAATTTGTATTGATATTTTTAATAGGTTTTTGACTCATCTGATCTTTTCCAGATCAGAGACGTTTTCTTAGCTGTTTTCTTCAACTTTTTATTCAGAAAGAGTATGTTTTTAAAATAAAAATGTTTAAGTCATACAATTTACATATGTCACGAGTCAGCTAGCAAGTACTTCCATACATGCAGTAAGAAGTGTAGTTGAAGGATTTAGACATGCATTAACATAGCCAACCTTCAAAGTAAATAATTTCTTTTCCAGGTTATGGATGTGAATATCAGTACAAAACACAACAGACAGCTCAGAAACTGCATGTGAAATCAAAGAGTACATCACAGAGAGGAGGTCTGGAGGTCCAAGTCACAGAACACGGACTAGAGCATCTGACTGACTGAGCTGTAACCTGTCTATCTGGGATCCATAAATAAGATACTCTCTGCATTAGAGACACAATCTTAAGGAAAATTCCTCCATCCTCTTTCTGCATATCTGTTGCGATTTAGCCTCATATAGGGACAAAAGACCATGATTAGTCTCAAGTATCACAGATTTAAGAATTCCCAAAGGAAAAGAAGGGCTTAATTGTCACTTACGATCCAGGAGAAAACAGACAAGGTTATCTAACTTGGGAAAGAAAATAGAAAATAATTTACTCCACCACCAACCAGAACATAACGAAAAAACCCCAAAACATAACACACAGAAAACAACACTGGGTGGTACAATGATGAAGAGCACAGTCAGTCCTTTAAGACCACTTTCTCCCCACCCTTTCCCCTCCTACTGAGCTTAGAGGCCAGATCCTAGTGTCTTTTTTCTCCTCCCCCACTGAACAGCTCAGGAGGGCAGGGAATGGGGGTTTCAGTCAGTCTACTCCTGATAGCTTCTGCCATTTGTCTCTCATCAGAGGGGAGGTGGGATCCTCATTGGACATCTACGCACAGGATCCCTCACACACACGGCAGCCCTGCATGGGCCGCTTAGACATATTCATCTCGAGGGCTGCAGCTCCTCTCTGTCTCATGAGTGGGTCTGCTCTGTGGACCACAGACTCTCCAGTATGGCCTGCGCCATGGCCACCTCCTCAGACAGGGAGGGCTCGCTGCCAATTATAGTTCCAGGCAAAACAGACTCTACTACTTCACTTAGAGAGGAAAGTAAGAAAGTTTATTCTACTACCTATAAGAATCAGAACAGAACAAAAAGCAAAAAGGGAGTAGGATGATGAGAAAATTACAGCCAGCACTTTAAGATCTCCTTCCCCCATCCCTCCTTTCTTCCTGGGCCCAGCTCACTGCTCCCCATATCTCTACCTCCTTCCCCTTCAACGGCTCAGGGGGCAGGGAATGAGGGATGTAGTCAGATGGGCTCTGCTGCTTCTCAGATGAGGATGACACAGTCCTTAATGAACTTCTCTGGTGTGGGTTGTTTCCAGCAGCTGTGGCTTCTACTGATACAGGGTCCCTCACACAGGACACAGTCCTTAGTGAATATCTCTGGTGTGGATTCTTTGCCATGGTTGCAGTTTCTGCAGATACAGGGTCCCTCCCTCGGGACATGGCCTCTTCCTGGCATAATTTTAGTGAACTTTTTGGTGTGAGTCCTTCCCCACAGTTACAGCTTCTGTGAATATTGGGTCCCTTCCACGAGACATAGCCTCCTCCAGCGATAGTTTTAATGAAGAGAATCACTGCCCCTGGCTTGGGGTTCTCAGCAAAAAGTCTCTGCCCCTGATGCGAGGTCATTATCAAAATAAGTCTCTGCAGTTGATCTGGGATCTTTAGCAAAATGCAAACAAATCTCAGCTTCACAAGTCCTCTCCGTAGAATACATGGGAGTCTCTGCTCCAGCACACCTCCTCCTCTCTTTCCTCACTGACCTTGGAGTCTGCATGGTCACTTCTCTCTCTCTTCCCACTCCTTGCACCACCATCAGCTGGAAAAGAAAAAGGGGACAGAAGAAGGAAGAAACAGGAAGAACCCTACTCTTCCAGCTTATTAAAATGTGATCATGGAGACGTCTAATTGGCTCAGCCCCAGATGTGGGTCTGGCTCAGAGCTAAGGAGAGTTTTGAGAAACTTGTTACAGGAGCCATCTTTACAGCCCCTTCCCCATTACCAGAAAAGGCTGTCATGTCAAACTATGACACAGGGGAAAGTCTGAGAACTTTTTACTGAGTTTGCACTGCAACTCCCTCCCCCTGTTACCAAGCAAAAGCAGCTCCTCACTAAACCATAACAGTACTATGGATTAATTCAAGGAATATGAAGCAGTATTGCTGCACAACCTCAGTGAAATATCTATCCAAACAATTGATTTTTGTCCCCCTGGCTGACATTATGACTCCCCCAGTTCTAAAGGGTTTCTATCCCTCGTCACATGAATCAGAGTGAAACTCTGCTCTTACTTTTTACTACCTTTTTATGCTACCTCAAACTGTGTTCCTAAATCACATTTTTAGATACAAATCAATATTCAGTTTTAATTATTCCTATACTGACAGTGGTAGTAAATACCAAGCTTCTCCAGTTAATAATTAGGGCAATTTTTATACTGGGAATAGTGATTTATTCTTCCTGACACTGCTACTACTGTTACAAATGTAATTATTTATTAAATTGTGATAGTGGTTTCATAAACTTCCAGAACACCAGATGAAACACATTGGACATCCTGGCCAGTCATACAAATTGAGTTCAAAGGTAAATCAGCTTGATTCTTTCATGCTCTAAGAAAGTTTGCTGGGGAAAAAAAAAAGTAACATAATGCTCAAAGTCTTTTCTCTATGAAACCAAATGTTTAAAAGTGAGTATTCTAATTATTAGAACTGTTGAGTAATTGAAGTTTCCATCCCACAAATATCCTCATATCTAGCAGACATCATTTTACTTTGAGTCAAAATATATATCTGAAAATGTATCTGTTCCCCTGGAAGAGAAATTTTCAGAAAGAATTAAGTTTCCAATTCTGTTACTGTGAAACTCTGATCAGATTTTTTCATATTTCTTTTTTTCCTTCTTTCTTTTTTTTAAAGGATAGAAATGTACAGAAAAAAAATGAAATCAATGTAATTTTTACATTTCCGTGTTATGGCCATTCAGAGAATATATTTAAATATAAAAGAATGCTTACTTAAACACTTTCTTACCCTTTAAAATGCTCTTTGTTGTGTTCCACAAATCTCATGCTTTCTAAGTTTATAAAATTTTCTAACTGAAAAGACGACAGAGAGGATCTTGGTTTCTAACTGGATTAATAAGTGAGTTTTGTACTTTTGCATATGTACTTGTATTCAAAATACTTTCAATGTTGTTTCTTTGATATTATAATTTAAAGAAAAAACATAAACACATAAAGAAAATTAACACAAAAATACAGAAAAAAACCCCATACTGAAAGTTCTGGTCAACTTGAAGGATCTGTGTTAAAAATGAGATTCTTTTAAGGTGAGGTTAAAAACAAAAAACCCTGAAGATTTAAAAAAAAAAGTTGACTTCACCTTGTGCTTAAAAGCCCTGAGGGCTGTACTTAACAATATGTCACCTTATCACTCATTCTTGAAGTGCTTTACTGCTTAATCATGTAATAGCCTCAGCTTGAACAGTATCTGAGAGAATGAAGAAACTGTATTCTTCAAATCTCACTAGAGCTCTGAGTGTGATAATACAGAAGATTTGGTCAATATACTTTTGCTTTTTTATTGCTTGTTAAAATTCTGTAAAGCTTACTGCAAAATTCTGAAAGTAATAGTGAGAAAACTCTTCCCCACCAGGATTTCTCTCAGCCCACTTTTAAACATGATCCATAATTTGATCAAATGCTCTTGGGCACTATTAAATAGTAATAATGAACTTCACCTAAAGCCCTTAGTAATTTTGTTCCACATTTCCTTCTCTAATTATCCACTATTCCCTATTTATTATTGCTTCATTCCCTGCCTTGAGGCCTTCTAAAAATACTAAGAATGATAAATTAAACAATACATTTTGGCACCACGTTAACCAGTGGGGAGGGTTATAATTTAATGGGTTGTCTTCAGAATTAATTATTTCTGAATTATTTAATTGCAGCTTCTAAACAAAATTTCTTGCTGGAAGTATGACACTGGAAGCTAAACTATCTTCCTATAGTCTCTAGCAAAAGGAAAACAAAAACATTAAAAGCATACATGTTTAAATTAAATTCACAACATGTCTCTGCAGATCAATAGAAGACTTCCATTTGCATTTATATTTATATTTTTGCTAATGAGCAGTGTCTTATCCCAAGAGACATAACAATATTTTTCAGGATAATCTCACAAGTGTAATCACTAGGCAAATGACATTCTGGAGTTAATATTTTTTTCCCATTTTTATTTTTAAAGTAAAAGTTGTCATTGGCTTTTATATGACATCTCTATGCTTTTCATTCAAAGCCAATTTAAAATAAAGCTATGATTTTGTTTTTAAAATTATAACTCCCCGTTAACTCCCTGTTCCTTTCTAACTTTTTTAGTTAGTCCTGATACAACTTCTTCTCAATTTCCAAAGTAAATATTTTAATTATTTTGAAAAATATGACATTTAGAGGAATGACATTTGGGGAAGTAGAAGGTGGCATTTGTGTGCTTTATCCAACCAAGTTACTGTGGATTAACCCACACAAACTTTGCTTAAATACAGCACAGCAAATCTGTCAGCATATAGATTAATAGTCTAGACTTGCTTTTTGATATTGATATTGGAAATTCTCACTATGGAAAAATTTAAACGTGCTATGCAGCGTGTCAGTTCTCTGGGATCAACAAAAGGAAGAGAAAAACAGGTCACGTGAGCCATTTAGTATGATGCTCTACATTTTGCAGGACTATGTTCTTTCCTGAATAAAGGAAGATCACGTAATGCATTTCCTAGGCATATGGAAATCTGAGTTTTATTCCTCATCCTACTAGTCAAAGTCTGATTCAGAATAAATTTTTCAATACCATTGTGTTCTTCAATTTTCATGGTTTTATACTTTTGTCTAAGACCCTTTGTTTTCCTTCAATTTTTAGTGCCATGGCTATGAGGTATGAGATCAATACTCCATTATTTATCATTCTACCAAAAACTGGTGCAAAGAAGGGAAGGAAAATATGTCCCAGTCACTGAGAAACTCCAGAACATGTTAATGTAAATGTATTGCCTCCTAAGTAGCCTTAATAGATAAGAGAACATTCTAAGAAAGCACATTCTGCTTGCATCATTTAAAAGAAAAAAAAAATACTGAAGCTTTTGTTGAGTAGTTCCTTTAAACCCACTATACACTTAATTGTGGTTCTTCAGACAATCCTAGGGCATATCTGCAGTCTTGTCAAGGTTCATTTTAAGGCAACAACTATCTTTGAAGAAGGAAGGCAAAGTTTATGTAACATGCTCAGTGAAGTATAGAGCAAAAACAAATTCCCACCAAATGTGTGTAAGAATGCATGAGCTAAAATTTGATCTTATAGTACTTTATTTATGTCCTCACTGCTCTAAAACCTCTATTTGTTCCATTTTAATTTACCAGGATATTTCCTCCAAAAGTATATGTGGATTCTGTAGATGCTCCAACCCCTCTCTCATGTACTGGAGAGGAGACAGAGAAATCCTCTAATCCAGCTTTTGTCACGTAATATATCACTTTTCTAGCTCAAGTCTAAACTATGAATGGTGGTGTCTGTAGCAGTTGTCTTCATGGTTTAGGAAGAAGATGACGGTGATAAAGTGACATGAGTTATACTTGCCTGGAGGGTTTCAAGCTTTAAGCAAGGCAGCAAATTAAAACATCTAATACTGCAGTACTCCGGAAACTTTTAATGTATTACCTAAAGTAAGATGAGATTTTATGGGCCAGAGTTCTCTTTACCCCTGGTCTGGCAACTCTGCTCCAACCTACTATGAATTTCAATCTGAATACTTTGGAGGAGTTTTGGTCCAAGAAGAGAGGACAAAAGCCTGACAATCTTCTGCTGCTAGAAAAATGTCCAAATGTACTTGTGCTGCTACCAGGGACAAACTCTTAGCCTTACACAATGTTATTGAGTCTCAGGGCTAAGACAGAAAATGTGACAGTTAGAAGAGATATTTATGGTACAAGAACTAAATATCACATGGTTTCTGGCTAAGTAGCTGTGAAAACGGCTAGGTATTTGCATTACCTAAGTTTCTAATTTTTAGATCAAGAGAAAATTAACTATGGAGAACTAGCTATGTCCTGTTGGAAGAACATTTTAGAGAGTAGAGCAACAGAATCAGCAAAAGGGGCTCAGCAAACTGTGATCTTTTAGCACACAATGATGTTAGGAAACTCCTGAGAAGAGTGTGCTTTCTTGCATTGAGGAAGATCCACATCATAGAAATTATAAAAAGAAAGAAATTAACTGAAATGACTAAATGAGTGTTTCCACCACTTATAAATTCATAGAGTGATAAGGAGTGTCAGAAAAGTACTGTCTTTTGAAACTGCAGAGTTTGTTCCATCAGTAGAGGCTGGGGATGTGGCTGATGGATAGCAGCTGTATGGAGAGGAAATTAGGATACCTGAATGATAGCAAACTAACCATGAGCCAGCAATATGCCCTCATGATTAAGAAGGCCAATGGCATCCTGGGATGTATCAAGAAGAGTGTGGCCAGCAGGTCGAGGGAGGTTCTCCCTCCTCTACTGTGCCCTGGTGAGGCCTCATCTGAAGTACTGTGCCCAGTTCTGGGCTAGCCAGCTCAACAGAGAAAAGGAACTTCTAAAGACAGTCCAGTACAGGGCCATCAAAATGATCAGGGGATTAGAGCATTTCTCATGTGAGGAAAGGCTGCAGGACTTGGGACTGTTCAGTCTAGAGAAGAGAAGCCTAAGAGGGAATCTCATTAACACTTTTAAGTAACCAAAAAGTGGATGTCAGGGAGAGTGGGTGACACTTTTTTCTATAGTGTCCAGCGACAGGACAAGGTATAATAGACATTTAAGTGGAAATTTTTGTGTTCCAGCTTAACACAAGGAAAAAAATTTTCTGCAAGAGTAATGGAGAACTGGAACAGGCTGCCCAGGGAGATTATGGAGTCTTCTCAGGAGGTTTTCAAAACCTACCAGGACTTGTTCATGTGTAACCTGATCTATGTGGACCTACTTTGGCAGAGGATAGGACTATATGATCTCTAGATGTCTCTTCCAACCACTACCATTCTAAGTTTGTATGATTCTAATTTGACTCATAATGACATCTGCAGTTTTCTCTGTTTAAAGAATTGTTCTGCTCTATTATCTTATTTTCTATTTCAACCATATAATTGATGAAAAACCTGGAAGCAAATGGGAAGACTGGCTTCTTGGAACAACTTCATAAAATAACCATTTTGCCCATGTTTCTTTGTTCTCTATGAGCCACTCAGAGGTAACAATTTGATGAATATATATTCTTTTGTTGTTGGGCCTGATAAGTTGGAATATAATTAGTGATAAAGTTGCTCTGAATTGCAGATCTTCCAAGTCCAGCTGATTAAATCTAGACATAATGGCCTCAATCCCTTTAATAAGCTTCCTTAATATATCTTCCTTAACTCAAAGTCTAGAAGCTGTTAATCATATCTCTATTATGTGTAGGTGATTTAGCTTCTCTTTAGTCTTCTTTTTATAAATGCTTAGCACATATCTGGTAATGAAGTAGCTTGTTTGATGAAAACATGTGGTCATACACTTAGAATGGCATGCAATCTTGACTACAGACAATAAAAGTACCTCCCTTTCTACAGACAAATAAAATTTATCTAAAGAAATCAGATAAAAATAATTATACTGGCTAAGGTTAATATATTAACCAGTAGAGAAAATAACGGTAAACCAGGAAAAAATATTTTAAACTAATACAGAAAATAGAGTTTTAAAGAGTTTTAATGACTGGTATACTATAATTTTATCATTTTATATTAGACAAAACTGTGAGAACAATGATGCAGAACATATTTACCCATTTACTACTATTTTGGTTAAATACATATGCACAAGGATGTGTTTCTTATTAAAAACAAAACCTGTTTCACATCTAAAAATAACAAACATGAAAATCCTCAAGTTCTCAACAGTTTATATAAAGTCCAAAATAGTCATGTAATTTTTGAACATGAAAACTTAGTTCAGCCTTAAGTAAAAGCACAGAAGATTCACCATGTGGCATTTGCCGATAGCTATGCCTGAGTAGTTTGTCAAATTTTGAAAATATATTTATAATCATCTTAGGTTAATTGTTTTGAAATAGTATCCACAAAATATTGGGTTATTTTTATTTATTTTTAAAATATCATAAGCTATTTTGTTCCAGTGCTCTATCATTTAGTATTAAAATAAATTTCATGTATTCAAAAACATTTTTGAAGTGTTTTATTTAATTTTAAGAATTTTTTTATCTGTGTGTACAACCACTTCCTGTATCTTCAGTCAAAAGCATAATGTTCTTGATTAATTCACTAAATAAAATTTTTAAGCTATGTTATGATGCAATATTTTTCATACTGGTTTAGGAGAGTACATATACTGTGTATATGCTTTTGCTAATATCATAAGCTGGAAAATGGTTAAAGCTGTAAAATATATATGTAATTTTTCTTTTTAGAGAATAGTTTAAAAACTATTTAGCTGTGTTATTAGATTAGTTATTAGAGTGATTCTGGTAGTCATTATAACTGGTATTTACAAAAATATTTTTCTTACAGTTTACACATGATTTTGCCACTATCTCTTTCAGCAACTTTGGTATTTTTTAAATTTCATTGTAATTTCATCATTAATTTCATGATCTGAAGCCAGCTACTTTTTCTGTTCAATATTCCCTGATGTCCTCATGAAAATGTACAATGACCTGTCCTCTTCACGGTCATTCACAGATAAGCACTGTAGTTATTTAGAGGTGAATTTAAAATTTGATGTAGCATTTTTATTCTCAATGTATCTTTTTCAACTGAAACACCAGAATAACATATATGTATGCTCTCTATTGAGCTTACTACTCCTTTTGTACAAAATTTGTATTGAAGTTGTTTCATCATTTTAAATCTCTGTATGCTCTTGCACAAATATTACAAACAGTTTCAGGAATTAGGTAGATTCCATAAATTTGTAATTTTTTCATGTATTGATAAAATCTAAATCAGTTGGACGTATAATTTAACCAATTTGCAGTTAAGTATCACATACACAAAACTAAATAGGTATGGACAGGTGTTAGCTAACTCTTCTTTCGCTGAGAAAAATATTGATGCATATTCTGTCTTTTCTGTTGTGACAGAGATGAATTTTCTTTATAATGGCTGTTATTCCTGAAATGTAAAAGCTGCCTATCTAAAAAATGATGACATCCACATAGATACCCAGGATTCCTGAGCAACAGTATGTACTCAAAGCCTACAAAATCATACGATTTTTCCAAAGAACCCCTGGTACTTTTCATGAATGGAGAATAAGAAAGGTGCCACATCAGTAAGCTGAATCAAAATCCCGAATACTTAAAACTGCTCTTCCTAGACCAACATGTAAGAGAAAGACCAAATTTGCTTTCTACCTATACTTTTTAGCTGATAAGGAAACTTCCTTCAATTCTAGGACCACTGCTCTGACAAAGGTATTGGGATGTCCTGAGTTTTCTTAAAGACTGGAGAAGATGGCTTTCTGACAACACTGTACGTCTAGTTCAGTTTATCTGCTAGAGAGCTCTTCGGCCCATTACAAATAATATTGAATGCATCTTTATTAGAAGAACTGGCCTCTGTCTCTTTCATTATTATTGAAAATCTCACTAGTGTTCTGCTCTGCTGGCTGCCTTAGAGACATCTCTTTTACATCTGAACTTGTGCTAGGATTATCCCTATGTTTTTTTCCTCAATCCTTGTACCATTACACATAAGGCAGGTGTACATATAGGGAAAAAGCAAAGTTAAATAATTTGTTTGCCCTCCTTTCTGCCATAAGGACCTTGGAAAGTCATATCTGTTCTCCAAAGTTTAATTTTTTTCATCCGTAAATTAGAATGAGTTTGATTTTTTTCCTTGGCAAAGCAGTTTTGTTCCCTGGCTGAAAAAGAAGCAATAGTCATTAATTAGGTATTATGGAAATATTACAGTGTTTAATAGCAAGTACTCCTATGTGTACCAGACAGACAGATAGTTTGCTTGTACTTTATTTATTTGTAAAAAAAAGTATTGTGTTATGATTTCTAGAATCACCAAGTGAATCTGTTATTGACAAGTTTCTAACTTCATTGTATGATTTGAAAGCATCTTTTTTGTTTAGTGTTGTTACCCTGAGGGAAGTAGAGAAAAAAAGCAATAGAATAAGATTGACTGTAAATCACTGAGGACTCTCAGAGAGACAGATCTCTTGCACGGCTCTGCTATGGGGAAGACCACAGTGGTATTGTTTTATTATCTCTGCTTTCAAGATAACATGACATGAATACTAATATTAAGTGGCAACAAGATGAGAGCAAGAGACGGGGTGCAGGTATATAATAAGCAACAATAAAATGTACTTATGAGCTATTATTTCCGTCTTGTACAGAATAAATAAGACTAATCTATAAGCAATTAATTTTCTTTAAAAAAGTGTACATTCACATTGTAGCGCATTGATTCCAAATCCTTGAGATACTCCTAAACAAGACCATGTTTTTCATTAGACATTATAGTGTCCTGAAACTAGAAAATGACAATTTTTCTTTCAGATGAAATTTAAGCAGTAATGCAACAACAGTATACTTCAAACAATCTTAAATAAAAACCTCCAAAAAACTCAAACCCTTAAAATTCCAGCGTATGTCATAAATAGCAGGTGATGTGACAGGATAAGATCTATTATATAATATTGTTATTAAAATGATTATACAAATCAAAGTATTAATGGCAAAAAAACAAATTGAGTAAATAATGCTCAGAATTTATTTTTTATGAAATACCTTTTTTTTCCTCTCCAAAATACTGAAAGACTTAAGCAAAACAATTTACAGTAAACATAAGATAGTTTAGGTTGGAGTATCATCTGAAATATCACCTCTGGATCAGGTTGCTCAGGACCTTGTACAGACAAGCTGTACAGGTTGAGGAAACACATCTTCCTCAATCTTCTTTTATTTCATGTGTTCCTCCTGCTTCTTCATTACGTTAGTAATCCTCTATTAAGACTCTCTCCAGTATGTCAATCTTTCTTCTGAATTGGAGATCTCCAAACTGGAAACAACATTGCAGATGCAGCTTCAGAAGTGCTACATAGAGGGGAGAGCAATTGCTTCGCTTTGCTTGTTCACTACACTCTTTGAAATATAGACCAGTAGGTGGTTAGCCTTCAATTAAATAAACGCTCGTTTCTGACTCAACTTGGTGACAACCAGGACTATCAGATCCCTTTATACAAAAAGGCTTCCTATCCAGTCAGCATTTACTCACACTGTTGTATGATGTTACTGTATCCCAAGTATAGAGCTTTATGTTTGTATTAATTGAACTTCTTGAAGTTTCTGTCAGCTCATTCATCCGGCTTGTAGATGTCTCTGAATGACAGTTTAATATTATTCCCCAAGTTCACTTGCTTGTGCAAACTTCCTAAGTGTATTCTTTCTCACTGTCTAGGTCACTGATGAAGCTCTCAAACAGGATCAGCATTAATACCAAAGGAGTATTGCGTGAAGAGTAAGAGCTTGACTCACCTATCAGAGTCCTTCCTGGGGACTTTCATCAAAAGCAGTTTTGAAAACTCAAGGGTCTTAACTTTGTCTGTCAAAGTCCCTTTGGATGTAAATACATTACTTTGATAACACTAATATACTATAAAAATGCTAGCAATACTTATCCTGGGGATTCTGCACCATAGAGCAAAAAAGCAGAACAATTTTTACCAAGAAGGTCTTGATAGAGGAAGCAGAGTATAGACTGTCGACTGTTTCATTTTGGTCTTCAATCTGTTTCTCTCTGCTGCATCTTTTTCTCTCAGTCAGCTTGAGAAGAAGCAGAGTGAAAGCAATCAAAACTCTCAAAAGGCCTAAAATTCCAAGGAAACCAAAGGGGCACAAACCAGTAAGGCAAAAAGCAAAAAGCTAAAAAGTAAAAGCCCTGTCTCCCTCCCTGGAGTGACATTGAACATGATTTTGGTGGAGATTTGAGGATTAGTCATGTTTAGCGTGTATCTCTTTTTACCCATTTTCATTTTCAGGGCTGTCAAGGGGATATAACCTTTAATATTCATTTCACAATTAATAAAGCAGTTGTCTCACTCTGAGAACCTGTGGCCTTGCTGAAACAGTTTTGAAGCTGTTTTTCTGCTCAATTCCACAATTTACAGCCAAAATAGGTCCATCTTGCCTCCACAAGTTTTCCTCCCTTGGATGCTTGATCTCTCAGGCCTGTACCTCCCAGGTCAGAACAAGAGATAAGTAGGTACTATCAGTTTTAACCCTTTTTGTGTGATTCTCACAAGAAGCATCACCCAGAAATGATTTTGAATTGTTGCCTTCTTATGACCAGTTTTTCATCAGTCTGGTCAGTCTGAACTATCTTGTTATCCAAATTTTTAGGTCATTTCTCTGCAGTTATACTACAGGGATATTACAGGTGACCCCACTGCACTTAACCACTCAACCATTTGAATCAAGTAGAAGACAGGCATATTGAACAGGCATGATTTGCCCTTGCTGAATCCATGCTGGCTGTTTCCAGATACCTTTTTACGTGCAAATAGCTTCCAAAAGGTTTTGCTGAGTTTTCTTCACAGGCAGTCTGTATTGCCTTGGTTTCTCTTTTTATTTTAGAAGATCGCATAATAATAACCTTTTTCTAGGCTACAGGGAACTTCTTTGACAGGTACAACCTTGTAAAGATGACAGAGGGGAGCCCTGATATAGCATCTGCCACATCTCTCAGTATTTTGCACATCTTTAATCTGTCCCCATTGTATGTTTACATAGTTTTTTAACATGGTTCCTAACTTGATATTTTTCTGCTCTTAAGTTGTAATTCATTTAGTCAGACATGGGAGGCCTGACAGTACATTGCAAGTACAAACTGACACAAATTAGAAAATTAGTATCTTTGCCTTCCAGTTTTCTATCATCAGCACATCACTTGCCTCACTAATAGCAAGCCTACATCATCTTTGGTTTCTGTTCTTGTTGCCAATGTACTTTCAGAAACCTGTCCTATATCCTTTCACATTGTACAGTTTCAACTACAACTGAGCTTTAGTTTACCTAATTTCCTACTTCTATCTGTGCACTTCATGTAATGTTTCTATTTTCCTTCTATCAGTCAATCTTTGCTTCCACTTTCTATGTGCTTCTTATTTGTATTTGAGTTGAGTTATGAGTTTTTTATCCATGTTGGCCTTATGCCAAACCAGCCTGACTTCAGTACAATGGGATGGCTTATCCTTGTGCTTTGAAGAGTTTGTCCTTGAAGATAACCAGCTCTCTTGGGTTTTGGGGTTTTGTGTTTTTTTTTTTTTTCTTTTTTCCCTTTGAGGCAGCACCCAAAGGATTCTTTCTTCCAATTCTCTAAGCAAGTAGAAGTCTGGTCTTCTGAATCCCTGGTCTTTGTTATGCTCACTCTCCTCCTCATTGTCCAGAGGATACTTAATAACATTATTTCATGGTCCCTAGAGTGAAGGCTGCTGTTGACCAATCACATTATTCACTTTGATTCAAATGTATCAAGTCTGGATTATTTGACCTCCCAACTTCTGGCCATACAGCATCTGCATCAAAATATTTTCCTTGATGCACTCTGAAAGTCTTCTGGTTTGCATCCATCCAACCATGTTGCCATTCAAGTGCATGATAGGGCAGTTAAAGTCCTCCAAGATAACCTCACATTGCAATCACGAGCATTCCTCATGGTTTTTTTTAATTATTTCATCAACTGTTTGATTAGGTTAATATCCCAAGCCTGCTGTTACATTGTCCCTGGATACATCTTCTCAAATCTGGTCTCAAAAGCATCAGAATAGCCTGTCGTATATTCTGTAGCAAAGCTACATACATTTAGTTAACTTCTTGATATGAAGCAGAACATCTCTTTTTTTATTATCTGCCTATTTTTCCAGTATGAACCCATCATAATAAGCCACAAATTCCAATACAACATGACTGTAAAGTTAGTAAGATTTCCAATAATGTTAGAATTAACTTTGTTCTTAAATTATCTTTCTGCTACAAAATCTGTTTGTCTATTTTACTCTCTTATTTTCCACCTTATTACATTTCCCTTGGAACTCTGCATTTTCTGGGAATAAGAAGTCAATTTTTATCTCTCAAGCTGAATCCAACACAATTCCATTATGAAACTCCCTGAGAATAAGTGTATAGTTTCTGTAAATTTTTCACATTTGAGATTTTCTTTTTGCCTGTTCACATATTCACATTATGAGACATATCTGCCTTAACAACAGTATGCTACAATACAAAGCTCTCTTTTTGCTACAAGTTATCAGCAAAAGTGCATTGTTTCCTATTTTCCTGCATTCATGCTTACGTTTTACAGAATCACAATCTTAAGGGTTGAAAGAGACCTCAAAAGGAAAGACTTGCTCATTTTAACTTTATGTTTATGCATAAAGTCAGCAATTAGCTAAAATTCCATAACTTCACATTACTTAATTTTGTGTTTATTATCTGTGAGAATATCAATGTGAACATACACACACTCCCTGCCCTGAAGTCTGTGAAAACTTCAAACTGAAGCCTCTGTGAGAAAATGTCTATTTCTTGTCCAGAATTAGTTAATGGCTATAGTCATCTTTGCATGTTTTTGATACATCCAAATTGCAATTTCCAAAGCAACTTCTCAGTATCATTCATCAATCATCATGTCTAGGGGACCATTGCAATCAACAATTTGGATGTGATCAACATCCAGAAGAGTTTTTAAAGAGTAAAAAGCTTTAAAAGTATCAACATAGACTAGTTTGTGCCAGTTGGCCTCAGGGACAGATAATGACCATGTACATATTTACTTCCCTAGTATACGGACACAGAACTGATGATTCCTAATTATTTATCACTCGTATTGTGTCCTAATTTATAAATATATATATATATATATATACTGTGAAAACTTTAAAGATTGCATATTTTACAAATACAGTGTGGGAATTCAATTAATATCCATGTGAGAGGACTCATTCGCAAGTAGAAAAACACAACATAAATACAAATAAATCATGATGACACTGCAGATGAATTAATTGTCCTCAGTACTTCTCTGTCACAGTGATTTACAAGGCTTCCTCTTTTAGCCTTAGGTTTAGGAACATCTTATTTTTAGTCAGTTTGGAAATGTAACTTTATTTTGAGAATTAATTGAAACTGTATTATAAAACTGCATTTTAAAATTACTTGTCCTATGATGTACTGATCGATGTGATGGAGAGGTTTTATTGCCCTGATGTTAGCACTCATTGAAAGATTATTAACTGGATTTAGGACACTTCTCAACTATTCAGATTACAGCTATCATCCACGTCATTACATATTTTCCTTTTGTCAATTTTAATGTTTCCATTCAATTTATGAAACTCTACAGACTGCCACACTTTATAAATTTAGTATATTCAGAATCTGTCCTTTCCTTAAATAAAAAATGCTTGAAGTTAGACTAGTGGTTAACATGACTGAAATGAATTTAAAAGTAACAGAACTGGTGTGTTATGTTTTTATTTTAATTAGAAACGTGTTGAAGTAGATACTAGACAGGTCTCCACAAACGAGTAAAATTAATTTCTGGCTTCTCTCTTCCGAGATATATGGATGCAGAACTTTAGTGTGAAATTGTACACATCTAAGATAGTGCATTTCTTATTTTATTTCTCATTTCTACTCAACACTAATGCCATTTTGGTTTGGAGTTTTTGTGGTTTTTTTGCTTTCTATGGCTGTTATACCCTATAACTAGTTTGAGAATTCTTTAGTAGCTGTGTTCACTGGATCATTGGAGGAACAGTAACAATTATCCTTTTATTACCTTAACCTCTTTTCATCTCCTGTCTTAAGGTAAAGGTGAAACAAATATGAGTTTTCCATACACATAAATTGTGTGATGCAGATAGGCAATGTAGGATTTCCTGAAAATGACACAGAAGATGGATAAATATCAGCCTGAGAAACAAAAGTTCATATTCTGACCTATCTTGACTTGGGCATCTAACAGTTCAATGTCTAACAAATTTTTTTTTGTGTAGAATTTGCACTCAGTAGAATCATAGAATCATTTCATCTGGAAGAGACCTTTAAGGTCATCATGTCCAGCCTTTGTCCTAGCCCTATCAACCATTAGACCATTTCCCTAAGTGCAACATCCAACCATCTCTTACACACTTCCAGTGACGGTGATTCCACCACCTCCCTGAGCAATAAGTCACTATTAACCACCTCCAATAGGTAATTAATATCATATTAGGATGTACAATAAAAATTGCATGAATTGACCTCTGGAAGTGGCTATTTTTTCTGTTAAGACAGGAAAGAAGATTTAAAATTATTACACTACAGATGTCTAATTTTTAGATATACAAGCAAGTAAAAGATAGGGGAGCTCAGGTTATTTTCTCCTGTTCACTGGAGATAAAAGGGGAGTCTGCAATGGAAAAATCAGCCAAGTGAATTCCTGGCTGAGAGACTGGTGCTGACAGGAAGATTTTGGATTCTTTGACAACAGATCCTTGGCGACTACACCTTGATAGGACAGGATGGAATTCATAGAATCATAGAATGGTAGGGATTGGAAGGGATCTTTAGAGATCATTTAGTTCAACTCCCCTGTAGAAGCAGGTTCACCTAGATCAGGTCACATAGGAACATGACCAGACGGATTGTGAAGATCTCCAAGGAAGGGGACTCCATAACTACTCTGAGCAGCCTGTTGTGCTGCTGAACCTGGTACTGACAAATACGGAGGGTCTGATTGGTCATCTGAAGGTTGGAGGCAACCTCATCTGCTGTGACCATGAGATGATAGATTTCCTGTGTGGAAGAGACAGAACACAAGCAGGACTGTGACCCTGGGTTTCGGATGAGTTGACTTTGGCGTTTTCAAAGATCTACTTGGACGGATCTCATGAGATATGATTCTAGAAGATAGAAGTGCCCATGACAGCTGGTCAATCTTCAAGCACCACTTCCTTCAAGCCCAGGATCAGTGTGTCCTAATGCACAAGAAAGGAGGAAAAGGAGGTAGGAGGCTTCCATGGATGAGCAAGAATCTGCTGGGACAACTCAGGCAGAAAGCAGCCACCTATGAGAGGTGGAAACAGGGGCTGGTTTCTTGGGAAGAGTATAGGAACATTGCCAACTAGAGGTGCAACTAGGAAGGCTAGAGCCCTTCTAGAATTAAATTTAGCCAGGGAAGTTGACAGTAATAAGACATTTTTCAATTGGTGTAGATTTAGTACCTAATTTCTTAAACATTGACATGTATTCTTGCAAAAATATTGTAATACAAAGATTTAAAATTATATCTTTATATTACTTTTTGAAAATGAAGATAAATATCCTTACTTGCTCTTTTGATTGACAGCAAAGTATCTCGATAAACATAAAACCAACTTGTCAATCACTTTTGTATGATTATTTTTCCTAACAACTTTAGTATATGTTAAATCTGCCCAATAGAAGAATAATTTCTCGCAATGTGGTGTGAAGTGCATTTTCCATGTGTCAAACGTGAGAAAACTCTTAGCAGCATAAGAAATGATTGGTTAGTGAAAGGATAGTATGCACTTCTTTAAAAAAGGGCCTTGAACATCAACAGTTATCAGGAACATTCAGACTTAGAATCAGTATTATTCTTACTCTGTGGCCTGAAAGGATAGTTTCCTTTAACAAGTTGAGGAATATAGATTTTCTTTTGCTTTATACCTGTACCTCAATTTCTTACCTCATTCTTCACCTATATGTCTGCAGCATAGAAATGAGGCTGACAGCATTTTACATTAGGACAGTGAAAACAAAAAAACCCACTAGAAATCCATTAGATAGAGATATCACAGTATGACAACAGTAAGAAGAATAATATGAATTTCATATGTCATACATTCCACTTTCCACATGTCATACAAGCAGTTTCACACTGAGAAGATCCAACAATGTATATCAGAGGTGTGAAGAGACGATTTTACCTCTAGAGTCCACAATGTCATAAAAATATATGGAGACATACAGTTGTCTATATTATAATTGATAACATAGGTAGGAAAACCTGTCCTAATGAAGCCACTTGTGACTATAGAGGTAGTGTTTGTGTATATTTTTGGCACTGAACTCTTAAATTAGGACTTTGCAGTTGTCTGGTGAATCAATATTGGTAAATTTGTAAAGTGCACAAACTGTCAAATGTGGAGAGGACGTTCCATGTGTGAGTATTTTGGTTAGTGGGGCTTCTTCAGATTCACCATCACAAATTACGGTGATTACTTCCACTCCCTGAGACAGAAACATAAACAAAAACATTCTAATTTTGATTCAAAATGTGTTAGTTTTTGGAAACAATCTCATTTCCTATGTCTCCTGTTCAGTAAAATTTACATTATTTAAAGAAAGTGGATTAACATCTACTTGAGGCACGGAAAGTTTTTCCTCTATTTTCTCCCAAGTACTCAAAATTAAAAAGATTTGCATTCAACTCACTGCTATTAATTAGGCATCTGAGAGCATACTAAATAAAGTTTGTTGCTTTTTAGCCATGAGGTTACTGGAAAAAAATGCTACAGACAGCATTCATCCTTAACTTTCATACAAGGGTAGATCTGGCAATCATTTCACAGGAGCTACCACCAAATCAGGCTCCTGCAGGAGAGAATATGGAAAACTTGTGGTCTGCTGTAGGATTTAGGATAACTTAACACTGCAATTCAGGCAATTTCCATTTCCAATGTTAAACATTTGAAATGTTTTACTGGTGAACATTCATTGTTTAAAAGACATTCTGAAGATATCAAGACTATTGCAGGTTGATGCTGTGGGCTGATTTTGGCTGATTGCCAGACCCTCACCCAAGTCCTTTCTCATTCCCCATCCTCAACAGGACAGTAAAATAAAGTAAGATGGAAAAGCTCATGGACTGACACAAAAGCAATTTAATAAGAGAAGCAAAAGCTGTGTGCAGGACCAAAGCAAAATGGAGTTTGTTCATCACTCATTGGATAGTAACTCAGCACTGAAAAGGAGCAATGAGAACCAAGATCAAATCCAGCACTGCATGAAGAGTAGAAACTGAGCACAGAACAACGGCAAGATCCAGGGCTTGAAATGGGTACTGGAAGCAGGGCTTTCCAAAAGGAAACGGACCAGTTTATGCACTAATATGCAACTGGAAGTACTCTGCTCCACCCAGGTCAGATAAAACCCTCCTATTGAATCACTTCCTATTGAATACTATTGAATTCACCTGCTGAATCACTTCCTTGATCCCTGAGATTTACATGTTGGTAGCATTATTAGCGACCTTGCTTTGAACGATTTTGTCATCTACAGCTACTGAAGTTAATGGGATTGTTTATATGCCCTAAAGCATTACTGTTGAGAATCAGCATCTTAAATGATAAATTGTATTGATTAAATGAGAAGTGATGACATACATCATTGCAGAGGAATTTCTCATGATCATTCTCCCAGTGCAAACTGTCATCTCCAAATGTTACAGTAATATCTGTTCATTAAAAAAACCACTGATGGTTTATCCAGAATTTATTAACATTAGTTATTTTTTTAAGTTATGATAAGAAAATGGTGTTTCTTTTCTCTTCAAAACAGAAGTCTATGCTTATACAAATGCTTCCTCTGAAAAATTAGAAATTTTCCCAAGGATTTCCCTGGATTCTGCAAAAGTTCATCTAAGAACTAATAATCAATGAAGCTTATACACATGAAACTCTCCAAAGGATTTGATAAAGAAATAAGACATTCCCATTTGCCTGGCACTGGAAGAGGCTTAGAAAAGGAACTCTAAAGCAGTGTGATTTCCACTGAGATCAAGGGCAAGGGTAATATTTAAGTATTAGCAAATTAACAACTACATGGTAAGTTTAAGACAGTTTTAATTGTAGTTTGCTTCTTTCATCTTTTTTTTTTTTTTTCCCTTTACTTTTCTTTTTTTTTTTTCTTTTTCTCCCTAGCTTTGCAGTTTGGAAAGCTTAATCCTAATTTCTCAGCAGCCGACAAGATGGAGTGAAAAAGTAAGCAGAATGACAATAGTTGCTAAAGCAGACAATACAGCTAAAAATGTGATGCATACTGGCTAAAATTCTAGACAATGTTTTTAATTCCTTTTTTTTTTTTTTTCTGGACTGAGAGAACCATTAGGTCTTCCTATGAACAGTGTAAGAATGTGACATGTAATGTACAGAACTCATCATATTTGATTCATTTGACAGTATAAACAAGTAAAATGATTGAGTCCGAGATCCTTGCTAAAACTTGAAATGTAAACATTTTAAATTAATAATCACAGGTATTTTTCAGAGGAAGAAAAGGAAAAAAGAAATAACTAAGCTGAAACTTCCCAAAAGTATCAATGTTGTTTTTTTCTTTCTCCATGGTGAACAGGCATATTGCTTTTTAAAGTCCATTCAGATGCAAATTTCTTAGAAAATAATCACTATATAATTTATTTTTTAGAAAATATTGACCGTATATGTTCGAATTGAGATAGATTCTCATAACTTTACCGTAAAATCAAAAACATTACATTAACTATATGTATGATATAAACTATACACTGTATATAAACAAAGCACTGGATAAATTAGCATATACATTTACTTTAAGGTGTTGCCTGCACAGCATTGAAATTATTTTATTTCTCAATCTTAGTGAACAACCACTCTAGCTGTAGCATTACCATATGAAGTAAAATGTTTACAGCTCCATCCAAGCTCTCTTTTTTAAAAATAAATAATATACTCTTTATTTTTCCTATATATATATATTTTAAGTAATTTACTTTGACATTTGGTATAAGAATTGATAATTTTTAGCTGTTTCTTTGCTCCCATATTTCTCTTCATTCAACTTTTATTTGATCAACTATCATGAAACTGATACTTCATTTGGATACAAGATTTTGATAAAAATTGCAAATTTTCATAGAGCTAAATCTGGAATGCAGAAGCCATACCCACTTAAAGTAAGATTACCTATACACCTTCCTCTCCAGCTTTCAGATATATGTATAAAAAATAGTTTCTTTTACTGATTGCTCCACAACTGATTTTCTGAAATTGTAATACTGTTCTCTTACCTTTCATAAATACTAATACACAACAAGCAACAGTAAACAAAAAAACCTCAAAATTTTATAAACTAAAAAAAATTATTTATCCTGAAGCTTAAAATGGAAGGAAGATGAGATTAAATTATGTCTACAAAATACAATTTTCAAGTCTTACAGTCTAAAAGTGTATTGATTGATTTTTAAAAACACACAGCAGAATGGGAAAAATATGCAAACCACTTTCAGTCAAATATATTTTAAGAAACTTCCAAAGTGCATAAACATCAAGTGGTCTTTCTGCTGGTAAGCCATTTCACTAAATAGTTTCCCTCCCTTGTCTCTATCACTCATCCCTGGTAAAATATCTTGACAAAATTGTTGAGCTAAGGGTCACACAGTTGATTAAGGGACTGGAGCATGTAACATACAAGGAGAGGTTAAGAAAACGGGGACTATTTAGAGTGGAGAAGGTAAAGCCCAGGAGGATCTTATTAATGTTTGTAAATGACTGAGAGGGGCAATAAAGAAAGTATGGACAGGCTCTTCTCATTGCCCATTTGTGGGACAAGAGGCAATGTCAAAAAAATGGATTTTAAATTAATTTTTTTTACATTTAAATGGAACGAATGACATTCCATTTAAATGTAAGAAGACAATTATTTTTTTACTGTTAGGACAGTCAAACACTGGAAGAGGTTTTCCAGAGAGGCTGTGGAGGTCTCCATCCTTGTAGATATTCAAAACAAGTCTGGACGTGGTCCTTTTGTGGTTGACTCCTCTTTCACAAGGGACTTGGACTAGACAGAAGTGCCTTCTAGCCTCTGTGCCTCTGTAATTCTATGTTTCTATAATTTGACAAATCTTGATGCTTGCCCTATTCAGTACCCCTTGTTCTGTTTATTTACTTGTTTGCTTGCTTGTTTAAAACATTTAGAAGATAAATTTTGCTCTGTACAAACATTTCAGAAGGAGTTTTAATTAATAGAAGTACAGAGACTGATGTGCAAATTAATATTCTTATATTTGATTACACATTCTTGAGTGTAATTATGGGGATTCACTTCGAAAGTGCTATTATACCCCACCATAATGTATATTCATGTCCACTAGCACAACTCCTCTTTCAAACCTTTGAGAAGATACAATCAGTCCAAATTTGAAAGAAAACAGCTCATCAGAAAAACATATTTCCTCTTTTTTCCCTTACACATGGAGTCCATCTTTATTATCAGAATCCAATCCTCAAACCTACAACTGTGTTAGTTATACAGCAAACTACAGTCTAGACATGTGCACTGCTAGCTTGCCTTCAGTTTAAAAGATCGCTTTCCATGTGCACTAAACACTGGCTCTTGTTTATCATGAGACAAAGGAGACCTTTCTTTATCACTGAGTGAAAATCTCTTAATTAATCTCCTAATTAATCTCTCAAGTCCAAAAGGGGATCCGAGCTGAAAATCAATAAAACTTTTCCAGAGTAACATTGAGCTAAACTGTTCTTGACTAAATCTTACTTTCAACTGGAATTTGACATGAAAGGAACTGAACTGAGGTCTAGTCCACCTAACATAGCATGAGGAAAATAAAACAGAAGAGTGGTGAGGAGGGTTGTAAATGTTTTGACAGCTGGTCTGTAAAAAAACACATATATCTTACTAACTTAGTAAATAGAACAGCTGTATTTAAGTAACGTATTTAAGTAAATAGGTCTGTGATAGACTAAGAGACACACTATTAAACTGCCTTGAGATTCCTGTGCTGCTGTGCAAAAGATCAAAATACAGTAATATATTACATCTGTGGGAATCTCCGAAGTCCAAACGAAAACAACAGGTTTGGTGATCCTCTAGCATGGATCGAGCTCTACAATGCCCTGCATCCCCACTTGTGTACCTCTGCCTGAGTGCTGCTTTGGGGATCTTCAATTGGGGAAGTAACAAAAATAAATTTACTCCTTAGATTTTATCCATACTTTTGTGGTTGTTCCCCTGCACCTGGTCTGTGTCAGTTCACACATATGGACACCTAATGAATGACTGCATTTTGTGTATGCTTTAAAACAGTCTGCCTAAAATTGATGTGTTAAAACCACAAGGTACATCAAGGTTGATTAAATGGGAATGAACTAGCTTTTTCTGTGGAGGTGAAAACTTTGTTCCCTACCCTCAACAGTCATAGGTGAGGATTTTTTTTTATACTAAAACATCCCTTAATTTTGGATGCTTCCAAAAGGTATTTTGTGTTTGTTAAACCCTTTGTATGTGTATATTTGAGATGAGACTCACCTGAAGATTGATAATGAGTACTCAAAACAATTGCTTAAACATCAGCATATGTAATGCAACCTTAGCTTATCTGCACAGAAATGGCAGGTAGAGTGTCTATTAAGAAAGTATAAATAAAAACTTGTGTCATTCTGAACTATCAGAACTGGAGTCCAAGACAGTGTGCTCCTTCACTACACATTTATGTTTAGGCAACTTAATATATCCGAACTTTGCTCAGATGATCTGCTCTTCAAGCTGTACTAACTGTAATGGAAACATAGCTTACTGACACTGCAAGAAACTGAACAGGGATCTGAATCCCAGCTCATTGTGTGTTATAACTAAACTTTAGTGAATAAATGGCCTAACATAAAATTTTACATCATGGAGTCACAGTAACACTGTCAGGCATGACCCAAGCACTTAAACTTTACCAGATCCCTGCAAAAATGAACAACGTAATCCTTTGGATGTTATTCTTTGGGCTGAAAATATTTCAGAAGAACTATAAAGTGTAACCTTTCAGAGAAATTGTTACTTCCTGAGTTTAAAAATGGCTTTGGAAAAAGAGTTGACACACTTCTAATAAATAAATAAGTAAATAGGCACAGTTACTTTCTCATATCTAGCTATGAGGCTATTCTGCAAACACTGGGAATGACTCTAAGGAAAGTAATATGAGTGATCACAGTCCAATAAAACCTGAGTGAGTAAATTAAAATCAATCTTCAGCAAATCTCAAGGAAGAGACCTATGTGGTTTTGAACAAGTTTACAATTTATGCAAAGCTTTAGAAACAAGGGATTGTTAATATTTTGGAAAGCTATGTGTAGAAATGACATCAACTGCCAGGAAAAGGTGAAAAAAGGGAAATTTGAAAAATTTATTGTGGATAACTTTAATTCATCTATTAGGTACAGTCAAAATCATCTTATATGCATGTATCCTTGTAATAAACAAAACTTTGTATAATAATTGCACACAAGCTAATGAAATATGTAAAGAGGCACAGTAATAGAAAGCCTAGTTTGAATCACTTGTGCTTTTTAATTTCATAAATTACAATCTACACATTCATCTTGAGTGTCAGGGTACCTACATTGGTAATACTCCATCATTGAATTAAGATGTCTCCGTTAAACCTCAGGATAGTCTTTTCAGTGTCTGGAATGAGAAACGATTTCATAACAGTTAGTAAAAGTAGCCCCTGTAAGGTAGTTGTAGAAGAATTGACTAGAATGTATCATAGTGTTACCCACGGTCATTCATGTATTTAACTGTAAAAGTAAATTACAGAGATAGATATGTTTTCTTATATTCACACATCCCTGAACTGTATGTCTTAGTACAACATTGCTTATTGTCAAAAAAGTATTATTTGCTCTTTCACTTAAAGGCTTTGTTTAAAAGGGCATAGTTGATAGTGTCTCAAACCATAAAAATATCAAAATGCTTCTGAAACATATTTGTTATTGTGCATTTAAGAGGGAAATAATAATTTGCCTTCTTGATTGACTTCAAGAAAGCAATTACACTGAATATTTGAAAATGTAAGAAGTATACTACAATTAGGTAGTTTGAAACTCTCTTCACAAAAGATTATAATTTGCATCTGATGATGTTAATGTTAACTTCCAGACAACTATATATTACTTAATCAAAAATGGCAATGAATGTTCTCTTCTAACTGCTATTCAGGTCATTTACTACATAGAAGCAGAAAAAAAAAATCTGTCATTCGAACCTCCAAGTTGTGATAATCTACACCACAGCCAGAATGTGATCATGCTCCTTCCTTCCTTCCTTCCTTCCTTCCTTCCTTCCTTCCTTCCTTCCTTCCTGTCCTTCCTTCCCATGCTTGAGATGGAGATGAAAAGCAGATGAAAGCATAATTCTGACCTTAGCAAAAGTTCAGAAACCTTTTTTAAAACTTTAGGTAAACTTAAATAAACTTCTTCCTTAAAACAAAAAATATTATTTCTAAGCCTGAGTTAGTCTCTGCCAGCTTCCTTCACAGTCAGTTGAAAGAAGCAGTTACTTTTAGAGAGCAATTCATCTCAAGAGACAGAAAACTACAGTAGGTCATATGGATTACCTTTAAGGATGCTCCATTACACAGTCCTGTGGCTATGAAGGGAAACTGGAAAGTTGTCTTAGATGGCTAGATGGCTAAAGTTAAGTAAGATTAATCCTACTCTTAGCACCTAATGTTTTGTATGCTTCCCACATAATTTCAAAGCATAAGACAGCAAGCATAGCCTCAACATGTTGACTACAATCTGTGCTTTTTCTGACACTGATCTAATTTTCAGATGTCTATGCTATTTATTAAGTAAAAGTGAGTGATTTCAATTATTTAAAGACAAAAGAATTAGAGTAGCAAACCACAAAAATTTACCTTCATGCCTCTCCAGAGCGCACCATATACTAGATCTGCCTTAGCAACAGAAGCATAAATTTGTTGAGTTGCAGCTCTGACCTGTGTTGGTAAGAGAAATATATGACTGTCACTCTCTTTAATTCACCTTAGTTAGAGAGTTCCTTCCCTTGATATGAGAATTTTAATAAGGAGACAATAGGATGGAAAACCAGAAATAATTTTAAAATAAAAGAGAGTAGTTAATAAATTCAGAGTGGACAAAAACAGAGTAGTAGTGAACCTGTGACTTTGTTTTTAATGACTTGCTGCAAATTTAAATAAGAGTTTAATGTATACCCTTCAAATAAAATGCCTAGTGAATAAGTTGCTGTGAGATGTTGCTTACCCTTGCATTTTTTTTCTGTTTCTTAGACTGATTAGAGGAAATTCTTTAATGCTTAAGGTATCTCAATGAGTAAAGTGTACTGTATATCACTAATATTTTGAGATCACTACTAGAAAGAATTCTACAAGAAGCAAATATAATTCCCTTTTAAAATGCAAGACTGATTTGCTGACCATAAGAGATATTACTAGAAAGCACTGCGTTGCATGTAATATGTCAGAGGGTTGCCCAAGCACCTACTGCATGAACAGAAAGAATATTGAACATTTTCCTTGTGTGGATGTAGATAAAAAATGCATGACATTTGGAAATTCATCCAGTTTATGGAAAGCTAGTGTCAAATTTAACTATAAAGTGTTCTTGCTTCATCATAATTTTCTTCACCCAAACTTTGAAAATGGTCACAGCTTCTAAGAAAAAAACAAAAAGGAGAAACTTCAAACACAATGGTTACTCTTTTTTGATGGAATATAGTGCATTCCAAAACAAGTTCTCCTGACTCTCTCTCTCTTTGTATACGTTAGGACCCTAAAGGCACTTATTGCTTCAGCCCGGTCTCATCAAGGACCTTCCCACACCCTACCTATGGACCCAAGAACCTCATTTCTGCTCAGCCCAGGGTCATTATCTCCTGCATCACTAATGTCACAGGAATGTGGGCCTCCATCTGTGCAACAGCCTTTCCCTACTTCATCATGGAAACCTTTGATCGAAACTCCAGCCTATGGGCTGAGTTCCTGGTTTGATCTCAGCCCACACTGTCACTATGGACTTACCTGACTACCACAAGACTTGATCCTAGTTCTGACCTATGGATTGACTTTCCAATTTGCCTCACACCTGCCTCATGACTAAGAGATATCTTTACGATGGAGACTCTTGGTTAGCTCTGCCAGCCTTGTCTTGCTCATCTAGTTGGGTCCTGTAGGACAGGGCCTGCTGGCCCTGAGATTTCCCCATGGATACCTAGTTCGTCTTCTCGGACAGTATATCAACAGTACTTACACTCACTCCTTGTCATATTAGGATGAAAGAAGTTTGTGTTGGCTTTCAAGATACATTGAAAAAACTAGATTTACTTTGCAACCTTGTAGGGATGACAATTGGAAATTCAAAATAATATAACCCTAAGAGTTGCGGAGGAGCATTTAACAGAAAACACACAAGTGAAATGATGTAAAAAGTGTTAGACAGTCCAGTTATACTTTTTTTTTTTTAAATGGACAAATGGATAAATAAAGGACAACTTTCAAACAGTCATGTGTTCCTTGGAAATCTTGTTCCAGTGTCACACATTAATACATCAAGAACAGTTGTTTATACTCCAGATGGAAATCCATAAACATCATAAAACCAAATCCAAGGTGCAAATAAACAGTGTTAACAGTGTCATGTTCCAAGACATATTGACTTTATTCAAAACTCAGAGAAAAATAGGACCAGAAGTAGTCCAATTTTCCGGAGTCGCGGTCGCTGGTCCAGAGCGGTCGCGTCCCGGGTGGTGAGCACCTGTACAAAACTAGGCAAAACCACGACATCAGTTGGTGCCCAACGTGGAGCCCGCGAGGTTGAAATAGAACAGAGTGGGTTTAAACAAAATCCTTGTGTATTAATGTCGTGGTTTTGCCCAGCCGGAGCAAAGGGGAAGAAAATCGCGACTCCTCCCCCTCCCCCTCTCGACGGAATGCGGAGAGATCGGAGAGGGAGGGAAAAAAAGTAAAAGAGCCCACGTAAGTTGAAATAAGAACAGTTTACTGGGGAAATTGAAGAGGAACGACTATAACAAAGATAAGGGGATAACACAAAGAAAACTGGTGAGTGATGCAGTTTCTCACCACCCAGGACCCGATGTGAGCGACCGCTCCGGACCAGCGACCGAGAGCCCGCGCCCCCAGAAGAGAGCTTCTTGCGGCCAGCCCCCACCTGTACTCTGGGCATGACGGTTAGGATGGTATCGAATACCTGCTGGCCAGCCTGGGTCAGCTATTCAGGCTGTGCCCTTTCCTGGTTCCTCACAGGAATTAACTCTATCCTAGCTCAAACCAGGACACAGTATCTGCCTCAACTATTGAGATCTATTTGACTGTGTGCATCATTTTTATGGCTTAACAGTTTTTAAAGATTTCTGTTTCCTATTCCCCTGGCAAAGGTGTATTTATTTCTACGATCCAACCTATTATAATGTTAGTCATAGCATATAGCAAAGTTTCTACGGGGAATAAAGCACTAATTTAAGATTGTGTCACAATATTATATTCTAGACATGTAAATTTATTGTTTCTGTGTTATTTTTTAACTACTTTAGCAATCTCATCTAAAGAAACATAAGGACATCCTGCACTTTCTCCTTTTAGAAAATACAGAGAGAATTGATCCAGGTCATAAAAGTCAGTACATTTAGAACATTAACCAAGAAAACAATTCTTGGAGATTTATATATTAATGTGTGTACTACTAAGCACTGAAAACCGTGAACTTTTTTTTTTATCCTGTTTATAAGATTGCTGTGAGGTTAAACAGAATGAAGTTGACATATCTGTAATCTCCAGTGGGTCTACTAATCCCTCCCACTACTGCTGTCCAAACATTAACCTGTGACATGATTTGAGGTACAGCTCTTGTCAATGCCAAATGTCTGGCAGATACAATGCATATATTCTTTAAAGATGAACAGACGTTTTCAAAGTTTAATACAAAACCTGCAGCATTTGTATTTATACTCCTTATGTTAATGTGGACAATCTTTTGACTCACAATGCTGAGCTCAAATACATTTTCTTCTGAGCTCCTAAATTCCTAAAAGATATTGGCCATCCTGACAAATTACATATTTAATATGATAGACAAAAGGAGTTTACTAGGATATGCTGATTTTTAAAAGCATTTGACTACGTAAATCAGGTTTTCTGGTTTTGAGACTAACGTAATATGAGACAACTGATAAAACATTACCATATCTTTTTTTCTACTAGAATATGAAAGTAATTGCTATAAACTATAAAATACATTTTTTAAACCCCAAGTGACTTCTTTTCTTCCACCATTCCCTTGATTTTATTGCTATTATTATTCAACAAAGTTGGGAGTGGAACAGAAATTCTGTCTGAGATGCAGCAAACCATTCTCCTTCAAATCTATGGCTGAATGGCTTCTTCAAATCTTGTCTGAATGACAGAGCTCAGAGGGTAGTGATCAATGGCACAGAATTGAGTTGGAGGCATATGGCCAGTGGAGTTCCACAGGGATTGATTCTGGGGCCAGTCTTGTTCAACATCTTCATCAACAACCTGGATGAGGGGACAGAGCGTACCCTCAGCAAGTTGGCTGGTGACACTAAACTGGGAGGACTGGCTGATTCCCCAGAAGGCTGTGCTGCCATTCAGTGGGATCTCAACCGGCTTGAGAGTTCTGCAAAGAGGAACCTCATGAGGTTCTGTACAAGGACAAGTGCAGAGTCCTGCACCTGGGAAGGAACAACCCCATGCACCAGTACAGGCTGGGGGTCAAACTTCTGAAGAGCAGCTCTGCAGAGAGAGACCCAGGAGTCCTGATTCATAATAAGCTAAACATGAGCCAGCAATGTGCCCTTGTGGCCAAGAAGGCCAATGGCATCCTGGGATGCATCAAGAAGAGTGTGGCCAGCAGGTCAAGGGAGGTTCTTCTCCCTCTCTACTCTGCCCTGATGAGGCCTCATCTGGAGTCCTGTGTCCAGTTCTGGGCTTCTCAGCTCAAGAGGGACAGGGAAGTGCTGGAGAGAGCCCAGTTCAGGGCCACAAAGATGATCAGGGGAATAGAACATCTTTCATATGAGGAAAGGCTGCGAGAACTGGGGCTGTTTAGTCTAGAGAAGAGGAGACTGAGGGGTGATCTTATTAACATTTATAAATATCTAAAGCGTGGGTGTCAGGATGTTGGGACATCCCTTTTTTCTATAGTAGCTAGCGACAGGACAAGGGGTAATGGGATGAAGCTGGAACACAAAAAGTTCCACTTAAACATAAAACAAAACTATTTTACTGTGAGGGTGATGGAGCAGTGGAACAGGCTGCCCAGAGGGGTTGTGGAGTCTCCTTCATTGGAGGTCTTCAAGACCCACCTGGACATGTTCCTATGTGACCTGATCTAGGTTGACCCGCTTCTGCAGGGGAGTTGGACTAGATGATCTCTAAAGGTCCCTTCCAACCCCTACCATTCTATGATTCTATGATTCTGTGAAATCTGAAATATGATGGGGATGAAACTGAAGAGGAAAGAACTCAATACAGTGTGCCTCCCAGACTTCTGCTCAACTATTAAAAGTCTATACTCAAAAAAAGTCATGATCCTCAGTAGTAGATGCAGTGAATGATCTAAAGAAAGGGAGTTCCTATATAAAAATACAATACATAGGCAGTATCATACTCAGGGGAGAAATACTGAAGACAATGAAGGAATAGATGTTGGTGAGCTGTAGTTGAAGATATAAAATAAGATTGCATAAAGTGTGTGATCTCATTTCTATAACTTACCTTCATGACTTGTGCTAGGAAGTAAGCTTGCAAGCTGCCAAAAAATATATCTTTGTATGTGGAGATTAAATTGTTTTACTATCAGAGACTGAAACTAATCAGAAGGGAAAAAAATTGCGAGTCCAGAGCAATGGCAGCACAATTGAGTTTTACTCTTCTCCCTGCCATTTTTTTTCATTGACTTTATAATTAAACCTTGAAGATTTTTCTACCTTATTTCTCCAGATTTTTTCAGAACAAAGAAAAGAGATAGACTTAAACTGTAAATTTCATCTGTCCCACTGCTTTTGCACTAGACTTGTTGGTTCATTTAGGCCAAAATGTTTTGATTGAATCATCTTAGGTTTGATGAACTTGCAGGAAATCTGAGTACAGAAACAATCTATATCTGGACCATGAAATCTGAATCTGTGGCATTTATGTAGGGGCTCCTGCTCTATGCAGGGGCAAAGGTTATTTTATAAATCATGTAGTCTGTACTGGAGTCTGTCTCTGCTTGGAACATTGTCAGCAACTTGTTAATGGGGCCATTCCACTGCTTGTGTTCTTCTGGAACACAACAGCTCGAAGAAACAAATATTAAAAATAGATTGCATCATAATTCCCTACATGAACATTTTTATTTTTCATCTCATGCATCTGATCTATGTAACCTGTTTATTGGACAACTTGACTGAGTACTTATCTAGATCTCAGAATGTTCATCCATGATTTCGGAATGCAGACTCCCGACTACAACTTCATCATTATTGTGGACACTGACTTTCTCTTCCTAGTAATTCTAATCCTGTCTTTTTCTAAAGCTCCTAATTTTCCTGCAGTCTAAATTAATAGACTGTGCAAAGTAAATTATAGATGCATTTATTATTTTGAGGAACATAACAACAAAAGTAAAGGAACATAGAGACTGAGAAAGGTTATCTTGCACCTTATACAGGAAAAAAATACAATGACGTATTAAATATACAACAACTGTCAATACAATAGAATACAATAGAGTAGAATACAATATAATACAATACAATGCAATACATTGACGATACAATGTCACAACACTTTATATTTTATTCTTTTTCCATAAAATAACTTTTTTTGTCCCTTTATCATCCCCCAAATCCCATTCATTTGTAGCAACATTCTTTCCATTCTAATTTCTCTAACAGCTTGTGGGAGATGTCTTTTATAATTTCTTGGACTTTTATCAAAGGAAGTCCTTTGTGGTTTGTTATTACTGTGTCAACTTAATATTTCATTTGATTTGACCTCTTTCTTTCCCCTTTGTAGAGTTATTGGGATGTCAGTGTATATACACTTAGAAGATTTGTGAAGACTACATATACCTGATCTGCCTAGTTCTTGATTAGACACATATTCCACATATTCTGTCCACTTCGTCTGGACAGAAAATAACACTAAATAACTAAACTAAGAAATACAGCATTTAATAATGTTGCTTTTCTAAAAAAATTTACTATTTTGTAAAGCTTAGGTTTATATTTAATTTCATTAAAATATCATCCCCCATTTCTTCCTATTCAATCTGGATGCAACAATATATCCTGTCATATTCTAAAATATAAGTGGTTCTGCTCAGAAAAAGATAAATAATTCTTTAAAACAGGAATTTACAATAGTGGAGGAAGGTCCTGAAGCCCAGAAAGCATCATATTTCTGTAATATACTAGTCAATTATATTGGTTAGCAGAATTCAGGGCAAAAAACCCAAAAAACTGAAAAACTACACTACACTACCATTTTGCCCATTAAGCACATTTGGCGTAGGTCAGTACCAGCTGTCCTTGGAGAAGATCCAACTTGTGCAGAAAATGGTGTTACAGGATGTAATGCTGTTTCAAGGTCCTTGAGAGAAAAAAAAAAAAAGGAAAAATTGCTCCTTCCACTCTCTCCTTATTTTTCAAAAAAAATCCCACTACAGGAATCTTTAGCTTCCCTTTCCCTTCATGTTTTAATATGAGAAAAACAGCAATTTCTTAATGATAATACTACTACCAGGGTCCATTATAGATGCTGTAAAAGGCAATCAGTCTACAGTACTGGGACACTTATTTCTGAAGACCCCTAAGACAATTAGTCTCAGCATCATCATATTTTTTTATGTCTCTTCTGACAACATAGGGGAAGCTTCATTTCATCTCACAGATCTGATGCTCATTACTGGTGTTAGTTTATTTATTATCTCTGTCTTATAAATCCCATAGTGATCCAAGCTAAGAACTATGGTATAAATGTCACTGAGCATATCATGAGTGGCCTGAAAGGATGGGAAGACAGGAATGTGTTACTGTTCATGGATTGTCATGGCTACCTTTAAGGACCTGCACTTCATAAACATCCAGTCCCAACATATTCAGAAAATCAGATCAGACACTCATGGCTGAAATTGGTGTTAAGTATCTGATACAAAGTAGTTTTTTTTCTAAGTTGTGACTGTCATGTTAAATCATATTGTACTGTCACATGATTATTCACAATGTAACTCAAGCAATAGAAAAAAATAATGAAGGACTGTAAGACACTTCATTCAGTACACAATCTAAACCCAAATTGTTTTTGTATTTACTCCCCAAAATCTGAAGATGTTGTATGTACTTTGAAAGGGGACAACTCTCCAGATTCCAAATTGCCCACTTATGTTGTTACTTCAAGGAAGGCAGGAAGGCAGGCAAACAGGAAGGGAAGGAGGGAGGAAGGGAAGGAGGGAGGTGGGAAGGAAGGAAGGAAGGAAGGAAAGAAGGAAGGAAGGAAGGAAGGAAGGAAGGAAGGAAGGAAGGAAGGAAGGAAGGACGGTGTGTGCTCCCATTCTTGGAACTATAAATCTCAGGAAAAATTTGGAAAGACATTTTAAGCCTTCAAGTGACTTAGATGCCTCTAAAATTTTTACTTATTTGTTTAACATTTACCTCAAGGCAACGTTATAAAATTGTGTGAAGTTTGCGTCTTCCCTTTTCCCCTCACCTTTTCAAAGAAACAGCTGCTAGTTTTTCGCAAACAGTAATTTGCTAAGGATTTAATGTAATTAATGTAAATCAGTAGTGTGATCACTTAAATATTTCTTAATTGAGAACATTGTTCTAGTATATGTATTGCTTAAAATATGTTGTTCTTGCTCTTCTGTCTCAACAATACTGTCCAATATATTCTTACCTGTATTGTCATCAGGTTTTAGATTTGGTCTCAAAGAGAAATTCTTCATCTATTTGAAAACTTATTGTCATCAATAGGTCTTCTTAGACTGTCTATTCTGCCTACAAATGTTGAACACATTCTAAAAACCTGATTATGTCTCAGGGAGGATAATGTAAAATAAAAATACATATATATATATGTATCATTTCCTGGGGGAGTCGTTAGCAGATTCTTCAAGAATCCTTTATATGCTATATGTTGTGCCATTACATCATAATAAAATACTACTTAAAAGACAAAAACACCTTCAGTGAATGCAAAGTACTCTTTCATCTCTCTTTTCACACAAATCTTGTTATTTTGGAGGAATTTCTTTACAAGTAAATTGCAAAGATTGAGAGTTAAAAAAAATGAAAGTTATCACTTCTGCAGATGGATTACAATGAGTAAAAGTTTGCATGCACTTTAGATAGTGAAAGAATGAAAAACCTTTAAAATGTCTAATTTTTTTCTAAATCAGACTTTTAGTCTCACTGTGTTTGCTTTATACTCAACCTCCACAGATTCTGGGCAGAATTCCAAACTACGTGATTTCAAACTTCTTCTAGAAGGGCATACTTCTCCCTCATTACTGACAAGAGATTTTTAGGTGAACAGTTGCTAACATCTTTTGGATAAACCAAGCATTTACAACTACTTTAACAATTTTGTTCTTCATAAAGTTCTCTATCATGAATGTTACTTAAACAAAATCTTGAAGCAGTTAAAAAACACTGAGATTCACAAAATTTAATTGTAGACTGGGAACAAACCTACTGGGGTTACTTGTCAATCTGCCAGTAGCTCTAGCACTGAATGATTACAACTGTCATTAATTACCAAAAGATCTGATTAGCAAATACTTCATTTGCAGTTAAAAATATATTCAAATGCGTTTTCAAAAAATATGAGGAAACCAATTACCAGAAGAAAAGTAAAAGAAATTTATTTCTTTAAAGATACAAAAGAGCATGACAATTGAATTGCCTGAAAGGGGAGGAGTAAGCTTCCACTGAGCAGTATTTAGGAGAAAACAACTTTAATCCTCGGTTTTCAGGAAATCAGATATAATTTTATATCCTGTTTGAAAAATGATGCATTATTCCTTAGCCTGGTATGAGGAATGCAGGAAAAATACATTTTCTATAAAGAAACAAGGAACTACCACAGTAATTCATTTTAATCTATTGTGTTAGAAAAAGTTTAAGTGTACTCTTGATCAATTCCTCCTTAAGCTAAAATATATATATTTTAAGGAGACATCTAATTTTAGTTGAAAAATTTCTATTGATATAAAATTCGCTATAGCCATAGATAGGTAAAGTCTGGATGGGATTAATACACTCTTATTTCTTTTTTTTTTTCTTTTTTTTTTTAATGTAAAAACTGTAGTCACAGAGCCTAAGATCAGAAAGGATATTTATTCTGAATTCTTTCATACCCATGAGCTTAACTTTCAAAATTATATTTAAGCCTTTTGAGTCAAATATCACAATAACCTAGGCATTTCAGAGCCATTTTCTCAAGTTCACAAGATGATTGTAGAAACATGTGGTTTATTATCCAAGCTACCCTGACTTCAAGAAGAGTTGGGTATCCAGGATCTTACATCCTTTCAATAAATTCGTGCTCTTCTTGGAGTAAAAGATTAAGCTAAAGACTCAGTAGGATTTTGAAGATATGTTTGTTGTGTAACACTTATCAACATTCCAAAATTAAGAAGAACATAGGAATCAGTGAGATCCTAGGGCCTTTATAAAATTTATATATAAATAGGACTATTCACAATAAATAAACACAGAAATCTGAATTTGTTATGTGTCTATAGATATGAAAATCTCTTAATCTAAGTTTCCAAATAAAATAAAAATTGTTTAGTGTGGTCTTTGTGTGCTACCACAATCAATTTTTGTCCATCTATTCAGTCTTCTTCCTGCCTTCACATTTTACATGCAAACACAATATTGTATATGTATATACGTATTTTTAACTATTGATCAGTAATTACTAAATCTGATAGGAAGGAAAAATCAGAAACAATTGCAATAGATGATTTTAGTTGAATAGAGAGCAGTTTAAATTACTGTATCTTATTCTTTATATATCCACTCTGAAGGAGAAACTAGTAGAGCTACACTATCATGTAGTCCATGTACACAGAAGCCAGATAACCACAGGCATATATATCATTTTAGACGTGCCACAAACATGCCATAGTTTATTGTTGAAAGTGACATATGTGGAATGTTAGTAGGAACAAGGCTGAGAGATTTTTAAAGTGAAATATGGAAGTGAAGGACATAGATGAGTAGAAAGGCAGGCTTCATTAACTCTACTGTATGTAGAAGTGCTTTGTGGAACAGACCTTATCTTTGAAACGTTCCCACAGCATAAATAGGAATAATAGATAATACTTATCACACATAAATAATAACAGTAAAAAAATCCCACTTCTGAGTTTTCCCATGATGAGAAAGACAGCTGTGAATTGAAGTGCAGGAGACAAAAAGTGAGAGAGCACTGTGTTAGTTGCATAATCTTGAAATAATGTGTTTATAGTAAGTGGAATATCTTTTAGTATGCGGACCTCTGGAGGAAGAAGATAATCAAGCATATTTAGAGAAACACCAGATGAGAACAGAGCAAAAAAGTGGATAAAGTGAACTAAAGTTGCTTATTTGATACTAGATCTCTGTTCTGCAAATTCAGATGTTCTCATAACAACTACAGAAATAAATATATAAATAAATGTATAATTTTATTGAAGAAATTAAGTACAATATGGATTTTTATGAGGCAATGTTGTGGTTTGGCCCAGCTAGCACAACAGCACCACGACAGTTTCTCGCTCGATGCCCCCATTCACCCCTACCCTCATTAAGATGGCGGAGGACCCAGCGAAATGGGAGTAAAAAGATAAGCAAGATTGTTGTGGATTGAGACAAGGGCAGGGAGGGCTCACTGCCAATTATGGTTCTGGGCAAACCAGACTCTAGTACTCGACTTAGAGAGGAAAGTAGGAAAGTTTATTCTACAAGAAACAGAACAGAATAAAAGCGAAAAGGGAGTAGGATGATGAGAAAATTACAACCAGCACTTTAAGATTTCCCTCCCCCATCCCTCCTTTCTTCCCGGGCCCAGCTCACTGCTCCCGATATCTCTACCTCCTCCCCCCGCAACAGCTCAGGGGGGCAGGGAGTGGGGGATGTGGTCAGTCTCTCACAGATGGGCTTTGCCGCTTCTGTCTTCTCAGATGAGGATGACTCCTGGCATTCTTCCCCTGCTCAAACACGGGGTTCCTCCCCCGGAACACAGTCCTTAACAAACTTCTCTGGTGTGGGTTGTTCCCAGCAGCTGCGGCTTCTGCCGATACAGGTTCCCTCACACGGGACACAGTCCTTGGTGAATATCTCTGACATGGATTCTTCACCGCGGTTGCAGTTTCTGCACTTGCAAGGTCCCTTCCTCGGGACACAGTCCTTGGTGAATATCTCTGACATGGATTCTTCACCACGGTTGCAGTTTCTGCAGTTGCAAGGTCCCTCTCTCGGGACAAGGCCTCTTCTGGGCATAAGTTTAATGAGCTGCTTTGTCGTGGGTTCCTCCCCACAGTTGCAGCTGTGGATATTGGGTCCCTTTCTCGGGACAGGGCCTGCTCCGGCCACAGTGATAAAGGGTCCCTTCCTTGGGACAAGGCCTCCTCGGGCCAAAATCACTGTCCCTGGCTCAGGGCCTTTAATGAAGTGAATCACTGCCCCTGGTCCGGGGTCAGCTTCAGAAAAATGAGTCTCTGCCCCTGATGCAGGCTCATTATCAAAATGAGTCTCTCCCGCTGATGTGGGGTCTTTAAAGAAATGAAAATAAATCTCAGCTTCACCAGTTCTCTCCATAGAATGCAGGGGAGTCTCTGCTACAGTACACCTCCTCCCTTTCATCACTGACCTTGGAGTCCGCATGGTTGTTTCTCTCACCATTCCTACTCCTTGCACCAATTTATTTTCTGATAGAGTGTTTGATAAAGGAGGGGTTTATGATACAGAATGCAAGTCAGGATATGTGATAGTGAGCAATCAAGTACTGAAATCATCGTTGACTATTGCCTCTACTACCACATGTATATCATTGATATCAGATTAGAATCAGAAACATTTCTTGTTCTTGTTGATGATATTGATGGAATTGCAATTTTTTGTTAGTGGACAGAATTTAAAAGTCGGAAAGAAGATCAGAATTTGTCTGTCACCAAACATCACATCATCTATCAGCCACACATTGCCCCAGGAAATGGACAAGCTGTTACCCTGTTACTAATTTTAGTTTGTTTTATTCAGCTTGGCTTGTTCTCTTGGGTCGCTAATTAAAATTTATGTGCTATGATTCACATTTTGCTTTTAAAGTTTGCTTTCTTCCTGAAAATATTGGTTATTATAAACAGCTTATCAAAGTACATTGTAGATTGCAAATTGTTATTTTTTTGACTTTTCAGAAACAGATAAGAACTTTTTTTGTTTGTTTCATTTTGTTTTGTTTTTTTCTGGGATTGATCTAGCAGTTCTGATAATAATTATTATTGTAAAAAGAGTAGTTCCCGATGAGCTTATATTTATGTGAGAAAAATAGCCATAGCAGTGAATTTTTCACAAAAAGTGTATTTGAGAAAAATACATTGTTGAATTCTGTGAAGAATAAATTACACCTTTATATTGTTTTCAAGTTGTGATTTGAAAATCTTTTCTGAGATACAGTAGCAAATTGATTAGTGTCCAACTGAATGTAGGTTCAAACTTCTTTAAAGGCTTTAAATACAATCAGTATAGAAACCAAAATAGACTCAACTCTTTCACTTGTATCACTTTTTATTCAAGTCATAAACAGCATGATTTGAAACATTAATCTAAACTGGAATTAAAAAATATTTCTATATTTTTTCTCCTTCTGTTAAGCACCAGTTACAAATCAGAGAACAATTTAAGTTTGAAGGGAGCTGTCAGCCATGACACTGTAAACTGTTCAAACAAAATGGAGGATCAGACCTAGTATTCTATCCAGAGTACTATCCTCAGATTATTCACAGAAATAGTTATGCATAACAATCAAGTTCCAATTATTCATAGCCTGAAACAGGGAGATGCATGTTTTCTACCATCTGCCATTTATGTTATTCTTTTCCATGTGAGACATTTGCTCACATGAAGAGTCAACACATTTTAAGATTTTTTTCTTTTGGCTAAGTAGATTACCATGAAGGTTATTACTCTAATCTCTGTACTTCATACTCTAATTCTTTCCATCATCTCATACATGATAATATGGTTGCAAGTGTGTCAGTCTCCTCTCCAAAGTTATAGGAGACAGGGCAACATAATACAGTCTGAAGCTGCTGTTGGGGGAGGCTTAGGTTGGAAGTTAGGGGAAAAAAATACTGAAAGGATTGTCAAGCATTGGAATAGGCTGCCCAGGGAAGTGGTTGAGTCCCCATGTCTGGAAACAGTCAAAAGACATATAGATCTGGCACATGGAGACATATCTTCAGGGTGGAGTTGGCAGTCTAAGGTTTACAGTTGGACATCATGATCTTAAAGGTGTTTTCCAACCTAAACGATTCTAAAGAAAAGGAGGAGGAGTCAACATTATTACTCTCGTACTGTCCTACAGAATCATATGGTTCTGGGCTCTGTCATTTATCTTTTTTTTTTTTTTTCTCTATGTTACTGAATCCAACTACATCTATCTAGAGGCTCTGATTCTTTCAGCTTGGTAAAATTAAATTTACATAGATGTAGCAGAAAGCTGAAAATTCCCCTCTATGGAAACTTACCTCTGAACAGTGAATGGTCTTCACATTTCCGTGTCCTCTCACTTTTCACCAAACCTGACTATTCGAACAATGTTACCAAAAAACAATAGAAGTTTTACTCTGTAAATCATATTGTAAAGATTAAGAGATGATGTGCGTTATTCCTATGTAGAAGGCATAAATGAAAGGTGTGACTTTATTATGTGATTCTATGAAGTAAGGAAAACAGCAATACTGAAGAACACAGTCTTCTAACTCTCCGTAACAAGATTTTTAATTTGCTTTGTCTTTCTGAAGAACCTGCACTGTGGATCATGGAGACAATCACAGGTGAATATAATCTTTGATTTATTTGGCTTTTTTCTTCTCCCTTCTTCAGTCATATGTAAGCACAAAGAAAAACAGAATCTGAAGCTGAGTTTTTTGAACTAATTCTAGAGGGAAGGATGCCATGCACACAGGAAAGGAATTCATCTCTGAAAGGGTCTTTACAAAGATTTGTGTTCCCTAACTTGATATCCTTTGAAACAAAGCACTCTATTAATCTTCTCATAACTATGCAAGACTATTACATCTCAATTTACACAGCTATAAACTGATCATTTTATTTTCAAAGGTCTTCTCAAAACTTTTGTTTTGAGTAATTTACATATCTTTTTTAACCTTTACGTGGTCAAAAAATATCTTCTAGTTAAAGCTTGCTTACTTTATTGATGTGTATTTTCAGATGTGTTTTTCTGTGTATTGCTTCAGTAAAGGAAAAGCGAGTAACTTAGTTTTTTCCTAGTTCTAGTTATGTTCATGCAGAGTTATCCTCAAGAGATATATGCTCAACTGAATTAAATGCCAAGAATTTGAAAAGTCTTAGAACATACATAAACATACAGGATTTTTTGCCATTTCTTGTTGAGCTCACGTACTTGAATTCAGAAATTCAAGCTAAGGATTAAAAGCTAAGGATTAATTGTTTCTGATTCACCATTACAGCTAGACTAAATCAGGAATGGAACACATCCCTAAGGCAGAAAGAACTAATTGCAAGAATAGGATTCTCCAGATTAGATTTCACATAACTTAGGCACTAATTTGAAACAAATAAATTAGGAGACCCAGTGAACTCCATAATTCATGCAGAAAAACCTTTCAGAAGCCAAAAAGATCATTAGCTTTTTTTCTTAAACTATCATCCAGAATATACTTGATACTGACATATAAGAGTGCTGAATTTCATCTGTAATTAGTGAAGTACTCTGAAGAACAACAAAAAGCTTTAAGCCTGCAGTCTATGATCACACCTCTGTGTTACAATAGACTTGTACACAATTAAGATAAAGACTGACTTTGTGAGTGAGAATTTTTTTTTCAGTAATTGGAAGGCAATAGGGAAGGTAAATAATGACTATTATCAATCTCCCTACAAGTTCTCTTTTTGCAATAGTATCTCTTCACCTTTGCTTTGACAAATATCAGACATTTTAAAACAAGTGAAAAAACCAAACCAAGGATACTAGTAAAGTTTCCCTACCCCACTATGCTTCTGAATATTAAAAAGTTAATAAATAAGATACAAAATCTCTAATTCTACCGCTTTGTGCATTAATAGAAATAGTTCAATGAATAGTGAATATAGTATAAAAATTATAGGTAAATATACAAAAAGATATAAAATTATGATAATAGATGGGAGAATATGATTGTTCAGTATAAGTCAAAGTAGAAGTTATATAAGTTACTTACTAAAATATTTACTATGTTCAGTACACATTTATCCCAAGAGATTTTACTTCAGCTATTCTTTGTCTATGTCAGTCATTGAGGTTAAACTATGACATCTGCTACTGAAGATGTGTGATTTTCCTGCTATGAAAAGACATGATCTCTTTCCAGTCTATGTTGTCTTAATTGTCTGGTCTCAAAAGAGATACTATTTTTCTGGTTTGCATCAGACATCTACACATTGTTACTTCAAACATAATAGAGACAAAAAGAGACATCTGGGATGAAATTTAATACTCTAAAACAAAAGAAAGAAAGAATAGTAAGAAATGGTCAAGACTGCCCCAAAGACTCCTTCAGAACTAGTGGTAAGGAGGCTCTAAATAAAAAAAAGTTAAACTAATGTGGCCAGTGAGCAAAACTAAAAAGTATATCACATTTAACCAAAAAGAGTTTGGTTTGTTTTTCATAGAATCATTGAATGGTGAGGGTTGGAAGGGACCTTTAGAGATCATTTAGTCCAACCGCCCTGCAGAAGCAGGTTCACCTAGATCAGGTCTCATAGGAACATGTCCAGGCAGGTCTTGAAGACCTCAAAGGAAGGAGACTCCATAACCCCCCTGGGCAGCTTGTTCCACTGTTCCGTCACTCTCACGGTCACTCTCACTCCGTCACTCTCATGGTGAAATAGTTTGGTGAAATAGCCATTGGCCTTCTTGGTCACGAGGACACATTGCTGGCTCATATTTAGTTTATTATCAATCAGGACTCCCAGGTCTTTCTCCATAGAGCTGCGCTGTTTTGTTTTTGCTTTTCTTAAGACCAAGTATTCCAATAACTTAATTTTCCTTATGTTTAAGCCATATTTAGGATAAGTGATGCAATTTGACTGGGCATTGTTGTTTGAAAAAAAGAGGTCTGAACATAATATGCAATCTTGACATTGGATACACTGGAGTGTAATTGTTTTTTGTTTATCCTATATATATGTCAATATGTGGACAGTACAACATTCCAGTGTGTTTACTAGCAGGTAAATTTCTCATTCAGTGAGAAGAAGCAAAGACGGAACTTAATTGATAGTGAATGTTTAATTCATTTTCATAAAAATCAATAGTGTTTCTCATGGGGATAAAGGTGAATTAATTCATTTGTCTAGATCTTTAAAGCTGATGTATGGTAAACATGAGATGTTTAACAAAGGTTAAAGAATGCTTGTTGAGAGACCTTCAAGGTAGCAACATTATCTTGATTTGATTTCTTAACACTGGGAGGATTACTTGTATTAAATGATCACTACATAATTCCACAGCAGAATCTATGCTTCCTCACGTTATAGTCCTACAACTGCTTATTTGCCACTCGTGTAGATTCAAAACATGATGAAAATGGAAAAAGAAAGCCTATTTTTTTGATGAATAGACATTAAATGAAATCATTTAGATATTAAAAATGTAAAAAAAAAATAGAAATAAGAGGATGGATGCTAAATGTCAGTAATAGCCTAAAAAACATAAAGATCCAAAATACACTAAACATTTTTATAAGCTTGGTGTTAGACTTCCTCTACCCTGAGGGTTTTAGGCTAAATAACAATAAAAAGAAGGAGGGATAAGAAAAAGAGTAGAAGCCTAAAAATATCAGGACTTTCATACCTGTCCATTATTATTGATTTGCTTTGTTATTCCTTGTTTTAATTATTCCATCACACGATGTTTGGGGGACGTTATTTTGGGTTTTTTTTTTTTTCTACAGCTTTTATAGTCTGCTACAGATAACAAAACATAAAAGTTAAAAAATCCCTCCAGGACATGAGTGAAGTTTTTTTGTTATTGAAATTGCTACTGAAGAATTGTGAGACCAGGAGAGAAGATGACCTTGAGAGAGAACAGTTAATGACATGATGACATAGTAATTAAGATATTCATATTCAGAATAAAATACGAAAAAATAAAATACTATAAAATAAAATTGAACACCTCAGTTACTAACATTTCTTTAATAGAAATGCATTGTTTTATCTGATGTCATTTGAGATAAGAATTAACCAACTTATTACCATTGGTCAGGCAGGTCTTAGTACTTTGAAGGACTAAGTGCACTTTGCATTTCTAGGTTCAGTCTTTTTCCTCCAAAAATAGGCAAATGACAAGCAGAACTATTGATTCAGCTGCACATGTAAAATATACACTTTGAAATTCTCCTTCTCACATACTAATGCTCAGTCACATTGGTACCGTAATGAACATTTGCAATTACAAAAAAAAGTTACTTTAGAGGCTATTGATTAAAGCAACGTTTATGTCTCATTGTCAAGAATTTCCAGAAATCTTGAGTATAAGACTTAATTTTGTCAGTTGCAAATAGCTGAGGAGTGATCTAACTACTAGATTTCAGAACTGAGACACAGTAATGAAGAACACAGAAAAGTGTCTTATTTCTGTTTTTCTGTCCAATACTATGAGCTGGGGAATGTTTGGAATCTCTTATATTAAGTTTTGTAAACTGAGTATAATGCCATTTAGTCAGGTTTATGATGATTGATCCGAGCATAATAGCTAGTCAGTAAGATAGCCAGGAATAGATTGTAAATTCTTATACATAAATTACAAGATTTAGTCAAAGTTTGACTTTTAGCATGCAGCTACATCAGACAAGTAAAAGTCTGACTCAATAGAATATTTGCTATCTGTTACGTCTAATTATACATATAGGAAGCTATAAGCATTTCCAAGTATACAGTAAGTGTGATATAGCTTATTCATCTATGCTTACACATCTGCAACCTTATAGTTAAGGACAAAAAAAGCACCTGGAGGGTTGTTAAAGGAGTATTTAGTTCTCTAATATGTTACCTTACATGTTCTGATTGACTGAACAGAGCACTTTAGATTATCGTGTTTATATGCTGATAATTTTATTCACAATATGTGGCCTTGGTGATGCTTTCTTTACCATTGCTGTAAAATAGTCTGCAAGTAGTTTTGTTAGATTTTTTTTTTCATAAAGAATGCTATTATTCTAGCTGTTCAAAGGGAGAAAAAAAACCACCTTTTAATTAGTTCTCATCCCAAATAATTAATAAAACAGGATATCATAGCTGAGAATATAACAGTGGCCTGCACAAAATGCCATTCTTATTTTGATGTTAAATTTAAAGTAAGTGAGAAATCAACTCATCTTTATTTAAACCACTCCTAGAAAAATATACAGATTCACTTTGCTCAATCTTTCTAATGAAGTTAACCCAGAGGTTTCTACTAGAAACTCATTACCAACCACATATGATAAACAATTTCAGTATATAAACATAATCAGATACAGTATAATAGCATAGATGTTACACCACTTTAAAAACTGTTCCTTCCTCTACAGTAATCAAGAACAGATTCATGACCTGCAAAGGTCTATATTGCATCACTCAGTCCCATAGAGAGATACTTTAGTTATCCTAGCTCAGGGCTGGATCTGGAGCTAGAAACAGTACTGTGGTGCCAACATTGTGCTGTGCTAGAGCAAATTAATTCTTTTAGGAGGATACTTGGATGCCAAGACCCAAGTGTATATCTCAATATAATGCTGCACAGTTCTTTATATACAAACTAGGTTGTTTGGACATTCCTTACATGGCACTGCATTGTGTGGTGTAGGAATATTCAAATATCCTGATTTACTATGCAAAATGTAATGGCCTTTGATATATTAATGCAGTATTTAGTGTTTAATCACATACTGTTATGAAAACTAATTACATTTTCAAAAACTAATTACGTGGCAACAGAATTTCACAGCCTCTGAGATTAAGATGGTTCCAACACTATTTCAGAGAAAGGTTGGTAGTATTCCAGACTGCAGTTTTTCGCTTAATTTCTAAAGGTATGTCTATATTGGACTTCAAAGGTGTAACTGAGGTTCATGTAAACATGCGAGAGAAAAGCCAAATCTACTAATGCTGAAATTTCTGGCAGTCTAGCCATGACAACACAGGTGCCAAAGTGAGTGCACTATGAAATATTGAATAAATATTCAGAGGATAATATCTGATGTGTTGCACATCTAAAGTTACACTTGTTCAAGGTAATAAGGAAGCTATTTTTTTATGCTGTTATTAGTGGCTAAGCTCACTGCTTTCAAGAGACTTCATATTTATCTACATAAGATGTAGTTGCACATTTAACAGCAATGTGCTTGTACAGAGTTAGTGATTTTATGTGCTTGCCTTAATTCTAAAATTAGCAATGCTCTTGTTAATAAGGAAACATTTGTTTCTCTACAGCAGAGAACAAAAACCAAATAATCATTTGGCGGTAAACAAAGCGGAGGCAAGGCTCGTTTATTTGTGGCTGTGCTGCAGATTGAGGTAATCCGGGGGTTCCTGGAGCACGGGGAGTGGAGGAAAAGTGAGGAGAGCCGCCAGGACCAGGCAGTTCTCGTGAGGCGGACGGTCTTGCTGTGAGGCGGAGTCGCAGCAACCGCGGGGGGGTTTGATCGTTGCTCAGGGAGCGTGAGCAACCAGGAGCATGGTGAACAGGGCCGGCAAACAGGGAGTGATGCGGCACCCAAGTGTGGAGCGGCAGTTTGTACAGGCAGGGCGAGCAGGGAGGACTGACAGGGAATAACCCCACGGCCCGTTTAGAGAAGCAGAAGTCAGAGAAGTGCCCCAGCTTCAGCTTCAACCTAGCAAAATGGCAAGCATTCGCCTAAGGACTAAAGCCAGGGCTCAGGTGGACAAAACCCAGGTGAAGGTCAATGCATCCACCCAGACTGAGACGGCTAGTAGAGAAGCTTCGGTCCAGGTGGAATGCAGGGAGTGTTTAGACTGCTAAGGGACCTATGCTTCTGAGGCAAAAATGTGTCATAGGTGCTCTCAAGTTCAGGAACTGTAGTGCCTGGTGAAAGAGCTACAGAAAACTGTGAGTAGGCTCTGTAGTATTAGAGGGGAAGAGTGGAGAAAGATGGAGGCTTCCGTAATCACGTGCAAGCCTCCAGTGAATCCAATAAGTCATGGACCTGGTTACAAAAAAAAGAAAGGCAAAAGCTCGTCTTCAAAGCCCTCCTTCCAGAGTGCCCACTACAAATAAGTATGAGGCACTGGCGACAAGGGACTTGGACGAGCAAGTTGCAAAAGAGGAAAACCCACTAAACAACCCATCAGCTGCTCCATCTGCAGTAGGTAATGGACATCGCAGGAAGGGGCGATGGGTGCTTGTCGTGAGTGACTCGCTGCTAAGGGGTACTGAGAGACGCATCTGTGGAGCAGGTAGGGAGTCAAGAGAGGTGTGCTGCCTGCCTGGGGCCAAGATCAGGGATGTGGCCAAGACAGTGCCACGGCTTGTCAGGGATACAGGCTACTATCCCCTACTTGTGTTCCATGTAGGTATGAATGATGTCATGAGGCATGACATCTGCAGTATCCAGATGGATTTTAAATCCTTGAGGGAGTAGGTAAAAGGTAGAGGGGCTCAGGTTATTTTCTCCTCTATCCTATTCACTAGAGATAAATGAGGAGTTTGCAATGGAAAAATCAGCCAAGTGAACCCCTGGCTGAGAGGCTGGTGCCGGCGGAAAGGCTTTGGGTACTTTGACAATGGATCCTTCCTTGGGGAATATGGTTTGATATGACGGGATGGGATTCATCTCTCCCATAAAGATACTGGACTATTTGGGAGTAGACTAGCAAATTTAATAAAGAGGTCTTTAAACTAAGGGACCTGGGGAGTGGGGGGAGGAGCAAAACAGAACAAGCTGTCCGCTCTAGCTGGGAAACAGGGCAGGACAGGGAATGCAATGCTAAATGCCCTTCATCTGCACAAAGGGCTGAGATATGGAAGGCTGACCAACCTGAGAAAGAGCCAAACGAGGGATGAACCTCCTGCACCTGCCCAGGGAAACCTGGGTGTTGGAGTAAGCCCCTATGCTGCCTCTATACCAATGCACACAGCCTGGGGAATAAGCAGGAGGAACTGGAGATGTGGGTGCGAATACGGGGCTACGACCTCATTGCAGTCACAGAGATGTGGTGGGACAGCTGCCATGACTGGAGCACGGCCATGGAGGGTTATGTATTGTTCAGGAAAGACAGACTGACAAGGTGTGGAGGTGGAGTTGCTCTGTAAGTGAGGGAGTAATTAATGTGTACTGAACTGTGCCTGGATGGGGATGAGGAGAGAGTAGAGTGCTTATGGGTAAAATTTAATGGGCAGGGCAAGGCAGGTGATATTGTTGTAGGAGTCCAATAAAGGCCACCTGATCAGGAGGAGGATGTGGATGAGGCCTCCTACAAACAGCTGAGAGCTGCCTCACGATCACAATCCCTGGTCCTCATGGGGGATTTCAACCACCCTGATATGTGCTGGGATAGTCACACAGCCAAGTACATGCAGTCCAGGAGGTTCCTACAAAATTGTTGACAACAACTTCCTGTCTCAGATGGTCAAGGAACCAACACAGAGGGGTGAGCTGCTGGACCTGGTACTGACAAATAAGGAGGGTCTGGTTGAGGATGTGAAGGTTGGAGGCAACCTCGTCTGCAGTGACCATGAGAGGGTATACTTCAAGATCCTGTGTGGAAGAGGCAGAACACAAAGTAGGACTGTGACCCTGGATTTCAGACGAGCAGACTTTGGCCTCTTCAAAGATCTACTTGGACAGATCTCATGGGATATGATTCTAGAGGACAGAAGTGCCAATGAGAGCTGATCAGTCTTCAAGCACCACTTCCTCCAAGCCCAGGATCAGTGTGTCCCAATGCACAAGAAAGAAGGCTGGCCAGGACAGCAGAGGACTTGCCCTGAGTGGAAGAGGAAGAGATTAAAGACTTGTTGGCCAAGCTTAAGGCTCATAAGTCAATGGGTCCTGATGGGATACATCATAGAGTGCTGAGGGAGCTGGCTGATATGATTGCTAAGTTTCTATCATTTTTGAACAATCATGGAGGACAGGTGAGATGCCTGAGGACTGGAGAAAGGCCAATGTCACGTCAGTCTTCAAAAAGGGCAGGAAAGACGACCGAGGCTGGTCAGCCTCACCTCCATCCCTGGAAAGGTGATGGAACAACTCATTCTGAATGTTAACACTGAACATATGAAGGAAAAGATGGTTATCAGGGGGAGTCAACATGGCTTCATTAAGGGGAAATCCTGTTTGACCAACCTGAGAGCCTTCTATGAGTGCATAATCGGCTGACTAGATGAGGGGAGAGCAGCAAATGTCATCTACCTTGACATCAGCAAGACTTTTGACACAGTCTCCCATAACATCCTCATCAGAAAGCTCAACCAGTGTGGCTTGGATGAGTGGACAGTGAGGTGGATCAAGAGCTGGCTGAATGACAGAGCCCGGAGGATGGTGATCAACTACACAGAATCGAGTTGGAGACCTGTGGCCAGTGGAGTTCCACAGGGATCGGTTCTGGGACCAATCTTGTTCAATGTTTTCATCAACGACCTGGAAGAGGGGACAGAGTGTACCCTCAGCAAGTTCACTGATGACACCAAACTGGGAGGACTGGCTGATTCCCCAGAAGGCTGTGCTGCCATTCAGCGGGATCTCGACCGGCTTGAGACTTGGGCAGAGAGGAACATCATGAGGTTCTGTACAAGGACAAGTGCAGAGTCCTGCATCTGGGAAGGAACAACCCCATGCACCAGTACAGGTTGGGAGTCGAACTGCTGAAGAGCAGCTCTGCAGAGAGAGACCTGGGAGTCCTAATTGATAATAAACTAAACATGAGCCAGCAATGTACCCTCATGGCCAAGAAGGCCAATGGCATCCTGGGATGCATCAAGAAGAGTGTGGCCAGCAGGTCAAGGGAGGTTCTTCTCCCTCTCTACTCTGCCCTGATGAGGCCTCATCAGGAGTCCTGTGTCCAGTTCTGGGCTTCTCAGCTCAAGAGGGACAGTGAAGTGCTGGAGAGAGTCCAGTGCAGGGCCACCAAGATGATCAGGGGTATGGAACATCTTGCATATGAGGAAAGGCTACAGGAACTGGGGCTGTTTAGTCAGGAGAAGAGGAGATTGAGGGGTGATCTTATTAATATTTATAAAAATCTAAAGGGTGGGTGTCAGGATGTTGGGACATCCCTTTTTTCTATAGTAGCTAGCAACGGGACAAGAGGTAATGGGATGAAGCTGGAACACAAAAAGTTCCACTTAAACATAAGACAGAACTATTTTACTCTGAGGGTGAGGGAGCAGTGGAACAGGCTGCTCAGAGGGGTTGCTGAGTCTCCTTCCTTGGAGGTCTTCAAGACCTGCCTGGATATTTTCCTATGCGACCTGATCTAGGTGACCCTGCTTCTACAGGGGGGTTGGACTAGATGATCTCTAAAGGTCCCTTCAGCCCCTACCATTCCATAATTCTATGATTCTATGATTTAATAGTGATCTCACTTGCTTTGAATACACCTTGCATTTGGATTGTTCTCTTTACCATGGGCTATTAATCTTGAGTGTTGTTTCTTCAAACTACTCTGACAGTGTTTCTATGCTATATGTATCAGTACATATACTGCACATGCACCTTAGATCATGTAAGATAGGAAAGCACCGTCTCCCACAGCAAAACTGAGAAAGTGCGGACTGTCAGGACATGGAGCCAGGTTCTTCTCAGTGATGTCCAATGATAAGACAAGGGACAATGGGTATAAGCTGGAGAAGAACAGGTTCCAGAGAAATACAAAGAAGAATTTCTTCACTGTGAGGGTGACAGAGCATTGGAATGGGCTGCCCAGATGGGCTGTGGAGTCTCCTTCTCTGAAGACATTCAAAGCTCACCTGGCCAAGTTCCTGTATGACCTACTCTAGGTGGTCCTGGTCTGGCAAAGGTGTTGGACTAGATGATCTTTAGAGGTCCATTCCAGTCCTTGAAACAGTTACTATAATATGCTGTGTAAGTTAAACAAAACAAGAAAATTAGCAAGGCATATGTTGTCTGAGTGACAAACTGTTTCCAGATTCTTTGTAGGGTGGAGCCTTCTACGTTTTTCCAGATGTTTCATTATAGTGGTCTGTATTACTTAGAAGTTCAATGAAAAAAATTTTCACAGTCCTAAGTCTAACTAAATACTAAGACTTGCTTAGATTGTAATAGGATAGAACACATCTTGTGTATGCACCAAGTCCTATAACTCTGTACCTGAACACTTTGTTAAACAACTTTTCTCTCACACAGTACCAGATATTCTGACTCTTAATACAGTAATATGGATAATCTATCAAATTATGTCCATTACAAAGACTGATACAAAGAGTCACTGTAAAAAGTATCATGTCTTCAAATTCTCACTGATGCAAGAAAACAATCACTTGGTTAAAATGTTTGAATTTAAATTTTTGGTAAAATGTGGCTTTTATACTGTTTTTAATTTTGCTTATTTTTTGCATATCTTTTTTACAATTCAGAAAACTAATAGAAAAATAATTTAGATGTACTGCACTTTAATCTTTTCTTAATTAAACATTTCCTCTTTTTTAAGAGGCAGAACCAGATGCTATAGCCTTTCTTCAGATTTTTCCTTCACTATTATGACGATTTCTGTAAGGTAAGGAACAAAAATACACAAGCTGGTACATTATCTAATATGGTTGATTCAAGAAAAAAGGTGCTTTTTTATATCTAATACTTTAAGAAATATATAGATCAGAGAACCAGAAAAAAAAACCTTTTTTTTCAAAGACTCTTCTTTTCTAAGTGGCTGTACTATCACAGTTTGCTTCCTTGTAGTTTTTAAATCAATATTGATCTAGGAGCTTTATAGGAACCCATGCTGACAACTTTGCAATCACTGTCTTTTCTCCTTAATTTCCTTGGCCAAGTGGAACTTCGTAATTTAAAACTATATGTGAGGAGCCCCACATTACATCTAATAGGTCTCCAGAGATGTTGGCATCTCTGGTGAAGCACCTTAAATCCAAATTCTAATGTCTCCAACTATTCAGTGATGTAGTAGCAGTTACATAGGTCAGCGTGTATCTTACAGAGAAAATATGCCAGTCTAGTTTAAAAGGAAAATCATTTTAGTGTTACATAAAAGCATATATAAATCAAATATACTTCAGTAGAGAAATATATATCAAGTAGCATCTTGTTTGCAGCACATAGCATGTTCCTAAGCACATCTTTCTTGGTTTATTTGTAGAAAGTAAGCAGTAAAGAGTTTCAAATAATCTGAGGTAAGGGAAGGGTAGTCACTATTGACTGGATCTTAGGAGTGGATCTTAGTTTTTAATTTGAAGTTAATAGGAAATAGTTTTCATATTCCACAGGAAAGATTGAGATATACACATCTAGGTTTCCCATTGGAATAATAGGAACTTTGAAAATTTAAAGTGCTCCTTCTCTCTCTGAAAAAGATAGAAGGGATAAAATGTTTTCATCTAATGTTTTGAAAATATTTTATTTTCGTATCTTTATTTTTTTACTTAATGAAAATTAATGGTTTGAAAGGTATTTGTCTTCAAATGAACAATTTTTGTTTCATTCTAATTTACAAGATATCAAAAGGGGATGCTTCAACAATTTTGCAATGTGCATTTTCTGAAGCAGCTGAAAAAATGACATTGTGGTTAAGTCATGAGACTATGGTTTAGAAGATCAGTGAATGAGGGAGTTTTGCCTCAAGCTTCCACTGTGATGCTGGATAATTTGCTTACTCTCTGTTTCAGTCAGCTTTTCCATTTGAGTGAAACAAGTTTACCTTGCAAGAGGCATTGCAAGGGTAAAGAAATTAACGTGAAGCTTCTGTGGTGATGAAGGTTCTGCAAGTGCCCACATAAAAATAGTGAATGTACTTGAACAGAAGTCCATTTAACAATTAATGAGAAACTATATTTCCTTGTACATAAGTAGGGTGGAATATGCATTCATCCTGAGGGCTGCAGCTCCTCTGCATCTCACGTGTGGGTCTCTGCAGTCTGCAGGCTCTCCAGCATGGCCTGCACCATGGCCGCCTTCTCACACAATCTCCTGCTCATCTCAGCACACTCATGAGAAGCTGCTTGTGACTCTCAGTCCTGCCATTGCCCTCCATGGGTTGCAGGGGCACACAGTCTGTGTTCTCAAAGTGGGCTGCAGAGTGGTCTCTGGTCTAGCTCTACTCCTCCCTTCCTCCTTACCTGACTGTGGAGTCTTCATGGTTACCACCATCTTATACCACCCTTCCACCTTCTCTTCCATTCCAAATCCTCCTAAATAATGAAGTTCCAGATTGGCCCAGGTGGGCTGGAACTGGGTCTGTTTCAGAAGCAGGGAATGTTTTGAGAACTGCTTATGGGGCAGCACGACAGCTCACTTCCACTGTTTACAAGCAAAAAAAAAAAAGGCATCTCCACAAAAAATCATTACAATTTGGTTTTTTTTGGTTTTGTTGTTGTTTTTTTTTTTTTTTATTCTGTTGGGTTTTTTTAATGTCATCTGTATTAAAATTTAAACTTACACATTTCCAACAGTGACATTACTCTGCATTAAAAACCTGTAGGTTCCAACATTTATTCTTGAACTCTCTTATTCTTAAACAGAAGTCTACAAGTGAAGACCTAGATATAGACACTGTTTAAATTACTGTAGACCTAAACATTATGTAGGATCACAGCATCACTTTGTAATTTAAAAGTTTCACATGCAATGGTAGGTGCTTCTGTTTCCCATTTCCCACTAAAGAGAAAACTGATTCATAGAGTGTCTAAAAGCTGCTTCCTACTGGTAATATATTTGGTGAAGCAGAAAAGTCTTCTGTGTCATTATGTGTCTTGCTTTCCAGTTGACTGAGAAACACAGATCAAATTAAAATAAGAGACATCCTGTAGAAAAGTGAAAACAATAAGGAATTTACTGTAGACAGAAGACAGACTCCCAGATCTGTGATGGAAGTTAAGAAGAATATGGAGAGCTTAGAGTAACCTGTAGGAGTTCAACAGTGACAGCTAAAGAAGGCAAAAAGATAGGAAAAGAGGAAGAAGATGGTAGTTTGTAAAAGTTATTTAAATGAAGAAGATATCTACTATTAGCTAGAAGTGTATGGTAACAATCAAAGATAGAATTGACAACAGAATACAGACAAATCTGATGCTATAGGAAATTTTCACCTATGTTGTTACAATAAGGGCTTTGATTTGTTTTATAACAAACATTTTTAGTATACATTCATCATGAAATTCATTTTTTGCACCTGCTGTTCTTCTTAACTAGTTTTAGAAATCTGAATGTTAGAACATAAATTATCATTAAGCTATCCAATGTCCATGTATATTCAATGAAGAAAAATAGCCATGGCTGAAGTTTGATTCATATGTTCTATTTTTATAGAATCATAGAATAGTTATGGTTGGAAAAGATCTCTAAGATCAAGTCCACCACTAGCCTAACACTGCCAAGCCCATCGCTAAACTAAATTATATCTCTCAGAACTTTACTTATATGTCTTTCGAATATCTCTAGGGATGATGACTCCACCACCTCCCTGGGCAGCCCATTGCAGTTTGATAACTCTCTCAGTGAAAAAGGTTTTCCTAATGTCCAATCTAAACCACTGTTGATACAACTTAAACCCATGTTCTATCATTTGTTACTGGAGAGATCAATCTTCACCTCACTACAACTGTAGAGAATGATCATATCTCCTCTCTATCTCCTCTTCTCCAGGCTAAACATCCCCGGCTACCTCAGCTGCTCCTCATAAGGCGTATTCTCTAAATCTTTCACCAGCTTTGTATGCTCCAGGATCTCCATATCCTTCTTGTAATGAGGGGCAGAACTGGACACAGTATTCACGGTGCAGCCTCACCAGTGCTTAGTACAAGGAGACAATCACCTCCTTGATCCTGCTGGTGACACTATTTTTGATACAGGCCAGGATGCCATTGGCCTTTTTGGCCACCTGGGCACACTGCTGGCTCATGTCCAGCTGCTATCAATTAACACCTCCAGATTCTTTTTTGCCAAGTAGCTTTCCAGCCACTCTGCCCCAGATCTGTAGCATTGAATGCAGTTATTGGGGCCCAAGTGCAGGACTCAGCTCTTGGCCTTGTTGAACCTCATCCAATTGGCTTTGGCCGATCTATCCAGCCTGTCCAGGTCCCTCTAAAGGGCCTTCCCACCCTAAAACAGGTCTACACACCTGCTCAACTTGGTATTATATGTGAATTTACTTAAGATGCACTCAATTCCCTTGTCTAGATTATTGATAAAGGTATTAAACAAAACAGACCCCAGCACTGAGCCCTGATGAACACCTCTGGTGACCGGCTGCCAACTGGATTTAACTCCATTCACTACAACTCTCTAGGCCCAGCCATCTAAACAGTTTTCTACGCATTGCAGAGTGGGTCCATCCAAGCCAGGGGCAGCTAGTTCCTCCAGGAGGATGCTGTGGGACACTGTGTCAATGGCCTTACTGAAGTCCAGGAAGACATTTTGGATATCTGTCCTAGGATGTTATAAGAAATTGGTTTTAAGTCTTAAGCATTTTTTAATATAAAATTAGGCCAGAGGAATTTTGGAGCATCTTCTTTATGAGGAAAGGGTGCAGGAACTGGGGCTGTTTAGTCTAGAGAAGAGAAGATTGAGGGGGGATCTCATTAATATTTACAAGTATATAAATGGTAAGTGTCAGAAAGATGGGGCATCCCTTTTTTCTATTGTATCTAGCAACAGATACAAGGGGTAATGGGATGAAGCTGGAACACTAAAAGTTCCATTTAAAATTATGAAAAAATTATTTCACTGTGAGGGTGAGGGAGCCCTGGAACAGGCTGCTCGGGGAGAGTGTGGAGTCTCCTTCCTTGGAGGTCTTCAAGACTCACCTGGATGCATTCCTGTGTGATCTCATCTAGGTTGGACCTGCTTTGGCAGGGGGGTTGGACTAAATGATCTCTAAAGGTCTCTTCCAACCCCTACCATTCTATGATTCTATGGTTCTATGATTCTATTCTGTGAAACCACCTATTTAAACAGACAAATGATATGGATAATTCAGTAACTAACTATGATTGGGTCAAATCAACTACCTTAAACTAAAAGTAAGGATCGCTGTACTTTGTGATCAACCTTTTGTATTTAATCTGAGCTGCTGACATTTTTTGCTACAGGAAGTCAGTTTGTATCTCATATCATTCTACTATAAACAAAGCCTTAAACATGCAGCAGTAAGTAACCCCAGGTGAATAGCTTTAAGGAGTTTAGAGGCAAGCATAGGTCTATGTGACATAGACTTACTTTTTGTGTCTACAAGGAATACTGTTTAAGGACTTTCAAAGGGATTCTTCTACTTATTGACCTAAATATGTTGAAATGTACTTAATATTATAAAAGTGATATGACTACCATTTTTGTAAGCAAGTATAAAGAAAGTCAGAATAATAATTACACTTCTAGAAAGGACTCAACAAAAGCATTATTTTATTTACCCCTTTCAACTTCAATGCAAGCAAAGAACTGACTTGTCATATTCACTATTTGGTAGCAATACCATGCCAATTGCAGTCCAAGATTGGGTCTCGAGCTATTTGCCATTTATTATTCTTCTCCTTGCACATCAGAGAATGGCTATATAAGCAATGGGAATAAAACTGTTCTTATATTTGTAAGCTCCCTTAAGAGCCTACCTGTGAAGCCATGTTCTGTCTTGGCTGGAGATACATTTTTTTCATAATGTGAAGCTTTGAAAAGGTTTACTGGAAGAAACAAAGAGAAGAACAAAGGGACTGAAGAGAGCTCCCCATTCTATCTTGTCCTATCACAATCTTACTTACAAAAAGAATGCTTACCCTTTCTCAGTAAGCTGGGCAGCAATAATGCTTGGCTTTACAGTCAGTGTTTCAGTCTTACTGAACTGACAGTGCTATCAGAGTACTGCAAGTTTATATTGAAGATTCTTGAAGATTTTTGAGGATTGTATTTTTTTTCTTTTATTATCATTTGCTTTTGTTGATTTTTAAGTTTCTTCTGTTTTAAATTCTTCCATGTTTCTAGTGCAACAGTAAGAAAAAGGAAAAAAAAAATAGTCCCTACAAGATAAGATACAAAAACTCTAATGGTAAAAAAATCGATGTAGGAGGTTACTAGCCATTGACAATTATTGTTTAATCCTCTGCTTATACTAGAAGAAACCTGAAAAAATATGATAAAAGTGTATGTGTTGATCCTCTATTCCTATCAAGGAAGCAGAAAATCGAAACAAGTGAAAAATGGAAATCCCCTTTGATTCTCATGCTTGGTTTGTGTAGGAAAAGAAGAAATTTACATTATGTGGAAGGATACTATGTGTTTTGACTCTATTGAAATCCTTATTTCAAGGAAATTTTTCCCTTGCAAAAATATTGTTGCTGCCATACTGGCAAGGTCAATGTCAGGTTGGATTTTCTGCTATATGAGTATCAGTCAGGTAAATCAGTTCTGCCATAGGGACTAGCCTAACCTGGACACAATTTTCCAAAAGCTTTTCCTTCTGGAATCAGCATTTCTTTTGTTCAGATGGCACATCCAATCTATTTTTGCCCTACTCTTACTGCTTCCATGTTTTAACCCCATGTACTCATCTGATTGACACATAGAGATCTGTTTGAGTTTTTTATTATTATTTTCTGTTTAAGACACTTACTGTACTCTCATTGCCCTCCTTTAATTTTCCCTTTTAACACAGTTACTGTCACAACATATCTGTGAAGTATGGGACATTACTATCACAAACTTACAAATGGGAAATTTATGCACAGTGATTACTTGCATACTAACAGATCCTTGGGAACATAGCAGAGATTAAGTACTTCTTGATTATCTTTTGACTCAAGAACACTTAGTGAAAGAGATGCAAATACACCAGGGTTTTTTTCCTTCTGCCGTCTCCCTTCCCACATGAGCACCAGGTTTCCATTAAATCTTTAAAACAAATGAAGAGTACACTCTTAACCAACTAGAAATGCACACTAAGTAGGAGGAATGTGTGTGTGCATTGACTCTTCCAGTCAAACTTGGTCAGAGCATGATGAATGGAATAATGTCAAAAATAGATGGTAAAGAGCATGGCAGTTGTACAGAAATTTGTGTAGCAGTAATAGGGGGGATTCATCTCAGGGAGAGCATCTAGATGCTCTCACCAAGGACAGGCCTATCAGCCTCAAGATTTGGTTACCTCCCAGGGGATAGGTATACAAGTCCAGAGATGGACTCAGCCTGGGGGGCCCATGGCCAGGCAGAACAGAGCTATAGGGACCTGTAGACTGGCCTCATGATGTTGTCAGTGGGGCAGGGGTTGATGGCCCCACGGGGTCGACATAGGGTCATGAGCCAAGAGCAGGGTGAGGGGATCCCCAGGGAGGTTGGGCAAGGACAGTCAGGCCTGTCAGTGCCATCAGGGCCATGATAACTTCTTCTGGATTAAAAAAAAAAATGTATTTATACATTCAATACACTTCTTGATAATGATACTCCTGTGTTGTCTAATAGGACTCTAGTTGGCCCTGCTTAAGTAGAGAGATTGGACTAGATAATATCCAGAGATTCCTTATAACCTCAGCCATTCTGTGATTCTGTGGTGCTGATACTGCTGTTATCATAATGAAAACACAGTTATTAGTCTAAAAAATTGTGACTTTAACTGGTCTTTCTGAAGATACAAGGAACAGACATTCTATTCTTTATGGCCAAACAATTCACACCAAAAAAACCCAACCCTATATTAGCAACTTCCGATCTTCAGGACAAACAGCAACCAGTTATGGTGCTATTTATGGAATTAATAATTTATATCATAGCATATCTTTGTCATTGATGACTTTGACTAATCCAACTTCTTGTTGAGTCACCAGTAACCGATTTCAAACGCTGGACTTGATGATCTTAAAGGTCTCTTCCAGCTTAAATGATTCTATGATTCTATGATTTCATGAATTTCAAAGTTGTGTGAGGTAATGGAGGGTACCGTACTCACAAATTTCTTGTATATACAAGCTTTGCATTGAATAGTTAGTCAGAACATAGCAGAGTTAAAAGGCACATTTATGAGGCCTAAAATGAAATATCATTGGATCTGAAAGACCATTCAGGAGTATGACTTATTTAGTGACATTGTCCTCTTTTTACACATAAGAAGTTATTCACTATGTAATTGTTGGTTGAATTTATCTATACAACTTTGTCCCTTGACTGCCATTAAGAAACTTCTGGTTATACATATTTGAGATGCAGATTAGAAAGAACTGAAATGGAAGTTATAAGTGACACATTCTTTGTTCCTGATCTCTGTAAAGGAACTACAGATTTTACAATTTATAACCAATAATATAAAACTGAAGTTATTATTTTATACATATAAATTCAGATTTTACATTCAAATATTTTTTTTTTCATTTTGTAATTTGTTATTTTATTTTGGTGGCAGGTCAATTACTTGTTTTCTATTTTTCTGTTTTACGAATGTTCAAACTAACAAGATTTCCTCAGTAAAGGAATGTAAATATTTTAACATGGACAAAATATAATTAAGAATTTGAGAAGCATCTGCAGAACATTTTCAGAGTGCAGATCATTGAGGGATAACTATTACAGATTTGATTAAAACACAAAATTGTTACATATGACTAACCTTTTTATTTGCATTCAATGACAAAATTAGAGAGCACATTCTCACAGCTAGAAATATCTGAGTTATTGTCAAAACATTGTTTACTGCTATGTCGTGTTTTCTCTCAGGACATGCGAGAAAAAAGCATGATGTCTGAAAGCAGTTAGTTAGGATACTTGTATGAGGAAGGGAACTGGGCTGAAACTAAATGAAGTAAATGGTCCAGGGAGAATAAGGAAGGAAGAATCTAGAGGAATCATGGGAGGAAAAAAAAAAAAAAAGTTATTTGACAAGACAAGACAGTAGACCATAATAGGAGTGAGAGAAAACACCAAATAGTGTACACATTGAGAGAAAAAAGTTAAAGATCAGTGTGGTTTGTTTTTTATTTTTTTAAACTTTGATAAAGTATACTATTAAATTACGTTTAAGAATACTTTCAACAGAGGACAGGCTTTGGATAACTGTATTTGCTGACCACGCACTGATCCCCTGTGCATTTTTTAATTTCTTTTTCTGTAGATCACCTTAAGTAGACATGTATGTGCAGCCATTCTATGCAAATTCAGCCAAAAAAAAACTTTCAGGCCATAAAATGCAATGTTTAATGAAGAGAATATAAATATGAGAGCCTTCGGTTATGAGTTTGTGGATTTTATTGAATAAATAATTTCAGTAGGGAAACTATGTAAATGTATCCAGCTTTAATCATTACAGATAAGGATAATTTGCTATATTTGCAAGAAATATTTTTTTTAATATTTGATGACAGATTTCACTTTGGTATCTATGGAAAATGAAAAATGCTGAGATTAGAGATGAGTTTAACATTTCTGCCTCATGAAATACATTAACCACAACCATAAATGTCATCGTTTATGTTGCTTAAATTTTACAACCTGCCTGCTTTTTGTGCTGTCTGTGGGTCATATCTAGTCTCTCTAAAATAAAAAGATTCTTAATAATATAGCAAATAAACTCAGTAGCATTTTCTACGTATGGTTCCCCTGTGAAATTAGGAGAAACAAGGGAAAATTCTGAGATACAAAAGGCAGAGTGTTTGTTTAAGAAGAATTCCTCTTTCTAGACCTCATGATTCTTTTGATGGGGTGACTCCTACATGATTTGTAACATAATTAATGGTGAAATTTAGTTGCAGTGTCAGGAACATTTTTCTTGTGTATGTTCGTTTTAGTAGCATTTATCTCTACTTTAATTTTTTAAGTACTCTACCAGAGTGAAAAAAAATCGTCATCTCCCATGTCATCAATTTATCCTCCTGAAGCCAAACTTATTCTGTGTGCAAGTTTGCAAAATAAATTCTGCAAAATCAAAGGTAATACAGTGTGTTAGAAGCCTCATTACATTAAAAAAAAACCCCAAACAACCCAACAACCACCCCCTCCCCCCCAAAAAAAAACCCAACCAAAAAAATTTAAGAAAAATCTCATTTCATGATATGCAGAGTCCTTGAAGAGGGGACTTGTTTGGCTACCTATGTTGTTTACCTAGTCCACTGTTCAGTTTCCACTCTTTTTGACTCGTGCCTCATCCATCTGCCCGACTGTGTAGGACTGAGTGATATATTTGAACTCAATTTAAAAATATTAGTAGGTTATCGGAGGGTGTTGAAAGGCTGAATCAAATGTAGTAGTTCACCGATTGATCTATTTCATTGGACACCACTTAAAGGAAAAGTCAGTTTTTGAGGGCAGATAAACAACTGCAACCTCTTTAATCCTTAGAAAATGAGGGAAAAAATACATTATTTTTATTTATAATAATTCCAAAGTGTTCTTGTGCATGATGTAACAAGATAAAATTAATTACATGAGCATAAATAGACCAAAATTTATGATCAATCTAAGTCAATGAGCCTTAACTTTCAGATTTCATTGTATATGTTACATACAACAGATGACAGTGAAGAGTAGGTAAAATAAATGAATTTGAATGTGACAAACAATGCATGACTACTTTAGAACATGTAGGATAACTTTGACTAGCCTTGCACTCATGGACTATGGCCAGTCTTTGATGATGACTATTTTTTTACAGTTTTTTACATTTGCATAATCTATAACTTGAGATGCTGACATATACCAGAGCACAACAGAGAAACTAAATTCACATTTACTGTTCTTACTTTGCTTCATTGTTTAGAAATTTAAGGAAATAGCCATACATAAGTGCCTATTCAGTGGGCATCTAACAGGGCATGAACTAAAGGAGGCATAGCAGTATGATTTTCACCCTAGAAACCTACTGACTTCCCAAATGGAGTTTATGACAGCCAAGATAAATTAAAATTCCGTAACATAGGAGTGGGGAGGAGTAGAGAAAAAGCTTCTGACTTGTGAGCCAAGTTGTTTCTGTTAAAAAATGACCTTATAACTTCTGTGGTACACTGCTAACTACATGTGTCTGTCATAAGATTGATGCTTATTCTGAAGCCAGTAAAATATTTATTTCCAGACAAAATAAAGTAAATCAAGCAAGTTTAGAATAAAACAACAGTAATAACAAAATAAGTATATAATTGCTTTCAGAAGAGGAAGATTACTAATCACTTGACACAGTACCTTAATGAAGTTCCTCAAAAGCAGACATGCAAAAGCCAGGAAATAAAGAAGTCAAGTCAATCATATGAGCATAAAGCATGGTTACATATATTAACAGGGAAAAAAAATGTTTATTAGTTAGAATGTCAAAAAATGCAATAATCTTTTATTCTAGGCTTAAAATGCATAATGGTATAGCTTTTAAAAAAACAGACTTCTTGAGAAACCATATATATTAAATCTTTAAAAAAATTATTGTTTCTAGGACTTTCACAATAATATTTATTTACACATTTTTATTGAAAGTGTTTTCGTGTTCCTCATTTAACTTTCCAACTCTTGTCATCCAGAAAAGATCCAAATTACATTTTAAAAGTAGATATTTTTTCTCATTGATTGGATATTCTGAACAGTGTGATTATAAGGCATGGACATATGAAAATTGACATTGAACATTCAAAAAGTAAAGTACAAATCAGTAAGTTTATCTGACCTAGCTTTCAATGTCATTTTTCAGACATCTACTTTGCTTATTTTTGCAGTAATGATATTATTCCTTCTTCTTAGACCTTTTCAGTATAAGGTTTGTGAATGATAATTTTGAGATATTGGTGGATAAATCTATTTTCTGTCTTATATTAAGGGTCTACATTTGTATTTTTTATCTAAGTATTCCAATTGGAAGCAGCAAAAAACTCTTAAATACAAGATAATCATTACTGAAGTGGGACAAAGTCTGGTGAGTATTGCTGTCTGCAGTCAATTCAATGCAGAATATTTTAGATTTGAGAGTATTTAGCATAGTACATTTAGAATGTATTTGATATTTTCAAAGTGCTTTAGAAAATATACTTGATATCTAGATGTCTAACTATTTAATATATATCTATACATGTAATAGGTATGTATTTTTATCTATATGGAAATATAAATATAAAATTGATCTTTTGAGAACCTTGAATTCAAGGGAGGTAGAAGGGTGTTGATCTGTAGAGTTACTTGAATTCCGCAATGGGATTGGTTGTAGCTTATAATTGTAGCATTAAAAAAAATTACAGGACCACAATATTTTTTCTAAATTCAGAAGAAACATAAATATTAGAATGTTTAAAATAACCATCCAAATAGTGCTTAACAAGTGAGTTAAGGACATGAAGGACTAATTTTTGTCATTTTAAAGACAAAAGTGATGCTGTAATCAATAGTATATTACAATAATGAGCAATGGGCTACCTGGTGTGTGAGGCAGGGAGGACCAGTGAGGAGTCTATCTGCCCTGAGGAGAGACAAACAACAGGACCCATTGAGAAAGGACTTACTGAAACCCTCATTTCCTGCCTCTCCTGATCTGTTCAAGGAGCAGGAGTTAAAAACAGGGGGATCAGGGCTCTGTGAGGAGTGGAGAGAAGGTGGTCTGAAAAGGGTGGTTGTTCTCTTCATCATCATATCACTTAGTGTTGTTTCCCATTTGTTATGGTTTTGGTTGGTGATGGATTACATTTTTTTTTTTCTTTTCTTCTGCAAGTAGTCTCATTTGTTTTGCCTGGGACCAAGAGTGGTGAGTGAGCCCTCCTTGTCCTTAGAGGGTTCCAAAAGCCCTTGATACTTATGATTGATCATGGTCCTTTGTTCCTAGATGGGCCTAAACCATGACACAAACCAACATCAACATTTATTTTCTAACTATTATTGAAAGATACTGTGTTTTCTTTAGTCTGTCACCTTTCAAAAGAACTTATTTCCGAATAAGAACTTCTCTTTGGAAGGGCAAACCGCATGGAAAAGTCACTTCACTGCTGCTGCAGTTTATGCCTTGCATGTGCAAAAAGCATCCCTCTGCCCCTTGAAACAGAATCCCGTTCCTGATAATTATCAGATTATGGAGGAATATTGAGTGTCCAAAATCCATGAAAGTGACAATATTTGAATGCAAATCTCAGCCAATTTTGTACTAGTTAGAAATTTTTTTTTAATGAAATGTAATGCTCTGACGAGAGGGGCAATAGACACATTTTATTGCAGTAATAGTATGTTCTGGTTTAGCAAGGAGCAGCTTTTGGCTTAGTAACAGGGGGAGCGGGTTGCAGTGAAGACCCGGTAAAGAGTTTGCGGACCCTCCCCCGGCTCCTGGGTTCACACCCACCTCCGGCCCGGCTGGGCCAATCTGGCGCCTCTGCGATCACTATTTAGGGGACGGGAATTTGAAATGCGAGGCAGGAGGTGTAAGAGGGATACAAGATGGAGGCGACCACGCGGACCCTTCGGCCAGAGAAGGAGGAAGGAAGGAGGAGCAGTAGACCGGAGACCCTTCTGCAGGCCGTGGCGAGAATGCAGGCTGTGCCCCTGAAACTTATGGAGATCCGTGGCAGGACTGAGAGCTACCAGCAGCTCCATGTGAGTGAGCCCGGACGGGCGAGGGACTGTGTGGGGAGACGGCCATGGCCCAGGCCGTGTTGGAGAGCCTGCACGCCGCAGAGCAGCCCCACACGAGAGGCAGAGAGGAGCTGCAGCCTTTGGACTGGGTGCGTGTCGGAGCAGCCCGTGCAGGGCTGCCATGTGTGTGAGCTACCCCACGGACTTGCAGGGAGGACTGGTGTGGAGTTCACCCGTCCTGAGGAGGGACGAACGGCAGAAGCTATTGGGAGCAGACTGACTGAGACCCCCACTGCCTGCCCCTCCGAACCGTTCGGGGGGGGGCAAGGTAAAAACCCCGGGATCAGGGCTCTGAGCCCGGGAAGAGGGGAGGTGTGGCGGGAAGGTGTTCTTAAAAAGGCTGGTTGGACTCTTCATTGACGTATTCCTCTGTGTTGTTTCGTTTTGGTTATGTTTTGGGTTTTTGTGGGTATGTTTTAGTTGATGTTGCATTAAATTATTTTCTGGTTTTTTTTTCTTCCCCGAACCGAGTAGCCTGGTCTGCTTTGTCCTGAACCTTAAGCGGCAATTAAGCCCTCCCTGCCCTTGAGCAATTCTCAGCCTCCTCGGTACTCGAGGCTAATCGTGGTCTTTTGTTCCCTGATGGGCCTAAACCACGACATAGTAGATGACAATAAAGTTAAATTTGGCTCTAAATCATTGTCGCAGTTTTGCCCAGACATTAATGAAGCACCACGACAGACTTTTGCTCAATGCCCTCCATCCACCTCCACCCTTGTTATAAGACAGTGGAGGTGAGATGGGAGGAAAAAAGAAACCAAACCAAGGACATTGTGGATCAAGACGAGGGCAGAGAGGGCTCATTGACCACTTTGGTTCTGGGCAAAATAGACTCCACTACTCGACTTCAAGAGGAAAATAAAGAAAGTTTATTCTACTACCTACAAGAAACAGAACAGAACAAAAAACCTAAAAGAGAGCAGGATGATGATAAAATGATGGAATGTAGGACATGAAATTTAGTAATTCTCCTATACTTCTGCAGCTTCTACAACATTCTTGTGAGTTAACATGTCTTGTCCTGTTTATATAAAGTTTCTTATTCATTTCAATTTTTCACATAGTAAGTTCTTACTGATCACAATTTTTCTTCAAGTCTTTTATAACTTTCTTCCTTCTTCTCATATGATACTTTATCTACGTCTTCCTAAGTGCTATTGGATATATGGATTACATCCAAGAACTTCTATTTTTTTAAAAGATTGTTATACTGAAATGTTTTCATGCTCTGTTTGTTTGAATTTAACCACACTATTAAAAATATTGATGAGCAGATATTTACAAAATAGGAATATTGAAACTTGAAAAAAATACCTTATAGATAGTTGCATTGAAAAAATCAATTATTTTATACAGCTAATACAGAGGTTTTATGAGATTTCTATTCAATTTCAGGTTACTTTGGATGACATTTAGAAAATTTCCCTTATTTTTATATTATACTGAGGATTTAAGCTTATAGCTACAAATGATGCTAACTTGGTTTAGCTGAATTCCACTTAAGCCCAGAATAAAATTCAAAGGCTAAAATATGTGAATTCTAAATTAAGCAAGAAATAAAAAATAAGAAATGAAATGCCACAGTAAAACTAAGACATTTTTTGTTGTCTTTTTCCTCCTGGAAAAAGTTTTTTAAGTTACTGGCATTTGCCAACCCCATAAAATCTAGTTACCAAAGAAAGAAATAAAATAGGTTAAGAATGTTACGGAATGTAACATTTTTCTTGCCCATCTTTATTAACTTGTTATACTAAACTACTTTTGTTCTTTTTATTTACCTTAGATTTATCTATGAGTTTTAATCACATATTATCCAAGTAAAATAATTTCAGAGTAATTCTCTAATTCCAACAGGAGCAGTGAAAAATGTTTTTGCCTGTTATTTGTAAATGTATTTTAAGTTGTAAGATTCACTTGTATTTTTTCCTACTGGTATTGGACATGGTCAGAAGCATATTATCAGTTTTACCAGCTAGTCATCTGGCCTGATATTTCAGATCATATGTTTATGAAAAAACATTTATCAAAAAACAAATGTCAGATTCTAAAATCAGACTTCCAGTGTTATTCTGTCTGTTGCCCTTGCCTCTGAGTATATTTTTAAAAATATTTTAAGTCATTCACTCATAAAACTCTTCTTTCACTGAAATTTGAGATGTCAGAAAAATATCCTATTTGCATCTACCAGCTATTCCAAATTCCTTTTCTTTGTTCATATGCAATCCTAAACTCTATATGCTAAATCCATAACTCGTACTATATCCAGCAGAGTAGGCACGCACAGGAAGAGTTCAATCTCCTATCTGTAATTCTTTCCTCATCTTCTCAGGCTTGTGTTTTGATAAACTTGAATAAGCAGACAAAGGGCTTCCTATTAGCAATTTTGATTTGCTTTGTTCTTTTGTTTCTCAAAGTTTCATTGTAATTTTTCTTTTACCATATCTCTGAAGTATCTTTTTCTTTTGAGGATTATGGCAAACACTCATCCAACTTGGGTATTGAAAATGACCTAATATATCTTTTTGGAATGTTTCCAGCTGTAGAAAAAATATCATTCTTCTGTTCTCTATATATTTCTTTTCAGAATGTTATCTGTCACAGAAGAGGCCTTTGATCCACCAGTTAGAACTGCATTTTTGTTTTGCTAGCTGATTTTGCAGATAATTTAATCATTTATTCTGTTATTTGTATTTTATATTCATTTAATATCTTATTTCTCATTTTCCCCATGTTTTATATCACAGCTAGTAGGTACATATAAAAACAGTTAATGACTCTGTGTCACAGTTGACACAGAGGTGACACTCAGCTTTAATGGAAATGAGGTCCCATTTTTGTCTTAAAGATCTCAAATATTTGCAATATAAATTATTTTTTTAAAATAAATTTGATACAAAAGAAAAAAAACATACCCAAACCCTAAATTGTTTTTAGAAGGGAAGGTACCTCTAAAAATTATCTAAACCAATCCCCTTGCCATGGGCAGAGATCTCTTTTACTAAATTAGGTAGCTCAAAGCCCCGTCCAACATTACCTTGAGCATTTTTAGTCATTGGACATTCATAACTTCCTTGATAACCTGTTTTCAGTGTCTCACCACCCTCATCCTTAAAAAATGTCTTCCTTATGTACAATCTGAATCTATCCTCTTTCAGTTTAAAATCACTGAGAGATCATGCAAGTACAAATTATTTTATCATAGACATAAATTCTCAGTGTGTATCTATGGTTGTCCTCTTGCAACTATAAATGACTATGCCACAGAACTGGTTAAGCAAGAAACTAGTTGTCTGTGTCTCACCATGGAGAATTTGTCTCAGATGACAGTCATTCACCGGATTTGTTACTCCTTACTTATTTAGATAGGTGATTTTCAGGCAATATCATCTCTCTAGCAATTCATTACTTTTATATGTGGTCTCATAACATAGATATATTGAATATATAAGGTCTTAGGCTGCTTCTGTAGAATCTCAAATTTAATGTAGCCATCTCTTATTATTATCTCTTATTCTCGATGCAATTTTAAAATTATTATCAATACTCATATGTTTATTACAAGAGTAAACTGGATGTGTATGTTCTGGTTTTTCTTCGATTTTAGTTGATTTTTCTTAAAAAAATTTATTTCACAATGCAGTTACTGTGCAGTTACCGACACTTTACAAACAGAATATTTCCTGTTTGAATCAGGTGAGAATCTTGTCTCACTAATGGCTAGAATTCATGTATTTCAGATAAAGACAGGAAAGTTCCTCATGACTAGATAACTGCAGGACAGCTTTTCCTTGAGGAAATGGATTCAGAACTATTTAATATTTTATTCTTTACTCAGACAAAATGCCACTATGGATGGAAACTTAGTTTGAAAACTGACAGATTAAGGTATTAGAAATGATGCCCACAAGACCATTAACTAGTATAGTCAAATGCTAAGGACTCGGTTTATGAATTTGTTATAAAAATCAAGTGTTTTGAACACAGCAGTGTTTCATTCATCTTATCCAGAGTTAAATATCTGCAATATGGCCATATATAGCTGAGCTAGTGAAAATAATGTGGTGCACATCTAATAATTATTTCAGTTATCCTCAGATAGACTCATATTTTCATTTGAGGCATTCTTCTGTATCTAACACATGGGTCACAGTGGAAATATTTGCTTGGACTGGTAGCTGGAAGCTAGATTTGATATATTAGAGATCTCAAATTGAGAGACCTCCTTACACAGGCTTTCAGGAAAGACAGGGAAAGTGAATAGGAGCGTTAGTACTCTGTAAAGGAGCATTTAGAGTGCATGGGATAGGTGATGAAACAGTCAAGAGCTAATGGTAAGGATTAGAGGACAGATCAACACTGTTGCTACTTGATCAAGTCGACGAATTAGATAAGTTTTCTTTAGATGCCTCAAAGAAGCGCCAAAACCTCCAACCCTGGTACTTAATGAGACATTTGCCACCTTGATATATCCTGGGAGAGCAGCACAGCTGGGCAGGAATAACTGATCAAAGACATGAAAGGCAAGGAAAGTCTTGAGATAAGATGGTGAGATAATAGAGCTTAAGATCTTTAGATAAGTGAGCTGGAGAAATAGTAGAATCACACAGCTGGACTTCAGGAGAACAGAGTAGTCAAGGATCTGCTTGGCACGGTTCTGTGAGATGTTAAGGTCCTGAGAGAGCTTGCTGGTTGTCAAGGACAATCTCAGAGCAGAAATGCAGTCTTTTCCAAAGAACAGAAAATCAAGCAAGCATGTCAGAAAATTAGCCTGGATGAACATAAACCACTGAACTGAGTTTTAACACAGAAAGGAAATACACAGAAGGTGGAAGCAGGAGGTATTGCTTGAATGCATACAGTTGGAGTTAGGAAAGACAATGCTCAACTGGAGTTGAAATATCAATGTGAAGGCATGGGACTACATGACCAAGGACATGGAAAAGGATGAGGTAGCTATTGTATTTTCCTCTCTCCTCACTTTGTTTTTCACTGGTAATGTATTATCATCTTGCCTTCCTGTTTCCCAAGACTGTAAGTAGAGTCTGTGGGTTGCAGTATTGCTTCTCTTACAGCAAGGTACAATCAGAGAACAATAAAAGCACTTGAACATAAAAATTTCCATGGGACCAAAGGAGGTGCATCCAAAGCTGATGAGGGAGAGAGCTGGCTGATAACATGGCGACTGCTTTCCAGACATGATGATCTGTGAAAGGCCAATACTCTTAGAAGTTTTGGCTAAATCCAAAAAGGTTGTAAGGAGTTAATATTGGCTGGTCACCAGGTGCCCACCAAGCTAGCCTATCACTCCCCTTCTGCTCAACAAGGCAGGGAGACAAAATATACAAAAAATCTCATGGGGCAAGATAGGGACAGGGTCATCACTTACCAGTGATGAGCATCATGAACGAAACAGACTTCACTCAGATAAATTGATTTCATTTACTGCCAATTAATCAGAGTTGGATAGCCACCTGCTCCTAGGCCATAAGCCCAACCTAAGTCCTTGGTAAGTTGATGGAGCAAATCTTTCTAAAAGCCAACTTTTCAGGCAAATAAAGGGTAAGAAGTGGGTTCTGAACAGTCAGTATGGATTTACCAAGAACAAGTTGTACTTCAGTAATCTCATAGACTTCTATGTTGAGATTTCCAGTGGCATGGAGAACAGCTGACTGACAATCAGACTTAAGGGGTAGACATTGGTGGGTATAAAGTCCAACTGGTGGCCATTTAAAAGTTTTCTCTCAGGGACTGATAATGGGACCAAAGCATTGTTATTAATGCTATGTATGATGCGATGAATGTTCTCCAAGGAGATAACAACTCTGGGGGAGTAGGCGATATGGTGAGACAAGGGTATTACTCAGAAGGACCTGGACAAGCTAGGAAAATGGACTGACAGGAACCTCATGAAATTTATGAAAGGCAGACACAAAGTTATACATCTGAAATGGAATAACTGTATTCAAATAGTACAGAAATTATGTCCAGTAGTACAGAAATTAGTAGTAGAGAAATACAAGGATAAATGAAATATGTTCGAAAAATGCAATATCTTTTCCAAAAGTCTGATGAAGTTCAAAAGAATCTGTTAAGAAATAAAACCTACAAATATCTAAGAAGTAAAATAGGAACTAGTAAATCTTTATTTATAAAAAAAGAAATATATAGGAAGTTATCCTCTAAAATATTTCACTTATTAGCATTTGAGGTAAAATGGTGAAGTATTTGATTAGTTTAATTAAAAGGAGAAAGGTGGTTTTATTTTTATTGATTCTAAGCAGTAAGAAGATGTCCTAAATTATCTCATTTATAATGATTGTAACTTGACTGTCCAATTAGTCATAGAACAAATATCTAAATAGAAAAGCGGCAACATGAGTTTGGGAAGAAATAATGATATTTAACAATTCATTTGATATATAGTTGCTGATATTGCTTTATTCTTTCCCTTGAGTTTTAACACTGATTAAAAAAGGAGCCAGGATGCAGGTTTCAATACTGATTGTATTGTCTTCAACTTTGCACACAGGTATTTCCCACAGTTTATAATAACAATAATTACCTCATTAAAAGAATTTACTAAGGATTAATGTAGTTGAATGGCTAGGCTTGATAAGGCTTTTCAACAGATTTTGGCTGCCAACTCATCTTCAATAAAGGTTTTAACTTTTTTTGTGGATATTTATGCACATCTATGAGATTGGTAAAAAATTTTACTTGATCACATCTACCATCACCTTCACATAAGCAGGAGACTCACAAACTCAAGAGGCAAAAAAAGACAGAGACTTATCTCAAATACATTAAAACACTGACCCTTTCCTAATTAATTATTCACAAAGATGTTTTTTCCCAAGGCAATATGTATAAATATACTACAAGCAACTGATAATATTTTTCTTCTACTTCTCAAACAGGTAGTTTTCTGATTATTTGGAACTGGAATCAATATTGGACTCATAATCCTAAGAGGATAACGATTCCTGTGTTTTCTGGAAAATAAGAGATCACTCATGGAAGCTATCTCAGAGTTTCAAAGAGAAAATTAAAAGGTGGATATATTTCATTAACAGTTGATAGGAAGTAGTGCTGACCAAAGGAAGGCTCCTAAGGATGAAGTTCCAGAGGAATATGTCCAGCTAGTGCTCTGCTTGAAACCTGTAGGTAATTATTCTATAAGTACATATAAGAATTATGTATTGTACTTCATAGAAATATAGAATCATAGAATAGTACGGTTGGAAGGGACCTCTAGATATCATCTAGTCCAAACCCCTTGCCAAAGCGGGTCCACCTAGATCAAGTCGCATAGGAATATGTCCAGGAGGGTCTTGAAAACCTCCAAGGAAGGAGATTCCACATCGTCCCTGGGCAGTCTGTGCCAGGGCTCCCCCACTCTCACAGTGAAATATTTTTTTATTATATTTAAATGGAACTTTTTGTGCTCCAGCTTCATCCCATTACCCATTGTCCTGCTACTATCTACTATAGAAAAAGGCATGCCTTAACCTCCTGACACTCACCATTTAGATATTTGTAAATATTAATAAGACCTTCCCTCAATCTTTTCTAAACCAAACAGTCTCAATTCCCACAGCCTTTCCTTGTATGAAAGATGTTCCAGTCCCCTGATCATCTTGGTGGTCCTGCACTGGACTCTCCAGAACTTCCCTGTCCCTCTTGAGCTGAGGAACCCAGAACTGGACACAGTAATCCAGATGAGGCCTCACCATGGCAGAGTAAATGGGGAGGAAAACCTCCCTTGATCTATTGGCCACACTCTTCTTGATGCATCCCAGTTGCCATTGGCCTTCTTCGCCACGAGGGCACATTGCTGGCTCATATTTAGCTTATTATCAATCAGGACTCCCATCTTTCTCTTTGCAGAGCTGCTCTCCAGCAGATCAATCCCCAGCCTGTGCTGCTGCATCCTTCCCAGATGCAGGACTCTGCACTTTTTCTTATTGAACTTCATGAGGTTCCTCTCTGCCCAATACTTGCAAGCTGTTATTCATGATTTCAGGGGAAAATAAATCTTCAACCTTAGATTTAGGTTATTTATATAGATATATTATTTTACACATAAAACCTCCGATCTCAGAAAAATTTACAGAAACAAAGCATATCTATACATTCTATTATGAATAGCAAACAATTGTGAACTGTTACTTATATTAATTATTAAAACAGTAAAAAATTTTTAAAAGCATATTTGTATTAGAAAAAAAATACATAAAAACATATTCTATTACATTCTAGTGGCAGATAAAAAAGCAATACAATTATCTACTTGTCTTCAAAAAAGGCTCCAGTATTTACCTTTCCAAAACAAATAAAGATAGGGTATAACAAGTTTTTTCAAAGCAAAATTTGAGTAGTGATTCATATCACAGCTATATGGCCTAAAAGGTCTGAGCATTAGCTGTGAGCAGTGAATAGAGAGGAAATTGCCCCCAAAAAAATTTAATGGAAGAAGGTAAAGATTATTCTCTACTTACTCTGTTTATTAGCTGGTCACATACATTGCTAGAATAGGAAATTGTGAGTTGTAGACTGAACTCTTGGAGAATGCAGTGGCTCCCACTCAGCTCACATACCACGCTTTCCTTTCCATGGAAACCGGGGCAGAGTGTGAAAGGTTGTCCTGTGTCCAGATCTCATTCAATATATAATCAAAACTCAGTATGTCAAGAAAGCCACACAGACAACCCTAAGCATGTCCCCCCTGCAAGCAGATAGAAAGGGAAAGAAACTGAAAATGAGGAGGAGAAAGGCACATGAAAATTAGATAGAAATTACTTAAAAAAAACCAAAAAAACAAAAAACCCAAAAAACCATACAGAGATTGTAATCATTTGAAAGAGAAAGGCTCAGAAAAGCAGGCTGTCATTGTTTGTAATCTTTGATATAACCTTCCTGAATTATACAAGTCTTTTAGGTCCCCTTGCTTTTTTAAACTAATAACTTACTTTGAACTTATGTATTGACTCTGTCTCAGGATAGTTAGTTCTAAAATCTTCCAAATTAATTCATAAAACATGCTGTTTGACACATGTAGTACATCCAGACTTGGAAGTTCACTGCTGTATCTGATTCTGTGGCTTACTTCTCCTATGTTAAAATACCGGGTGGAACAGTGAAAAATAGGAGATAAATATTGGTACATGTATGAGGAAAGGCACAAGAAAAAGTACCTTATTGATTTTAATTCTTCAGTAAAATAGTGTTCACGTCCCTTTTCTGGCTCTTTCTCTTAGAGTTTCCTAGGAACAGCTGCAGCCTGGACGGAAAGGGCACCATAGGTGCCCCTTCCTGCTGCTTCAGTTAGAGTGAGAGTAGACCACAACTACATTACATCACTTGACAAGTGAAAAATATGAAAATAGAGCTCTCACAAGATAGATACATTCTCCTCTGCTGTTTGTTTTGTAGAATTTGCTCTTAATATAGCCTTTGGCATGTGACTTTGGGGAACCAGAGTTAAGAAAGATAATAGGGAGTTGTGTGAAAGAGAGCTAATCCTTCTTTATCCCCTCCAGGAAAACCTGCAGCTGGGTGCATAGTCTATTTGTATCAATGTCATCTTCTACCGCTATGTTATCTTTGAGGTCCCACATCTTACATTTTATTTTAAGAGGTTTTTTTCACTGGGAGAAAAGTGGAAGTATATAGTCATTTTTTTTTTCATTTGCAAATTAAGGATATTAGTGGCAATAAAGTGAAAGCTTATGCACTAACACAAGTGCTAACCCAAGAAATGGTTTTGCACAGACCTCTATTTTTTGTGGAGAAAAAGTCAAATAGAGATGTGTATTCTGGTATGTAAAATTCCCCAAGACATAAGTCACACAGAAAAAAAGGAGGAATTCATTTGGCTAAATGTACATACTGAGAGTGTGAATGCCTGCACCTGAGCTAATCACTTTAGGCTCCCTGGTAGTCAAAGAAGGGAAACAGGCACTTCTAGGTCACAATTCCTCTCATCCTAAAATAGGTATCTGAAGTAGGTCAGATGAACTGTGCCCTGAGAATGCCTATTATTCTCTACCAACTATAGAGAGAGCCCTGGTTGATTAATTCAGATTCAATGTAGATGTTTAAGGAAGATGAGATGAATCCCATTCAGGGAATCCAGAATGACTATTAAGAGATTGACAGCAGAAAGTGAGAATTCCTGTTTTCTGGGTGTATAGAATCCAAGATAATTACGTATATTTAGACACTGACTTTAGGTTTCTAAGTCTTTTAGTAATTTAAAAATATTTTCTCTTATTTCACATTTTGTTTTCTTTTTGTTCAGAGAAACTATCAACTTTTTATCATTGAATATCAATCTGTGTATATGATTGTATATGATCCATGACTCATATTCATTTTCTTTAAGAAAGATGAAAACCTTCCCCAACCTTAACTGACTTTTATGAATAAAAACTTAACAAAGCAACGCAATTCATCTTTTCATCTATTTAAAAAGTGAAATATTACCAATAGCTTGGAAAATACAACATTAAAGACAGATCTGCTGTTAGGCTCATCAGTGTAAGCTGGTTTCAGAAGGAGTGTTACAAACATTTTAGCTGATGAACACTCAAGTTTCAAATCAAGCTAAAATGCCTTGGATTTTGTCTTCCAAATTTCTTTGGAGAAATAATAGAGTCCAAACATGTTTTTCCCCCCTAATTGTGACTGTTTCAATACAGAAGATACTGGCTTATTTATGAAATGGTGGTTCAAATGTGCAAGCAAAACAGTAGATAATGAAAGAGGATTTTTAATGAAAAATATTTTTTAAGCTGATATAACATTATCTTAATTATAACATACCAGCCAGACCTTTATCCATTTAAAGTACACATGGATATTTTATAGTACTTCTAATCAGTAAACCACTAAATTTTCCAGTGTCAGTGAAAAATTTCTGATCTAAAAGGTTATTTTTGAGTCTCTAACTATTTATCATAGTGAATAAAGTATTCAATTCCATTTTATCACTGTCAATGTAGGCATATAATGATCATCTTAAAAAGCAAATCTAAACCAAAATAGAAACCCAACCCATAATTTTTATCATTTTTCAAGTTATTTTCTGGAGAGGAACTGAAACAGTAATTTTAGATAGCAAATGTTTTCCAGTCTTTGGTATCCCAAACAGGAGAATAAGCAATGAAGATTACAGAAGAAATATGAATAGAATGGACATTAGAAGATATTTTCCATTGACTTCTTTGGGCTTTTGATCAGATCCTAAAGTAATGAAATACATTGAATTACTCTGTGTTACTCAGAGTTTGCTAGCAAAACAAATTCTAGGATGTGGTGATTTGAAACGAAAAGGGACATTGTTGTCTTTGAGTTGTCTCTCAGTTCTGGGTTTGGGTTTTTTTCAGTTTGGGTTGGTTGGGGGTTTTTTTTAGGGGTAGTTGTAGAAAGCAAGATATATCCCATCAGTAAGCAAAACTGGGATTAATGTTACTTAACTCTTATAGTAATCTTAAAATCTTTCCATTTTCTAGAAATTAAGCATCTCAGCAATTTATGAAGGCTCCTTCTACACAAAATAGGAGCTTTCACACTCTAAAAAGAACTATTTTAGATTAATCCCTCTCTGATTAATATCTCTCTCTACTGACCACAGTAAGTTTATATTTAAACTGCCATCCCCTGAACACATAGAACTTGCTTATTTCAGTCTTTCTGAAAACCTTGAAACCTTAAATATGTCAAATAATCACACTTGTACATGTGTATTCTGGTGGAAGGGACCACAAGGAAGATATAACACATGGAGAGAAAAATCACCTCTTTATCTTCCTTTAGAGAATTCAATAAGAAGCAAAATCATTTAAGTTCTTTATCAATGTACCTAATATATTTCATATCTGAATCCTTTGTTGTTTTGGTGGCTTTGGTTTTGTTTTATTAGGTGTGCCTACAGTGAGGACATTCCTAATGTTTTACTTTGCTGTGTAGATTACTTCAGATTTCAACCTTTGCCTTCATGGAAGCATAATGGAAATTTAAAAACTTCTTTCTCATAACTGAGAGCTAATTTTTATGAGTAACATATTAATTACATAGCTTAACTCTTCAGCATTTTACTTAGCTGAAATTTTTCAGTACATCATTAAGTGATTTATTGGAGATAGACATACAATCATATGAATGCTTGTGCATGCACATAGGAACATACAGATCATAGAATGGTAGGGGTTGGAAGGGACCTTTAGAAATCATCTAGTCCAACCCCCCTGCAGAAGCAGGTTCACCTAGATCGGATCACATAGGAACATATCCAGGCAGGTCTTGAAGACCTCCAAGGAAGGAGACTACACAACACCCCTGGGCAGCCTGTGCCACTGCTCTGTCACTCTCTCGGCGAAATAGTTTTTTTTATGTTTAAATGGAACTTTTTGTGTTCCAGCTTCATCCCATTACCCCTTGTCCGGTTACTATCTACTATAGAAAAGAGGGATGTCCCAACCTCCTGACACCCACCCTTTAGATATTTACAAATGTTAATAAGATCATCTCTCAATCTCCTCTTCTCCAGACTAAACAGCCCCAATTCCTACAGCCTTTCCTCGTATGAAAGATGTTCCGTACCCTTGATCATCTTGGTGACCCTGCGCTGGACTCTCTCCAGCACTTCCCTGTCCCTCTTGAGCTGAGGAGCCCAGAACTGGACACAGGACTCCAGATGAGGCCTCACCAGGGCAGAGGAGAGAGGGAGAAGAACCTCCCTCGACCTGCTGGCCACACTCTTCTTGATGCATCCCAGAATACCATTGGCCTTCTTGGCCACGAGGGCACATTACTGGCTCATAGTTAGTTTATTATCAATCAGGACTCCCAGGTCTCTCTCTGCAAAGCTGCTCTTCAGCAGTTCAATGCATAGTGGTACTGATATAGAAGTTTTTTTTTTACTTCCAAGTGCCTGAAAGAATGCAAGAATGTATTTTATCCCACCAGACTGGTGTTCCAATAAAGCTAGGCTACTCAATTCATGCCTGAAGGTATAAAATGTGGATGTCTTTGAGATTTCAGATCTCTCCAAGATATTAATAAAGGATTTTTTAAAGTAGAGACAGGCAAATGTGGAACAACCCATTAATCATGTTTTAGAAGCTGTTCTGAATGTGAAAATAAGTTATTATGAACTCTAGAAAATTCACCTGGATCTTGTCTGGAGAGTCAACTGAGTGATTCACTCCAAAAGACAGTCATAGGAAAAATGAATAATTATAAGATAACAAGTCCAAGTTTAAGAGTGTGGGCATAAACTGAAGAATTATGTTGTTTGACAGTTTAGATATACTTGCTAGGGAAAAAAAGGAAAAAAGAAAGCTGTTTGGCAATGATAAGAAATGACAAGGAAATTTGAGAACATTTGTGCTATACAAGAGAAGTCATTGAGCTGTTGAAGTTGCCACATAAGCTCCAAGTCCACTGCTTTGTCCAAAGCATTTTAACACTACACTGTCTGTGCATATTCTCCTCCACTCAGCATTGCTAAGGCCACACCTGGAGTTGTGTGTCCAGTTCTGGGCTCCACAGTTCAAGAGAATCATGGACATACTGAAGAGATCACAGAAAAGGGAGACAAAGATAATTAAAGGATTGAAGCATCTGTCATACAAAAAGAGATTGAGAGCTGTGACTGTTAAGCCTGTAAAAGAGAAGGTTCAGGGAAAATTTTATCAATGTGCATAAATACTTGAAGGGATGATGTGAAAAAGATAGAATAAGGCTCGACTGAAAGTGAATCTTGTTAGAGGACAAGAGGCAACGAGGCACACACTGAAATATGGAAGACTCCATCTGAATATCAGGAAACATTTTTTCACTGTGAAAAATTAACTGAGGTAAGGATGACTGAGCACTGGCACAGGTTACCTGGAGAGGTTGTGGAGTCTCCCTCTTTGAATTTATGCAGAAGCTATCTGGACAGAGTCTAGGTATCCTGCTCTAGATGGCCCTGCTCAAGCAGAGTGGTTAAACTGGATGACTTCCAAAGGTCCTTTCCAAACTCAACCATTTTGTGATTCTGTGATGTCAGAGCCAATATAATATAACAACGTACTAAGGAACCAACATAATGAACCAATATAATGTGTCTCAAACTTTCTCTGTAATAGTTTACTGTTTCAGTAATCCAGATCTGTAGTCTCTCATTCCGTAAACTACTTACTAGGAGCTATCTTGAATCTGTCAGCACCACGAAATGATTTTCTAAAAATCAAACACAGATCATCAAGACCACAAATTTACAACTAATTATTTTAATGTGACACAACACAACCACAGAGAAAATGACAGAACGAAATTGGATACTGTTAGCTAGACAGCAGATTGTTACTTTTAGGTGTTACTAAAAGAAGTGAGGAAGCAGTTGGCACTTACCAAATCGTCTGTCTGCATGTCTGTTTCTCCTTATCTCCTTCTGTTTAACTAGGAAGTCTGTAGTCTAGCATGGCAATCACTAGAAATTGTGTCTTTTGTCCAATAAAAATATTTTTATATTGTAATACATGTTTTGCCATTCCCTATTTGAGTTAGCTTCAAATGTCCATCCTATTTCTATAGCTGAAAAAAACTAGGTTGAGTGTAATCCCAACAGTTTATTAATTTTTGAGAAATTGTTACTATTAAGAAAAGAGAGGTTCTACAGGTTCCCGAAAGTTTCCATATGTTTCCTTGAAGGGATGTAGGTGAAATCCAAAGGTTTCTTGCAATCTTTTGGAAGAGTTGGACTTAGGACCTGCTGGTGAATTGCATACCTTCCGCGACAGGCGTTGTAAAACATACCAGGTTGGCTTTATTTTTCTTTTTCTTTTCCTTTTTCCTTTTTCCTTTTTCCTATTCTTCTATTTTTCTTTTAATTTCTTTTTTTCCTGGTCTTCTATTGTTCATCTCTTGTTCAGATAAAATTATGTAATCTATTTGAAAGGTAACAAGAATTTCTAATACACTGAAGCAAAATGCTTGGGAGAGAAGTACTGAGGTTATCCGATAATTTGAACAAAAATAAGCTAGCAGCTAGTGGGGAGGGTAGGAAATATGAAAACATTTCAAAGAAGGCAGACAATGAATCTCCATATTTTGAATAAGAGTTGAGAAAAGCATATGTTTATGTCTTTAGACTATTCTGTTCAAAGACTGTTGAAAATTCTTTCTTTTAAACCTGTCCAGCTCATCTCCACAGGAGATAATTTAATCTTAGTATATATATATATGTTTTCTCCACTCCCATCCCAGTGGTCTGGAATATCACACTATGCATTCTCAGATAGAAATGTGCTTTCTCTTTTGGACAATCACACCACATATGTTACCAACAGCGCAAAGAATGTACATCAGTGTTTGAATACTTAAGTTCTGCAAAATTTATGGAATAATGAAGACAGTATGTCCATCCAAAGGAATAATTGCTTCATGGGGAGTCTATGCATCTCAAATTGGTTGATTCCTGGATTTTAAATTGTTCCCTGTTCCTGTTGTTTAAAGCCGGCAAACAGAAGCACTGGCAGCAAGGCTGCCTGCCAGAAAAGGGCATTTTCAAAGTCACACAGCATGAACATTTTCTTGTCAAGACCCATTAAAAAAAAAAATGTAACTGGCATTTCAATGAAATAATCTTTTTTATTATATACTACCTGGGGATGAAATACCTGTTACTACTTCTGAGAACATAAGAGCATCTGTCTCTTCCAAGAAAGCATAGACATGTTTGGAATAAGTATATAGTACATCCAAGTATTGAATCTCCTACTTTCTTCCATTTATTTTAAATTTTGGTTTAAATTATTGCTTTATTTTTTTAATGCAGATATTGCACTTATATCACGTTGCATTAGGTTTAAACATATTCTGTGATGTGACATAATTCGATGTGACCTGATCAAACCAGATGAAACTGTCACATCCTATCATTTGTTTAAAGAGAAAAATGTGGCTGTGCATTAATTTAATTTAAAATCTATTGAAAAATAAGTTATGAAAATTAAATAGGTCCTCTTACATGTGTCAATTTCTTACCATTCTATGACAAATTAATGACAGTCTACTATAAAGTTCACATCTAGATATTGAAAAAATCATCACCTACTTTAGATGTAGCATTGAATTTCTTAGTACCTAGACGTTGATATCCTGTATCCTAAGGTATTATATTGTTTTTACTTGATTAATTTCTAAGCTAATAATCAGGCTTATTGACTGAGAAAAAAAATGCAAATAAAAAAATCTCAGTTGGAATTCAATTGGCAAAAATAACTATATGAAGTTCTTCGCCACATGACATAAGAAGAGTATTAGGATTACAATCTTTCTTACAGCTCTGGAAGACTGTGTTACAATTCTGCTGTTAGAATCTTTCTTCTCATAGATGTTCTTAGCAAGTAGGAAGATGTTTTATAAATTCCTATGAGCCCTGTACTTTTCTACCTAAAATTTCAAACTATCCAACTGCACTGTTTGAGAAGAAAAATACTGAAAAAATGGGGAAGGGAAGCAGTAGTAGACTTCTTACTGGCAATTAGCTGTACTGTGCCCAGTTCTTTTAATATTTGGGCCTTTGAGAGTCTTAAAAATGGTAGTTGCTATCCTTATGATTATCCAAAGACCAGAACTGCAGTTTGTGTTTCTGCAAGTAGCTTGATGAAAACATGGCACTTTTACAAGGTCTGCTAGAAGGAAACAGTGATTCAAAAGTTCCCAATTATTCTATCTATTTCCCAGATACAGTTATGGTCCTTCAGGAGCTCACTTTGATGGGTAGTTTGACAGAAAGACACATCCTAGTCCTATGTGACTGCAGACCCACATCTACATTGACAGGTAAAACCAGAGGAGCTCTCTGTTAAATGCATGTCATTCAGCTCTAGTATGAGCAACTTACACCTCTTCAGTGATAGTCTTTGTGATTATTTGGTATTAATATATTCTGGTTTTCTTACTTTAATAAAGAACTACACTGATGAAGACACAAAGCTTTGAATCAGCAGGCACTGATTGATATTCCTCTACTTCTGTACAGGTAGAGGAACTTGTGTTTGTCTGCACCCATCCATGCAGATCTGTTTTCTAAAGGCCACAGTGCCTCAGGGAACACAGTATTTATGGTACATGGAGAAGTTTAAAAGGCGTGACAGTACAGAGGACAAAGACAACATTCGGAGGATTTCAGGAGTCCTTTTTGTATCACAAAACAATGCTCTGAGAGTCCCCAGGTGGAAAGTCCTGAGTAGTTCATTATACACTTAGAAGTCTTTCCAGACTGAACATCCAAATGGCTCTTAGAGTTTGATGTGAACTGAAAGATAACTGGCTGTCTGGCTCATATTCCTGATCTCCTGATTGTGAAGAAGTGTAAGTGAGGAACCCTGTAATATCGTGTTGTCAGTGCTGGTAAACAGATCTTAAGCTTTGTAATGAGTTTGCATGGCCTCAGAAAAGAGGTTTCTGAGGTGTTCTCTTACTGAGTTTTTCTTGATCTGTCTCCAGGTCTTGATTTTGCTATGGAAACAATTTCTCTAATTGACCATGTGTCTATATCTAATTTGATTTCGTTTTCCTTATCTTTGTGTGGCACTATGGTTTTATATAGGCGGCAGAAACAATTTTTCTAGGTAGAAAAATGTATTTATGACTTTAATATAAGAATTTGCAGAGATATGTGCCTCAACGGGCAGTAGAAACTTTCAGAGTTAGAGACACAGGATGAAGCACAAATAGTACACATAGGTGATGATAAGGAATGTGTCATAAGATAGTGTTACATTATGTATCCAAAGCTCATCTGCACCCCACAATGGAAAACAGACACAACATCAGATGGGAGAGATCGAATTGTGTCCTAGCTCCTCCCAAGCCCATCCTGGGACTCGTGAGTTCACCAGAAGCCCATTTCCACAAGTTCAGAGGAGCGCAGGGACACAATGGACGCAGGAACTCAAATTACGTGCTCCTTAGAAACAGATATCACGTCCAAACTCATTCTGTTCAGCCTCATCACTGGTGGAGCTAGGGGCATGGACCTGTAATAACTTTATACTTTTTGAACTGTCAGATCCTACTAAGTTTCCCATAGCACTGACAATCTCACAGCTGTAAGCAGCTCAATAATGGTCAGCTAAAAAACAATGAAGACCTGGTGCTGGGTAAAACTGGTTTTAGAGGTAAAAACAAAGGAACAGTATCTGCCAAATGTAAAAGGCACCATACACAGTAAACTTGGATGTATATTGGAGCTGCAGACCAATGTAAAGCAGAACTTATATGAAAAAAAAAATTAAAGAACCGCTGAAGAGGAAATCATCACCATATTTTTCACAGGGAAGGGACTTCAGTTGTTTACCACTTTGTGTAATACTTCCCTCACACCATGAAGTCCATCATGAAACCACTGACACTAGGACCCAGAGAAGCAATGGAAAAGAGTACAACACCAAGGAAAGGGAAGGAACTAAGAAATATGTGTATTACTATTTCATTTAAATTACTGGGGCTTTTTTTACATTTTTCTGTGTTATACATGTTGAGGGTTGTTTTCTGTAATAATTAGATCAAGGCCAATGATAGTTCCTGAATTAGACTATATAATATGTGTTGTTTCTTTATCTATAAACAATATTTTGAACAGAAGATGGTGTTCTATGGGTGTCCATGTACTATCTTAATGGCAAACTGCCCTGTGGATTTTGCTTGTGGGTTACCCAATGCCCACATATATTGAAAGAACAATTGTCACAGTTGCTCTTTTTACACTTTTCATTTAACTTAAAGTCTGCAGTGATGTGTTTGGAGATTAAGTCTCAGGACAGAAAACTAATTGCTAGAAGAAAAAAGAAGTAAATTTTGTAAGTCTTGTAAGGTTCAAAGAAAGTATATCTTGTAATGTCTATTCTCCTACACTATTTATCAACTTTCCACCATGTGGAAATAAAATGGGCCTTTTCTACAAATCTAAGGGTCAACTACCACCTCATAACAGTAAGCATGACTAGCTAGAAGTCATTAGGCAGTAAGATTCTTGTCTTAAAATTAAATGTTTGTACATTAATTTCATTTTCTTGTGTGTTAAATGTATCTTCCAATAATGATGTCAGTGGATACTATGAATATATGTTCTATACAAAAGATAAAAACCTTTTTAATTCTAACTGCTCTATGAAGTATTAATGGTAATTAGGTTTTAGGTCTAACCTAAATGCAGTAAATGAACAGTTATTTTAGTGGCTGTTGCTATGAAAAAACTCTTCTTGTAAAGACAATTTCTTAGTTCTGTCAGTAATTCATTGAATGTCAGTGAATCTGCATTTCCAGAAGTAGTAAATGCAGAATAAAAGAGAAAGTATGACTGGAAATGAAACACGTCAAACGTTGACCCTGAAGTTAAAATGTTTTCCTGAATTTGGAAGAGCCTGAATAGTTGAAAAAAAACCACAGTTAACATGTCCCAGATTGAATATTTGTCTTTCTATTGATGCCAATTAAAGTTGAGCTGTAAATTAAAACAATAATTTACAAACACTAACAGAGGAGGAGAAGCCAAAGACACACACATTCAAAAAATATCTTTTAAGTACAGAGACATGGCCATGATAATACTTTTACTTCATTGTGTTGAATTTTCATGACAGTGATATGATTATAAATAGATACCAACACACGCTATTTTTTCCCTCAGGAGTTGTAGTTCCATTGATCTACATGTAGACAAAGGATGATTAGATCTGGATTTATATCACAGGTTTAAATCTTAAAATTTTCAGACACAGAATCATAGAATCATAGAGTCACAAAATGGTAGGGGTTAGACAGGACCTCTAAGATCATCTAGTCCAACCCTCTGAAATATACAAATTTTTATAACCTCATACATAATACTCAGTGGCATACAAAGTCCTCCAACACTACCTTTGACCTTTATAAATCTGAGGTTAACTATCAAAGAGATCTTTCCATGACTAAAAAAACCCACAAACCTGTTATACCAAAGACATATCAAAAAATAAGGAGCAAAGACAAATGTAGAAGGCAAATATCAGTTTTGATAAATATGGCCAAAATATGATTAAGGCCATTTTGTGATGGTGGACATTGGAGTGTGTTAAAACTTGAGAAATGAAGATGTGAAGAGTGTCTTTATTCACCCTGATGGTGTTAAACTCTGGTAACTACTGACCCATGCAGTGCATAAATATTATTTTACTGTAGGCCACAGGTAGCTGCTTCTAAAATACAGCATTTCTTTAAGGTGAAACTGACGGAATTTGACATGCATAAAAAGTACACAAACAGTATGTATGTAGCATGCATCATTGTGACATTCACACAGACAGTCTAGCTTTGGCAAAAGTTTGAATTTGGAGGCTTCTTTTGACATTTAAACAGAAGCTAAGAGTCTTTCTGAAAGGAGCTGGGGATGCTTGCCAGGTACGAATATATATCTTTGCAAAGGCCATCCTCAGGTGAAAATGTCTGTAGATGTGACATGTTGCAGTTGAGAGATTTTGAGGGAGAAAAAGCTTGAATATCATCTGAGAAAAAATATACTGAGGTCTAACTATGAATGCTTCTGTTTTGTGAACAAGACCTTCAGCTGGAGTAAATAATGTGAAGTACATTTCACTTTATTTATGATGTTTATCAAGATTTTATATCTTCTACTTTGTATTTGAGGGCTCTGATGAATCTTTATGTCACTTTGGGAATTTTCTGCTATGACAATTAGCATTCAAATATACATTCGTAAAATATCCTAATGGGAAATATGCCTCCACAAAAAATTATTTCTTTTTCTGCAAGTTGAGATAAGGCATGTATGATTTGTTCTCTCTTCCTATATTGCTGTTATCTATAGAAATACAGTACTTTGTATGACCTCCTGGAAATAGACTTTTAGGAACTAAAACTTTTTAGACCTGTGTAATAGATATGAAGGATCTCAAGGTACTCAAGGATATAAACTAGTTATCATTCATAAGCACGCTTTGCATGAATTACCATGTTGCCTCATACATATAAATTTCCCCTACTCATGTAATATATACACAAAGACCCATATTGAGTTTAGATGGCAAGATTTTTGTGGCAGAGGCTGCCAAGGGTGACCCTGCATGATTGTTTAAGATACACAAAGTCTACTGTTAGGTGGAAAGGCAACACAACTCCTAGTACACGGACAATTTCAGGGCTTACTCATTAAAGCATTCACTGTAAGTGCTGGTTGTCCAAATGTAGTGTCTTTGATGAAAGAAGTTCAGGAGGATAGTTGGCCTTTCTCTGTATCTTTTCTGTTTTCCATTCTTGAAAGTAGCAGAAATGTTGTTTTTCACATGTATATGTGTGTGAGTGTGAGGGTTTTGTTCAAAATATTCTATTTTGTTTACTTTTGCCAAAAATGATTAGTGGTTTTACATACTCTATCCTTTTACTCACTATGACTCCCAAAACATTGAATCCATCTAGTTTTTCTTTTATCCTTTTCCAAAAGCTGAGAATAAAAAGGTTCCTTTCTCAGAGTCACAAAGTATAGGTCTGTTGGGTACCTTCGGTACTTTTCTGTATTCTATTGAGAGCATCTGTTTCCCCTGGAGATGTCATCAAATACTTCCTCAACTTCACTTCTATTCCAATGAGTTGCATATCTTCTTGACAAGACCAAGTACTTGCAACAGTTTTGGTTCCATGATGAATACGTTTCTTTCCCTTCTGCTCTTCTCATATGCATCATACATATAATTTATCTGGTTCTTCTGAGAATGCAGTTTAGTATATTGAGTTATATTAATTAATTTTCATCGCTAGTGAATTTTTGTCACTGAACTTACTGGTAGCATATTCTCTTTTTCACCTGTAATCAGCTTGATATTAATCAGAGTATCCAATTCCAGGGCAACCATTTATCCCTTGGGTATTTCCTAGGTGGCTACAGTTCAAGTTCACAGAGTAATAATGCTTCAGGGCAGTGTCAGCCCTAACATTAAAGCCCAGAACAAATTGTACATTTTTCAGAAAGCATCAGTTTCCTAGCATTTGTGCTATACATTTGTAGAGTATGTGTGAAACTGTTTTCAACTGATTTCTATATTCTCTTTAAAAGAAATACGTGATTTACAGGCTTCGTTTTTGTCTGTAGTAGCACACTTCTGAAATTTCTGCAGGACAGTTAGAGGATTTTTGGAAGTCTGACTAAACAGTTTGAGTTAAAAGAAAAACTGCAGAAACCTTCAAGCATTTAAAATAGATTCTTCCAGCAATAAGTTTTCTGAGATAGCTTTCTTTTGACTTGCATTATTGATTCTAAATTCAAAGTTGTGCTTAAGTTGTTCTCTGCCCTCCACATTTCTTTGCTTGGGCTGTAAACAACCATCTCCCTACTCATACGTATGAGTTGCATTCCGGTGTTCAGTAATCTCTCAGAGCTGAGAAGACTGAGAGAGGTTTGCTGTGCTCAACTGCTGGAATTGATCTGTAGTGTATAATTGCTGGTGCTGCAGTGACATCAACAAGAGAAACAAGTAAAAAGCCTGTCTAATTGTTGTGGCTTGGTTCCTTGTTTATTCCTCTACAAGATAATATAACTGTAGGTGACTAGGCTTATGTGCCAGCTCCAAGACAGAGTTCATATTGGAGAATCCTTCATGTGGAAGAGACATGTAGTTAGGTATATGCTTCTCTCTTTGGCTTTTTATATACAATTTTGTATGTAAATACAATCCTTGTATCCATATCAAACATGCTCTGAGTGGGAACCTGAATACCTCCTTTTGAGTGATGCATTATTCAACAATCAGAAAAGATTTGTTGTGATGATTTGGCTAGTACAAAAGCTATGCAAAGATTCAGGCCAGAAGTATTATTTTTTATCTTAGAGATCATAGAATCACAGAATGGTAGGGTTGGAAGGGACCTTTAGAGATCATCTAGTCCAACCTCCCTGGAGAAGCAGGTTCACCTAGATCAGGTCGCATAGGAACATGTCCAGGCGGGTCTTGAAGACCTCCAAGGAAGGAGACTACACAACCCCCCTGGGCAGCCTGTTCCAGTGTTCTGTCACTCTCATGGTGAAATAGTTTTTTCTTATGTTCAAGTGGAACTTTTTTGTGATCCAGCTTCATCCCATTACCCCTTGTCCTGTTACTATCTACTATAGAAAAGAGGGATGTCCCAACCTCCTGACACCCACCCTTTAGATATTTATAAATGTTAATAAGATCACCCCTCAATCTCCTCTTCTCCAGACTAAACAGCCCCAGTTCCTGCAGCATTTCCTCATACGAAAGATGACAAAGCGAATCAGATAAGAATATTTTGGAGAAGTTACTGACAAATATTATAGATAGTATCTTCATATGTTCCAATAGTTTGTACCCACTGAGTCTGCAACTATTATTGGAACTGAGTGGAACAAAAGAGGCACAAACACATACTAATTGACATGCATAAATTTTCTATCCATTAGTAAGTACAATGTTCATTTGACAATGAAAAAAATACATATAAGCGATGAGCAGCACTGATTGAATCTCATATGTTGTTGGAATCACAAATATTTTGGTACTTTTAAAAATTTTGAACGTGAGAGGAGGATGATTGGAAGTCTGTATTTCCAGGTTACCTCCTTCTCTGGAGGTTATCTGATCTTATAGGGAAGCTGGAGTTCTTGCTGGAGATCTAGCCCGCGGTGGAGGCTGCCTCACATGTTGGCACCATTGGTTCTGAATTTTCCTTTCCTGTCAACTTTAGGTTACAAAAGGAGATATCTCAGCACAGACCTCACTAGTGCTTTAAGCACAGCAATTATACACTGCTCTGTGACTTTGATAGTGAAAAGGAAAACAACTCTAAGGACAGAAAAGGAGTCTTTCCCAGATTAATTCTTTAAACAGCAGTGGAGTATAAAGAAACATATCTCTGCTAAATGGGTTTAGAAAAGCCAGAGGCTATACAGGGCATAGAAGGTAACAGCAAAATTAGGAATTAATAATTTTTGGTATCATATTTAGTATTCAATTTCATACATTTATAATCATCTCTCTTCAGTACCAGCACTTTACCCCATATTGATAACCTTGCATGAATTAAACATATTAACTCCACTTTTCAATGTCTACAGAAAATACAAAATTTTTAAAAATGGACATATAACTGATACAATATTTTGTCTTTACTGACTTCATGGGTTTCTTTTTTTCTTAATTGTTTTGTGGTTTTTTATATTTGATAACTTTTTGTTAGAGAACACATGCTTTTATTTCTAAGCATACTACATTAAAGATTTTGTGCAGCCTAAGCTACAGCAAATAATAGAGAAGCAAGTGTTGTGGTACGTTATTTGTTCATTTCAGATCAAGTAGAGTTTAATAGGTGTGCTCGTGTTTACATAATAAATTCTACCTCCTCAAATATTTACCTTGCTCTGAAAAAAAAAAAGTAAGTGGTATTTTACTATAAACTTTTGGTCTATTACATTGTATGACATGGAGATCCAGCATAAGAATTTTACAAAGCCTTTAGCTTAAATACAAAATTATACTGGGATTTTTTTCAGAATATATACCAAGTCATTCCTTATCTTCTGTGGCTTATCACAGAGAGAGAAAAAAACTCTATAATTTTTTGTTTGGAACTTACATTTAGATGCTTTTTTTACTTTATTTTTTGTTTTATTTTGGTTTTTTTTTTTATGAAATATCTACTGGTATGTGTTTGTTGTATAATACCCTTGCATGTTGCTTCAATAGAAAGATTATATAAAACATGTATGTGTGTGGACCTACTGCCCCCACCAGACTCTTGGATGTTGAAACAAGATGGAACACCTTCAGTTAAAGTATTGGTGAGGGCAGAAATGTTAAGCAAAAGTTCATTGAATGCTTACTATAGAGGCCTTTCAAAACTTGAAATCATTCTACAGTGTTAACTTGCACTCCTCCTAAACTGGTGTTTACATTGTAGTATTGTAGTATTGCTTTATTCACTTGTATTCCCTGTTGTTGGGAGACATCTGTAAAACACTCATCATTTTACAGTCTTATCTGATACGTGCTTTATCTCTCCTCCAGTTGAAAATTTCACTTTAATTTCATTTTAATTTAAATTTAGAAGTATCTGCTCTTAGGAATATTTCAGTCAAAGGCACCTTTTCTCTTGACTTTCTCTTCCTCAGTCTTTCAGATACACAATTGCAAGGCATTCTTGTTAGAGAAGTAGAAATTTCACATCCTCACATGGTTCATTAAGTAGCTAACATTCTATTTTTATGTATGAAGAAGAATGTTTTTAAAATCACTTAATTGTCTAGATCAGATAAAATTTATTCAGTATAATAGGTGTAACATATGATTTTACAGACACACTGCACAATGTAACAATATTGCTGACAGGAACTGTAATCCTGTTACAAATATTTCATTTTTTAAAAAAATAAGAGATCCCATTAAAGTTTGCTTTTCTTTAAAGGCAGAATCTTAGCAGAGGTGCTAAGATACAGGCCTGGTACAATTTAGTCTTAATTCATGCAGTGGACATTGCTATATATTTTTTTACCTTTTATCTCTGACATGATAAATATATTTGATGCAGAATGGTGCCCTTTCTTGTCAGGAGTTACTAAAAAGTTTTAAAGCAAGTGTTAAATACCACTTTGAAAAAAAAAAAAAAGTTATTTGATTATATTTTCAGATTTGTAGACACATTATGCCATTCCCATGCAACACAAGTTGAATGCAAGCGTGGATCTCCATGTGCTATATGTTTGACAATATCCTCTTAAGTTGTAATATATTCTTTTTATGGCCAAGTATCCCAAGGGTGTAGAGATGTATACTCTGCCTTCATCTCACCTAACCCATACTGCTCAGTACTCAAGAGCTCTTAGTGTATATCAGTAGTGACAAGAGTTATTGACTGAGTATTCATGGGATTCCTTTTATTTTAATACATATTCTCATCCTTGCCTTCCTGTAATCTTTTCCCTTTCATAAGATTTTCTGCAATGCTGAATCCCTCGACATATGTTTTCCCTTCTTGATTTTCAAACATATGTTGGGCACATGTTGTAAAGCATATAAAACAATACTTCCTCCTGTCCTGAGCAATTGCCAGATTGTAGATTTCCTATGAATAAAATATTACATTTTTAAGTACAGAAACAATACAAAAACAACCTCACTATTGAAGATTCACACACCAGACAGATACCAAGAGTGCAGTTCACTCAGATGGGGTTATTACAGAACAATTTTCTAGGATGATCATTTTAGTGCTGCTTAATGATTTAATTCAATTACTATTCCAGAACAACAAAAAACAATGACATTTTAGATTTTATATATTCTTGCTGTACGAACACACTCATCCTGGAAGGATTTATGCAAACTGAATATTTAATGGCTCAGATCTCAGCTATGTCTAATCATTTAATTGTCAGGTATCAGTCTAGGCTTCAGGCTGGGTGACCAGGTATCATATAACAAGATATCAAAAAGAGCCACTATCAGGAGGAAGCTAATATATCCTCACAATGGGGAAAAGAGAGAGAAGACCTATAGAGAGTGGAAATGCTTTCCTAAAGGAAGATCAGCATATCTGTAGTGGAAAAGAAGTGTAGGAGACAACATAAAAATGTTTGAGGAAATACCTTTAAGAGACCTCTAAAGTTCTAGATTTTGATGATTTACAGCTTAAAGACTAATGAGAGCTGGAGATAAATCAGAATTCAAATTACTAGCTGAGGTTCAAAACTTTAAAGGAAGACTGAGGTGATCACAAAGAACTGGAACAACTACTTTGTCAGGCTTCCTTGTTGCCATAGGAAGCATTTCTGCCAAAAGCTATGTCATTTGGAAAAACTAGCCTCTGGTCATTCAAAATGGGGAGGCATCAACTTGAAATCTGAAGAAAAAAAATGAAACACTGACCTCTACATTCCAGGGTGCTTCTGTAACTCAGATTGTAATTAAGAATGAAATTCTGAAAACAGGAGGAAATTGAAAAGCTGTTGCTCAGCTCCCGGGTGCTGTGTTTGACTCAAGACTATACAGTTTGTGCCTTCCTCTCTAAGCATATACATATAATCCTACAGTGCAATGTGAATATATATGAATTTTCTTCATAATTAATCAGAAACTATACCATCCTTACCCTTCACACATATTCCCTCAGAGACTCCTTGCTCCTGATCATCAGGACCTTGAGATGGCTGCTATATGTCCTCAGCAGCACCATGAGACATCACAAAATCAGTATTGATATTAGTATACTCTTCTAAAGAAGTTTTCTATTTATGAGTCACAAATCAAAGACTATTAAGATCACTCAAAGGCCCTGTGATCTCCAGGCGGACACCTCTCTTTTTTACAAACAACGGCATGTCCTACCCTGAAAACTTGTGGTATCAAAAGCAAACAGAAATAATTCTGCGTCCTCCTCCTGACAACAGTATTCCTTGCAAATTAATTTGGTTTTAGTTTAAAAAGATTACATTTTACTATTGTTCTTCTTTGTTAGATACACACATGTAGCAATTATCTAGCTTCCTATCTCTGCCTGTTTTACTGAAAGAGGCATTTTTTTTTCCACCAAAATGGAAATGTAAATATTATTGAAAGCAACAAATGAAGACTTGAAGTATGAAAAATGAGCTTTAACCACTAACATTGCAGTGATTCCAAATATAGGATTGTGACCTTTCCAAATTACAGCTTTTATACCGTAATGCAAGGCCTTTTCAGAAAGAAAATAATTTTAATTCTATTCATCTAAAGTAAATATATTCCTGTGTTTGATCAAAAGAAAAGAGTATGTGCATTTTACCACTTCTGTACACGTCAAAATAAGAGTGTGGGGACAGATGTCAAAAGTAGGGATATCTTAAGCTTCATAAGACCTGTACATTTGCAGTGTTATACACATATTCCTGTACTGTCTTACAATAGGACTGTTTCTGTACACTGTCAGTACGTGGATTTACAGGAGCTTATTTTTATTCATAGCTAGTTATAAAAAAAAAAATGTACATTCCCTGAATCAAAGTGAATTAAAAAGAAATGACATGCAAGGGAAGAAGGTAGCTCAGATTTCTCATCAGCAATCAAATCATGAGAGTGACCCACAGGCGACTTGAAAGCTGCCCACACAATTACTCACGGAGTGTGCTGAAAAACAGGCATCGCTGCTAGTAAAGTCTTTCTCTTATCTTGAGTCCAAGCCTAGTGATTGCCACCTGAATAGGAATTGTGGGGGAGAGGAATACAAAGTGCAAAACACTGTGTTAAATTGACACTATATATCACTGTTTGGCAGGCTGTAAATTTTTATGCGACATGTTTTACAGACACAGGTAAATATAAACAACTAGGATAGATATGAGCAACAGTATGATTCCTAGACTAGTTTCTCTTTTCAGTTACATTAGTTTCATTGCAGTTAATAGAGCTGCCCTAGTACAAAAGACAACACTTTTGAATGAGCTGGGTGGGAGAGTGGTACTTTCTACCTCATATTATGCCACAGGAACACTAAACACTGTGAGCTTCAAAATAATGACAAGATACAAAGCACAACTGCCTCTGTAACCACCATAGCTAAAACCTAATCATGGTTTAAGTGACTTTGAAAGTATTATGTGAAGACTAACCTTGGCATTTGTACTTAAACTGCACGGACACTCCAGCAACATTATGTATATAAAGGAGAGTTTGCTATCTACCACTCTGTTAGGGACAGATATGATCAGCTTTCAATGAAAAGAAAGAAAGTCTTATTAGCATTTTTTTCAATTAATACTTTTTTTCTTTTCTAGAAAACAAATGTATATTGGGGTGGGGCAAAGATAGGACTCATTTTTTTAAATAACATCAAATTCTCTGAACAATTAAAGGAAAAAAAAGCTTGTGTGTTTAGGAAGCCTGGATGTTTTAACAATGTAATTGGGATATTTTTAGTGAAGTAGTTATACGAAAAATATCAACAGCATGAAAAAGTTCTGAAAAATATTTTTAAAAATAAATAAAATATTTTATTTTCAGGATAGAAAAATATGTCTTTGTACCTGGAAACTAACTTTAATTATGTTACTTTCCTGAAAAAAAAAGTAACACTTTGACTAACACTTGCAGCACTATTTTGTGATGACCTGAAATTGTTCTTTGCCCTCATTTGACTACTGCTCTGAAATAATTGATTTACACATTCATTTTTGTAGAGACAGAATAATGATGATAAATAGAATACCTTAATATATTTTCTAGTACATTGTTCTGTATCCACGTGAGAAGTTTCAGATATTCTATATTCATGATAAACACCGGTTGATGTGACTAAACAATACATTATATATCATAAACATAATATTTCATCTTAGCAGGAAAACCTAAAGTAAAAAAAAAGAAACAAGGTGAATAAATTGTGGAAGGTGGTCTCTTCTTATCACATTATTGTTCTCATCTTTTTACTAGCTAAGTACTTCCTTTAAATGGGAGGCAGAGGTTTTTTGCTATTTATTCCACTCCCAAACCACTTTTAAAATCACCAGTTTATGTATGGGAAGTAAGTGCCAAAAGAAGTTTTCTTTTTAAATTAATCTGAAAAATGTAGAATGTCTATATATTGCTGTCTATACTACTTGAGTTAAAATGCTTTCATATAATTTAAACCCTGTTTACTAATACCTAATGGAATTATTAAGTCACTCAGGTTGCTTCTCTAAATAATCTGTGGAGTCACATGTTTTATTTTTCTCCTACAATACTGAAAGACATACTTTTTAGAGTTATGCAGTTGAAGAAGGCCATTACAACACTGATGGTTTTTACTTGTTAAGGATTTTATAGGGACTGAGAACTTTGACTGGACTGATTTGCAAATTCTGCATAAAATTAGTTTTTACCTTTCCATGTTCAAATGTGTCCAGAATCTAATAATACACTACCTTGAGGGTAGTGCTTCTGCAACGAAAAATTTATAAAGCCCTAGATATTAGAGTTCTATAGTACCTATGAAGGACAGAGGAGATTGTTGTGTAGATTGTTGTGTAATGTAGACCAAATCAGAATTTGGTCCTGCACTTGGGCCACAACAACCCCCAGCAGTGGTACAGGCTTGGGGAGGAGTGTCCGGAAAGTTGCCAGAGAGGGACCTGGGAGTGTTGGTTGATAACCAGCTGAACATGAACCAGCAGTGTGCCCAGGTGGCCGAGAAGTCCAATGGCATCTGCTCTCTATCAGGAACAGTGTTGTCAGCAGGAGTAGGGTGGTCATCATTGACCTGTACTTGGATTTGGCAGGACTGCACCTTGAATATTGTGTCCAATTTTGGGCCCCTCTCTATAAGAAGGACATTGAGGTACTGGAGAGGATACAGAGGTGGGCTACCAAGCTAGTAAAGGATTTGGAGCATATCTTATATGAGGAGTGGCTGAGGGATCTAGGGCTGTTTTACCGAGAGAAAAGAAGGCTCAGGGAAGTCTTTAATTGCCCTCTACAACTGCCTGAAAGGAAGTTGTGGCGAGGTGAGAGTTGGTCTGTTCTCCCTAGTAATAAGCAATAGGAAAAGAGGAAACAGTCTCAAGTTGTGACAAGATAGATATGAGGAGGAATTTCTTTCCAGAAAGGTTTGTCAGGCATTGGAACAGGCTGCCCAGGGACATGGTGGAGTCACTGTCCTTGGAAATGTTTAAGAGATGGGTGGATGTTGCACTTGGGGAAATCATCTAGTGGTTGATAGAGCTGGGACAAAGACTGGACTTGATGATCTTAAAGATCTCTTGCAGTTGAAATGATTCTTTGATTCTGTGTTCTTGGTATAAGTGAAACTATCAGAATTGGTTGGTCTGAGATGTTGAAGTTATTGCAGATCAGTGAGACCAGGCCAAGTTCCCATTCAAATCAATGGCAAAATACTGTAGACTCATATTGACTGTTGTGTTTAAGAAAGAGAACTCAGCAAATCCACAGAATTTTCTAAGGGAAAAGGTGCATGCTTGAGGAGTTTCTTTAAGAAGTATAGATAATTATGAGACCTATAGTAATAAATGAAATGGAAGTGAGACGTAAAAATTGTGATGTACTTGCAAAAAAAAAAGGGTCTAATTTAGATGTACAGAGACTTTGTAGTTTAGTTTTCAAGACTGTCTCATTTACTCATTTTGAACACACAGGAAAGGTCTCAACAAAAAGCAAATGTAACTCTGAACTCTATCTCCTTTTCCCTTCATTGCAAAGATCTTCTTCCTGCTTTCTTAAGCAAATTACTGCTACATCTAGAAGTTATTTGGTAATATTGATGCTGGGAAATAGGTAGTTTCTAAGCCCAAGTTTGTCATTATTGCTATGAGTGTAAAATTGTTCAAAATACATCATACATTATATTGTTGGAAAAGCATGAAAAAAAGAGAAAATCCTCAGTATTATGGAGAAAGCATCTAGGACCTCAGATGTCAGTTCTATGAGAGAGATTGCTCTACCTATAAATTCATCTCTCCTACAATTGACATCCAAGGTCCCAGAGCTTTTTTCCATATCACTAAAGACTTTTTTTACGTGATTCCAGCATCATAGTGCATTCCATTCTTTACAAGAAATGTTCAGCCATTCATATTGCAGACAGCCAGACATCCTGCTGACTGTTTGAGAATATTAGAGAGCTGCTGGGAATGGAGGTACCAAAATACTGTATTGCACTAAATTTTCATTAAGCTTTCATAAACTAAAATCCTCTATACATTTCAAATGAAAAATGCAGAAAAAATCCAAACAATAAAATCTTACTAAAAACAAAAAGCAAGTGAAGTATAAGCTATTAAGACTACCATATTCCCAAATTTAAATTTCTCTGTGTGTGTGTGTGTGTGTGTAAGCTGGGAGAAGTGCAAAGGGCCATCAGTCTCACTTTGGTGTTACAACTATGCTTTCATCTATTAACACTCACAGATCAAATACATTAAAAGAGAAAATAAATATACATTTTTGTCAGTGAGACTTGGCTGTGTTAAAATTCACTGCTTTAGTTACAAGTGGCAAATGCTATGAGGACTTTAAGACAATTTTTATCTTCCTGAAAATATTAGGGGGAGGCAATAATGAGCTGTATTTAAAGCAAGCTAGAAATGTGTCACTAGCTGTAGCATAGAGGTACACTATGAGGAGCTCAGGGATATTATTTTTCCCAGCTAAGAGCATATGGTTACTAGTAAACTAGAGTGAACAGAGAAGCTTTTTCAGATTTGCATTAGAGCAGCTGCACATTGAGGGAGCCCAGGCAGCTGAACAGCTCCAAGGTACACATTACACTGGGGTTTAGGCATTAATAGACTAGAATAAATCTGTTATATGACCACAATAGGAGGTTCAGATGTATCATGCAAACATAGTACTTACACTGCATTAGAGGTGAATATTTGAAAAGCTTTAAGGTTTGAGTTGTGTTTGTTAACAAAATGAACACAAACCTACATGACATTGCAATCACTTACATGGTTCTTCCTTTTTTCCTAGGGGTGTGGGAATGAGGGAGAAAGAAAGAGGAAGAAAAATGGAAAGAAAAAGAAGGCAAAAGGAAAAGGAGGAAAAAAATAAGGAAAAAGGGAGAAATTTGGAAATAAAATTAAAGAAAATATAATAATATAAATACAAAACAGGAGGGAGTGGGAGGGCAAAAGCCTTAATTTGGTTGTGATGCTTCTCTAAAAACCTCTACAAGTGGCCCTAAGGAACAGAACAAATCCCAGCTGAGGTCAGGGAGACTAAAGCATCTGCTGTTGTGTAGTCACATGGGGAACCATAACTTCAAATGAGAGGAACTGTAAAAGAAGCTGAGATTTTGATAACTATTATTTTTATGCATATCCAAATGAAGTTTTGGAAGCTTAAGTGATCTGAAGTATCAATATCAATATATTCTAGGATCAGAAACTTCTGGGGATAGACCTGCCTGACTCAGGTATTTTTGTTCTGAGATTAGGTCTTTCAGGTAAATTTTCACACTCTTTTGTTTTCCTTCCAGCACCACAATACTTATGTTCAGTCATTGTTATGACTGTAGCACAATAGCTGTGTCAGCTATCACTTGAGAAGATGCATGCTTTCTGGCTGGACTGCAAAAATACTTGTTATTGTTGACAACCACTTAACACCCAGAACAAATAGTTTTTCACACTGGAAACAAAAATATTAATTGTTTTAGATGTTATGTTTTTTTTAAGAGCAGATTGGACAAGTCTGCAGTCTGGGAAGCATTTTCTTTATGCTAGGTGCATAGAGATTTGGGAAGTGTATTTTATCTGTCACTATAACTAGCCGAAGACTAAATATGCCTACATCTGGCTTCATGCCCCATGAACCAAGTTTCCCTTTTGTTTTAGCTCTGTGTCTTACACGGATTGTAGCTACAAAAACCCCAATAAAAGAATAAGAGGTCTATGGGGATTTGAATTAGGAGTGAGTGAAACCCTTCCCCATCAGAAATTTATAATTCTCCCTAAAATAATTCTTTTTCTTTTTCTTTTTCTTTTTCTTTTTTCTTTTTTCTTTTTTTTACTAGTGCCAGTTCCAGCACAGCAACAGCACCTGCACAGTGGAAGAATTTGCCTAAATATCACCAAGGTCCCGGCATCAAACAAGTGGCAATTTAGGCTGAGCACAAAAGGGACACATGGAATCAAGTTAAATAATGCTTAACAAGGATGGCCATTTCTTCATAAGATGTAAATACTCTTATTTTGCTAATATTTTCTTCTTGATTGTCATCTCATATTGTTCCGTATGATACTGTAATTTTAAATTCCATTGTGATAGATATATGCATACACACAGAGACACATGCTCATGTGTACAATTCTACTAAAACTTTCTTAAAAATGTTGAAATTTGCTAAAAAGCAATGACTGACACTGATAGGAACAGAAAAAAAACCAGATTGTCAGCAGTTCCTGAAGTGAAAGTATCCTCAATGACTTTAATGTTGCATTCACAGGTGCATGCATCTGGACTTATTGCAAAAATACTCATCTTTATGCTAATCTAACACTGCTGCTCATGACAGAGTCATTCCATTCAAAGATACTATCATAGTTCTGCAGATAGGGTTGGATTACTGTTTTTATTGTTATTTTGTTTGATCCAAGATCTTACCCTACCCTCAGCATTGTACCTCTGCTGCAGCTGGTTCTTGCCTCCTTGTAGCATCTATGACCTCTATGTAGGCATCACTGGAAACTTTTCATCTGAGGGTTAAGCTGCTTAGATATGAATAAAATAGTGGATTTGGGACATAATATGATTGAAAAGATGGCTGTAAAATAACTACATGACAAGAGAAATTTATCCAATTTACAGAGACCTAATCACAGCCTAAGAATATCTTACTTAGATAAGACATACAAGCTGTGTTCTTCTGCCATCCTTGTGCCTAAAGATATAAATAGAACTCAGACAGTAGAGAAGAATCATTAAAAATGTAATGAATTTGGAAGTAACTTCCAGTCCCTACCATTCTACGATTCTGTGTGAATTTTATACAGGAGTAACACTATTTGTTTCATCTGTTCCTTTCCTTTGTCTGTGGAACATGGTTTGTTTTGGATTTTGTTAAAATTCTCCAAAGTTTTTTAAAATTTGTTCAGTTAAAGATCAACTCTTCTGCATTTATTTTCCCTAAGTAGAAGTCTCAGACTCTGAAAGCAACAGTGCAAACACCCATAAAAGAATAAAGAAGAAAATTCAGGAGAAAAAAAAAAAGAAAACAAGCCCAAATCCAACTTAGGTTTACTTTACACTTCATCTTTAGTGTTAATAGAAATGTAGCAAATAAGAGGAAAACCATTATTTTTTCCTTTCTTTTCTTTAGTCATGAACGTAGATGTGTAAAAGAAGATCATGTCAAGGTTTTGTTTTTCTAACATTAAAACATGCAAAAGGTTGAAAAACAGAATGAAAGGAAAAAAAACCCAAAACCACAACTTCCCCCAAAACCAAGCAAACAAAACAAAGGAGCATAGACAAGGGAGGGGCGGAGGGGAATTAAAAGACAGGATAAAATTAAATTAGAGCAGGATAAAATTAAAAGTTGCAAGGCAATTGTCTCCAAAGATGTACAAATGGGAGGAATAACAGGGATATGACTGAGAGAAGCAGAATCCAAAGGCCTATGAAGCCACATGAGGCAAGAGCAGTGGCTATGGCTTCAGGCTCATCACTTTGTTGCGGTTTTAACAATCTGACACCTCTAGGGTATATATCTGTCGTCTTTTGGTACCTCCAAGATGATCCACTGTAAACATTGCTGTGAACTTGTGTTTTACTGAGGAAATAAAAGCAGTATATTAAAAAATCAAGCCTAAGTTTTAATATTTGGCATATATGTTAAATGATTAGTCTTTATTAATTAATCTAGGCTTTCCTAAAACCATGAAAGTATTTGAGCAGATTTGTTTCACTCTTTGCAGAAGAATAAGTAGCATGCAGGCATTTTAATAACTTCACATATTAAGTGTATATATTTCTAGTACCCACAAGCAGCATGATTCATCTGTCAACCACTTAATTTCCTAAGTTGAAAGGTAGTAAGCTATTTAAAAAGAAAGGGAGAAATGTACAGTAAGAAATAAAAAGGTCATTCTATTTTTAAGAACTTAGTCCCCATCTTTCAATGTTACTTGTTACACATATTCTCATCCTTGACAAAATTATAGGCTACTTGCTGTCAAGCAAAAATGAAGATCATGTAAGTATAACCAGGTAAAGTGAAACCAGGCAGCTGATCTGTTTCCTGCATCTTCATGGCTTATGGAATTAAAACATGACAAGCAGAAAAGTACAGGGAGATCAGTTACACAGATCAATCTTCATTTGGGATTGTTATTTTGATGTGATCCAAGTAAGTTCCTTTTAAGAAGTAAGGATGTGGTTACCACTTATAGTGTTTAAGTGTAATCTAATTTGACTCAATGTGTTACAATATAACTTTATTTATATTTTCTTTTCTGAAGATTCAGAAAAAATCACATTTATGGGATTCTGCTCACTAGGAATCTGTTTTTACAAAGTTGTTCAAGGTGTAAATTAGGCAGAGGAGAAAAGTAATCCATTTTCCTTCTTCAGAAGTATCCAACAAATGTTGATATAAATAAATTTAAATATGCTGCACTGCTTACATCTGACCTGACAAGAATGTTAATAAAGTCCTACTTCTAGTTCGTCTTTCTGAAGGATTGATAACTCTGCTTGTCCAGACTCTCAAATGCATTGTTAGTAGGTGCATGTGAAAAAAGGTCCAAAACCAGACTGGATCAAAGCGTATCTGTTTGAACTTTTCTTCTGAGGTCTGTCAGAAACACTGACAAGGTTTGGAATTTAAAAAACAACATTAACCAAAAAAAATTCGAACTAAAACTATTTTGTTTTTTAAATAAAAAAGCCACAGTAAGAGAGACAATATAAATAATTTGTTAAGAAACCTTTCTCAGGACACTGGGACAGATCTTGCTTCAAAGCAAGGTTTCAGTTCAACAGGATGGTGACCATTAACCATTAAAATAAACTGCTACCTTCCATATTGCTGTTTAAAGAAACTTCATCTGTAGTCCATCCAAACTCCATATTATGGCAAATGTAACCTTGATAAAATTTTCCTCTCGACAGTGTTTGACTAATCCATACAAATCTATTAAAAGTTTTTATTAACAAGTAACAGCATGGTGAGTGTCTCTGTACAGCTTAATCTCCTGTTTCAAGGAACTGTTTACCATGAACTGCTTGGTTGGCTAGGGGTTTACTGGCCCACTTTATACATTGGAATTTAATGGGAGGAGCTCTAGTTTCTGTGACAGCAAAAACTAATGAGCAAGAAAAAAGCAACAACAGCCACAAGGTTTAGAATTTTTAATCAAAGTTGACTACCTGGAACTAAACAACTTTCCATGGCCAATGACCTTTAAACTGAAAACCTATAAAGATATACAAATTTCACAGAATCACAGAATCATGGAATGGCAGTGATTGGAAGGGACTTCTAGAGATCATCCAGTCCAAACCCCTGCTAAAGCAGACAGCTCGATCAGGTCACACAGGAACATATCCAGGAGGGCTTAGAAACCTCTAGAGAAGGATATCCCACAACCTCCCAGGGCAGCCTGTGCCAGGGCTCCCTCACCCTCACAGAAAAGAAGTTTTTCCTTATGTTCCTTATGAGTGAAACTTCCTGTACTCCAGCTTGTGCCCGTTACCTCTTGTCCTGACATACTTTTGTCCTGTGTATTTTTCACAGCACAAGATACATTAGAATGCAAACAGTGGACAGCCCATCGAGACTTGAGCTTCTGTAGCAGCACTTTTCATTTTTTCCAGCAGAAAAAGCAGTATGTGCTTTTCTCTAAGGATGATGACCACCACAATGATCCCATGGATATGTTTGTACTAATGAAAAATGTCTACAAATAGGAAAAATTATAGATCTGATATTACCACACTTAGTATGTCTAATCAAATAAAGTACATGAATTTACACTTTGAAAATTGCACTGCATATGCAGATCTAATTGATGACTGTAGGGAGCAGTTTGTGAATTACAGAGTGATTAATGAAAACTGGTAGATCTCAATCCATGCTCTTGCCAGATATATGAAATAGTATTTGTGGTTGTATATGACTCCACAGCTGAAAGATTGACATTCAGGCAATTATATGAGCCTGACAAACATCTGGCCACTGCCTTTGTGTATATCTATGTAAATGAAATTACTCAAAAAAACCCTCAGTAAATAAAATCCATGGATTAGCCCATAAATTTTGACTCTCCTTTCCCCTCTCTCCTAAGTAAGGAAGATACTCAGTTTTAAATTGGGAAGCCTTACATAGGTTTGAAAGATATTAAATCTGCTACAGTTGTCTATGTTTATCTACTTTGTGGAAGCATTCTTCTTTCTAATTTGCTTCCCATTTCAGCCTACTTAATTTCATTACTTTGTTGAGGCAATGTTGATATTTAGTACATCTTCTTGTACTGAGGATCCTTGCTCTAATATTTGAGCATTTTCCAAATAATTTCAGTAATGGAAACTCATAGGCCACAGAAAATCTCTCATATCCTTTCAAGGCAAAACTCTGTTTGGGGTGAGAAGAGAGAGTTGGAGACAGAGGAAGCAAACAAAAGAAGTAGTATTGTCAATTCTTTTTCTCCATTACATTCAAAGTCCAGCTTTAACTTACCTCCCCTATTGTTAATCTTTGGTCAATACCTGAGTCCTTTCTCCCCCTGCAGACTTATTCTTTCTTAACTCTCACATCTTTCCCTCCCTAAAGTCCTAACACTTTATATCTGGAAGCTGTTTCTTCATGGCTTCTCCCCATGATGTCACTCTATTACTCAAGTGTTACACTGGCTTTTGACTTCCCTTCTCAATCACTTTTTAAATCCTTATTTTTGTCTTCGAGGATCTATTCCTGCCTATTTCTCTCTCATCTCACTCATATTTTGATGCTTGTGTGTATCTTATATTCTTTCAAATCAAAAGCATGAATTTCTTTAGTTCAGCTGTGAAATCTGTGCTGAAATAACATCCACTCATCCCCTATAATATTTCAGCTTCTGAGACTCTGTAGAAAATATATAAAATTAAAAACAAAGCGTGCAATCCTCAACGATGTTATAACCAAACTGCAGACAAAAACACATAGTAACTGTCTTTGCCATAACAAAATTCAGTATAGCTCCTGGCAGTATTTCATCTTCAACATAACAAATGTAAAAATAGTAAAGGCAATGACTAGGAAACTGAAGCACACTATTCTTTGTCAGAATGTAGACCTTCCTCTCATGCAAGCTTAATAATGTATTACGCATCTCACATCAGTGCTTTCTGAAGTTATTTTCTAAAATGAAAGAAAATGAGACCAATGTCCTAGCTATCATTCCCATGGAATCTCTAATGTTAAGGCAGTAGGGAAGAAAGAGATAAAACATAAAATGTGGGCTTTTTCAAACAGATTTGAAAAAAAATCACTTTACAGAGAGTAACTCCTCTAAAGAAAAGAAAAATCCCACAAACATTTTGAATTTCTTGTTCAAAGCCTGGGAGAAGGAGGTGGTACAATTCATTAAATTTCAGTTATGGAAATTCCTGTCTGTAAAAAGTCCAGTTTGAAATTCAAATGTCTCATAAAACCCTATCCAAAATCTCCATGGATATCTGGAAAGTGATGATATAATACCAACCATTCATAAAAATTCAACTGAAAAAAAACCAAAACATCCCTCCAAAAGATTGAAGATAACAATTTTGAATTTGTTGAAGTCAGTGCCAAAGCTCCCATGGACTTCTGCAGGGCCATGATTTCAAACTGAAGAACTATAAACCTATAAAGATAAGCACATTTTTAGTGCTTACAATTTTGCACTGAACTTATTATATAGTCTTTGTATGTACATCTCTCTATATTCTCAAGTAAGTACATGCACAAATTTATTTCAGTATTTTAAAAGTAAGAGGAAAAAAGTGAAAAGAAGTAAAAAACACAACTATTACAAATATATGGAGGAAAGACAAGGGTGATTTGTGAAAAAAAAACCCCCTAAAAGTGTTGTATCTTTATGTCTGTTGTATTTTATTATTTGCAAACCTCAAAGAAATGTTTGTGAAAAAAATACAGATGTTCGAAATTAAAATTTTCCATTTATTTTAATTTTTCCCTTGTTTAGACTACTTAATGCTGCTTTTCTTTGGAAAGGATTTAGAGACCTTGCTGAACGACACTATGCACAGTTTTAGATTTTTCAGCAAAAACTTGGAAAAATACATTTACCAGAAAAATCTTAAAAGTCTTCATCATAGAAAGGTTGACCTGAAGACATAGGTCTTTTTTAAATGGAAGAAGAGAGGTATTCAATAAGCACATAAATATTGATCAGCTCCACTTGTAAAACTCATGATGCAGAAGGGCCAATATGCTGCCTTGTGGGGTGCAGATACATGTAGATACAAAATGCAGGAGTAACAGAGGAAAGTAGTAGGAGGTTATGTAGTGTAAACCAAAAAGTGATTAAGTCTTTTTTCTTTCCAATATATCAAGTCTATACAGCAGTGGATACTCCTGTATGAATCTTCAGGATGCTGCCACCCTGGCAAAGCAAGCTTATTTCCCAAGGAAGCATGAAGGTAAGCCTCACTTTCACAATTTTGCTTCGACTGTGTAAAGCTCAGTTGTATCTGCAGCTTTGCATGATATGTCTGTTGCAGTATCTTTCCTTAGCCACCTGGAGATGGAAGCAGTCTGGAGCATACACAAACATCCCTGTCCTCTGCCTACCCCCATGCAGCAGAAAACTGCAGGCAGCATGGTCCCAAGCAGTCCCTGGGATTTTCAGTCATCATATTGCTGGTACAGGTTGTTGAACTTGGGAGCTGGATCAGCTCTGGAGTCCCACTGTGGACGTTTGTCTACTCCATGCCCCCTCCTAACACTACCTTTAAAGACTGCAATTATTTATTTGTGATGAGGCCATTTATCTTCAAGGGCACATTGAAAGAATGACTTTCTGGAAATGAAAGTACCTGTAGCAATTAACAACTTTTTCCACTACTAAACTCTAGTGGGCTGGAACTGTTAACCTGAGAAGATTTTAGATGTCATTACCAGTTCCTTGCATCATCATTTTTTTCAGTCACTCATTGACACAGCGTCTCGAGGACATGCTCTTGCAGAAATAATTGGACTGTACTTTACATTCATATTCCATATACTTTTTCTTTCAAGTTACTTTTTGTGATTCATGACAAGCAAAGATTGAAGAAAACTTAAGAATACAGAAAATTTCTTTTTGTTTAAGAAACAGATTAATACCTCAAGGCGACCTGCTGCATCACCTCATAAAAATCAGGTATCAGTTGTCTTTGACCAGATTGCAGGAAGACACAATCAGAAATGTTCAGAGTAGCAATTTAGAATAAACTGCTCTGGAAATAAATGTGACAGTAACAATTTTAATGAAAAAGAAAAAGGCTAGGAAATTCAGGTTGTGTTTTCAAAGACTCTGAAGTCTCCAAATGAGATATTTGCTCCCTCAATAACAAATACAAGAGCTGCAATTTCAATAGAAAGTGTAATAAGGGAAGAATGAAGATTGGCCTGACAAAAATCACTAGGTAAAATCACAGACTGCTTGTGCAGAGAATCTATCATAATGACCAATGTCACTTGTTTCTCATCGTATATTCCTTTGTCTGGTTCCTCTTACCTGGGGGGTTTATTCTGTTTTGCTTAATTCTCGTCTTAAAATTTTAATGGATAGGGACTGTCTTTTTCCATTGCTTAATATTTAGTGTCTGGATCATCAGGGAAACATTATAGAATTGCAAATTTTAAATGCTATCATAGAACAAAAAAAGTCCTATATAAATGACACAGATCGATTTTGTTTAAGTGGAAGCTAATGTGTTATACTTGATAAAATGAAGGCAGGACATGATTTTTGTTACAAACCTCTCAATCTATATGACATATGAATTCATTTATAGTTATTGCTGTTTTTGTTAACATTGTTTTCATTACTTGCAGCAAAAATGTTATTGTTATTACTGTCATTATTTATGTCTTTAGTATTATTTATATTATGTGGCCCAAATCTATCCACCAAAGTTTTTCAGCTAATAATTGGTTTAATCAATGCTTATATATAAAGATAAAGATAAAGATAAAGATAAAGATAAAGATATAAAGTCACCTATTGCCCCAGTCTTGTGAATATCTTTATTTAGATGAAGTGTGATTGCTTGGACAAAAGGCATAGTACTGTATTTGGGTCTTATTGTACCAAAGAAAGGATAAGTAGGATAGGATGCAATATGACCTCAAAAGTAATATATTAATTCCAAAAAACAAAACAGCCAAACTACCTTACTTAGATAGCCACATGGCTATGGCTGACCATGATTTAACTCTGATATTTTCTTGAAACTGTTGACAGTTAATATTCTCCCACGCGATACATTTTCATATTTTATATAGGCCACATTCTCACACTTTTCCTAAGTGTACAATCAAAATATACCTATGCTTCTGCTCAGTTGAGCATTTAATTGTAAACAGTGAGTAAAAGACCTTCAGCTCTGACTTGGTATTATTAGTATTTTCATTTTTCTTCTAAATAATTATCTGGGAATATGTATGCAAAATATTGTGGTGGTTTAGCCCAATGTCCACCCAGTCATAAAATCACTCCCCTTCCTAAACTGGACAAGAAAGAGAGAGAGAGAAATATAACAAACGGCTTGTGAGTTGAGATAAGGATGGAGAGATCATTCAGCAAGTAGCATCATGGGCAAAACAGACTCAACTTAGGAGAAAAAGGTTTGATTTATTAAATAAACAATAAGAGCAGGGAGATGAGAAACAAAACCATCTTAAAAACACCTTCCCCCATCCATCCTCTTCCCAAGGCTCCCCCCGAGCAGCACAGGGGATGGGGGATGCGGGTTGCTATCATTGCATTACAGATGGACTTTGCCACTACTTCTTCTCAGGAAGAGGTCTCATCAAACTTTTGACTTCTACACTGTGGGGTCCCTCCCACAGGAGAGAGTCCCTCATGAAATTCTCTAGCGTGGGTCCTTCCCATGGACTGCAGCTCCTCACAAACTACTCCAGCGTAGGGCTTCCCACAGGCGCAGCTCCTCACACCCTTGTCCAACGTGGGTCATCCATCGGGAGAATAGTCTCTCAGAAGACTGTCCTTGCTAGGAACTTGCTCCAGGATGAACTTCTTACAGAGTCACAGCCACCTTCAGGCATCAACCCACTCTGGCGTGGGGTCCTCCATGGGTTTCGAGTGTATCTCTGCTTCCCAGTGTTCCTCTGTGGACTGCAGGGGGACAATCTGCTTCCCCACGATCCTCACCACATATCACAGGGGAGCCTTTTCAGTGTCTAAGCACCCTCCTCACCCTCCTTCTCCACTGCCCTTGGTGTCTGCAGAGATGTTTGTCGTGTTCTCCCTTCCTGTTGCTGCTACAGTTTTTAACCCGCACAACAGCTTCTTCTCCTTTTCAAATATGTTATTCCATATGTTACCTCCATCACTAATTGGCCAGGCCTGGGTCAGGTGCAGGGTTCAGCTTAGAACTGACTGGTCTTAACCCTGTGAGGTACACAGGAAGCTTCTGGCAACATTTTTTGTTTAAAGAAGCCACCCTTGTAGCCCCGATGCTACCAAAAAACCTGGCCCAGGCAAAACCACTACAAATATTAGTCAAGTTAGGAAAAAGAAAAACAACAGCAATTACAGTTGGTTTTTTGATAAACATTTTTCTGAGAGGATGATTCTTATTTTGATGATCTCTGTAATGACATAGCTATTACTTAAAAAGTGATAGCAAGCATTTATTGTCTTTAGAAAATTTAAATTGACAATGCATAAATACTTTAATAACCACATCCACACAAGAAAAATATGAGTAGAATCAGAGTACAACGTAAGAAAAGATGCTGTGTAGGAGGTCTCATTAAGATATCTCTGAGATGAATGCATGAAAACAGCAGGGCCACTGATAATTCATTTTTGAGAAATGGTAATCTATTTTTCAAGGAAAAAAAAAACAACTAAAATGAATCATTCATTTTCAAGTACTTGATTATTACAGAGCTGCAGAGGTGATACAAAGCCAGAAGTGATGTCTTGCTTGAGAAGATAGAATATGTCATGTAATTCCTGATAATTTTGCCTGGTTGTATGTGTACAGGAACAAGCTCACCTGCACCATCTAATAAAGTTTCCAGTATCAATCCTTATCCCCTTTGGCCATATTGGAACCATTGGGTATTAGATCATATAAATAATGAATGGAGAAAGCATTCAAGCAAGCAAGATGGTCTGGCAAGGAAGCAAATAAATGAATGCCACTGAGTATTTTATTACTAAAACAATGACCAGAGAAGATACTGGAAAACAAAAACACTCCATCTAGGTCTTGACATCAGAGAATTTCTACTTTTCATTTAAAATTTCTACATGTTTTACTCTTTTGAATTGCACTTTTTCAAACAGCTTTCTTAAGGCCCATGGAATCTAAAATGTTTATGTAAGCCAAAAAACCCAGTATTGGCCTGAGCCTTGCCCAAATAATTCATTGCCTACTCACTGAGACATTTTCTTTCTCCAGGCTTTGTCTGAACATTGCCCTTCTGCCTTTCTGCTCTTTTGACACACATTATTTTTCGTCCACAGTCACTGGCCTCCATTCCACTGACCCAACTCTCCACCTTTGCTGTTATGATGTAACGTTATTTGGCTATACTCCTTCACATAATTCCTTTGTCTCTTTTGAAGTAGGCTGCCAACAATAGGGTTTGAATAATGAAGATCAGAATATGCTCTTACATGACTTTCGTTATCACCTTTTGATTCATTTCCTTATCACCTTATACGTTTTTTTTAAAAGGCAAACTGTATAAAAGAAGTAAGACTTTTTTTATTATTTTCAAAAACTTCTTAAAGGAAAGAGTAATTTATCAAGACATGAGATTGTTCGTATGAGTCAAATAACATCAATGAAAATGACTGCATCCATCAGGGGAAGCCATATGTCACAAATATACATTCCTATGAATTATTGTTTCTTTATCAATTAAAAATAAATGAATAATGGACTATGCTATCATAAGTTCTTTTTTTTTTTTTTTTTACTGAGTTACTGTAAGCTATGTTAATATTTAATGATCCTTTCCCACATGTCTGGTAATCAAAGAAAATTATCTTGTGATGCCCATATTTTACCTATGATAGTAGAGTGAAAAAAACAGAGCATTGATATTGAGTTCCTATGTTATTAAGTATTTTTTATTAAAAGGATTAACACAATATTAAAATTTCTGAAGAAGATAAACACTATGTCAACTTAAACCTTTCTACTTAGAAATATACAGGTAAGGGGGAAAAAATCTATTATTCTAGAGAATACAGAAATAATAAAATAGACACCAGCTGTTCCTAAGCTCCACTTGTTTCCTGTTATAAAACTGAAAGTTGAGAAGCATCTATCATTTATCAGTATCTGTAAGACATTGCACCTGCTTACCTGTCCATACTTATGTATTCGTACAGGAAATAAACCCAAGTTAGAGTTAAGAGCTTTGAGAATTTCTAATGAGAAGGCTTTTCTTCAACAACTGTAAGAGTTTAATAAAGGTTGCTTTTTAAAATTAAAATAATTTTCATTTTCTACCACATGAGGAAACAAAAAAAAAGTGTAATAAGATATTGCAGGATTATTCTAAATTCACTACAAATATAAGTGTATATTCACAATTATAAGCAATGATTATATTTAAAGATTAAATTTGGAAAATTACTTATGTTTTTGTCTATACAAATTAAAGAAAGCAGGAAAATACAAAGTAATTTCAAATCATCCTATGTAAACCACAAAGCATATTTGCAACATTTCAAGACTTCATGAGGAATGTATTTTCTCCTCCTAATATTAAGGAAATTGTGCATGTCCAGTATTTAGACTGCACTATATAGTGTGGCACATTGTACAATTTCTTGGATTTTCACCACTGGTATCATCCCACAAAGCTAAGTATTAGACCAATGAATGAAGGATCTTATGTTCTATAATCTTGAATTTGGTAACAATGAAATGATAATCTCTGAGAGTGAAATTCACTGTAAGTGCATTACTGAGAGCCTCTGTACCTGAAATGGATAGTTAAAATGGCATGCACAGCAGTCAATGTGTCAAGCTGAAGGTCATCAAATACGGCAAAGAAAAAACAGAATGAAAGGTACAGATATGATCAAATGTTTTAGCAAGGTGGCCTCTACATAAAATGGAGATTAAAGAAGCTAAAATCCCACATATTCCTGCTCATTCTGCAATGCAGCCAAATTTAAATCTACTACAAAGAAAATATTTATTGCATTTTGTTCTTGTACCTCAATTGTTTACAGTTTCAGTACTACAGCTTCATCAAATGCTGCTGATAGCCATGAGTGTATCAAAATGAATATCTGAAGATTTCTTGGCCAGAAGGGCAAAACATGAAGATGATTAAGCCCGTATCAATCACGTGATTTGTAATTTGGTAAGAAACAGGACTGAAAGATCCAGTAACTGTGTATCTTATGTGATATTGCAACTGATCAAACTGATAAGATGAATGTGTGCACAATCAAAATGAAATTAAATTTTTAGATCCTAGTTCCACAAAAATCAACCTCTCATCTGTAGGCTTCAATTAACTAATTCAAAAGGTAAAAGTATTTTCTCTTGACATTTTACAGTCAGACTTGGTGATTGTGATGGGTTTGTGTGAAATCCTTCCCTCCTTGGTAACAGGAGGAGGGCTCTGAGTTAGATCCACGTCTGGCCCAGACAGGCCATTCTAGTGCCTTTTTGATCGATATTTTGTCCTGGTTTAGCAAGGAGCAGCTTTTGCTTGGTTAACAGGGGGAGCGGGTTGCAGCGAAGACCCAGTAAAGAGTTTGTGGACTGTCCCCCAGCTCCTGGGTTCACACCCACCTCTGGCCTGGCTGGGCCAATCTGGTGCCTCTGCCATCACTATTTAGGGGACGGGAATTTGAAGTGCTGGCAGGAGGTGTAAGAGTGATACAAGATGGAGGCGACCACGCGGACCCTTCAGCCAGAGAAGGAGGAAGGAAGGAGAAGCAATAGATCAGAGACCCCTTCTGCAAGCCATAGTGAGAATGCAAGCTGTGCCCCTGTAACCTATGGAGACCCATGGCAGGATGGAGAGTTACCATCAGCTCCATATGAGTGAGCCTGGACAGGCAAGGGACTGTGTGGGCCATGGCACAGGCTGTGCTGGAGAGTCTGCGTGCCACAGAGCAACCCCAAACGAGAGGGGGAGAGGAGTTGCAGTCTTTGGAATAAATGCATGTCGGAGCAGCCGGTGCAGGGCTGCTGTGTGTGTGAGGTACCCCACGGACTGAGGATGGACAAATGACAGAAGCTATCGGGAATAGACTGACTGAAACCCCTGCTCTCTGAGCCCCCCCCCCCGAGCCGTTCAGGGAGGGGAGGAGGTAAAAACATTGGGATCAGGGCTCTGAGCCCAGGAAGAGGGAAGGTGTGGTACGAAGGTGCTCTTAAAAAGGCTGGTCCAACTCTTCATTGTTGTACTACTCCGTGTTGTTTTATTTTGGATATATTTTGGGGGTTTAAGGTTATGCTTTAGTTGATATTGCATTAAATTATTTTCTGTTTTCCTCCCCATGCCAAGTAGCCTGGTCTGTTTTGTCCTGAACCTTAAGGAGTAATTAAGCTCTCCCTGCCCTTTGGCAATTCTCAGCCTCTTTGATACTTGGTACTTGAGGCTAATTGTGGTCGTTTGTTCCCTGATGGGCCTAAACCATGACATATTTCAGAACAGAAATCTATAGTGTGTAGGAGGAGATGGAAGAGTGGGACAAGAAAGAGGTGGCCATACAGACCCTACAGTCAGAGAAGGAGTAAGGCAGGAGGAGCATCGGACCGGAGAACCCCCTGCAGCCCACAGTCAGAGAGCATCTGGACCTCTGCAATCTGCAGAGGGCACTCACTGGTGGGGCAGATAGTATCCTGCAGATCCAGGAAGATCCCATGACAAGGGGAGCAATTGAACCTAACGAGAATCCCATATCAGATGAAGTGGTTGCTGAGGTCCTCATGCCAAGGGGAGTGATTGCAAATAGAGGAACCCAAGCCAGAGGAGTGATTGTGCCCAGATGTGTAGGAGACTGTGTGAGGAGCCAGCCATGGCACAGGCCGTGCTGGAAAGCCTGTGGGCTGCAGAGACCAACACAGGAGGCAAAGAGGAGCTGCAGCCCTCAGGATAAGAGCATGTCATAGCTGCCTGTGCAGGGCTGTCTGGTATGTGAGGAACTCCACATTGGAGCAGGGATGACAGACAATGAGTCCTCCTGCTCTGAAATGAGATGAGTGGCAGGGGCCATTGGGAAAGGACTGACTGAAACTGCCATTTCCTGCCCCCCACCACTGCTCTGGGGGAGAATGTAAGGACAATAGGATGGGTGCCTGAGCCTGGGAAGAGGGGAAGGGTGGGGAGGAGGTGGTCTTAAAGGGCTGCTCATACTCTTTATTGTCATTCCACTCTGTGTTTTCTATCTGTTATGGTTTTGGTTGTTGGTGCTTCAAATTAAGTTTTGTTTTCTTCCCCAATTTGAGTAGTCTGGCTCTTTTACCTGGGATTGTAAGTGACAAGTGAGCCCTCTGTCCTTAGGGAGTTCCAAGGGCCCTTAGTTACTTCTTTCTTTCCCATCTGACTGAGAGTTGGAGTAGTGAACAAACGACAACTTATGGCTGGGCATAAATGATGACAGTGATGTATTATTTGTATAAGAAAACAGTAATGAAAGTGAGTAAAATGTTTTATGTATGATGATGAATATGATGATGAATATTAGTAGATCATAGTCTTTTATGTGCTGGAAATAAAAATGTTGCTTATATTCTTGCATAAGTACTTTTAACAATTACTTCACCCCAAAATTTTAGTTTTTGTTTTGAAGAATTACAAGAATACCATAGCAGTCAGATTAAGATAGTTAAATTGTTATTTCAGTTTGACTTTTCCTGGGAAAACAAACACTGAAATCAGATAAAACATTGTTAAACTTGTTCCAGAGGTTGTTTGGTTTTTTTTTTATCATTTGAACACATTCATTTAAATATAACCAAAAGTAGCGATTTCCTCAGTCCCTACCAGACTGAAATCAGGAGCTTCAGAAGAAAGCAACATAAAATTTTCTGATCACTTGGGTTTTCTAGGTTTTGACTCTTGGGAAAGTTGAGGAGTCTATCGTTATTGTCAGGGGGTTGTGTTGTTTTGTTTTTATTTGTAAAAGTAGTAGCTGCTTGAAATATAATTTAGTATTTTTTCGTATGCCAAAGGCCTCTATTTCATACAGTAGTCCCCGGATATTAGTCCCCAGATATTACAATTGATGTTGAAGAAAGTCAACAGGACCATCTGAACGCATAAAGGAGTACACTAGTACCTATTTTAACATGATCAGACTAATAAAGCAGCTTGCATAACTAACTATTTTTCTCAATATCTGAGGTAAACTGTAGGATGTCCATGAGGAGATGTCACAGACAATGAAGCAGTCATCTTCATTCATCAAATGCAAAATTATAAAGATCTCTAAGACCAATGAATGCTGACCTTATTGCCTTTAATTTTGTGTTGCAGAGGATCACTTCATCAGAAAAGATATTTCTATTATTTAGATGAAGTTTGTGTACTTAGTCCAGCTGGGAATGCCTGCCAGTTAAGGTAGGAAAAAAGTGCACTAACATGTATTATATTTCATGGTGAGCTGAAATGCAGCATTGGAAACAGATTTGACATTTCAGATTTGCCCGTGTTGTAAAGGCAGGATTTGTTGCAGACATAAAAAATACTTGGTATTAGCATCTGGAGGAAGTTGTGCACAGTTCTTCAAAGCACCCCTGGCAGTTGATAATGGATAGCTGTTGGCAGTGATTAGAGAGGCAGATGCTTACCTGTGCTCCCACAGTGTGCAGTCTTGGCTTGTTGACAAGGTGAGAAGAAGGACAAGCTATCGCAGAGTAGGGGCAATTGGCAGCTGGTACCCTACTGGGCAAGGGTAAATGGGTCACCTAGGGCTTCTTGCTCATCTATAGCAGAGTCATCAATCCATGCCAGAATATGCATTTTTCAAAAAATAAATCAATTCCTTATATAAAAGAATGGAAAGAAATGAAAATGTTGGTAGTTTAAACAGAATTCAACAAATCAGTTTGCAGCTTGTCATTTTACATATTGCAGATTGAAAAATATCCTCTATACTGTAAAATTGCATTCAAGCATACCTGCGTGCTTAGTAAATGAAGGACTTGCTGAGCCAAATGTCAGTTGTTTTACTGGCAGTTTTCAATGTCAATTGGATGCCACTAAGACCCCATAGAGGGCACTTCCCTACAAAGTGCTTCTTCATGTTTTCCTCTTGTCCAAGCTGCAGGTCAGGTTGTCTTACTCCCCTTTTTGTCAAAATGGGTTCTAATCCATGGATTGTTTGTCATGACTCACTGATACTATAGAAGGTCAAACACAGGAATGTAGAAAGTAAGCTAGACAGAAAAGAACCCACTTACAGTGGAAAAAAAAAAAAAAACCAAAACAAACAACAGGAAAATATTAACAGAATACTCAAACCCTTTCCATGTAGCAGTGTTATTTCCTCTTGTTCTACTGTAGTAGGATGTGTTTACATTAAAGATATTGCACTAGGTCATGATATTCTGAAGTGGAAAGAACAGTGGCAAATAAGAACATCTGAATGCTTCAGGCATGTTCATTTCATACTTAACCAGATACTTCAGAAGCTCACTGTTGATTTTAGCATTGGCAACAAGGGGTTTTTTTTAAAGCATTTGTAAAACCTTGGAGTACCAAATTATGATTTAAATGCATTTTAAAGAGGACAACAGTGGAAACATTTGGCAGGAGGAACACACAAGGTATCATTTTATTTGTCCTTGGCTGAAGATGAAACCATCTCAAGTATTGGTATTCAATGTGTGATAATTTCTGAGAATGGCCAAGCGTGTGTACTGAGACAGATGTCATTTGAATAAATGAACAAAGAGTCTGTGATGCACAGTTTGGATAATGTGACAGCACAAAGACCATTAATTTGTCATGTCCATGAGCTTGTTTCATACCCTCTTCACTGAGAAAAATGTCCAGGTGTTTTGATCAAAAGACTGGAGCCTTTTGGAATGTTATAAGCACTTGTGAAGTCCAGAAAATTGACTCATTCGTTAAGTTTTGCTGAAAGTAATTTTCATCAAAAGTAGCTTGCTCCATTATTTGGTTGCAGAAATTAAATCTTTACTGGAAAATCAAGGTTCTTTTCAAGTTGGTCAGTGTTTCTAAGCACCAGAGAATTATGCAGTCTGGTATCCAGCCAACATTGGTATTAACCAATAGCTCAATGAATTCTAACAAATAAAAATCTTAGATATCTAACTATTCATTGGAAATTTACCATTAAAGCATCTAAGTTATAATTTCTTACCTAGATCTATCAGTAGTTCCGATGATCAGGATCTGAAATCTGACTCAAACATGTAACCAACTGATCTGCATGTTGCAGCATCAGCTACAGAAATTGTCTAAACATAAGTGAAATCTGTCACTTGTCAAGATAAAGCATTATACTTTGTTTTCAATAGTGAGAAGATGTAAAATCCAATGATAACTCTTTATATGATGGTTCTGAATATTCTGAAGCAGGACGGTATCTATTGTAGTAATTCACGTAAACTTATGATTGAACAACACTGGTACCATTGCTCTTGCCAGTTAACACATCTGCTGGCAAATCTTCTTATGTAGACTTAGAATTAGAATATCTCAGACCTCTATCACTTTACAAAAGCTGAATGATGTCACTTCAATGAAAAACTCAGTTCTTACAGGAAGACTGTGCTACCATTCAACAAGACCTGAATAGGCTGGAGGGTTGAACAGAGAGAAATCTAATGAAATTAAATGAGGGCAAGTGTAGAGTCTTGCATCTGGGAACAAATAACCCCATGTGCTAGTACAGGCTAGGGAATGAACTCTTAAGAGAGTAGTGTAGGGGAAAGGGACCTGGGGTCTTGGTGGACAGCAGCATGACCATGAACCAGCAATGTGCCTTAATGGCCAAGAAGGCCAATGGTATCCTGGGGTGTAATAGAAGGGCTGTGATTAGCAGGTGGAGAGAGATTCTCCTCCTCCTCTTCTCTGCTCTCATCAGACTGCATCTGGAATCTTGCGTCCAGTTCTGGGCCCCTCAGTTCAAGGACAGGGAGCTGCTGGAGAGAGTTCAACCCAGAGCAACCAAGAAAATGAAGGCAATGGAACATCTCCCTTATGAGGAAAGGCTGAGGAAACTGGGGCTCTTTATCTTGGAGACTGAGGAGTGACCTCGATGTTTACAAATACGTAAAGGATGGGTGTCAGGAGGATGGAGCCAGGCTTCACTGTAAGGGTGACATTGGAACATGTTGCCCAGATGGATTGTGGAGTCTCCTCTGGAGACATTCAAAACACACCTGGATGAGTTCCTTATGACCTACTCTAGGTGGTCCTGCTCTGGCAGGGGGGTTGGACTAGATGATCTTTCAAGGTCTCTTCCAACCCTTAAAAAGAAAGAAAGTGTTAATGATAATAAAAAATTACAGATTTTGTAACTTATTAGACATCTGCTCTAGACTTCCTTGTTCATACTTAGAGTTTCTATTTCGCTAGTGTCTTTCTATATCAGTTAGTCTTTTTTTGCCTCTTCAGTAGTAAGAACTTCTAAAATGTTTCAAAGCTAGCAATGATCAAAATTGTAAAGTATGCACGACTTGTGAAAATAGTTCAAGCCCATAATAATGGCCATCACAGATCAAAAAAACTACTAAAATCGAGAATGTTGTTCTACAGGTTTCAACCTTATTTTTGCTTGATCAGTTTTAATTAACATCTTCCTCTTCCATTAGTATGAATGAAAACTTAGGCTGTAATGCTGCAAAGGTTGCATCTAAAAATGTACTTAAGACTGTCTACTGAGATTTCAGGAAACAGACATACAAGCATATGGGTGTCTTTCTTGTTTATGTTCCAGAGAAACTATGACTCATGCTATCATGAAAAAAGACTTAGAATAGGATACATCTTTTCTTACTTTGAACAAGTTCCCATATTTGGGAAGATCAACCTAGATATTCATTCTAAAGAAGAAAAAAAAAATAATCCCATGCATAATGTCTTTAAAGGACTCCTAAGGGGAAGATGTTTGCACTTTATTACACAGGCATATAAACATTTTCAAGACAGTTCTGGACATTTTAAAGCGGACACATTGATGACAAACATTTTTCCTAAAAACAGAGTCTTTTTGAGTAACTCTAAAATTTACTATTTCTTCAATAAACATTAATTCTTGTAATGAGCAGTACTTCTCTAAATTGAAACTCTCTTAAGATTTTTTGAGAAGAAGAAAAAGCTGTATTGTTAACAATCACAAAAATGCATCATCAACTTTCCCTGAAGATTTTTTTTTTTTTATAGCTTCAGTAATGCTATTCTCAGATTTTTTTTCCATTGCTATTCAAGAATTCATACTATTTGTTTCAAGCTTATAGATATCACAAGGTAGAATTCACAGTCATCTCAGAATTCCTGATGCCCCTAAACCTCTGACAAAGTCCTAGTCCAAAGACCAAAGTCTAGGTGTATAATAAGCTTGATTTTTAAAGTGAGGTAGTTCTGCAATGACTTTACTGTTTGCAGAGGATTTGTGAGGCCAGATTTTGGTAGCAGGTGGGCTACAGATGACTTATGTGAAAAGCTGCTAGAAGCTGCTTTGTATCTGTTAGAGTCACTACCAATTGTGTCTAAGATGAACTTGCTTCTGCTCAAGGCCAGTCCAATTAGTGATGGAGACAATGCTTCTGTGGTTAACATATTTGAGAAGGAGGAGAAAAAGTTAATGCACAAGTGCTAAAACTGCAGCAGAGGAAAGGACAGAATGTGAGAACAACATGTCCGCAGACACCAAGATCAATGTGGAAGGAGGGGAGAAGGTGCTGCAGGCACCAGAGCAGAGGTTCCCTTGCAGCCTGTGGTGTGTCCATGATGAGGCAGCTGTGCTCCTGCAGCCATGGAGACCATAGGAAAGCAGAGATCCATCTGCAGCCCAGGGAGGACCCCACACCAGAGCAGGTAGATGCTTGAAGGAGGCTGTGACCCTATGGGATACTGGAGTGAGTTCCTGGGAGGACCTGGGAACCCATGGAGAGAGAAGCCCACATCAGAGTAGATTTGCTATCAAGACTTGTGACTGTGTGGGTAACCCACGTTGGAGTAGTTCATTCCTGAGGGATGGTTCCCTCTGTGAAGACTGAGACAGTTCGTGAAGAGCTGTAGCCCATGGGAAAGACCCACATTGGAAAAATTATGGAGGACTGTCTCCTGTGGGAGAACTCACACTGCAGCAGTGAGAAATGTGAGGAGTCCTCCCCCTGAGAGAGAGCAGTGGCCAAGAGCATCTGTGATGAACTGAACATAACCCCCATTCCCCTGTGCTGCTGGTGGAGGGGGGAAGAAGTAGAAACCTGGGAAGAAGAGAAAGGTGTGCAGAGATGTTTTAAGATTCAGTTTTTATTTCGTATTTATCTACTCTGTTTTGATTACTGATAAATCAAACCAATTCTCCCCAAGTTGAGTCTGGTTTGCCCGTGACAGTAACTGCAAAGTGATCTCCCTGTTCTTATCTCAACACATGAGATTTTCATTATATTTCTCTCTCCCCTGTCGTACCGAAAAGAGGAAGTGACTGAACACTTTTGGTGGGCACCTGACACCTAGCCAGGTTTAAACCACCACACTAATTTGCATAAATTTCCCACTATTTTGATTTATTTTTTATATACAGTGTGAAAAGTGTTAGTATTTCTGAAGGTCATTCATGTATCCAAAACGTAGGGCTAGATATGTATTCATTGCCTTAACACAAGCTGGCCTTTTTGGTAATTACTGCACTGTGTTTGATCTCAATATCATATACCTCTTGTCTTACAACAGTGGCTATGACATAAAATAGGACTACTGTGGCTTGCACACATAAGAAATCCCACTATAATTAATTACCGTTGTTATAGCAACACCTCTTATAACATTGTTTGACACTCAAGGGAGGGAGTGACACAAGGGTGAAGTGTATGAGAAATCATTTTGTAAATTTCATTCTCCAAGTCCTTAACTTCATTTCACTTTTTTTTTTTAATTTTGCTTTTTTTTTCCTTGTTAAAATCATTTTTCTTCTCAATTGATTCCCTGCTGTACTGAAGTCATTGAGCAGTCAAATCTCAACAGTAATCTTATATTAGTCTTACTCATGTGAATCCTGAGGGGTTCTTGCTAAAATTTGCTATGAAAAAGTACAAATGCAACACATGCTATTTTAGAACAGATTTTAAAAATTATTATTATTTACAATGATTGCACAGAGGACAGAAACTTCTTACTGTATTTCACAGTAATAGATATTCCCTACTTATATGGATGGTATTAAATAATGGACATCTTCTTTGAAATCGAAGCTTGTGTCCTAGATAAATGTCTTTACTGTGCATCCCTTGCTACTCTGGAAAACTTCATTATTACAAAATAAATACAGTTTTGGATTTTTTTTTTTAAGAATAGTTAAAGGACAAGATTTATACCAGTTTTAGCAAAGGAGGTCCCATCTCTTTATACAGGCCACTGAAGAATCATACAAACCATTGCTTTTAGGTCACAAATATAGTTCCCTGGTCTTTACTAGGGTACAAAAAAAACCAAAACAAACACAAAAAACCCCAATAACATACTTATTGTTCAAAATTGTAAAAGGACTCCTCAACTCAAGAGGGACAGAGAACTTCTGGAGAGAGTCCAGCGCAGGGCCACCAAGATGATCAGGGGACTGGAACATCTTTCATACGAGGAAAGGCTGAGGGAATTGGGGCTGTTTAGTTTAGAGAAGAGACAGTAAAAAGAAGCAGCTTGTTTTCTTCAATCAACTGCCAGGCCACAAAAGTCTAATCTAAAATGCTGAACAGTCCTTGGAAGCAAGGATTCATGCCCACAGTAACTGTAACCTATAGATTCTTTTATTCCCTCTCACTGGATCAATGAATCTGTATCTGAATTACAGCACAGCTTCTACAATGAAGAAGATAAGGTGATCTCCCCACTTGGTTTGTTATCTAGCAGTAAGTCTTCTTCACTAAGCTAAGAAATGGAAATACAAAGTCTTTCAGGGAACAAAACAGGCTGGTGAAATTTCTGACCAGGATATAAAATCTAAAGTGTTCTTTCTCTTCCACCAGTGCTTCAAAGGAGAGTGGCAAATACTAAGGCAGTTTGAGAGATTTCTGTTCTTGGTCTCTTGTATTATGCATAGTCTGAGATCACCTCCCAGAGACAACTTCAGAGGGATATGGGCAGAGGAATATCTAATTTATGTATCCCCCCCAAAAAATCAGTTGCTGGACATAACTATGTGAGGATTTAGGAAGTTCTGGGTATACATTTCTAATGCCCAGAAAACTTTGTATTTGAATCATTAAGATGCCTGCAGAGGTTGTACAGGACTTTTAAGGATGACAATTTTCATTGTGAGTATCTGCAGAGTAAGTCCCACTTCAGATACCTCAGTCCTTTTTTTAATATGGCCCTTAGGCATTTCTGAAAATTTTATGTTGTATGTCATAAGCTGACATGAAAAAAAAAAAAGAAAAAAAACTAAGAAAACTGAGTAGAGGTGGAAAGACGAAGTAACAAAACAGTTTAGCAAAAAATTCTCCTTGCATTTTTGTTTCCCCTTGGATACCACAGTACTGCTGGAAATGAAATTAAAATGAGCAGGACTGAGATCCTGATCACATTTGATATGCAAATGGACACAATATCAGACCATTATTTTTCTTCTATCTATACTGCATTCACCAGTGTTTTATCACGATGAGTACTGACACAGAGATGTGTGCTGGAAACTTCAATTAACAACTACAGGTCTACTACAATAACATCATATAAATATATTCCTGCTCTAGTCTGACCTTTAATTTGCCAGTGGAAAAATAGAATTACAGTAAAGGTAGCAGCCATTTTTATTTCCATAGTTCATAAATGGAACTAGATCCACTATTTCTCCCTTAAGCTGTCTTAAAATGTCTCTTCATTAAAATGAGCCTTATATAGTGATCTGTTTACATTACATTGCATAGGATGTGTCAACGGCAAATGTTCTTTCGAATGCCACTAAATACCAAAGTGGAGACTTACTGCCATGTCAGCGATCCTTTGAAGTGTATAAATAAGTATGTAGGAGAGCATCACTGATGACAAGAAACGACAAACATGGTGATAGATGCTGTAGCTCAGCAGGGGAATTTTCTTACTTCTGTGACAGATGATATAAACAATTATGTATTTAAGAAAAATTGCAGGGTTGGCAAATCAATCAGACACAGCAATATGAGTAACACTGTTTTAAGACTAAATAAGTTTTTATAAAGGAAAAAACACACAAATTAAAGAGAAATACTGAAGTTGTAATCTACAACTTCAAACAAAGGATAGCACTAGCTCTGAACAGTAAAGGTGAAGTTTTATAGTGTAGAGAAATACATCTATTTTCCTTTAAGGTGTGTTTTTATCTGTCTTTTAACTTTCAATTTTAATTTTTCCTTCAACAGAGTCTTCATGTGTATATTATTAAAAAAATAGAGTGGCAGGATATTTTATGCAATTTGTTGCTTGAGCTTTCAAATATCTACTTCAACAAAACAAATACAACATCAATAGCAGAAGCTTTCTGTAAAGATACGAACTTTTCAGTTCCTGAATTCAAATGTGCATTATGCACTTTTATTCCACCTGCAAGCACGATGCTCATCTTGCCAAGGCCCAGCTATGTGGTGTTGGCCTTTATAATATGTGACAAATAATATCAATAATTCACAGCAGTAAGCAGTAAAGAAGCAAGGGTTTATGCGACAGAGATATTTTGAGTTTGAAAATGAGTGATGTTGCCTTTAATGAAATAGAATAAAGAACTTCCATTGTTTATTTTGTGACCACAGCATTAAACATTTACAGGGGATTTATGTCACCTGCAGCTGACTGAGGATGTCAGTCTCCAAGACTTCCTACAGAGTCGATAGAAGATGATCACCTTTGCAGAGGAAGTTGATGTGCTCTCAAGACCCAGACCTTTTCTTCCTTGGTAGTCTCTGTAGCATTAGTATTATCTACATCTTTCATTGCTTCTCTCATGACTTTCACTGTGGGAAGAGTGCTCTCAAGTTTTCTCAAATGTTCCTACTGTTTTCCTTTCCTGACTCTTTTGTGCAACAGATTGTGAAACTCTAACAATATACTGATTCTACTTCAGGAAGTCCACACTCCTTCAATTTCTGTTCTATTTAATGGCAAAATCTTGCAATATTATGGAAAGATTGATGCCCTTTCTTCATTCAGCATTATTTGTTTAATGGAAAGAAATAAATTAATGCCAGTATAACGATTCTTCTTGAACACATGTGAAGAAAAATACTACTTCCTATATAAATTATTAAAAATTACTGAAAATATTATGTGAGTTTTTCTATTCTTGTTTTCTCTCGTAAGTCTCTCGTAATGCATTGCAAGCCTGAAGAAGGTTTAACAGAGTGATCCTTTAAGTACACTCAAAACAAAATTTAAAAAGGTTTGGTTTCAAAGTGAAAACCTGGGAGATTTTGGAAGGGCCAAATTCACATCCAGTCCAAATATACATAGATAAACTTATTAAATCAGTGGCTAAACCAGGTAGAAATATCAACCTCACTGTTGATATTCTTATACTCTTCTGTTATTTCTTAGCACAAGTTGAAAAGAAGACTAAATCAGGCTGTAAAACTTGAGGACAGGTCTCTAAGGCAGTTATTTCTAAAGTGGGACAGGTGCATCCCCTGTGTTGCACAAGACAATCCATTGGCTTGTGGGAAGAAACTATGTTTTGTAACACTAATAAGTGAAATAGAATCATAGAATCATGATTGAAGGGACCTTTAGAGATCATCTAGTCCAACCCCCCTGCAGAAGCAGGGTCACAAATGAAATATATTTTTTTAAAATCACGATTGTTTCATCTTTTACATGCTTGTCTTATCCATTTTTAAATTTCCATTTTTCCATATGTTTTATAATGTACATTATATATTAATATATGGCATGTGTTGACTGTTTCAGAGTCAGCTGGAATCAGCTGTATTTGACGTGGTGGCAGAGCCCATGTCTCACTTCAAAGAGGTCACATCTGTAGCCCATCTTCTTGATACCAAAATCTTATTAGCTAAAAGTAAAACATTGATATATAATTTACAAATAAACAAATACACATAAACTGGGAGTCCATGCTCAAAAATTGTTTCCTGATAGGGTTTGCAATCAAAAACATTGGGAGACCTGTTCTCTACAGTTAGCTCAGGCTTGGTTATATCGTGTTCACATAATGTCATAGTTCAAGCCCAGCCAGCAATGAAGCACCATGCAACCATTTGCTCACTCTCCCACACACCCCCACCTTCCTTAAGACAGTGAAGGCCCCAGAAAGATGGGAGGAGAAGAGATAACCAAGGACACAGTGGATTGAGACAAGGGCAGGAAGGGCTCACTGACAATAATGATTCTCCATGAAACAGGATCGACTATTTGAATTAGGGAAGAAAGTAAGAACAACTCAATCTGCTACCAACTAGAAACAGAACAGTCACAAAGTAAAAACGGAGCAGAATAGTGAGAAAAATGCAGACAGTACTTTAAGATCTCTTTCCCCCACCTCTCCTTCCTTAATGGACTCAGATCCCTACTCCCAATATCTCTTCTTCCTCCTCCTCAGCAGTGCAGGGGAACAGGAAATGGCAAATGTAATCAGTCCCTCACAGGTGGTCTCTGTGGCTTCTTTCTCCAGAGAGATCAGGACTCCTCACATTCTTCCCCTGCTCCAGTGCAGGGTCCCACCCGTGAGATACAGTCCTTAACAAACTTCTCTGGTTAGAGTCCTTCCCAAAGGTTGCAGCTCCTCACAAACTCCCCCAGTGCAGATCTCTTCTCTGGCAGAACTCCAGGCAAATTCTTCTCCGACGTTTCCCACAGAGCCACAGCCCTTCTGGACACAGACACTCCCTCTGCCATGGCATCCTCCACCAGCTGCTTCATCATTACTCTCTACAGGTTGCAGAGGGATAGCTGCATCTCATGACAGGATGAAGGGGAGTCTTTGCTCCAGCATACCTTCTCCTCTCTCCCCTCACTGATCCTGGAGTCTGCATGGTTGCTTCTTTCTCATTCAACTCCTTCCACCATCTCCCTAAAAGAATATCCCTCTTCCGGCTTCTTAAAAAGTGATCATGAAGGTACCCAATCGGCTCAGTCCCAGAGGTGGGTCTAACTCAGATAAAGTTTCAAACAAATTCTTACAGGAGCCACCACTACAGCGTCTTCCTCTTTACTAAAAGTATCTCCACACAAAACTGGGACACACAGTGTCTAGTCAGCTTGAAGTTTGAATGAGATACTTGAGTTGCTTACTCATTTGAGTTAGTCATTTCCATCTCTCTTGAGCTTGATGAAACCCTCATTTCACACTCAGTTGAGTAAATTAAGCCAAAAATTCTCCATAAGACCCTGCTTCTTTTAATTGACTAGCAATGCAGCTGTAGAATGAAAAGTTCAGTTGTTGATAGTTGCATAGTAGAGCTTTAAACACAGGTAAGAGGAGTCCTTCCATTTTAATCTACCTGACATGTATTCTCTACAATGGTGATTATTCTATATAGTAAGAGATACAAGCATTTTCTAATGATGCTGTATCTGATGTATTCCAACTGGCTTTAAAACCTTTTTTCTGCATAAAATTTCTCTGAAGGAATTCTTCTTTCAAGTTTCTCCCTTCAGATTCATTAAGTTTAATTAAATTAATCTCCTAATAAAATTTGTCTTTATTTGCTCTGTTTTTTGGGGTTTTTTTTCCACTCCAGACAACATTGTAATAGCAAGAAAATACATACACTGGATGAAAAGAGAGGAAAATAAAAATCCTATTAACCTCATAATTTTAAACCTTATATTCACAAAGCACTGATCAACATACACCCTGTCACTACCAGAAGTCTGCAGCCATGGAGTTACTGATAAACCCACAAAATTCAGCAAATGTTAGTAATTCACTACACTTCTAAAATTGGTGTAATTTCAGACAAGTAGAAATATAAAGGCATAGCTACATGTTTTTTCCTGACATTTTTCTTTACATATTAGAAAAGGGGAGAGTGGTGGATGTCATCTTTAGCAAGGCATTTCACACCATCTCCCATAACATCCTCATTGAAAAGCTGAGGCAATGTGGCTTGGATGAGGGGACAGTGAGGTGGATCAAGAACTAGCAGAGCCCAGAGGGTTCAATGGAGTCAAGTCAAATTGGAGGCAAGATCTTGACCGACTTGAGAGCTGGGCAGAGAGGAATCTCATGAGGTTCAACAAGGACAAGTGCAGAGTCCTGCATCTGGGAAGGAACAACCCCATACACCAGTACAGGCTCAGGATTGACCTACTGGAGAGCAGCTCTGCAGAAAAGAGACCTGGGAGTCCTGGTTGATAATAAACTAAACATGAGCCAGCAATGTGCCCTCATGGCCAAGAAGGTCAATGACATTCTGGGGATGCATCAAGAAGAGTGTAGCCAGCAGGTCGAGGGAGGTTCAGCCTCATCAGGAGTCCTGTGTCCATTTCTGGGCTCCTCAGCTCAAGAGGGACAGGGAACTTCTGGAGCAAATACAGCACAGGGCCACCAAGATAATCAGGAGACTGGAACATCTTCCTTATGAGGAAAGGCTGTGGGAATTGGTACTGTTCAGCAGGGGGACCTCATTAATACTTACAAATATCTAAAAAGTGCATGTCAAGAAGATGGGGAGACTTTTTTCTGTAGTGTCCATGATAGGACAAAGGGTAATGGACAAAAGCTGGAATACAAAAAGTTCCATTTAAATGTAAGGAAAAACTACTTTCCTGTCATTGAGAGATCCCTGGCACAGGCTGCCCAGGGAGGTCGTAGTGTATCCTCTGGAGGTTTTTAAACCCAACTGGACATATTCCTATGTGACCTGATTGAAGTAGACCCTCTTTGGCAGGGGAGGTGGTCTAGATGATCTTTGAAGATCCCTTCCAACCCCTATCATCCTGTGATTCTGTGATTCTATTATTCTGTGAAGTGAGTACAGGCATATGAGTAGAATTTGTTTCAGTTTGCCACATCACTATGTTCTTTTTTAATAGAAATACGTATCTCGATATTGACTCTTCAAAATACTTTATATTTTTTATAGTGACTGATCTCTGGCTTCTGAAGAGACTTGTTAAGAGTGGTTCTGTAGAGCACGAAATATCGCTATTTGTTTCCTTTGGTTTTCTTTGCTTAGCACTTGTATTTCTTACCCATTTTCTATCTTTGAGACATCAAAAGAATATAACTGGAGAAGATTCTCCATTGACTGATTTTTCCAGTGTTCTCCCAAATTCGAGTTAGGAATAAGAAATATTCTAGAGTTTCAGGGAGTGACATGCTGTACAGATTTAGCATTCATGATAAACCCTACATTTCTTGTATTTAAACCATTTTCTACTTTTAGTAGTTTTATGTAGAAACTGTCTCTGTCACCAGTGGCTGTTCAGTAGCATGACTATGTCCAATGAGCCAAACCATCAAGACTATAAATGCTCTGCCATATAAATAGTAACTAGTTTTAAGGGCAATCATGATAAAATATTGTCCTAAAGGTAGATCATTTAGTGAGATTCTGATAAAATGCCTGAAGCCAAAGATTGAAGACCATTATTGCACAATAAAAGTAACACCTCTATCCAGAGGGAAATATTTTTATACAGTTATAGCTCAGAAAAGTCACCACCTCATTTATTACAATTTTCCATTTCTTTCTTTTAAAATGAATAGTGTAAATCTTTCCTGGACAATTCTCTTAAACAGACTTGGTTGAATTATTCATTCTGAGTAATATTAGTTGTCAATTTAGACTTTTTTTTTTTTTTTTAATTCACAAACTTCTGCAAGTTGATCTGGAAATGAAATCTTGAGTTCAGTGAAGTCTGTGGGAGGTTTGCTATTTACTTCAAAAAGGCCAATCTTCATCTTTTAGGTTTATCACCTGTTCAATTAAAATATCCTGTTGATGCATATGAGACTTTGAGAAGGTACAGAGGTTCAGTCTCACCCTTCAGTGGTTTTTTTTTTCCTTTTTAAAACACTCTAAATTATATTAGTTTAATTATTCTAAAATAATGTTAAAGATTAGTGAGTGATTCACCCTGGCAAGTCTTCAGTCCACCATCATATAAATATGTTCAAGTACAAGTCGATAAATTACTAGAGAAAAAAAAAAAAAACACAACAAAAAAAAACCTAAAAGCTCTGTACAGGTTAAAACCAACTCTCCAGAGTTTAGTGTTGATGATTAAATAGCTATTGCAAATTTGTCACAGTTCTCTAAAATTTAGAGGACAGCAAGAGAAGGTCAAATTTAAAAGCAAAGATCATCAGTAAAAGGAGTGTGATCATCAACAGCAAACAGGTGCTAATGATTTTAGTGCACCATTATCTGGAAAGATAAAAAAATAAAACCTAAAACCACACAATCATTGGAAAGAAAGAACTATCACAGCCCAAATCAGAGGGGATCATCAACACATTTCAGAACTTTATGCAAGCTAGCCCATGCATGAGACCCAGATTTTAACCTCATGTCACAGGAGACAGGAAAAGGCAGAGAGAAAAGGAGGAAAGAGGACATCTCAGGATGTTAGAGAACGGCAATAGTAATCCTTTTCAACTAGCCAATGAAGTCTGATTACAAGTTATCTGAAATCTATTCAAAATAGCTGCCATAGAGAACACTTTTGGTACAAATAATAAAAACAAACAAACAATCATCTGACTTGCTTTTAAATGGATATTAAAAATTTCAGCTGATATATACTTGTAAAAAGGTAATTTTAATTCTCTAAAAGAAATCTAATTTAAACAGTTTTCTTCGGACATGTCAGACATGCAAGAAACTGTTATATGAGCTATCTCAAGTTTTATTTCAGCAATACAAAATATCCCAAGATTTTCTGTTTGATTTCATGTCACAGTAAAAATATATGTTCTGGACCATTACTCTAGAGTAACATAAATGGAAGAATTTTTCTGCTTATAGTGAGATATGTATGTAAGTAGAATATTTTTCTAATCCTGAAAAGATTCTTAAAATTCATAGTTACCTTTACTATTTCAAAATATTACTTTGCAGAATATTTGAAATTAATTAAAAAAAAAAAGAAAAAATCTAAACCAAAATCAAACTGTAACCAGAGATATCCTTTTTAAGGGTACATATAATTCCCTAAAATGCATAATTTCTTGTTTAAAGATCTCTGTGTGAATTTAGAGGTCAGATGATAAGAGCTTGCAATGCAGAGTTCAAAACTTCTTTTTCCCCCCTAAACTAACAGATTTTATTTAAGCAAACGGAATAAAGTTTCCATTTCATTTTTAAGGAATGGTTGATTAGGATATCTGTTCTTCCCATTAAGTTGTATCAGATGAGGATAGATTTACTATAGTGCTATTTAGTGAAGCAATGTTGCTTGTGAAAAGGAAGTCTAATTTTGGACTTCAGGGAATAATTGGGTCTGTGACCCAACTGAAGATCACTTGAACCTGAACATCTTGACTGCTGATACAGTGACATTTTTGCAGCATTTGGCATAAGGAGAACCAGATAATGACAGAAACCTTAAGAGAAATCTGGTGGTTGCTCAAAATAAATCTCAGTAAACAAGTGATCTTGAAAACTGTATATTTCATGATGGAAACATTTGGGGCATGCTACTTAAATGAGCACATGTTCATTCAGCCTGTTTAGCTGCCACCTTTCAATTTAGCCATATGGGAGGTTTCCAGTTGAGACATTTAATAGCCCTAACAACTTGCTGTTCTAGGGAAATTTGATTACAGTAAATACAGCAGTGGCATGCTGCTTACATAGCTGGCAAGGCTGTGATACATAGGAAAGCTGTTAGGGAATGAAATTTTCATCTTGGCTTATCACCTAACAACCATCAGGGTTACATAACTGGATAATATTTTACTTCTATGGTCACACTGAGTTAAGTTGCTATTTTAGATACAAAATAAACTATGTTCTGAAGTGGAAAACCTAATTCTTGGCTTTGAAGATGATGATGACAGTGTACCACTATTATGTGAAAACATATCATGATATATATCATACCGTGACATCATACACATTTATGGAAACGGTAAAAGAAAAACTTCAGACAGAAAAAAAGAAAAAGCAAAAGAAAAGAAACCCTGATTCTATAGAGAAACTTTCAGCATTTGAGCATTTTGCTTAGCTACTTTCTGTAAAAAGTAGTGCTGTTTCATATTTTCATTAGTGACTATTCATTTTCAGTACAAAGTAATTAAAATGCTGAGCATCTTCCAGGTAAGAACAAATTATTTGGTCTTCATTTGGTGAGGCTAATTATATGGGGAGGAACGTAGATATCTTTTCTGTTTTTAAGGCATAAATTAATGTATTTACTGTCTTACTTTAACTTTCACATTATTAGTGGGGTTTTTTTTTCTTTAATTGATCTTTTGTTACCTTACCTGCTTCAGAGTTTACATTATTTGCAATATTCTGGCATTGTTCATAATTCTTATAGTCAGACACAATTAAGAGAAAATCAGAAGTAAATAGGAAAGCACAAAGACACAGCAGAGGATGTAAAAATTTAGTAGTTTATTAAGTGGCAGATGGAAAATGTTACATTCTGACACTGACATGTCCACTGTCATCAACCAGCCCTTTCTCTTGTTGTTTTTAATGATGTCCTGTTTTCTTCTGGGATAGAATTAATTTTCTTCTTAGTATTTGGTACAGTGCTGTGTTTTGAATTTGTGCTGAAAACTGTTGATAACAGAGGAACATTGTGTTTATTTACAAGCAGTGCTTGCACAGCATCAAGGCCTTTTCTGCTTACCCTGCTCTACCAGTGAGTTGACTGGGGGTGTACAAGAAGCTATGAGAGATCATGGCCAGGACAGTTGACCCCAACTAGACAAAGGACTGTTCCATACCATAGAATGTCATGCTCAGTATACAAGTTGGGAGTGTTCAACATCAGGGAAGGATTGCTACTTCAGCACTGGTGAGCAGTTGGTGAGCTATTTCATTGTGCATCTCTTGTTTGTTTGTTTGTTTGTTTTCCTTGGGTTTAATTTATCTTTTTTGATATATTCCTTTTAATGACTATTATAATTTATTATATTATTACAGTTTATTTAATTTCATTTATTGTCTGTTCTTATCTCAACCCACAAGTTTACTTTTTTTTCCAATTTTCCTCCTCATCCCACTGTGGGGTTGGGCATAAGTGAGTAGCTACATGATTCTTAGTTACTGGCTGGGATTAAACTGTGACAAATTATTATTTGAATATTTCAAAAAGAAAGCAGCAAAGCTCTGTGGTATTTTGGAAACATCTGCTTCTTGCATCCTACTTTCTTCACTTTAGGGTTTGATTTTTTTCAGTTCTCTATTTCTCCTTAATATTTTGTCATATTCTTTCAACTGTAAGATCAAATAATTTCTTCCTCGGGTGAAACCAATTCTGTTATTCATTGTACTTTAAAAAATAGACAAACAAACCAACAAATGTTCCGAATCAGAGATGCATTTTTTATTTTAGGACAGAAAAAACTTTTCAGTTGAAATTGATGTCATTCCACTTTAGCTGAGAACAAGCTAATGCCTAGGCTAAGTTAGTTACATAGGGCTTCTTGATAGTTGATGATAAATAGGCATCTCCAGAGGGCAATTCATCCCATTACCTTAAACATCTTATAATGCCTGTTCTGTGATGGGATAAATTGCTGTGTGGTAGAGGCTTTTCACAACAACTAAAGAAGCTCTTGAAGGACAAGTACTGTCAACATTGTCATTCAATAATTTTACTCAAAGTATAACTTCTTTAAAAATATACTGATAAGCTAAGTAAAAGAGAAACAAAAAAAGATGGTGGTAGTGCAGTGAATGTGGTTTATCTCAATTTCAGTAAAGCATTTGACATCATCTCTCACAACATGCTCACAGGAAAACTGAGAAAGTGTGAGCTGGATGATCAGGTAGTGATGTGGATTGTTAACTGGTTAAAGGAAAGAAGACAGAGAGTGGTGATCAACGCGTCAGGGTCTAGTTGGAAGCCTGTATCTAGTGGAGTCCCTCAGGGGTCAACACTGGGACCAGTACTGCCCAATATATTCATTAATGACTTTGAGGAGGGAATAGAGGTCACTATCAGCAAGTTTGCTGACAATACTAAACTGGAGGGAGTGGCTGACACACCAGAAGGCTGTGCTGACATTCAGTGAGACCTGGACGGGCTGGAGGGTTGAACAGATTGAAATCTAATGAAATTCAACGAGGGCAAGTGTAGACTCTTGCATCTGGGAAAGAATAACCCTATGTACCAGTACAGACTGGGGAATGAACTCTTAGAGAGTAGTATAAAGGAAAGGGACCTGGCGGTTTTAGTGGACAGCAGATTGAGCATGAGCCAGCAATGTGCCCTTGTGGCCAAAAAGGCCAACGGCACCCTGGGGTGTATTAGAAAGGCTGTGGTGAGTAGGTTAAGAGAGATTCTCCTCCCCCGCTATTTTGCCCTTGTGAGACCACATCTGCAATCTTGTGTCCAGTTCTGGGCCCCTCAGTTCGAGAAGGACAGGGAGCTGTTGGAGAGAGTTCAACACAGACTGACAAAGGTGTCTAAGGAAGTGGAGCAACTCTCAGTGATATCCAATGATAGGAAAAGGGGGAACAGGTACAAGCTGGAACATAAGAGGTTCCAAAATAACATAAGGAAAAACCATCTTCACTGTGAGGATGATGGAACACTGGAACAGGCTGCCTAGATGGGTTGTGGAGTCTCCTTCTCTGGAGGTTTTGAAAACCAACCTGGACGAGTTCTTGTGTGACCTACTCCAAGTGGCCTGTTCTAGTAGGGGGATTGGACTAAATGATCTTTAGAGGTCCCTTCCAACCCTTAAGATTCTGTGATTCTGTGAAAAATGAGAGAAAAGGAAATACATTAAGGAGAGATGGGAAAAATTTTCAATTCCTTTTTCAATGCACTGTAATTTTTTTATTATTGTGTAAAAATTTCAAAGAATAATAATAAAATAATGATGACTTAAGTGTTTCCACAAGACTTCTTCACACCTTTCCTGTTTCTGCAGAAGAAATGCTTTATGCAAACAAGAACCACAAATCATGTGGAAAAATGAGCTATATTCCTAACCATGGAGTTATTTATTTATTTGTTTCTTTGTTTGTTTATATGCTTTTTTCCTCACAAATCCTTAAGGACAAATTCAAGGTAAAACAGGTAAGAATTAAGCATTTCCAGTATTTATTAAAAACAGAAAAACACTTTCTATACAGTGGGCAGAGCATCTAATATACTCTACTGTACATCTTGCCTGAGGAAATGTAACTAAACACAAATTATTCCACTGCAGCAAAGTGGTTTTCATTTAGATGTGAGTGGGGGCCACGAGGAGCTATATTATTGCTGCAGTTGCTAAGACATCATGAAAAGCAGAAGTAATTTATGTTGGCAAACTGTGAATTAGGGATGGGTGAGCCAGTTAAAGAAAACAATTTGTGTCTACCCTGGAGGAAGAAACCCTAGAGGAAGCATATTTAAGCTGCAGTATTTAGGGGAGCAATATATGCACATTTCTCCTTATTTAGTATGCTTTCGAGCAAGATAGAAAAAATCTTTTCTTCTCTCATGGGGAAAAGAAACAAAACTTGTCTAATTAATTTGTTAATTAATGCTTCTTATTGACAGCATCATATTCCTGGTCATGCATCATCTTATATCTTTTTTTTCATCCAAGACAAAAATAAAGGAATTCTACTGGGATGAACAATATGAAATGTTAATAAATATTGTTTTGAGATTATCATTTAGAAAGAAAGGATGAAAGTGAAATAAGTTGTTCTGGTTTGATTTGTCTTGTTATGCGTTCAAAAGGGTACAGTAATTGTGTGTAGTACTATAATTAAAGCATTTTTTGTAACAGTCTGAGTACATTAATGTCTGAAAAAATAGTAGATTTCTATGATATAGTGAAAGATAGTAAAAAGAATAGAGAAAAGACAGAAATTTTCTACATATTTATGCTGCACCACTTAACCCTTATGCCTCATTGAAAGTTCGAGGAATATCATGTTCATCTCTACATCCTAATCTAAGAGAAATAAAGATGATTAGGCTATTGGAATCATAACCATCATAATGACTGTCCCCCCTCACTCTAAAAAACATAGTATATAAAATCAAAAGTCCTAGCCAATGAGATTTCATTAAGACACTTTTTGCACAATTGTGTCATTTGCCATTTCCATTAATCTGATTTTAACAGTCTCCGAAGCTTTTTACATGTTTTGAACTAACTCAAAAGTTAAAATTAGGTCTAATTTATCTAAGTTTTCCTTGTTAAAATTTTATGAGCAGTAGGAATAATTCTTATCTACTCAGAATTATGACAAAAATGTTGTGAGTCCACAGACAAAATTATATGTGAAGTTAAGGAAGAAAGAGTTGGTGCTGAAATTATGAATCTGTTAAAGATGAGTTCAATGAGAAGCAAAAGAGGACAGTTATTTGAAGAATACTTCAGGCCAGTCCTAGATCTGATCCGATCTTAGGACATATTGCAGATAAAATTTATAGGCACTCTGGCACAACAACTGGCTAAAAACAGTCTATGATTCAGGATGTAAATTTAAACTGTTTTAGTGATCACAGCAGCAAGCTTTTGAAACAGAAACAGAAGGCACAACCTGATTTTTTTGAAGGCAGAACGACACGAAAGGTTATGTGATGTTGTTACTTGTTTTGCCAGTGTGCTGGGGATGATGATTCATACTGACTTTTCCAGACATTTACTTAGGCTTACTTAGAAAATACAGTCTCTCAACCTGTTCATCTTCTGATTTTCTAAAAAACCAAGCATTCAGTAAGTGTTTACCTGCTCTACGATGTCTCTACATCATAATAAAAGGATTTTAAGGTGTCAGCTTTTTAGTTGATGCACAAAGGTTAAAAAAAAAAAGAAAGGCAAGTAGGTAGGGGTCTCAAAACAGATAATATTGGAAATGTTAAACCTATCTTGGAATAACTATTTGTATGCAGAATATCACCAATAAAGAAATGAAGAGATTTTAAGCTTCTCTTGTGCAGAAAGTGTACGATAATCATTAATCTTATGCAGCACATATCTTTGAAATATATCTACTTTCTTCAGTGCAAAGAAAGAGAGAGAAGGCTGTGATGGCACACAGAGAACTAAATGCTCACTCCTTTAACCTGAAAATTACCATAATGCATGGTTTACTGTAACAGATAGGAAAATATACCTAATTATTGAGAAATCTCATTCCATGATTTTTCTCAGGGGTTTTTTTTCTCTACACCCTTCTGATAGCAGAACGTCTTAAATATCAGTTGGCAGTTACTGAGGGGTTAGGAAGGTACAGGCAACACAGAAGGCCAAGCAATAGTCACAAGAAAGACTTTGGAGAAAGTTAGGAATTGCAAACCATATTACACTTCCAGTGTGGCATAGCTGCTGTGAGATACAAACTAGATCTTTGATTTAAATTCTTGATTGTAGACATGTAGATGTCTGCTGCAATACAGAAATCTGCAAACAAAAAAAGGAGAAAGATTTGATTATAATCTTTATGAGTCAGTATTTATGATACAGTATTTTACTGTGGTTTAGTATTTCTCACCTTACCATCCACTTTTCCTTTTCCTACCTTCTGATATTATGGTAATTTGTTTCTACAAGAACCCAGTGGTAAAGGCAAGATATTCTCAAAATATTGCTGCAGAGGGGCCGAAGAGATTAATTTAGATTTCCTTTGAGGTACCGGGAGAATGAAAAAAAATGAAGTACTATTTTACACAATCTCCCATATGAACATTTATTTTTAAGGCTCACATGAACTCCCTAAGGAGATTTGTGAGGGAAAAAACCTCAGACATGCCCGTGGAGATGTAGAAAGTCGGCAGATATTAGACTTAAATCAAGCAGACGTATTAAAAATCTTCTCAAGCTAGGACTTATTCTGGTAATGTGCTCCTCATAGTTTTTAAATTTTCCTCATATCTGCATCTTTCCTCTGTTTTTCATGCCTCTGCTTTCCTCACAGAGATACAGAAATTTGCTTCTACAAGAAAAAAGCCCCAAATGCATCATCAATTATGAATGCAATTTTGACCTCTATTTATTTAAATGTTCTGAGGCTCAAACATGAAAGTGGAAATTTTGCTTGGTAAAACAAGTAGTTTGATACTTAGTTTTTCTCTCATTGGAAATTGAAACAAAAAGGAAAGCATTGAGAAAAAACTAACAAGGTGATCACATTGTCTGGCTGCTTGTTAGCCTTGGAAACATAGATGTGGTAGTCCTTTTGGTTCTGACAGTTGGAACATAACTTCCTATGTTTCATAAGTACAAGTACCAGAAACACCAGCAACAGGATAATATTCACAACAATTTCTATGGGCTTCATGGGAACAGCTTATCTGACTAGCTGACTTGGAAGCCTGAATTTTGCTGGAGTTGGTAAGCTGGTGACAAACACTGGAAATTTACTTTGCAGAACTTGCTTGTAAATGTACACTGGTTGTATCTCTGTCATTAACTATCTGACCATTATCTAATGTTCTGATTTCCCCAAACTAAAGAGATTTGACAAAACCATGCTTCTCCCTTTGCAATGAATTCAAGACTTCATGATTATTTAGTTGCAAGATCTTTTTTCTTCTTGAGTGTGGAGGGTCCTACCTTCTCATGCTCCTTCTCATATATATGTCATGGTAGTATTAGGAGGAGCAGTGGCAGTCTAGTCTGTTACAGTTGGATTTATCCCAGATGCCTTTCACTTTGAATGAACAAGACTGATATGTTTATGAATAAACCAGTTCCACTGTGACAATTCTCAAATAGACACAAATACTACAATGAAGAAAAGGGTTCCTACAATTTTTGGAGATCAGAGAGCGTGACCTCTCTGAAAGCAGGACCTGTCATTGATTCTTCTGTAATTACCATCTGTACTGTAGTTTCAATGACATTAGGAAAGCAGTTGCTTGCTCCTGAATTCTGAAGGAACTGCACTATATAAATCCTGAATGTCTGTTACGTAATATGTTAAAAAAGAAAAGAAAGAACAAATTGAAGTCCTTAAAAAAAGAATAAAATTATAATCTTTTAAATTTCAGATCATCCCATTTAACCTCAGTATATGTCAAATACATAGGAATTATAGTTAGTAGTAGAATTAGTAGAGAAATACTTAATAAGAGGTAAGTATGACTATGAGAAGGAGTGAACAAAAGAGCTCTTTTTCAGAAGGAAATTATATTTTGCAAATTTATTAGAATTATTTCAAAGCACTCAAGAAGCATGATGAGGTTATTCATGTGGATTTAGTGTACTTGGATTTTCAAAAGCTTTCAAGAGATCTTTTATAATAGGCTTTTAAAGAAATTAAGCTGTCTCAAAATAGAAGGAGAAAATCTTCTCATGCATTAAGTAGTGGTTAAGAGAGAGGAAATAAACTATAAGAATAAACTGTTATTTCATCAATGAAGGGTGACAGCCTGTCACAGGTAGATGAGCTGCTATTTGTGTTCAGAATATTCTAAAAGGTTTGAATATTGAGGTAACAAATTTCAATAATGATATAAAATTTGCATAAGTAAGAATATATTTCTGATTGAGAAAATTATGTCTGGACATCACAGTGCTTATTGACTATGTATCTAGAAGGTAGAATATATTCCACGTCTGTAAAAGCAAAGCAATAATTATGAAAAGGAGATCAAAGCTCATATAACATTGGAAATCCTAAATTACCAAAGATAACAAATACAGTTTTGTCAGTGTCTAAACTTAACATGAGCCAGCAATGTGCCCTATTGGCCAAGAAGGCCAATGACATCCTGGAATGCATCGACATAACTATGGCCAGCAGGTCATCTGGAGTCCTGTGTCCAGTTCTGGGCTCCCCAGCTCAAGAGGGACAGAGAACTTCTGGAGAGAGTCCAGCGCAGGGCCATCAAGATGATCAGGGGACTGGAACATATTTCATACAAGGAAAGGCTGCAGGAACTGGGGCTGTTTAGTCTAGAAAAGAGGATATTGAGGGGGAATCTCATTAATATTTATAAGTTTATAAACGGTGGATGTCAGGAGGTTGGGGCATCCCTTTTAACTATGGTATCTAGCAACAGGACAATGGGTAATGGGTGAAGTTGGAACACAAAAAGTTCCCTTTAAACATAAGAAAAAACTATTTTACTGTGAGGATGAGGGAGCCCTGGCAAGGACTTCCCAGGGAGGTAGTGGAGTCTCCTTCCTTGGAGGTCTTCAAGACCCACCTGGACACATTCCTGTGTGACCTGATCTAGGTGAACTTGCTTCTGCAGAGGGGTTGGTCTAGATGATCTCTACAGGTCCCATCCAGCCCCTACCATTCTGTGATTCTATGCTATTTGAGAATCTGATCCAGACATTTCGGTTTGTGATAACAATGATTCCATGGAGCAGATAGAAAGGATATAGCAGAAGACAATGTGAAGATAAAGAATGAGAAATTATTAAGTTACAGATAGATAAAAGGAGAATCTGGAATACTTTAAAAATCAGAGATTCTACAAGAAACTTTTTATATATCAAGTAAACAATATAAATATTGTATCCCTCTGTAAATACTTAAATATTATCAGTAGAGGTTGTGGAGGCTGAAAGTATAAATTAATTTTAAAAGGGTTTAGACAAGTTAATGAGGCACAGGATAATCAATGTATTTTAAACACAACAGTTTGGATACAGCTTCCAAGGTAGACAGCCCTTAACAGATGATTGTTGGAAGCTGAGAAGGTATGCCAGAGAGAGATTACACATTGTTTATTTTTTGGTTTATGATAAAAAACAGAACTGCCAACTAATTTAGTAGGGTGGCTTTTATATTCTAGTGTAATAAGATGTATAAAATCACTTTATGTTTTATTTTTACACTCAGGAAATCACTGCAAGAATTACACTATACAAAACATTCTATATCTATCCATTTGTTTGCAAAAATAAACTTGTATTCCTTATCAAAATATGCATTAAAATCCATTATTTATAGAGAAAATAAATAAAAATTGTAAGAACATATCTATGGCTTCAACACTTTAGTTTGGGTTGGTGTTTTTTTTCAGTATAAAAATGTACTGCTTTCATAGATTTTATATAAACTTTGTTAAAAGAAATAGATGAGAATTACGAAAATGATGGGTTTTATGAAGCTTCAGTATTTATGGAATTTTTATTTTGAATTGTATCATTTTGAAGTGGCAGTTAAATTATCAAAAAGAAGGAACACTTCAAAAAGTTAATTCCTCAAAGCAAAAAAACTTTTTAAGGTTTAACTTACTTCTAGATATTTTTTATTATTGTAATTAATATGAACACTCCCTTGAAGGAAAATAAACAACATTCAGTTCATCATGTTAGATGCAGCACTTTCTGAAAGACTATTTAATTTATTAGGTTTACAAAACTAAGTCAACATATCTAAAAATGGGATGTTTAATTGCATTGTTTTCAAGTTAAAGATTCTTTTTTCCTTATATTATTTCTATTTTTCAATTTTTAGTTATGAATATGTTTAGATTTTATTTATTACAGTAAATTACTCTGATATCATTTTATAATCATATAGGTATAATTATCTTGGTAATTACATGTTACAATAATGACATAATAACTACATATATAATTATATGTTACATGTTATATAAGGTATTAAAGATAGCTTTTTGAGTCTCAGAAAATCTCAAGACTGAATTTGGGCTCATGTTTTGGTTTGGGGTATTTTTGCCTAAGGTGTATATCCGAAGCAGACTTTTTAAAAAATGTTAAACAGTCTATCTCCTTGTAAGAAAATCCTGAAAAATATAACACTAGAAGAATCCCTGTTTTCATTTCTGTCCTCTGAAAGATAATACTGAAGTTTGAGGTAATTTAGAAAAGTCAATACATTTCAGATTCACATCATCCTAGAGTGTTTCCACTTACATGAAAAATACTCAGTTTTTAGAGAACTAATTTAGGGACAGGCTCACTTTTCCAACGCATTTTGCCTAAAATGGGTTCTTAAAAATTCATATTTAAAGGTCTAAGATAAAACATCTCATTATTTGTAGTGTGATACAATATTCAGGATATGTGCACACTCTCTTATGAAGGATACCTTATACAACTAGACAAAATAACTCCAAAACCACAAGCAATTTTCTCTCAGGCGGGCTCAGAAGCAGGTCTCTGTACATCAGTTCACTCTGCTGTGTACAGAAACAAATTTACTGGGTTATTCAAAACCTAAAAGTGCTCAACAGTATTTCTTAACACTGAGCAGAGTTTGTGCAAAAAAAAAAAAAAAAAGAGGAATCTTGTTCCTCTTATTCCACCCAGACTTGAAAGTTATAACTGGAAGAGTCATGAAATTCTAATTAAGGAATTTCAAGTCAGGAATACTAAATCCCTTTGAAAAATCAGGATATTTCTTTCTGCCTTTAAACCAGTGTGGTGAGTTGGCCCTGGTTGAATACCAGATGCCCACAAAAGCCACTGTATCATGCCTCTGAATAAGTGAGAAAATAAAATGAAAAGTTCATGAGTCGAGATAAGGACAGGGAGAGATCACTCAGCAATCACTGCCATAGACAAAACAGACTTAACTTTGGGAAAATTAATATTTTATTACTATTGAAATCAAAGTAGGAAAACAAAAAATAAAAGTGAATCTTAAAAACATCTTTTCCTCTATGACTCCACGCTTCCCATGCTCAGCTTTGCTAATTTGCTCTACCTCTTTCCTCCAAATGATGCCAGAAAAATGGGAATGGGAATTGTGGTCAGTTCATCACATATTTCCTCTATTGCTCCTCCCTCCTCAGGAGGGATCCCCACACTGCTCTGGAGTGGAATTTCTCTTATGGGACGTAGTCCTCCATTAACTTCTCCAATGTGAATCCTTCTATGAGCTGCAGTTCTTCATTAGCTGCTTTAATTAGCTGCTCTGGTCTTGTCCATGGGGTCACAAATCCTGACAACAAATCTGATCCTTCAGGTCCTGGGTCCTGCCCAAATGTGTCCATGGGTCCACAGGCCCTGTCAAGAGCCTGTCAGGAGTCTGCTCCAGCACAGGCTTCCTATAGCGTTACAGCCTCCTTCAGGCATCCAGCCACTCTGGTGTGGAGTCCTCCACAGATTGCAGGTGGATCTCTGCTCCCCTGTGTCCTCCATGGCTGCAGGGGCAGGGTCTGCCTCACCATGGGCTGTACCATGAGTTGCAGGGGAATCTCTGCTCTGGCACCTGGAGCACTTGGTGACCTTGGTATATGCAAAGATGTTGCTCTCACATATTCTCACTCCTCTCTCTCACCTGTGGTTTCCACTGAATGAGTTTTTTCCCCTTCTCAGTGTTATCCCAGAGGCACTAGCACTATCACTGATTGGCTCAGACTTCACAAGCCACAGATCTGTCCTGAGCTGGGTAGTATTAGCACTAACAGATACAGGGGAAGCTTCTAGCAGCTTCTCACAGAAGCCACTCTTGTAATCCCACTCCTACCAAAACCTGGCCACACAAACCCAGTACAACCAGAAAGCATATAGACAGGAAAAGTAAAACATGGTCGAAGTTGGGCTGATGGGCTTCTATAGAGACATGTTCTGCAGTCACCCCACTGATGAGATGACAACTATGCAAGGTGATGGGTAGTATATCCCTATAGAAGCTGTGTTCTCAAATGACTTTGTTGCCTTCATACAGTCCATGAAGCCCATAAGCCTTGCCTTCATTTATTCTGTGTGTTTTTAAAGCAGAATACCTGATCTCTTTGTATTCCTGATGAGTAAGGCTTTCACTTTTCTTCTAGTAATTTAGTTAAACACATTCCTTTTTCTAAGGATGTAAATGTTTTGCAGAAGTCATAATATACAGTAAAACAACATTTTGTACATCATTTGGAGTCCTTGTAACTTCTTTTATTGTATTTTAATGGTATTCATTACATATATATTTATATATACACATATATATACATATATACATATATATTTTCAATATAAATAATGCTTACAGCAAAGTAATGAATGTTTGCAAGACTGGTTGTAACTTAAGGAAAGACATTTTGATTGTGAAATTCTTGTTTTATGTTAATTTTAAAATGAATTCTATTAATTTATCTATCTATGTGTGCTCATAAATGCACTCCTATGTATATGAATGCACATATACAGATCCATACAGATGTATACAGATATAAGGAAATGAAAACTAGCAAAAGTATGGTATAAAATACATAATATCTTTTTGTTATATACTTTTAGTGCCCGAGATGAAATGTTTTTCCTTCATATCATCCTTTTTGTAGCTTAATTTATCAGCAACATTACATTTGTCATTGTGATAAGCTTTCTTCATGACTGAAATAACATCTTCCAGAATACATTTTAATTACTATGCTGTGAGAGATGAATACTTAAGCTAAACACAACTTGTTTTCTTTTCACTTCCCAAATGTAAAAACAGTCGATAAACTAGATTTAAATAGTAAACCTCAAGAGCTGGTGCCTTCACTTGTATTTTAAATGTGATGATTTCCAAATGTAAATAAAATAAATACTTGCTTCATATCAACATGTATGACATGTAATAAAGCCATTGGGAATTCAAAATAAGGGGCATAACTTTCACTTCCATTTCAGCTTAGGAGATAATGATAGAAAAACTGACCTGAAAATACAAGTATACCTAGTACCTTACATTTCGGTAGTTCTGATGTAAAACCTGTGTGATGATTGTTGAACTATTTTCATATTTGCATGTTAGCTTTCTAAAACTTTTCTGATATATTTTCATGTAATATTGTTTCTTTTTTATTCAAATGTTTTCACTTCATGTGTAAAGGGTATAGCTTTTTACAGCTCTGTGAAATGTGCATTAATGTTTTGTAAAAAATACAAATAGAAGACATTCTAATGAATGTTTTGGGTTTTTTTTTAGTTACTCATTCCTTTTCTCCAGATCTTCTTGCAACTTAAGAGACACTGTGAAAACAGTGGAACCCAGGGACAATGACTACTCTATTAGTGTTCATAACTACAGTGGATTCATTCACTAGAGGTCTAAAGAACAAATCTGGAGTAAAGCAAGGAAATTAATCAATGAGGATCATGAATCAGAACAGATGAGCAGGTTTTGTGAATTCTTATGTATGCAAATTGTCTATGATATTGATATTGAAATGCTTTAAGGCAACAAAACAACATCAAACTCACTGTTTAATGACTCATTTAGGAAAATGGTGAAAGAAATGCAAATTTTAAAAGTCACTTTAATGTAACCTGGGACAACAAACTACTATGCTATAGCCAGAACTGCCATTATGGACCAGCATTAGTGTTGTTTATTTTCCCTAATTGGTTTTTTGCATACTTAAACACATTTCTATTTCTCATAAATTTAACTTTAAAATTATATGGTTTATAATGATTTGAGGGAAGGAGTAATTGCTGAATTCCATTATTATTTTTACTCTTAGGTACTAAATGTACAGAAAACTTGAACTTCATTTTATTGTATTATTTTAGGTGGAAAAAATCACTGTAATAGCACTTTGCACACATTGGGGAAGCATATTCATTTTTCAAGATGGCCATAACATTTTACTCTTAACATGTATTAAAAATACTCTGAATTTTTAAGACCTATTTCATTCAACTACTACTTGCTATTCATAGTGATGTTAAAAAAGACGGTTATAGTGAAAGAAACATCTATTTTTCTTTTTTTGTGTGATTGATGGTGGGTGGTGGTGGATATTTTTTTTTCAGGATAAAATATCTATTTGACAACAACAAAAAAGATTTTTAACACTTAAGTCTGCAAAAGGTTAATTCTGATAAAAGCCATTGTATGTAAAGACCACATTAGCAGAACAACTGTTAAGTGCTTTTGCTTCTGAAAGCATGATTACAACAATCAAAGATATTACATAAAGAAACTCAAACCCAGAACTACTAAAGCATAAAGAGTAAAAAAGAAGTACTTTATTTTTTCACCATACATGTGTTTTTCACAGTATGTATACTACACACTTTCTTAGGGTACTAATTGTTAAAGCTGCTTCAGGGAAAATGTTTGTGGGCCACGGCAATCCATGCTAAATTTACTATGCAAACTCAATTTGAAAGGCATGAGGCACCTTCGCCATAGATTTCAAAGTGAATTAGCATAATAAATACAGTATAGGCTTTAAATCTGCCTTTTAGAGGAATATGACAGATGTGTAAGCCATTTCTACAGTAAGTCTGCTCTGAATAATTAGAACTGCTCAGGAGCTCAAATTTGAGGTCATAGGAGGACATATAATAGCTAAAGTTAATGCATAAAACAAAAGAGGATCTGTCCATATCCTTTACTCATTTTACTCATTAAATAATTTTAATGACATACTGTTCATTGATTTATTCTTATAATTACAATAAGTTCCTTGGTACATGGAAATCAATAATAACTTTACTATTGACTTCAATGCAGCCAGATTTTCACTCTGAGCATTCTAGGTTATGACATTTTGTTTGGGACTTTTGCCAATGTTTGCAGGACCCAGATGGTGACTACACAGAAAGATTAAATTTTAATCTCTTTTTCTTCTGTGATTCTTTATGAGAAACACTGCAAGATACACAGAAAAAAACATCAAGGGTCATCTTGATATATAATTTTCTAAGGAAAGCAGTCTTATCTTATCACCCAAATTGTCCCAAGTCAGAATCTTTTCAGTAGTTTGCAAATTCAATGAAAAAAAATGCAATTGTAAGGTTTTAAAATATGCTAAGTGAAAATCAGGAAGCAAATCCAGGGAAATGAATATCTTGAATAACGATCTTGCTGGAAATACTGGCACAGCGTGAGGATACACAGAGACATTAACATTCACACTATCTCAATCTTCACATATAAATAGGAAGGTATGTTTTACAGTTTCACCTACTTAACCTATTTGTTTGGATTTCATTCAAGAAAACATCAAAAATTTTAACTGCGAAAAGACATATTTGCTTTTTCAGTCAGTAATTAGTAGAACCATGATGTTTTGTGTTATTTCAACCTACTTCATTTTATGATCCTATCAAAACATATGACAGTGTTTGTAAAATAGAACTTTTGCCTTAAGATGTCTAGTATAGGGCAGTCTTGACATATAATCAATGCAGCAAGAAGAGGATCCATTACATCTAACCCAGATGCCTTAAAGAGTAATTTCCCTTTGATGATACTCTGCCCTCCATTGACTAGAAGTTATTTGGAGATTTATCTCATCTTGAGTACATAAAGATGAAGATAGATGTTCAGTAGAAATTTTCAAATTTGTAAACCAATTCAATGTCTAAACCTCCTGTGACAGCAATAGAAATTATTGCTTAATCTGATAATGTAAACCATGAAACTTACCTGTGTCTTTAAGTACTCAAATATCTTTTAACGTCTACATTATAATTTTCAGTATATTGTCGTTGCTTGACTTCCATTTAACTTTTATTCAAGAGCAAATGAATTGGTTTTGTCTTGATCCACACTAGAGAACTAGGTTTCATTTTGCAAGGCTGTTAAATCACATGCTGAGATACATTTTTAAAGTGCAATATTGACTTAGATATTTTAAATTCACATTGCTGATTGGTTATGCAACTCAGGTTTTGCTTTTGGCAAATAAGCATTCCAGCTGAAGGTACCTTTCATGAGTTTCAGCACTTGTAAAACTAGATCACTGCAATATTTAAAGGAAGCAAGCACAAAGTAGGGACGAAAACAGTTGAAGTGATCCTACTTAAGAATAGGAATTAATTTAAATGTTTTATACCGTTCTCCTATTTCTATTTTTGTACAAACAAAAGGGATTATCTGAGGGTGAGTTAGATATTTTTCATTGCGTTAAGAGTGAAGCACAAAGAAGCATCTGAAGCACATTAGGGGAATTTTTGGTGGCACAGGGGAAGTTGGACATCCACTTTCCTACTTTCAGTAGTAATCTGGAGCTAAAAATCAGGAAAGCTCCCTCAAAACAAATTTTTCTTTTGTTCTTGAAGTAGGAAAAAAATACAAAGTAGATATGTTTCTTGGATAAAGTTTTTGTTCTGCAAGAGGGTTGGATTAGATGATCTCTAAAGGTCCCTTCCAATCCCTACCTTTCTGAATCTATGATTCTATGATTGATAATTCTTAAACACTTTGTTATATTCTGTGTCGTCATAACAATTTATATTACAGTGACATAAATATGTCTCAGTAGGTACCCAGCAAAATATCAGTTTTGCATGGCACAACATCTTACAAGCAAGAAAAGAAGAGACGCTTGAACACCTTGAAATCAGCGGGTGAAAATGCTTGAAAAGGTTTCTGGTCCAATATGGATTTAATTTGAGACCTTAGCAGTGGAAATCCTGCTTCCTTTTCTAAGCTACAGGAGTCAGGCAACTAAGGAGAAAACAATCTATTACTTGTCCTAACACAATAAGTTTCAATGGAACAGCTTTTTCTTACTTTCCTACCTCAAAATAATAAACAACTCTATGCTTTCTTCAGCTCCTCAAACGAAAGAAGTTTAAAAAATCCTTTTCAGTGTCTTTCAGTCAGGCCTCTGTCTTGTCATGCAGCCACCACTTTATGTTTCTTTCTCAAATATTTCTGTGGTAATCTCTAGAAAGAAATCAGACTGAGAACTGTTATCAACAGAACTGACAATTCCTCCTTAGATGTGCAGACACATGAACCATGAGACAAGGGAGACTCGTTTTACTTTATTTTGGACTTTAACACAAACTAGATATTTTCCTGTTGTACACCTGTCACAAAATTTCATGTAATGACATCTATAGAAGTATTGACCTCACCATTTCATGTTTATTAGTTAGATGTGGCAAGATATGCTCTTCAGATTCAGTTTGAGTGACTTAGAAAGCTGAGACCCACTTACAGCCCTGGAATTCACCATTCTCCCGGTGAATTGTAATATTTGAATAAATGAACTCTGTGAGACATTTTAGTACAAATTAGAATCATTTATCTGATCTAACCTTCTTTACACCAGAGAACTATAGATGCACTCAGGCTCCACTGGGAAACTAGTGACTTGTGAATGAGATATTAATTTCATAAACCATTCAAATTTGAATGGAAGATCTCATCTAATTATGTCTTCACTCATCTGTTCAACATAAGGACCTAAAGTATGTTTAGTTGAAGGAAAATCAGCAAATTTGGACCAGGGAAAAAGAAAAATAAAAGACAAGTAACAGATGATACGACATATATGTACCATATGCCATAATGTTAACAAAATCCAAAAGCTTTTATTGTCCTCCCTGAAAATAATTAGATTTCTGATGATTTTTCTGTTCCATAATGAAAATAATGCTAGTGAATTACTTGAAATTATAGCCTATGGAAAGAAAGAAGAGTATTTTTGTGGTTGGCAAGGATAGATGAAAGTGGGAGGTATATAACAACATGTAGATTCTGCATTAACGAACAATGGAAACCCCTCAGCAATTTCAAACACCAAAGGAAGTAGAAAGGTGGGAAGCAACACACAGATCCAGTTCCAGCAAGCACATACAGAAATAGTCTATAACTTTTGAAGGGAAACTTGCTAAATCAAATATTATTGATTATAGTCTACTAACTGTCTAAATGGAATTTTTGTGGGGAATTGAATAATAGGGAAGTTAACTCAAAAAATTCAGGATAAGGCAGTACTGGAGTTCAGGCACACTGTCAAACTGCTACAGGTAAACAAGTTACCACACATCACACAAGCCATGACAGTTCTTTGTATCTGAGCATTTGTAGTCCTTGAAAAATGTAATGCATTTTCATGTAATTTATACTCCTTCAATTATGTGCTACAGCAAGTTGAATTATATTTTGTTACAAGCTTACAGCATACACATAGGCAGTTTCTACACAGCAGCTGGCGATCGGTAACTTCATAAACCACAGCAACATGACTGTGGAACTACCATCTGTAAAAACATAACATGAAAACAATAGAGGGAAGGAAAATAAAAAGAAATAACAAAAATAGTATTAAAGAAAAAAAGCACTCTTCATCAAAAATATCTTTCTTTAAATTATTTGTTCTGTTTATGGTAAACTAAAATCTTTGACATAGACACTGACTTTGTGACAATTTAGTGGTACATGGATCTGATCCGTACAGGTTGATTTGACTTTCAGCTCAGGGCTCTTTACCATGGAAATACTCCTTCAGTTGTTTAAGTGGTTAGTCACATAAAAATAACTTTACAGGACTGAACCACAGCTGTGTTATACACTGAGATATTTTACTTGCTTTAAAAAACATATGCCAGTGTTTATCTTGAATCTGATAGCACAAGAGCTGCTGTGAAGGCCACTGAGTGCTTTATAAAAGGTATATTGTTCTTCATTTGTAAAGGACTATGAACTGCCAAAGTCAACTAGAGAAGCTTATCAAAGACCAGTGAACAGAAAGTGAAGCAAAAAGATTCTGTATGAATGAGTAGAGCTGATATCTTGCTTACAGACTTCAAAAACAACTCAGTTAACTCTTTCAAAGCATTTATAATGCCTGGAAAATTAATGTTTGCCAGCTGTGTTATTTTTTCTGTAAGCAAGTCTAAGAAGTGCCATAGAATTTAAAGGTGGGGTTTTTCTTTTGTTGTTTTTTGGTTTGAGGTTTGTTTTGGGGAGGGTTTTCTGACAATATGTCCTGGTTTTGGCTAGGATAGAGTTAACTTTGATGAGGAAGTAGGAAGGGGCACAGCATGGGCAGCTGACCTGGGCTGGCCAACAGGTATTCGATACCATACTGACATCATGCCCAGTACCTAGAAGCAAGGAGCTAGTCGGGGGCGGGGCTTCGGGAGCGCGGGCGGGGCTACCGGTCGGAGGGGGAGTCGCGTCGGGTCCCGGGTGGTGAGCAGCCGCGGCACGCGCCATTCCTTTTGTATATTCCCCTCGTGTACTGTTAAAACTGTTCCTTTTTCCCCCTGAACCTGTTCATTCTTATTGTTGTTCTATTAAACCGCTCTTATTTCAACCTACGCGGGTTTTTCCCCTTTTTCTCTGGTTCTCCTTCCCACTCCACCGGGAGGGGAGGAGTGAGCGAGCACCCTCGTGGCTCTTTGTTCCCGGCTGGGCAAAACCACGACATATTGGCGCCCAACGTGGGGCCTCGAGCTGCTGGAGATTGGGATTTGTGATAAGGATGGTGAATTGGGAGTGGTAAAGGACAAAACAGGCGACTGGGTGAGGCTACCTCGTGTCTAGGGGTGGATTTTTATTTATGTGTATTTATTGTGTTATGTGTATATCATTTATTTTCACGGGGAAGTGTTTGATTCTGTTTGATCTTAGTTACTGTGTGTTGATTTGTGCAGGTGGTTCAGATTCCCTTATGTTTTCTTGAATAAGTGATTCGCAGAGGCGAGGGGTGGAATGTCCTGGTTTAGCCAGGAGCAGCTTTTGGCTTGGTAACAGGGGGAGCGGGTTGTAGTGAAGACCCTCCCCCGGCTCCTAGGTTCAGACCCACCTCCGGCCCGGCTGGGCCAATCTGGCGCCTCTGCGATCACTATTTAGGGGACGGGAATTTGAAATGCGAGTCGGGAGGTGGAGAGTGATACAAGATGGAGGCCACCACGCGGACCCTTCAGCCAGAGAAGGAGGAAGGAACGAGAAGCAGTAGACCGGAGACCCCTCTGCAAGCCGTGGCGAGAATACAAGCTGTGCCCCTGAAACCTATGGAGATTCGTGGCAGGACTGAGAGCCACCAACAGCTCCGTGTGGGTGAGCCCGGACGGGCGGGGGACTGTGTGGGGAGATGGCCATGGCCCAGGCCGTGTTGGAGAGCCTGCACGCCGCAGAGCAGCCCCACACGAGAGGCAGAGAGGAGCTGCAGCCTTTGGAATAAGTGGGCATCGGAGCAGCCCGTGCAAGTCTGCCATGCTTGTGAGTTACCCCACGGACTTGCAGGGAGGACTGGTGTGGAGTTCACCCGTCCTGAGGAGGGACAAACGGCAGAAGCTCTCGGAAACCGACTGACTGAACCCCCCACTGCCTGCCCCCCCGAACCGTTCAGGGGGGGGCAAGGTAAAAACACCGGGATCAGGGCTCTGAACCCGGGAAGAGGGGAGGGGTGGCAAGAAGGTGTTCTTAAAAAGGCTGGTTGGACTCTCCATTGATGTATTACTCTGGGTTGTTTCATTTTGGTTATGTTTTGGTTGATTTTGCATTAAATTATTTTCTGTTTTCTTCCCCAAAACCGAGTAGCCTGGTCTGTTTTGTCCTGAACCTTAAGCGGCAATTAAGCCCTCCCTGCCCTCGAGCAATCCTCAGCCTCTTCGGTACTCGAGGCTAATCGTGGCCTTTGTTCCCTGATGGGCCTAAACCACGACACAATAAAACTGACAGCTTTTGCATGCCAATGAAGTGCTACTGATTTACAGAGAAATAAAAAGAAGCAGGGATTATGCATGATATTAAATAAGATTGGGTCAGATAATTTAATTTGCATGAAACTGTAAGCAAAGTTCATTCTTCACTCTTTGTCACTTAAATGACAGAAAGACGTGCAGTTGTGAACCCAGTTTTGAGCACAGAGATACAGTCCAAATATTTTGGTCGAATTCTTCAATCAATGAATGAACAGGTATTGAGAAAGGAAAGAACACAATTGATGAGAGATGAATTACACTCTAGACATACTTCTTTCCCTATTGATTATAAAGATCACCTCATAGAATCATAGAATCAAAGAATCAGAATGGTAGGGATTGGAAGAGACATTTAGAGATCATCTAGTCCAACCCCCTACAGAAGCAGGTCCACCTAGATCAGGTCACATAGGAACATGTCCAGGCGGGTCTTGAAGACCTCCAAGGAAGGAGACTCCACAACTCCTCTGGGCAGCACTGCTCCATCACCCTCACAGTGAAATAGTTTTCTCTTATGTTTTAATAGAACTTTTTATGTTCCAGCTTCATCCCATTACCCCTTCTCCTGTTGCTAGATACTATAGAAAAAAGAGATGTCTCAACCTCTCACCATGTTGAAAATAATAAAAAGATCTCCTCTCAGTCTTCTCTGTTCTAGACTAAGCATCCCCATTTCCTGCAGCCTTTCCTCATATGAAAGATTTTCCAGTCATCCTGACCTCCTGGACATCCTGCACTGGATTCTCTCCAGAAGTTCTCTGTCCCTCTTGAGCTGAGGAGCCCAGAACTGGAGACAGGACTCCAGATCAGGACTCATCAGGGCAGAGTAGATGGGGAGAAGAACCTCCCTTGACTTGTTGGTCACACTCTTCTTGATGCATCCCAGAATGCCATTGGCCTTCTTGGCCACGAGGGCACATTGCTGGCTCATGTTCAGTTTATTATCAATCAGGATTTCCAGGTCTCTATCTGCAGAGGTGCTCTTCAGTAGTTTGACCCCCTGCCTGTACTGGTGCATGGGGTTATTCCTTCCCAGATGCAGGACTCTGCACTTATCCTTGTTCAATCTCATGAGGTTCCTCTCTGCCCAGCTCTCAAGTCAGTCAAGATCCCGCTGAATGGCAGCACAGCCTTCTGGGGAATCAGCCAGTCCTCCCAGGTTGGTGTCATCAACAAACTTGCTGAGGGTACACTCTGTCCCCTCATCCAGGTCGTTGATGAAGGTTTTGAACAAGACTGGCCCCAGAACTAATCCCTGTGGAACTCCACTGGCCACAGGTCTCCAACTCGATTCTGTGCCATTGAACAACACCATCTGGGCTCTGTCATTCAGCCAGCTCTTGATTCACCTCACTGTCCATTCATCCAAGCCACACTGCTTGAGCTTTTTGATGAGGATGTTATGGAAGACAGTGTCAAAAGCCTTGCTGAAGTCAAGGTAGATGACATCTGCTGCTCTCTCCTCATCTAGCCAGCCGATTATGCACTCATAGAAGGCTATCAGGTTGGTCATCTTATCCTTCATATGTTCAGTGATGACATTCAGGATGAGTTGTTCCATCACTTTTCCAGGGACGGAGGTGAGGCTGACCGGCCTGTAGTTTCCTGGGTTGTCTTTCTTGCCCTTTTTGAGCCTTTGGAGATGCAGAAGGGAAGGAACTCCAGCCAAAATCTCTTGTTTGCCTGAAGAAGGGATAATGAGAAATGCTAAACCAGGAATATTGCTCAGGTGAAGTTTCTCTCATAACATTACAAAAACTTCTATGGAAAAACTCAGTATTTTACAGTTACAAACATTAAAATGTCTACTATAGAAATAGCAATGATAATATCTAGCTGAACTTTAGCTTGTGGATATGTATGATAGGGTCATTAATGTTTCTTTCACTTTTGTTCTTTTGTATTGTTGAGGTCTGCCCCTAGCTGATCCATTTGTAAATGAGTACACTACCATTTTGTCATAAAGTTAAAGGAAATATCACACTAACCATTTGGTCATCTTTGTGCAACAGGATGCAGAATTGAAGCAGATGCATACATTTACAGTGCTTTAGTACCTCCCCTGAGAGCATCAAAAGGATGTTTTTCTCTCTTTTATATTTTTATGCATATTTTTCTGTCTTAAGCTATTTCCCTTCAGAACAGGGTGTGATGGATACAGTTTGAAAGAGGGTCAATCTTAGAACAGCCTCGGGATAACAGTGGGAGAAAATAGATGAGAAAAAGACAGGAAGACCAGTTACTACCTACCATCAGGAACAAATCTTAATTTAGGGGAAAAAAAAAAAAAACTGATTTATTGCCAATTAAAACAGATTGGGGTAGTGAGAAAAAAAATTACAAACATTAAAACCAATCTTTTCATTCCCTTTTTCACAATTTCAGCTTCACTCTTTCTCTCCCAGCTCCTCCAATCCCCTGCACAAATGAGCACAGGAGGGAGGTAAGCTGTTGTCAGTAGATGAAGGTTCCTCTCTGATGATTCTTCTTCCTCAGACCTTCCCTCCTCTCACATCTGTGCTCTCCTCATGAGTTCAAAATATTCAGAAAATACCCACCTGCTCCTATGCAGGGTCCTCCATTGACTGTTAAGGAATCTCTGCTGTGGTGCTTAGAGCACCCTCTTCTCTCACCTTGTTGTTTCCTCTACTGTTTATCATTCTCTTTTCTTCCCTCTGCCTCTCTCCATCTGGCATTTTCTGCCCTTTCTTGAATATGTTTTCTCTGAGGACCCACCATCTTGTCTGATGGGCTCTGCTGTGCCCTGCAGTGGATTGGGTGGAGCTGGCAGGAGCTGCCTGTGTCTCACAGAGGCCACCCCTGCATCCCTTGCTGCCAGCACCTGAGCATCTACTCCCTATACACAGGGTGAAATTGTCATCTTCAGAAAGTGGTGAAGGAGTTTATTCTTTCTATCTGTGAAAGTTGGGAGATCAGGGAAGGAATCAATCTGTCAGTGTGTTTTATAGGGCATTTGTAGACAGCAATGTATTATAGCAATTTAAACTTCTTATCCAGTAGATCTCATCTTCTACTTCCATTTTTTGTTATTATTGTTTTTAACATTCTAAATTTTCATATGTAGGATGTCAGAAATAATAAGAAATCAGTGTTAAAACTGTTACCTTCATACAAGTTGGGAAAATAAGCTTCAGATAATACCTTATGATTTTTAAATATGTAAATATTTTAACATTTACATATATATAAAAACTAAACCCTTATTCTTATAAAAAGGTATTACTGTGCCTTGTTCTTCCTGTGGTCTTCCCTCTCCCTTCTTTTTTTCAGTTGGCATTGTCAAATGAATGGAATGTCAACCATCTGACAGCTGTGAGTGCAGGTTCATGTAAAGTCCTTGTCTAACAAACCGATATTGAATATGATAATTCCACCCTCAATTTTGGAAATGATTTGAATATATTATACCAATCTACCTAAAACTTTTATTGGTTAACTTTCCAGTAGAAAATGGACCACAGAATTGTAGTTTTACGTGTTACTCTCAAAATCTTTTTATGGGCAAAGAAGTGATCACACAGTACATGACAAATCAAATATTTATTTTTAATCTAATTGAGAGCTTTTATATATAAAAAAAATACAGTAGAGCTATTATTAGTTACAGTGATACTCTCATTCACTCAGTCTAAATGCAATCCAAATCTCATTAACAATGTGTTGTGGTTTTGTCCAGCCAGCAATGAAATACCACAACAGTCTCTTGCTCGGTGCCTCCCATTCACTCCCACGCTCCTTAGGATGGCAGAGTCCTCAGCAAGATGGGAGGAGAAAAGACAACCAAGGATGTTGTGGATTGAGACAAGGACAGGGAGGGCTCTCTGCCATTACAGTTCCAGACAAAACAGACTCCAGTTCTCGACTTAGGAAAGTAAGGAAAGTTTATTCTACTATCTACAAGAAACAGAACAAAAAGCAAAAAGGGAGTAGGATGATGAGAAAATTACCACCAGCACTTGAAGATCTTCCTCCCCCACCCCTCCTTTCTTCCCAGGTTCAGCTCACTGCTCCTGATATCTCTACCTCCTACCCCTCAACAGCTCAAGGGTGCAGGGAATGGGGGACATGGTCAGTCTATCACAGATAGGCTCTGCCTCTTCTCTCTTAGATGAGGACAACTCCTTGCATTCTTCCCCTGCTCCGATACATGGTCACTCCTCTGGGACACAGTTCTTAAACTTCTATGATGTGGGTTCTTCCTAGCACCTGTGGCTTCTGCCAATACAGGGGCCTTCCCACAGGACATAATCCTTAGTGAATATCTCTAAGGTGTGGGTCCTTCCCCACAGTTACAGCTTCTGCAGATACAGAGTCCCTCCCACAGGACATGGCCTCTTCTGAGCATAAGTTTAATGAGCTGTTTTGTCATGGGTTCTTTCCCAGTTACAGCTGAATACGGGGTCCCTCCCATGGAACACAGCCTCCTCTGGCCATAGTTACTGCCCCAGCACAGGGTCTTTCATGAAGTGAGTCACTGCCCCTGATGCAGGGTGTTTAATGAAGTGCAAATAAATCTCAGCTTCACCAGGCCTGTCTACAGGATGCAGTGGAGTCTCTGCTCCAGCACAACTCCTCTTCTCTTTCATAATTGACCTTGGAGTCTGCATGGTTGCTTCTCTCTCTCTTCCCACTCCTTGCACCACCACCAGATTGAAAAGGGCAGAAGAAAGAAGGAATAGGAAGAATCCTCCTCTTCTGGCTTCTTCTTAAAAAGTGATCATTGAGGCATCTGATTGGCTCAGCTGCAGAAGTGGGTCTGACTTGGAGCTGGGAAGACTTTCAAGCAACTTCTTACAGGAGCCATTGTTACAGCCCCTTCCCCATTACCAGAAACAGCTTCACGTCCAACCATGATACAATGCAACAGGTAAAAGCCATTAGACAAATAAAACTCTCTATTATCTATTGATAAGACAAGACAAATCTAGATAGACAGTACCTGACCTAAGGTCTGTGTTGTAGGTTAGTAAAAAAATCTGTGTCTCATTACTAGCTATGGATCTTATATTTATTGTGTAACAAGGTTACAGTCAAGAGATTTAAATTGTACATCACATTAATACTCATGGAAGAAAAGCAAACCAGATTAGTTTTTGTCTCTAAAGGGATCTGAAATGATAGTTCTTTGTAGCAACAAGAATATAAAGGTATGGAAATTATTTCTGTAAGAAGAAAGATTATTTACACATCAAAAGCCCAAGAGTAGGACATGATCCTTGATGACTTCAGCAACGGAAATTGTGCATATTCCTCGTAAATAAACTAAGGACAAAGATAGTTAGCAATCATACACATGCTTCTATGATTGCTGCAAAAATATCGTCTGATCTGTCAGTATTAGACATGGTAATGTGATCAATGCCAACAACATATGCATGTGAGTGCTTTAATAAGATTTTAAGGAGCAAAACAAGATGCATCTTTTTCACTGTAAGAAAAGTCAGAAATTGACTATGGAGAAGAGTTGTGCATATTTTTATTGAAAAGCATGTAAATATCAATTTTTTTTTTTTAATATTACCTACAAAGACTAACAAAATTAATTGTTTTCAAAGGGAAAGGTTGACATAGGTCACTTAAATTCCTAAGTATCAATCCTAGTAAGTAAAACAAAATTGAAATAATGCTTTTAAGATATAAAATTTACAGATATGACAAGAAGGGAAAAAATAATTTTATATGCTTCACAAACGAATTATATACATGCAGAAATCTCAGGGATACTATAGGCCATTTATTCTACAGCTGGTATGAACCATCTTTAACATAAACAATCTGTAATTGAACCTTACTAACAAAAGAAAACTATCCATTCCTTTAATTGAAACTTCCTCTGTGCAATGGAGAGAGGTGAGAAAACCTGAGGAAAATGTCCTTAGATGGAAAACTGAAACCTTATCTATAGGCAGCAGCTCAAATGAAACAGGTAGACATTTTAAAGACTCAAAGAAAGAACTGAAATACAAATAAATACAGGAAGAACAATGAATGGCCAAAAACCTTAGATCATAGAATCATAAAATGGTACGGGTTGGAAGGGACCTTTAGAGGTCATCTAGTCCAACCCCCCCTGCAGAAGCAGGTTCACCTAGATCAGGTCATTTGAAAATCTCTAAGGAGTATTGCAGTATACTGTCTCCAAAGCTCCTAGCACTCCCAGAATTTTTTTTTTTAGATATCCTGGTTTTAGTTATTCTTAGTTTTATCATAGAATCATAAATTGAAAATGTATCCACTAAAGCTTATTTTCTAGAGGAATGTCTTTGTCTTGGTTGTTAACTGCTCATCGAACCAATTCACAGATGTATTTTGAAAAACACATTGGAAGATTAGTAATCCAACTGTAATGATCTACAGGCATTAAAGGACAACCAGAAAGGAACTACAGAAACATGATCAGAGCTGACAAAGATCTGAGATGCTTAGACAAAGGAAATTCAGGTAAACAGCTGAGTGAAAGGATAGGAGAAGATGTAAAGATACAAGTTATTCTGATACCTTTGGATTTTATTTGAAATTAGGACCTTTAAACTGTAAATTGACTGAATAAAGCCCCTTTTAGGTTAATCTGTCAATTGAACTGTCTACTTATCTGTATCTGTTTACATTAGTAGTCATTATTTTATCTATTCAATTATATATGTAGTCACACTACGCAAAGCCTAAGAAAGACCTTTGACTCTTTGTACGTCCTGTATTGAAGAGCAATAATTACAGTGGTGCGGCAACAACAGTTGCCTTGGTGAGACTGGATAATAGAGTAGAGGACATTTACCACAGATTTTCAGCAATAGCCAGGAAATGCATATTTAAGCTGGAAAAAAACCTTCATTCTTTAGGATTGAAAGTTACAATGAAGCTCAGTAATATCTAATAACGCATTTCTTATCCCATTGAAATGACTGTCTTGGCATTTATTTTTTCTAAACTGTGCTTCTAAAAGACAGTCACTCTTCATTTCCTTTGTAGTCATTGAAATAGTTATGATGAATCATTCTTTGAAGAGACATATTTGTGTTTGTTAACTACAAACAAAGCCTAGGATTGTTAGATGAGACTTAGGCATTAGATTTTGAGATGTCTACAGTTCATTCCATCCACATACTGGAAACAAGTATGTGACACAACTACATTTAGTGAATCTGGTGTAAGCTAATAAAATATAGTAGTACCAGCTTTATACAGAATTTGACAGAAGGTAGAATGGAAATCATTCAATTTCCTTATCTATTTCATATTCAATGATGTTTAATCTGATGTAACTTTCTAGTGAAGAATGTACCTAACATTCCTCTCATTTAACTTACTAACTATATCTGAGTAAGTCATGTTAGGCCTCTGAACAGCATGCACCATAGCCAGTGGATAGAAACAGTATGGGACAGTTCATATAAATTTGCATATATTCACAACTGATAACATGTTGTACCTGAAAATTCCTATTACTTTCTATGGGTTATGAAGAAAGCCCATAGTAAATGGCTCGGATAGAGATGTATAAACTGCAGGCATCTAAATTTGTGTTAAAAATTACAAGCTCAGCTCTAATGGGATTTTATTTGCTGATTAATTATTGAACTAATTTTGCAAGGTTTAGGCAGACATGAAGAAACTAGTCTTATTTAAGAAAAAACAAAACAACAAAACACCTGCCACATAATCTCAACTAATTTTAATAGTTTGAAAGTGTTCCCATTGAAGACAAAGAGAAAACACTCATGACTTTTGGAGAATTATTTGGCATAAGTTATTATTCACAGATTGAAAGGTCTTCAATGAGAAGAGAAAGCCATAAATCCAAGATTTATCTATACAGAAAAATTACACAAAGGCTGCTCATTAAGATTGACTTCACTACTAGTTTTCATGCTGTAACTCAAATGAAATGTAATGCAAAAATCAGTCAGTTCTGTTTGCACTTGCTTGCCAAAATGTACATAGTTAGTTAAAGGAACAGCTGTTGTTACTGTAGACAAGCTGCTCTGTTAGAAATTAATGGTGATTATTAAAAATAATCCTGACCTGAGTCATAGATGCAATGACTTAAGTTCCATTCTAGCCCTTGATCAGACAAGCTTTTTCTTCCCAAGTTTGTAAAATCAAGTAGCCTACTCAATTTGATGATAATCTAAGTGATTTTGTTACATGATGGATCTGTTGAACAGAGATGGTTGTTTATAGTTAATGTGATTTTTTTTTTTTTAATCTCTATGAGATTTCTGTTGCCATGTAGGAGAGAGTTCAAATGTTTTCCAAAGTAGAATGAAATTTCAGGCTGCTTCAGGACAGATTCTGGTGTAGCCTAATATATTTGTGATCATATATGGTAGGTGTCAGGAGACTGGGGCATACCTTTTCTCTATTGCAGCTAGCAATAGAGAAAAGGGACAAGGGATAATGAGATGAAGCTGGAACACAAAAAGTTCCACTTAAACATAAGAAAAAACTATTTCACTCTGAGGGTGACAGAGCCCTGGAACAGGCTGCCCAGAGGGGTTGTGGAATCTCCTTCCTTGGAGATCTTCAAGACCCGCCTGGACATGTTCCTATGTGACCTGATCTAGGTGAACCCGCTTCTACAGGGGGGTTGGACTAGATGATCTCTAAAGGTCCCTTCCGACCCCTACCATTCTACGATTCTATTATATTTGGGAAAGTAATTTTGTTTGGTAAAATATCTTTGGAAAATGGTGAGTGCTGCAGACAGAAATACCCATTCTGAGGGATTTCCTTGTTCAGTTGTTTTGGGTTTTTTTTAACAATTGTGTTACTATGTCCAAATTAGTTGCTAGGTTTTATACATATATAGGTTTCAATATGGATAGGTTATAAGCTTTGGCACAGTAAGGATTTCTAAGGTATAATAGGATAATGCATAAACTTCAATCTTCATATTAACATGAACAGACTTTCCTTAGGAGTCCTTGTGGACTACTAACAGTAGCAGGAGTTTTAAGCGTTTTCTGGCTTGTAACAAACTTTGGAAAATGAATGTCTGTCAAACTAGTTTTGTAATTATCCATTTTTTTTTTCTGAGCACTTTCTTCTACCATCAACCTAAGAGACAACTAATATCAAGTCTTAATATAAGCCAAGAGTGAGTAAGCTTTAATTAACTTAATCTTTATAAAACTACAACACCAAAATAACCAAAATAGAAATAACCAAACAGAAAGAAAAGTATCTTCTCTCACATTTGAAACAGAAAAAAATATGTTTCTTTGTTTTGGAGTTTTTGTTGCTGTTGTTGTTGCCTTGTTTGTGTGTTTAACTTTCTTAAACTTTTTAAGATTTTAAAATAAAGAAGAACTTGAACTCAAGTCTTCTGTGTCCTAGAGAGGTGCCTTAACCACTACTCAAGGCCAGGAAAACAGACAAAAATGCCTAATTGCCCCAGTTATTTCTTTTGTGAATGTTAGTAAAATCCAGAATTTGCAATTTCTGACTAAAGACATATATGGAAGTTAGATGAGAAGAAAATCATGAAATGATTTCCCTTTTATTATCAGAAGAAATCAGGATTTTTTTTTTTTTGAGTTAAACATTTTTTTAATTTATTAAATCAAGAAACCAGTCACTTCTTTGTGCATTTATACTCAAGAACACTTGTCAGATACTACTGTTGTTCCCAGATTGTGCTAAATGTTACCTTCAAGTATTTTGTTTAAGTCTTAACCAAATGGCCTGAGAAATAACACCGGCATCATCATCATCAGATTTAGTATCTCACATGATTGAATTAAGGTATTTTTTTTAATTTATCCTTTTTATTTTACCTTTTTTCCCCATTTCTTTTTCTTGATTGGTTTACTTTTTCATTTATGTTTTGATGTAAATTTAATAAGTCTTCCATAGAATGGTAGGGGTTGGAAAGGACTTTTAGAGATCACCTGGTCAAACTTCCATGCCAAAACAGGTCAACCTAGATCAGGTCACACAGGAATGTGGCCAGGTGTGGGGTTGTTCTTCTTGAGGTGCAGGACTCTGCACTTGTCCTTGTTGAACCTCATGAGGTTTCTCTCTGCCCAATCCTCAAGCTGGTCAAAATCCCACTGAATGGCAGCACAGCCTTCTGGGGAATCAGCCAGTCCGCCCAGGTTGGTGTCATCAGCAAACTTGCTGAAGGTATACTCTGTCCCCTCATCCATGTTGTTGATAATGATGGAGAGAGACTTGAAAAATTTCCTTAATGTTTATATTGTAGTAGATTTTTTAGGTTTAACAGTTACATATTTTCAACCTACTTTTACCTAGTGGGTAACGTGCATAGTGTTGTCTACATCAAAGAAATGAATTGAAAAGACAGTACAGAAATATCACTTAGCTGTTGATATAACCAGGAGTACTGATTATCTTTTTACTTTATAAATTCAATAATACATTTACTATACTACATTTCAGAGAATAGTTCAGTATCTGATATGAACAAGTATTAACTAGGTCACTAGTTTTAAATGTAAGCCTACTTAGTGAAAAAAAAAAGCCCCAAAACAAACAGACTAGTTTTACTTAAATCTATCCATATTAAAACTATGTAACTACTTAAGCCATTTGAATTTCCATTCAGTCAAAGAGGAGGAAATAGCACAAGAAGAGTATTCTCAACATACTCATAATTCTTAGGTGTCTTAAGAATAAGTAAGTTTTAGAGCAGACACCTAGACTTCACATGAATAGTCAGGTCAAATGAATCACACTGAGCTTAATATACATAATCCACATTTTTAAGTCTAGAAACATCACTGCAGAATTAGATGTCATTCTCTTAAGATCTTGGTGTAAATAAAGAGACAGTGCACAGTGTTCCTCAAAGAAGTGTTCTGTAATAGACTGTTTAACACCTTTGTTAAAGCATGCAAACAAGAAAGTAAAATGCATTTACCTAAATATAATTTAATATCAGTTCCAAAAGTTAGGTTAAAAAATGTTTCATGTAGATTTGTGCAAAGGAATGTCAGTATAGTGATAAGAGAACAATACACTTTAGCCTAAAACTACAAAACAAACAAACAAAAAAACCCCACGTACTGATTAGTTATTCTGCCAAAGTAGACTCAGTCATTCATGGACATTGATTAAGCTATTTAAATGTTCCCAGGTGTTTCTAAACATAGGGCTGGATGACTGCACAGATAACAGTCATACTTTGCAATTCTGTGTCATTCCTTTGTATCTCTTAAAACCTCTTGAAGTAGTAAAAACCTTTTTCTGTACCTTTGAGACATTTATAAGTTGTCAGCTCTTCCTTATATGAAGTAAAGGGAATTGTTTAACTGACAACACGGAAGAAAATAAGAACTAATATCAACAAAAATAGCTTAAAGAAATGTACGTTGCACCTAAGTTTCCATTTAACAAGAGTGTATCAGTATTGTGATTTAACCCCAGCCAGCACCTAAACACCACACAGACATTTGCTCACTCCTCCCCCACACTGATGGGGATGAGAATTGGGAAAAAATCCAGAAAGTAAAACTCACAGGTTGAGGTAAGAATAGTTTAACATTTAAAGTTAAATAAGGTGTAATATTAACAAAAATATTAATAAAAGATGTTATTATAATAGCAATGAAAAGGAATATAAGAAGATAATTAAAACTCAAGAAAAGTAATACATAATGCAATACTCACTACTTGCTGGTCAATGCCAAAACAGCAATCCACCTTCCCCAGCTCCCTCTGCCTAGTTTATATAATGAGAACATTTTATCAAAGTGGCATGCTCACTGTATAAGTCAGAACAAGTTGGCCAGAAGGCCATTCTACTCAGCTGTGGTGTGTCTCTTAGATACAATGGAACATTGGCTAATTTGGGTCAGCTGTCCTGGCCATTCTCCCTCCCAGCTTCTTGTACATCTCCTCATTGTCAGAGTCTGGGAATCCTTAGCTCAAGATAAGTTTAATTTATCAACAACTAAACATCAGTGTGTTATCAGCATCATTCTCACACTAAACCCAAAACACAGCACTATACCACCTACAAGGCAAAAAAATCTCTACCCTAGATGAAACCAGAACAATCAGTCAATGTCTCAATATCCAAGTGGAAGCAAGTAATGACTGGTGTTCATCAAAGATCCATACTGAGACTAATACTAGCTAAGTATTTATGTCTCTTGCCCAGCAACTTAACCAGCAAGTGAGCCCTCCCCACCCTTATCTTAATCCATAAGGCTTATAGTTACCTTTTCTCCTCTCTATCCCACCACAAAGGGAGCAGGTGTGTGTGTGGGGGTGAGTGAGCAACTGCATGATACTTCATTGCTACCTGGGCTTAGTCTATGAGAACTTTTATGTCACTTGATAAAAAGAGGTAGTGATGTAGCTGTGATTCTTGTGCCCAAACTCCATCAGGATGTCCCATCTGTGATTAATTTAATGTGTTTTTTTTTATTACCTCTCAGCTGCTACAGAATCACGAGACATATTTCATGTATGCATGCTAACCTGCAATATCTGCCTCAAAAATACCTTCACTCGGCAAGTATGTTACGTGTCTTGCTAATTGCCTGCTGCGTGTGTACAGTACCATCGCTGTCAGAAATAACTGCAAAACTACTAACTATGGAAACTAATAATTGCTGCTTTGTTGTTAATTGGAAAAACATTTCTAAATCATAAATAATTCAAATTTTAAGTCTTATCTAAAAAACCTCTAAATAATAATTAGAATTTCAGCTTCATACTTCAAAAGTAAAGTTTGTAAGTAACCGTCTTGGACAGAATCATGACAGTTGTAAATTAACAGCTATATATTGGGTCCAATAAAATAATCTAAGTAATAAGCCAAATTAACAGAATGTGGTACAGCTGCCAAACACTGTCAAACACCACACAGAGCTCAGTTTCAAAAAAGAGGAATCTAACATACATATCCAGAAATCCATATAGATGCATACACATGTTGAATGAAGTTTCTAAAAAATGTACTTGTGTGCTCAACTTCAATCACCAGACTTGTTTGAAATGGGTCCTCAAGTGTACCATATATGAGTAGATATATATGGGAGAATGATATTAGCAGATTTGCTAACACTTCTAATTGAATTAATCTTATTAAGTTCAGCAGAACTTGCCACCCTTGGCTTGTTGCCTCAGAACACTTAATTAATTTGGCCCCTATTTGTGATTTTCAAGGGAAAGTTGCCTAGCTTATTAAATAGCTCTACAAAATAATGAATACAGTAGCTAAATATGAGGACAGATTCTTGAATTTTCTCTTAGGCACTATTGTGACAATGTAAAAGAGATGAAAAGAAACTCATTCCTCTTTTATGATGATTTCTCCAGAAACATATAATAATAGGAACACCACCAATAGGATTGACTTTCATTCTTTTTTTTTCTTTTTTTTTCTTTTTTTTTTTTTTTCTTTTTTGATCCTGTTATCCTTACTTGATAAACAATTCTTTGGGGACTGCAGCTGTTTCGTATTGATTAGAGCTCATCATAGGCTACACTAATCTGGTTAGAAAATCACAAAGCCAGAACAGAACCTGAGCACAACAGGCAATCCACTCCTAACTAAAGAACTAAAAGCAGCACAGATTAAGGAATGAACAGAACATTAATTTTGTGTGTCTTCTGTTACCCCTCTACAAACTCCCCGTATCTTATGTCAATGCTGTTATGGTTTTTGGTTCTTAATGTTTGTTGCTGTTATTTAAATCATTAAATAACGTTATTATATATGTTTTCATTTCAAATTAATTTCTTACATTTATTAGTTATAATATATTGTTAATAATATTGAGTGTACATTTGTAACCAAGTGATGTTTAGAATGCTTTTCTTGATGAATAAGTTATACCCAAAGAAGCTAGGTACAGTCCTCTGAACACAAGAAACCAGAAGCATACAGACTTGCTATGAAACTCATCTTTTAAACAGACAGGCTACTAAGCTCTTGTAAACAATGTAAATGACAGACTTCAATACTCTTCACCTCTTGAAGATATCCAATCCCAAATTGCCCTTTTCTTTCTAGTAAGAACTTTGCCCATTAAGTTTTCTATGGCTTGGGGAAGGACAGGAGTGATAAGCTCTTCATTTCTCCCATGTCATGGTTTAGCAAGGAGCAGCTTTTGCTTGGTAACAGGGGGAGTGGGTTGCAGTGAAGACCAGCTAAAGAGATCTTGGACTTTCCCGTCTCTTGGCTTCAGACCCACCTCCGGCCCAGCTGGACCAATCTGGCACCTCTGCGATCACTATTTAGGGACGGGAATTTGAAGTGCTTGAGAGGTGGTGTAAAAGTGGTACAAGATGGAAGTGATCACACAGATCACACAGTCAGAGAAGGAGAAAGGGAGGAGGAGCCCCAGACCAGAGACCTCTCTAACCCATGGCTAGAACGCAGGCTGTGCCCCTGCAACCTATGCAGGGCAATGGCAGGACTGAGAGGTATCAGTAGCTCCGTGTGAGTGCACCCGGACGGGCGAGGGACTGTGTGAGGAGACAGCCATGGTGCAGGCCATGCTGGAGAGCCTGTGGGCCGCAGAGCAGATCCACATGAGAGTCAGAAAGGAGCTGCAGCCTTTGGGATGAACGCACATCGGAGCAGCACATGTAGGGCTGTCGTGTGTGTGAGGTACCCCGCGGAGGGGCAGGGATGACTGGTGCAGAGCCTGCCTGTCCTGAGGAGAGACAAACGGCAGAAATCATCGAAAACAGACTGACTGAAACCCCCATTCCCTGCCCCTCTGAGCCTTTCAGCATGGGGAGGAAATAAAGACACCGATATCAGGGCTTAGAGCCTGGGAAGAGGGGAGGAGTGGGGAGAAGATGGTCTTAAAGGGCTGGTTGTACTCTTCATTGTTGTACCACTCTGTGTTGTTTTGTGTTTGTTTTATTTTGGAGTTTTATGGTTATGTTTTAGTTGGTGCTGGATTAAATTATTTTCTGTTTTCTTCCCCAAGCTGAGTAGCCTGGTCTGTTTAGTCCGGGACCATAATAGCCAATTAAGCTCTCCCTGGCCTTTGTAATCCTCAGATTTCTGGTACTTGAGGCTAATCGTGGTCTTTTGTCCCCTGATGGGCCTAAACCATGACATCCCACTATCCTATCACTGAAGTAAAAATTACGAGTCATGATGAGAAGCATGTGCATATATATAAGACTGTAATTCTGTAGTAGCAGTGGTTTTTTTCAGTTTTGCCTGAGGATTGTAGCAAACTGATGAGAACGTATTTTTTTTATACTTTTTAATTTTTTTTCTAAAATTCATTTAAAATTATAAATAAAATAAGGAAGGGGGAAGTCCAACATGTTTTCCTTCTAAATATGCTAGAAATGTATTCTTATATTCATATACCTTTTAGCTCCATAACTGTTGCATTCCTGGTTGCTTAGAGGCAGTGAGAAAAAACAGAACAACAGATTTAAGAGTTTGTGCCTTTTTCCTCATTACAGCTCCCACAGTTTCTGCTTAGGTCAAAATCCTGAACAATCTTCTGTATCATAGAAAAAGTTGTTATGTGATCATCACATCCACTCAATTCCCTTTGTTTTCAATATTAGTATGGAAATATTTTCCTTTTACATATCTCTTTGACATGCCAAATGCATGCTTGTGGTATCTTCTTCTAGTATTGGTAGCATGAGTCAGCACAGGAATTGAAGTTGACTCATACTGACAACATTTGATTGATGATACCTGCCTAAGTAAACAGAAGGTTCTTGACTAAAATTACTTTAATAAGTGATTTAAATTATGCCTGATGCTGGTAGACTACTTAAATGTGAGATATCAAACCTCTTGAATCAAGAAAAATTAACCTGGGATGATGACTTAGGTAGTATCAGTAAAAACAGCTGCTATAAGTTGAATTGCAACACCTGGTTTTATTGTTTGTAGCTGTTCTGGTAATATATTTGCCCCACCGTTGTGCATAATACAAATGAGGAGGTAAATAAAGAAGGCAGGGCTGATATATGGAAAAGATTGTTAGAGAAGAGAAAACTGACTTTTCTACTCTCTCTCCTTTTTCGTCACAGTCTTGCCTTTAGAACTCCTATGTTCTTCATCATAATTGTCCCTAATGTTTCCCAACCAGTACAAAAAATAACAATAACAAAATAACGATAACTGTTACAGCAGCAATGTCACTTCTAAATAAATTCCAATTAAAACCCCAATCCTCAAATTGGCAGCACATTGTGAGCTAATGAACCGACACAGAGTCCCACTGACTTGAGATAGGATAACATTCAGGCCTCAGTTTTAAATAGGCGTCCTGTGGGCAAACTGTTTTAACCATATGGAGCTCCACTGACTTCACATAGGGTAAATCTGAGAGCCTGATCCTGCACAGTGCCATCACAGCACCAACAATCCCAACTGCAAAATCCGAGATCTAGATTAATCTCACAAAACTTTAGAGGTCCGAGACATTAAATTTAGAAGTAAAATGCCCTTAGGCTACAATGACCCTCCACAGAAAAACCAAGGGAGACCTGAGGTCCCCACTGACTATGGTTAGAGACAACAGCCTCACAGATCCTAAATCAAAAGTGAAAATTTAAATTGCTTTATAAACTTCTTCAGGGCAGTAACAATATTTGGTTTCTATGATGTGTTTGATGAACTTAGAAATGGACTAAAATGCATATAACTACAAATGGCTGGGTTTCTAGAACACTTAGAGTAGTTACTCTGGTTAATGTTATTATCTATTGCTACAAAATCTTCTCCACATCTTATTTCTGTGAGCTTGGGTGTAAACAGTTTATTGATGCTATTCAGTTCATCATAATAATTATCTTTTATAAATATAGAAAGTACCTCACCACACTGAAATCTAAATATTATTTATGTAAGTTACCATGGTAACATCGACATCATTGTAAAACACACCCATAAATCAAACTATATTTTGATCTAAATAACCTACATGTTTCATCCCATCACTTGCAAGATGGCAAAACAGTAATGCATCCCTAACACCTTCTTTCCTCCTGACATTACCAAATAACCTGTTGTGATGAGCAGATTTTTACAGGAAAAAACCAGAATTTCCTGAATACAAAGTATCTTGCCTGTTTAGCCCTAACTCTGCCAATAGCACTAATTTTTAATAGGATTTTTTGTTTGTTTGAAAATTACATGGGTAAACAAAAATTAATTCATGAATGTATCTATAATGAAAAGACAGTGTGGATCAAAGTAATGGGACCAAATAAGACATATTTAAGACTACACTTCAGTTGTCAAAAAAAAAAAAGGAAACCCAAGAAAGTTTTCATATTGGAAGAATTTCTTCACTGTGAGGGTGATGGAGCACTGGAACAGGCTGCCCAGATGGGTTCTTGAGTTTCCTTCTCTGGGGACATTCAATATCCACCTGGATGAGTTCCTGTGTGATCTACTGTAGGTGGTCGTGCTCTGTCAGGGGGGTTGGGCTAAATGATCTTTCAAGTTCCCTTCCAGACCTTGAGATTATGTGACTCTGTGACATTGTCTTCAGACCACATATGGCATTCCTCCCTTATTGTGTGCTATATATCATATGTAACAATCATTCTATTTAGTAAGATAAAATTTCTTCCATATGAATACATAATACAAGAGGGAAAATCATTTAAGCGTGAGGGATATAGGCTAATCTCTAACACTGTTTTCTTTGCTTCTTGGCACTGGATAGTTAACATTGAAAAAGGAAAAATTATATTTTTAATGAAGAACATACATTCTTCAAAATCTGATTTGAGCAAAAAGTTTAGAGCAATAAAAAAGAAAATATTCAAACCATATTACTCTTGCCAGCAGCCCCAGGTCCACAGAATATAAACATAATCACTTGTTATGATAACGTAGTTCTTGGAGTTAAACTGCCAGGAAACACAGTGTTGTTGGACAAGGGCCAGAATTGAGGAGCAACACCTCCAGATGGATAGACTAGTCTTTCATCTGATTCCCAGATATGCTCTTGAGTGTCATGGGATGCACAGGCTCCTTCAAAAGTCTTTCAGTCAAAACCTAATAAACATTCAGGGACAAAATTTATGGCACAGTTAGAAATCACCGTGAAGAGTGCATCAGAGGTATGCAAGCACATAATATCAGCCTTCTAGCTCTAAACACTGGTGAGGAAGAACTAAAATAATGAATAAATTATTTATTCTAAAATTAGTGTGCTTTTTTTCATAGAATTTCATACCGCCTTCTGAATACAAAATTCTTTCTGAGTATTGTTGTTTGTAGTTGATATGTTCTTAGTCTTATGGAGTCTCAGAAGGATCTATTGGTCTCAGTGTGGACAGCTTTCGGTAAGTTACAAAGGTCAGAGCATTAGATCAGATACACATTAACACAAAGACCTCTTTACAGCGGCTTTCCTACTTTAAAAAATCTTTAAGAGAATCTGATGTAATTAACTCCCACTCGGGTGCCCTTCTGTACTATGAAAGATTTGCACAATACACTTGAAAATTAAATGTATAACCGGAATACTTCATCAAATTTGTAGACAGAGGAAGTATAATGAAATACAGACTTAAGGTTCTGAGTGAGTAGCTTCGATCAGTTAAAAGCAGCACTTTTTCCTGTGCTATTCAGTACAGGTGTATATGAAATCAGTACAGTATTCAGGATTATAAATAGAAAAGGATCCACACTAAGCACTTTTGGTTTTGTTCTTAATTGTGTTTTTTTTGGTTTTTTTTTTTTTCATTTAGGTTATATATAACATAGAATTAGAGATTACTGGAAGGCAGCAATGAGTCTCACAAGTGCCTGACATTTCTAAATTTTCTTGAGTTACAGTGTCCATTGAAACTCTTGATTGAATTACTGCTTTAAAACGACCTCTCTATTTGTAGGAACAACCTTAAAAATTCAGAACTTTACTTCTTGGCAACTTGTGGTGATATTTGAAATTTCTTTGTCTCTGGGCACGTTAAACCAATATTTCATTAGTTGTTAAAACACAGTAAGGTCTATGCTCTCTATTGATTACCAAATAAATTGTTTGTGAGGCATTATTTTTCACCTCTAGTATATCACTTTTCCCTGTTTTTTTTTTTTTTTCCTGTTTGTTCTTCTGGAAAGTGTACAAGAGGTTAGCATTATTAAAGATTAATAATATTCTTGCTAGATATGATTTTACTTTTTTTATATTTATTTTTTGTTGTTGTGGTTTTTTTTCCATACATTACCATCTGATTTTTACTACTTCTTTTAGCTGTGTTATGAAACAAACTTGTCTAAATATAGTTCACTTTGACAGTAAAACTACAGGTAAAATTTCTGGAAATACAATTGCCGTGATAGGATTCATACAAGGTAGTTTGCTATGTTACAGTTAGTAATAAAAGCGTGCTGAAGTGTTGTGCAAACATCCTAAAGTCTCATTTCAACCCAGTCTTCATAAACTTTGTTCCCACGTAAAGGCAGTTTGTGATACTACATCAGCCATGTATTTGGTAAATAAGGTGGCCTGTCAAGGGTGAAAAACATTCTGGGCAGCAAAAACTGAATCTGCAGCAGGTTTTTGTCTATTCTTCAGTTCAGTTTCATTAACTATTGCAGATACCAATCTCCTTTACCTACTGTATTTTTAATCACATTTGTGCTGGATAAGAATTCATGTGTAACTGTAAATGGCCCAGATAAAGCAAAGAGACTTATCCAGTGCCACTTTTGTATTAAACAACTTGAAAAGCAGGTCATGAACAGTATTGCAACTTTCCTCTTTGAATTAGGTACACTGAGTGAGAGAAATGCAGTGCAAAGAAATAGTGTCTGTATCTTTGTAAAACTCAGGGGATTGTTCAGAGACAGGAACACATTTGATAAATTTAGCTTTCATTTTACTAAAGAATTACCTGTGAATAGATCTCATTTTGGAATATATGAACAATTTATACTGTTATAAAAATGTAATGTGCATACATTTTAGTACGAGAGTAAGCATGAAACATCCAATTTAGTCACTTCCATGACAATGTAACACATATTCTAGACTTGATGAATACAGCTTTCATGGCCATGGAGACAGAAGAGAGAAAAGAAATGTAATTTATTGAGGTAAGTGCTTCCTCTTTCACAGATACATTGTGAAATTTTCACTTCTAATAATTATGTTTATAAGCATATAAATGCTTATAAGCATAAGATATTATTTATATAATGCTCATAAAATTTTCTGAATTTCAGTCCAAACAAACTTGTATGATTTCCCACATATATCACTTTTTTTAAAAAAAAAAATTAAATCATAGAATCTTAGAGTCATTTTGAGCTGGAAGAGACCTTTAAGATCGAGTCCAGCCTTTGTCCCAGCTCTATCAGCCACTAGACCATTTCCCTAAGTGCAACATCCAACCATCTCTTAAACACTTCCAGGGACAGAGACTCTACCACCTCCCTGGGTACCCCATTCCAATGCCTGACGACCCTTTCAGTAAAGAAATTCCTCCTAATACCCAGCCTGAACCTCCCCCTGGAGAAACTTGAGGTTGTTTCTTTTTGTTCTATTGCTTGTTACTTGGGAGAGCAGACGAACTCCTGCCTTCTTACAAATTCCTTTCAGGTAGTTGTAGACAGTGATAAGGACTCCTCTGAGACTTCTTTTCTCCAGGCTAAACAGTCCCAGATCCCTCAGACATTCCTCATATGAGACATGTTCCAAATCCTTTACTAGTTTGGTAGTCCACCTCCGTACCCTCTTCAGCACCTCAATGTCCTTCTTGTAGAGAGGGGCCCAAAACTGGATACATTTAAAATTTCTCTACATTTGAATATTTATATCAATGTATATGGCTCTTGATATACATACATACGTCTGTATGTATCTGTACTGAGTCTGTCTGGGATAAAGTTAATTTTCTTTATAGTAGTTTGTGTGGTGTTTTGTCTTAGATCTGCGACCAAAACAATGTAGATAACATGCCAATGTTTTAACTGCCTACTGGGGTTAACACACAACAATGTATTAGCCCAGAATTCTTATGATTAACATGAGTTATTTTTAGTAAGGATTTTTTTCAATGTTTACTTACATGACTTGTACCAGTATAGCCATCTATAGCTGAAATAACTCTACAAGAACTCCAGTATTCTTGCAATGGGGAAAACATGGCAGTTGGTATATAATTTAATTTTATTTTAAGGACTATTTTTCTGAATTAACAATTTCTACTCAATTCTTAGTTATAATTACCAGCTTTTCAGTTTTTATATTCAACTATGTGACATGTGACATGAAGACTCTAGTACAAAGAAATGCTAGGCAGACACTTTTCTTTTAATCTCTGTAAATAAATAATAAATCATAACAGTAATTGTCAAATCTTAGTTTCTGGGTTTAAAATCCCTTGAAGATAGTTTATCACCCTTAACCCCAGTCTCATGAAGAGTTCATAACTCAAGAGTATTTATGTAGGTTAGATGTTTTTTCTGTTCCACATTATGTGGACAACTACCTAAGAAAAAAACAAAACACATCCCCATCTCCAACAAAATTCCAAAACAGAGATCACTTTTTGCATAAATTCTTTGTAATTGCAGTTTAAACCAAGGAAGAGACCTGGGGTTTTTACCGCTTTAAGCCTGAAAGAATTTGACTTATAGTTTCTTTCTAATAATTTTACGTGTTCAGAATGATATTTGTCAGTGCAGCACCAGTCCTTATATAACCATTTTTTATTTGGATGCCATGCCGTTTTGCATGAAAGCATCACTGATCAGAAAACCAAAGATGAGAAATTCCTTAAGTTTATTGTAACTGATTAGAGTAAAAATATTCATATGTCTGCCTTTAAGACTGAAGCTTTTTATCACACAGGGGATGCTTTAATATACAAAGGGTGCTTCAAGTGGAGAATGGTAGTGGGAGATTTGAGTATGAGATGCAGACAGATGGCTTTGTGATGTCTGAGGAAACTGGATGGTAAGGCAAATGCAGTGAATTCTACAAGATGTTAAGAAAAGAAACTAGTGGTCATGGGCCACTCCAATGTGAAGCTGTAGAAGTAGAGGCCAAAATTTGTAACCTGTCATCACAAATTGGAGCTGTGCCACTGGACTAGCAGGTCACCAAAGTAACTCAGAGATCTGGAAGGGTTCTGAGGGGAATCCTAAGAACCACAGACAAGTGAGCCTGGCTTCTTTCCCAAATATCCATCTGTCAGAATATGGCAGTGCCAGTATTAAAAGATAAAATCATTGGAATCATGAAAACTTGAATAAACAAGTCTGTTAGGAAAGAATCAGAAAAGCTTCTGTAAAAGGAAGTCATCCCCAAGGAGGTTTTGAAGAGTAAGTGAATAGCAGAGATAGGGTGGGTGGTCATAAGATTTGTGGAGTTTGAAGAAGTCCTTAGCAAGCCTCTATGTCAAATTCATTAAAGCAAATAAGTTGTAACGGGAAAGATTATTTTTCTGGTTACAAATTAGGTGAAGGGAGTGAAAGCAAGTTAAGTTTCTGTGTGGAAAAGAGTCACCAGTAGATTCCCCATAAAGCAGCATGAAATCTGATTTCATTCAACATTTTCATTGACTTAGAATATAAGTCTGCAGCGCAACCTCCAAGTTTTAAAGTGATACCAAATTGTTGGATGTCAATGTAAATAAATGTCAGACAGTGTTTCTAGGGAAAAGAATTCTGAATCTCATTTGCTGAACTCTGAATTGGAAGTCATGACCTAGAATAGAAACCCTTGAGTCAACATTGGCAGTTTTCTGGAAACATCAGTTGGGTATGCAATCAAGAAGAGTCAATAAAATGTTGGGCACTATCACAAAGGGATTAAAAATAATACAAAATTTGTTGTCTTGCTTCTACAGAAAACCTTGGAGTGTACACACTTTGACTACTGTGAAATTGTATTTTCTCCGCATTTCAAGAAAGATAGAATGGAGTTAGGAAGGGCACAGAAAACGACAACTGCTGTAATTGAGAGGCTGGAATAGAACCAGTTCTGCATTTTTAAATACCTTGCCTCAAAAAAAAAGACTAAGACTGGTTGTTAGTAGGTCCCTAAAAGGCAATTGCTTCCCAGGCACATGATGAAGAGAAGTCCTTATGTCAAAGCAATTTTTAGGAGGTTTAACGTTTGAAGGAAATTTCAGAATGTCTTGATAGGGAATTTGAATGTTTCCTTCATGACCATGTCTTCAGAGTTAGGAACCTAAATGCTGACTTTGTTTCCATCAAAACTGAATTCAGTTTCAGATTCAGACATCAAGGCCTTAAATTGCCTAAACAAAAGTAACTGAAGGACCTTTTGTCTCTAAAACTTTTGAGGTATCTGATGCACCTGGGTAGGAGTGGTGCATGTGAAACTATGTCCTCTGGAAAAGCAGATGAAGGCCAAAAATGATACATTGTTGCACATTAAAGTTACGTACAGATAATTAAACTACACCCCTGTATACTACTTTTTAATTTTAAAAAAAAAGTCTTGAAAAATATATGAGGAAATATTATTAAGAGGCCAAAATATTATGGTTGTGCTTTCAGTGCATGTAATAGCAGGTTTTTTTCAATCCTTGCTGGACTTTACCAGAGAATCGAAACAGGTAAATTCAAGTCCTGCTCAACCCAAAAGAGTAGCTCACTATCTAGAGGTTCTCTTATAGCCTTTAACCTTGAGGGAATATCCATTTCTGTCCTTGGAATTGCTTGTTGGCTGCAGGTCATAAGGTTTTGTACAATGAAGTATAATTTACCTAATAAGTGGTTTACAAACAAAAAAAAAGATGATATCTCAAGCAATAAGGAACTTACTTTTAATATACAATTCACCAATTCCTGCTAAAGAAATTTAAATTCAGTATATCAGTTAACACTAATGACATGATTTCTAGTCAGTTGCGATTTCACTGCAAAATATCACTTTGTCATCCTTGAAAAACAAGGCAATTTAATGTGTATTACAACTGAATTAAACATTATTATAGTGATAAAAGAAAGAGGCGGATAAATATGAAAGTTTTCTGGAATATCACACAGACAAGCCCTTGTGGAGTTCACTGTTACACATCCTTCACAGAGTTTTCTTAAACGCTAACAGAGCCTATATACATAATTCGTACTGACATTAGACCTCATCTCCTTTCTAGGCAGCTGAGGGGGAAGAAAAAAAAGAGATAGAAAAAAAAAGGAAAAGAAAGGAGGCAAGACTCTACAAAGTATAGTGAATAGAACTAATCAACAAGCTTCAATGGACTCAGACATTGGAAAAGAAAAGCTTTGTAACATGATGTTGATTGTGTTAACTGGGTTTTCCTTCCAGAAAAAAAACACACAAGGCAAGAAGGTAAGAACCTTCCTTCATCACTGAGTGAAAGCAATGATTTTTAATATATCTTGAGCTGAATGGTCTGATTTTTATTTTCAAAATGCTTTAAAGTTAGAATATTTTTTGTTAAATTACAATAAAAAAATATAAACACTGAGAAAGAACTATGTGCTTAATTGAAGTGAAAAGTTTTTGCTATGATTTTGATCTTTAATTTTACAGAATATTCAAGATTATTTCACATTCAGAATGAAATCAGACTTTTCTATTCCTTAGTAACACAATCCGTACCAGAAATTCACATAGAAAGCTAAGTAGATACAAATAAGGATGTGAAGAAAAGCAAACTTTTTAAAACATGGACAAGGAAAAATCTCCCTAGAAATATTTATGGGATCAGTGATGGGAAGAACACTTAATACTTCTCACTCATTCTACAAATTTTATTTAGTGGTTTAATGATAAGAAGTCACGTGATTCTTGATACTGTTTGGATAACTGTATTCTATGTATATTTTAGACTTCGCTTCACTGAACTGTAACTGACTTCATTTGGGAGACTAAAAGTTCTGACGAAGAATTTAGATAGCAAGCAGGATTCATCTATCAGTTCAGGATGCCTGTTCCATGCAACACAAAAAAATCATTTTTACATGATGATTTAGTACTCTTTGTTCAGTTTCTTAAATGATAAAGATTAATAACGTGTAAGAGCAGTAAAATGTTTAATTAAATGAGACTACAACATATTTAGTAATTAAATCCAAAAATTTTGATTGCTCATTTCCCATTTTCACTATTCAATTTACTATCAAATTTACTTGCAAAGAAGAGAACTTGATTCTGCATAATCTGCTGGAGACAGACACGAATAATAGTGTATGGATGCTGCAATCACTCATTTTGCATGAAATAAGTGTGAAGTTTTTTGTTTAGAAGTTTATAAACTCACGGATTAAGATCTAAACTTTTGATGAACATGAAGGATAAATAAGGAACTGTTGGGCAAACTCAAGTGGAATAAGACAGTCTATAGCTCTAAAGAAGGAAGGGATGGCCACTTGGGATGAATATAAGACTGTCATCAGAGGATATAGGGAGGCAATTAGGAAAGCTAAAGCCTCATTGGAGTTGTACATTGCAAGGGCGGTCAAGGACAAGAAGAAAGGCTTCTTCAAATACATTGTAGATAAAACTAACAATAGAGTCAATGTAGGCCCACTGTTGAATGAGACAAGTGCCCTGGTTACAGGTGAAATAGAGAAGGCAGAGTTACTGAATGCTTTCTTTCCCTCTCTCTATACTGCTGGAGACTGTCCTCAGAAGTCCCAGACTACAGACGAAGTCAGTTTAAAGCAGGAGTTTTATTTGGTTGATGAGGACTGGGTTAAGGATCAGTTGAGCAATCTTGATGTACATAAATCCATGGGCCCTGATGGGATGAAGCTGTGGGTGCTAAGAGACCTAGTGGAAGTCAATACTAAACCCCTCTCCATCATCTTCAGTAAGTTATGGAGAACAGGAGAGTTGCCTGAGGACCAGAGGAAAGCAAATATCACTCAAGTCTTCAAAAAGGGCAAGAAGCAGGATCTGGGTAACTACAGACCAGTCAGCCTCACCTCCATCCCAGGAAAGGTGATAGAACGACTTATCCTGGGTGCTATCTCCAGGCATATAAAGGACAAGAGAGTCATTAGGAGCAGTCAACATGGTTTTACCAAGGAGAAGTCATGTTTGACCAACCTGATAGCCTTTTATGAAGATGTAACCAGGTGGACAGATGGTGGTAGTGCAGTGGATATGGTTTATCCTGATTTCAGTAAAGTATTTTACATCATCTCCCACAGCATCCTCATGGCAAAACTGAGAAAGTGTGGGCTGGATGATGAGGTAGTGAGGGGGATTGTTAATTTGTGAAGGGAAGGAGGCAGAGAGTTGTGATCAATGGGGCATGATCTAGTTGGAGACTTGTATCTAGTGAAGTCCCTCATGGGTTGGTGCTGGGACTGGTACTTCTCAGTATATTTATTAATTCTAATGGGGGGAGTGGTTGACACAGCAGAAGACTGTCCTGCCATTCGATGAGACCTGGTCAGGCTGGAAGGTTGGACAGAGAAAAATCTAATGAAATTCAATGAGGGCAAGGGTAGAGCCTTGCATCTGGGGAAAAATAACCCCATGTACCAGTACAGATTGGGGAATGAACCCTTAGAGAGTAGCATAGGGGAAAGGGACCTGGGGGTCTTGGTGGACAGCAGCATGACCATGACCCAACAATGTGCCCTCATGGTCAAGAAGTCCAATGGCATCCTGGGGTGGATTAGAAGAGATGTGGGCAGTAGGTCAAGAGAGATTGTTCTGCCCTTCTCCTCTGTCCTTGTCAGACCATATCTGGAATCTTTTGTCCAGTTCTGGGCCCATCAGTTCAAGAAAGATAGGGAGCTGCAGGATAGTTCAGTGCAAGGTCACCAAGATGATAAAGGGAGTGGAGCACCTCCCTTATGATGAAAGGTTGAGGGAGCTGGGGCTCTTCCACTTGGAGAAGAGGTGATTGAGAGGTGACTTCATTCATATTTAGAAATATGTAAAGGGTGGGTGTCAGGAGAATGGAGCCAGGAGCTTCTCAATGGTGTCCAATGACAGGACAAGGGGCAATGGATACAAGCTGGAACATAAGAGGTTTCAAAGAAACACAAGGAAAAATTTCTTCACTGTGAGGATGAAGGAGCAATGGAACAGGCTGCTCAGATGGGTCATTGAGTCTCCTTCTCTGGAGACATTTAAAGCCCACCTGGATGAGTTCCTGTGTGAAGTAGCCTAGGTGGTCCTGCTCTGGCAGGAGGCTTGGACTAGATGATCCTTCGAAGTCCCTTCCAACCCTTCAGATTTTGTGATTCTGTGATGTTTTCTGAGCAGTCTACTTTATAATTGGTGGACTGCTAGTCATCCATTGAAAGTTTTGGTATTGGCTGTGGTGGAAAGATAAAACCCTCAGCAGCTCTCATGTTAGTGTAACCAATGACACTAAACCTGAGGACTATAACTCTTGGAAAGAAGATGAAAGTTCTTCAACAAGTACAGGTGAATTTTTATCTCAAATGTGGAAAAGCTATCCTTACGATTACATATAAAACTTAATGTGCTCGTTCTGTTATTACTTTCAGTATATATTTCATCTGTTACATATAATTTTTATGTAATTCTTAAACCATTTGTTTTCCATTTGACAGCTCTACTACAAGGTGTAAAGCCTACTTTTCCATGTTTCTATTCTAAATATTGTAACCAAAAAAGAGTCGCATGTTTGTTATCTGTTTTGACTACATATAGATTGAAGTTCAAGACAAGAGATTATGAATGATTTAATATCCTAAGAACATGTGTGGGATGATGAATCATTTTCTGATTTCCCTCTTCTTTCTATTGTCTCATTTTCTCATGAGAAATTCTGGATGAACTGCAAACGAATTTTTAGGAGAGAAAGCTTTTTTTTTAAGTTTTGTTCTTAGACTTTTGGAACTTGTGATTCCTAGTGGTTATTGTTTTTCACTTTGATGTTGCAACTTTTGTGTTGACAATAGATGCATTGTAGTCCTTGACCAGGATTCAGTGCAAACATAAGTAGTTTTACATACAGCGTTACTATTTGGATGAGCTTTCGAAATTGTACTCCATATTAAAAAATTTAGTTTTGGCTTCTATACAGCTTTTTAGAATGTGTACATTTGTACTATAGATCATTCATTAAAAAGTAAATAAAAAGTAAATAATGAAGTCTTTGTAGGACTAAACTGCATTTAATATAAATGCAAATATATTTGTCATTAGTTAGTATAAAAGTCCATATATGAGTTACTAATTCTAATTTTAGAATATTTTAGGTGAAAAAGGGTGAATTAGGCATAAATAAAAGTGAAATGTAAAGCAATGGAAAAGAAAAGTATATGGGAAAAAGTGACATTCTATGGAGTGACTCAGATATAGTTGAGAGATGATGACTCTAGTTCTGTTTAACAGTCCTTAAATATTCCTTTTGCCTTCACTATCATTTGATGAACACTGTTGAACATAAAAGCTAAACCAAAACTACTGTCTGAAATAAGAGGGCAAGATGGCTGATTCAACTGACCTTGAAATGAGAGGAGGGGAAGAAGTTGATTTTATATCTGGATCCTTGATTTTGGAGTTGGCTATGAAAATCTTTTATCCAATTGTCTTATTCCTTTTCAAAGGAAAGTTGTGTGTTGTGGCTATGTTCATTACAGCTACTAGTTTTTCATAAGTTTAATGGAAAAATTACTGTTCAGAGTAGTAGAAGACAATAATACGGCATGCAATGTCTTGAGAGATGTTTCTTGTATCTTCTACCATCAGCCCTCCAGTTACTCCTTCCCTTTTAAGTTCTCCTTCTCTTTCTCTATGTAATATATGTATGTATGGTCTTATGTATGTGTGTATCTGATGCCATAAATAAAAAATATATGTGTCACATCTCACTTCTCACAAGCATGTACAAAGTAAAGGTTAAGATCTTGTCAAATAAGAGTTTTGTCATTGTTTATGGAAAATCATCAAACAGAATAGTATGTGTCTCTTACTGAATATTCAGGATCTGAAAGATGTTTGGGGTAGATGTGAAAAGACCATCTCAACTTCTCCTATGCTCTCTACTTATGCTAGATTATTTGCACATTGGGGCAAAATATCCACCTCTGCACAAGGCAAAAAGACATATTGAAATGGCAAAAGACTACACATAAAGGGCAAAAGACAACCTAACCTAAACTATTAATAATATCTAATGCCATTTAGAGTGACTGAATTGGTCCAAATCATTTTGCTATCAAATAATGTATTGGAAGAGCCTTGAAATATTTTAATTATTTGGTGAATATATTATTTCCTTATCCATATTTTAGAATTAGATGAGTAATCATATTATTCCAAGCAACCAGTTGATATACCTCTCCATAGTATTTGTTACTCAGTGTTAGCAATTTCCTACTGTAGGATGTGACTAAAGAATTTGACAATATTTTTGTTATTTCCAACCAATAATCTAAGAAAAATATTGAGTCAATAATTAATTAATTATGTAAAATTCAGACAAAATTCCAAATGGAGGAAAGAAAAGATTCAGGGATAAATTTTCATCAACTTTTAATACTTACTTTGGATTTTTTTGTCTTAGAACTGGAATCAGTCAAACATCACGGCATAGAAGTTATTTAGAAAAGCTATAGCTCTATGATAAAGTGAACATTAGTTCACTTTTCTCAATAAGTTCTGAATTTCAAGAGTCTTGACTAAATCTTAAATCTGTGCCAAGTCACTCAAATATTATTGATAAAGATTTTTAAAATGTTTTATTGTGGTTGTTGAACAAGAATTAGTGGCCTTAAGTGAGAAGGAATTACACGTGTCTGAAAAGGCTGAAAACACACTTGTCTTATGTAGGTATAGCCATACTTGACCCATTGTAATTTGATATTATAAATGTTGATGTTTTTAACTTGTACAATCTGTGAGAAGTGCTTTTTACTACAAGAAAAAATAGAACACAAAATATTTTAGGTTTTTTTGTTTGGTTGTTTTTGGGTTTTTTTTGGGTTTTTTTGCAAAAGACAAAGAGTGGTTATGATATGCTACAATCATTGTTTCTGGAAAGGAAGAAATAGTTATCACATCTTTAAAAGAAGAGAACAATCTGGATTATTTTATCATGAATTCTTTTCTCTCATCTGGGAAGACTCCTCAACAATAAATTTCAGTTCTGATTCTTTCTGTGATTGTTTTATCTTTCTGGAAGATAGGCACCAGACATCCCCCTTCCAGCTAGGTCACATAATCGTTATTCTTTCTGACAGTGGGATTACTATGGAGGAAAAGTTGCCACCCTGTTGTATCAGGCACTCAAAGATTAAATCACTTTTTCCTGATTTCTTAAATGCTTTTTTCTAACTCCACTTTGAATGTCAATGTTTTGGGGTATTTCCTCCCACTTTGGCATGAGATTCTGTAGAGGGTATCTACCACAAGAAGTTGGCAGCAACTAATATACTTAATTCTTCCACATTTCTCTCTTTTTTTTTCTTTATTAATTAAAAACTATTTCCTTAATCAGTATCGAGGAAGAAAAAAAAAAATCACTGACCAAAAAAAGTACACACTACTGTCCAAATATTTTCTGGTTATCCTGAAAAAGAATTTGATCCAAGACAGTAGAAGTGGACCTGAAATAATTGCCATAGTAAATCTATTGCCATCTGTCTTTATTACATTAACACATAGAACTAGACGATGATGAGCCAGTTTCTTTCTGTGGCTGTTCCAGCACTTGTTAGTTTGCTTTCTTGTTCAAAGAGTCCACAAATTCTGCTTTAGCTGTAAGTGTAAATGCTTAAGATTTGCCTGCATATGATTGATGTTGCACAACAAACATACTCTGTTATTTGTAACTGAAATATTTTACTACATTACCTGGGCTCAGAAGGAGAGAGCATTTTCTGTATCTTGCCAGGTAGAGGTGATACATTTGCCTCAGTTGTTACTGCCTTAATGATTCACTCTATTACAAAGGTTAATGCAGTTTCTGACTGTCACTGACTCTGTAACATGCATGAATTTATGGTGAAATTACAGGACAATATATTATGGTTCTCCATTTTCCAATTTGTGCAGAATTTTGTGATAACACAGATGAACTACTTAGGATGATAATTAGTATGAGACATTACATTATACAAATTCATGAAAGATTGTTGCTTAAACTTAATTTTCACTGAAAAAAGATTACTCAAATATATGACAGGCCTACTTTGCAAGGATATTGACCATTTAATCTCATAACATAGATTCCAAAATCAGAAACTTGACTCCTCAAGTTCTTTCCTCTTTCTTTGATCATTTGCACATATGAAGCACACAAAGTCATGTGCACATTTTATCTGAGAGGCCAATTATCCTTTTAGCATCATTGTCTCATCAGATTAAGCCAAAGGAAAAAAATTATCTGGTCAAACTAAACATCTACTGAATTGCAGTACTGTAGGAAAAAAAATCCCCAGTGCTTTAAGACAAAATTAAATTTTTAATTTTCATCTATGTTTACTTGATGTCAAAAGCACAAAGTAACTTGTAACAAGTTATAGTATACTTGCTATAAAAAATGAAGGTTGAAACAGACATATGCAACAGTGAAGTTGCTGTATGGCAAGCAGCAACTTAAATACAATTGTAATATGAGTTCTAATTTCTTTCATATGCTTATCTTTCTAAAAAACCATACCCACAGAAGAATATGGTTCTCAGGATGAGACGGAAAAATATTGTTGTTAATATTGTTATTGAATTATAAGGTAATTCTATTCTAACAGTATTATATTCTATTTTCAGTTTGTTTAAGCACAGAGGTGTTGGACTATCAATGCTCTGATTATACTTGGCAATAGAAGCACAGTTTAAGCCAAAGTTCCCTCACCTTGTTGTATGCATAGATTATCCAAACCAAACTTACTTTGGATGAAAGTTGAGTGAGATAGGGAGGTAAAGATAGCTAAAAAAATATCTTATCTTGTGGAAAAAAAAATCCAACATCACTTCCAGAGACATTTCCACAAAAAGAAGTATCAAACACAACATTTACTGTGTTCAGAGAAAGAAAGAATTGAAAAGGAGGTCTGGTGATACAGATGACTTGTTTTTGGGTAGTCATTGTAGGTGTATTCTGCATGAATAACAATATGAGCTTTGAACGATTATTGCTTCTCTTCACAGTTCCAGTTTCTTCCCCTCTTTCAAAAATATTTGCTTTGGGCTGAGTTTTAAATGTCCCCTGTCAATCATAGCTCTTCATTCTCCTAATAGTACCTAAACATGGTTGCCTTGTTGAAATTTCCTTATTTTTGTTAACAAAAACATCATGCAATCCTTTGTAAAACAACACAAAACCAACCCTAAACCGAAATATAACCTCATCTGAAGAATTCAGTAGGAGAGCGAGTCAGTTTTTCATTTTCTGAAGTGAGAACAGATATTGAGGACTAATGGCCTCACTCATGAGAATTCAGCAATACAAAAGTCAAAAAAGAGAACTAGAGCCTGGCAACTTTTGGGAATATAGTGCTGCAGGTTTGTAAGCAAAGAAGTTAGACACTATCTCAGATTTTTTCTTTTCTAGTTAACAGATGACTAAGGAAAACAAAACTAAACTTTATTAGAGGGGAGAAAAAGCAAGAACAAGTTGCTAGATTTAAAGGAATAAGCTTGCGAGTAGAAAACTTTTCAGTCATACATTCATCCTCATGCTTGCAGGTGTTGAAAAACTTTTTTTCAGTACCCATATCAAATTATACATATAAAGGTTTTTGAAGAGCAGATCCCAATGTAAATTTAACCACTTTTGCCCAGTAATGTACCATGTGTACACTTGTTCCATGTAAGAAAGAACAAGTAGCTTTTTTCCCAAATTTATGAAGTCAGGAAAGGACAAGAACAAGAAGATAGTACTCTCTGCAGAAAGATGAGCTTTTCACTCCTCTACTCCTCCTACCCTCATCAGAAAATAGGAGGACCTATGAGAAATAGTGAAGAGCAAGATCATATCTCTTACCAATATCTGTGGCACATTATTGCTGTGCATATATGTCTTGATACTATCTAATTAGCTAACTTTGTGATTTACTGACCCAGTTCCACTCAGCATTTTGCATCACAGAGAAATGGATGCCCCAGTGCCATTCTACAACCAGGAACAGCAGTGTGAGGCAGAACAGTGCTTGCAGCAGAGGACATTAGAGAGGGTTGCTTGTTTGAAAAGTAGTCACCATTGTAATAGATATTGTCAACCTGATGGGAAAAAAAAAAAAAAGAAAAGAAAAAAAAGAAAAGAAAAGAAAAGAAAAAAAGATACAATTAAAATATTAAATCAGGCAGTATTGTATGTGAGGAAGCTTAGCTGTTACACTGTCCATGTAATGCTGTGGTTCACAGGCTACAGTCCAGTCTTTATCCATCTGTTTAACTGATGAAATGGTAAAAGTCCATAAGAGTTTAAGGTAACTATGTAAGAAATATGTAAGAAGAGTATAGTCATACAATCATAGAGTCATAGAATGGTAAAGGTTGGAAGGGATCTTTAGAGATCATCTAGTCCAACCCCCCTGCAGAAGCAGGGTCACCTAGATCAGGTCGCATAGGAACATGTCCAGTCAGGTCTTGAAGACCTTCAAGGAAGGAGACTCCACAACCCCTCTGGGCAGCCCGATCCACTGCTCCCTCATGTTTAAGTAGAATTTTTTGTGTTCCAGCTTCATCCCATTATCCCTTGTCGTATTGCTAGCTACTATAGAAAAAAGGGATGCCCCAACTTCCAGACATCCACCCTTTAGATATTTATAAATGTTAATACCTCCTCTCAATCTCCTCTTCTCTTTTCTAGATTAAACAGCCCCAGTTCCTGCAGCATTTCCTCATATGGAAGATGCTCCAGTGCCCTGATCATCTTGATGGCCCTGTGCTGGACTCTCTCAAGAAGTTCTCTGTCCCTCTTGAGCTGAGGAGCCCAGAACTGGACACAAGACTCCAGATGAGGCCTCACCAGGGCATAGTAGAGGGGGAGAAGAATCTCCCTTGACCTGCTGGCCTCACTCTTCTTGATGCATCCCAGAATGCCATTGGCCTTCTTAGCCAATAGGGCACATTGCTGTCTCATGGTTAGTTTATCATCAGTCAGGACTCCCAGGTCTCTCTCTGCAGAGCTGCTCTTCAGCAGGTTGACCCCCAGCCCGTACTGGTGCGTGGGATTGTTCCTTCCCAGATGCAGGACTTTGCACTTGTTCCCGTTGAACCTCATGAAGTTCCTCTCTGCCCAACTCTTAAGCCGGTCGAGATCCCGTTGAATGGCAGCACAGCCTTCTGGAGAATCAGCCAGTCCTCCCAGTTTTATTGCATCATCGAACTTACTGAGGGTATATTCTGTCCCCTCATCCAGGTCGTTGATGAAGATGTTGAACAAGACTGGCCCCAGAACCGATTCCTGAGGAACTCCACTGGCCACAGGCCTCCAACTCGATTCTGTGCCATTGATCACCATAAACCATAAGCAATTGACAACCACAATTTTTTTTCTTTCACTTGTCTCATCCTGGCAAATGTAATCTATCTCAGTTCAGGAGATCATTGTCGTTCATTGTAACTAGACTAAACAAAGCTTCCAAGTCTCTTCAAAAGTGGTTACTTAAAAGTGTTAAATAGACAGTCACATTGAACAAAGAGGTATTTAATAGATAGATATTAAATAAATCTTCCTAAATATTAGTATTATAGCTGTATATTATCCCTGAAATCAGAGATCAAGACAGTGTTCTGAATTGAGCACTTGTCTGTAACAGTCCTTTAATCAGACCAAAACAGAAGAAAAGAGAGATGATAAAAAGTGAAAGAGAGACAGGTCACAATGGGGTGGTTATGAAGAGTGTGGTAAGCAAAGATCACAGCGTGCTGGGAGTAAAATCCTGACCTCCTTGAAGTCTGTGGAAAAGCTCTCCATTTCTGCAGACTCAGGATTTTCCTCTATCTGTTTAACCATTACAAACTACTTTGTACTCATCATAGCATAGGTGTAATAATTTTCAAAATAAGTCTTTTCCAGGCTATGCTAACTCTGGATTATATGTTCTGTAGAATTTAAGGGATTTGGCTTTGAATTAAAATGTAAATTGAGGAAAAAAAGGAAGTGATGTGTTTTATTCATTACTTTCTGAAGATATCAGATGTCCTGGTGCCCAAACAGTTCTGACCCATTGGAGTAGACTGCAATACCTCATTTACAGCCTGTGATCTTGGATTTCTTTATTGTAGAATTTAATAGAGAAGAGTTTTTGTACATTGTAATGTTTCTTACATGTGGGGTCATGGCATATTTGAATGTTGATACAGATTTTCTTCCATTAAGATGTTAGGAAGAGTGGCTAGCGCGTGCTCAGGTGATGTCAATATCACTACCATATGATGTAATCATGACTCAGACATCCTCTATTTTAACCATAAAAAGAACCTGTTTCCACGAGGGCCTAAGCTTTGCCTCCTGTGGATGAAGGCACGGTCCTTTACATTTCATTAAAAAGAAAATATGTATTAATTAACTATTAAATTAGAAATAGAAATATTTATTCTTCAGCCGTTCTCCTAAGGAAATTAGTACTATTTCTCTTCCTGTCCCCTCTCATTTGCAAAAAGCTTTGATGTAATTGGGCAGTTAGTAGAACATTTTACAAAGGAGTAGAGATCTGAAAAAGATTATGTTACTATGAATTTTGAGAAAAATTAGGACGTGTAAAGGAAGAAGAATCTATTAACATCTTCCCTATAGGACAGTTGAAAATTGACCAGCTGTGCTATTTGCTAGTCAGCCACCACAGCTGTTGCTTTTAACCAGATGTAGAGTGTGCTTTCATTTGCTCTACTAGCAGCATACACAAAAAGAAACTAAGGATATTGTTTGAGGGGTCTATGCTCCCATATGAAAAGAGCTAGGGTTATTGAAATGCATGCCAGAGATATCAAATTAAGAGGAAAGTATTGTAGATTTGGTGGGGCTAAGGAAGAATGAGGAGACTGCAGTAAGTTTTCTTTCAAAGGACCTGCCAGTAACAGACTAAAAATCTTTAGGGAGACGGGATAAAGATGCTCAGGAAACCAGGCTTCATTTCATCTCTGCTCATGGGACAACTGGTTTGAATGATGGTAGGTGCCAGGGTTTGCATATACTAGACACTGTAAAAGCCAAATCCCCAGAAATACTTTTCCTTCAACTAAACTGTTTATGTCAAATAGTCTGAAATGGGATATTCACAGAAAATTTGCAAAATTTGCTTACATCTATTTACTAGCAAAAGTTATTGATAGTTTTACCAGTGATCATCTCAAGTGGTAATTTTTCTCAATTATGTGGTTGAGCACTGACCACTTACCTCTAGTTGCAGAGAAGTAGGAAAAATATTTCAGTTTTTTGCCTCTTCATTCCATGCAATTTTTAATCAGTTACCTCAGTTGCTACCTGGTGATTCACTTTATCGGTGAGAGTCTAATGAAAGGTTTGTTGCTGATGCTTTAAAGTGACTCTAATAGGTTACAAACGAATGTGAAGATGACAAGGTACTAATGAAGATACAAGAAAAGTGAGGATAATGTTTACAAAGAGTTGTAGTGAGACAAAACGAATCTACAATGATCGATTTCAAATTAAAGTGCTAAATGGCTGATTGTTAAATAGTGCTGAAACATTCAAGTATCTTTGTGGATTACTAAAATGCAATTTTTAGAATATCATATTGATTTTATGATAAAAAATACTTAATATGTTGAGCAACTTATCGGAGAGTAAAATAATGTTTAAATTGGAAATCTGTTAGATGCTAGTGAAACAAATCTAGCTCTTTTTGATTACTGTTGTTACTATTTATGCCACCTAAAAATATATATATCAGAAAAACACTGCATGTTCTCTATCTACAGAAGGAACTGTATCTACTGAAACTGTTCATTTAAGATGATATTTAACAATGTGTCTATTATATCATACAATTATTTTAAGACTTAATAAAAAGTAAGCCTTTCTCTTTGTCCATTTACAATACAAGCCTTAGTAGAAACATCTACAAAAATAAACATAGCAGCCAGTTCCTTAGTGCAATAAAATACTCATGTATCCCAAGGCATCCTAAACTATTTTCATATTGTTCACAAGATGTTAAAAAGATATATATTTTCTCTAGTACAGACTATTTAACTTTTAAGGATGACTTACTGTGAGGTTTTTGTATTACTTTTTCAGTTGAGAGTGACAACATTTTATACATATCTAAATCTTTTAATCACTGAATGTCATTTCATTCAACATAACGGTAAATTTGTTTCAGGTAAGATAAAATCTTACGCAAAGGTAAAGCTTGTTTCAACATATGTAATAAAATTTAGCTTCAGGAAGAATGATCATATGATTTTCAAGACAGTTTTCAAACTTGTAGAGAATAGTTTGGAAAAAAATAGTTTAAAATAACATTTAATTTTAAAAAATTATAAAAGTAGGACCATAAAAGCAAACGGAATGTACAAATATACAGAGAAATTATTGTAAACATGATGTAAAACATCCAAGATAGTATTTTTATTCTTGAAAATTTTTCTATGAATAAATTAAAGGAAATTCATCAGTAATCTTCATGTCCCTCATGTGTATACAAGAATATAAACAAATTTAAAACATGTAGAAACACTTTGAAGTAAACTGAAGCGCAGTGTGAAATTATACTGAGACTGTTTAAAGCAGATCAAGATAAAACAGAAGAGGGTAGTGTAGCCTTCTAAGTAAAATAAAATTTAAAAAAAAGAAATAAAAAGAAACATCAGGTCTCAAAGGATGGATAATTACAGATATGATCATTCAGAACTCATCATCCTGTATTTGTGAGAAAATCGGACCTTCATGAGTGCAGGTCTGCATAATGAGTATAGTGTGACCCCTCTGATACATAAAGAACTGAGCAAATCTTTTATTGGTTTGAATATTTCTGTGGTAGGATAAGATTCTATACTAGAATTTTTCCTCATTAAACCATCCCACAGGGGTGGGGTTGTCTAAAGAGATCAAAAATCTCAAATCAACTCATAACACTTGTAAATGTCTCTCTCAGCTCTCTTCTCAAATGCAGGTGCTGGATACTTGTCCAGAATACGCTGAATGTCTTGAGACAGGACCAGCAAGCAGAGCAAGAAAGACCTCCTCGGTAGTATACTTGGTTACAGCAGAAAAGGGAGTCTTAAAAAGCATGTTTATGTGTCTAAATGAATGCGGGTAAGGGAGCAAGCAGATATCTCATTCCCTGACTGTTTTGGCATATTCAACATAGATGCCTCCAAGACAAATCACCATTAAAAGGACTAGTCTTAAGAACCAAGGACATAAAACATTGTGCCATTTTTCTTCAGGGCCAGGGATTAGGTTTTTTTTTCTCATTTAATACTAGAAACATGACTAGAAACTAGAACATACTAGAAATTAGAGGCATTTAATACTAGAAACATGACTGGATCCAGAGTCTTATGAACTGCACTATGAATTGTTGCCTGAACTCACTCTATAAATACTTACAAACCCATACATGTAAATGTCTCAGATGATAGGAAACATATTGCGCTGACTCTAAAAAACCTACAGCAAAGCCTACTTAAAGCTCAGTCACAGGCATATGGAAGTCAATGGTAAAACTTTTCAACTGTGTATAGACTAAAAATATATTAGATGCTTTTGTAGGAGGAAAAAATAGAGATTCCTTCTTATCTGCATAACAGGGTCATCATACAGCAATGTGAGAATAAGCAGCAGTTGCAAGCTCTTTAAAAGACAGTAAAACCGGAAAGGAATATACTACAGAGCTAATACAGGAAAAAGTGAATGCAAACTGAAAACGAACTCCCGAAATTGTCAGGATGTCCCATTACTGTACACTGAAAGCTCAGGGAAATCTAGGAATGAAGATATTTGCTCAAAAAGGGTCTTTCTTGTAGACATCCCCTGTCAAAGTGAAAATGACACTGAAAGATGAAAAAGACTATACTTGCTGTTATCAAATCTATCAGTAACTGATGAGTTGTCCCTCTATGTATCACTGAAAAGGGACTTGATAAACAAATAAAGTGACCAAACAGGATTGGTGCCAAGGATGTTGACACCCAAACACAAACTGGGAATCCCGGCAGTTTCTGGAACCTACTTAGGAAAATGAGACCAGCAAAATAATAAATAATACCTTTCCCACCTCCACCCCTCAAATTTTTCTTATTAATTTAAAATCTGAAGTGCAGAATGAATAAATAGATAACAATATTGTTTAGAGAAAACATAGTGGGTATTTTATACATTATTATAGATGTGTAAAATAGCTTACGAAATCTATGATTACAGTAATAGTTTATTAAAAACAAAAAAACAAAAAAACAAAACCCAGATGTTTATACACAAATTTTTATATTTTAGTGTGACGAGCGTTAAAATGTGAGTAAAATGTTGGGAATGAAATTTTGTTTAATTTTCCTAACTTCAAAGACTGTATTCCAATGATGTTCTCAGGACATCTACAGATAGGAACTTTGGCATAAATACAAGTTCTACAACAGAACAGTATCTTGGTGTAAACTTCTCAATTATTATCTTATTGTTAATAAAAAAATGGTATTAGTCCATATAAAATAATTAGCTATTATTAATAAGCTGTTATTAATTAATAAGCTGTTATTAATAAGCTCTTATTCTCATTTGTGTATGGCAAACATCTATTGCTCAGTCATATTATTCTGATTAAAAAATTAAACTGTCTGATATATAACTGAGCTGGTCTGTTGACCTCTGTCTGGCTCATTTCTCATTTGTGACTCTTCTAACATGTCCCAGTTACTTAACCGGAACTAAAGTCAATCTGTTCTTATATTTTCTAATCATTTTTATCATGCTTTGCTAAGCTTCTATCTGTGTTGATGTAAAGTTATTTTTAAGGTTACCTTACATTAGCTAATATTCTAAGACCTACCAGATGAGCTATAACTACATAATGGATCTTTAGGGCATTAGGGATCTTGATCCATCTTAGAACAGCAGCTGTACACAGGAAGCTGGAGGCAAGGAAAATTCTTCCATGTTCTAATGTTTTCCCCAGTCCTGATATATATATTAGTCTTGCAGTAAAGGATATGCCAAAGGGACTTCATTCCCTGTTATTTTGTTGAAGTTGCTATGTAATAAATGCATGTTGAGGCAAAGCATTCACAGGCAACCATGAAGAATAAAATATTCAAATGAAATCTTGAAGCAATAACAATGGTTGCAAGGTAGGCAGGACATGTAGTCCTCTAGTGATGGAGAAATTATAAAGCCATTGTCTAGAGTCAGGATCCATAAAGATAATGCCAAAAATCTCTTTTCAAGTAAAAAGGAGGGCACCATTTTTTTCAGGTAGCACTCCAGTACAGTGCCAGGCAGAAGAAATCAGCTTCTTCAAAGGTTTGGCAAGAGTAATCTTCCTTTAGCTATTAGTTTGCTAAGCAGGATAGGAGACAAATACTGAAACTCCTAACAACTTATGATTCAATGGGCATTTCCTTACTTCCCTTTTTCTCACCTCTGTCACTGCTTTCCCCTGGGTACAGCTGTGTGATCAAAGCCACACAAAAAGTGACCCTATTCTCCACAGACAGGACTGAACACAAGTTCTCTGATAGCACTAGCCCATGCAATGCAACAAAAAGTGAAATAGCTGCTAGTCACAAATTCATAATATAGTCCTTGTTTAAATATTATGGGAAGAAACAAGAATTTGGGCACTTCAGAAGCTTACTGCTGAGGTTGTGGCTGAAATCACAGTATCTGCTCCCACATGAAAGGATAAGAACAGCCTGCACCACACTCCCACTCCACACTAGCTCTAGAGATGACGACAGAAGAAAACCAATTATCAGAGCCACATGCTGTTTAAAGACAGTGAATTGCAAGACATGAGACTGCAGATGAGACTGTGTAGGGAAATGTAATCATAAACTATGTATTTATAAAACCTGGCTCAGTGATTTCTCTCAATATATGCCAAATCATTGAGTAGCATAGTACAAAAATCTGTCACAACCAAAGAGTGTAGTGCTACAGTGTAATGTATATGAAACTTGCGCCTGCAAAAGCATCACTTAATATTAACCATAAGAGTCCTGGCTGTAACATTATAAATCAAATGCTATTAAGTCCTGTAATATATGAAATTCAAACAGTATAATAAAATAAAAAAATACCATACAAAAAACATTTGTTCAGCTGAAAGGCATTTCTTGTTTTCAAGAATTGGCTACTTGTCATGGTTTAGCTACTTGTTGTGTTGGCTAATGGAGAAAGGGGCAAGCATATAAAACAACCAGCAGGCTAGAACACTTATCAGTTACCAGCCTTGATCACAGAAGAGCTACAGCACAATCCCAGCACCATAGTGATAATGTGAATGTAGAATCTTTAGCAGCTGAGTGCCAATGTATACTACAGTATGGGTCAGAACAATTACTTAGGGTCCAGGGGTAGAAAAGGAAAACAACAATTATCAAGGACAATAGACACAAGAATTCAGTATTACAGTGAATGTAATAGATTAACTGAGCTTTTACTTCTTCCCATACTTTTTTCTATAGGTAACAATTGTCTAAAGTGTGATTACTCTCAAATACTAGGGGAAAAACTATGCTGATGTGTAACCCTTCCCCATCTGATTCTTTCTGAACGTCTACACCCAGTCCTACTGTATCAGTTTGTTTAGAAATAACTTCTTATGCATATTCCACATGCTGCTTTTGATGAAACCAATTGAAAGCACACCACCACCACAACTCACCACTTATTTTGTGATGAGTGGATAAGTTCTTCAAATGATTACAAGGTAGAATGTGAGAGCATTCAGTTGTTTCACTCATCACAAAGCATTACAAGGCCAAGGAACACCATGATAAGTGCCCCTCATCCACATACCATGTTGAGATGCAGAAGGCTGATCACCCCGAGGGAGAGCCAAACCAATGAGAGGATCCTCCTGCGTCCATCCAGGGAAACCTACATGTTTGAGCAAGCCCCTACTGGACAAGAATTTTTAAAAATACAAAACAAAGAAAAGCAACAGCAGAGCATATCAGAGAGATATCCGTATCTCTAAATTGTTATTTATGTGTATAATTATATATGTAAAAATTAATTTTACTTATCTTCATCATCCTCACCTCCTTTAACTCTTTTTTTTCTTATCTCCTTGGCATTTTGAAGGAATTAATTTTCAGAAATTATTTCTATGTACCATTAAGTTTTGTGCATTGATATACAAATATAAAGAAGGTATGTGAATATGACTTTTACAGGCTTACATATAAAAGCAGGTAAAAAAAAGAGGGTGAACTTAGTTTAGGGACAATTAGTAGATGTGAAAGTATATTGAAGTGACGGAGATACGAATGTACTTCGGTATCTGATTTATTTAGTGTTTGACATATGAATGTTAACATGTATTAATATTTAGTGTTAAAAGTATTAATAGAAAAATCAGAGGGAAAAAAATAGATAGAGCTGAGCAGAATAATCCCTTAGGTTATGTAGGAAAGAATGATGGAACTGAGGAGGGAAAAAAAATGGATCTTGGGAACAATAAGAAGTGTTCAGAGATTAAACTGATACATTCATTACAGTTACATAACGATCTGTGCCCAAAGTGTGCCACTATCAATATTTTCAATTAAGGCACTTTATTTGTTGTAATAAAGAGAATATCATTCTACCATTTCTTCTGGAAATAATTCTAAGTCTTAGAACTGAAATGAAACACCTTTAATCAGCATTATATGGCATCTTGCTATAATTAAAACTGTAAAGAATAATTATAAGAAAGCTTTGGATATAGATACAAGTAGACAATAATAAGTAGAAATACACTGTATGACTAATCATTACCAGTCAGGGGGAAAAAAAAATCTCGATATCAACTGGTCATTTAGAAATAGTATTGAAAACATTTTTTTTTATTGCCTCTGTGAGCAAAGGGCTCAAAAAGAAAAAGGATCAGAAGTGCCTTCATTTGTCTGTGCAGACAAGCTGCAGTACAAAAGTACCTCTTGCTACCATTTACATGGAAATGCTGTGTCATCCTGGATTCAGACATCCTTGATTATACTAGTTAGGTACTGAAGACTCATTGGATTTCAATAGCAACTAATGAAACAAAATTTCTTCACCTCCTCTGATAATGTAGACCTTCAGCTCTAGTAATTTCACTGAGCTCTCAACTGAATCAATAACCTCCCTTTTAGTCACCTTTACTGTTTGGAATGATCAGAAAGCAGGTACATATTTTAAACCATGGGCCACTTAAACACAGAAATTGTACATTTCATTCATCCTTTCAGTATGATGGAAAAAAAAAGAGATAAATAAAGGCTGTTTGAGAGGTCCTATATTTTATATTGGATAAAGTAAGTTAGTTTCTTAACTAGAAAGGAGCAAAAAGAAAAGAGTTTTAAAATTCTTAAGCAGGAACTTGCTAAGATTTTAATTGCCAGTGACTAGTGCTTTCTACTGATCCCATTACCTGATTAATGGTTATTATTATTATTTGTTACTTGTAAAATGCCTGAGGTGGTGAAGGTACTTCAAAGAGAAAATAAATGATGCGATCCCTTCCCCAAGGAGCCTACAGTCTTACAATATGAAAGATGACACAATAAGTGAGAGCAATAAAGAGCAGTGGCAATAGAGTGAGAATAATTACATGGTTACTTAGGTTCATTTTATATACAACTAGATGGTACTGCTGTTTGCTTGAGTTGTTTCTGCTTCTTTGAGAAGGAAGGAGGATATGGGTATAGGAACAGAGAATTAAAAAAAAAAAGGAAAAGCAAGGACTTATACCTCTGTGTGTGTGTGTATGTAGAGGGTGATTGCTATAGTAAAAGAGAAATGTAGATTAGAAATGACACCAACAGCCACCACAAAGTGAGAAGCAAAACACGTGAGAGAACTTGAGAAGACTGAAATAAAAAAGAGGTAACAAATAATGGGAAGCAGTTTGTTGTCTTCTCAAAGTATCTCCAGTGAGTGATCATGTCAGATGGCCAAATGAATTCAACAGAATTAGGACAGAGTTCTGCCTCCGTTCTGGAAAACAGGCTTTGGGATAAGATGAAAGGCTGCCATAACATGCATCAGTGGATTAAGGGCTGGTATAAGATACAAGTAACATTTCCTCTAATGAACAGCAGTGAGAGAGCATTAGAATTTTTACCCTTCTGCAATTCTTTCTGCTGTTTGTGAAACTTCAGTGAGCTCCTAGTTGTTGTAGGACATATACCTGATCCATTTGGGCATGGTATCTACCCCATTCAATTTACTACCTTTCAAGTTAATTTGTTACAAGATTTTCTACAGTCCGTTTTGGTTTCTTGCCTCCTGTGCTAATTAATTGCATACCTTATACTTGTGTTGCAAAGAAAACTTTGTTCTTAAACATTGCTGATCTGATAAGTTTAGTGAGTCCATCACAATGTTTTACTTCAAAAAAAGAGAGAAATCCTTCCTAATCCTTCTTTTTCACATTTCTTCACTGCATTCTTGGAAATCTCCATAGATACTATCCAACATATTTTATCCTTGCCTTGCCCTGTCTCACCTTCCTTTCCTATCCTGTCTTTTCCTATCCCATTTCATCTCTTTCCATCATATAGGGAATCATCTATGTCCGTCTCCATAGGGACAGATGGAGATGGATGCCTATAGAAACTGACTTAACTAACTACCCTAAAAGCTCAACTCTGATTCTCACACTAGGCATCTAATGCCATTTGAAATGTCTCAGTTTATTCCATATAACTGCTGCTCCACATCTTGTCTCATATGCCCTAGACTTTCTTAAATGGCACCACTCTTATGTGTAGGTTAGGAGTGGCACTCCTAAAGGCTTTGGACTTAATAACTCTGTAGGATCCACTCACTATTCTGATTAAATCTTCATAGATGTCCATGGTTACACAGACACCTAGCTTCTGTACAGAAATTTACATACAGATACCTAAGTATAGGTGTTCTGAACTTGAATATTATCCCACTAGGTTCAGTTACTGCCTAAATTTAGGTCTCCAAGGTGTGGCACAGAATCCCACATTATATACCTTACTTTTAAATGGCAAATTTTGGTATAATAAATTTCAGCCTCTCAATATTACTAATTATTGCAAATAATTTATATTTGTAATTAAATTACACTATAAAAAGTATTGAAATAAAAATTGGAAATCTTTTTTATTAACAAAACATTTACTAACTAATAACTTAGGGTAAAGAAATAAACAATCCACATGAAATTAGCTTTTCATTATAAAAGACAATAATCATGTTTTTTAATTAGAGATGGGACTGAATCATAAAACTTCACTTTCTATTTTCTTTCAGAATGAATGTTCCCAAAATTTTATAACATTGGAGTTTTTTTTCTAGTTTGTTGTCAATTTTCTATTGTTTTCCTTACTTGAGCCCTTTATTTGAGGCATTAACACTTGTAAAACTTGAGACTTTTTTCACATTGATTCTGCATGCACGGATTTGCCCTTGCTGAAATATTTCACAAAACAATAGTTTCCTTAATATAATATCAGAGGCTTTAACAGGATTGGATTCCTTGGACTATCAAGTCAAGTGCCTTTTTTGCCTACAGGCACATCCATTCTATAAACTGATAAAGTTTCATATTAGATTTTGTTCTGATCCAACTGTACTTTGAAAAAGTTGTATATTTCAGTGTTCCCATGGTTAGAAATTTTCTTCTAATCTCCACCTTAAAAATATATCATCAATTTATGGTTCTACATGCCAGTATTGTTTTTTAACTTAAATAGCTTTTCCTTTTTTCTCATGTACCTTCTAACTGATAGTTTGAGTCACATTTTTCCGGTTAGAGTTCACTTTTCTTATCAGAGACACCCTCTTCATGGTATTTCAGATATAATTTTACCTGTGTGTTTAAGAAGTTCTGTAATATTGCTCTGTTTCTACTGTCTTGTTCAACATATCCTAAGATTTCATTTGCCATTAAAATTGTCACATCTGATGGTACGTTGTAGGAAATCAAGGTAGTATTCTGGTTAGAAGAAAATTATTTTTATTTAACAATCTAGACAGGAATTTATCCTTCCTTCACAGAGGCAAATACATCTCTGGGCACAGCTCATCTCGTCCCAAGGCAAATAGCTCCAATTGTTTGCAGTACTCCCTAAAATGTCTATTTCTCTTTGCCAACTTCAAAAGGAGTTTGAGATGATCAACTCTGATCTAAACATCTAAAATGTAGACATCTAACATTAGTTGAGCTAAATTCCACTCTGTACAAAGGGATGAATATTTTGAGTCTTTTTCTCCTCTTCTTCATTTCCACTTGAGAAACTCAAATCTATTTTTGTATCATTTTGAATCTATGCTCTTAAACTTAATCTGATTTATTCCTCAAGATTATTCAGATTTTTCTGATGTATTTAATTAATCTTTAGTTTTCACAATGGTGTCCAAATGACCTGCTTCTGCAGGAGGATTGGACTAGATGATCTCTAAAGGTCCCTTCCAACACCTACCATTCTATGATTCTATGATTTATTTTAGCATTATTTTGTTCCATTAAAAGAATCTTAATCTTGAACTGAAAATACATAGTCAAATGCTATTTTAACTTTGACCAGAAAACAGTACCCATAACTGTTTTCTCCACCCAGGGTTTTAATGACAGGTTACATTTTGAAGTCCAGGTCTGGAACAGAGAAATTCATATCGCATTCACTCTCAACTGCTGCCATGGTGGCTGCCAGAGACTTCCTTGATGTGTCAGTTGTTAACATTCATACATTCAAACAATTACTTTCAGGAAGATTTGAAATTATTTCCTATAGTCTCTATACTATTCCTTTCAGTAGATTACAAATTATAAAAATAACTGGTGTAGATATTGCAAACCCAGTCTTATATGTATTAGATTTTCTATAGCAGAAAAGCTTTCTAATAGTTATATCAAGGTCCTACTTGGTGGAGGGGTATATTAATACAGTCTCATAGAATGTCATTATTCTACCCTACATTAGGAATACATAAAGTTTAGACACTACTATAGATGAGGCACATGCACTTCATCACAGTTCAATAGTCCAGAGCCAGATACTCAATTATTTTATCTATCTTCACTGTAGTTTGCAAGATCCTTTTCCTGAGGAATACATGCTTGTATCAGTATGCATGGTGAAAAACTAGCTCATAACAAGAAGTCCTGGAAGAGGCTTAAAAATATTCTCCTTCATGCACAACCCAGGAAAGGCTGATGTCTGTACTATCCCATAGCTACTATTACAGTTTTTGGGGCAATGCTGAAGAGAGATATCAATGCATCATTGTATTCTGGAGCTGCTGGTTTCCATCACTGGAAGTTTTCAAGATGCAACTGGGTAGGATGGTAGACAAATTCTTCTAGACTCCCTTTTCCACAAAATTTTGGACAGTATTTTATTTCAAGGACAATTCCAATATGAGCTGTTCTATGGTTATATGATTTAATAACATCACCAGGATTTTCTTCAAATAGCTAGTGTCAAGCATCCAGTTTAAATCAGGAAGTGTCAACCATTGGCTAAGCCTGTGAAAGCCAGACTTATCCAAAAGATTTGTAACAGAGCAATCCCGAAGCAAGATATGCACTGACATGTAGAAATTGACAGGAAATTTGGTTTAAACTCCTCTTACGGGAACTGACTTCTAAGAAAAGAGAAGGAAGGAAGGAAAAATGAATTCCTATTAGTCTGATTATTTCTCCTAACAGCAAGAGAACATGGGATGCTCTGCATTCCTTAGATCACATCATCTTTGTTTGAACCAACCAGTCACAGTAGGTATGATTGGCATGCTCTCACCTAGATTATGAGGAGGATGGTCACATGCACAGAGAGTTTGATAGAGTTTTTGCTTCTTACTGAGTAAAGCATTCATCAGGGAAGAACTGGGTCCTAAGGTCATATTGGGACAGAACCAGAGATCCTAAGCACAGACCCTAGAACCTTGTATCTAAATTTGGTCTGAAAAGTAAAACAATCATTCCAGGTGGCCAGTATTTTTATTGCAGAGGTCCACAACTGTTCAAAATACACTGTGGTATATTTTGGAGATACTGAAGTATATGTTTATGCCATCTACAGTATCCTGACAGTGTCAACTCATTATAAGGTGTGTGAATGCTAACCTCTTGTGACTTGGCATTTGGGCAAGACAATGAACTAACAACAGTATTTGCCAAAGATATTGATGGATTCTATCAAAATCCTCAAGGCTAAGAATTATCTAATAGCAATAAAGAATCATCTCCATATGTTGGATAAAGTCAGTGACCAAGAAACTGATTTTGGGGATCATGTGCACTCCAGAGATATACTGATGAGTAAGTTCAGGACAGCGATCACAAAGCTGGTATATCGCCTACTCTGAGACTCTCTGTTCAGATCCTACTGATAAAACTGTAAGTATTAGGCACAATTCTAGGAAGTCCTGCTCTGGCAGTGGGGTGGGACTAGAGGATTTTTTGAGGTCCCTTCCAACCCTTAAGATTCTCTGATTCTGTGATTCAGTTATGTAGCATCTTGGCTTTTGTGAACTTATTCTTCTTGTTTCTAATATGATTCAATTTTAAGTCCTGAGTGTGTACCAGCGGAAGTCTGGTAAATATGGAGATAAGAGGAGCTGAAGAACTACTTAGCTGCCTAAAATCCCTGGCTGCCCACCTAAGAAATGATGAGGGGGTTTTATGTGAAATGAAATGTAATTCCATCGAAAGAAACAGAACAACATTTCGCAACCGTGGACCTTTCTGTTCCCTGATGTTTAATATTTCATAAATACTTTTAGTGCAGTTCTTAAGGAAGTTCTTTATTTCAGATAATTCCATTTAAAGGACAGAAATATTACCAAATCACAAGAAACCTGATCAGTAGACAGAACCATGTGTTTAGTCTGGCCAAAATGGTTTTTGAATTTTTAAAATATAGATAATTTTTCTGGCATGTTTAGGTGTTGACCTAGGTTTGGAGTACTTTAGATGGCTCAACTCATTGTCATTCTGCCATCCTATCATTCTCATGATTATCCAAAAAACTTTCAAACATGTATTTTGTTACTGATTTAGACTTTTATCTCTTGACACCGATTAAGAGACAGTTTCCCAAAAACAAAAGGTAGTTTCTGAGACATTGTTACCACTACATTTACCAAATTTTCTCTATTCCACTAAATCTGGTTTTGTACAATCAGTGACTTCAACATGATCATTTCAAAAATCCCAATAACACTGTGTGGCATTTTAGTTAATTTCTCTATTAGGGAAATTACCTTTTATCCAGTCCCTAATGATGGGTTGACATTCAGTTATGATGTGACTACCTGTACCAAGAGAATTATTAAAGAACATTTTGTATCAATTTCTTCATATAACACTGTTGGTGTTTAATTAGTCCACAGTTACATGATTAAATGAAGTCTGGATATTTACGACTCTTTCTCAATTTCTAAAAATTCTACATAATTTATAATGTTAATGAAAATAATTTTCCTGTGTGTGTGTTTTTATATCTGCTAATTTAAGCCTGACAAAATCTAGAATGGTTTTGACATCTAAATCCTTCTTTTCTCCTAGAAAATCTTCCTTGGTGATGCTCACACTATTGTATTGTTTACAAATTACCACTGAATAGCACTTTCATCTGGTCTTCAATACTTCTGCAGCATAATGGCTGCATGTTAATAGTGGGCTGTGGTTGCCAATGGCAACAGCGCTGCTTCAACATTGAAAAGCGAGTGCCATGTTGTGAGAGCAGCCAGACAGATCCCAGTGTGCTGGGTCTCCACCATAAATTTCCCAACTACAGCTACTGAATAAACAGCACCTTTACTTTTGGATGCTGTAAGCAGGCAGGAGTCAAGTGGATCACATGTAAAACTGAAGTTTCAGTGGCTGAACTCCTTGGACCCAAGCAGAGGGCTGAGAAGGTGTCATCAAAACAACCTATCTCAGAGTTAGCTACTACAACACACTGAGCATAGCACCTGGGATTCTTTGCTTGGTATAAGACAGAAGAGGGTCATACAGTTAATATTCATAAATAAGCAAATAAGCAAACACCTCTGCAAATTATCTGAGTAATTTAAATAATTTATCCTTTGCTAGTAAACCACAGCAGTTTTGAGTTCTGGTTTTGTTCTGCAGTGCAAATGCACAATTGGATTTAAACTGTTGAGATTGAATGAAGAGTAAGACATAGACATAAGATATTTCAGTCCAGTGTATTTTATTAAATGTTTAGCTTTCTTGTGTGATGCACTGATAAAGTTTATTTATTTATTTATGTAGCTATGCTTGCAAGGAAATTAACTCATCTAGGGATGCACCCATAAAGGTTGAGAGAGCTGACTGACATCATTATAAGGTCATGCTCGTTTATCTTTAAAAGACCATGGTGATTGGATGAGGTTCTAAAGAATTGGAAGAAAGCAAATATCACTTTTATTTTCATGAAGGGCAAGAAGAAGGATCTGGATAACCTAGTCAGGCAGCCTCACTTAGTTCCTTGGGTAGGTGATGGAGTAAATAATTCTGGAAAACATTTCTGGTCACACAGAACGTAATAGTGACTGGAAACAAAGGGAAAATCATGCTTGAGCAGCCTGGTAGCCTTCCACAATAAAACAGTAGATCTGAGGACAGAAAAATATTTTCTTTTTTCTTTTTATTTTGACTTTAGTAAGGACTGTTATTGCCTCACCACAGATGGACTGATGAAGTACAGACTAGATAAATCTATTCTAATCTATCAATTTTACGAAATATGAAAAAAATCTGAAGAAAAAATATCATGAGTAACTTCTTGCTGAACTTAATTACTGTCCTTTGCAAGGGTATCTTGACAACAGTTATTCTGTTTCAAAGCACTTTCAAAACAACAGTGATGTCCTAATATAACCTTAGTCAATAGTCATTTTCAATTTTCAAATTTTTGAATATTTGCTTTTTCTAAATATCCCTGTCCTAGAATCAAAATTCTTTGTACTACAGATAGATCCAGAGTATTAATCATATCTTGCCCTGAGTCATGGAATATGAAAACACTCTGAAAACTAAAGACAATTGAAACATCTGTAGGGATACAAATTATACACTTCTAATGGACAGGCAATAATACTTGATTTTTTTTTAAAGAGTTGTGATCATGAATGTATTAGTAATAAACTGGGGATACTAAAATTATCATAAGATGGAATTTATGATTCCTTTTAAAGGTGTGACTGTTCAAATGGTAATTGAGTGCTTAGCTGAACTTCTGCTGTACATTAGGGCTAGCTCAATCTGAAAACATGAGTGTTTCTTAATATAAAACATTGGAATTTGTTGATAGAGGAAAAAAAATCTAAAGACAAAACAGTTCAGAAATTCTGTCCTGTAAATTTTAGCTCATAGGATTCAGATTACTTTTTTTTATACAGATTGAACTGCATCTCTGAAAAAATATGACAGTGTCACCTCATGATATGAACAACATATCATGGGATATTTGGATATCTATTTAAGATAAAAATCAATTTAGTTGAGGGTTCTAATCTGTGGAAGAGACTGGGGCTACAACATCCAGTTATGTTTTTACAAATAACAGCTTGTGGTTTAGGTATTTGTTTTTTCTATAGAAACAGAAATTATGTTGAAGAATATAGATATTTTTAATAAAAATATTCAATTTAATTAATTCTCTTTAGGATCTAAAACTTATTTAATCAGAAATTCACGATCTAGATCTAGTTATTACTTCAAAAACAGGATGTATTACAGAAGAATTTAAAGAGTATTTGTGAAATTGCATTGCAAAATAAATTGTATGCAAGAAATGCATTAATTTCAAATGTTTCTCAAAGTATACAGATCTCTATTTTAGGTACTTAAGTGAAAAGGAATTCTGCAACATTCTTTTAAAAAGTTGCATAAGATTAGTTACCTCTATATGTGCCAGGGTAGCATTTTATGCAAATATAAACCTCAACTTCACCTTTTTAGAAATGCACATTAGAATCATAGAATCATAGAATGGTAGGGGTTGGAAGAGACCTTTAGAGATCATCTAGACCAACGCCCCTGCAGAAGCAGGTTGACCTAGATCAGGTCGCATAGGAACATGTCCAGGCAGGTCTTGAAGACCTCCAAGGAAGGAGACCTCACAATCCCTCTGGGTAGCCTGTGGCACTGCTCCATCACACTCATAGTGAAATAGTTTTTTCTTATGTTTAAGTGGAACTTTTTGTGTTCCAGCTTCACCCCGTTACCCCTTGTCCTGTTGCTAGCTACTATAGAAAAAAAGGATGTCTATTGTGCATTAAAACTAAAACTAACCAGAATTTTTAAAAATCTATTTTTGGGGAGGAAAAAAAAGCAACTCCCACCTAAAATTACTTTGGTTCTGAAGTGCAATTGTTGTGCTTCATAGCAATGGTATTTTATAGAGATATATCTTTCTTAGAAAAAAAAAAATCATTGTACCTGAAAAACCAGAATGTTGTTAATGTGATTAAAAACAATCAGGAAACAAAACTCACCTTATAGTTGTTTAACCTAAAATCCTGGCCCCACATGATCTTATGAAAAGTGCCACATGTGAGCTAATAAGAACAAAAATTAGGTTTGTTCTTTAGTTTGTTCTTTAGTTAGAGCTCTGGAGTAGCATGGTATTGGGGATGGACCTATGTGTACATGTAGTGTACTTCATACATTAATTCTCAACATAGTCCAGGAACTTCACAGCCAGTCAGTTATATAGAAGATGGTCTTGAGATAACAGCTTTGAGTAAAGGATTTGAAACTATGTTTTACTGAATCTTCATAATTTAATATTTGAGTATTACAGGCACCTATACGTTGGGAATTTTCAAACTGTAAAGTCCCTGTTGTACATTTTTATGCTTGTAATTGGGGATTAAAATCCTGGGCAAAGCGTTCAGAAGGCTTACTTATCTGATTCCTGTTATACAATTGATCAAATTGTGCACAGATATAACTTTTGCAAATGGTCAATAGAAACTGTAGAAAAGGCTACTTAGGATGTCAACAACAGAAAAGATAAAATGATGGAATAATAGAATGGTTTGAGTTGAAAAGGACCTTAAAGATCACCTATTTCCAACTCGCCGGCCATGGGCAGGAACACCTTCCACTAGACCAGGGTGCTCAAAGTCCCATCCAACCTGACCTTGAACATTTGCAGCAAAGAGGCATCCAAAGCCTCACTGGGGAACCCTTTGCCATGCCTCACCACTCTGACAGTGAAGAACACCTTCCCAAGATACAATCTAAATGTGCCCTCGCTCAAGACAATGCAATTATTCTTTGTCCTATCACTACTATTTGTAAAAAGTCACTCTCTATTTCATTTGTAAATATGAAAATAAATGGTTCATATGTAAATAAGATATAAAATCAACAGAACAACAACAGTAAATTCTGCATGTGTGTGATGAGTTTGTGTGAAGTTACTTGTGCTTGGTCACATGGGGAGGGGGCTGCAGTGCTGTTCCCATAAGCAATTCCCGAAACTTCCCTCCAGTTCTGAGTTTGGACCCACCTCCAGTCAGCCAGGCTAATCTAGCACCTCTGCCATCGCTATTTAAGAACGGAAAATTGTAGTGCATAGTTGGAGTTGGAAGAATGGGGCAAGATGAAGGTGACCACGTGGTCTCTGCAGTCAGCAAAGGAGGAAGGGATGAAGAGCACCAGAGCAGAGACCTCTCTGCAGCCTGCAATGAGAGTGCAGGCTATCACCCGGCCACCTATGGAGGATAATGGCAGGACTAATAGCTGACAGCAGCTCCAGGAAGACCCCATATCAGAAAAGTTGAGTGTTGGAGATTGTACCTGAGGAAATGGATAGAAGCTGCAAGCCTTGGGGTGAACACAGGTCAGAGCTGCCCATGCAGGGCTGCCTGGTGTGTGAGGGATCCTGAGATGGAGTAAGGAGGACGAGTAAGGAGTCTGTCTGCCCTGAGGTGAGCAAAAAGGGCAGGAGCCATCAGAAACTAACTGAGTGCACCTGTTCCCTGCCCCCCTGAGCTGCTAAGGGCAGGGGAAAAGGACAGGTAAAACACTAGGTTTTTTCTTCCCTTCTCAGCAATCTTTCTATCCTGAGTATCTGCACAACAACCATAACATTCAGGTTTTGAAGCACTTTGCAGACTTCATGCTCATGAAAAGTAGGTAGTTTGAGGATGAACTTGACTTGTAGAGTTATCACAATAAACCCATTATTTAATATCAGGATGCTGGTCATAATTCTTGTGTCTTTTAGATATATTGTGTTTGTGAGATTTTTCAGATATAAAGCAACAGAAAAAAACGTGATGATAAGTGACAGATGATAGGTGCTAGAAGCTGTAATTAGCTTTGATTACTTGTCATTCCATTTTTGTCCATTCTGATCACACGCATCCTCATTTTATCCTAGTTAATCTGTACTGGTCTCTTCATTTCCACATTCTTTTCTTAAACCTGTTTCTCAAAAGCCTTATTCTTAACTACCACATGTAACTTCTTATTTTTGCTTCCTGCCATGGCTATCTTTTTTATGCTTTTTCTCTGTCAAAAATTTAGTTCACACTTCCTAGCCACACAAGAAGACCTCGACACATATACAAAATTTCTCATCCTCCTCTCTCTCCTGAATGGCTCCAGGTTTCCTCTTTATCTTCAGGATTATCCTTTGCTGATTGATATTAATAGTAAAATAGAAAATCTTCTTGGCCTGGGACTAGGATGACATTCAGCCTGAGTTATATGACTCAGCTTTTTGCTTTTCTCCATTAATATTATTGTGGATGAGGGACTTTCTATTAACAAAACTTGATTATCTTTTAGTTTTCAATGCAGTTATATCCCAAGTTAGGACAGGCATAGTACCCTTAAGGAAAAGGTGATATGATGTAGGATGAGAGAACTAAGTTTGATCAGCAAAAACACCAGAAAGCTAAGGGAAGAGGAAAGTTTAATTTTTTTGTCTTCAGTGTGCTAGGGGTCCCAGATTCAGAGAAGACCAAGACTTCAAAAAGAGGCAGGGTAAAAGGACTAGATGTAACAGTCACAAGTTGCAGTAAGGGCAACTCCAAATACATATAAGGGAAAAAATACTTCCCAGTGAGTGTGGTTATTCAGAACAAGCTGCCCCAAAAAGACTGTCCAATCCTGAATTTAGAGGTTTTTAAAACTTGCTTTGACAAGGCTCTGAGCAACATGACCTAACGATGGGGCTACTTCTGCTTTGAACAAGCGATTGGATTACATCACTTCGAAAGGTCATTTCCAATCAGAATTATTCTACGATTCACTAGACAGAAACAATTCATATTCAAAATTACAAACTACTGATCTAATTCATCCTTTAGTCATGGAGCTAATTGACCAGCCAAACACAGATAGTTTAAAAAAATCAGTATCTTCAAAGAAATGAAATAATTAATTTATACTTTGAAGGGCAAATTAATTTAATTAGTATATTGTTGTTAAAGAAAGAGTAGGATAAGAGGATGGATGTGGAGTGGAAGAAGTAAATAAATTTAAGGAAAGAAGATGGATTATTTTGGGAAAAAAATAGAGTGTAAGCTCTAAATGTAATATGTAGCATTTAAAGTAGCTCTCTTTTAAATGTAATCTAAAGCACAGAATACTCAAAAGGAAAAAAGTATGGAATAATGTCTTGAAGGAAAATGACTTCTGCAAGTCATCTTTGAAGTGAACTTTTCTGATTATAAAATTGCAGTATAAAAAGATCAATAACATTTTTTTTTTCCTTTTCTGACTCTTTCTCTTCTTTATTTACCAGACCACCAAAAAAAAGGAAAAAAAAAAGAAAAAGAAAAAAGCAAAGGGGAAAGGAAAGGAAAGGAAAGGAAAGGAAAGGAAAGGAAAGGAAAGGAAAGGAAAGGAAAGGAAAGGAAAGGAAAGGAAAGGAAAGGAAAGGAAAGGAAAGGAAAGGAAAGGAAAGGAAAGGAAAGGAAAGGAAAGGAAAGGAAAGGAAAGGAAAGGAAAGGAAAGGAAAGGAGAAAAGAAAAGAAAAGAAAAGAAAAGAAAAGAAAAGAAAAGAAAAGAAAAGAAAAGAAAAGAAAAGAAAAGATGCAGCTGCTTTGTCAATTTTGGAAGCTGTACATTTATATTTTTGTTTTCTTTTTGTGATTTGCCCTACCAAAGCTGAAGATTAATTCAAAACAACTGGTAAACCAAATGCTTTTACCTCAACAATCCTAAGCCAAGTCTTAAAGTGTTAAGATACCTTAATAAGTGTCAAAAAGTTCTGACATATAATTTATAGCATCTAAAAGATAACAGGTTAGAACTTCCAGTTGCAAGGGCTGGCTTGAGAGCTGGCATCATACTGGACAATGGAATCTTCTAGTTACTGATGACTGACAAGGAGAGTTATCTAACACATCTCAAGGAAGAGAATACCTGAAATTCAAGACCTTTGAAACACCTGAGATGTGAAAAGCCTGATGGAATTTATGAAGGAATTTTTATATACCAGATACTGTATGCACAGCCTTGAGAAGAAAAATTTCTCATTTGTGTACTATTATTCATCTGTCTGCTCCTTTGCAAAATTTATTTCAAAGAAAATTACTGGAAATATGCATAGATGTAAGCTGTAGTTTCTTTAAAGTTCAGATGAGTAATGCCAGACTATGGAGTTTAAAATGCCATTAACTGATAAAAACTATGGTGAAAATGAAGAACATGGGTTACAGTATGTACTCTGATGTGATGCTCATTTTAGATGTAAGTTGACTTGGGCAGAGAAAAGATTGATGTTAGAATTTAATTTCGAAGTCATAAAAATTCTTAATATTTCTACAAAGTTTCCAAAGGTTCTCAGAACATTTACAAATTCATTTCCATGTTGTTCTTCTAGTAAGAAATAACCTAATAATATTTTCAAAATTTGCTTTAGCATTGATCTCTTCTGCATTTGATGATACTTTTTTTACCTAAAAAGCACAACTGATAACTGCCGTGTTAGGTAGTTTTGATACAAATCCAGGATAATTCATGTAGATCATTCAGAATAAAATATGTAGTGATTCATCAAAAAACATAGCATAGACTTATCAAACTACTTAACTATATTTTGTTTACTTGACTGCAAAGAGCTTCATATGTGTGTATTTACTTGCATACAAGCTCACAAACACACATAAAGGAAAATGAATGTGTTTATGTACTTGTATATTTGCTTTAGTTTGCTGGTGTTCTATTTTTTTTATTCTATTTTTTATTTTCTACTTTTTGTGGAAAAAAACAGCATACTGACAGTTGCTGAATAGCCTAGGCCTTGTGTGAGATTCTTAGGTGTCAGCTGGAAGTCTATACTGCTGAACTGGCATTTGATGCTGTATACTACAAGTCCTTCATGGAGCCATAAACAAACAGCAGTGGGTGAGAACGCAGTTTTTGTACCTGCTTCATTGTTGATACTTGATAGAATTACTGTATTTAAAGACAGCTGTATTGGTTACACCGTATGTTTTGCAATCATTAGTAAATAACAGTTATAATGCCTGCACAGGAAAACTGAAAAATCTGAAAAGTTAGTGTTATTGTTTTGACTTAAACAAGACTGAAAGTAACAAAACTATTCAACTGAATTATTTAAAAATGTCAAATTTGTGACTAATAGAATAAGCTATGATGATAACTGTTATTTATCAATATGTTGTAATACTTTTAAAAATATTGTAACACTGATAGTATTCCTACAGAAAAGACAGTCTGTTAACAATGCAGAAAATTAAGAAATGTTAAGAATTTCTATATGAGAGAAATTTATAGATATAGGTATAGAGAGAGGTGAGAGGCGGAAAGAGAGAGAGAAAGAGAGATATCTCTCACAGGCATAATGAAATATTTCTTGTTCCATAGAAATCATTAAAAAGCATCTTTGGATAAACAACATTAAGTCAGCAAACACCCAATAATTTTCACCTTATCCTCAATTCAGAAGTGGGCTGAGGAGGTAGTAAGGAGTTACTTTTAATTATTCAAATATGAGAGAAATTCTAGCATATTAGTGCCATTCCAGTATTTAGAGAGAATAAATGGAATGATCAACAAGAGTAAGCTGGTTATCATAACAAAAATTTAAGAAAGTAACAGAAAAAGTAATCTGAAATAGTCTTCATATTTATATTTGTACTGGAGATAAGAAAGATAGTGAATCTGGCAATCAATGTGATTTACGGGAAAATGCAATTGCCAGGATTCAGATATTAAGATGTTTATGTGAAACTTGTCAGGATACTGTATGATAAAAATGTCATATAGTGTATGATAAAATATATTAATTCTATCCTATACATACTGAACAGATTTAAAGCTGGTTAAGTCCTGGATATGTCCCAGTTTTACTTTATATACTTTAACTGGACACTTTCAACAAAATCAACCAAAAAAAAAGTTCTGAGTTAGTCTTAAAGGTTCCTTCCTCCTTCAGGTAGAGGTACCTGGATGATATAGTCTACATTTGCATTAGTGAGTGATACATTCTAATGTGAGTGCATTTGTATAGAGAAAGGATTGGAGATGAGGACTTCTTGCTCATACTGTAAAGGACGATATTTTGAAATTTTCTTCACAGTTAGATGATTCTGGATAGAAAAGACTTTTAGTTGAGACACAAGGCACAACGGACACTAGAGGTTAAAAACTAAAGACAGACAACTTCACCTGAGAGAAAATAAATTCTTTAAGCCACTGAGAGAAAATCAGAAATGGAAGTGATAATTCTCTAAATCTTTAAGATTTGAGAGAAAGACTGGAAAATTTGAGAGGTAAGAATTGGACTTGAAAATACTTAAACACGGGCTAAAAATAACTGGATCTAGGTAAAATGTAATTTTCAATATTATATACAATACACTATGCTGATGGCAAACATCTTGGATCTAAAGCTCCATGAAGAGATGAAGAAAAAGACCGTATTTTTTTTAGTTCCAGTACAAAACAATGATTTGAAAATCTAATTGAAATTTCAGTTGAGATTTAAAACATGACACAGCAGGTGGCAAAGTGGAGGAAAAAATCTAAGGGCAGTAAATGATAAGAAGCTGGTTATCACAGTTCACTACTTGCATGAGAAATTGTGCTAGACTGAAATTTTCTTTCTCAGAGAATAAACTTTACATAAGTTATAGTAACAATGGTAAAAAAAAAAAAAAATCCTGGTTTTAGAGATTTTCAAATACTTCTCATTGTTAAACATTGAAAGTAGATGATTCAGTGTGGTTGTGTACTAGTTTTCTCTTCCATGGAAGGTTTAAAGAGTCAAAAATAATCTTTTCTGTAGAAAAGTATCAAAAGGCAGATTAATATTCAGGGGTCTTGACATTCAATTAACTAAAAAAAATTATTATAAGAGATGAAACTTTAAAATCCACTAATCCTTAATGAGTATTAATCTTTTAACTACTTTAAAATAGCAGTAGTTTCTATACATGAGGAAATCCTGCATAAGAAATGATGTCCTGAGAATGTGCTGTTCAACGTTAAAGTACCACTGGAATTAATTTCAATTAAGAAAATTAATCTGAAATTAGTAAGTGAGTATTCTAACAGCAGAAATTTGATTGTTAATATTCTAAACAGTTCACATTAGTTTTTTATGTGCAAACATTGAAGATATATTATGTTTCCAATCTTATTTAATATGGATGGTTATTTTGGTCAAAATCGAGGAATTATTTTTCCCTCAATTTTATACTAGCATGAAAAGGGATATTATGTTTTTTTTTCTGTTCATAAAATTACTGTCAATATCTTTTTCCACTGAGAAATAGGAAAATCTTTAGTCTATCAATATATGCCATTTCTATGCAAAATCAGAGTAATATTTGTCAAAAAAATGGACTAGAGAATCCACCTTGTTCCATCAAAATAACAAAAAATCACCTTGATCAGTATTTATTTATAAAAATGCACGGCTGGTAGTAAAGTAAGGAAAAATAAGTAGCAGATGTCTAAGTGTGCTCTGGAATCAATAAATTATGCAAATAGGCCATGTCACAGTTTAAACTCTGTAAAGTTTTGCTTGTAGAACAAGAAGCATCAAAGATAACATCAGAATGGCATCATTGCGTAATTTTGAATCTAAGTCTCCAACAACACGGATTCCTCGTGGAGACCTGAATAGGAAGTATTTAAAATGCAAATCTAAATATTATATGAATATGAAAATAAATATTTTAAAATTATATAAATACAAAAATAAATGCAAATATAAATATATTCTGTATGCGTATATTTATGTATGATATGCCATTGATGTCACAATTAGAGTTGACAGCATTAAGTCATTGCTATGTTTACAGTATGCGCTTATGCCATTCCTGCCTAGACTCCTAGTGTTTAAGAAACTTTATCAAGTCTGCATATCATTTTGTCTTTATTGCTATGTTCCTGAATCAGTTACTGTAAGCCTCATGGCAAACTGGAAAAGGATGTTTGTGAGCTAATGAGCAGCTTTTGGAGATATCTGGAGTGTAGAACAAAGAGGCTGAAGATTAATAGAACTTCTAGGAGTCATACAATTTGACTTAACATCCTCTTTCTGGAAGATTGTGTTTATGAAGCATGTTGGAAAGTAAGACACATTGTTTTAGCTTAGCCTGATGATTGCTCAGATTCTTCAGAAATGTTGTGGTGCTCTTTTGTTGGGGATTCTAGCCTTAATTATCTGAAAAGAAGGATTTGCTTGTTTCAAAGGCAAAGATTACTTATAAAACAGTAAATATTCTGGTCTTCCATGTGTTCCTGTGTCTCAGTATCTAATAAAGTAATGAGAAAAAAAAAACCCAAAAGTTAAAAACCAAGATCAAATTATGTAACTAAATTCAAATTATATAACTAAATTCACTCAAGCTATGCACTTTCCTAGGACTTTAAACATTTTTGTTTACATCTAGTATAGGACTACTTATGATAACTAATTGAGCGCCCCAGTAAGTCTATGACTTCCATTTTATGTGATAACTGGCAAACATGACCTCCATGTATTTCAGTCAACATCTTAGGAACCACATTTGTATTAGTTTGTATTCTGTTTTCTCTGATTAATTTGATTCCCTTTAGCTGTTAAAACTAGATAATTTGATCTGGAAATGATGTGACACTTCCATTAAGATCTGAACGTTACTCACATACTGTACAGTAGAATATAAAAAATAGACCTGTCTTGCACAGGTTTGCAATCTACAATGACAGTGGAAAAATGAAACAGGAAATAAACTCGCTGTAAAACAATGAGCATGTAATGAACATAAAATAGCAATGCTATAAAAGTGTTAATAACAGTTTATTAAACATGAATGTTTACGATTTCCATCAGATAAGTCTGTTTCATTTATCACAGTGTATTTTGGTGACAATGAAGGCACAACAATGAAGACAATTTATTTGACTTCATTATCTAAACTACTGTGCTTTAATGCCCCTGCTGTTCTAGCTTTTCTAATGTATCCTCTCAAGGATGCCATTATGCACTTGCTATTTTTATGTTGCTTTGGTTTTCTGTGTTTTATTTTTTTTTTAAAAAAAAGAAGGGACAAAAGATAACAAATGCATGTAGCAACCCGGGATATTCCAATTAGATATAAAGGAACATTTCTTCACCATAACAGTAATCAAATACTGGCACACATTTCCTAGATAGGCTGAGGAATCTTCATCTTTGAAGATATTAAAAACTGGTTTGATCAAGATTTCTTAGTTAACTATTTCACTGTTTAGTGAATGCTGTTTAAATATCAATACTCTCTGTGTGTTCAATAAAGTATTCTCTATGTAGATACACACATATATAGATATACACATAAGTAGAAAATAGATATGCTGTTCTCCCTTTCTGTCTTTGACCTTCATGTCTTTGTATGTAAAAAATAGACATTTTCTATTCCACTTTTTTTCACATAGTGATACAATCAGTCAAGTAAGAAAGCATGCAATTGACAGTGTGATAGTTTGGCACTGATATTACCGAGACATTTCCTTACTGAGACATTACTGATTTCACCTCCTTTAGAGTACTTAGCTAAGCTTACTTATGTTTCCCATTTCTACACCTGAAAGATTTACCAGGAATCTTTACTAGGAAAATCTTTTATCAATCCATTCAGTCAGCTGAGGCAAGAATCTTACACGAGTGAATACAAATATTTAGGTCTTTGAGGTCTTCTAAATTAATGTCTCAATAATTCCCAGAAATTATATAGTCACAGATGAAGAGTGACAATCACATTTGGGGATGAAAAACATAATTTTGTTCTCATCTTCTGTCCTTAAAGTTATCTGATTATTCTAAATCTGACGCTGATACTTTCTCACCTTCACAATCACAAATTTCTCTCTGGTGTTGATAAAAACAAACAAAAAACCCCCACATAAGTGCATGTAGCATTCACTAAAACTAAATCCTGATATTTCAAGCAAAATCAACTCTGCCTATGCCTATAGACACTTTGAAATTGAAGTGCCTTGTCTGGAATCTGGGCTTCAAAGTGATTTGGTGTCATAAAAGACCTCATTGCTTCAGATTAGGTAAACTTTTAAACTCCACTCTGAATGGGAAAAAAAAAAACCAAAAACTTGATTTTTTAACTCAATTCCTTTTTGAAGTGTGGCTTCAACCCAATTTTAAAGAATCTATTAGCAAAGTCAGCAAAGTTTGAGCTGGAGGTTTGATTTCTGCAGGGTATTCTGTCCTCAGCTCAACCTATGGGGATTTAGTTGGATGCAGCCCCCAAACAGATGTGATCACCACTGTCCTTCCTCCTGAGGAGCAAACTTGTGGAATATGTTGTATAGACTGGGAAGAAAAAGAAATAATAGATCTAAAGTTGACATTCGTGTAGTAGAGACTTTTAGTGTTCTTTCAGCCTGCTCTCACTTCACGCTCCTTCATCCGTGTTAAAAAAGAACAGTTTAAAAAAACACAGGAAAGATATCTGAAACCTGAACAACAGTTTAATCTTTGAGATAGTTTTGTAACAAGCACTCTGTGATAGCTCCTCACTTGCTGCGTTACCTCCCACTGCTGAGTGATTCCCAGCTCCTGGGGCTCTAGTCTGAGCACATGGGGAAATTCACTCAAAGAGCTACAGCTAAAGCCTGTGATGTGAGATTGTAAAGCTCTTACTACTGCACCTATGAAAAAAAAGCTATGGTGCAAGATATTTGAACCATAAATATTTCAGACATTTTTGGTCACAGAAGGAAAGAAAAACTAAATGGTTTTTTTTTTTTTTTTTTTGCTATTGTTAACATAGTAAACTTTAAGCATAAGTTTTAAGAAATAGCAAAATGTTCAGCTTTGCACTGGTTCAGCTCCCACAAGAAGGAAATCTTAAAGGTGCTAAGTAGACTGTCCCTGTGTTCCCATTGTTTGATAATGTAAAAAAAAAAAAAAAAAAGTATTGAAGGGCACTATTTAGAAACCTGCTTTCTTACTTTAAGATGGGGAATGTCTTATCCTTCAATACTGAATAACTCATATAATTTGTTAATATTCTTTAAAAATCCACTCTTCTGAGGCTCTGAATCTTACTATTTTTTCTTGACTGGACATCATGTCACATGAAAATTCAAAATCATGCCTGTAAATTCTTTAATTGAGACTTTTTCAAGATTCTTTAATGCCCAAGTAGAATTCACATGTTTTCAAACAGCACCTAATTTTAAGTTTCCCTTAGCTTGGTCTGAGATTTCCCAGCATGTCTAAATTTAAACATGTTCAGGGTGCCTGTTCTGCATTTATCTCCCACCTAAAGTCAGACTTCATCTAGGTCTGAGATCTTGTTTGCCCAAGGTTCCTGTAAATGTCATGTAAAGGAGCAACTAAGGGAAATACTGAACAAGACAATAAAACTGAGCCTCTATCATTCAGTGAAATTTGGAGTTCTGGATGTGGACTACAGAGTCCAAGATTTCCTTGTGGTTACCTTCAGAATCGGTGTCAAGATGCTGAAAGTAAGCACTCTGAAGTGACCTGCTGTGCTGTGCTGCTGGTGAAGATGATTTCTTAAATTTAAGCAAAGTACACTGGATAAGTAAGTTACAAGCACATACTTCCATCTTTGATTTTCGTTAGTTTTATTTTTTTATATATCTGAATCTTTATGTAGAAACTAAAGGAAGTAAAAACATTAGCAACACTCCTAAAAAGTGCTCAATTAATAATTCTTTTTATGTCTTTGAGTGATTATGGACCTTAATACTTGTTATGAAATTGAAACATTCTAGAAGGTCAAAAAGTAGCACTGCTAGTAACACTTGCACAAATTTTGTCAAAGAAACAAGCAAAAGTCAGTAACACTTAGTGTTGACGGAGCTACCCAAGTACACAAAAGGGTGAAAAATAGTGCTCAGGATTCAGAGTGTAATAAATACACAGAACTAAAGAAGAAATTAGAAAAAAAAAAAAAAAAACAAAAAAAACCCCCTATTTGTGCAGAAATCAATGTGCTTCCTTCTAATTAGTATAGTCTTCATTAGATACTTGAACAGCCACAAGAAAAAAAGTAAGGGAAGAAGGTAAGCAAAACTCTGGTTCATCAATATAATATTTTTTTACAAGTATATATCTTTTTATGCTGTCAGAACATTTATCTTTTACAAAAAGACCTTTTTAAGGATGAAAGATTTGTATTGCCCTAATAAGTTCTTGGATAATAAATTTGAATGTCTTTTCCATATTAGAATTTGAAAATCGAAGACAGTGAAAGGAACAAGAAACAATTTTTAAGCCTGTCATGTTCCTCTGGATTTGAATTTTTAGTGTCTCAGTTCTCAGTGCCTTACCTAAAGAGGAGGAGGATGGGATAGCCAGAAAATCAAAATAATAATGGGAAATTATAATCTATGGAGCTACAGTCGGACCAAATGAGCTTTAATAATGTCTATACTCTTACCATCACACATCTTTTTCCATCCTGAGTGGAAGTTTTCATTCTGTTCTGAACTGACAGCAGTAGACTTTCAGTTTTTGACATAACAGCAAAGGCAAAGAAGGATGATATTAATATGATCTTTAACATCCTCATGATTCCATCTTATCTTGTTTTTACTTAAGATAATGGCAAGGCACTTAGCATATCACTAAACTACTGATACCTAAGAATTTGCCAGAAAAGTCTGTTAAAAAAAAAAAAATCTCTAAAAATTTTTATAACTAACAGTAAAGGGTACCTCAATGTCTATTTCAAAGCTGATTTGATGAATACAGAAAAGGTCAAACTAAAAATAACCAGACTGAATCAGTTATAAGTGTAGTAACATATGCCTCATTTAATAATGAACTCTAAATTTGCTCTGCAGTTTAAGTAGTATCATGAATGCTAATTCTGACAGTAAAGGGTTATGAACTACCTGTCTGCTCAAGTCTGGCACAAGGTCAGGCAGTTACAGAACTAATGAAAACCCTGATGTACCAAAGGTGGATGATTGACAGAGGCGAGCTAGTTGAAGAAAATGATGAGGAACTCTGGTGCATTCAAAATGACAGTGTCCTGAAACACAATTTACAAAACTTCATTTGTTTAGTCCGAGTACAGTCACAAGCCCAAGTGCTTACTGCCTACAACAACAGTGCCAGAATTAAGGACACATTGTATTAAACTTCTATATGCCAATCACCAAAGATTTTTTCTGGTATGGTTTGTGATGATTGACCTAAGGCCATTATATTCTGAATATGTGATTATGCTTAGAAAGACTTTTTTGTATATAATTCAGAACATCCTGAAAGGATGAAAAGGAATTATTGTTAAATCTTTGTAAGCAAAAGAAAGCATAAAACTGTAAAACATTCAGCTAATAACTTTAAAATCAATTATTTTAAACTGTTTGAAAAATTTATGTTCTTCCTGATGCTAGGAAAATCTTTGTTCCTTTTACTTCCTCCTATGCATGTCTGTTCCAGGCCTTTTATCCATTTACTTCTTTTTTAGACCAATCTGCAATGCTATGATTATTTTCAGTTATTTCCCAGCATTTTGTAAGTAATGCAATGTTTTTAGAGCATTGAGATACTGGACAACAAAGCATGTTCATCTAATGATTTATGATCGGTATCAGAATGGATAGCATAAGAAAACAATTAAACAACAATAGATTATTCAGAAATCTTTAAAATATGCAATAGGTAAAACAAAACCTTTGCTCCCAAAGTATGGTGCTTTTCTGAGAGCATTCACCCATGAAGGAATTCAACCATTCAGAAAATAATAAAAGGATGAATCTGAGCTACAAAATTAAGACATTAATCTGATTAACAAGCTTTTGTGATTTAGAAACATTCTGATCCGAGTAACTTTCAGGTGCACGGCAGCTCAGAAAATGTCAGTTTAGTTCAGATAGGATTCTAATTTTAAGAGATGTTGTAGTGGACAGTTGAAAAGGATTTCTTTTCCTGGTTCAGTAACAAAAATATGCTGAATAGGAAAGAGATGAGATCCTTTCATACCTAGCAGTAAAAGTTTTGTTAAACAGGGAAAGGAAGAGGTTTGAGTCTCATATGATATCACTCAGTTACATAGTCTTTTAGTCTTTAGGGCCAGGGAAATGTCTGGAAACATGTGTAAGCATCACATCAATCACCTCAGCAAAAGTGTCTTCATGTAAGCTTTTTTTTTTTTTTTCATTTGGCTACAGGTTATTTATCAGATGGCATTTGAACAATTCCTTTTACAAGTCTTTGGTAACTAGACATTCAAACTACTACATGTAAGCTACGTGATTACCAGAAACCCATTCTTTGTAAAAACATTTTGGTAGTTACAGTTTACCCCAGGATGCTTTCTGTAACAGGCCAAGTTTCTGACTTTCATGCTAATGATTATTTTTCCTGTATTTCCCAAGCAGTCATTATCAAGTAGCAGGACTTCTAATCTTTTGGTTCAAAGGGGTACTTGTATCTAATATCTTTTCTGAGGTAGTTGGCTAGTAATATACACATACATAAATGTTCATACACCCACATTGTATTTATATATGCATATATGAAACACATGATTAACTCCATTTTCCAGGTATTTATCCTATCTAGAAAGAATCATTTTTATACTGAGACACCTGTCATGCTAACCATACTTTGACACTTGAACAGAGGATCACTAATCCTAAAGGATTAGTTCCTAAAGGATTAGTTCCTGATTGTTACAGCTTGACCAAAACAGAAAGAGCAAGATGATATTGCTCTTCTAGTCACGCAGTAACTAGCTCAAGACATGACAGAAATCTAAAAGAAAATCTATTACTTCCATATTTTGTCTTCCATCTCTTTTTACACCATTTTTCTTCCAGGTACCACAATTTCTACAAAACTTACTTTTTATAAACTCATACATTCTCCAAAACTATAAGGTCACTATTTGACAAAGCAGTCGTAGTTTGAGTCCCCCTCCAAATAATTCTCTGTTTTGTTCATGAGACCAATGGCAACATTTGCTCATTATTTTTCAGCTCTTTTCTTTTATAAGGACTTTTTAATTAGGATTGTTGTTCTTATATTTGTGTAATACAGTATAAGATGAAGCTGAGATTTAATACAACCAGAGAACTGAGAAACAGCAACACTACAAATTGATAGTCAATTCCCTCAGCTTTTGAAGTGCTGCATATGGAATAATGTGTCTATATCATAGAATCATAGAATGGTAGGGGTTGGAAGGGACCTTTAGAGATCATCTAGTCCAATACACTTGCAGAAGCAGGTCCATCTAGATTGAGTCACTCAGGAACATGTTCAATAGTGTAGTTTAAAATAATCTAGTTTTGAATCCTCCAGTTCAGACAGTTATCAACATCTAAGTGAGGTTAGTCATCAAAATACATGGCTGGAGCATGAGATATGCATGGACAGTCTGAGGGAATCAGGTTTTTCTAGTCTCAAAAAGAAAGGCTATGAACAGATGATTGCAGTCTTCCCCCTCTAGCTAATGGTGGTTAAAAAGATGGAGCCAGGTTATTCTCAGAGAGTCAAAGGAGAAAGAAAGAGTGCAATGGCCACCAGTCACAGAAAAGGAAATTTCAGCTAGATAATTGTATTATCTTTGTTACAAAGACTGATTACTTCTGGAACAGGTTGCTTGAGCAAAGACTGGACAAAAGCTGAAGTAACTTGATCTCATTGCAAAACTGATCCTTGAACAGGAAGTTGGACTAAATAATCTCCAGATATCCCCCATAGTCTAATTAACTCCAGGAAGTCTAATGCTAATTTGGATAGAATTATTGGTGTATAGTGCTGGATAAACCATCTACGTGAACTTTTAAATATACTATAGATATAAGTGCAGTTTAACAAATGAAAACAAAAGGAGGCAATAAAAAATAAGACAAAAAAAAGTAAAGAAGCATTCCATGTATTTGTATCATGCCTCTCTGCAGCCTGTTAGCTATAACGCAATGCATACATTCCTCTGCAATTTTCACACAAGTGTACCGTTGCTGTAAAAAATAAATCTATAATAGTGATATTTTAAAAAATGTTAAATATTTTCACTTGACGGTGAGACACAAGGCCCATGTTGGTCATATGCAGTCATAATTACTGAACTAGGAGAACAACGCTCATTAACACTTCAGCACGTGCAAGAATCAAAATTATAACAAAGCTGATGAATATAGCAGAATTTCACAGTGATTAAGGGCGAAGTCATTTAGCACAGATGTTTCTGTAATTGTGATGCACTCCAAATTCACTGTTCAGTGGTCCTTGAACTCACACTTTGTGTCTTTATGGTATATCTTGAGTAATATTTTAAAAATGAAAGGGCCCTAGTCTAGATAAAGTATACCTGTTTGAAGGCTTTGTGAGGCAGGGAAAGAAGATAATGAGATTCTTTTTGCTTTATTTTTATAATTATTTCCTTTTATTCTTGTATGATTTGTTCTACTCTAGCTTTATTCTGTGGTTTTGGAGTCTGGTTTTGCTCGTTTACTCTCTCAGGATAGTGATTATTTAGCACATGCAGCTTCACTCAGACTGAGTGAATGGAAAAAGCAGTGATCCCCCATGCTGGATTTCAGTTTCATTCTGTCATTCAGCAACATGAAGAACACCTCAAATCCCTCCCAAGAAATAGGGACTGCTTATTAATCCTGTAGATATTTTTAGTAATATATATGACAGAGTTTACTTTCCATTAAAATCTGATAATTTGGCTAATTTTCCTTTGAAAATCACGACTGGATTGTGAGAGAATGAATGGAATACTCCTAGAAGGGGAAGAAGAAAAGAGAGGTTATGGGAGTGTAGGAAGCCATATAAAACCTGAAATCCAGAAACTTTGTATGGGGATTAATTATATCGAATAGAAATACATGACACAGAGAAACTGCAATACAAGGGAAATCTGAACATCAAATGGGATTATGAGACAAAATATTCAATTTAGGGTGAATAGACTGGTACAGAAGACAGTGGTGAAACTTGTTGGAATATACTACTATTTAAAACCAAGTGAAAAAGAAAATACACATCATTGTAAGAATGAGTACTGGAAGAAGGAAGGTCGTGCACAGAATCTCTGTATTAGTTCATTCATGATACCATCTTATCAGTATGTCCTGGCTTACTTGTTCTGGCTATGTCTTCAGGTATAGTAGCAGGATCCCCTACTGATTAGAAGTAGCACTGGTCTCACTCTACAGAACTAGGAGTAGCTATGTTTCATCAAATGCAATCTCTTGACTGAAGAAATTACTTGGTCCTATTTTTTTTTCCCTTTCCTTACCTACCAAAGAGTATTTTCCTGAGGATTTGTCAGTCTTCAGTCATGTACATAGCTGATGTTGAAAAGGACCACACAAAAGAGATCTAAAGCTTCATTTTCTCTTTCTTTCCAGCTATTAACAATAACAGTGAGAACAGTGATGCTGGAGGTGGAAAACCAGAAATCATTTATCCTTTTGCCTTTCTGGATCTGAACTTTCCATGTGACTAATATGAGCAGAGTCCTCATTCATGATCCAGAGAAAGCCTATCATATATATATATATATATATATATATATATGTATATATTGATAAAAGTATATGAAAGGAGGCAATTCCTTCATCACTTCTGTGGCTTTTCATTAGGTCACAGAGTTAGGACACACACTTCTATGCCATATCAGAGACCATTTATTCTGTAATCACTACACAAGTCGTGGAAGTACCTTAACAATAGCAGCTGAGATTTACCTACCGCAGATGTCCCAGAGAATAATCTATAGAGTTCTGCTGCAGGAGATACAGACATGGGATGCTCTAGCCACCTACTACCAGATAAAAGGTACAGAATTCTCTCTTCCACAGACTGTCTATTGTGAGATGAGGCACATGTAAGTATCACAGTCTAAAACTGGGTTCAAAGTTGTGAACTCTGCTCAGGTTGTCCCGGTAGTGCAGACTGTTCCTGTGCATCTAATTAAATATGTAGCACAGTGAAACAGCTTTTAGAGGATCAGTGACGAGTATCCTCTCACTTATACTGATGTTGTTCCCAGGTAGTACTTTAAGATAGAAGCGTTTCTGCAAGATAAGCTTTGTAAGGTTTGACTCCCTGGAATCAAAAATGAAATTTACGACAATGGTATCTCACGTTCTGTGTGAATGTTCAGCATTCAGCTACAGTATAGCTAGGAACTACAGGATAAAGCAAAGTAACTTGAATAGTTACTTTAAAAGTAGTGACCACTATTCTTTTTTGACAGAGAAAGCTTAGTCAATTCTTTGACAAAAGAGTTCATGGTTGCAAACTTCTACAGAGGTAAAATACATAAATTTCTCCTGTACTATCCCTCACCTACTGCGGAGACTAAAACATCCTTTGACTAGTCTTTTCTGCAACACTTGACCTTCTCACAGCATAAAGGGTTCTTACACAGAAAACTCTGTCGAAAGACTCTACTTGCCAAGCTCAGGGCACTTTAAGGACTATACTCTTACTATGTCAGGTGCTTTACACGTAAGAGAGCATCTACTGTTATCCTGTGATCTCTTTAAATGCTACCCAAACTCCTCCTTTGATGGCTTGCAGGGTAAAATGGTTTGAGATAAAAGTTTTGCAATACACATTAATTTCACAGTAGTATATCTCATTGATTTGGATGAATTTTCACAGGTACATGGCTGCTACAGCTGAAAAGCTAGTCAGGCCAGCAGCATCAGGGGTTGAATGACTGAGCTGAACTCAGTCTGAGCTACCAGATGGGTGGAGTGACCTGATTACCTGCATATAATAGCAAGAGAGGTCGGTGAGGTCAAGCTCACCTCCAGCATGATACATGTTATGTCAGAATGGTTTGTGACAGCTCCCACTGGCTCAAGAATGACTCCTGCTGACTGAGAAATGCTTATGACAGCTCCTACTGACCCAGCCAGTGGGAAACATCTCTTTAACTCAACTGGGATAGATGGTATCGACAAAATACAAGGGGTCCAGGTCAGACCTCAAATACTTTGACAGTACATTGGACTTAAAAAATAAAGTCGCATAGTCTGGTCCTCCTCCAAGCAGTTAACCCAAACTGGAGTATCACATCTTGCCTAATAGGCTTAATAGTGTGTCTGTAAAGCTCCTAAGTGATTAATCTTCTTTCTACTTTCTATATTGCTCAGTTTTTATTGTCCATAATTCTCATTATTCATTCTGTTTATATATTTATATCTTAATATGCATTCAATATTTGATATATGTATTTACTTAAATATTACACTTGTATAAATTTATATAATATTGCCGAAAAAAGTCCAGAAAAAATATTAATGTAAGAAATTACTCTAACCATGAGTATTGAAACATATTTGTGTACAACTAAACTCAGTTTATTTGATCGAGATTGTATAGGAATATATTTGAAAATAATGTCACAGTTCTTTTCAGCCTTAAATGATGTTAGATCTCTCCCCCATCATCCTTTTCAAAAAAACTCTGTATACAGAGAAAAAGTCATAACAGACAAAAAAGTTTGAGCTGTTCAAGCTGGTTGCACTGAGACACAGAGCTAAAAATGAATGATGTGCTGAAACACAAAGCTGCCAGATGAGATAAATTTTAATCTTGTCTCCTCACCTTCTCTGCTGGCATGCTTTTAAAAGTTGCGGCTCATAGTGCTGACCAGTAATAATCACCATATTTATATTTCAATTCATCTCCTTCACATCTGTTGGCATATGGCTTTCAAGATGCTCCATCCTTTTTGTCAAGAATATATAATATCAGGGTTAATCAAGTGCAATCATTTGTGTTTTACATCAGCAGCTCATTTATATACGTGAAAACAAAGGCCCTATTGAGTTATTGTGGATCATATAATAAAGATCTCTCCTGACTTATGCAAATATCTCACATAAATTTGATCCAAATAAGACACAAATAAGATCTAAACTAGAAAATGAAATCTCAAGTTGGTGACATGTACTTGATCTTTGTGTGGGTGTATTGGTAATTCTTTATAGGGCTCTATGCTAAGAATTTGCATATACCCCTTAAGGTTTTTCCTTTGAGAAGTTTATAGTTGAAAAGACATTGATACTGAAGGATTTGAACCACTTTTCTGATAGAAAGCCTTGCAAGAGTGGTTTGTTGAAATAAAATATCATGTATTTACTCAGCCCTGGTTGTAATATAGAATTGTTTATATAAATACAAATTCATCCCACTAGGACTGCTGAACCATAAAAAAGACAACTTGGTGGCCTGACTACTGGAGAAACTGAACATTTTTCTCAGAGGAAAAAACATTTTTCTCAACTTATATTTCTGCTTTATCTTTCATGAGTAGTTATCTAAGCAGAAAAATATGGTTGGTCTCTGTCAGAACCTGGAACCAAAACCAAATCTATGAATAAGAGACCTGCTGGATCAGTCTTGTCTGTGTTGTTCTCATGAATGACATTAATTGGGCTTCTCCGTTCTCTCAATTCACTATTAAAGAAACACAAAACATCTAGCACAGAAAGAGTCATTAAAGATGACAATAGTTTTTTGCTTTGACAAATGTTTCACCAATTTTCCGATCAATTTCCAAAGGTGGTTGAATTCTGATACTCAAGGACAAGAACAATGTTCTGGATTGACCCTAACTGTCAGCTAAGCCCCAGACCAGTTATTCACTCACTCACTCCCCTCAGCAGGATAGGGGGAGACAATTAGAAGGGAAGATGTAACAAAAAACAACCTTTTTCATTAAGGCAGTTTTAAAACCAAAAAAGAAACAGCTGATGCAAAGGCAGTCACTCACTGTCTCCTACCAGCAGACTAATGAATATCAATTAACCTTGGAAAAACTTCCTCTCTGCTTTGTTGTTGAGCACAATATTGTACAGTATGGAATATCTCTTGGGTCGGTCATTATTGGCTATCCCACCTGTGCCACCTCTCAGCTGCTTGCCCATCTCCAGCCCACTCTCTGCAGTAGTAGAGAAAGTAGAAGACCTTGATGCTGCTTAAACATTGCTCAGCAGTAGATAAAACACTGGTATCTTTCAACACTGTTTTGGCCATAAATCCAAACCACAACACCGTACAATCTACTATGATGAAAATTAACTCCATCCTAGCTAGAATTAGGGGGGAAAAAAGGGATATTTGTCAATTCAACATTCCTCAGTTGTCACTTAACCCTAGGCTGCATGAATCAATTCTGTATAGAAGAGTGGAAACAGTGTGTCATTATATTTCAGCTCCAGCACTTACAGCAGTTGATAAAACTGGGATGTATCTGCCATTTGTATTTGTAACAACCTAAAACTATATTAAGTGTAAGTGCCCAGACACAGACTGGCAGGGGGTGCAGGGATGGCCTCTGTTAGAAGATGCCAAGAGTGTTCCCAGCAGATTCCAGCCTTCTTCAACAGGCACATCACAGTACACAGCTGAGTCCCTTAGTGAAGATAGTGGTACCTCTGGGAAAATAGGTATAAGAAAAGGTAAAACATTGCATGTCAGTGGGGAGTGGGTGCACAACTATGTGAAAGGGCCCTGTGGCCACTAAGATGAGTGAAGGAGGAAGGAGAGGATGTCCTCCCATAGCCAGAGCAGACATTCTCCTGCAATCTGTGGAGAGGAGCAAGGGGACGCAGGTAATTCCATGCAGCCTTTGGAGGACTCTAAATTGGAGTAGATAGATATGCTCTGAAGGAAGCTGAAGTCCATAGAATCACAGAATGGTAGGGATTGGAAGGGACTTGTCCTGGTTTAGGCCCATCAGGGAACAAAGACCACGATTAGCCTCAAGTACCGAAGAGGCTGAGAATTGCTCGAGGGCAGGGAGGGCTTAATTGCCGCTTAAGGTTCAGGACAAAACAGACCAAGCTGCTCGGTTTGGGGAATTAAAAAAAACAGAAAATAATTTAATGCAACATCAACTAAAACATACCCCCAAAAAAGAAAACCAAAACATAACCAAAACGAAACAACACAGAGTAATACATCAATGGAAAGTCCAACCAGCCTTTTTAAGAACACCTTCCCGCCACACCTCCCCTCTTCCCGGGCTCAGAGCCCTGATCCCGAGGTTTTTACCTTGCCCCCCTCTGAACGGTTCGGGGGGGCAGGCAGTGGAGGTCTCAGTCAGTCTGCTCCCAATAGCTTCTGCCGTCTGTCCCTCCTCAGGACGGGTGAACTCCACACCAGTCCTCCCTGCAAGTCCGTGGGGTAACTCACACGCATGGCAGCCCTGCACGGGCTGCTCTGACGTGCACCCATTCCAAAGGCTGCAGCTCCTCTCTGCCTCTCGTGTGGGGCTGCTCTGCGACGTGCAGGCTCTCCAACACGGCCTGGGCCATGGCCGTCTCCCCACACAGTCCCTCGCCCGTCCGGGCTCACTCACATGGAGCTGCTGGTGGCTCTCAGTCCTGCCATGGATCTCCATAGGTTTCAGGGGCCCAGCTTGCATTCTCGCCACGGCTTGCAGAAGGGTCTCCGGTCTACTGCTCCTCCTTCCTTCCTCCTCTGGCTGAAGGGTCCGCGTGGTCGCCTCCATCTTGTATCACCCATACACCTCCTGCCTCGCATTTCAAATTCCCGTCCCCTAAATAGTGATCGCAGAGGCGCCAGATTGGCCCAGCCGGGCCGGAGGTGGGTGTGAACCCAGGAGCCGGGGGAGGGTCCGCAAACTCTTTACCGGGTCTTCACTGCAACCCGCTCCCCCTGTTACTAAGCCAAAAGCTGCTCCTTGCTAAACCAGAACATGACTTCTAGAAATCCACCTGAAGAAGAGCACACCGGAACATGTGAAAAGTGTAAAGAGGAAGGTGTGGCAGTAATGAGGTGTTATAGGCTGTCTCTTTTGTCTGTGATTGTAATTGCTGAACGAATTGCCTGTCCTTATCTTAGCCTAAGGGATTTTTTATCTTTTGTTCTCCCTCTGTCCTGTAGGGCAGGAAGAGGGAGAGAGCTGTTGGGTGCACATCTAGAAGCCAGACAACATCAAGGCCAGACAACATCCACCAGAAGGCTAACCCACCAATACCTTATGTTGCTCTACAGCTAACAACTTACAACTAGGGAAAGTCCTTACTAAAGTCTGAGTATCATTCACCTGCTTTAACTGCCACTTTCATATTGACACTCTTTACATGAAACATTCTCTAAGGATGTCTAAGTCTAAGATACTTTAGCAGAAAGATAATGAAGTTGGCAGGGTATATAGTTGAGCTGTGTGAATCAAACATTCATGTTCATCCTCTGTATTCAAACTTTAGTTCATACCCCATAGGAAGGTCATCATGCTAGGGGTGAACCTATTTCCTCTTTGAAATATTCAGAATTACTTAGGACAGCAGTGTTCTATATCTCTAGCTTCTTTCTCTGTGTAATAAACTCAATAAAATGTGTGGTTTAAGCCTGAGACACTTTTTGCCCAATGAAGAAGAGATCAAGTCAATATAATGTGACTGCATCAGCATCAGTCATTTCAGTACAACAGCATATAGGAAAAAGGAAAGCTATAAGGTTTTAAACAAGTGTCTTTCTGATTAAATGAATACGAAGGAAAAGTCTGTATCACATGGAATGCCCAACCCAGTAAAGTCTACCATTTAGAAAATGAACCTGAAAAGTGTTATTTTTATGTTCAATATCTCACTTTATGTGAGAAAATGAACAGATCTTTACAAATAAAAATATGTCCAAAATCCTCTCTTCAGGATTATTCCTTTTTCTTGATATGAAACCCTGGTTTGTATAGAAGCTGTGAGTGTAGAAACCTGGGCAATCCTGCTGCATACAAGGACGTGCCCATGAATTACCATTGGTGGTTAAATTATTACAAGAAATGTTCAAACAGATGTTATTTCAGATTGTTAATGCAGTCATTGTTAATAGTATCATTAGAGCTCTCAGTGTTCTATTTGACAATTAATGCAATAATACGCACTTCATATTGTCCTGTTCAAAAAAAACTTTGGAAATTCTTATCAATCTACCAAGTAAATTACACAGAGTGTTGGTAATACAGAGCTTTATCATGGTTAAAGCCCAGCTGAGAACAAAGCATCACACAGCCACTTATTCACTCCTCCCCATGGTGGGATGAGAAGAACAGATAACCAAAGACCTTGTGGTTGGAGACAGAGACAGGGAGGGCTCACTTGCCAGTTATGTTCAAAACAGGCAAAACAGACTACTCAATCTGGGGAAGAAAACAAGATTAATTTCATCTGCATCTAACCAAAACAAGAACTGACAGAAAGAAAAAAAGAAAACCAAAGGATAATGATAAAAATACAACCAGCCCTGTAAGATACCCTTCCTACCAAAACTCACGTCTTCCTGGACTCAGCTACCTGCTACGAATATCTCTTCCTCTTTTACCCTCAAGACATGCAGAGGGTCAGGGAATGGGAGTTGCAGTCAGTTCATCATAAATTTTCTCTATCGAGACTCCTCACATTCTTCCCCTGCTCCAGCGTGAGCTCACTTCCCAAGCCTTTCCAGTGTGAGACTTTCCCACAGGCTGGAGCACCTCACAAACTGCTCCAGCATGGGTCCTTTCTGTGGGCCACATCTTTTCAGCACACTTCTCCACTGCAACTTTCCCACAGACACATGACTGCCTCTGGATGTTGCTGCCTGTGCAGTTGTCCACAAGCTGCAGGCAGATCTTGGCTCCTCTGTTGCCCTTCATGGGCTGAGAGTATCCAGACTCCTCTCTCAACAAAAGTTTTAGGGGGGGTCTCTGCTCTGACACACCTCCTTCCTTCCCCTCTTACTGACCTTGGAATCTGCATGGTCATTTCTCATTCCACTTCTTCCACCTTCTCCTGTAAGGAGAAGACTTTTCCTAAGATTTTCCCTATAGACTTTCCCTAAGATTAGCTTTGCCTTAGTCAGAGGTGGGTCTGACTTAGAAACAGGGGAATTTCATGCAACTGCTTCCAGAGGCCACCACTGCAGCCTCTCCCCTGTTACCAAAAAAAAATCTCCACACAAATCCAACATAGACCTCCATCACACCTCCCTCTACTACTCTAAGATCTTCTATGCTTAAAATTTTACAAGCCAGTAGTAGTTTAACTCTCCAGTTACTTGAGTTTGGTTTAAGTAAAATTTTTAAATGATGTAGCTAAATAGTCCTGTAATTTCTGAAAACAGTTACAGGGAAAATATTTTAGCTGATTATTCACAGTGGCCTGAATCCAGACTTTGTTCTACTCAGCCATGTTACTAAATTGGCCCCTACAAAAAACGTTCAGACACATTATCTTCCTGTAAAAGCTAAGGTATATGGAAAAATATCTGTCCATGCTGGATATGGAATGGGTATTTTTCTAAGAAGTCCAAGTTTTCTTTTTGGACATTTCCCAGAGATAAACAGAAAACAAGTCTTGAATTCAGTCTGGAATACAAAAAATGTGAACAAAAGGTAAGTTTGGACTCAACAGAAAGTTTGAGCCAATGCTTATAATAGAAATTACCATTGATTTTCCTTTTATCATTGAATTAGAATCTTTTCAAATTTGACTAGATCACATATTTTGGAAAATAAAAAAAAAAAAAAGCCAACAAACAAATTCACCTTTAAGTGAATAAATTGTAAGACACCTTGTACAAATATATTTTTGTTTATTATGTCAACACTGTCTCCCAGTACTTTATGATTACAGTTTCAAGGCAAAGGGGCAATTATAATACATTCTCTGAAGATTTTAATCCTCAAAAAGAATATATAAAGATAAATACGTCTGTAATGTTTAAGACCAAAATCTGTCTAATCCAACATCATGTCTCTGAAATGACAGTAAGGGGTGTTGAAGAAAATAGTTTAAATTTAACTAAATGAAGCAAGGCAAAACAAACAAAAACCCTCACAATGCTAAACTGGAATAAATTCTTTCTGTGTTATGTCCTTCTAGCTTCAGGCAGTATATCCTTTAAGGATTTATTGAACTAGGGAATCGCTTCATCATGTTTAATAGCTCTTGACAGACTTTTCTTTCATTAATTTGTATAATCACTTTTTTAAACCCATTTACTCACATGGCCTCTACAATATTCTGTGCCAATCAGTTCCACAATGAAATTATGTGACCTGTGAAAGAATACTTCCTTCTGTTACTTGCAGACTTGATACCTAATAATTTATTTAGCTGCATGTAGTTCTGATTGCTGGCATGAGAAATAATCCCTCTTTCCTTAATGCTCTTGATTTTATAAGTTTTTATTACAGTCTTCCATAGTCATTCTTTCATTTTTCTTCCTTCTTCTTTTCTTTTTTTCTCCCAAGACTCCTAGTGCATTTAACTTCTCCCCGGACATAAGCTATTCTCTGCTTCTGATCATTCTTGTCACTATCCTCTGTACCTTTCTTAGTTCTCATATATCCTTTTGAAATGAGGGATTAGAACTGCATACTATATTCAAGATGTAAGCACCGTCATAAAGTGGATATCTGTGGATTTCTGTGGTTATATAGTATTTCATATTTTCTTCTCAAATCCTTCCTTAATAATTGCTAACATTCTGCTTGCCTTTGTGATCACTACAGAGTATTGATCTGATGTTTTCTGAGAAACATCCAATGACTCCAAAATCCTTTCCTTAGATTGGACTCATGAATTTAGAGTCCATCACAGCATATGAGCATTTACTATTTTTTTAACCATACTCATTGCTTTATATTTGTTGACATGAAATTCCATACTACATTCAGTCAGTGAATTTCATAAGTATTTTCTGTATCTCTTCTCTGTCAGCTGTTGTTTAGTGTCTCCTGAACAATTAAACAAGTAACTAAGAACTTTTGCAAAACATATACACACAAGAGTACTGAATAAAAATAGGGTTTTATGTTATTTTAGTATTTTAAAGTTATGATTTCAAAATGTAGTTAAATTTCTTCAACTAGACATCGGTAAATATTTCTGTACTCACATACACACACAGTCATAAGCATGAATATGGTCACTAAAAAAAAAGAGGATACTAATGGCTTTCAGAGTGTTCAAATCACTATTTGGACATACAGAAATGCCCTAAAGAAAAAAACCCACAACTTATCCATAAAAATGCACATAAGGACACAGATAAGCATCCATTCAGCGTAAAGAGATTGTGTACTGCAGTGAATTCCTCCGACGCTGGAAAGTATCTGAATGGCAGTGGGCATTCTTCCATTATACATGAGTAACAGTTGTCTTTTAGTCAGCACATCTTCATTTCAAGTTACATATTCAAAACCCCTGACCTTTAAAGTGGGGGAAAAAAAAAGTAAAGAAGCAAAGAAAGGAGAAGGGAAAAGTAAGTTTGTTTTATTCATTGCTTGGAGTTTTGCAGTATTGTATGATTGACACAGAAAGAAATATTATGTTGTACAGTTCTATGGCAGACAGGCCCAGGGCTATTCAGATGAGAGAACTAATAACCATGCTGGCAAAAGAAATTTCTTATTAAAACCTTGTTAAGGAACTACAATAATTCATTAAGGGTTATATCATTATAAAAATCCATTATTGTTATAGATGGCTTCCTGGGGCTTCGGTTTAGTAAAGTCTGACATGCCCTTTATGTTCTGAAATTAGGTAAAGCTAAAAATGATTTATGCACCAAAAATGTTAAACATTTTATAAAGCACAAAAATAACTACATGCAGTTTCCTAACCTTGGCGTAGTACCTCAGGGGTTCACAGCCTAAGAAAAATTGTCTTATAAAATGGATAGTTTAAAGCCTTGTATATTCAGTGGGTCAAAACCTGGTTACATTAAAAACAGTGGGACTGCAAATGTCTTTAGTGAGCATAAGCTTATGCACATGGAAAATAATTGAATGAGTGGGAAGAACTAAGGGTAACATCAAACTGGTCTAATGAGATAAGACTAAATGAAAAAAAAAAACCCAAAACATAGACAAAAAAGAAAAAATGAAAAAAAAACCCCAACAAATATGAGCAACTAGGATTTTAAAATATAATGGGCTAAAGCCCAATAGGTATTTTGCAGGATTAATTTCTGTCATTGTTCCATGCGTATTTTTACTTCTGGCTAAAATCTCTCCAGCACAAAACCTGTTTTATTATTTAAAATGAAATGAGAAAGATTGCATCTGATGCAAAATTATTTAAGGTTCCCTCAGAGAAGTAATGGGCAAGCAACACAGAAATGTTTGCCTGTATAACAATTTGTGGATAATGCTGTTACCCACCCTGGTCACCAGTAGATCTACAATGACATTAACTACAGAGATCAAATTCCATCCCAAAGGACAAACTACTCTGAACAGAGCTGAGGAAGAAGGTCTATCAGTGGCATAGGATCACAGTGAAATGGGTTGTTTGGACCCCATCTACTAGTGGGCAGTGGTACAAATGAACTTCAGCCAGTCCCTCACCAATCATCAGCCAGACGTTTATATCCAAAGTGATACACTTTTTCATATGCATCATTAAGATTCATTTAGATTAATTCAAAGCTCAGTTTTATTCTCTGTTGAAGTCACAATACTTCCAGAATGTCCAAACTACTTATTTTTTAAGTTAATTCTAAAATTAATAGAAATATATCACATTAATTGGCACATTCATTGTCTGTCATGCTGACAGGTGAAGTGCTGAATGGGTTGTAGAAACCAAAATAATCTCTCACTTTTGACATAGTCTTTGTCAGTCAGAATGGAGAAACACCAGAAAGAGAGCATAGATAAGACTATAATATTGACGCTTTAGCTGTACTATCTTTTTGGAAGATGGTTGTTTTTTCTCTCCATATTTAAGAGATAGGACTCTCATTAGCAGGGCTGTAGGACATTTTTTCTAATTACTAAGCTCACATACAGCCATGCTCTTGATGACAATGTAAAAGCCATGCAATGCCTGTACATTGTAATGCTTGAAATCTTTCGAGCAAAGAGGAATCACACATATAAAGACAATATGTTCTTGATAGCATAACTGAAATTTTAATAATCTATTTGTTATTAATCCAAATCTAGTTTTTAAAGAAAATGAAAGTATATTAATACATTTGGAACTGCACTATGTGCTCTTTCAATTTTCTAACCCTTTCCTGGTGATGTACTCATCCTTCCCATGTTCCACAAGGCCCCCAAGTTGGTGGCTTCATTCTAATGTGTGTGGGGGTCTATAACAGTGAATCATCAGCAACCGGAGTCCTTTTCTAAAAGGAATGTGTTGCTCATGCTGATGATGTCTTTTTCCTCATTCTAGGATCCACTTGGGGTAATTTTTCCATATCTATTAAAATGTTTTTGCATCTTTTCTCTTTCATCATTGTTCTACAACTGAATTTACTAACTTTGACATCTCTAAACTCAGTTTGGCTGAGCATTTCTGTAACTGACCATGGGCAAATTGTTTACTACTGTGGGGTCTCAAGTACCAACCTGCATCTCATGCCTTATTGGTCCACTCTTGTGCTCCTTGACACTGCATCCCTGCATTCTGATCTCTCACAGACTTTGATATTGTAACAGGCCTGCATTTCTTTACACTACAGAATTGTGTTAAGAGTCTGTTACTGCTAAATCAAGTGAAAAAATGCTGCAGGCAGGTTCAGGAAGAACAGACCTGATGAGCCTCGGTCCCAAAGTTTTTCAATCTCAGTAATAAGCTTATGGTCTGTACTATCATTACAATGGTAGTAGTCTATTACAGGGTTATAGGGTAACAGCACATCTTATCTATATTCCATGCACAGCAAAGGACTTTCTTGGCACTCTTTTTTCTCCAGTGACAGGACTAGGGGTAATGGACATAACTGGAACACAAAAAGGTTCCACTTAATCTTAAGGAAAAACTTCCTTATTGTGAGGAAGCCCTGGCACAGATCCCACCCAGGGAGGGTGTGGAGTCTCCTTCTCTGGAGGCTCTCTAAATCCACCTGGATGTGTTCCTGTGTGGCCTGGTCTAGGTGGACCTGTTCTAACAGCAGAGGTGGGCTAGATGAGCTCTGGAGGTCCCTTCCAATCTCTACCATTCTATGATTCTACGAGTTGTCAGATGCTAGTGTGCATCCTCTGTAAGGACAAAATACATCTATGAATATTCCCTTAAACACAAAGATCTTAGCCTTCTATGTTATAATATATATCCTAATGATTCTTTGTAATATTTGTTCAATTGGCATACACAAAATAGAGCTTCTTTTTATTTTAACCAGAAAGAACAATGGCTGACATTTCAGTGTTGGGGAAGAATAGGCAATAAACTCTCCACATAAGAAAAATCTCCCTTTTTCCTCTGACATTTACCCTGGAAAGGATATTTGACATCAGGAGCTGGAGGTATGGAAGGATGATAGAGGGAACAAAAGAGAATAGGTTACCAGTCAGCTCTGAATGTAAATTATATATAGACACCTGAATCTTTCTGGTTTCATTGAAAGTCCAACTCCAACACCGGATGTAATATTCTTTATAACCCCTTCCTGACATCAGATAGCTATTAGATTCTTCTATTCCCTGGCAATATTTTGAAACGAAATAGGTAGTGCCACCTGCTGTGAATATTTAATATTAAATATTTCTCTCTCACAGTTCTCTGAAAATGAATAGACTCATTTATTTTAGTGTAACTCCTTTTAGTATGCACTTCAGGTGTATAATCTAAACTACATCAACAGAATGGTAAGTAAAACAACATATGGAATTATCACACAGAATTAACTCAGGAAAATGTGTCAATCCAGTTTAAAAAATACAGAATGCCTGTCTGTTCATAGTTTTGTTGGAATCATTTTGATTTCTGCTCAACTGCTATTTAACTTTCTTTGCTACTTGCCAGCTGGTGTGGACTCGGTTCAATGTATTCAGTGTTATACGTTAAAGCCCTATGTGGTTACATCTTAGCTATTTAGTTCAGTTCAGTTTTCAGATGAATAAATGCATTAAGAAGGTTGTGCCTCTTCAACCTCCACAACATGTTTTGTCTCACCCATGCAAGATGAAAAATTAGGATGCACTTCAATCTCTCTGAATTTCACTGATTCCACAGAGTGGTGCACAAACCTGAGCAACTGCACCTTTTTCTGCAGTTTTTCAAGTGTTCAGAAGATAGTGGTGAGGAAAAGTTGAATATATTTATGACTTTGGCTACTATTATTCCAAAAAAATATCCAAATGCTAATTCTGAGCAATGAATGAATTGACACAGGATATTTTCCAAAGCAGTTAACTATGGGAGGAATGAGATACTGATGTCTACTGGACTCTGCTGTGAATGAACTGAATATTATATTGTAGGCATAATACAGATATGTAGATATAGTACAGATATTGTACTATAGTAGTACTGTATAGTGTACTACTATAATATACTATAACAGTAATATAGTGTACTATTTTAGATATGGTAGATGAGGTAACAACTCAGAGTGCTATCTCATACTAATGTCTTCACTAAATTAGATTATTTTTCTGTTTGCTGAATGCATTTCACTGTAAGTTAGGTGAACCATCATTCAGGTTACTCAGCATACTCTGTATAGCTTTGTATTTTTCTCTTAACTATCCAGGGATATCTTGGGTTATACATCCTCCAAAAATACTTGCTGCTCACCTAGGCTGTGTTCCAATATCACAAGTATATTTAGACCAACATTTCTTTTAAATATATTGACCACACTGCTTTTTTGTCTCTGATATTATTGTCTCAGTCAAATATATCTACAGTCTGAACAGCATTGGCTGCACAGGCTTAAGGCTGTCACCATTTCATGTAGTCTGTATCACACATATGCCATGATTCAGAGCTAACAGGCCACAGGGCAGCAAATCTCAGATACATTAGCCATCCTAGTAAATTCATGACTCACTGAGTTGTTTTACCTTCCTGTGATATTGTTAACATCTTGAGCTCTGACTGTGTGATTTGCTGTTGTTCACGATAGAAAACTGTCAAAATGAGTATACAGTTAATCACCAAAGACTAACTTACCTGACTCACTCTCTGTCCTTATTAGCACCATTTCCTTCCATCAATGGCCAGGTCTCCCCTTGTATTAGAGACTAAGGTGCTTGCTTTCCTAAAAGCCACAAAGACTTTGTGTCACCACCTGAATGCCTAATAGGGGCTTACTATTCCTCAGTTAACAGCAAGTAGTGCTTATTCTGGCTATAAAACCCTGATGAGATTTCTGATAATTTTATTATTATCTTTACTCTTTTTCTGATTCTATCAATTCAGCATAGCTGCATTTTTATTGAAGTCAGAAGAAATCTGTATGTTCTATAAGATGATCTTTACCTATTTCAGTTTTTAAAAAATTAACAACTTTTGTCTTCCTTTCCTATTTGTGCTAATGATCTGAGCTATGACTTATGCTTGCAGAGTATCTGCAATCATAAACTGATCTAGTTCTATGATTCCCTTAATTTTCTCTTTCTTTTTATTTTTTTTCTCTTTCTTCTTGTTTCCCTTGATATTTCCACAAGGGGTGCATGAACAGGAAAGAAAAATGCAACAGGTAACTTCCTTCAGCAATAGCTCCCCGTACTTAAGTTCTTGACCATTTCAAAACTAAATGCACTAAAATATGTATAACAGGACAAAAAATGTTTTAATTGTCTCTATTAGAGCCAGAAACTATGCTTTGCTTCAAGCCAAATATATGGCTTTGTTAATGGGCCAAAAGCAAACTCAGCAGAGTAAGAGAGAGATCCAGTTTTACTAGGAGGAGTGGAACTACCCTGTAAATGTAAATTATCACAAAACTATTTAAGATGGTTTGATATACTGATCTAATAACTGATTATTAGTTATTACTGAGTCCCAGGAATGGAATATAATAGTCATAGCTGGAAAGACATTCTGGCTTCCCCTTGTTTCTTCTTTCATCCTTGTGAACAAGTAAGAAAGAATGAATTCTTTTCCATGTAACATGGCAGAGAACAATAAAGATGGAAGTAAAAAAATAAATAAAAAATTTCAGTATTTCTGCTATACCATGCTTCCACAATAGTGCCTTCTGTAAAATGAAGTTAAACCAAGGAAACTCCTTGTAAAGTTGAAGATGTACAAAAGAAAATGCTATCATGATAGGTAGCTACAGTCACACAGCAGGCATGAGGTGGTGGAGCTTACAGCTCCTTGTTTCACTGGAAAAAGACACTCTGCACTAAAACCAGCAATAAGATTTTAGCAAAGACGCCACTGATGACCCACTTTATCACAGTGACAGACTACTTGTGGAGTGTTCCCAATCCCACCACCTCATTTCAACAAAGACACATAGAAGCATCTAGTGAATATAGAGACTTTTTTCCCATAGAGCTTCTCATGACAATTGCTGCCAAAAGAATGGGGAAACTAACATCTTTAATTTATCTGCATGCTAGCATGTTGGGGTTTTTGCAAGGTTTGGGGGCTGGGGGATGTCTGTGTTTGTTGGATCTTTTTTTAGTAAAGGACCCCTTCACTTGTAGGCTTCAACTAGACAGCTGTTGAAGTAAAGACATAGATTCCTCTAAATGTCAGCTTGTGCCTGTACAGAAGTTGAATAACTGAAACTAAAATACAATTGTTTTCATTTAAATGATTTTTCCCCTGAGAAAAATACAGAAGGAGGCCAGTTAGATTTCTGAAATGTCAGTCTTTGAATATAAGTTTAGCATATATATTTTATAAACAATTGTTCTCTCCCTTTTCCCAACAAAAAATAATAGCTTTTTGACAGTACTTGACCTTTGGTGGCTTAACTCTATCTAGATGCCAGGTGCCCACCAAGTTGTTTTCCTCTCCCTCCCAAACTGGACAAGAGTGAGAGAAATATAACAAAGGGCTTGCGAGTCAAGATAAGGACAGGAAGATCACTCAGCTATTGTCACAGACAAAACACTCTTGACTTGGGGAGAATTGATTTGACTTTATTAACAAATAGTCAAACACAGTAGGGAAATTAGATATAAAACCTGAATCTTAAAACATCTCCCCCTCCTCGCTTCTTCTTGAGTTTCTACCTCCTCCCCTGCAGCAGCACAGGGTGATGGGGAATGAGAGTTAGAGTCAGTTCGTCATGGACTTTGCTGCTGCTTCCTCTCAGGTGAAGAATTCCTCATACACACATACACATTGATACAGTGTGGAAACCATCCCAAGGAAGCTAACTCTCCCCAAACTTCTCCAGTGGGGTGTAGTTCTTCACAAACTGCCCCAGTGAAGCTCTCATCCAAGGCCAACAGTCCTTCTGAAGTAAACTGCCCCAGTGTGAATCCCCCACAGGGTTGTAAGCCCTGCCAGCAAACCTGCTCTGATGTGGACTGCTCTCTCCATGGGTTCCCAGGTTCTACTAGAAACTTATTCCAACACAGCCTGCCCAAGAGGTCATAGCCTCCCTCAGGCATCCACTTGTTCTGGCTTGGGGTCCTTCATGGGCTACAGGTGAGTTTCTGCTCCACCCTGGACCTCCATGGCTGCAAGGGCAGAGACTGCCTCCCAATGGGCTGCACCACAGGCTGCAGGTGAATCTCTCTTCCAGTGCTTGGCCACATCCTTCTCTCCCTGTTTCTCCGCTGACTTTGATGTCTGCAGAGATGTTGTTCTCACATTCTAACTCCCTTCTCCTGCTGCTGCAGTTTCACACCTGAGTACCAACTTCTTCCCCTTCTCCAATATGTCACAGACGTGCTACCTCCATCACTAATTGGCCAGGCCTTGGTCAGCAGTGGGTCCATCTCAGAGCAGACTGGTACTGGCCCTGTCAGATACAGGGGAAGCTTCCACTAGCTCTTTGTTTATAGAAACCACCCCTGTAGCCCCGTGCTATGAAAACTCAGCCACACAAACCATAACATTGTCAAAATTAAAATCTACTGTTTACTAAACTTTGTAAAAAGCTAAAAGGAGGAACATCAAAGGTGTATCCTTATTCTGCCTTTGGAAAAAAACCTTTAAACTGTGTACATAATTCTTACGTAGATTGAAATACAGAATTCAACCAAATGTATTCCATGGGAACATGTGCTTTAATTTTCAGTTCTGTGTTGTACAGAAGGCTCTATTCATTTTTTGTGGTGAACAGTTCCCGTGTGCATTTACATCACCATGTAGGGCCCATGCTGATGCAGATGCTTGCTTACAAAAAAATGTGCAGCTCTCTGCCTTGAAAGTGTTACAAAGAAAAAAAATAAATAATAACAGAAAAAGAAAAAGGAAGGAGATTCCTTCTCACCTCCCTGTACTGGGAAACCAAGATCTAGAAAGAAAATATTTGCTTATACTGGAACTTTTTGGAAATACAGGCTAGATAATCAAAGTAGCAGTCTGAGGTCTGAACTGTAAAACCACATTTTCTGGGAGCTACTGGCATTTCCAACTCACAACAGAAAGTGGGTTTTATGTGTCCTAATTCTATCATACACTTTACAGAGTTTTGATGGCTTCACTTGCCAGGACAGCTGCTAGTAAACTAAAAATACATAGGCATGTCCAAGTGCAGGTGGGGTGAGGTTTCACAAAAACATCAGCATTGTATTGGTCTCTTAACCATTTGTGATTTGGTTATTCATTTTTCTCTTTAAAGAAGCGCTCAGCAAATGCCTTAGGCAAATGTGCTTAAAACCTAAAAAAATCCCATCAGTGTTTTCTGAGGACTAACCAAGCATCTGGTCTGAAAAGAAAGAGCTTTCACCCGGGATCCTGATTGCTCCCAAAGCAGCTCTTTTCTTCCTACAAAGGTGCATTTCAGCAGACCTACTGGAAGTCTTATGTGACATACAGACTCTCTGGGTAAACTAGTCTCCAAAACGTGCTTTTAGCTCCTGTGGAAACTTTACTGCTCGAGAGATTTCTGAGCTTCTGTTCTTTGCCCTGATGCAGAGATGTATTGTGGGCAGGATAAACACATGCAGTAGTGGAACAATAGCACATATGACTCTGGAAGCAAAGATGAGCAGAAAGGGAGTTAAAAGATGGATATTTTGAGGAGATAGGGGGGCTCAAGTGTCCATTTATATTAAAAAAAAAAAACAAACCACAAAAAAACTCCTTTAAAACGTGTTTTGCCTTCACTCTGCCAATCAGCCTGCATAGGAATCAAACATCTGGAGCTACATTGTGTATGAATTTTGAAGTTTATTTCAAAAGAAACTAACTTATAACATTTGTCCCCATATGTCTTATTTGAGTGCCTTCTGAAAACTAAACAAAATGACAGCTAAATAAAAGTTGGCATCTCTTTGCTAGGCAGCTAAGGGATTATCCTCGTGTTTTAAAGCTCACACAGGGATAGAAGTTATTTATGGCTTCACATTACAAAAGCCAAGTCAGCCCTAATTGTAATAGTCATTTGGCAGGAGATTTTTTTTTATCATATTATTCAATATTCGTATTGATTTATGATTAGTAAGAATAGTCTGGTGGGACAGAATTTAGATCCAGATTTAATTTGCCTGAATGCAGGTGTCTAAAACAAGAGATAGACATATATATTTCCTATGTATTTAACAGAGATTTAATCAATACAGTCAATGAAGCCTAGAGAGGAAATCAAAGGATCAGCCTTTAAAAGTCTACCTAAGAGTGAGCTGAATTGCCCTCCAGGCTTCTCAGACTGTCCTAATCTACAGCCTCCTCACAAAGTGCTGCAGGACCATAGGATGATCTCATGTTGAATTCAAGCCTCATTGATTTCAGGAGCTACATCTTTGCCCCAGTCTTCAGCAATGTACCTGAATATGGACACCAAATCTCTTTATTGGAAAGTCTTTTCTTTCTACCTTACTGTAGTAAGATGGGATCAAGGTTACTGCTAAAACACAAAGACAGCCTTGAGTCAGAGCAGCTACCTTTTAAGAGACTACTCTCAGATGGTTACCTCCCTATTTAGACCTCAAATAAAATTAGTCAAACTTTCAGAGGACCTAAGTACTGTCAGTTCCTAGTGAAGTCAGTGCTCTGACAAACTAAGGAAGCTGTTAGAATTTTTTTGGGCAGCAAGTCTAACTGAAAAATATAGTCACATTCATTTCAAAATGGAAATAATTGTATTTGGGAGTCATACTGACACCCAATGGTATGAAATCAGACACTGGCAAATGTGCAGCACTACAAAGCTGTGGTAAAACTTCTAATCAGAGCAATATGTTTAGAACAGTGAAAGGTTTCTTTAAATGAAATGGTAAGCTTTCTCAAGAATAAAAAAACAAAATGAATTTTTTATACAAATTGAAAGAGTGGTAATTAATAGAGTTTCATGAGAAACTCTTAAATTTTTAAGAAAATTTCTGCAATACCTAGTATTCAACATGTTGATGTAGATGTACCTCTGATAATCTTAGGAAATGAACTTTGGGACAACCTTGTAATTGTTTTTATGCTATGGCAAAAGAGAATTTGAGAGAAAAAATTCATATGTATCAAGGGCAAAAGAGTCAGTACTATGTATGTGCACAGAGAGGGAAGGGGTGCCTGGAACTGAAAAGGTTTATAGATTAGCAGCTTTCCACAGATATATTTCTGGGTCTACACATAGCTGAAGAATCAGATCACAAATCTCTCATTACTGTATTAAAAAATGGTCTTGACAAGGTATGTCCCTGCAGATTATGCCCCTGTACTCAGTGCTGGTGACACTCCAAATACTGTGTTCGGTTTTGGACTTCTCACTGCAAGAAAGGCACTGAGGTGCTGAAGCATGTCCAGAAATAGGCAACAAAACTGGTGAATGTTCTGGAGAACAAGTCTGATGAAGATTGGCTGAGGGAGCTGGGATTTATTAGTCTGGAGAAGGTTGAGGGCAGCCATGATAGCGTTCTACAGCTACCTGACAGGAATTTTAGCAAGGCAGGGGTTTGTCTCTTCTCTTAAGTAACAAGTGATAGGAAAAGATGAAACAACCTCAAGTTGCACCAGGGAAGGTTTAGACAGGATATTAGGAAGAACTTTTTCACTGAGAAGGTTGTAAAATACTGGAATAGGCTGCCCAAGGAGGTGCTGGAGCCCACATCTCTGGAGATATTTAAAAGACATGCAGATGAGATGTTTAGGAACTTTTTCTTTTCTTTTCTTTTCTTTTCTTTTCTTTTCTTTTCTTTTCTTTTCTTTTCTTTTCTTTTCTTTTCTTTTCTTTTCTTTTCTTTTCTTTTCTTTTCTTTTCTTTTCTTTTCTTTTCTTTTCTTTTCTTTTCTTTTCTTTTCTTTTCTTTTCTCTTCTCTTCTCTTCTCTTCTCTTCTCTTCTCTTCTCTTCTCTTCTCTTCTCTTCTCTTCTCTTTTCTTCTCTCCCAGGTCTATCTGAAATTCATCATTCAAAAAAATGAAATAAAGAAAATTCTAGCATGTAATTATTCACGTTCTTCAACTATGTAGGAAAGGTTGTCAAATGCACTGTGATCTTAATTTCAGTCTTCCCATAATGGTAGAAATTAATATTAATTTAATTCTATCAAAGCGCATAGCGTTAATCGGAGTCATTCTGGTTTAAATAAGAGGAGAAAGATAATTTCTTGATATGTGTTACAGAAGTTGTCAGAATGGATGAAAAAAGCCTGTCATCTTCATCCAGAGCATGTACCTTTAAAAGGAGTGTTGTCAGTGATTGATGGAGTTCCAATGAAATATACAACAATTATATTGTTGCTATGTATGTGAATGTCTCCCTGTACATGAAGGTCATTAAGGATAAATATTTTAAGTTGATCCAAATATATTTCTTCTGACAAAAAGAAATATTAAATTTATAATCTATTTAAATGTAAAATGTATCAGATATTCACTAGGTATTTCAGGTTGCATTCACCAAACAAGAAAAGAGGAAAAAATAGAGTTCTGTCTGAGTTTTCTGAGATTTCTAAAATCATAGAAAGAGATTTTATTGGGTAATCTTACCCAGGATGTCATAGACCCTTGTTAAATTTGCCATGTCTCTGAAGTGTTTTGAATCTATATCATTTCAGAGAAGGACTCCATGAGTAGCCCTTCCTGAATAGTTTGATGACATAAGCTGGAATAGGACATTTTCAGTACTTGTCTCTAAAGCAAGCATGTAAATATTCACTGAAGATTTAATTGGAAATTTTATGAAGCTCAGCTTGAAATCAAAGCACATAACTATAATAATAATTTTTTTTTACAATTAATTTAGTTTTAAGTTTCTTTCCATGCCATTCAATATGACAAATGAGAGATGACTGTCTTTGAATATCTTCTAAGTTGATGGTTAAGATACTGCACTACTAGAGCTCAGTGACATTTCCTCTGTCTTTTTTGACCCTCAAGGAAGTTAATAAAGCATTTTCTTAAAGTGTAGCTTGTTATCCATTTTGCACAGGGAAACAAGACTGGAGGAAAGTGAGTGTGTTAAACTGATAAGAGCACTTGAAAAAATACTGAATTTTAAAGCAATTCAAAAAAGGTGGAATAGAAACCAAACAGAATAATCAAAATTTGTACCCCATCCTTTCTTCTTGCCTGTTAACAATTCCAACCCCCATCCTCAACTGTCACAAAGAAAACACACAGCCTTTCAGACAGGTAGAGCAAAAGGCAAGGCTGACAGTTCTTCAGTCAATGCAACAACAGCAGAGTCTTTGTTGGATGCTGTCTGCAGCACAAAAACTGACTGTGTTTCCCTTTTAAGCTCTCTTATGAAAACATCGCATAACTAGTAATGATTGATGCATCTTTTATCAAACATATATAGCAAATCCAGTAACTGGATCTTTCACATTTATGTGGCATTCTCAATTGCATGAACAACAATTAAAGCTTGCCACTGGGACATTCTCTTTTTTTGACATAATTCACTAAGGGCTGGAGCTTCAGTCGTTGCATCTTCTAAAGCTCTACAATATTTTTCTATGACTATAAAGAAGCTTTCTATTCTGCAGATTTTAAGTCTGTGGTAGGAGTTTTTTGTTGCTATTGTTCACAGCTGAAGGAGAAGGTTATTTGTTTTACTAAGATAAGGTTTCTAAAACATCCTGCTTAAAAAATACAACAAAAACAGATGATGTTTTCTCTCTTTTCCCAGTTATCTATTATTTTCTAAATAAACTGAAATGTCATCTTGCCTCCTGGATAAATTATCTTTTTGTTTAAAACACAGGCAAAAAATCTCCAAGATATAAATAAAAGTCAGCTGAAGTGGTATAGAGTAGGCATTGCTAAACACAAAGTTGTTCAACTGGACTTTCAAAAACTTGGATATTTTTATTTTCTTTTGCTGAACATTCTAGTTGAATACTCTTGTGACTTTGGGGCTATACTGGTGTCCAGTAAAATCAACAGGGCCACAGCATGGGCTGAGGACCGCAATGTAGCTGCCCTTCTTGTTAGTTCTTAGTGTAGCTTTGTCTTCTGCAATCTCAAAGCATCTTATATGATGCCCAGGTACAGTCTGGGAGATAGAGCAGGTCAGAGACCACTCCCTGTAACCATTTTTTTTTGTAGTTACATTGTCTGTTAGAGCATCTAGTCATTATCTAAGATGTATACTGGGCTGACAAAAAAAATATTCTGCCCCATTTCTTAGTACAGATGTAGTCTTTTTGCGAGGCCAGAATCTCTGTCATTTCATACATCATTTGACCTTTGCAACTCCAAAATGAAGATTCAAATTTTACATTATTTCATTTGTACTTGTACCAAAGACACAATTTCAAATTACTTCAATGTCAGATAATTATGCTAAGGATATAAGCTTGAAATACTATAAAAAATTTCTCCTGGGTTCAGTGAACTCCATGAACAAAGAGAAGCATCGTCTCAGATGAAATCAATGCATATCACAAGACTGAGTCTTTGAAGAGCGTTAATTTCAAAGATCGCACAACCAAAACCTTCTATCATTATTTATATAATAATTCCAGCTTTAGCAGGACATCTTTGAATCAAAAGTATAACTAATAACTCTCAAGCATATTGATACTTCTCAGGCAACAAATCACTTCAGGACTCAGTCTTCCATCTTTTCTTTCTTACTTGTGGAGATATAGAAAGACTTATTTCTACCTAAAAAACAAACATGACTTGACATAGTATGTTAGAGAATTAAAGGTAAAATTTATACATAGAAAATAATAATTTTACTTTTCTTTTCTATTAAGCAAAACTTGGCATTCCAGCTAAAGAAACAAATACTTACAAAAGAACAATAAAAAAAAATAGGTATCACAGAATCACAGAAACATAGAGTGGTTGGAAGGGGCCTTTAGAGAACATCTAGTCCAACCCTCCTGCTAAAGCAGGTCACCTAGATCAGGTCACACAGGAGTGCATCCAGGAGGATTTTGAAGACTTCCAGAGATGGACACTCCATATCCTCCCTGGGCAGCATATGCCAGGGCTCCCTCATCCTCACAGTAAAATAGTTTTTCCTAATGTTTATATGGAACTTTTTGTGTACTGACTTCTTGCCATTATCCCTTGTCCTGTCAATACATATAACAAAAAAAGGGATGCACCAGCCTCTTGACATCCACCATTTAGATATTTGTAAATACTAATGAGACCCTTCACAGTCTCCTCTAGATCAAATAGCCCCAGTTCCTACAACATTTCCTCATAAGGAAGATGCTTCAGTCCCCTGAGCATCTTGGTGGCCCTGCGCTGGACTCTCTCCAGAAGTTCCCTGTCCCTCTTGAGCTGGGGAGCCCACAATTGGACACAGGACTTCAGATGAGGCCTCACTAGAGAGGAGTAGAGGAGGTGGAGAATCTTCCTTGACCTGCTGGACACACACACACACAGAATCACACAGAATTTCAGACTTTAATGCATCCCAGGATACATGTAGCCATTTGCCTTCTTGGTTCTGAGGATACATTACTGGTTCATGTTTAGTTTATTATCAACCAGGACTCCCAAGTCTCTCTCTGCAGAGCTGCTCTCCAGAAGGTCAATCCCCAGCCTGTGCTGGTGCACAGTGTTCTTCCACCCGTGGTGCAGGACTCTGCATTTGTCCTTGTTGAAGCTCATGAGGTTCCTCTCTGTTCAACTCTCATTAGGACATAAGTTTTAATTGTTTTAAAAGTTTTGCACAAGGACAAGGAAATTGAGCACATTCCATTGAAATAAAGCAACTACAAGACAATCTAAAATCAGGCCAGAATATTTAACATGTCTTCAGTTGGAGCTGAAAAAGTTTGTATTAACGGGTGGCATTACATTATGTAAGTAAGATTAAACATGTTGATAAACATTATGTTGTCTTTGTCTTGCACAATTGGTTATAAACAAATATCCGGATTACTTGGAAACAAATACCCAGATGAATGCTGAACTACAGTCTCTGAAATAATGATTAGTGAAACACAGTTGTAAAACTATTTATAGATAAAAATCAGTGCTTCACAGCATGCTTGAACAATTTTTCCTTCTTCACTGTGATTTGAGAATCATGATGGGTAAAGAAATTCTTTGTAGATAGATATCTGCATACTTCTAAATCTAGATTTTTAAAAAATCCCCAAATATTTCACTATTGCCTATATTTTAAAATGTTCTTTATATGCACACATTGCTGTTGCCTGTTCCTCCAAATAAGGTAAACCACATAGTCAAGGTCACACAGCTGAAAAATATAGTTTTCTTATTTGTCCAGGTGAAACTAAGACCCATCTTTTTGTTCTCTTTCCCTTTCATCCAGAAGGTAGAGGTCTCTAAGGACTATAGTGTCAGGTCAAAGTTAAGAGCAATATCTTTAGATCCTTTCTTCTGCTAAGGTATCAGAAGACTCTTTTGAGTACTCTTTTTTCCTCCTTACATAAACTCTTGGTGAAAATTTCCCCTCCTTTGGGACACTATTTGTTGTATTACTTTCTAGGCTTTGAGAATTCTTATTCACTGTCCTGACTACCTGAATCTAATCCCGAGGTTTAAACTGAGGATTTTATTTGACATAACTTGTTTGTCTCAATATTTAAATAGACTCAGAAGACAAGTATTCTCTGGTATTATATTAGATAGGTGTCTAGTGGGATACTCAAAACATTTTTATGTGCACTTATTTGGTAACAACTATCTGCCTTACACTGTGTTGAAGTTATTATTTCTTGTTGGGGATATTGAAGGAAAATAATATCCCTGACACTTTTCTAAAGCTTTTTTTAATTTGTGGTTTTGTTTATTTGTTCATCTATTTGGTGATATTTAGTCTAAAACTGATGAGAAAAAGAATGCAAAGACTTCATTATATCCTAATCATATGAAAACTGATAATTTAAAAATACGTCTTAGAACCCAGCTGTGAATAAGAACAGCTTTCTATTCTTCAAATGTACAGAATTACCTACTCTGGAGAACAATTACTGTTTTTGCAAGGCACACTCATTTTGTAGTTTTACACTCTGCTGTAGTTTGTGTGTAAATCATATAGCTTTCTGAGTATAGAATTAAATTGTTGCAGTACAAACCTAAGTCGTCTCTACCTGCTTCTCATAGATGACACAAAAAAAGCTCAAAGGCTCTCTCCTTAGCTTCAGTTTCCTTAACATCTGACTCTCAAAACGTATACAGCTCTCCTCAGCATGAATGTATTTGTCAAAGGGAAAATATCCAATGGTGATGTTTACCTATATGTCTTAGGTGCCCTGCTCTGGCAGGGGAGTTGGACTAGATGATCTTTTGAGGTCCCTTCCAACCCTTAAGATTCTGTGAATTCATGACTCACCTGTGTTCAGATACTAGCAACAAGAAGGGTTTGAGAATCAGTAGTGAATAGAATGGAAATATCAACCACAGGGATTTTTACAAGGACCTCCTGCTAGGTATGAGGCACAGGCCAGGAATTAGACTGGCAGTGATTGTCTGAAGTGGAACAAATTGTATTATGGACAGATCCAGGTAAGAGCTAGGCATACAATTCTCAGAAAGATGACTTTGTCAAATCAATGGGTTAGAAATAGTGTCTTTGCAGAATGTTTCTTAATGGCAATACTGAATTGTCAAGTACAGTGAAAAGGATGATATAAACAATGCACAAGGTTATCATCACTTGGAGAATACATAAAAACTAAAGCAAGTTTTTTATTCCAAAAAAATAGATATACTATATTTCAACATCTCAAGATCTCTAGGGGTATTAATGGGAGACAAATCTAGATAAGAACTTGGCTTTGCTCCCCTTCCTTTCTCAGAGAACACTGCTTCTAATGGCTGGGCTAAATGGAAAGTCACATTGGCCTTTGTTCTGTATATGATTCCTAATTCTAAACTCTAATTTTCATTGTTTTACTCTCATAAATGTTTCAACAAGAGGAGATAACAATTCAAGTAAGAAAAAGTGGAAAATATCTTAAACTTTTAATAGAATAAACATTCATAAAGAAGTTGTCCACAAGCCTACATAAAGATGGAGGAAGGCACTAATGATCCATTCTGCATCTTCACTTGGATACTTTCTTAAGCATAGCATATTATTTTCAGAAGATTCTGATATGTTTTGATGTAGGCTGTGATCTATGCCTTGTATGTTGAAATGAAGATAAATGTCTGAGCAAATCCATGACTCAGTTTTGATTTTCAATTTTATTGATCGCTTTTAAGCTCTGTCAATGAGCTTGGACATAGAGCTCCCCATTTTTCAGACTTAAACTGTGAATCAGAAGGAGTTCTAGGATCTTAGGACAGTGTCTTTGGGGGTTTTGTGAAGCTTCATAGATCACAAGTCTTGGTTTGTTATCACACTGTTTTATACACCTGAGCATAAGCTAAAGTGTTCAAAATTTCACTTTCTTCTTGACTCGTAATACCTTTACTTCTTGGGTCTGACAAAGTCCCATCATTCATTCCCTCTCTCTCTGACTGGATCAGTGTTTTATCTCCCAATGCAAGCATCTATTGAATTTTTTTTAAAGTTTATATTAATAAATACTATGTGATGATCTTTTGTCCTTTTAGGAGGTCTGAAAGACATTTTGTTTTTATTCTCTCTGTTTCCTAGGAAATTATAAGCATATACACAATGTTTGCCTTCAATACTATGAAAATCCAGAAAGGGCTCACAAAAATCCAAGAAAGCCTAATGGGATTTGTTGATTTCCAGGTAAATGCAAAACATCACTTGAAACTTAAGCTAATAGACAGTAAACCAGAATCAGACAAAGTGCATAACATTTCAAGGTCAGGAGACAGATGGTTCTGTGAAACAGTAGCTCTGATCTCAGAGACCAACTTTGGTTTATTTTTATTTTGGTTTTTTTTTTTAATTGCAAAACCCTTGTGTGCTATTTCGTATTCTTTACAAGTTTTAATAAAGACGGTTTGCTAGTAGGTACCCAAAGTAAATACATGTGGATATACCACTTTCTCTCTTAAGAAATGTCTACTGTATATATTGCTTAACATTTTTATGCCTCTGTGACTCTATGTACCCTTGATTTCATCACTCCCTTGGTAGTGTAGCTTATTTTCTGAGTTAAACAAAGGCATTGGTGGAGGAACTACAAAGTGTTCTAATCTTCTGACCCCCACAGTGACAGTTCAATATGTTTTAGAACAACTAAAGATATGGAAGTGAAATTATGAAACAAGCAGGCACTTTAGAAGAATGTTCTATAAATGTATTACTTTACTGTATAGTGAAACTGCTGTTGTTTTAAGAGAGCAAGGACATACATCTGAAAAATAAAACACAATGGTAGTGGCTTGCTGGAATTAAAAGATGAAAACAGCTGTCAGCTTCAACTGTATAGAAAATGTGAGATTATTGGTTTTGTTGGGATTTATTAATTCGATATATTTCAATTCTTATCTATTAAATGAGGGTGGAGGAAGCTTCCACACAGCTGATGACTTAAAATCACTTTATAAACTGTTCTAGTTTAATTTTTAATCTATATCTAAAATTCATCTATTTAACTAGGGAAAGGTTCTCTCCCCTCAGCAGGCAGTTTCTTGCAGTAGCTCAAAGAATACATAGTGAAGCATCAAATGTCACCACATTGCCATCTTACTGTGAGTGACTGGAACTTACCTCTTATTGTTAGTAGTGCTGAAAATTGCTACAAGATTCCACAGAGTTCATAATGCATTGTCTAAACTGAAAACATTTTCAGGGGACGAACTGACCTTTTAGAAAACTGCACTTTCATCCTTAAAATGCTGGACTATTGCAATATTTCATTTAAAAGGTTATTTAAACTTTTTTATTTCTGTTATTTGGAAAAGGGTAAGGATTGTAGAGCAAAAGAAGTATCTTCTTGTAACATTTCTGCATCAAAAAACAGGGAAGAGTAACATTCATTACTCTAAAGATGCTTGAAGAAAACTATGCAGAAAAGACCAGAGCTGGCATTCTCTCTGAGAAACAAGTAGATAATAATAACTAATGTTAAAAAAATGTGTTCAAGTTCTAACTGAGAGTAAGGTCTAATTTTATTAAAATAGTTAGAGAGAAAGTATTTCTCTCTGAATATCCTGAAAAAAGAAGAGAGACAGAAAATATTTTTCCTTCCATGTTACTGACTTGGAACAGAGATACAGAGAAATGAAGTGTCCAGACAGAAAAATCTGCAACAAGCCAAGCAACTTAAGCCCTTCTTATTCAGTACCAGCTAAATGCCCCAACAAGAAATATCCTTCCTCACCAATTTAGCTGAAAAGTGATTGATTACTTGTAGAGCCTAACTGTGATACAGCACCTGTGCATTTAAATGAAGGAAAAAGGGATTGAACCAGTTTGCAGTTGCCAGCCTGAGGAATGCTGACCACAAATAGCCTTTTCCTCCACATTTTATCAGAGGAAGGGAAAAGAAGTATTACAGATAGGATTAATCCTCTTTAAGGGGGAGAATGTGGGAAATGATTACTGCAAGCGCTGGTTGGCTGCAGTGCTAAGGGATCAGATTTTAGAAAAAAAATAACAGCCTGCCTCCAAATGATAAATGAATATGTGAGCTTCACTGATGGCACACATGACTGTCTTTAGACTTAGAAGAAGTGACAGAGGAAGATGAGCAGTCATGTAAGTGGCAGGGTAAGTGTATTAAAGGCATAGCATAAGAGAAAAGTGCTGACATAAAGACCAGTGACCGTAAGGAGAGGTGATAAAAAAGAGAAGGGAATATATTAAGGAAATGAGTTAACTGTTCATGTTCTGAATCTTGTATAGCTCTTAGATCAATGAAAAAAACAATGTTGTTCTAGAAAATAGCTTGAGAAATGTGAATGTAAAAGAAGAGAGAAATAAATTCAAAAGACTTAACTGTGTATTTTGTGGGTATCACCCTCTTAAAAAAGTTGACATGTATTTGATTTTTTTTTTTTATTATCATGATCATGAAATTTAGATGGGTATTTGGGATTTCCAGGGACTGAAAAAAGGCTCTAACACACATAATTGAATAAGGAAATCATAACAGGCTAAGCTACAGACCAACCATTTATTCCTGGACTACCTCAGTTTTCAAGTAATGCATATTACCAGCAACTTTTTCCTCTGAAGAGTTTACAAGAAATGGCATTGTCCTGCAGTGGGTTAAGAGTTCATATACATTAACTGAGGGTCAGACAGTAGTTGTAACTTATTAAGGTGGTATACGATATATATTTCAACCACAATTCTCAAACAAAAATGAAACTGATCTGAGAGCTGGGCAAAGAAGAACCTCATGAGGTTCAACAAGGACAAGTGCAGAGTCCTGCACCTCAGGAGAAACCCCATGCCCCAGTAAAGGCTGAGGGTTGACCTTCTGGAGAGCAGCTCTGCAGAGGGAGACTTGGGAGTCCTGATTGATAATAAACTAAACATGAGCCAGCAATGTGCCCTCGTGGACAAGAAGACCAATGGCATCCTGAAGAGTGTGGTCAGCAGGTCAAGAGAGGTTCTGCTCTCCCTCCACTCTGTCCTGGTGAGGCCTCATCTGGAGTACTGTGTCCAGCTCTGGTCTCCCCAGCTCAAGAGGGACAGGGAACTTCTGGAGAGAGTCCAGCGCAGGGCCACCAAGATGATCGGGGGATGGGAGCATCTTCCTTATGAGGAAAGGCTGTGGGAAATGGGACTTTTTAGTGTAGGGAAGAGGAGACTAAGGAGGGAATCTCATTAACATTTTCAAATATCTAAATGGTGCATGTCAGGTGGTTGGGGCATCCCTTTTTTCTATGGTATTTAGCAGCAGGACAAAGGGTAATGGGATGAAGCTGTAACATAAAAAGTTCCATTTAAACATAAGAAAAAACTATTTTACTGTGAGAGACGGAGCATTGGAACAGGCTGCCCAGGAAGGATGTGGAATCTCCTTCCTTGGAGGTCTTCAAAACCCATCTGGATACATTCCTGAATGACCTAATCTAGGTGGATCTGCTTCAGCAGCAGGTTGGACTAGATGCTCTCTAAAGGTCTCTTCCAATCCTGACCATTCTGTGATTCTATGATTGTATGAAATGAATGGAAATTAATATTTTAGGGACTACTGAAGAATTCTGAGACCAACATCAACCATTTTCTGCAAAGGAAAATATCTGTCACATTTCAGAAGAGAGTGTTAGACTGAGGACGACTTAAAAAGTGTGTCACTGTTTCTTTGGAGACAGAAAGTCAGCACACAAAGATGCTCCATTTCTATAAACTTCTTGAAGCAGTGAGTAATGTAACTGAGGTTGTACTTACAGTTTTAATCTCTGCAAAGGTTGAAACAGCTTCTAGTAGATCCTGGGGGACAAAACAGTCTACACTTAAGCCCTACCACTCACACAGACAGGAAGCTGCTTCTGAAAGATTATTTGTTCTCCTAATACTGGCCTACTGGCTAAACAACCACTTAAATCAGCTACTGGAGTTTGAGCTTTCTTACCATATAATGTGAGTTTTGTAGATACAAGGCACCGTAAGGAAGTAAATCTTTGGACTTTCTATTGCCTTGCAGTTGAAGTTGTTAACTTCTCTATCTACATGTAGAATATTCGTAGCATTATAGAATGGTTTGGATTGGAATAGATCTTTAAAGGTCATCTAATCCAACCCCTCTGTAATGAGAAAGGACATTTTCAGTGAGATTAGGTTTCTCAGAGCCCTGTCCAACCTGACCTTGACCTATTATCCTTTTACATCTTCTGAAAATCACTTTTTATAAGAGTTAATGACTGTGCAAAACAAAAACAAAGGAAATATTAAATGTAAAATGCCTTTTTTATTGATGAAACTACATAAAAAAGGTTTAGAAAATATTTTCTGCTAAGAAATTGTCTTCTATACCTCAGAATAGGGTAATATAGAGATGCTCATTTTTACATAGAATTATAAATAGCTGTGGAATATAAGATGTCATGCAGCACTAACTATGGGGATAAATGTTTACCGCTAATAGTATGTAATATATCTATGTTGCTCCATCAGGAGCATATACTTTATGGTTGCTTTAATCTCTGATGTCAAATACACTGCAGATGTTCAAGACATGGAAGTATTATATTTGACACTATATGGAATAAAACCAAATGCCACTGTAACAGATACGTAAAACTAATAATAATAATAAAAAACCCCAAACAAACAACAGACAAAACTAAAAACTACAATTGCGTCTTACCCTGAGGAAAAGAAAAAAAAAAACATTATGTCATCAATACTTAGTGAAAAATGGGGAGAGAATGCAATTCTTGCACATTAATTTAACAGATTAAAAACAGACATGCAGTTTAAGTAGGATGAGAAAATCAAAACTAGATAAGAATGCATTTTATCACTTGACATAGTAAAACATTACTCTGGTTCTATACTTCTGGTTCTATTACTCTTGTATTTGATTTTTTTTCTTTTAAAATAACTATCCAGTTGCAATTTTTATTCTTTTATTATAAGATATTGAGATTTTGAGTAGAGCAGTGTGATTTCCATAAAAATCTGCCTAATGTGGAATGTGTCTTGTCCTTGATATCAACATTTTTAATGGCTAAATGCCAGATTGCCAGTCTTTTTTTTTTTTTTCCTTTTTGCCTTTAGAGAAAGTACATAGAATATTTGTTTTCAGGTCAGTATCACATTAATTCTTGCACCCACTGAAGCTCTACATTTCATCGCAGGAGATGTAGATTGCAGGACTTCTGAGTCTTGTGATGATTGGACTTCTGGTTAATCACTATATAGCAGCCACTGGCAAAGATCTTCCTGGAAAGATATTCTTTACACAAAGGGTCCGAAATATAGTGAGAAAGAATCAGAATGTGATCAAAATCAATTAGTTTACTTAGCTCTTATGACAGATCAGAATGAGCATAGATATTTGAAAGATCAGGCTCTTAACAGTCTTTCATTTTTCATAACTCATTGTAAATTTATAAGCTGCTATGTTTTCTTCACACATATTTAAACTTCATTGTGCAAGCTATATCTGTCCTACTGGTAGTTATTACAGGCGACAGGAATACAAAGCTGTTTAGAGACCACAGTTCTAATTTCCATTGATTTCACTAGAGACTCAGGCACCAAAATCCTATTTAGTCAGGCACCTACAGACAGTTGTGAAACCAGCAATCGTTACTCTCATTGTTGAGTGCTCACCAATTAATCAGTGTAAAATCTGTGAATTGAGAATGACATATTTGTCAGTCCTCCTAACTTCCCACAAACATTTTTGTTGATTTTCACTTATATGTACAATATGAAATGAGTGAAACAGTGCACTTTACTGAATCAATACAGAGCATGATGATTTAAAGTGTCAGGATATAAGACATAGATAAGGAAAAAACAAGAGGCAAGAACAGCAATATTACTAAGAAATGAAATAGAATCTGATGAGAAAAATGGCATAAACACTGGAAATGACAGTGGAGAAAGTTTTGATAGAAATTTGGATAATAAAGACAGTCAGGTAATTCACTGATGTATCTACAGATCTCTTGGGCAGTTAAACGAGATAGGGCAGTACACAGCATGGCTTGTTAGAGTTTGGCTTTAATCTTTAACAAGGGAAAAGTAATTACCTTGATACTGATTTTGATAGAAACTAAGCAAATCCTGGGAGGATTTTTTTTTTTTTTCCCCCAAGGAACTAGAAATTGTTGAGAGGGAGATTGTTTGGGGTTTTCTTTGCTCTTTTGGTTTTCTGTTTTTTGCTAAATAGTCTGTAAGGCTAGAGGCAGTTCTGTGTATAATGCAGTGACTTGCGACAGATGTAAATAGGATTACTAATGAAACATGCAATATCTAGCAAACAAAGGGACTCATAAGTACACCAAATACTTGTAAGTATCACCAAGGATGTGGTGTATTTATGAGTTTTCTTAGTAGAGACAGAAACACACTAGATTTGATGTCAGAAAATCTGACTTTGAGGAAATGTGAAATACTCAGTAGAATTTTAAAAGATTTTATAACACTTAGGAAATGTCTTACTGAAACTGAAATAATGGAAGAAATGGAAATTGATATTCACTCTGGTATAATGCAACCAGGGAAACAGAGACCAAACTAAGCTAACAAGGAATATGAATAATCTTGATAAGTCTAAGACAAAAGAGGAAAAAATCCTTTCAAAGAAATTTGAAAATTCTAGAAAAAAAATAACAGTGAGACAGTGAGGAAAAAGGTGGAGCAGTGAAAATAAGGGTAAGACGGAAGCTAACTGATTTTATCATGGAAATCGTTTTACTTCTCAAATTCAGAAGCAGCATAAGAAATATTAGCAACATTAAGTGAATGCAGATTTGGAATGCATGTGCCACAAGTATTTGTATTGTTTTTTCTGATATAGAGTTAATTTTCTTTATAGTAGCTTATATGGGGTTATGTTTTGGATTTGTGATGAAAATTGTGTCCATAAGACACCATGTTTCAGTTACTTACACAGCATCAGGGTCTTTTCTGTTTCTCACACCCCATCAAAGTTGACTGGGGTTGCTGGGAGAGGACACAGGATATTCCATGCCAAGTGATATCATGCTCAGCAACAGAAACTGGGATATGAGGATGAAGGTTCGCAGGCCCTGCCACTGTTTTTGGGACTGTTTTTGGTGAGCAATTGTGAGTATTTTCACTTTTTTTTCTTTGCTTTGTTTTTTTTTTATTTTTTTTTTTGGAGGCATAGCAGGGCAGAGTGGAGAGTGTATGAGTTATGTGGTGCTTAACTATCTCCTATGACAGTACTCAAGGTGTTGGATGGTAACAGGAAACAATCAACTATGTAAGATACAATATAAGGAGCTTGCTTATGTGCTTTTTGGGGTTTTTTCCACAGTATTGCTCAGTTTTCTCTATTCACAAAAACATGTCAACAAGCAGTTGAAGTGGACTGAAAATACTACTGAAAAATTCTGGCCTACTTAAACCATATAAACCTGTTGAAGTTTAAGTCCCTTATGACCTAAATCTTCACAGATACAAGCTTTATCATTTCAAAAGCAACACTGCAGGTAAATTTCAGGCACCAGAAAAAATTCTAACCCCAGAATCTTTGTAATGACAGTAAACCAGAGCTGACATAGGAATCAGTTGCCTAAAATTACCTGTTTAAAGATAGACTAGGCACCTTTAGTCATCCTTCCAGGTTTCCAGCTGCATTTCAGAATGGTTTTCCTGCAGTTCCTGTGTTGCATCTGCCAAGATCATGCATGTCTCAAATATCCTAGGGTATCTCATACTATATTTGGACACTCATATGGGGCAGTCTTTGGTGAAACAGATTAATTGAACACTTTTGTCGAAAACTGAAAGATATAACAGGATAAAGAAAGAAAAGAAATCATGAGATATGCAATTAATCTGAGTTTTTTGATCTGTGAATTCTAAAACCTAAATACACATTTGTTAACACTTGCAAGCTGTCCTGTTTCCAATGTTCAGCTCATTTAATCAGATGTAGCTTAACTGTATCTAATACCAAGTGTTATACAGTGATTTTTAAAATAAAAGCATCTTGAATTATGTTCTTAAGGTCTGTCTGTAAAACTAAATCAAGTTCCTTGCAATCTGTTTACAGTTCAGGGAAATGTGGCTCATTTATTTTTCAGTTGTGTGTGTTTATTTTTTTATCGACATCAAAATTATCAGGACTTGATTGCCATTACTTCCTTCAGTAGTTCATAGAAGCATATGGATGAAGGATAGAAAAGTTGTGTAAAACCTTATTTGTTATATTTCTCTAAGCTTTCTGACTCAGAGCTGTAAAAATCCAGGAATAAACTAGTAAACAGACAGTGACTCAGCCATGACCACTTGCTCTTCTTTTTGATCTGTTTTATTTCCTATCACGAACGGTTTATTCTTTTTTGTTCCTGGTCAAAGATTTGATCATTCCCTGCACTTCTCTAGACACTTTTCTACCCTTTTGCTTGCAAGATGGATTAGCATGCCAGACTCCCTTGCTCTCTTTTTCATACCCAATGTCATAGGCTTCTCTCCCCTGCATGGTAGAAAAAGGCAATGGAAATATAGCCTTAAATCAACTTGTAGAAGTCTGCTAACTTTCTTTTCTTTTCCATATTTTAAATTATGTCTTGTTCCTATACTGAGTAGTCCCTTAATCTTCTAAAATAATGATTAATATCATGAGAATGAGCCTTTTGCAATGTATACTTACCAGAAATAACTGCTGTTTCACGACAGCCACAATCCCCTTCCACCCAAAAGGCAAAAGCCACCCAGAAACGGGCACCAGCAAAGAGATAGATGAGATTTTTGAAGCCTGAAGAGGCATGTATATTCAGAGCATTGCCTTAGCAACCCCAGCCTGTGGCTGCTGGCTGTTTCTGAAGTTTGAGTTTAACTCTGTCTCCAAATCACAGGATGGATACACTGTAATAGAAATAGCAGGTGCAACTGGACACCCATTTGCCAATATGTTCTAGTGTTGAAGTAGTCCAAGGCATTTCACAATGAAATATATAAAAACAGATGTTGCTTAAAAAACTATAAGGAATTATGCTTTAGACTGTTAGATGGAAAAAATATAGAGAAAACTAGAAGGAAATCTAGTTGTTGTAGTGTTAAAACTAAAACGTTGTAAAAATACCTCCTGTGCCATAAATATATTACAATTTAACATTGAATCTTTGCAGATCTTTTTAAAAAAATCCCACCACTTCAAAAATGGCATATTTTATCTTCCTGACAAAATCCATTTGCATATTTCAATTTACCATTTCACCCTGCAGGAATAATACCTGCAATAATAGGGAATATTTCTTTCATATTTTTTAAATACTATAAAGCTTTCAGCTAATGAAAAGTGAGCAACAGTTTATGTCAAGCTAATACTGTATTGGTCACATGAGTCCTGATATTTAAAGCAATTTAATCAATGTGAAAGAATAACAGATACTGAGCTCTCCAAATACAGTGATATTTACAATGTAAAGCTTCTTCAACAGCAAGTTGAAAAAGAAATACTTACAGGGCAATTCTTTGCAAAATAAGATTTTACCCTCAAGTTCTGTGTTAATTTTCTAATCTCTCTTCTACAAAGCCTACATAAACATCAAGTTTCTCCTTGTCCTGTTTTAACACAATTGGTCAGTTGCTCATTTGACTTTATACAAACTCCACATCAGCTGCAAACATACAAAAAAAAATAGGAAGGTGTTCCAGTTGTCAGCTCCTTTTCTCCACCACCACAAGGCTGTTCCTTACTGTGTTGTGCATAGGGTGCTGGCCAGTCTAGTTTAAGTGACCTAAATAATGGAATCTCCTGTGCTTTTTGGGCCTCAGCTTCTCAAACTACTATATGTTGCTGTTAAGAAACATTACATTGAGTTATATCTTCCAATAACTCATTCATTATTATCAACAAAATATTATTTGTCATAGCAATTTGAATTGGATAAAACTCTTTATGTTTTACTGCAGCTAAGTGGCCATAAATGCCACAATAAAGCCCTATTTCCTCATTCAAAGCACTGACTTCTGGCTTTACCACAGAAAGGTGGGCAAAAAGGATAGTGGAAAAGGAAAACTTTGGGAGCTAGAGAAAAAGGAAAAAGAAATAGGATCAGAAGAAGAGAGAAAAGAGTAGAAGCAACCGGTACTGCTGGATTGGTGAAAAAGCTGGATAGCTGTTAGTTTAAAATCAATAGCATGTTCAGTCATGTGGCAAGTAGAATTCCATGTGGCTGAATGAGTTATTGATGTGGGAGTTTATTTATTTTGCTCTATGCAAGGTATCACAAGCCAAACTTCAGCGGAGTGATTAATGTGGCTGGAAAAAAATCTTGTAGCATCAGCTGGGAGTTCTGTTTCAGGATGTCGTCTCTTCTCACCTATGATGGCAATGAAACAGTGTTAGCAAGAAGCATATTTAAATACCTTGGCTTTTGCAGGCTAACGACCAACAATTAGGATGAAAGTTCTGTAAAGGCAACTTCTACAGTGGAGACTTTGACTCAATCTTTTGATGTTGTTTGGTTTGGGTTTGTTTGGTTTTTTGGGTTTTTTTTAAATCCTTTATATCTTTTCTAATTCTCAGTGGTCTTTAGGTTTTATAGTAATATAACACAAGGAAAGAGACAGATACTTAAGAGTTGTGCTGGAGAATGATTTCTGAGGCAATCAGCAGCCACTATGAAATAGTGAAGAGAGGTTTCACTCTGAGAAATCATGCATAGCAGCCAAAGCCATAAGCCTTCTTTCCCGAGAATCTGATGGTACTCCTTTGGTAGTACAAAGGTTAGTGCATTCAAGTGAGATGAAAGAAAACTAATTTGAAAGATAACTTGTTCTTTTTCAGGCAAAGCAAAGGCTATACTCAATCTCTGCTGAGCAGTGATTATTGTCTTCCTATTCAATTAACATAGAAGCATGATTTCAAAAGTATGTTTACAGCATGCTTCCAAATGCATGTTGTATATCTTTGGGCATTGTGCTCAGTGATAGCTGGTGGGTATCTGAAAAGCTGCAGTAATAGGAAGAGCCAATGGTGTAATTGTCAAGAGGAACCAAAGAGTTGGTTTAGCCTCATCCACACTGCCTGTAGAGGACAAATTTAAAGAGTTGCACTCTGATTTACTTGGAAGACATTGTTTAGTTTTCTCTAAAAGAGATCATAAGAATGAACTAAGACGTGTTGTGAGGCAGCTCAGAGGATAAGAAACCGAGTATGAAACAGAGACCAAAGTTATTTCACAGTGTTGTGATTTTGCCTGGGCCAGGTTTTGGTATCTGTTAGGGGTGGTGGGGGAGAGCTACGGGGATGACTTCTTTAAATGAAGAGCTGCCAGAATCTTCCACTGTAGCTTGACAGGGCTATTGCCAGTCAATTCTAAGATGGACCCACAGCTGATCAAGGTCTGGCTAATTAGTGACTGAGGTAATGTCTCTGTGAATAAAGTATTTGAGAAGAAGAAGTTGCTACACAGTTGCTAAACTGCACCAGTAACAGGGAGTGAGAATGTGAAAACATCTTGGTGGGCATCTGGCATCCGGTCAGTGCTAAAACCACCACACAGAGTAATATATATCCAAACAACATTCTGCACCTTCACTGGTGTGCCTCAGTGAAGAATTATCCACCGTTTTTTAGGGGGGGGGGGGTTTCCCTCTTTTTTTCAATATGAGTCAGAGACAAAACTCCAAAACTTTTGAAATCATAGCTATAGCACTTGCAACACAGAAGAAATATTCAAGGCCAGAGTGGAAATTTGATTTAAAATGTTTTATTTCCTATTAAGTTTTAATTGCCCTATTCACTAACTTTTCTAAAGTTGATTAGTATTTCCTCTATTTTGACCAGAATTTTTTTTTTTCTCGTAAGACAAAGTTCTTAAAATATTTTTCAATAAAATAATATGTTTCTTTGGAAGAAAAATTTGCTTTGGAAAAAACAGCATTTTTCAGAAAAGAACTTTCTCATCTCACTTTGAGACATGTTCATGGGTTAATCCTGCAAAACAGAAATAAAATAAAATGCGTTATAGTTAACCTGATTTAGATTCCAACTGTCATGAAGTAATTGTCTTGGTCTTCTCCTTTACTGACTGTATGAGAAGCTAGGTCCTCAAAAGCAGAAGGTTAAAGGGACAAATTTGACTTCTGTGCCAGCTTTACACTTTATGGCCCATAAATAATTCTTTTTCTGTCTAGTGAACCACTATACACAGACCCACTTGAAAAAAAATAGTATAAATTAATGTCATCCAGGAACTCAGAAGTACATGAGATCTTATCAACCTCTCTTCTATTATCAGAAAAGCATAACATATAACAGGTGAATGTGACATCAGTTTCAGAACTTCATGGTTGTTATTTACAGCATATTCTATTTTTTTCTGACAATTTGAGGATAGTACCTAAAAGGAAGCTGGAAAGAAATGTCATGGAAAGAGGTATTCTGAGTTAGATTGACCCAATTTAAATTTAATAATATTTCCTATGTGTGCTAGTGAGAACAAAATTTGTTATTCCTATTCAAACCCACAGGTTTCAGCCCTCCCATTTCTAGCATACTTAGTTAATCAATGGATTATTAGTTCATTGAAGAGTCATAATTCCTAGAGAACTATAAACATTTTTGTCTAATTCCTTGTTATTTACACCACTAAGTGCAGATCTTTAAGGAGAATGCAGTTACAACCTGCAGAAACTCGAATACATTTGATGAGAAATGATAAGGCAATTTTTGGCAGTTACTCCAAAAAGTTTCAGATTTCTGTCTGTCATTTTCAAATGTTGAGATCTTTTGTATCTTACTCTTTCACAGCTTGTGATAAAATTTGCTATGTAAATATTTATGATGGAAAAACAATTCCTTTATTGTTGTTTTACATTATAACGAAATAATTACTATAGTGATTTGTAACCTCTGTCTGACCACAATTTAACAAATATTTTTGTTTAGAATATACTATATGCCACAATATAAGCCTCTTCTTTTTGTTAAATTTGACATTAGCAGGAAAAAATTAGTCTGTATATGGGATAAAGAAAAAAAATAGTATAGTAGTATCACTTCAAAGTATTCAAATGTTTGGAATCATATTTTCAGACTTTTCTGTCCCCTGTTGTTGTCTTTGACTAGCATGGGCAAAACATCAAGATGATCTGGGAATTGTTACAGTCACCATGTCAGGTGACTATAAATACAATGTAAGGCTTGGAGATCAGAGAAAAACAGAGACCTCAATTGCAGAAAAGCAGAGCAGACTTTGTAAACTGGAGGTTATATGACAGTAAGTACTTTAAATGATTTTTCCAAGGAATACATAATCCTAAAATTATTTTGTTGCCAATGATTACTAAAATTTGATAGACATGGCATGTCATTAATCTTAATAGATCAGCTTAGTTTATGCACAACTGGGATGCCAAGGGATGGATCTAGACATAGAAGTTGATCACTGTGGGGCCTTTTGTAGTTTGTGTATGTGATCTGACATTTCTTTCATGTAGCTCATTTTGTCTTTGGAATTATTTCCAAATAAGATATCCATGTTCAATAACTTCTGAGGTAGACTCTGTGTTGGTGAAGATATGTATTATTGTGAATTATCTGGCAAATTCTATCATGTAGGATATCTCCTCAAGAAAACAAAATGAAACAAAACCTGAAATTGATGGAACTTGTTGTGTAATAGGAATATTTCATCTTGCAGGTGCACAGTTTTGCTGAGATTTCAAGTCTCATACTTCCTTATCATTACTAAGGAAAATTTTAGAACATTAAAGTTTGATTTTCCACAGATTATGAAATATTTTCTCCTGAGTGCTAAGAAGCATTCATAGCACATCATATAAACAGTTTTGAACAACTTTGAGTTATTCACATGCACACATACAAATATTGTTTACCTGTGTTCATATACATATGTATGTGTGTGTCTGTGTATGTACATATATACTCAAAGCATAAACCTATACCCATCTAAAATATGTATAATGATACACAAAGCATAATATCTTAATTTTAAGCAACTGAAGTGAGCAAATAAATAAAAAGATCAATGTCATAAAACCATTTAATTTTTAATTGAATGATATTATCCCATAGCTATCATTCATGTTTACAGCAGAACTCTTTTTTTAACGTGTCTTAACTGATTGCTTATGTTTGCTTTTATTGCACATACCACTTTGATCTCTAACCAGCTATAATTATGATGTTTTCAACATGTTTTATGTTTCTATAACTACTGTGCTCTATCAGATTTGGTACTTATTCTGTCAACTTCAAGCCTTTTATGTTCCTTCATCTTTGCTATGGATGCCCTTTTTGTTATACTTGTTTATGGAATCTAATATTAACATTTAAGTGCAGATTTCAAAGCAAATGGACTAAAAGATGTCAAACATACATTTATTTTATAATTTATCTATATTAAGCATTTCTTGCTACAGAAGTGCACAGTAAGCATGTAATTGATATGGTCTTTTTTTTTTTTTTTTGACTAATGGCTGTTATTTATTGCTGTAGGTAGATGGATGTGCAGTAATCATCCAGAGGAAGCTTTACACTTACAGACATTTTCACAAAATTCACTTTTTCTTTTGATGTTTTTGTTTTGTTTTCTTTTTATCCTATTATGTTGGTTTTTGGTTATCTTTACAGCGCTCAAGTAGTAGTCATCCTTATAATTCAGAGCCTGAGATGCTGGATTTCCTCTGAAAGGATGAATGCCTTTTTCTATCTGTTTGTCCATATGTCTTTTCCTTTCCATATGTCTCAACACTGAAAATCTCAATAGTACAAGAGATCACTGAATGAAATGTTGTTAATGAGGTTTTAATAAAACATGCATAAATTCTGTTACACCTCTAAAATAATATACAGTAGCCTAGATACTTAGGTGTGGAGAGACTAATCAATTCTTGAAAGATCATTTGTCAACATAAAAAAATGTGTACTATTTAGTATGCAAATTCAACTTGTTCCCTTCTAGTAAAAGAAAGCTATTATTACAAATGAGTAAGTTTGATTTCAGACTAGCTATGAGAAAGAAATACATTTCCCTCCCAAATATTAAGGTCACAGAGTCATTCATGTCAAATTTAATATACGAGGTCAATGACTGCCATAATGACATCTGAACCTTTTGAGGTATTCCATTGCATTTAAAGTAAAAGTAGAGGTGTTACAAGAGGAAGAATTTGACAACTGATATAGAAAGAAGTAACTGTAATTATATACAGATATTCCATATGATTGCAAGTAGTGTTGAATGAACAGTATCTCACTATCTGAACAAATCTCAGAGGAAGAGAGAAGAGTGTAAATATAAGGTTGATTCAACAGACCCTCCTGCAATCCTTTACTCAATCCCAGATGAACAAGTTTCATTTTTCCTGGTAATTAAGAAATAAATCCATGCAGAATTCTTTTTGTAGTACTTTGGTCTCATAGGACCCTGTAGTATTGGAGGTAAAGTGCAGAGGTAACAAAGAATGCCCTGGATTCTTTATATATAAATTCACTAGTTTGTGCAAACATATATGCTAATTTGAGCATTCTCTTCTACACAGGAAGGAAAATGAAGAAAAAACAATACTATACTCTATTTTCGAAACAAAACTTAGGGAACCCCTTCCTTCACTCAAGAGATAATACATTGGAAATGATAACAGATAATGAAAGGTAGAAAAGAGACAGAGATGTCAGGGTGGAGTTGGTTTAGTTGTCGCATCTCTAATTTGCACTTCTGTACATTTTTGGAACTTAGTAGAATCTTGATGTTCTTTTATTCTAGTTCTTTAAATTTCTACACAAAACTGGAAGATCCATCTCAGCATTCCTTAGCTATTTTCTGCCCATATTTAATTTTAATAGTTTAGGCCTAGTCAGCAAAAAAGCACCACAACAGTCTCTTGCTCACTGTCCCCCATCTACCCCTGCTCTCCTTAGGATGATGGGTGCCCCAGCAAGATGGGAGGAAAAAAAATGGTAACCAAGGTCCTTGTGGATTGAGATAAGGGCAGGGAGGGCTCACTGCCAATTATAGCTCTGGGTAAAACAGAATCCTTTACTCAACTTAGAGAGGAAAGTAAGGAAAGTTTATTCTACTGACAGCATCTTCTTACAGGAGCCCTCTTTACAACCCCTTCTGCATTATGAGATACAGCTCTACACAAATACATGACACTAATAAAAATATTTTTTTTTTAATATTCTTCCATTTTGTATTCTTTGGGTAACCTTCCAAATGTCTCCTCTCCCTCCCTCCTTTCCTTCCTCCCTTCCTTCCTTGGAAGTCTTCCCCTTACAAGATCCAGTATTTTTTTTAACATTCTGGCCTTTTCTACACTTTTCCTTAAGAGTTTGTTCTACCTTTCATTACTTCCTTATTGCAATATTAGATTCAGTGTTTGCTATGAAGGCACTATCATGAATGTCCACAAACACTACATCAGTTCTCTCTCTGGGGTACAAAGCTGTTATATTCAGCATCTAAACCTTTTCTTCAATATTTGAATGGCATTTTAGGATCCTCACACGACAATCACTAAAGAAATTTAATGTTTCAAACTTGGAACATGCCATGCAAGCAGAGAAATTACTATTTTGCAAATATGGAAACTGAGACATAGAGACCTGTTTAGTAATAAAGTCATACCATGAGTTATTCAAATGCTTGATTGTCATGGTTTAGCAAGGAGCAGCTTTTGCTTGGTAACAGGGGGAGCGGGTTGCAGTGAAGATCCGGTAAAGAGTTTTTGGACTCTCCCCCAGCTCTTAGGTTCAGACCCACCTCCAGCCCAGCTGGACCAATGTGGTGCCTCTGCGATCACTATTTAGGGATGGGAATTTGAAGTGCTTGAAAGACAGTGTAAGAGTGGTACAAGGTGGAGGTGACCACGTGGACCACACAGTCATAGAAGGAGAAAGCAAGGAGGAGCACCAGGTCAGAGACGCCTCTGCAACCTGTGGTGAGAATACAGCTGTGCCTCTGCAACCCATGGAGGGCAACGGCAGGACTGAGAGCCACCAGCAGCTCCATGTGAGTGCACCCAGACGGGCAAGGGACTGGGTGGGCAGGCAGCCATGTTGCAGGCCTTGCTAGAGAGCTTGAGGGCCGCAGAGCAGACCCACACGAGAGGTGGAGAAGAGCTGCAGCCTTTGGGATGAATCCATGTCAGAGCAGCCCATGCAGGGCTGCCATGTGTGTGAGGTACCCCACAGACTTGTAGGGAGGACTGGTGTGGAGACTACCTGCCCTGAGGAGAGACAAACTGCAGAAGCCATCAGGAACAGACTGACTGAAACCCCCACTCCCTGCTCCACTGAGATGCTCAAGGGGAGGAGGAGATAAAGACACCGGGATCGGGGCTCTGAGCTCGGGAAGAGGGGAGGAGTGGGGAAAAGGTGGTCTTAAAGGGCTGGTTGTGCTCTTCATTGTTGTACATTCTGTGTTGTTTTGTGTTTGTTATATTTTGGGGTTTTATGTTTATGTTTTAGTTGATGTTGCATTAAATTATTTTCTGTTTTCTTCCCCAAGCCAAGTAGCCTGGTCTGTTTAGTCCTGGACCTTAAGCGGTAATTAAGCTCTCCCTGCTCTTTGACTATTCTCAGGTCCTTGGTACTTGACGCTAATCCTGGTCTTCTGTTCCCTGATGGGCCTAAACCATGACATTGATAAAATTTGTGTATTTCTTCTCCCCACTGCTTTTCTGTGAGCATCAGGCTTTTTCTTACAAGCTGTTCAATTCTGAAATGGCCTATAAAGAGACAAAATTATGAACAGAGAAATCAGAAAATGGTAAAGAGGGGATGCATTGGGGTAATCTGACTTCAAACAACTCTAGTCAGTTTTGGCATCATTCTATCTGTGTTGTCTCTTACATGATGTAAAACATGTTTTATTATGCAGAATTAACATCGGAAAATGTCTTAATAGCCAATCAGATTGAATTCAGTGATCATCGCTTTAATTTAATGAGGATATAATTTTATAGCTCTGAAAATCTAGTTTAGTCCATTTTACTACTTTTATCATAGCAATTACATCAATATAAACAACAATTAGGTGACTCAACAAGCAGTAGGCAAATTACTAACTTCCGTTTAAGTAGGTTTATGGTCCTCTTGAGCAAGAGTTTCAAGTGGCAAACGACACAGAGACCAGATTCTGAGGATTTGTTCGGAAAAATTTCATTGTATACTATCTTAAAGTAAACTGACAATTTACCCTGGGTATTTTCTTTCTTTCTTTCTTTCTTTCCAGGAATTGTTGCTACAGACTATGTTTTTGGGTTTGTTTTGTTTTGCTTTCCAGTCTACAGACAGTAAACAGACTAGATTTGAGTTTGTACACGTAGTAGTGCAAAATGTAAAGCAATCCCTCATGTACCAAATCAAAGCATTTATATATGTTGTCTCAGAACCATTAATTCAGCACCAATGTGTTATCTAATTCTAGAGTGTTAATGCAGTAAGGATAGATTTCAGTGACATATTTCCTCTAGCAAAGTTGCTCAGGGTCCCAATTCTGTGTCCTCCTGGCTAGTCACTTCCACCCTGAATATCAGAATTTGCTGCTGCCTTACCTACATTGTCACGACTGTTAGAGGACTTGTACTGTAAATCACTTCGTTGAAATTATTTTAGGTAACAAAAAAAAAAAAAAAAAGGAGAAAAACAAAAAAGAAATAATAAACCCCTCAGATTTTATTTTAAAACTCTGATAATTTGAGTATATTCTAACAAAGATCTACTAGGAATTTCAGCATAATAAGGGATATTGAGCTACTCTGAGGAGGAGGGAAGAAGACTCAGAGGTGGATAGGTGAGTAGAAGCTTATTAAACATTTTTCAGCTAAGAAACAACCAGGTATCTGCTTGTGACAAGGCAGGAGGAAGGCTGTAGGACCTTGAAAAAGTACATCCTTTTTCATACATATTTTTAGTGAAATAGATAGTGCAAGTTCCATTTGTTATGCTTAGAAACACAACTTGAGGAAAAAAGCAGTGCAAGACTTCACAAGACAGTCACAACACATTCATAGAAAGATCATTTATTTGTTTAAGAATTAGTTTAGGTTTTCATTCTAATTCAATTAAGAGTAAATTTTGATAGAAAACAGGCATTTTAGTACTTCTATTACTTTTCAAAGAAATCATCAGCGGAATCAAGAACAGGAATCACTTATCAGTAAGGCACTATTTGTCTCTCTGTGGTCAATCCACATGAAACAGGAGGTCTGGAGCCTTAAAAACACTCCAGCATCTCCCTACCTATTGCAGGCATTTTAATTCATAGCTGACATTTTTTAAAATTTATGAGGGTATCCCAACACTGAAGTTTCTTTGCTATGGATCAATTTCAGAACTTCTGTGTACTACATCTATTACACAGAGAGCAAGCATTTCAAGAATCCTAACTGAATTATAGTGTATAACAGATTCTCAAATGAGATGAAGGGTGGCTTTCACAGTCAAGACTAGGTCCTTGCAGTCATTTTTATTATGCTTCTCTACTAAAAGAAGACCATGAGTTAAGATGGAGCTGGAACACTGAATCCTTGATCATCTACCCTAATCTAATGTTCACTGTGTTCTTTTGGAATACTACATTTAGCTCTCTGCAAGACAAATGTCCTATAGAGGAAGCTAGCACATAGTGTAAAGCTATACAATCCAAGCTATACTGCTCATTTTTTGTTATCATTGGTTTGGCTTGGTTGTTTTTATTTTGTTAACTAAATCAGCATAAGCCAAATCTGGCAGATTTCTGTTTTCTGCCAATCCTTGCGTCAGGTAAAGAAGACTGTATGACACAACTTGTTATAATAAACAATTTAGTTTATTTGCTTAACTACAGGAAAGGATTCCCTGCTGAAACTTGTATGTAAGAATGATATATAAGCTCGGGTCTAAATAAGCAACATTAGCTTAAATCTCTGCAGTCTCCATGACTTTTGATGTCCTTCTCTGGTCCTCACTAGCGCAGCTGGTTTCCTGATCAGCTTGCCATCTTCAGAAAATATCTTTCTGAGCACTGTATGAAGATCCTGTGTGGTTAAGTTAGAAAAGAAGATCTTAGACTACTGAAGGAAAGTTTAGCAAAACACTAAGCAAAAAAAAACCCCAAAAATTCTTTTAAAACAAGTCCAAATAAACTGTAGCTTCTGTCCTGCAGATAGGAGAAGTAGTTATCTTCTTTGCATGACATCAAGCTTCCAGGGATCTTTAACACATTCTCTTATCATAGAATCATAGAATGGTTTCTGTTGGAAGGGACTTTAAAGGTTACTTAGTTTCAGTGCCCCTGCCATGGGCAGGCATGCCTTTGACCATACCAGATTGCTTAAAGCTCTATGCCTTGAACACTTCCAGATGGAGCTTCCACAGCCTCTCCACCCAACCTATTCTAGTGCCTCAAAATCCTCACTTGATAATATTTAAATCTAACCTCAGATCCTCATTTGATACTATCTAAACCTAACCTCTTTCAGTTTGAAGCCATTACTCTTTGTCCTGTCACTATATGCCCATGTAAAAAGTCCTTCTCCAGCTTTCTTGTAGGTCCACTTTAGGTACTGGAAGGTTGCTCTTAGGTTGTCCTGGAGTCATATTTTCTTCAGACTGAACAACTTCAATTCTTTCAGCCCGTCTTGATAGAAGGGATGCTCTATCTGTCTATCTCTCTAACTATCTTCTTGGCCCTTTTTCTGGACTGCAAGCACATATTGTTCGCTCATGTGAAGCTTCTCATTAACCAGCAATCTCAAGTCCTTCTCTGAAGGGCTGCTCTCATTCCACTCGTCACTGAGTCTGTATTTATGCTTGGGATTTCCCAACCAATGTGCAGGACCTTCATCATGATATTGACCCAGCTGGGGACAAAGTACGATGCAGCCTCTTACTCTATGTCCCCTCCTACTCATCTGTGGCAGGGCGGGGAAATGAAAACTAACCCAGGGCCTCATGGACATCCCCAAGGACAGGGAGGGCTTATTCAACAATTACAGTCTTAGGAAAACCAGACAAGACTATCTGACCTGGGGAAGAAAACAAACTCAATTTAATCCACCACCAATGAAAAAGCATAAAAAACAGAAAACAACACATTGATGAAAAGTATGACCAGCCCTTTAAAACCACCTTCCTCCACTCCTCCTCTCTTCCTGGGCTCAGGCACCTAGTCACAGCATATTTACCTCCTCCTCCCAGTGTTGCAGTGAGGGAAGGAATAGAAAGTGCAGTCAGTCCTTTACAGGTAGTTCTTGCCACTTGTTTCTCCTCAGAGGAGGAGGACTTGCCACAACTCCCTGCTCCAGTGCAATGTGCCTCACATGCTGAGCAGTCTTCATCATGCCATGGCTGCCTTCTCACAGTCTTTGGGCCCTCCAGGTACAATCTCTTCACTTGACACTGAATCCTCCCAGAGCTGCTGGCAGGTCTTAGTTTTGCCATTGCCCTCTGTGAGTCACAGCCTGCTTTCTTGCCACAAGCTGCAGGGGATTCTCTGGTCTGAAACAGCTCCTCGTTTCCTCCTTTCTTGACTTCAGGATCTACATGGTTATCTCCCACTCCTTCCACCTCCTCCTCATGCTGCAAATTTCGCTACTTAAACAGTGATCACAGAGGCATCAGATTGGCCCATCCAGGCCAGATATGGGTCTGACTCAGAGCCAGAGGAAGTTTTGAGAACTGCTCCTGGGGCATAACTGCAGCTCCTTCCCCCTGCTACCAATTGAAAAAAACAGCTCCACATAAACGCAACAAAATCTTTCACTTGGCCCTGTTGAACTTCATGAGGTTTGCCCAGGCCCACTCCTCAATCATGTCCAGGTCTCTCTCATGGTACACCTTCCCTCCAGCATGTTGATCACAACACAGAGGTTGATGTGGTCAGCAAACTTGCAGAAGGTACACTCAATCCCTCCATCCATTTTTCCAACAAAGATGTTAAATGGCACCAGTCCCGAAAGCAACCCCCAAGGAATGTCATCATCACTGGTCTTACTTGGACATCAAGCCACTGACCACAAGTTTTTGAGTGCAATCATTCAGATAATTCCATATCCAACAAGTGATCCATCTGTTAAATCCTTCTGCATTTTTTTAAGCTTCCATCACTGCAACTAATGAGCCAGTAATAAACTGATCCTTTCACACTGTCTTAACCAAAAACCTCATTTCTCAAATGCACAAAAAAATGTTAATCTCCTTCAATTTAAGGACCAAATAAAAATCTGCATATTAGAAGAGCAGATTCTTAAGGTCCCTCTGTAGTCCACAGAGAAAGAAAAAAGATTCTCTGATAACAATTTGTGAGTTAGGCTTCTGTTCCGAAGATCCTTCTATCTATCTTCTCTAGGGATCATGTAAGAAATATCACGATACACTTAGGCATGAAGACAGTCAACATTAGCTCCCTCCTATTTCCACAATTACAGTTCCAGATCTTTAAAAAAACACAACAAGATTTAAAATATGAAGATTTTTTTCCATATTAATACTTTTAATTTAATAATAGCTTACCTGGCCTTGGAACTAATGAATAAGGAAAAGAAAAAATAAAAACAACAGTTGAAACCACTTGGATTTATTTCAAAGGAGTAGAGAATTACAAATATATGAAGAAATATGTGAAAAAATGTACAAACATGTGGACATGGTCCTGAAAAATGACTCTAGGTAACCCTGTTCAAGCAGTTATTTGACCAGATGATCTCCAGAGACCCCTTTCAACCTCAATATTCTATGATTCTGAGACAGCAATTAAAAAAAGAAATTAATTTCAGAGACAAACAGCACATTCCAAGGACATGGAGTGAAATGAACTTTCATATTCAGTAAAAATGAGAGGAAATACAAATTAATCAGTATAATGTTTTCTACTGATTTAGAGGTCTCCTCACTTCATCCAAAGAGGGACCTCACGAGGTTCAACAAGGACAAGTGCAGAGTCCTGCACCTGGGAAGGACCAACCCCATGTACCAGCACAGGCTGGGGGCTGACCTGCTGGAAAGCAGCTCTGCAGAGAGAAATCTGGGAGTCCTGGTTGATAATAAACTGAACATGAGCCAGCAATGTGCCTCGTGGACAAGAAGGCCAATGGCATCCTGGGATGTATCAAGAACAGTGTGTCCAGAGGTTCTGCTCCCCCTTTACTCTGCCCTGGTGAGGCCTCATCTGGAGTCCTGTGTCCAGTTCTGGGCTCCTCAGCTCGAGAGGGACAGAGAACTTCTGGAGAGGGTCCAGTGCAGGGCCACCAAGATGATCAGGGGACAGGAGCATTTTCCTTATGAGGAAAGGCTTCAGGAACCAGGGCTCTTTAGTGTAGAGAAGAGGAGACTGAGGGGGGGGTCTTAATTAACATTTGTAAGTATGAAAAAGGTGGATGTCAGGTGGTTGGGGCATCCCTTTTTTCTATGGTATTTAGCAGCAGGACAAAGGGTAATGGGATGAAGCTGTAACATAAAAAGTTCCATTTAAACATAAGAAAAAACTATTTTACTGTGAGAGTGGCACAGGCTACACAGGGAGGGTGTGGAGTCTGCTTCTCTGGAGGTTTTCAAGACCCACCTGGACGTGTTCCTATGTGACCTGATCTAGGTGAACCTGCTTCTGCAGGGGGATTGGACTAGATGATCTCTGAAGGCCTCTTCCAACCCCTACCATTCTATGGTTCTATGATTGTTACCTACAAAATCTGTAGAAAATTATCTATTTAGAGACGTTTGTCACTTCTGGAAGTTAAAGCAATGCTATCTATTTGGTTTAAATTTATATTCTGAAAAATCTCTTAGCTCCACGATTAAATTTCTATTCAAAACCAAAGTGAAATATATCCCTCACTACTTTGCCAGTTCAGAATAACTGTTAATCTGGTGGTTACTTACATACACCTGAAATATGTCACATTCAACTCCCAGCTCTAATTAATGATTTATTTGATCAAATGGAACACTTGCAAAAGACAAAATTAAGAGAGAGCAATACAAATAGTTTTACTATTTCACTGACTCCAAGAAAAGTACTTTTTCATTTTACGACTACATGATGAAAAGTAGCTTTGTTCTTATTACTCTGGATATTATCTTTCATCTTCTTAAAAAGTTTCCTATCATGCACTAAGTGCATAACACAGAGAACACTGTTACCACAGACTGTATAAATAAATAAATAAATACATCATTTTAGGTGAGAACAGTTTTTAAACAACATGTTTAAATATTGCATTTCTAAAAATAAGGGGCAATGTACTTGTAATCTCACAACTGGTGTTTACATTTCTATCTCTGATAGTGAATATGAGTATTTAACTGTTTAGGCCATGTGCCTGTGGCTCACTATAGATGTAATTTTGTACATCATTGACAAGTTCAACACATGAATTTTTCAGAAAACATTTTTTCATTTTAGCACAGAAAAAGAAAGTCTTAAAAATATTCCTAAGGTTGGAAAACTTTCTTGCCCTTTTCTGACTACCCAACAACAGTCTCTTTTACAAGTTACCTGTAATAATTAATACTTCATTTATTGAAATGTACTTTAAAAGCAATTTTCCATTCAACACCTTGGGTAATTACAGTGGGAAATGATTGATAACATCAGTTGATATTAAATATTGTACTGCTAATCACCATGCAATCTTGCATACAGTTATTCATTAGTTACTTCTTTAATTTGAATAGCTGACAATTTACATGGAATGCTTCAGTTATATGAATTATCATATTTTTATTCTCTGGAGAAGCCCTGCACTTCATTAGAACAGAGTCATTCAGATTGCTTTTATTTTTCAAGAGTGAAGTACTTTGATTTGAAAGTTCTGTAACTGTAGTCAGGCAAAATATTAGGTTCTTCCATATCAAATAACACTATGCAGTACTTATACAGTACAAAGGCACTTCTGCAATAAACAAAGTCACATTGTTATACACAGTATAACACTAATAAAGAGCTGGTTGTGGTCTCCAAGAGAACTCTGTGCTTGTGTGTCATATTCTCAGAAATCATGCCAAGCCCCCAAATAAGTTCAAAGTATGAGCTGATTGCTAGAGTGGCTGTAGATGTCACTAACTTTGTAAACTGCTTCACTCTATCATGCAGGGCAGATCACAATATTTTAACAGTTAGACTTATATATGACTCAGATATTTAAATCTCTTGAGTCTTCCAAAAAGAGCATAAATACAAAATATACTAAATCAGTTTCATTATTGAGAGTTAAACTTCTTTTGAAAGTAACTTCTGGTAATTTGGTGGAGGAAATATATTCCCTGTGAAATATAGAACCATCTGTTGTATAGAACTTCATTATGTGGTAATGCAGTGACACACTCACTGTACAAAAACTGCTTAAAAATCTTATTCCTATTCCATGGTCAATATAAAGGTATTTCCTCATGACCAATCAGACAATACTTACAGGCTTGTGTTATACACCTCTCTACATGAAAATTATACTCTCAGAACATTAATTTTATGGCCCCCTGAAATATACCCCACATCTCAGCTACTGCTAATGCATTGCTGTTTCACAGGCAATAAGAACTTGGCTTGTCTCTTCTCCCTATTGTACAAAAGCTAATGACCTTACCATTGCCCCCCTTGTTAACTTCTCCCCCTTGTACCACAGTGCTATCTGCTCTTTTCTCTATATACTCTCTCTCATTAACATAATGAACTTATTTGTTCCTAATCTGGATTTAGCTAAAGTTTTATCCTGTTTTCTACTGTCTTTGTTTGACTCCTGTGTCTGAAAGATTGCCTGTTTTTTTTCTGTTACCCATCCCTACAAACTTTACCTCTCTTGGAAAGAGAAGCTCACTGAGAGTTTCTGAGAGCTGTAACAATGATAACACATAAAAGGATACTTTGGAGAAATATGCTTTGATCAACTATGACAATAGTAGTTCATCTTCTCACATTCAACTCAGAATCCGTTCAGAACCCATTTATTAGCATTTGCTTGGCATATGTTTTGTATATGTGTATAAGGCAAGTATTTCAAAGTGGATATGAGCTATGATTCAACTCCTTAAAACTTTAAAGATTAAAAACTTATTTATATAAGAATATCTAGATCTCAGTTTTACAGGTGATATGAGCATGATAAGTTTCATTTATTTTATTTTTCTGACCTGCATTCTACCCATATACCACGACATTATTATTAATATTAAACCCTTAAGGTAGTAGAAGTATATCCCACATTAAAAATACTTTATTTTCTTTGTTCTCTTCATTCAAATGTGGAAACTGAAAACCACTATGTTGTACAACATAGCAGAAAACACCTTACTATTGATGAGTTTGGTTCTGGATTATCACATGATCCATCAGAAACAGAAATGGAAATTTTTTTTTAGTGAAAGGATGAGATTTCTGTTTTTATGGTAAAACATAAAACTTATAACTAGTTTGATTACTTCCTGAGTACTTCATAAAGAAGTCAATATTCTTATGTGCATAAATAGAACTTTATGGACTTTTTAATTAATTTTTACAGTTTCCTATTAGTGTCTTCTCATCCTGTACGTTTACAGTCACTAGAATTGAGACTGTAGAGACACTACTATAATAGTAGAAGGAGGATCTGGTAAGATATCTGCTTCTCCTCGTATATTAGCCTAAAGTAGTAGTCCCTCAAGGTTATCAGCAGTCTCAATAGTATGTCCAGAGGAAAAAAAAAAAAAAAAAAGGGAAACAAAGTTTATAGCTCAGGATGTAAAATTCTAGCAAAAGTAATTATTGTCCTCTTTTTTTTTTTCCCTAGAAAAATAAAAAATCACACCTGCAACACTACCAATTTTCTCTTGTTTTCAATCACTAATAAAGGACACAGTTAGTTTCTTGAATTCTGATATCATGACTCCATTCTATATCCTTTGTCTATCAATCTCTTAATAACTCTTACAAGAAAACTTTAGTGCAGTTATAAGAACTCTCATTCAACATGTTGGGGATATTTTATTCTTTGATTCACATATTTCTCAATGTAATCTTCGGATTCTGTATGCCTGCATTCTGTTAGTTCTCACTTTCTTCTGTTATCTCCTCCAACCTCTCTCTGAAAAGGTTCTTTTCTTAGTCTACATTTACCATGTAGTTTTGCATAGGACATCTTTTTTTAGTCTTAAAGTCACTTTGGGACTGTTGATCTTGATGCTGCTTTGGCTATACTTCAATTTTGTGTTTGCTTAGCACTTAAGCAGATCCCAGATTAATAAACGCTGCTATGAAACATGGTCATACAAATAAATAAATAAGAAAGAGGATGGCTTTTATCTACAGGTAACATTATTTGTTCATCCTGAACAAAAAATACAAAGGATTATCACGATAAGTCTTTTTTCATCTTCTTTTTTTAAGAAAGAAATACATTCTCTTTTATGTGATATGGGGTGCTATCAGTAAATGGCAGCATTATCCAATACATGGAGAATTGTTAGTTCTTCTTTCCTGTTTTACACAATCAAATGAAAAGTTCACTGTTCCTGATATGTTTAAACTTTTAGATTACAGTCTTTGAGATAAAGTACTTCCTTTCTTTCAAGACACACATTTCAAATAGGTTCACTGAATTTACATTTCCTTTCTAAACTACCTTTTCATTAAATTCCACATATTTCCAGAATTAAGTTCAGCCTCTGGAAGGAAAGAACAAAAAGAAAGGAGAAAAAAAGAATGCAAATAAAACTCATCAGAAATCAACATCAAATTCTTATTCCAAATTGTATTACTTCAGATGCATTTTAGCAAGTCTTAGACTTGACCATATAGATCTATTTTGCAGCTCCAAGCTTGGTGCATGCTCTAGTTCTCTACTCCTGCATCTTATAAAACCTATTTTCTCTTCTCTATCCTGATAGATTTTTGAAACTTTAGATGTCTTTATTTTTTCTTTTAAAATTGTTCTGTATCATTCCAGGCAGCGCTTCAGAATTGCTAAGACATGTGGAAGAGATTCAAACTCCTCTACCTATATGCATATTTTCTTCTTTTCTCAATACTATATGATTGAATATACTGCTCAGGAAGTTGAGATGCTGATGAACTTGCCTTCAACTGGAGGTAACAGGTGTGCACATATCTGAAGAAAACTAATGGCGGTTCATACCTAGTTTGGTATGAGACAGACTGCTAATCCTTTCACATTGACTGGTGTCAAAAAACATAGAAAAAAACTGGAATCGGTTAGCCTAAAATTAGGAGTTTTATTTTCAGTTGTGATCCAATCATGATCCAAGTTGAGATTCTAAGGACTTAAATGGTGATATATTAACCTACAGAACCAGCAGTCTCCTGGTGCTTGCTGTTCAAAAATTTTACACGTAAATATTAAACTAGTTATTTGAATCCAGTCTTATAGCTCTAAAGCTTTCATTACTTGAGCTCCAAACTTAAGGTTGTTTGACTCCAAGAAATTCTAACTGCTGAATAATTGATATCCATTGGCATACGATTAAAAGCATATTCTTGGTTTCATCCCAAGACAATTTTCCTTCTGGGTTAAACACAGCCTTAACTAGACAAGCAATCCTGTATAAAATAAATAAATAAATGAAAATCTCTGCTCTTCTTATCTTATCTGTCCTATCTTACTTTAGTAAGCAGCAATACTCTCTCCTCTGAAAAGCTCATAACACGCACAAGCATAAACTGTAAAAGCCAGATTCTAATCTTGCTATTATATCTCTGTATACTCTGCTTTTCTTCTTTCTCTTTTATTTATTTTCAGTACAAAATAAATTCACTAAATGTATTCAAAATGATCTCCAGTGATGTATTTTCTTTTTTCCATGCAAAAACTTTTCCTCTAGAAAAAGAGTCTGACTCCCCATTGCCAGTGCCCTTCATATCACAGCTTTAAAATGGGGAAAAAAAAAAAAAAAAGAGGAAGAATGTTACAAAAATATTATTTTAAACCAGTTGTATCCAAGTGTGACTTACTTTGCTGCTAAGGACTAAAGATAGCCAAAATAAATGTTTTCAGTGAAGAATAGGATAATATCAACTGATTTTCACTGGTAAAAAATATACTTTTAACAGCAGAAATGATTTCAAAGTAACATCCATGGTCGTATCCTTCTCAGATGTTGTAAATTAATAAATGGAAAAACAGATTTCTTTTTATCTTTTTTTTTGAGCTCCACTGAATACCACATAGATTTCAAAATCACAGACTTATTTTAAAAAAACTCTGCAATTAGTACTAAGATATTTAGTCCAAACTTGTTCTATGTTTGGTAAGAAACAACTGTGGTATAAAACTATTCAGAGGGAATCCAACTTCTATGAATTATCACTAAATCAGTCAACTTGCACTCCTATTCATTTTTGATAGGATGCCAATTTTGAACTTTGGAATATTACTTTATGTCACAGATAACTGGAAAGTTTTGAAAAGGGAACAATGCACAAATAAGTAGCAGAGAATCTACAGCATTCAGAAATGCAAAAATCATGAGGTATTTAGATTGAGAATGTATTAGTAAGGTATTAATAATGTAGACTCATGTAATATAACTGGTTTCAACACCCATTCTTACATTCAACGGCTTGATGTCCCAGTGGAGACCAGTAATGATGACATTCCTTGGGGATTGATTTGGGACTGGCACTGTTTAACACTTTTGTTGGCAACATAGACAATGAGACTGAGTGCACTTTCAGCAAATTTTCTGACCACATCAAGCTGGGTGGTGTGCTTGACATACTAAAGAGAAGGGATGGCATCCGGAGACACCTGATCGGGCTTGAGAAATGGGACTGTGTAAGCCTTATAAAGTTCAACAAGGTCAAATGCAAGGTCTGCATGTGGGTCAAGGCAATCCCAAGCACAAATGCAGACTGAGTGATGAGTGGAATAAGAGCAGCCCTGCAGAGCAATTGAGACTGTTGGTTGATGAGAAGCTTAACATGAACCAGCAATGTGTTCTTGCAGTCCAGAAAGTAAACTGTATTCTGGGCTATGTCTCAAGAAGAGTGACCAACAGGTTGAAGGAGGTACTTCTGCCTCTCTACTCTGCTCTGGTCAAATCCCACTTGCAGTACTATTTCCAGCTCAGGAAAGATATGCTCCTGTTGGAATTAATCCAGTGGAGACCCAAAAAGGTGATCAGAGGACTGAAGTACTTCTCCTATGTAGAAAGACTGAAAGAGAAGAGAAAGCTCCAGGAAGACCTCAGAGCAACCTTCCAGTACCTAAAGGGGACATACAAGAAAGCTGGAGAGGGATTTTTACAAGGACATGTAGTGACAGGACAAGAAGTAATAGCTCCAAATTCAAAGAGAATAGATTTAGATTGGATGTAAGGAAGAAGTTATTTACTGTGAGGATGTCAAGGTGCTGGAATAGGTTGTCTGGAAGAATTGTTGATGGCTCATTCCTGGAAGTGTTCAAGGACAGGTTGGCTGGGGCTTTGAACAACCAGGTCTGATGGAAGGTGTCTCTGCTCATGGCAGGGCATTTGGAACTAGAAAATCTGTAAGATCCCTTTCAATAGAAACCATTCTACGATTCTATGATTTAACTATTATTATTTCATATCCACTACTAATTTTTAAACTAAACATTGTGACAATTGTAGTTCAAATGAACTCTTAGTATGGACTTGTAACTGACATTTTAGCATTTTTTCACAGTCTCTAAAAAAGAAAACATAATAGGAAACTAAGGAAAGAAATTCCAGATTAGTTGAAATAACTATCTCTAAGAATTTTGAAATGGCTAACCCCTAAAACACAAGTATGTTTGAAATAGGCAAGTTACTAGTTAAAATCTGAAATGTCTTGTTAAAATGGCAATTGTCTTTGAAGAAAGATACAAAAATACAGTCAAATATGGACTGAATATATGGTTAAACAACGCAGAATACAAGCAATTGCAGCCAAACATTCATGTGCATTTCTCAGGATGCATCTCAGGAAGGAATTATGTTTTGTAGAGAAATCTGTGTAAATCAATGACATCACATTTGATGACTTCTCTCTACAGCTAGAAGAAGGAAACAGCTTTTTAACTGAATTCTTCTCTCAGACAAATCTGTGATTGAATCCTGTTGGCATCTTGAAGAAATCCTTTCGACATTTTAATTTTCACTATAAGGTATCAATCCCACTTTTTAGATGATAAAGATTTCCGAAAGGTACCATACCATGGTACATCTTCTCTCATCTTTAACAACCTTTGGAGTGGCTTGCTGTCCCCTATACTAAAACTGTTCCACTTGTATGATGAGCTTCACAGGGAATTTTACACTGCACCTCCCATGCACATGCAGTGAACCCACAACAAGGTCTCCACATTGCTGAAAAAAATTATATAAACATACTGCAAAAAGTAAATCTCCATAAAAAGTCAGTATATAGCCAGGTACTATATTTCCTTTCATTGTTTGTGTTCCCTCAAAATTTGCAGAGAGAGTGGCAGGTGTCACCAAGGAAGAGGGCCTGTAGAGAGATCTGCTTAGTGTCTTCAAAGCATGAATGAAGTGAAGGTTGTTTGGCTCTGGGCTGCAAAAGGGAAATATAGCACATACTAGCCAAAGGAATTTCTCTGAACAACATAAGATTAGCCATTGAAACCACAATTATATTTGGGTTTTTGTGCCCGTATTACAAGCTATCTGTCTGGACTCTGCAAACTGAAGGGCACGGCTTTTTGAGGGTCACTCTACTCGGTCAGATTTCAAAGATGAACTCAGATGTGGCTTCAAAGAACCGAGGACTAACTAATTTCTCTTGTCTTTCAAAGTAATGTAATATCAGCTTCCACAGGCTAGCAGAGGGCAGGAATGTGGAGACAGAGGTGATAATTTTGTAATATTTTCTTCACTGTGCATAAGGGGAGAATCTAAGGCAAACAATTTGAGGAGGAAAACAAAGAAAAACTTAATTAAAAGTAATAGTACAGGCAAGCAGAAAAAAAATATAATTACTTGACAGAGCATTGCACTCTAAAGAAAGTATCTATAAAATTCAAACATTACTTTCCAGTTATCTTGTAAAAGAAAAACTGAAATAGTTGTAACAGGCTAACAAATTTAACATAGAAAAATTATAGGGTACTGTAGTTTTAGGAATTCACTACTGTCTTCAATCTACTATCTTGTATTCATCAATGAGGAGAGAGAAAATCATCACCCAGAACAGTCTTGCTCTTCTAGATAGAACAAGAACAATGTGTTTCCTGTTCCTGGGACCAGGTGACCAAAACTGCCTCATTTTACACTTCTCTCATAATTAGTCTCTGTAGAAAAAACAGAGAATAAAAAAACAGTGTAGTCTCCCCACTAGCCAATAACCGAGTCTGTTCTGAGTCAAGCCATGTTGCTGAAGAGCTAAAGCACAATTTTTGGTGTCTTTTTTCCAGTTCAGATTGTCAAAAATATTACAAGTCGTGTTGCATCACTAGTGTATTTATTGCACGAAGAAGAAAGTATATTTTAAATATATTTGGATATAAGGTTGTTCAAAGCCTAGTGGGGTATCACTGAAGAACTGTATAGAGAAACAGGGACTAAATCCAGTGCAGGATCACTCATATCACTTTCAGGAGCAGTCACTGAAGTGAACCAGTCCTGGAAGCATGCTGTCTTTGAGAGAGTTCGTTGAAGTTATCTAAAGGAGTAAACTGACAGCAGGGGATGACTGGGGATTAAGTGCTTACATTTACTCCCTGGCTCTGATTTTTCAGCAGCCTAAATGTGTCCTAACATTTTTAGGACCCTGAAAGACATTATTTATCTTCCATTACTTCTGGCTTCTTTGAATTGGTTAGTTCCACAAAATACATAGAAAAACAGTTTACCTGAAGAAATTAATTGCTCAGCCTATTTATATTTATTTTTGTATATATAGATATACACAGAAAGAGCTTGAAGATAACTTCACATACCTCAATGGTTACCAAGGAACAGTATTTTCCCCTTGGACACATATCAGGTTAGAGCCGCTTTTTCTTACAGCCTTTCCTGTTTGTTTTTATAAGGTAGAGGGATCAGACGCTTCTGGAGTTCTGCTTTGGACTGGAGAAAAAGGAAGCTGTTTTTCTGTTGTTTTCTCTGCTCTTCTGCTTCCTTTTATCTAATGTGCCCCACCCTTCATCTGCTATGGAATAAGAGAAACCCCATGATCAGAACTTTATGATTTCCACTCATTCTGTGACCATTTTGCATGACTTTCTATATCAGTTCCACCCTGGCTAATCTTCCATCCTTCATTGCAAACAAAGCGGAGGGGAACTAGAGGAGGAGAAAGGAGAGAAGCACAGGAATTACACTACAGATATTAAAAAAATATCTTTACTATAAATTGCTCTCACCACTACCAGAATGTGTTACCTATGCTATTGAGTATTTGAAAACAATGGATCTCCCTGTGCCACAAATGAGACCAGATTTTTGCAGATAATATGCAGATGCTGAATAAATAATTATGAGTGAAGGTCATAATTCTAACGGGATTGAATTTCATCAATTTTAAAAGGTTCCATAAATAAAACTTCACTAAGAAAATATCATCCTGATCAAATGATTTTAATTTAATTTAAATGATCATTAAAACTGGAAAAAAGTAGTCATAGTCTAACTGAAGGAAGAATAAAAGTTACTTCTGAAATCTTCATCAGAAGAATGAATTTTTTTATTAGATTATGAATTTTTGTATGCTGGTTAGGCACAGATATGTTTCACTTGTTTTGTTTCTTGGTGATTTTTTAAAATAACTAAATACTTGAAAAGCAAGTACTATTTTTGTCCTAATCCAGTATAGAAGTACAGGGATAATTGTTTTAAAGCTCATATTAATTTAACAAAATATGTAACCTACCCATGTTGCATAGGCTCATAAGTTCCCAGAGTGGTTAGTGTGATGTGGGGTTTTTGTTCCCTTGGATTAGTACCATGTGATAAAATTAAACTTCAAAATAACACAGATCTTAAACTTCTTCATAATTCCAGACATCTCTTGGATGATCTTCCCTTCTATTCCCTATTTCTTACAACATAACACAAATACTAAAGTATGCAGATTAGAAAACAGCTTGGGGAGGGTATAAAGCAAAAAATGGGTTAAAGATGACTGAGAAGGTGTACTAACACAGTCAAATCATAAGCTAGAAAGTAAATGGCATTCCATCTATATTGATTGCTAAATAAAACTGCATCTCTTAATATGATTCTTTATACCTATGCTGCTCTACAGACAACTAAACAAAAGTGCGTTTGAGCAGATTTAGAGCTAAGGATATCGTAAATCATGCCAGCTATTGTTTATGCATATCTGTGCTCTTTTGTGACTAGCCCACAGTTTTTCTGAGGACAAATTGCCAAGATCTGTTGAGAACTAAATTACCTTGTGAAAATTAACTTTTTTTTCCTGGATCAGAGCACTTTTTTGTCAGTGTACAAACAAATACTTAATATATAAAAGGGAGATTGAAATTCTCATTTTATCAGCAATCTTTTGACAAGCAAAACTAATCTGAATGATCAGAAATAAGATAATTTTGAAATTAAAATTGTAGTTTATTTGTAAATCTAGTGATGTTAAAATAGAAATTTGTGAGGATTAATATTTACCATGAGTTTTTAAGTAATTTCTTCTTTAGGCTTACGATACCATGTGCACGTATTTCATATAAGAATGGATCAAAATAACAAGGAGAAAAGTTTTGAGACCTTACACAGTTACAAAAACAGAACTTCAGTTTCTTAACCTCATTGTGCAAGACTTGTGCTCTGTTTGGTTACTAACGTCTTTCAATATAGTGAGGTACTGGAAATTAAATGACTATGCAGCTATGCTACATCTCTTCTCTGACTACCTGAGTTAAAAATGTGTTTTTATGAACATGTGTACACAGATGGGTGAAGACATATTCAAATTCTTCTGACTTCTCTCAGCTAACTAGAACCATGCCAGCCCTAGTCCAAGGAACTATTTCTCTAATTTAGTGATGTGCTCAATGTAACACTCTGCATCTTAGTAACCCATGATATTTTCAGCACAGAGCCATCCAGCTTCTCCATTTATGACTGAACTAATTAACACAACTATTTTATTGCCTTTTCCAATCCTTTGGAGGAGGTGAGGTTTTCTTGGGCTGTTTTTTTTTTTTTTTTTCTTTAATGTCTATGCATAAACAACGTCAAAGATAAGTAGTTTAAATATAGGAAAAGACAGATTGTAAAATCTATTCTTCCAGTGGATTATATTTGTTTAATTACACTAAAATAGTTCATCTTCCATCATTTTTCTTTCTTAATATTTCAAGTCATACTGTGTAAGCTACAGGTTTGATTCCAAATCAAAGACTGTCAGAATCTGAACAGTAGCTGTGAACTGGAACTACCTTGCACATGATGAACAGATACCTCTGTCTTATTAATATAACAAATGGTCCATTTTAACAAATATGCCACCACCTGCTGCTTAAACATTTAGTTACAAGTTCATCTGAAATAAAACAATCTCTGTTGATGAAAGTGAAAGCATCCTTATATGAATAGTATTTGACTTTGTGTCTAGAAGCACAGTACATATTTTAGGAAAAATAAATGAGCTATACATTTATATATATTTTTTTTCTTTCAAAGAAAGAAAAGGAAAATAAAACAAAGCTAAGTATCAGATGAATAAAATCAATATGATGTCACGTCCAACCCTTAAGATTCTGTGATTCTGTAAGGTTCTGTGATATGAAACTAAACACTAGCCCAAAAGTGATATTAAGAATATTTGCTTTAAATAATTATAGGTCTCAGTGGGTTTCCTTTCAAAATTAAAACCCAAATTAGAAACTACTAAAATAGAAAAGAAAAATGAATACCTTTCAAACAACAAAAAATCCAATCCTACATATCATATCAAAAGAAGATGATAGCTATATATTCATGCCATAACAACAATTTCCATATATTCGTGAACTGAGAAAAATTATTGAAAACAATGTCTTACCAGGCTTTCAATAGGCAACAGTCATCTTGCAGAAAAGTGATATCATTTGTGACAGTTGCAACATGGATTTTTTTTACTTCATTAAAAAAAAAATCAAGAGAAAAAAAGCACGGCTATGATTTGATGCCTTCTAATTCTTAATTATAATAACATGCAGCATGATAAATCACGGGGAACAAGAATTAATAGCTTAAGAGGGAATTTAGCAGTTCCTTCTTCTTTCACATGATGGGATGTTCAGAGAACCAGAGAGTGTCTGAGGTTGACAGAGACCTCTGGAGATTGTCTAGTTCAACTTCCCTCCTTGAGCAGAGTCAACTTGAGCAGATTGCTCAGGACTGTGCTCAGTCAGGTTTTCAGCATCTCCAAGAGTAGAGACTTCAGTCAATCTGTCCCAGTGTTTAATCATTTACACCCAATACAAAATGCAGTATGTCCTAATCCACAGTGTGTAAAATAAAAATTAATCCAACTGAAAGACACTGAAGATGGCCTATGCTAGTTAAAGGTCTTGGGTTATATTATAATCTTTTGAAAATAAAACATAACTGTGAAGAGGATCATATTTTTCTGATGATTTTTTACTCTTTTTTTTTACAGCTGTAATACATTTTTGTCCATTTATTTACCCACTCCTCAAGATTTCTTGTTTCCTTGAATCCTCTTCTCACTCCAATTCCTCATTCTCAAACTTCATTGTACTTTATCACTCTCCTTTGTTGAACAGTCTTTCAATTGTCATTGTCATGATAGACATTTTGAAAGCATTTTACAAAAAGGATTTGCTTCACAATATTTCTGAAACTATGTGGATATGTACATGTCAGAATGATGTCTCTTACTGTCATTTTTCTGCCACTGCTGTATCCTGTACCTTAAGATTTAGTACCTGCAAACTGAGTTTTTCCTATTTAATTCATTCATTGTCTATTATCACATCTCCTTCATCTTTTTTCATAACTTTGTGCATATTTGAATGATAAATTAATATAAAATTTCCTTTCCCATATCATAATACTTCAATTGATTGTATTCTCTTCTCACCACTTTGATTGCACATTAAATGTAAAAGCACAGTAAGGAAATCTATTTCTTATAGACACATCAGATACTTCAAACTAACCCATTTAATATACAGTGCAGAGGGGTTGAACTCTGAAGCTCCCCCAGGTGAACCAAGCAGAAACTCTGCATAATAATGCTTCAGAAGTGTGGTAGTAGAAGTAATGGAGCTGAGCTCTTCTTAACAAAGTTTCTAAATATTCTGCTTCTCTCCTAGGTCTTATTCTAAAATAACGGTCGTGGGGCATTTCTCCTGTTGCAGGAGGGAGGGAAGGAAGAAAAATAATAGACTTTGTTTGTTTTGTTTTGGATATGCACCAATAACTTTGGGTATATTTTATCACCTTGGAGACTTTCTCTCTTTGCTTTCTGTCACACAATGACCTTTCCTCTCCCTGCCCTATTCCCCTTTAGTCCTTTCTTTCATTCCTCATTGCAAAAGAAATTCAGATTGTGTGGGATAAAATTCAACTGATTCAAATAAGTACTTTGAACATTAAGTGTTGAACTGTGCTCATCTCCAGTTGGCTGTGGACAAGGGTAGATCAACATGTGGAAATTACAAAGCAAATTACAGCTTTTCTGCACTTTCTCCCACAACAGTTGTTTATCTCTCACACATAAATATTATCATTTGTCCCAAAGAATTTATTTCATTTAAATTTTGTTCCCAAAAGCTTTGTACTGAATCTAAACAAGCCATCCCAGTAGCTGATGAAAGCTGACACATCCTGAGGACAGTTTAGATGGGTTGATAATCCCTGTATCGGTTTCCCTACTCTTTGTTTACTACTTGGTCTTGTATTACGCTGAATTGTTACATGACTAAACCAAGAAGAAGTACATTTTTATGTTTACTAACTTCAGACACATTACTGTTTATTGTTTGCTGTGTTGTACGTTATGACTGTAAGGCATTCTATAGCAAATCCCAGTATATACTACTCATTGAGAGAAAAAAAAGGAAACAAAACCAGATTGTATATATATGTGGAAGCACAAGACAAACATGATTAGTTGTATGTATTTATTTCTGTCTCTTCTTTATAAAGCTGAACTTTATACATATTTAAATCCAAGAATAAAATTCGAAACTTGCTAAATTTTTTATTGCATCCTTAAATCTACAGTCCTTACAGACTTCAGACTACTGTTAGTTTCAAACAGCTAAGCTATTGCAACAGGAAGACAAAGAGCATCCCATTCTTTCTAGAACCTACTGACTGTCTCATTTGGGCAATAGGTCCTGTTTCTTGCATGTTATTTTGATGTTGTGTTGTTGGTATGAGATTCTGAATTGAAATGAAGATTTTAAGCCATTCTAGCCTAAATGGACACACATCTGAGACATTCTATAAACACATTTCCATCCACTGGAGAATTTAGTTTGTTCCATTGTTTTGTTTCCTTAATAAACAGTCTTTTGGCTTAACTACTGGAAGCCAAGCAGGTTAGCACCAACAGGTAATCTGCAAGGAATATATTGTGTATGAAAATAACAACCTGTACAGGACCTGTATGGGACAGTAACAGCTGTCATCTAAAAATCTCTTCACACAAAATTACTGCTTTAGTGAGACATGGAGAGGTGAACAAAAAGGAGAAAAAGCAACTTCTCATGCATGAAATTAAGTTTTTATATGATAAATAAATACTGTTTCCTATGTTTAATATTACCATTTAATTATCTAGTCATAATCAAACTAAACAGGAATGGATGCTTTAGCCTTAAATTCTTAACAAAGAAATCAATTTTGTAAAGATATTTTACTTATACTGGGCTGGCTCATAACAGTGAAATACTGAGGAGTTTACAATACAATTAAAGGAGAAATCTTAAAAGTAAGTGGGAAGTATATAATACCTTGTAAAGCAGACAATGATTCCCAAAATATCCATGACACTTTGCAATGCCTTAGTGATGCCCTATAGGTCACATTGCCTTTATACCACTCTTAAAAGGGAGGTATTTGATTTTTAGTGAGAATAATACATTTTATTTCTGTGGCATATGTCTTCTAAAATAATCAACACATTTTACCCCACATGCAAACAAAAGACCATCCCTAAGGTGTCAATGTTATTTTGTAAGGAAGAGACAATTCTGAGGATGATTCTTTCCTGAGAGACCAGTGAATTCTGAAACTTAGGTCCTTTGGAAGAACTGATGCTGAGGATTTCTTATTGTGCGATTAATATTTGAACATAAAAAGCAGTGGAAATCTTTCATTTACTGAAGAGAAACATTTTCTTTGGAGAATTTTGGATGTCAGCTATGCTTCCCATATTTGTCCCTATACATAAACTTTCTGAAGTTCCTCAAAAAATGTCACAGACTTTAGTTTATACACATTTAAAGAATCCACAGTCTTATGTTTTGAGGGTCTTTTATTCAGATGGAGATCTGGAAAGGTGAAAACTAAAACCTGATATTATTTTTAAAAGACTGAAAATTGTTCTAGGCTTATCTAGTTAAGAAGAATTGTACCATAAACATCAGGTTATACGAGCAAGATAGACATCATGAGTGAAAAAAGACCATTTTGGTGTTTTGAAAGCCAGCATGGCACACTATCTTACATAAATCTAACTCTGTAACAACTATGATTTTTTTTTTTTTCTGGGATTGTCCCTTTCAGAATTTATACATTTTACTGTAACACTTATAACTCCACATGAAGCTAAAATTATGGAGTATTTACTGTTCAATACACAAAATCAACAATTTATCACTTGTGAAGACTGTCACTTCCAATATCATAACAGGAATTCTCCAAGATCACTTTATTAAATCTTTGGAAAAAAAATTATTTTTGAAAGAAAACAAATACCTACCAAACTTGGTTTAGAAGGGTAAGTATTTCAGAAGACAGGAAGATCCACAACATTGCACATGAAAGAATGGTTCCTTTGTGACATACACAGTATGTTAAATGAGGATATCTAGGAATAATTGCAAACTTGAGAGTCTTCAGTATCACAGGAATAGGAGATCCATATTAACCCCGAAGACTCCTTTAGTAAATTACACAGGAAAGGAATCAAAAGGTTTATGTATTTTGAGAGGATAGTCTCTGGAATATATGCAGTGTAAGTTGACCTGTAAAGAGCTCTGTGGTGAACTATTGGTGTGTCAATATCGTGTAGATATGGGAATTGGAATAAGAACAATCTTCATTAGAGTGAAAATGGATAATGGTGCATAGAATATAATCATAGAATCATAGAATGGTAGATTTGGAAGGGATTTCCAGAGATAATCTAGTCCAATCCCCCTGCAGAAATATGTGACAGTTTACATTTCAGGACATCACACTGAAAAACTCTCATCTTTTTGAAACACTGGAGGAACTAAATGACTGCAAATATTTATCTAAATTCTCTTACTCTGAGAATATTTATACTTACACTGCTTAGGATAAAAATACAGGCTTCTACTTTGGCTCCAAGACATAATACAGCTAATGGCCTAGCATTAGCAATATTTTAGCATGGATATTTGATTAACTGCCAACTACAGGCATTTTCCAATCCACACTCCAATATCTGGTTTTAACCAATGTCAGAAATACCTGTTTGATTCTGGTGCATTCCCCAGATTTATAGATTCAAATTTAGTTTTCTTTTTCACAGGATGGTACTAAGTGATAAGTTACAGTACAGTCACACACTACCCCTACTAAAACTTTTATTGCTCTTTAATCTTATCTTCTGCCAGTAAATGTTAGTCAAAGATCTTGCAATAGTAAGTATCAATTTAATATTTCTAAAACAATAATGATTCCTTCAGGGCTCTATGAGGATGATAGTTTGCTGAGGTATATATACCAGTTTCTACTATGTTAATAGTTTTCACTGATATCATGTAAACATTGTCATTAGTTTACTCCAGTAAAATACTCATTTAATGAGGGCAGTGTCCTCAAAATGGAAGTAGTCTAACAGTGAAGTAGTTCTTGGTTATAAAATAATCAGTCTAAATTGTTTGCAACCAGTAATCAGTTTGTAACCAGCATCATGTGTTACACATATATATAAGAAACATTTCCAGTCAGGAGGTGGTAATAGTAAAGTTTTTTTTTGCTTTTGGAATGCTAGTTTGTTTATTTCTATATTTTACTCTAGTGACTGCATAATATAAAGTACTTGAAGAGTCCTAAAGAGTATGGACTTAAGTACAGATCTCTCAGAAGTTCAAGTACCAAATAAACTACAGTGTCTGTATTCCTTCCATTTATTTTCAAGAATGCCACTGTTTTGGCCTCTCTTGATAGTAATAATCATCTATTATCATTTATTAATAGCAAATCAGGTAGATATAACAACACTTATTTTCCCAAACATGCTCCTGTGAAAGAGAAAGTAGAAGCCATGATAAATGAAGCATTTCAAAGGACAGTAGCTGTCTGTGTGGGAGAAAATGAATCAAAGCCTTGAAGCTCCTCTAAGACCACTGTAAATTCTTAATTCCTTCTGTATATATTATGATTATTAGAATATTTCTAGGCTCTAAACATCCTGTTAGATGACACAATAGATGCCTTAAATTCTAACTTTCACCTTAAAAAGGCTCAGAGGAAATTAAAAAAAAATTTAAAAAACCCAAAAAACCAAAAGGCTTTTAAGCTCCAGAAAGCAAGGTTTTACTAGACCAAAGACTAAAATAATTAACTTTTTTGAACAGAGAAATCTCCAGGTCTTGTTTCAGTTGCCTAAGCAACAAAGGCAGCTAAGCAACAGAGCTCAAGGTATCTTTTTTAATTTCACATATTCCACAGTATTCTACTTCTTTTACCTGTCATTCTAGAAGGTTATGGGTATCCTGGAGATCTTGTGATATCTCAAATATGGAATCTCAAATGGAACTAAACATGATGCCAGTTGAATTCGACCTGAACTGACTATATCAGGTGCAAAATAAATGAATAAGGGTTTATATGGAATTTTCTCTCAGTCACATTCTTTGCAAACAGGTCTTTGTTTCAATACAGGTAGTGGTCACCTCAGTGGCTTTCCTAGGCACAATAAACTCTGCAGTGCCCTGACCAGCCCCCAGGAAGGCTCTCTTCCCTAGCTTGAGGCCTGGCTGCCTGACCTTAGCAATTTCTCAACTTCTATATAAGCTCTAAATTCCTAGATCTGCCTAGGATGAATCCATGTGTTCTTTACACACAATTCCCAAACTCTGCAAGCTTCTCTGATTAAAGAAACAACTTTCCCATGGTTTTATCATTCCTACTCTTCTTCAATTAAGATAATCTTGAAAATGAAGTGAAGTTTGAAATGAACATATCAAATATTCTCCTTTTTTTTTTCCTTGCTTTTCTGCATTGGACAATATACAGCTTCTGAAAAAAAGCATTATAAATTGAGAGTTATTGAGATGCTGTTGTGGTGAAGTGAAAAAAGGAAAGCTGGAGCTGGATTACAAAATCATTGAGATATTAGTAAGACAATGGCATCTGTATCCAGTAGTTGAGGAGGAGACATTCATACTGAACAACATCATATAGTTTTAAAAAGAGATTATAAAGCTGGAAATTCCTGTACTAGGAGCAAGGATTTGCATTTCAGTAAAATGTTTTGCCTGGATCTAGTGGAGTCCCTCGGGGGTTGGTGCTGGGACCAGTACTCTTCAATATATTTACTAATGATCTTGATGAGGGGACAGAGGATACTGTCAGTAAGTCTACCGACAATACTAAACTGAGGGGAATAGCTGACACACCAGAAGGCTGTGATGAGACCTGGACAGACTAGAGGGTTGAACAGAGAGAAATCTAATGAAATTCAATGAGGGCAAGAGTAGAGTCTTGTATCTGGGAAAGAACAACCCCATGTACCAGTACAGGTTGGGGAATGAACTCTTAGAGAGTAGTGTAGGGGAAAGGGACCTGGTGGACAGCAGGATGACCATGAGCCAGTAATGTGCCCTCGTGGCCAAGTAGGCCAGTGGCATCCTGGGGTGTATTAGAAGGCGTGTGGTGAGTAGATTGAGAGAGGTTCTCCTCCCCCTCTACTTTGCCCTCGTCAGACCACATCTGAATCTTGTGTGCAGTTCTGGGCCCCTCAGTTCAAGAAGGACAGGGAGCTGCTGGAGAGAGTTCAGCACAGGGCCACCAAAATGATGGAGTGGAGCATCTCCCTTATGATGAAAGGCTGAGGGAGCTGGGACTCTTCAGCTTGGAAGAGATTAAGGTGTGACCTCATCAATGTTTACAAATATGTAAATGGCAGGTGTCAAGAGGATGGAGCCAGGCTGTTCTCAATAGTATGCCATGGTAGGACAAGGGGCAACAGGTACAAGCTGGAATATAAGAGGTTCCAAAGAAACACAAGGAAAAACTTCTTCACTGTAAGGGTGACAGAACACTGGAATGGGATGCCCAGATGGGTTGTGGAGTCTCCTTCTCTGAAGACATTTAAAATCCATCTGGATGAATTCATATGTGATCTACTCTAGGTCCTGCTCCCCCGTCCTGCTCTGGCGGGGGAGCTGGACCAGGTGATCTTTTGAGGTCTCTTCCAGCCCTTAAGATTCTGTGATTCTGAGAAAGGAAGATTTTGACTAAGAAAGCAGTCCTAATTATTTTATGTGATACAAATTGGGAGTTAAGTAGATGTCCAAATTATTTATACAAATTAAGCAAGAGCCAAAACTCTAAATGGGGTAATTAATTTTTTTTTTAAATTTAATATTTTAATGAAGAGGCCTGGAGAGATGCCAACAGCAGGATACCTCCCTCAAAAAGCCTGTGCTGAACTATTCTGTGAATCTGATGAATGCTGAAATGAATTAGAAGTTACGAGTTTCTTAAAACAAATAATATGAAAATATGAAGGATTTGCTCTTCACATTTGTTTTTGCCTATACTTGTTCAGATAGCGACAAATGGTGTTAAGGGATTATGGTGAAAAAAAATCCTGTAACTGAGGAAACAAGTAGGAAAAAAAATCACCTCTTTCTCAATTAGGGTTTAATTTTAATGATAAAGATACCATTGTAATACTACAACTATATTATGGCTTAAACACAGTTTTGATTAAAAGTTGTGTCTATTACACATCTCTGAAGGGATATGTCTAATAGGTACTGTGGCTCAAGATAGAGCTACTTATCCTTCCTTTTCCCAGTTGATGCAAATCATGGAATCATTGAATGGTAAAGTTTGGAAGGGACCTTTAGAGATCATCTAATTCAACTCCACTTTAAAGCAGGTTTACTTACATGAGGTCATACAAGAATGCTAACATACGTCTGTAATATATTACAGCTTTTTTTTTCTCAAACTTAGTCCATTGGGAGTCAAAGTCAAGCCTTTCTCCTTCCTTTTCTCGTTCCTCAAGATCACTTTGCTTTTACTTTCTTCACAAAAGTTTGTGGAATATATTCTGATCAGCTCTCACACTACTGCAGAAGTGTCTACCGTGGGTTATGGGTATGTTCTCACCAAGCCAGGCACCAGTTGCACTTTTGTGACTCTCTTGTCACTCCAGTGATGTGAAGTAATTCAGGAATATCTTGAAGAAATATGCATCTAATCACTTACAGCTTGAAAAATATTAGCTTTTTAATTCTGAAAATATCTATGCTTTCTGAATCCAAAGAAATTTTGTGGAAACAAGATAACATCCAATTTTTAAAATTTGGCGTGATACTTAATTTGAAAGGAGAATACATTTATAACTGTCAGAAGAGAATGTTGAAAGAGCTTTTAAGCAACTTTGGGGGAAACAAGGAGGAAAAGACGATCATTTTTAAGTGGACTTGAGATAGTATAAGAGGAAAAGCAGTAGTTTTGAAAAATGAGAAACTAGTGTTTTACATAGAAACTAACTGGAATATCTGCATCTATTGGATAAAATCAAAACAAAATCCCTCTAAAATAAGGGGATTTTACCCAAAACAATACTTAAGTGTTGAGACATTGCATACTCCTTAGTCATCTGCTTATCATTTTTCCTCATATACTGTTTTTTTGATTTGTGACATAATGGCTACTAGAAATCCCAGTGTAACAATTTGAGCAAATCCGTTTGCTCAAACTAAGAACTAAAAGGCTAACTCTTGCTTTAATGTATCTATTCTTTCCCATTTCCTTTTTATACTATTATTTAGTTCCTCTATATTTTAATAAACTTTTGTCATGGTTTAGTGAGGAGCCTCTTTTGCTTGGTAGCAGGGAGAGTGGGCTGCAGTGCAGACCCAGTAAAGAGTTCTCGGACTTTCACGTGGCTCAGGGGTTTGGACTCACCTCCAGCCCAGCTGGGTCCTCTGGTGCCTCTGCAATCACTATTTAAGGATGGGAATTTGAAGTGTGTGGGAGGAGTTGTAGGAGTGGTACAAGATGGAGGCAACCATGAGGACCCCACAGTCAGAGAAGGAGGAAGGAAGAAGGACCATCAGATGGGACATCCCTCTGCAACCTGTGGCAAGAACTCAAGCTGTGCCCCTGAAACACATGAAGGGCAATGGCAGGACTGAGAGCCACCAGCAGCTCAGGATGAGTGCACCCAGACAGGCGGGAGACTATGTGAGGAGGTGGCCATGGCTACCCGTGGGATGAACACGTCAGAGTGGCCCATGCAGGGCTGCCCAGGTGTGTGAGGGACCACACACTGGAGCAGGGAGGGCCAGTGAGGAGCTCTCCTGCTTCCAGGAGAGACAAATGACAGGAGCCATCAGGAAAAGACTGATTGAAACCCACATTCCCTGCCCCCCTGAGCCATTTAGTTGGGGAGGAGATAAAGACACTGGGATCAGGGCTCTGAGCCCTGGGAGGTGTGGGGAGAAGGTGGTGTTAAGGGCTAGTTGTGCTCTTCATCATTGTACCACTCTGTGTTTTCTGTTTGTTATGTTTTGGGCTTTTATGGTTATGTTTTGATTAGTGATATTTTCTGTTTTCTTCCCTAAGCCCAGTAGCCTGGTCTGTTTTGTCCAGGACCATAAATAGCAATTAAGCCCTCCCTGTCCTTTGGGAGTTACAAAGTCTATGGTACTTAAGTCTAATCATGGTCTTTGTCCCTGGATACACCTAAACCACAGTAATCTGTAAAACCGCCAGTGAGATCTTGGACTATGAAATCTTAAAAGTTTATTTTTTGGATGGAGAGGAAGGTTTACTTAACTTTTAGATATCATTTCAAATCCACTGATAATTATTCCATATTTCTTTAAGGCTGCTTACCTCCTCTACGTCCTTAAAGCCAAAAGTAATAACCGTGAATACGGTAAGATTACCTTGGTAAATAGCTTCATTTTACACTTGTAAACATTTCACTCAACATTGAAAATATGCATATGTATATGCACATCTTTATGTGTAATATTTTAGGCCACAGATTCTTTCTTTTGGTACATTTTATTATGATGCTCTTTGGAGCAGTAAAACTAGTTATGGTACTTTTATTGATGTTGATTATAGGGATGTCTGATTTCATTTAACATTCATACTGCACACTAAGTATCTTTTATAAACACCTTTATTTCACAGATGATTTGTCCCACTGTAAAATCATTAAGGATACTCATTAGAATTTGTCATTTTGTTCCAGCAAACTAATACTTTTCAAAATAAAGGTTCAATTGTTTGTGTTTAATTTCAGTCATGTTTCTTTTAGGCTTTAAGTCATGTTTTACTTAACATACCATTGAGTGACTCTCAAACTGCTTAGCATTGTAAGTCTTTCATTATTATTCCTGGCTGCCGATCAGAGATAGATTTAGAGATATCTTGTTCCTAGTACCTTCAATTCCAAAACCCCTTAAGGGGAGCCCTTAAGCAAATTGGTCCTTTCCTTACTGAGAAGGTGCACTAGGGTTCTCAGCCTCTTCAGATCTCATTGACTCATTTTTGGTCCTTGTAGATGCATAGACTACAAAGTGAGTGGAAAAACTATGCAGAAAGTTGAACTAAAAGAATAGTCATCAATGGATCAATCTGCCAGTTACCTAAAAGTAATGTTCCTTCGGGGCTGGTTTAAAGTCTTAACAATGGCTTTGATGACAGTACAGGACGGAACCTCGAATAGCTCATGGATGACATCAAAATGGGGAAGGTAGATGATAAACTAGAAAGACAGATGTCATTCACAGTGACCTTAATAAGATGGAGGAACAAATTAACTCATGAAGGTGAACTAAGACAAATGCAGTGTCCTTCAGCTGAACTGGAGTAACTCCATATGACTGTAAAGTTTAGAGGCTGACTGGATAGAGAGCAAGTCTTCAGAAAGGTGTTGGAGAGATCTAGAGGACAGCAACATACTTTTGTAGTTGTAAAAGTTTTCTGTACTTTGATCTGTGTTAGTAGACAGAATTTCAAGGCAAATGACTGTTCTCTTCTCTTCAGGACTTGAGACTGCATCTGTTGTAATGCACTAGATTTTGGACTTCCATTACAAGACATCGGGAAGACAGCAACTAAATCACATAACACATTGAAGAGGCAAAGTAAATTGGATTAGTTAAGCCCAAGAAGAAAATACTGAGAGAGAGATTCTTTCCAATCTTCAGATTCTTGACAGTGTATAACAAAAAATTCTCAGTTTCAACAAGAGAAATTCTAATGATATATAAGAAAAAATTATAATGTTCAAGCATCTGCAAATATGTGAGGATTTTTTTGCAAATAAGCATGAGTGCACAATTTTTGTTTCCTTTGTTTTCCTTGGCTATGAGACACAGATGTTAAGAAATCTCCCCCAAATTACCTGAGCAGATTGATCTTACTTTAATATTAACTTTGCTTTGAGGACGTGCTTGGATTAGACACTCTCCAAAGGTTGGTCTTCTAGATCAACCTGTTTTAGGACTTTATGATACTGTTGAGTACATTTCCCTAGCAAGATACCAGCAATCTATGTTACGCTATACCTTTAATGTTAGGTATCTACAAATTAAAGCATCTACATCTGGGCTAACAACTTTGTGACTTTGTAACTTTTTCTTATCTTGCCAACCTTAGAAGTAACACCTGCTATATTAAGAAAACCTCTCTCTTCACCTCATCAGATATGTGTACCTTTCTAAGGGATGTTTTTGCTGTTAGGATTAATCTGAAGCAATTAAACACATTTTACTTTAATGGTAGCCAGAGTTAGGATGCAACTCCTGGAAGAAGCTGAAGGACACACACATTTCAATTACTCTCCTATTCCTTCACCAGCTCTTTAGTTATGCCCAGAGTGCAGTAACGAGCAGTATTAACTATGCAAAAAATAACCAGATAATGGATAAAGCAGCACTAGAAGGTGATAGAGGTACAAAAGGAATAGGAGTGACCTACATGCACATATGTAAGGCAAATAGACTTTAACCATCAAGGAAAAAACCAATCTTGGTCTAGAATCTGCAGTTTTTAAAGGAATCTATCAAGTTGATTTTGGACAAAAGACCAAATGCACAATATTGCCAGTAAAAACAGCTCACATAAGTCACTAAAGGCAACGATATTGTGAATGCCTTTAGCAGACAATTAAACTAAATTGCTCTGACTAGATGGTGTAAAACATGATATCAGAACATGCCACATGGGGTGGCTTGTGAGCAAATACAGTATGCTGAGAAAGGAAAGTCAAGAGCAAGAACATTTCTCAAAACATGTCATATCTGTTTTTTCCTCATATCAACATACTAAAGTACCTTCAGACCTCAGAAACTTGTTCCTGCTAGTACACAACAGGAGTTTGCCTGGCTCACACTGACTCACTCTGCACTGCTGACAAAACATCCATATGCTTGTTTGTACTCAGAATGCTGTGTTAGATTTGGCAGGGAAGCTGTTGCTGGTTGTCACTGCAGTGGTAAGTTCTGCCCTGACAGTGTTTCTCAATATTTATGCCACCCTATTGTGTCTTCTATGTACAACATTATTCTTTTCTTCCTCCTTTTCCAGTTTATTACTGAGTGGAAGCAGCCTTTGATTTTGTGTCAGATATTACGTTTCACCAGTGTTTGCATTTGATCAGACACAACAAGAATGAATGTAGTCATCTGTAGTGTGCTCAAAGGCTAAAGCACTAATTAATCATAGGGCAGGTATAGCAGGATTTATCAATAGCTAACTGAAGTGCTCAGCTAACTAGGGTGCCTAAGCTCGATAGCTAAACAACATGCAGTTGCAGTCCACGAGGACTGCAGCTCAGCTTTTCTTTCTTCACAGAACAGGCTGAAGGGTAATAAATTGGTTACTGGTGTTAGCAAAAGTCAGTCCATATTATGAAATGATAGGACATGCCCCTTGTCCCTTGCCTTAGAGGATGTCTTTTCCATCTACAGAATAAGTGCACCTGAAAAAAAGTTTTCCATATTTGTGCTGATTGGAGGAAATTGTATCCCTAAAGCTCTTGATCCATAAGATTTTTTCAAGCAGTTGTGTTTATCTCACCTTGAAAAAGCCACTCTGAATTATTATGCATATTTTTCCAAGTGTGAAAACAGCTCAAGTGTATCCCATAACATTTTTAATAGTAAAATAACTCATACAATTTTGTTTATGCTCATATAATGGCTAAAATCACATCCATTGCCCTTAGGGCATAAATTAGACATATAAGCATATATTAGGGTTCTTATATTAGGGTATGATACATGTACATATGTTTATCTCACTCACCATGCAGTTCCATCCACTGTCATCATTGCCTTTGCCTGAACTACATTGTCTCCCCTGACTCTAATGTTTCACTTCCAAGATATGTCAAAGGAACTTCATTTATCTTCTGTTTATTTTCATCAGCTGCTAAAAATTGTTTTTATCTTTAAAATTTGAAAAAAGAGAGACATTTTTTCATTGCTAATACATGAAAACTTGCAGCAAGGATGAGATTATTTTCGTCAATTGTTTACTGATAAATAGAACACTTTGTTTTTTTCTTTATTTGTCTGTGCATCCAGAAAATAAATTTCTTTCTACACCTGTGTTTCTACAACTATTGTTTCCACATCAATAAGGGTGAAATGACTAAGTTATGAAAAGTTTCTTTACTGAGAGTGGTCTGTAATAATTAATAGGATAAAATAGATGGAGCCGGGAAACTTTTACAGGAATTGCTCAAGCTTATCAATTAGCTGAAGGTACAAATTCATTTATCTTTTAGTCCATATGATATAAAATGAAACTGTAGTCCTGCATAGGAATTCTATAGGTTGATTTTTTTGTATATTTGTCATTCTTAATGTAATTCTATAAAGCTTTTTTTTGTCAATACAAAAAAAAATATCAGTCAAAATCAACATCACCCCACCTTCCATCTTTACTTATCTGTTTGGTTTTTTTGTTGAAAAAATGAGACATCCTCAAGATGAATGAATTATACATATCTCAAGAGTGATAGTGTTAACTGATGTTAGGAGAAGCTGCTTTCTCCAGCTTCAGGGACCTGAATTCTCTCCCCAGTGTGACATGGCTGCCACTTTCCCCTTTGAGGGAAAGGTAGAGAAGCTGAGCATATATCCCAGAGACACAGACACATACATACACATAGGCACACAGAGGACAGGGGCATGGTTAGTCATGCAGACAGCCACAGACAAGGTGCTTCCTCTAACAGCACCCATAATCAGTACTCACATTCCCTCCTCTTCTTTGGCCAGAAGAGTTAAGATGATTAGTGCAGCACACATAAGACACTCTCCTGGTTCACAGACAGATTCCTTTGAGTACCAGAATGACTCCTCTACTCATCTAGCACCTCTGCCTAGATCCCAGCACTCCTCACTATCCCCAGTGGTCCTCAACTTGACAGTTGGTGTGCCATGTCTTTGCTGCAAACATACAGCACTCACAACTCATCTCACAGGCATCCTTGAAGACTAGCACAGCGAACCTCCTCTCATCTGATATCACTGCCAAGAGCCAAGGACAACTCACCAGACTGGAGTCACCAGGCACAGTGCTCAGCCAGACAAGATAGGTCCATTTTGCATGCCACTGGCCCCTTTCACAATCCTTTCTATATATCTTTTCTTTATTCCTCTCAGATCCACTTCTGTACATTCCCGCATAGTCCCCCATAGTGTCATAGTCCCATCTGACACATTCCAATGCCTGGGACCCTCAGGTTTGCGGCCTAGTCACTTGGGATACCCTAGTTTGCCTATGGCTTCTCTATAGCTCATCTATTACCATCACCAACCAAGTTTGTTCCTTGACTTTGTCTCCATTAGGTTCACCTGTCAGGTCTATGTCTCCTTATATTTTGTTCCTGATTTCTCTCTTCTCTTTTGTTTCCCATTTGACAAGGTTTCTGATCAGATAACTTTGCTGGAAGGAGCATTCCCACACTCCCCCAGTTCCTCATCAATTAATGTGACAGACCAAGTCTGACTGCCTCCCTTATAATTTGTCAGTCAGGTTGTTGTCTGAATGTACTTGCTTTTGGCTTCCTCGTTTTGCATTCAAAAGGTCTTTGACTAGGCACTCTTAGAGGAGTTGGTGTTTTCTTCCCCCACATACCCCTACTGGTAATAGCTGAACAAATATACTTTTAGTCTTGCAGCAGTAGGGCTGCTTCTGTGGTCATATAGGTCTAGAGACATGGTGAAGGAAGATCAGTTGTACCTACTGTTAAAATAACTGATGTAGTTGAAAAATCAGAAAATCTCCTGGGCAACTATTCTTACTGAATGGAAATCTACCAGGTCTCTGCAACAAATGTATATTTTCCAACGTATTTTCACCGCTTCAACAGGGAATTTTCCCTCAAACATAATAATCAAAACCCATTGATTCCTGTGTTAGTTTTATGCATCCAAACTCCAGAATACCCTGGCCATCACCAGGAAAACAACACAGGGGAAAATAAACATCCTTATATAACCAAAATTAGCTCTTACAGGCAAATAAAAAAGAAAACATATATCTGAAATGTGTTTGTCTCAATTCATGCATCAATTTTGCACACATTATACCCCAGCCAGCTGCCCAGAGTACTGTTACAGCTAATACACAGTAGCGAGGTTTTTTTTTAACTAAATTCAGATTTTCAATTTCATGTGGCCATGGGAAATAGATCAGGTTCACAGTTTATAGTGCTTTCTCTTCTCCAGTGACTCTAATTATTTTTTTTTAAATGCTCAAGTGAAATTTAGATATTTACACTGTAGGAATTTTAAAATATAAGTTGAATTGCACTCCCAAAACTAAGGGAAGGATATATTTTTAAAAAAGAGAAATTCTCTGAATTTTGACTTTGTAGCTATTTTCAAAGAAAAAATAATATCTTCAAAAGACAAGCATGGGAATTAAAACTCATGTAACTACAAAAAATCTAGAAATAATTATTTTTATTTTGATATTGTGCAAGCTCGTAATTTTCCATGCCCTTTCACTGTGCTCCACGTGTGACAACTGCCTAGCCATTTTTTGTTTGATGGAATTCATGGCTTTGTCATCTCTCCTTCATTAGTACCACTGTTTGTACCCAGTTAACAAAATCTTTCACACTTTTTTAAAGATTAAAATGCTTGATACAAGCTAAAATTAGAGTAAGTACTCTCATGTGGTATTGAAAACTACTGTTACTTCACACCATAAGAAAAAACTTGAGTGTCTTAAAGCTTGTTTTCTTTTTCACTCATGATTATGTTAGTCTAGGCTTCCTAATCTGTGGATATTTGTCAACTGTTACCTAAAATAAGGCTCTGCTTCCAAACATCATAAAGCAGAAATCACATTCCAAGGCCTAATATTATTTAAAGCAACGGAGTAAATTTGTCTGGATTTAAAAAAAAAAAAATGGGAAAAGTTTCCCAGAATAAACAGGTACTAAGGTCAAAGTTGACAGCTATTAACACAAGAACTACAATCTTGTCAGAAAGAATGAAAAATAGAAAACTCTGAAGGGATATATGTCAAGATGGGAGACAGAAGTACTGATGTTCAGGGATGAACCAGTGAACATCCATTGGACAACTGGAAGAAAAGGTAAAGAGTCCCTGTATGCCTTATTCTACTTATAATACCCACTTTAACACCATTTCTTGTTGAAAAGAACACTGAAACCATAAAACTTCTACTGTCTGGCATAAATGTCCTACCCTTTGTTCATGACTCAGCTAAAAATTATCTCCAGTAACAAGAAGATTGGACTTGTGTACAGTAAGGACTGTAAGGAAGGACATTTCATTGCCACATTAGCATAGAGGAATCTGGCGTTTCCCTGTAATTTGAAATACTAGGATGGAGTCTACCTACTTGTATTCTGGGAACCTTGCAAGCTCTGGAATCCTCAGAAAAAAACAGAGAATCTTAGAATCATAGATGTGCAGTTAGATTTATCTACCCATATGTTGTAAAACATATCTATTAGAGATTCTATTATATCGAGATTCCTCAGTTTATTCCATAAACAGCAAAACCCTATCAACTATTTACCCATTCTATAAAATTCAGGGTGGCAATTTAAAGATCTAATGTTATTCCCCCGAAGAGTGTTCTGTTATAAAATTAGTCCTGCTGATTGAGTGTGTGCAGCAGAACCAGGCCCCAAACAGCTTATCCCAAAAGGATGTATTTAATATATGTATGCAATATAAGACAAAATATGTCAGTACTATTAAAAGGTTATGCAAAAATGAAATGTCTTAAAGTGATTAGAGTGCAACCATAAAACATTCTGCATGAGGTGAAGTACAGTAATTTAATACAAACCCAGTTCCACAGAGGAAAGATATGGAACACATTACAGAAAAGGCAGCCTACTAGTTTAATGAAAATATGAGTAATAAGGTAAAAGTAATTAAGTAGGAGATCAGTAGGATAATTCCCATGCTTATGAAATCACCAGTACAGTCTAAGACTTTCTATATCTAAGCACTTACTGATTTAAGTATTGTTGGACTTCTCAGTGTTGCACCTAAAACAGTTGTGGAAAACACAGTGCCTGAACAGTCATGGTAACTATAACTAACCTTTGGGATTAAAATGATTTGTCAAAGGTCTTTGAAAACTGTTGTGCTAGAGAATTGCAAGGACCTTTTATACACTGCTAAGCAGAATCTTTATTTCTAGCTTTACCATAAAAGTTACAGCTTTTTTCCACTTATTATGCCTTAACACACAGTTTAAGACTATCAGTTAGTCAACAGCATATGAATCTCCTTAGCCAAAGTGGAAAAGGTGTTACTGTGTAAGATTCAGCATAAGTCTCAGTGGAATTGAAATGATCTTTATATACTTTGTTGAACTGTAGCTTAACTTGCCTACTGCTTTCTAATTAAATAAATGTAACATTAAATCCCTATTTTTCTCTCATAGTCTTTTCTATTGTGTTTCTCTTTAATCAATGCTTCTTAAATACTATTTGTCTTTCTTTTCTCCTCTTCTATACTCACAATATTTTCATCAGCCCAAAAATATATATGCCAAATGCCCAATATTGTATACAAGTGAATCGTGCTATGAATGCTACTGCAGCAGCAGTGAAACTACCTAAATAGCAAATTCACATATCCACTTTGAGCCAATTAGTCCAGGAAATACTGAATGATGGGCATTGCATGGAGTGGGTTGGAATAACCTTTGGGAAGCCATCCAAACCACTTTGGTGAGTCCATCAAATCCATACCAACACATATTGGCCAGAACCTAAACCACAATTTGATCCAGACCAAAACATCAAGGCTGGACTAGAAGGAGGAATGTGAAATGGTCCTGGTTTGTTTTTTTTTTTCCCCGCAGATGTCCTTGTCAAGCTACCAAGAGATATTTTGAACAATCGCTAGCAGAGTGACATTTTCATGATTTTGCAAGCAGAGACAGTTTGTGTGTAGTCTTGCCAGGAATGACAGTTTTGCAAGGAACAGCAAGTGACCACAGTCACACCCACACACTATACACAGTAGTAGATAACAAGGTATAAATATTACCTTGATTTTGACCTATTTTGGGGACAGGAATTTAACACTGAGTCCTAGGGACAGATTGACGGGTTTATCTTCCTTGCCCTCCGCAACAGAGATTCTGACTGGTAGAATTTGTGACCTCAGCTATACCAAGTGTTTACCCAGGAGATTAAGCTTGTGACTGCAGTGGTGTTTTGAGAGCTGTAGCTATCCCACAGCTTACTGCATTTATCACCATCAATCTTAAAGAATCTATATATGTTGCATATGAATAAACCATACTATTTGTGTACCTGACTGCTTTTTTAAAATGAGGTCAGATCTAGAATGGACAGGCATCTGCTGTCAGGCCTATAGTCAAGGCAATAATTTACTTATGATGACAGAAGTCAATCTGCCTCTAGCCCCTCTACTCTCTGAGGATTGGCTAGAGTGCAAAGAGATTACCAAATTTACCCACCACTAAATGCAACTGCCCTAGACCAAATCAGTGATGGTGGTAAAGCCTCTGTAATCAACATGTATGATAAGGGGAAAAAGGTACTGTGCAGGATCATATTGCAGCAGAAGCAAGGAGGGAGAATGTGCAAGTAACTCTGCAGACAAAAAGGTCACTGAAGAAAAAGGGAGAGGAGATGATCCATACACTTTCCTCAGAGAAGGATGATGAGGACAACTCCTCACATTCTTCCCCTACTCCAGCACAGGATCCCTCCTACTGGTTAAAGTCCTTAATAAACCTCTCTGGCATGAGTCCTTCCCAAGGGCTGAAGCTCCTCACAAACACTCTCAGAGCACATCTCCTCTGTGGCAACATAACTTCAGCCACATTCTGCTCCAATGTGACCTTCCCACAGAGTCACAGCCCCTCTGGGCATAGCCACTATCTCTGCCATGGGGTCCTCCATAACTTACAGACAGACCTCAGCTCCACTGTTAACCTCCACAGGCATAGAGGGACAGATGTTGTCTCACCATAGGATGCAGAGGTGTTTCTTCTCTGGTACACCTCCTCTCGTCCTTCCTTACTGACCTTGGGGTCTGCATAGTTGCTTTTCTTTTATCACGTTCCTTCCACCACCTTCCCCTTGCAATTCCAATTTCTCCCCCCTAAAGTGATCACAGAGGAGCCCAGTTGGCTCAGCTCTAGAGGCTGATCTGACTTAGAACTTGGTAAAGTTTTGAGCAATTTCTTACAGGGACCAACACTGCAGCCCTTTCTCTGTTATCAGAAATGGCTCCACACCAATTGATCACATCATGACTTATGCAAGGAGATGGTAGTCATATATTGCATAAGATCTTTTGGAAAGGTGCACTGCTCTGCAGTGGCAGCTGGAGATCAAGTTGGATACACTCAAATGGTGCTAGACACATGTATGTGTGCAAACGTATTGATCTGCCTTGCTTACTTGCAAACATCTGTACAATAGCTATCTGAACTTGGTTGAGCTGAACCCACCATTGTAAATTATATTCAATAAGGATGACTCTTCTTCAAAACTTTGTGAAGATGGATTTTTGACCCATGGAAAACCTCAGGCAATGCTTTCAGATGTGTACTACGAAGTGACCCACAGATCTCTTTGTCAGGACTTTTTCAACATTTCTGTTTCATTCTAAAAATCCACAGCAAATGGTCAAAAGATCCCATGCTAGTCATCAAATAAAATGACATACCTTCATCAATTTATTCACTGTTTGTTGAATTTGACCCTATTATCTTTACTTCTGCTATCCTTTCATCTATACTTTCCCTCTTCTTATCATACAATCATAGAATCATAGAATGGTAGGGGTTGGAAGGGACCTTTAGAGATCATCTAGTCTATCCCTCTTGGTAAAAACAGATCCACCTTGATCAGGTCACATGGGAATGCATCCAGGTGGGTTTTGAAAACCTCTCAAGAAGGACACTCCATACCCTCCCTGGGCAGCCTGTGCCAGAGCTCTGTCACCCTCACAGTAAAATAGTTTTTCCTTATGTTTAAATGGAACATTTTGTGTTCCAGCTTCTTTCCATTACTCCTTATCCTGTCACTAGATATAAAAAAAAAAAAAGGGGATGCCCCAACCTTCTGACATCCACCATTTATATCCTCCCTTCTTTTATTTCTCCTTCTCTTTCTTTTCCTTTACCATCTCCACCTGGCTTTTTCCAAAAGAGAATTCTACTCCTCAAGGGATAATAAAATTAATAGTAATAAATGAGTGGATTTTGTCTGTTTATTTTGTTGAATTTATTGTTGCTATTTTTACTGTTATTATTTTTTAAATAAACAAACAAACAGAATAAGTATCCAAGTAATGTTGCTCTAGATTTAGGAAAGAAGCAGAGGTAGTGCTCTTGAACTTTAGTTGGGAATAAATCTGATATTAAAATAGCTAAATTTAGAGAGTAGTTATATAACATACTTTTATGTATATATCTGTCTTCACAAGCTCTTCACAAACCAGAAGCATTCAAAACACTGACAAGAATTTATTTTTCCTGCCAAAAATTAAGTAGTTGGCAGAAAGTGAACAAAATTACTCATCATCAGCCACATGTGTTTGCTAGGTGAAAAGTGTACTTAAAAGCAAAGTTCATCAGGTCCTGGGATAAGATGCCAATAAACTCTGCCCAGACCATTCAACAGAGTCAGTAAGAGAGTAAGAGACTATTGGCCAGTGGAATGAGTCTTCCAGATTTATGAAAGGAATAAATGAAAGAAAATATCAAATGATGTCAAGAGTACAGAGTAATTGAAGAGTTCCATATAACCCTTCAGTGGACAGATGTCTGTGGTCATAGTCTGTTCTGGAAAATCAGCTTAGCTCCATGGGAGACTGGAGTTGTACTGATTGAATCCAATTGAGAAGCCTGTCTGGTTTTCTCCATACACAAGGAATAATTTGCACATGGTCCATCTGACATCTGAGAATTCCCATCACTCTGTTAATGGGGATCTCCCCTCCAACTATTGCCTGAGGGTCCAGGCCTGCTCCTGCTGTGTTTATGGACAATATTTCATTTGAGTTTAATATGGTGCAGATGAGGATTTTAAGACAATAAAGAGAAAAATACAGTGCAGATCATTATTTAGTCTATTTTAGTCTAATTCTATCAAAATCATTCTTAAGAATCTTGGCTGATGCTGATAAGACTGAGTCTGTCAATGTGATTTCTGGACTTCTTGAATTTATGATCTCTTAACAAACTAACAAATTCAGTCATGCAAAGTATATCCTCAAAAGATGCAGTAGAAAGTTTACAAAGATCTCTTAAAGTATAAAACCAGTTCCAGCTCATAGCAATTCCAGTCTGTCTTGAGTTACACATAACTTTAAATTATTAGTGACATTATTATGTATTAGTAATGTGTAATTTAGACTTGAGAGAACTTTAAAATATCACTTCCAGAGAACATCTAATTACAGTCATGTTCATTGCATCATGGTCTACATTACAGTTGTATCATTGTACTTGCTATCTATAGAATATTTTAAATGCAAAATCTGCCCTAATAAAAAGCTTACTAGCATAGTCTATTTTTTTCATTGGGAATACAGTTTTCTTTCATTCACTTGTATAATAAAAAGAGTGGCAGAATTGAAATTTTATTGAATTTTATTTCCCTTAAACCTAAATAATCAAAGACAGAAAGTGTAACTGGTTGTTTTGTAAGATAAAATAAGCAATATGCAGATGTATGTGCAAACCATCAACTTGTTTAGGCAAGCATATTTCATTTATATGACATTTTTCAAGTTTCACATACTTCAAATACATTCAAAATAGATTTGCTTGAGATTTAATATTGAAAGTTTGCCATGTTTATAAGAAAATTTGACAGAAATGCATCCAAACAGGATACATAAGGTATTGTCTAGATAGAGTGATTTTTTTCTAATTTTTTGTTTTAGCTTGCAGTAAGTATTAAATCAAACACCCCCAACAGCGAGACCTGTGAGTTTTATAACGCTCCCAGTTGAAGCAATGTGTTGTTCCTGGAAGATATAAGTGAAGGCTACTATTTTAACACAGGTATTTATATTTAAAATAACAGCCAGAATTTCTGAAATAATTATAATACATTCACTGTTCTTGCTACCTAGTTGAGTCAGAAGGTTGGCATGTGTCAGGACACACTTGCCTGCAGACATCCACAGGCCTCTGATATGGCAGACACCACTTGCTGACTACAGTGCAGCAAAATTCTTCAGCAGCTCAGTTTTTCTTCCAGAATAGCTTCTTAACAGATGGCACCTTGTCATTGTCAATGTCTTGCCATCCTGGAGAGTCGTAAGGATCCATGCAGAGACTGACGCTTTTCTTTCTCTTCCCAAGACATCTAACAAAACTAGCCAATAACAACCTTTTCCCTTTCACAGACGTTTCTACCTTATGTCAGCTGATTTCTTCCAAGTCACATCGTGCCCATTCTGCTGCAAGTGCACCAAAAGGACTTACGTTGACAGCTAAGCCACACTCCAGCAAACTGCTGTTGGTAAAATTGAAAGACAAAAAAGCAAAGGCCTCTACTTTCTGGTGCTGCTGCCAATCACCCCACACAGCAGCATCAGCTGGTTCATAACATTCCATAGGCCATGTGAACACCAGTTTAGAAATTGAAGTAGACACAGCTAGCAAATAACTTTTAATCACTTTGAGCATAATTAAGCATGAAGCATGAAGCTGAGGGCTTTATTTGATCCAGACTGATCATTTTATTACTATGTCTTTACCATGGTGGCTTTCTACAACACTGACTGAGGTACTTTTGCTCCTTGTTTTTGATTTAAAGATAGATTAGAACAATTAACATTGATTTGTTGTAACAGTGGTAAAAGCATACATTAAGGTTTACTCTTACGAAATATTTGCAGGTAACTGTACCAAAACCTCCCATTGAATACATTGGAACTTTTTTGTAATATCTCATCCCTGAAGCCTAACAAACACATTAACACCATAGTAAATAAGGCAAATCACAGATCAGTCATCCTATAAGAGTCTAGAGGATGGATCTAAAAGCTCCAGAGATCTCTCTCCTGTTCCATGGAACCAAAGCAGCCATGCATGAGACCTTCCTCAAGAAAGTAATAAAATATGATTTCTCTCTTAAATTCCTGGATCATGTCCAAACTATTTCCAGAGACATATCTGTGAGTTTAACACAGATTATATGCTCATTATTCTTTATTGTTTTACCAAAACATTTTGGTTTATTGTTAAAAAATAAAAGATCATTTTTACTTAGGTTCATCATATCAGGGTCCAGTTACTTCCTTCTATAACATAATTTATCAAAGAAATACTGCCAATTTGAAATGCAGTTCACTGATATTTACAAAAATTCCCGTATCTGCTCAAGTACAGTTTTGAAATTTTATGCTACAAGTCACCTTTGCAGTTAAATGAAGGAATTAATAATATATGGAGTTTAAATTAGAGTCAGTGAACATTTTTTTTTAAAGTATTATTTCTAGTGCAGTAAACCTCAGATGATAATATAGCATTATTATCTTTTCTCACCTTATAAAAATGCTTTCTCAGGTAAATGAGTAGTGTAATTTTTGGTATGGTTTCTGCTCACTTAAGCTGGGTCAAAAGAAACACTATGCAGGTCACTATCAAAACCAGTGCAAGCATTTTATAGTAAAATGAGTCATCTTGAAAACTTGCCAAGATGACAGTAGTGTTTGTACATGAACTGCTATAGTAATTTGGTCCCTTATAAAAAGTTATTTCCACTGAAGAAAAAAAAATAATGCTGACACAAAAACAACTCATTTGTTATGTTTTACTACCTAACAAAAGGATTCAAGTCACTTAAACTTTCCCATCTAAGACTTAGCTAGCTGTCCATATTTCTCATACATCCAGAGCATCCAGACACTTTCAAAGGATGACTAATCTCATTGTAAAATAAGAAAGCTCAGTTATCCTCTGCAGAATTCTTCTAATTGCTTATTCTGTTTCCTGTATTAACTAGCTAGCACCAAGTATATCTGAGATATCCATAAACTACCTGCTCATGAGCAATAGAATATTCAGAAGACTCCTGACCTTCCAAGATGCAGCTGATAGCCCAGCAGAGTGGCTTAGGAAAACTCAAATGACCTTTAGATGTCTGAATCTGTAGCCAGTTAGGTAAGACTGATCTAAAAGACCTAAATTAGTATATATATGTAGGTATGAGATACAGGCATGGAGATTCATGAATTCCTGAAGCAGCAGCTGAAAGTCAGAAGGGATTGCTGAAAATCTTTCAAAGGGCAGTAAGTATCTTTGTATTTGGACAATCAAATAAATCTCTGGAGTCTGTTATGCAATTTTCACTCATATATTTCAGAGAGCAGAAAACATCCAATTCACAAAGTCCATTTTCTCACACAAAGATTTATAAGTACCAAACAACTTTGTATCTGATAAAGATGGAAGTCCAAACAACAATCCATGCCTCTGGTTTCAGTGACATTAGCTTTGGATTTAAGCATTGTTAAATGCAATGAGAAGTTTTGTGAAGATAAATTAAATGAACAACTTTGTTTATATAAAACCATATGCAGCACAGGTCCACCTGCATTGTTCTAAGATAGATGTAATCATTTTATCTATTTTAATATTTACTTTTGATGATTTGAGACCGAAGAAAAACCTACAATAGATTATACTTTGATTAGCTTCAGTAACTGGGGATTTTATTTTGCAGAACGAAATGTTAATCATGGATGGTACAGGACTGAATCCCACTGCAGTAAAATCCATAGGATTAGTTGGTAGAATAAACCTGGTTTTGGCCACTTACTAATATGCCTAAATGTGTTTGCTGTGGGGAATGAGATTTCAAAAGAAGAAATAAATATGCATCATAAGAGCTAGTGTTAAGTATTTCAGTAAGGTATCTGAATCTTTTGGAAGACTGCTAGAAATTCACGTACATTCCCTATGTTCTTTTGGGTACCAGTGTGACAGGGATGTAATTGTTCTCCACATGGATTTACTGTAAGCCAGAGGCACACATTGACTGTTAATGAAAGTGAGACTTACAGAAGCATCCATGACTAGTCAGTCAGTAATTTCTCATCATTATTCCAGGACTAAGCATCTTTATAATAAAACTAAAATCTACAGCACAGCTGTTCGAAATTCAGAGGTGTTGATTTGTTTTCTAATTAACATTTGTAGTTTGGTTTTGCATCTTGCAAAAGTGGCTGTCCATTTCAATAAATTAAAAAATTGTCATGATGTCACTTTATATTTCTTAAGCAAGATGAATAAATGGCATGTTCTAATGTCTTAGGTTGCATTGTGCCATGTGATGTGATCTAGCAGACTCTAAACCACAGCAGTGTGAAGTCTGTAACAAACAATGAACAAATGGCTTGTGTCTCTGCTGTTCCATGTCACCCCAGAAAGCAAAGACACAGATAATTATCTAAGAAGGGTGGGTGGAAACAGTTAATGGGCATTTTGCTACTGGCAGTTCTTAGACAAAAATACTGTTAAGAAGAGTCTGACATGCAGAAATCATTATTACTCAGATGTGATTGTATACAGTTTGACAGATATTCAGCTGCTGACCTGTAATGCAAATAAGAAAAATCCGTTGTCAAAACAATGTTAATTCTTATTCTGTGATCATTACCAAATCACTGTCAATGTAAAATGCACAGTCTCTGTGAAACTGTGGTTATTTGAAAGACATTCATATCAGATTGTCTCATGGTGCATTGCTGGTTTATTCTGCATGATCAGGTGGTGATTTATTTCCCCTTTTTGAAGAGGATCTTTAGGGAACTAGACGAGCAGTTGGGCAATGAGAGTGACTTCCTGACTCATGTTTTGTGAAGGAGAAACATGCAAGAAAACCACTTGCTGGTTAGTTTTATGACACCCTAATAAGTGTAAATAAACATAAATATTAATCTATTTGGCCATACTTTGAAAGTTATTTGTCCATAACAAGTAATAGTTATGGTGTTCATAAACAGCCTTATTTTCAAAGCATTATTAAATAGAAGTGAAAACAAGTTCAAACTGAATATATAAACAACATCACAGGATAACACCTCCAAGTGACATATTGATTAGAGCTTAAATAAATAGCTTGAATTAAATTTGGGTCATGTGGTGATGGCCTTTTTAGACAAGACTGGAAGCATGAAAGCTCTTTAACTGAAATTTAAAAAACCTTCTTTTGAATAAAATTAAATCCTAGTTCTACCTTCTCTCTCTTCCTTCCCTGCCACCCTTCTGTACCAGTATGTCTTGAAAGATTTAAAGAAAAGGCAGACGGCAGCTTTCAAAGTGTTATTGAGTAATTTTACATTAGCATGTAGTGTAGTGTCATTATACTTGATATGGAGATGAAAAATATGTTAGCTTGAGGTTGTGCATCATTTTCTGTGATCTCAGCTGGAGGTACGGTTGTTCAGAACTGGCACAGCTTGAATATTGATACAAATACAACTGTAACATCCCACTAGCAGAACTGAAAAATTAACAATCAGTTTTCTTAATAATTATGTGTATAATTCTTGGAGTCCTGACCCCTACTGAGCCATTTAGGAAATTTTTGAAAACAATGTGTGCTATAAACACATTTCCACATGAACAGTTGAAAGAAAAATGGTTCCATCAACTTGTGTCAGAGTGCATGTTTTTTGGAAGAAAATTGAAACAAAGTAAGGTACCATTTCATAACACAGATTGGGTTCAAAAATGAAAACTCCCACTGCATATTGCAGTAATGGGATCACGTTTGTCATCACCATTGCCATGGTAAACAGAGGAGAGGAAGGCAGAGAGATGAGAGGAGAGAAGGGAGAGAGAAAGCTGAAAATGTAAACTTGGAAGGCAGGTAGTGTGTGAACTTGGTCCCACTCTGAAGTGATTTTATGGAGCTCTTTATCCAGAAAAATTCCAGGCAATCTCATCTGAAAAACAGTTTCTTTAAATATATTTTCTAGGATACTCAAATGTTGAGGCACTCAAAACAGCTAACTACTTCTAAAAGCCTTTATCACGACAATAAAGACATACTTCAATGTTGATATCCTTATAAATTACTAGAGACCACTTTATGTACAAGAAATGTAGTTTTGAGACTATCATTAAAAAAATATAGTAAATTATTCCTACTGGCTTTTAAAGAGGTAGATCTAGTATTCTACAAAGAGTTACCTTCCACTGTTTCTACATGTAGGCTCACATTACCTCTTCTGCTTAAAACTGGTGACATATGTAAGAGGTATCCTTTCTTAGAGAAATATACAGTTCAAACACACAGTGAGCATACATTGAAATATTTGCAAATAGGCATGGTTTTCCACAATCATTCCAAGGTCTCTTTCAGTATAGTCCTTCAAAATTTTCCTTCATGTACTGTATAGACACATTTCAGATTAGTTTCTCTTTAGCCTGCACTTTGTGAAATCCTGTTTAGGTATTTTATATCTAACAATATAACTTGTCTTTTTCTTATATGATCTCCACGATGTTTATCACTCTTACCTATTTTAGTATCATTTAGGGAACTTGTCCATGTAAGTTTTAAAAGACATTTGTTTATCAGTTTATTTGACCAAAGACATAAGTTTTTTTCTATATATTAATGGGACATCTATCTTTGATCTAATTCTGCCTGACAGCTAGTGTACTTAAAAAGGTCTGAAATCTAAGGTCCAGGTAGTAGTTGCTACACAGGAATTTATAAAGATAATGTTTTACGGATATTTGTCCATTCTGTTTCTAGTCCGTTTAAGTAGCAACCACGACATCAGTTCCATCATAAAAATCACAGCAGAGGGATTACATAGCCATCTTGCAGTAGAGTAAGATGTAAGAAAAATAGCCTGTTTACTCCCTAAGCACATCAGCAATGAACTTCTGCCACAGCTGTGTTATGCCTCAAAGTCACCATTTGGTCAATAATAACACATTTGTCACATTGCAAGCTGTGAATTAATCTGAATATTCTTTGGTGATTCATCCCAATCCCTTTATATCCTGATGGTAGACTCTCCAATCAGAAACAAACTCATCCTTCATGCACTCCTTTATTACTGAAATCAACTAATGAGAAGGATGTGTAACTCAAGGCTGCTATGAGAAATCCTGAGCTACCCAGAAAAGTTATGGAGTCTCCATCTTTGGAGGTAATCAGATTCTGCATCAACATTAACCTTCTGTATTTGATACTGCTTTGAGCAGGGGTGGGGAGTGGTGGAGTATATGATTTCTTGAGGTGTTTTCCAACTTCAGCAGTCCCATGATTGACTGATTCAATGGGCTGATCTTTGAAAATCCGCTTTCCATCAGTCACGGGGATTTTTTAAGTGAGAGACTAAAAGTTGAACTTCTAAATAGCTGAACTTCTCACTAAGCAAAAGAGAATATCACTCTGTTCACAAGGGGTCATATATTAGATTTGACATCAAGAAAAAAATATCATGTTTCTTTGGGCTTCTAAAAACTATAGAATCAAGTCATGTTACTTGGTCTCTTTTCTTTTTTATAGACCTTAACTTGTGATGTTCTGTAATCTGGTCCTAAACTGCCAGTGTACAGGACTATAACTTTTTTATACAACAAATTAGAATGAATTATTGAAAATCAGTAGTCCCAGTGTATTACAGTTTTACTATAACTTTCTTTTTAGCCCAAGTACAAACCCCAAAAGATTCACAAACTTCGATATCTGAGATCTCTCTTTGTTGTGTCTCAGGGAATGAAGGATTTAAAATTAATATATTTTATTTTAAAATTTAATTTCAGGTAAATTTATGCATCCTTCTCCTAAGACAGACTTAAAAATCTACCTAAATTAGATGTAGATATAGACACTTACAAAAAGAAAAAACTTACAAATTAAATCTTTTTAAATAAGTAGATGCAAAAATTAAGCCTAAAGCATCATAGCTAGTCTCGTCTATTTGAAATGAGATATTGGATTTCCTTCTTACTTTCAGGATAACTTTTTAAAAATACCTTTTTTTTTCTAGACATATGCCAAACTAGAAAGAAGAAAAAAAACCAACTCATACTTATTGTAAACAGTAAGCAGAAATGTTTTAATGTTTCTAGAAGTCTAAACATCAAAATATGATTCTTGACTTTTTTTATGAGGCTTATCTAACTTCTTGTAGACAAAGCAAAGTAAATTATTTCAGTATAATTTTGTGACTAGTACTGGTTTCTTACATTCTGTATATCTTGATGAATTTGCCACTGATCAGCAGAATGTGTCAACTTATTTTCTACATCAGCCAAACCATAAATAAGTTTGAACGCACATATTCCTGTGGAAAGAGTTAAAACAATATAAAATTTTAACAAATTACTAGTCAAAGAAACCAGACATAAATGAAACACTGTACAACTGGAATTCCTACTTATCATAATGGTTTTAATGTTCAGATTTATTTTAATCAGAGAAAGAGAAGTTATCATTGAAGAATCTCTCCATTTTCAGGAATTGCATTTTGAATAACAGAGTCAAAAATATCATGCTTGCCAAATATATGACAGTTTTCAATCTCAAGGTTTGTCTCTTTTCTCACTTGATAAAATATAAACAATATTTTCATTTGTATAAGATAATAAGATCACAGGGCTGTCTGTTGCATTTTGTATGATTTAGCTTTGATTCTGTGGGTGTCTCTGCCTTCCAGAATTATTTATGCAGTCTGTTTAGTTTGCTTTACAGGCATGGCAGCATTCATAGGGTAGACCTATTGAACCAAACTGTAATAGATGTAATACATCAATACATTTGAGCTGAACAGCTTTAATTAGGCCTTCTCGGTCATTTCATCAATTCAGTGGAGTACCACTGGGATTTGGATAACACCATGCCTTCTGTAGTGCATGAGAATTACAGCACTCCTGCCCCGCTCTGCCAGTCACAGCACAAGGTTAGACAATCAACGTTAATTCATACAGTAAAGTGTCCGCATTCCAGAACATTAATTCACCCCTAAACTAATATCTTTGAGACCTTAAAATCTTCCCAACCTTAATATCAATTTAAAATTCAAGCTATCGTGACATTTCCTGATGCAATGTTGTTTCTCAACAGCAAATTAAAGTTATGCTTTTTTTAAAGACTCGTGCTTGTCAGATATAACAAATGTATTTAGAATCATAGAATCGTAGAATTGTTTCAGCAGGAAGAGACCTTTAAGATCACCGAGTCCAGCCAGTACATCCAGACAAAGCTGGACTATCAACTACTAGACCATTTCCCTAAGTACAACATCTAACCATTTCTTAAACACTTCCAGGGATGATGACTCCACTACCTGCCTGGGCAGGCCACTCCAATGCCTGACAACCCTTTCAGTAAAGAAATTCCTCCTCATATCCAACCTGAACCTCTCCCGGCACAACTTGAGGCCATTTGCTCTTATTCTACTGCTTGTTCCCAAGGTGAACAGATCAGCCCCTGCCTTGCTACAAATTCCTTTTAGGTATTTGTAGAGAATGATAAAGTCTCCCCTGAGCCTTCTTTTCTTTAGGCTAAACAGTCCCAGATCCCTCAGACATTCCACATATGAGACATGCTCCAAATCCTTTACTAGCTTGGTAGCCCACCTCTGGATCCTCTCCAGCATCTCAATGTCCTTCTTGTAGAGAGGGGCCCAAATTGGACACAGTGTTTGAAGTACAGCCTCACCAAAGCCAAATACAGGGGAATGATCACCTCCTTTCTCCTGCTGACAACACTGTGCCTGATGCAGGTCAGAACGCCATTGGCCTTCTTGGCCACCTGGGCACACTGCTGGCTCATGTTCAGCCAGCTGCTTGAAATTCATGGAACGAGCCTCAGCCCAGCCATCCAGTTTGTCTAGATCTCTTTGTAAAGTTTCCCTATCCTCAAGCAGATCGACACTTCCACCCAGCTTGGTGTCATCTGCAAACTTACTAAATGTACACTCTATCTTCTCATCCAGATCATTAATAAAGATGTTAAACAGGAGTGGCCTCAGCACTGAGCTGTGGGGGACACAACTCAAGACCAACTGTCAATTGGATTTAACTCCATTGACAACTCTTTGGACTCGACCATCTAATCAATTTTTTCACCCAGGAAAGTGTATGTCCACCCAAGCCAAGAACAGCCAACTTCCCTAAGAGAATGCTGTAGGAAGTAGTGTCAATTGCCTTACTAAAGTGACAAAGAAGCATTTGTCTGGCAAATAGGAACTTACAGACATTATAAACTCTGAGGAGCCATTCTGCTACTAAAGTACCTCTTTTGGTTTGTATTTCATTTGAAATCTATTTGTCAAACACATTATATTGGCTTTAAACAACCTTAAAACAGATAATCTAATTCATGTGCATTAACTTCTATTAGGATCAAATTATTCACATTTAATAACTATTTGACTATCTTCAATAAATGTCGCTCCTTAGCCTCTTTGTTAGTTTGCTTATTTGTAAATACAGAAAGTCATTTGTTTAGCTTCATTTGGAAATTATTATAGATGATAAGGATGGTTCAGACTAGTTTTGCAGCTCTCTATAGGCACATCTACATAGCAATCGTAAACAAGAATAAGAAGAGGGGTTAAACACACCTCAGTTATCTTTAGTTCGGGACCCTCAGTGATGAAACTGTCTTGCCACTGGCTTAAACTCAGGCATCAAAATGCACTGTGCATTGAAGTCTATGCTGCAATGGCTATGTGTTACATATCCCAAGGGCAAAGATAACTCCATTATCCCCTACAGAGTCTAAAATTTCTGCTTTAATTGCAATAGAAGTATAAGAATATCATAGATAATTTATTCTGATATAAAAATCCTGAACTATTGAGCAGACTATTGAGCAGACAATAAATTTAATTGTATTATCATATTTCCTTCTCTTACATAGAAAGCATATAAGCTGTGCAAGTACTCTTAAAGTAAATAAAATAAAAAGGATAGAGAATCTGAGTTAATTATCTCAACACTATTCATATTAGGCAATCATAACTGAGTATCATTTCACTTGACCATGAACATTACAAAACTGACTAATTAGGAAGTAAGGTATATTAGATGAAGCAGACTGTATATCCTGGTCACAAAGCCTGCTAACCTATTCAAGATACTTAGTCTTGTTTATTTAGGCACAACAGACAAAGCACAGAATCACAGAATAGAAGAATGGTTGAGGTTAAAGAGATTTCTAGAGGAATGCTTTCTGATGTTCAGGGTGAAATTCCTGTGCTTGAGTTTATGCCCATTACCCCTGGTCCTGTCATTGGATGTCACTGAAAAGAACCTGGTTCCATCTTCTTTCAATCTGTATCTCAGGTGATTATGTACATTGACAAAATTTCGCTAAGACTTCTTTTCTCTCAGCCAAATCTCTCATGCTTTCTACATAGGAGAGATATTCTAGTCCCTTCATCATTTTCATTACCCTTTTTTGGGCTGCCTCCGGTATGTCCATGTCTCTTGTACTGAGGGAATAGTTGGCCACCTTTGTGCAAAGGATATTTTGTTGTTTCATGCTCAATTTGTTATCTACCAAGACCTCCAGGGCCAGTTTTGCATGGCAAGTTTCCAGCTGTGTGGTCCCTAACACATGCAAATGCATTGAGGTTGTTACTCCCCAGGTTTAGGACTTTGCACTTCCCCTTGTTGAACTTCTTGAGGTTCCAGTCAAACAGTTTTCCCAGCCTGTTGATGTCTTTCTGGATTACAGCATAAACTTCTGGTGTATCAGCTACTGCTTGCAGTTTTGTGTACTACAAAAGAGATAAAGAAACAGTGAACAAACTACCAAGGGAATACAGTGCCCCATCCTCCAGCTCATTCATGAAGATGCTAACAAGGCTGTAGCCAGTATTGACCTCTAGATTCTTGCAGCCAACTAGACTTTGTTGCCGTGATCACACCTCTGGGCCTAGCTATTCAGTCAGTTTTAAATCCACACGTTTGCTTGTCCAGACCATACTTCTTGGGTTTTCCTGAGGATCTTACAGGACATAGTGATGACATCCTTGCTGTAATGTATGTGGACAGTAGGCACTGCACTTTCTTCAGCTGTCAAGCCTGTCATTTCCTTATAGGAGATTGTCGAGATTATCAAGCATGGCTTCCGCTTGGTGAATCCAATTCTATCTACAACTGATAATTTTCTCATTCTTAATGTGCCTGGCAGTGGTTTCCAGGGTTAGCTAACCCATCATCTTTCCAAGGATTGAGAACACATTGACTCATCTGTAGCTTCCTGGATCTTCCTTCTTGTTAGTTTTTAATATCTTCAGGTGATATTTGGTCTCCTCCAGTCCTCAGGCACTTTTTCCACTTGATGTTATCAATCAGAGATTATCAAGAATGGATGTGTCCCTTCAGGGCCCATGGAATTGTATATGTCCAGTTTATTATTCTCTCACCTGATCCTCTTTTACCATGGATAGATCTTTGTTCCAGCTTTTCCTCCTGGCCAGTGTGGCCTGGGATTCCTAAAGGCTAGTCTTGCTACAAAAGATTGAGGCAAAAAAGGCATTTTCCAGTCTTTTCCATGCCCTATGTAGCCAGGTACGCTATTGCATTGACCAATGGGCTCACATTGCCCTTAATCTTCTTCTGGTTTCCTCTGTCTTCATAAAAGTGTTTCAATGTTATCTTTGACAGTCCTAGCCTTGTGCAATTCCAGATAGACTTTGGCTTTCCTAACTGCATTTCTGCATGTTACCTCAGTTATCTGTCCCTGTTTCTATATTATTCATGCTTCCTTTTCTGTTTGAAGGTGGTAAGGAGTTCCTTCTTCATTCATCTAGGCCTGGCACATTTGCTTGACTTCCATCTCTTTGGTATGGACCTCTTTTCAGCTTGGAGAGAGTGATCTTTGATTATTAACCAGTTGGGGGGAGGATAATCTTGCTTCCAGTGATGGAGCACTGGAACAAGCTCCTCAGATGAGTTGTGGAGTCTTCTCCTCTGGAGACATTCCAAACCCACTTGGATGAGTTCCTATGTGACTTACTCTAGGTGGTTCTGCTCTGGCAGGGGAGTTTGGACTAGATGATCTTTCAAGGTCCCTTCCAACCCTTAAGATTCTGTAATTTTGTGAATTATAATCCATGGGAAGGACCCAAACTGGAGAAGTTCATGACAAACTATCTCCCCTGAGTGGTACACCACAGTGAGAAGGAGGACAATGTGGAGGAAGGAGCATCAGAGGCTTGATTGCAACCCATGTTTCCAGTCTCCTGTGTGCCACTCAGGGGGACAAGGTAGAGAAATTGGGAACAGAGCTGAGCCAGGGAAGAAGGAAGGAGTGGGGGACAAGTGTTTTAAGATTTCTTTTTATTTCTCGTCATCATATTCTGATTAAGACTGGCAATAAATTCAATTAATTTCCACATATCAAGTCTATGATTGTAATTGCCAAATGATCTCTCCCTTATCTCAATCCATGAGCTTTTGATTGCATTTTCTCTCTCTCTGTTCAGTTGAGGAGGAGAAGTAATAGAGCTGGTTGGTGGGAATGTAGCAGCCAGCCAAGGTCAACCCACTACAAAGAGATACTTTCGGTCTGCTAGAATTATCGAATGCTATATGGTATAACTCTTATGTTAGCTCCAGATATTGTGATGCATAATCTGCCACGTGGCTGTGAAGTCAATCTGGGTCATATAAGAGGGTAATGTCACCTTCAGTTCCATATAGATTCTAGAGGAATCAGTTTCTTCAGCTTCTTTGGGAGTTGATAAAGGAAGATAGCCAGAAATCTCCAGAAGGTTATATTGGTTAAACAGACATTCTATTCTTTGAACATCTTAAACATCTTTGAACTTGTTTAAATGGTATCAGAGATCATATTCTGACTTAACTTCTTTCCATATGCAATGTTCTAATCTTATATTTCCTTTCTCTACAGAAGTAGAAAGGATTAATCTGTAATTGCCTTGATGTAGACACTAAAATTCTAATCACTACAACCTTAACAGAATTTGAACAATCCACTGTCTTTCAACTATGACATTGACATTCATACATAAGTCCACCTAATCTTTGCTTGTCACTTTTCAGAATTTATGGATACATTATTTTATTCCTAGCATAGGTCTCCTATATTTTTCCAGTTAATGGAACAGAAGCATACTAATATTTCGTTACTGCAGTTCTTGATAGTCAGTAATTTAAAGTAAAGGTCAAAAATATAAAAATGTATATGTTATAGTAGTTCATGTCAGGAACTCACACATGTTCAAAGTCTAATTAAAAACACAGCTAATTTATTACACTGCATGTAATTCTTCTCTCAGTTAAAAATATAAGGAAGAAGAATTCAACAGAATCTTTACCTTTCGGTGATGTTTTCTGTTTCTTGAGAAAGATGTTATGTTGTCTTAATAAATACTTTTAAGAACCCCCTAAGGTATAACTCCAAACCAAATATTTCAGAGATACAGAACTTTTTTTTTCTTTGTATTTCTGTAATTCATTGACATAAAAAAATATCAAGTGTTACCAAAAATATACATAAACAACTGACTTCACATTATGGGAGTAATTTTTACACTTCACTCTCAGCTATCCATATTTTTTATAATTTTCTTTTTCACAGCATAGCTGTTTATACCTTGAATACCTCAAAACTGCAAATCTCCACATCCTCAGTACTGTGAGTATATTTGCTTTGATGTATCTAGAGTCCAAAATGTATTAATCTATTACTCCATCAATTTAGCACTGCTAAAATAGCAGTTTCAGGAACTTCTGGCCACTGTGTAGGTTGAAGTGTAAGGACAGAAGAGTATGTTGCAGAGTATGAAGTGGAGCCTTTCACCAACTGACAAATCCCCGAGAAGGTCCAGTCCCAGGCTCCGAATGACTGTCAGCTCCTGCAGCTTTTTGGACTCGAACAGCTGTCCATTGCAGCTGAGCAGAAAAGGGTCCTTTAATTACTGCAACATTAACAATCAACTGTCTCTGGCCAGAAGGGACCACAACTGAGAAGACTGCATAAACCACTTAAAATTTTTCATAGACCATATGCAGTTTGCAGTCTGCCCTTTGCAACATTAGACAGTCTAGTAGCAATAAAAATAGTGGTATTACTGCTAAGTAATTAAATTATGCTAGAGAAATACAGTAAAAAGTTTATTAAGGCTGCTCATTGAGAAGCAAAGGGTATTTTTATATAAGAAAACACTGAAATACTGGAGACAGTATAGCTTAATTCTTGAAGTTGTATGTTGGCTTAATTGATATTTTGAACCACGATGGTAATTATTGTTTAGAGGTGTTTAATACATTGCAATATACAGATAAAAAGACTGAAGGAAAACACACTCTGGAAAATATCCCTTTCCAGTCTGGAATAGTGGAAACCTAGGTAATAATTAGTAAGACCAAGACAAAGATATGCAGAGCTTTACTTGGTAATGTGCGATACCTGTCTGAAAATTGGAATATTTGCCCTTCTGTCCATTCCAAACTGAGATTTTTTTTCTGTTAAAAACTCCCCACATATAATATTTAGGGTAAGGTATATATGCAGTTATCACAGTTTAACCCCAGCAGGCAATCAAGCACCACACAGACACTCACTCACTCCCCCACAGTGGGACCTTGAAGGGAAGTAGAAGATTAAAAGTGAGAAACCTCCTGGGTTGATATAAAGACAGTTTAATAGGCAACGGAAACCTGCACACACAAGCAAAGCAAAACAATCCCTGCTTCCCACGGGCAGGCAGGCAACCATCTTAAGGAAGGCAAGGCTCCATCGTGTGTAACAGTGACTTGGGAAGACAAAAAACACTACATCCCCCTTCCCCTTCCACCCCTTCTCCCAACTGTATATGCTGAGTATAACATCCTATGGTATGGGATATTCTGTGAGTCACTTTGGGTCAACTGTTCTGAAAGTTTTCCCTCCCAGCTTCATGGGCACCCTCAGCCCACTCAGTGGTGCAGTGGGGTGAGAAGCAGAAAAGTCCTTGATGCTGTGTAAACACTGCTCTGCAGCAACAGCAACATCCTAGTAATATTAACACTGTTTCCAAAACAAAATCCCATACTAGCTACTATGAAGAAAATTATCTCTCTCTCAGCCAAAAGCAGCATATCCTCCAACTCTTATTCCATACCATTTATATCGTGCTCGGCTCTCACTACTCAATACATTCTCATTACCCACCTTCACACTTTCATATAACACACGAATATTATTCACTTGGTCTATGTACCACTCCTGTGAAATATCTGTAAAATGTCCATAAATGTGCATAGACATACACAAAGTGTCCACTGAGTCCATTTAGTCCGTGACTTTGGACTCCATCTGTTATTGACCAGAAAGGTGGTGTGTTGCACAGTTACTTGAATCAAAGGCAGATCAGATCGAATCACTGTTGCACTTGGACTTGTCTTTCATTGGTTCAGCTGGTTCGCGCTAAGGTAATTACTATAATGCACAATTCAAATCCTGATTGCATCAATTTAAAGATATTTCCATTATAATCTCTACCCCTGGTCACTTTGGACTAAACCATCAGATTTAACATTGCAATGAACTTGTCTCTGCTCTAGCTTGGACTTTTCCTCAGACTTAAATTACTTTATTGTAATTAATTACTCAACTGAAGTCAAAAAAGAAAAATGGGAAATAAATACCACATATAATAAGATAACATTCACTGAAATCATTGCAACATAGAACAACAAATATGAACAGTACTTACTTTAGCATAAGGAATTTTAGAAACTTTTTTTTCATTTATAAGGATGTAATAAGATGTAATAGATTTAGAGAACAATACTATTCAATGTGTGACCCCACTTTCCATGAATTTACAAACCAGACAAAAGACAATATTTTAAAATACAGAAACACTAGATGAAAAGAAATCATTGAAGTTAATAGAAAAATCTCCTGATATGCATCAACTTGACAGATCAGGATCAGAAATACTCTAGTGGTTGACATGTCACACTCAGGATTAGGATCTTTTTTCATTTTGTTATTCTGTATTCTGATTTTTTTTTCCAGAATGTCTGTGCCATTTTATGAAAACCACTTAATATCCATATGTATCAGTTTTCACATTTACAAAAGAAGTGATTTTTTTTTTCACTTGATGAGTTGTCAGGATTAATTAGTGTAGCTACCAATTCTAAAAAGTCTCTCTATCTTAAACTCAGCATTGAGTAAAATACTGTAGCTGTCCCATTAACTTCAGTTGGATTTGTGCCTGGATACATAATGCAATAGTAGTTTATTATTATTAGACAAGATGTTCTGCTATATTTTGATTCTCCCATTAATAGGAGACTGGATTTACTTTTCAATTTGATATGATGTTTTTGTGTGGCTTTTTAAAAGCCAAAAAAATCCCAACATAAATGAAAACTGAGAAACTGTCAAAATCTCTTTACACAACATTAATGTCATCCAGAGGTGGTACTGTGGAATAATCAGAAGTATGGTAAATATAACATTCCCTATGCATATGCTAGAGAAAACACAATTTTTCAAACCTTGTTCCAGTTTTAGTGGAATAGAATACATTCGGCTTCATATCAGCTAAACTTCAGGTTAATCACACTTTTAGCTATCACAGAGTGATGGCATGCAGAAGCTGAAGTGAGACTTTGCATTTGATGGATGAAATTTTATTTGCTACAAACTGATAGCACGTTTGGCAGTTAAATGATGTATTTCCGGAAACAGGAAGATGTCCTAGAAGTAACTCATGGTTGTTTTCAAAGATTTATTAAAACTATGTTGACACTTGCATCACTGATAGAGGTAATTTCAAAGCTCTTGAAATTCTACTGACCCTAAGATAATGAAACTACCACCTTTGGCACATTTGTATTCTGTGACATGTAATGTAGGCTCATGGTTTGGAATGTGAAACATTATCATTATATGCTGAAGGAATTCACACTAGTAACTGAGGGCAAATGCAGAGACTTGAAGATGTCTCAAGAAAAGGTAGATACAATACTCAGAACCGAATGAAGACTGTGCATAAGCAACGATAACAGGTTATTTGGACAGTTAATAAAACTTAGGGCTCTGTAGGATGAGTGCAGCCTCTTAACTAAGCCATTTTTTTAAAAAAGGATATTTTTTTAATCCTGTATTACAGCAAGAATTTATATTATGCCCTAAAACAAATCAAATCTAGTGCATATGAAAAGTACCATGAAATGTGCTCAGAAAAGTCTTGCTGAGGCAGAGATATGTGCATATTTATGACACAGACAGCCATAGGCTGTACAAATGAAAGTATTGCTTATAATCCAAATAATGTTTTTTAACAGTACTTTCAGATAAGAAGGATGTGTGTTGAACTCTGATCAAAAGTATAAAATCTTTAGGCTCATTTAAAATGTGGATTGTCCATATGAAATGGAATGATTGCTTTATAGTGAAAACGCAACAGAAATATTAATGAAAATCAAGAGGAATCACTGGAACATTTCCCTGCTTTCATCAACTTTGTCATAAAGACTGCAAAAAGCCCTACTTCCTTCTTGTGATTTAATAATCACATTAACTTGTAAGGTGTTTGAAACTTCACAGATATTAGAGAAAAAAGCTAATCCAGTAAACGGCCCTGAGGGGACTGATCACCAATGGATAAGCAGGAAACCTGTCATCAGAATAAAAAATATATTTAAAACTCATTCTCCTGAATATGGAGTTAAAAAAGAGGACTGGAAACTTGTTTTTACAGATTATGCCTTTGATTCAGCTGTGGGTCATGTCTGGAAGTAGATCAGCAATTCTGTCTTCAAGATGCTGGGTTGTAGGGGCAAGGTAAGAGGTAGAGTAATATTTTGAGAAAACTAGTCTTAAGGTTGTACTTATCATACAAGATTTTAAATCTGGAAGATTAATGTCTTTCTGAGACTCCTTCAACTGATTATGTAGTTAGTCACATCAGTTTTGTTTTACTCCAAACTTTACTAGGTGACATGGCTGTGAAGATTTTTATTGAAACAAATTTCTCTCCAGTAAAGTTCTGCTATTATGCTTGTTCTAATGTGCCATTTGTCTGACAAGTTTATCCTAACTTAATTAAGGACTGAAATAATGAGACACTTGTTTTTAAATCATCCAAGGAGTCTTTATTAGAGTCTGTGCTACATCTGGAAGCAACAGTCAACTTTCATTCAGAAGAACAGAAGAAGGACAAGAAAGGACAAGATATTCACCTCCAGTCATACCTTCATGACTTCAGCTTGTGCATATAGTGATGGATTTTTCATCCTGGGTTTCAATCCAGTTTGTCACAGCTTTTCGCATTCGTCAGAATACTATTCTATTTTTTAAGTGAATGAGGAAGGTGATAAAGCATCCATTCTTCTAACTCTCTGTTATCACTACTTTTCTTTTTGAAGCTATGTAGAATAGAATAATAGTGTCATCTAGGTTGGAAAAGGGCTTTAAGGTCATTGAGGCCAACTGCAAACCTAATACTGTCATGTCCATCACTAAACCATGTCCCACAAAACTTTATCTACTTGTCTTTTAAATACCTCCAGGGATGATGACTCAATCACTTCCCTGGGCAGCCTGTTCCAATACTTGATAATCCTTTCCATGGAAAAAAAAAATTCTAGTATCCAATCTAAATCTCCTTTAATGCAACTTGAGGCTCTTTTTCCCTGTCCTGTTACTTGGACAGGAGAGACCAGCCCCCACTTCTTCAACTTCCTTTCTGGTAGTTGTGGAGAGTGACCATGTGTCTCTGTCTTCTTTTCTCCAGGATAAATAAGTCCAGTTCTCTCAGTTGATCATCAGAAGACCTGTTCTCTAGATCCTTCGCCAGCCTCATTGCCTATCTCTGGACATACTGCAGCACCTCAATGTCCCTTTTGTTGTGAGAGGCCCAGAACTGAACACAATATTTGAAGTGTAACCTCACCAGCGCTGAGTAGAAGGGGACAATCACTTCCCTGGTCCTGCTGGTCACACTATTTCTGATACAAGCCAGGATGTCATTGACTTTCTTGGGCACCTGGGCACATTGCTGGTTCACATTCAGATGGCTGTCAATTACCACCCCCAGGACCTTTTCCGCCTGGCAGCTTTCCAGCCTCTGCCCCAAGCCTGTAGAGCTGCTGGGGGTTGTTGTGGCCCAAGTGCAGGACCTGGGACCTGGCCTTATTGAACCCCATGCAAATGGCCTTAGCCTACTGCTCCAGTCTGTCCAGGTCTCTCTGAAAAACCTTCCTATCCTTCAGCAAATCAACACTTCCACCCAATCTGCTGTCATCTGCAAACTTATTGAGGGTGCACTCCATCCTTCATTAATCTGAATCCTCTGAATCTAGTAATTAATTAGTACAGCATATAGTGTTGCATATTCTCAGTTGAATGTGTCAGGTTTATTTTAATATTATTATAGCTTCAGAAGACTGAAAAAAGTATAGTTGTCTTGACACAGTATTTTTAGCATAGGCTTTGCACAGACCTGCTCTATTAAAGGTAATCAGAATTCTTTTCATTCCCCTTCTACTTTAGGATCTATAAATTACACTATGGTTTTTTTCCTCACTTTTTTTTTTTATTATTATTAAAAACAGGAAAGTGAACAATTTTCACTGAAAGCAGGTTCATTTCAGTGTAGTCTAAGCTGATTATATACCAGTTTAATATATTCTCAAAATGTCTGTGAGAATGTCTATAATGGGAGATACTCTAGTTTAATTTTAAAAATTCATGCCAGTTAAATAATCTTGCCATTTTCATGCATACACAGCTTGAAGTGGTTTAGAAACAGTTCATTTAAATAGAAGTAACTCCTTTTAGGGCACTTTTATGTCAGAGTCATCAGTTAATTCACCTCAATTAGAAAATATTGTAATCTTCCACAATTTCCAAGAGATCTGCCTGCAAATTCCAGGCTAGAGCACATATGAAGTAGAATAACTCTAGGTATTGAATAAAAGTTAGAATATCTAGCTTACAAAGTATATTGCCTTTTTTCCTACAGAATTTCACACAGTGGTAACCATTTGTCTAAAAAGCATATCTGTCACTCATGAAAGGAGTCACTAATTTAAAAGAGAACTGTTTTCTTAAATGGATATAGCATTGAAGAGATCTGTTGTGATTTCTGCTCCTACTAAAGGAAAAATTGTCTTACGTCTTTCCAAGACTAACTTAAGTACCATAGCTAAAGAACAGTTAGTGGCATTCGTGGCCGAATAGATAAATAACTGTTGGTGTTGTTAATGATTAAATAATTAGTAGATTTTTTTTAAAAATCATCTTTTCAAGCTGTTATCCTTTAAAGTTCGGTATTTTTTTTTCAACAGAATAAATCATATTTCAAGTGAATTCTGAAACCTTAATAGTCCAAATCCCAGCTCAAAATAGAGCCAATCTCCAATTCAGATCCAATTTGGTTTCAGATGGTAATACATTATTACAATAGATGATTTGTTGCTCCTTAACTTCATTTGATCAGGTAATGAGGATGCACTAATGCTGATTTTCACTAGTGCTTACTCTGAGAAAATTATAAACTTGCAAATAGCAAATTTTCAAGAGAACTACTGCAATGCTTCAAAGTATTTTCTCCAGTTTTGTTCTCCTTCATATGACTGTATAAGCATAATATGGCCTTCCCATAGCATCCTCTGTCATTTTCTTTCAGACTGCCTTGTTATCATTACTTTATAATGCATTGCACCCAAGAAAAATAAGGAGAAAACTACAAAACCAATACCTACTTCATTTTCAACAAGTGATGCTCTGTCCAGGAAGGTAGAAATATCTGTTAAAAATGCATTAATTTTCCCATAACCTCAATATGTTCACCAAAATTCATTTTAGGTTTATATTAAATCTATGAATGCTTTAAAGTTGCTGCCTAACAAATTATCTACAGGCATATTCTAAGTAACTCACTTCTTCATTTAGTCTCAGGAAAGTTTAACTGCAGCTAAATTCACAGCTTATGACACATAAGTTTCACCTCAGTCACAATATTCTTTAGAAAGAATTCAGGTCATCAATAACAGATGATTTCTGAGTGTGGATCTATATGATGTACGATAGATAAAAATCAACTAATAATATCAGTCACGTATTCTAGGAGTCTGTAAAAAGTCATGTAATTGAGTTAATGTGTATAACTGTATAAATGCAGTTACTATAATCAAAACATTAACAATAGAAGAGACAATTGACCTCTGAGCTTCTTGGAAAGTTCAGGCTTTTCAGGTCTTTACATTGGAGTGTCATGTTTAAATTGAGTTTGGATGAAATTTTGCTTTTGTGCTTTTTTGTGAGGTTTTTTTAGGTTTTTTTGCTCTCATGAAAGAACCTAGAAAACAGAAGCTATACTTACAGAACATACCAATAAAAGCACATTTTATCAATGAATGAGTGTTCAAATACTTCTTTACTGGGAGAGTGTTTTTTTATTTAACAGAGAGCTTGGGTTCATTTGCAGTAGCAAGTGGACAAAGCTCTACTGGGATAGAATTGGGGAAAATCCACCAGTTTCATCAATTAAATGTCAGATCAGATCATCTCCATTAAAAACAAACAAACAAACAAACAAAACTCTCCCAAAAACTCTGGAAAAGTAAATATCACAAATTTTTAAAATATTACTGAAAAGGCTTGATCCAGAATGTCTGATTTGTTACCATGTTTATGAAAGCAAATGAGAAAGGAATTTTTTATACTCACTTTGCACTTGTTTATCTGTTTACCAAAGGAGCAATACTCCCCCTGTAAATTAATCATGAACTGTTATTCCCCAAAGAAATTCCCCAAATGAGACAGACACAAATAAATACACTTCTTTTTTGAAGTCCAAATCAGTATGGAAAGATTGTTAAACCTGTTTATATAAAGTCCAGTGTTTCATATGTTATTATACATCCTGAAAAATCTGAACTACACTTGCAAAGACCTAATTTTGTCATCTTTTGAATAAGCAGAAAATATTGCTGAGAGAACAAAAAATCCATAACTTATTCATGAAGAATTAGAGAAGAAAAAACATTGGTCATAGTCTGGTCTTTTCTTTCATAAAATTGCTTTCCTCGTACTTACCTATTTCATTGTTACAAAGGTCATTATTTTTTTGAATAAGGGGAAATAATCTGTGAGAAACAGTTTATATAATGCAAATAAATTTGGTAGAGGTATGCATGTTAACAAGCAAAGTATATTCTGACTACACAATTGCTCATCGAAAATTTTTCTAAATCCATGACCATCATGTGGATAAGGGTAAGGGACACTGGGTATAGTAGAAAACCCCCAAAACATATATACTTTACAATGCTGAGTTTTTTCAGATTTTTTTTCTAGATCAGTGAAAAATATTTTGCAAAGTAACATAGGAGACATTTTTTTTTTTTTTAAGAGGGAATAAAACTGTTCAAGGTCAGCCACTAGACCTAGCTAAGGACAGAACCAAAGTCTAGGATGACCAATATATTTTTCCACTGCTTATGTATCAGTACAGTTAGCAAACTAGTAGTAAAAACTAGTAATTACTATTTCTTCTTTGAGTAGCTTTTCACTGTCTGGGATCTATTGCTCCAAAAAGCAAATCTACAGCCCTTTAACCAATGAAGTGTTTAACTTCACACTAACGATAAGTACATAAGTAAGATTTTCAAAGCTCAGGATCAAAGTCTTAACCTTTGCTTAGTGACATCAACAAAGATGTGCTAGGAGAAAAACAAAGATATTCTGTGGTGAATAATCCTCTTTAGTTTCCAAAGTAAACATTCAGTGAGGAATAGTGATATACAAAAAAAAAAAGTCAAACTACACAACAATTTTTTCCTCAGATACTGAATGGTGTTTTTATTTCAACTGCTATTCTGCCTGTGTAAATCAGTGCCATACAAGTACATCATGGCCCTGTGAAACTCGTACCTCATGTGATTTACATCCTCTGTAGTCCTAAACAGTCTAAACATAAACTGTAGGTAAGACATTGTCTTCTGATTTTATATATTTACAGTTATTTTACATAAACATTGAAGTATGTATTTATATAAGCACTCAAATATGTGTGTGTCTTAGACATTTTTACACTTTCAGCTATGCCAGTAGCTATGAATAACCTATTTTAACAGTTGTCCTTACAATGCTCCTTTAGATTTGAAATAATCAATCACATTTTTCTAGCAGACCCACAAACTCCATGATATGAGGCTTGACTGCACTTCTAAATTCATCATTCTTGGTGTGCATCTTCCCTTAACCCAACTTCATTTCTGGGTACAATCTAGACAATGACACTATGAATCTGACCTTTTCCAGGCAGCTCTGAGAAAGGATCCCAGTCTTTCCCATAACATTTTAATGAAAGTGCTATCCCTTGGAGATGTGAAGTAACAAAAAGTCAAGTCAAAGAAAGCCTATGACTTAGGTGCTACCACTATATTTTTGTTCAAGAGATTAGTGTGAGTAACAAAAGATGAGAACACTACCATGTCATTTGTGTGGTAGTGAACCAATCTGTATCTTAAACTGAAAAGGTGTTTTTAAGTCATTAAAATCTGCACATTTGCTTCACAAGCAGTTCTAGTTTAAAGTGGTTTTATCACTTACAGGCAGATGCTTTTGAATCTAAGTAAATTGTTAAAGATCATACAAGTATGTGACAACACATGTGACTTGTTGCTGAAGCAGGAGTCCTGAACAGTATGCATTTCTTTTAAAATGCATTAGTAAGGGAAGACACAGTGACTCTCTGAAGTGCAAAAACCCTCAAGTAGTAACAACCTCAGGTATTGTAAACTATGTGCATTATATGAGCACTAACATATGTTTGTTTCTTAATTGCTAATACACTTTTCAGCAACGATACCAGGACACTGTTTCTTCAAAAGTAGGAAACTTATAGGAAAGAAAAGATACAATATGAAAACTTCTTTAACTTTTCTGTAGTAGTAGGTTTCCACTAGTCAGTAAATCAAGATACTGATAGGAAGTAGCAGGTAACAGAAATTTCCTCTAGCCAAGACAATGTATGCTTGATAAGTGAAGGAAAATTGCACTTTTAAGTTTTGTTTACAGTAATACAGCAATTTTTGTTAACAAAATGATAAGCACAAGTCTTTGCTGAAGGTATCTTTACACTGAATTTTTGTTTTTTTCAATCTTTGTTCTTGCACTAGAAATACATGAGTTAGAGATGGTGGGAGGAATAACAAGCAGGAGTAGAAGTAAATATATAGAAACCTGTTCTATTACCCGCATGTGTCCATCAACAAAATGTGATGAGCTGAGAAGAAATGGATAACCTATAGATTTCCTAGATTAACTCTTACAGTCTCTAATTGATCCTTCAGAAAGGAGCAGATACCCTTGATGATGTTCTTTCATGTCTGCCATCCCTGTGCCAATGTTTTAGGAAGTACAAACATCAAGAAATAGCTATATTTAAACAACTAAATTGAGTCCCTGATGAACATAATTAATGCAATCTGAGAAGTAAGCTAATGAACTATAAGCATCTCGAGTTATTTGAATAAACCTACACTACCTAAGATACATTAACAATTATAGAATACTAGAATGTCTTGGAAAGGACCTTTAAAGATCACCAAGTCCAATCATCTTGCCATGGGCAGGAACATCTTTCACTAGAACAGGCTGCTGAAAGCCTCATCCAACTTGACCTCGAACAATGCCAATGATAGTGAATTGACAACTTCCCTAGGCAACCTGTGCCAGTGTCTCACCACTCTAATCATAAAAAATGTCTTGTTTTACTACAATCTAAATCTACCCTTTTTTTGTTTAAAACTATTGTCCCTTTCCCTGTCACTACAGGTCTTGATAAAAAATCTCTCCCTATCTTTCTCGTAAATCCTCTTTATATATTGAAAGGCCACAATAAGGTCTCTGTGGAGGCTTTTCTTCTCCAGATTAAACAATCCCAACTGTTTAATTCTTTCTTCATAGGGGAGTTGTTGAAGTCATTTTTGTGTCACTCCTCTGGTCTCACTTTAACTAATTTGTGTCTTTCCTGGGCTGAGGGATCCAGGGCTGGATGCAGTGCTTCAGGTGCATTCTCATGAGAGTGAAGTAGAGGAGATTCATCTCCCTTAAACTGCTGGTCATGCTTCTTTTCATGTAGACTGGGAAACAGTCTTAATGTATAGTGTATGTACATTAAATATACTTATTTAAGTTATATTCTGGTTAAATTTGATATAAATGGAAACAGATTTGTGTACCCTGGAACAGCTTCATAATACAAACACAGAGTAGGTAGGTAGAACAAGGAGACACATTCCAAAGTTGCATTACTTCTCCAAGCTAAGACACTATCATGGTTTTGGCCCAGTCAGAAATAAAGAGGCATGAGCAGTTGCTTGCTCACCCCTCTTCTTCCTGACAGGATGGGGAAAAGTATCAGAGCCTTTGGAACTCCCTAAGGAGAGGGAGAGCTCACTCATCACATATGGTCCCAGGCAAAACAGGCAAGACTACTCAAATTGGGGAAGAAAATGAAACCTCACTTAAACTACCACCATTCAAAAATGTAACAAAAAACAATAGTGGCACAATGATGAAGAACATAGCCAGTCCTTTAAGACTACCTTCCCTCCACCTCTCCCTTTTTCCCAGGCTCAGGGACCTGGTCCCACAATCTCTACTTCCTCCCCCTCTGAACGGATCATGGGGACAGGGAACGGGGATTTCAGTCAACCTTTTCCTGATGGCTCCTTCTGCTTGTCTCTCCTCAAGACAGATAGGCTTCTCACTGGTCCTCCCTGCTCCAGCACAAGGTCCCTCACACACTGGGCAGCCCTGCATTGGTCACTCTGAGGAGCGTTCATCCTGAGGGTTGGAGCTCCTCTCTCCCTCTAGTGTGGGTCTGTTCTGCGGCCTGCAGGCTCTCCAGCACAGCCTACGCCATTGCCGCCTCCTCACACAGTCTCCTCCTCATCCAGGCATAATCATCTCCTCTGGCACGGGATCCCCAGGTTCAATCACCTCCCTTGGCATGAGGCCCTCCTGGAGTTGCTGGTGACTATCAGTCCCTTCAATGCCCTCCATGGGTCACAGGGGCACAGCTGCTCTCTTGCAGTGCGCTGCAGAGGTATCTCCAGTCTGATGCTCCTCTTCCTTTCTTGCTTTGCTGACTGTGGGGTCTGTATGGTCACCTCCATCTTGTCGGACCCTTCCACCTCCTTCCACAAACTGGGTGTTTCCCTTCTTAAATAGTGACAACAGAGGTGTCACATTGGTCTGGCCAAGACAGAGGTGGGTCCAGCTTAGAGCTAGGGAAAGTTTTGAGAACTGCTTACAGAGACCACCACTGCAGTCTCCCCCTGCTATCAGGCAAAACATGGCTTCACACAAAACCATCACAGATTTTAATGTAGGTTTACCCTAAAATAAACAGAATGAGCCTATGGGAGATGCCTATAAGCCACTTTAAGAAATGATAGCTGAAGCACAGCTGGGTTACACTGAGATATCTCAAAGGCCATCAGATGTTTTAGTCAGACACTCTGCAGATTCACCTGCAGATTTTAGACACTTTAGGTCTCTCAATGTACATGTCTTCTTGCCAGCTACAACATTTAAACTTTTGCTATAGACAGTGGAGATCTAAAGATTATTGTTAATACAGATTGCTGAGCTGCTTGGCCCATCCCAACATAGTAACTTAAGATTGGTCATTTCTTCAGCTTTCCAGACTTCACTGACTAGTGAAAAGAGCCTCAATTCATTTATCCAGATAAAGATCTCTAGTGCTATTTTGAATGTGCAGCCTCAAATATCTGCTCTAGAAGGGTGTGGGTCTCCAGTGGATACTGACAACTGGCTAGGTACATATGTTACATATACTGCATCCCTCTGACATGAATGAAAGTATTTGAATAATCACACAGAATGAGACAGAAAATGTCATTAAACTGATTTCTTTAAGAACTGTTTGTTTAAGTCACTTCAAAATCCCAAGTATCTTCTCAAGTCTGAAAAGGCAACACTTAAGAGCTAAGCTCTTAAGAAATCACTTCATACTGACTGCACAGGTACATTTCATTCTGCAGAGGGAAAATGCTGTAATATTTGGTGCAAGAATAACATACACAAAAGCTCAATCACACCATGCAAATGATAAACCATGTTCTTATTTTCATGCCTGTAGTCCAGTTAATTTTGGAGGTTTTCCAAGTCACAGTATGTGTGTGTAAGACCATTTTTTCCAGCGCAGAGGGAGACATAAATAATGCCTTCTGTCTCATATGTTAGAATTATAACACATATCAGAAAGTTAATCTTTGGGTAGCAAAGGGTTACTTTGTTACAGAGATTAGATATTGCATAACAGATCTGGATAAGCTCAAAAGCATGTGACACAGTGTTGTCTTGAAACCATATGGCCGGCATTTTGCAATTTCTATAGGAGATTATAAAACAGTATGGTGAAGAAATATGGAGTGTTTTGCTATGATGTTTCCTATTTTTCTCCTTTTTCAGCAATGATCATATCCTGAGGATTCATCCTCCTCTAGGCTAGCATATCTTTTTTAACCAAACTATTTAAGAGTCTGTATCTTACAACTTATTTGTCTGTTGTTTTGTTGTGGTTTGGGTAGTCTGGGTTTTTTGTTTTTTTTTTTTTTTCTATTTGTGACCATTTCAACTATTTTGCAGCCTAGCACCAGGTAAAAACAATTAATTTTTTGACAGCTTTTCAGGCTTTCCTGTAGCTTTAATTTCTTCTCCAGCTTCTAGTTTTCGGGTCTCTCCTCTTTTCCAATCTTTATGAGTTACTTCACATATCCTTCTTCATATTCACTTAACTTTTTCTTTTTTAAAGAGTTACAGTCTTTTACTGCTCCATCTCAAACAACTTCCTATCTAGCTAGTTTAAAACTTTCTGATTCTTCTCTAATCTCCATACTTAACTGTTGACATCCTATCTTTCTAAAGAGGTAGGCCTATCTATATCTTTCATCCTTTCAAACCCATAACTGTTCCTTCAGGCATCGAGTCTTACTCATTGACATTATGGATTGTCTTTCTTTAAAAATCTGTTCTCAAATGGCAAACTTAGTTTCCTTTTCTCTCCTCTACCAAGAGATAATCTTTTTTGCTTCTTCTTTACCAGCCTTAACTTTGGAGTTGTACCTACTGTTGCCAATATTTTTGTTAATTCCCAAACATATATGAATTCCCTCAGAAACGTGGTAATGTTTCCCCTCTCTCTCTCTTTATCTATCTGAAAGTAATCATTTTATAATCTGCCCATTCTTTTAGCAATAATATTTTTTGTAACTTGTTCCTTGGGACTTTTTGGACTTTTCGTACAAGTGTTTCAAAGAATTTAAAGCAGGAGTAAAGAAAATTACTTTTTTTCCTAATCTTTTCTTCTAGTTTCTTATAAGACTTTATTTATGATATGTCACTTCTTTACCAACCACTTGCTCATCTATTATATTTTGTATAGGAAATGTATATCTTCAGAATCAAATTATTGAAAATCTGCCAATCTCAGTTCAAGTATCTTAACAGTAATGACAGCAACAAACACAGTTTACTTATCTCTTTTCATCAGAAGGAGATCCAGAGTTGGTTCAAACCGTGTCATATTACATGTAGCTGCACAGGAAATTATCTTTATTTTTTTAATAAAATAAGGGTATAAGGTGCTTCCTCGGCACTGTGAAGTCGTAAGGAAACCACTACATCTGCTTCAGTGGGCTTTGGATCTGTCTATAAGGGAAAATATTTTCCTAGTTATTAATTTGAATTTTAATATAGACTATGATACAGACTCTTATTGCCTGTATTTTTGTTTACTGCTATACATGTGCATTGTCTCATAAAATCACCTACGTGTCCCTCTTGGTTCTTTTCTTCTGCCTTCACAATCATCACTTCACAAACTGGAATAGATTATAGCAAATGTTGATCTCACTTTTTAGAAGCAATAAGGTATACACAAATAAGTATTCTCAAAGTAGAGATTTTCCTGTCAACTTGTAAAGGAACAAATTCTACATTTCTTTATTAGGCTAACACACATCAAAAGTATTAGCTCAGTCATAGAATCATAGATTGGTAGGGTTGGAAGTCAGGAAACAGAGTCATCTAATCAATAGCTTCCAAGAAATATAATTTTGAATATTATCAAAATAAATGACCAGAACACTACCAAAGTAATCTGTGATAGCATTCAAAAGAAAATTATTAGATTCATCTAGTGAAAAATAGATGTCTTCAATATTGATACTTTTCAGTCCTCCTTCTAGCCCAATTAATTTTTTTTTATTATTTTTTCCCTCATCTCAATATATCTCTAAAAATTTTGGCTAATATTTTTTTCTTTCCTGCTTCTACCTCTTTTTGTCTATATCTCTCTAGGATTGTCTGGAGTATTTGTTACCATAACTTCACAATTTAACATGACGTATTGTTACTCTAGTAACACATTTTGACCATGTCCCTGGCATGCTTTCATTAATGCCTGTTATTTTTTTTGTATATAGTTATGACTATGAGGTTGATAATGCCCTATTCTTGTGAGTATTCAAGCCCTAGATGGATTGTGTCTTGAACAACCTGGTCTAGTGGAAAATGTTCCTGCCCACGTGAAGGAGGCTGAAACTAGATAATTTTTAAGGTTCCTTCCAATCCAAATCATTCTATGATTCCATGAACATTCATCTCAAAGCTAAATATACATCGATACATGTGCTGATGAGTTGACAGAATCATCTTTCTTCCTGTTCAGTTCTATGTGTGCTGTCAGCAGTTGTCCTAACTTACAGATTGCTCTTGTCCTCAGTTATCTGATTGTATGAGTTCCCCTGGTGAGGAGCTATAAAACTGCCCTTTTCCAGTTAGATCTGTATGGAATGTATTGAGAGCATTTAATTTCAGACCAGTCATGATGTTTGACAAGATGTGTAAGTTTTTATAATACATAGAAAATTATTTCTTTCAAATGAATAAAACTGAAATTGTGTTATGTAAAATGAACAGCCTCAGAGAAGATTAAATTGGTAGATGAAGTCAAATATTTGTCCTAAATAAAACAGAAGATGGTAGGCATCCTACTCCCAAAGATTTTAGCCTTGAAAATGCTTACACTAAATCATTTTGGGATGAATTGCAAGTATAAAGCTTCTTGCCTCCTCTTTTTGGAAAGGTGACCACGCTAAGTAGTTTTATATCTCCTACAGATGAAAGTACTTCCCCACTGCAACTTCTATTTTTTTTAAACTTTAGTGCTTTTCAATATTTATTCTTTTCAGAAATTTTTTTCTCACTCTTTAAATATTTTACCATTTCAAGACAAAGTATATACAACATAAAGGAGAATATTTTGGGAATAAATGACTTGGGAAATGGGTAATTTTGGAAACTAAATAGCTTGTGGTGATGAGCTTTTACTTTGATATGACATCTGGATAAGCAGCTGTGATCCTCAGATATATGAGCAAAGGAATACTGAATAGAAGTAGAAAACTGTTCTGCAGCACTAAAAAAGATATTATTAGAATATTATATATGATTCTAGTGTCCACATTAAACAAACAAACAAACAAATCCCCAAACAAACAAAGAAGTAGAAAGAGAAAACTCAGTCTTAGAAAAAATACCAGGAAAATGTGAAAAGGAAGATTTAATCTCTGTTATCAAAGTGGTAAACATGACTGCATTACTAAATGATCTCTAAAGGTCCCTTCCAACCCCTACCATTCTATGATTCTATGCGCTGACAACCTATTGGGACACAAAGAGGTTCTGAGAGGAATGGGGTAAATCTTAAGATTACTGTTCTCTCCATATTAGAATATTTCACAGTATAATGACTTTGGATCATCTTGAAAGAAGGAACCTGTAACAAACAGTTTTACAACACTGATAACACTACTGGTTAAAGTATGATCATAGAATCAGAATCATGGAATGGTAGGGGTTGGAAGGGACCTTTAGAGATCACTTAGTCCAACACTCCTGCAGAATCAGGTCTCATCTAGATCACGTCACACAGGAACGTGTCCAGGCAGGCCTTGAACACCTCCAAGGAAGGAGACTCTACACTCTTCCTGGGCAGCCTGGACCAGTGCTCCATCACTCTCACAGTAAAATAGTTTTTTCTTATGTGTAAGTGGAACTTTTTGTGTTCCAACTTCATCTCATTGCCCCTAGTCCTGTTGCTAAATACTATAGAAAAAAGGGATGTCCCAAACTCTTGTCATTCATCATTTTGATATTTGTAAATATTAATGAGATCCTCCCTCAGTCTCCTCTTCGCCAGACTAAATAACCCCAGTTCCCGCAGGGAGAACTGGACTAGATGATCTCTAAAGGTACCTTCCAACCCCTACGATTCTATGATTCTGTGATTGACGACTTGATACCTTGGATTCAATGTTGTTTTAGAATGTATTCCCTAGATCAGCCATGACATATTGATTTGATATAAGTATCATCGATGAAACTTTATGTTCAGGAAACATGTTAGTTACACTTAGATGAGCATAAGGGCCTCTTTGCTTATCTGAGTCTATGAAAAGGAAAAAGAAAACCTGGTAGAGATCAGTAGAACCACAGAAAATTTATTTTTCATAGAAATAATGTTTTTAAAATTTCCTGAAAATTACTTTGCTACTAGTAGTAAGCCTCAGAGAGTGATCTGTTTTACCCTTTATCAAATCTTGGGAATCAATGCATTGAGTAATAGGATAACAGAAGTTCCCCTGGCTATGCCAAAGGCAGTATTTACAGAGTCGCTGGAAATCCCTCCATTGCTGCAGCCTGCTAATATTTCTGCCAGCTTCAAGAGGCCTCTCATTGTCTGAGGTTCTGCTGCTCGGAGGCATTGTTGAAATGATTTGCTCAGACTCCCTCCTGGCCAGTTCTTGAGCAGTAGTGATCAATCACAATCGAGTTCCTGATACGATGTCACAACAAACTGATTAAACTCTCCCTGAAGAAATCACAGCTGTTATTGGACCTAATGATATCATCCAGGACTTTAAATTGCAAAGCAGATTATATTTGTCTTTCAGATAAAACATTTTAATTTGAAAGCTTGGCCAAAAAGAAAAAAAGAATGTTTAAATTATGTTAGTGATCTTCATAAATAGTTACGAATAGTACAAAAGCTTTCAGAATTGTAAGAAAAAATTCTTCTTCATTACAATACTGACATGTAAGGTGTTTCTGTGCCTGTTAATGTTTTAGCTGCTTACGAACAAATAATCCTTGTTTTGCAGCTAGGAAGCACGAAGATAACATCAGCTTCATTAGAGAGTCCAGAGATACTCACAGAATGGCTGCAATGACCTACTGCAGTGATGACTCAAGTTGTTAACAGACATCTTACCTAGAGGAATCCCACTGACTACTAAGTGACAGGCTCTTAGGTAAGTCATTACTGTGGTATAACTTATGCTGAAAAAAATTACGACTTTAATTCATCTGTAAGTTAAAAATCATTTGTTATAGGAAGTTATGACTAAAAGCCCAGAAATGTTTTACACAGAAGCACTGGAAGTCATAGCTGACATGTGCACATAAAGATTACATGTAACTACTGACTTTATGTGTCCCATAAAATTTTGTTGATTTCTATTGAGATCAGATTCCACAGTGCTGCACAGAGTAGGACAAGTTAGGAAAGTGCCTAGGACCTCCAATCAAAAAAGAACCAAATGTTAATAGCTATCATTATTTAAAAACAATCAATTAAAATCAAACCCACAAAAAACTAAACTAAACCAGAACATCAGTATTGTATATCATAGACTCACAGAACTATTTAGGTTAGAAGGGACCTTAAAGTTTCGATCCCCTACCATGGGCAGGGACACCATCCACATGACTAAATTGCTCACAACAGCATCCAACCTGTCCTGGAACACTTCTAGATAGAGAATATCCACAACCTGTCTTTGGCAACCTGTGCCAATATTTAAAAGGTGTTTGTTAAGAGGACAGGGCAATATTTTTTTCTGTTGTCTCAAGTGACAGGACAAGGAGTAATGGAAAAAAGCTGGCACACAGAAAGTTCTGCTTAAACATAAGGAAAAACTTCTTTCCTATGAAGGTGAGGGAACCCTAGCACAGGCTGCCCAGGGAGGAATCTCCTTCTCTGGATGTGTTCAAAACTCTCATGGACATGTTACTGTGCAACATGTGAGACAGTGTCAAATGCTTTGCACAAGTCCAGGTAGATTCTGTCAGCTGATCTTCCAACACACTGGAATGCTCTGATCCTGAGCTTGGAAAAAGGAATCCAGACCAACTATCTTGTGCTCTTTTATCCTCTAACACCCTGTCCCATGAGATGTGCCTTAACAATTTCCTGAAACGACCAAAATTGGCCCTGCTAAAGTCCAGAGTTGTGATCCTGCTTGCTATTCTATTCCTACTATGCAACATCCTGAACTCCACCATCTCATAGTCATTGAGTAGTAAGCTTGCTATGTGCCCTCCTTGCCAAGAATCTTGAATTTTGTGATTTCATGATCATTGCAGCAAAGGCTGCCTTCAATCTTCATAAACTTACCAACCCCTCCTCATTGGTGAGAACAAGGTCTAGTATAGCACATTTCCTCATTGACTGCTCTAGCACTTGGAGAAGGAAGTTATAACCAAAAAGCTCCAGAAACCTCCTGGATTACTTATGTCCTTCTGTGTTGTCCCTCCAACAGACATTGTGGTGAATAAATTTCCTTACAAGGATGAGAGCAAAGAAAATAACTATTTAATTTACTCAGTACTCAAGAGATTATACTGAGATGAGCTCAGTTTATGGAATAGACTTTAAATCTGACTGATGTGTGCTAAGATTGTATCTTGAAAAAAGAGGAAGAATAGACTTTCAGCAATATCTAATAAACATGTTTAATTTAGAGCATAACTTGAAGGAGCTTTTCCCTATATTCACAAGACTGTCTCATTTTGCTCAGGACATAGGTGCAAAGGCAGTGAGTACACTGGTGACACCTTTACTTTGTACATCATTACTTGTCCACGAATGGAGGCCTTGGCTCCCTTTTCCATAGAGTTTGGCTTACTATTTTATTTTCTAAGCAGAGTAACAAGCACAGATGCAAGTGGGACAAGAGCTAGGCTAAACTCTGAGGCATGCTGGCAAAATTCTGACAGGGATCTGTCTGCAAGCTCAACAAAGCTGCAATTTCCCAAAAACATCTACCTATCACACCCCTGATTGCATAGAACCAGGTTAGACAGAAGGATTTGATAGATCAAGCTTAAAATCCAATACTAGGACTCATTGAAACTATTCAAAATAAGAATTCAACAAGCCATGTAGTTATCCACAAGAGAAAATAATTTTCACTTCAATTTTGTAGAGCTACTGAAACTTAAACATAGCTTAAGCGAATGCTAAAGTGATTCAACTTCAGCTTGATTTCTTCAGAGACAAATATTTCACTTTCTTGAAACCTCAGTTCCCACATATGCCTAAAGATAAGTGAAAATAAGAACAACTTCAGAGTCCAAGTTCTCATCTCACAGCCCTTACCCACAGAATTCAGGAGTGCGGGCCAGGGGCTCCTCATTCAGGTTAACTCTAAGCCAGGACTTTTAAATGTGAAATCAATACAAAATACAGAAACTGTGTGTTCTTTTTGCACATGTAGAGGTCCAAACCAATTATATTTATGTTGTTTACACTAAGAGCTTTGAACAAGACTGTTATTCCTTCTTCTATATGGCTGTATCTTCAGCTTTGTTTATATTTGCTGATTCCTGCTGTGACTCATCTTGGGTTCACTGACCATCCAGAACTGGCAGAGAGGTACACTTATATTGCTAAATAAAAACAGGCCAGGGGGCGAACCTGAGCCATACATCCTTACTCGTCCACACCATTGTATTGTCATATTGTTCATTGCTTTGAATGTCTCTCCAAGATATTTCTGCTAACAAAAGGGAATAGGTTTAAGTAGTGTGGATACCAAAACAATCCTCAGGCATACAGAGTAGTTTTCAATCCTCCTCTAATCAGTAATATAGACATGGACATTTGTACCTCACATTCCAGCCTAATCCCTGTAAATACGTTTTGTGTGTGTGTGTTGAAATTGTGGCACAGAGAAAGTATTCATGTGCATACATCACCCTAATGTGAATTCAGGGCACCAGCACAGAGACCTACCAACTGGGATGTACCTTTAGGTTCTACTGTACATGTTGGGGCCTGGGCTATAATGAACATTATGGAGTCAGACAAAGACAGAGAAAGTTAGCAGTTCATCTTTGAATCTTTTTCGGCAGCAGAAAAAGAAAAGAATGACTGTGTGATAGCAAGCTTGAGAAAGGAGGAAACCAAAACTACAGACTGTAACAGAGACAAGGTCAAAATGAGAAAACAGGACAGAGCATTAAACTAAACGTTGTTAGAAGACAGAATAGAGTATTCAATTAAGCATTGTGTGGTTGCATGTATGTGACTAACAAATTGCAACATATGTAACTAACAGTAGTATACAGTTAAGTAAAATGTAAGGCAAGCATAACCATAGTCTAGTGTGAGAGAAAACTAACTGAAGGCCAAATAGATGGGGTGATATTCTAAGCACAATAAGGTTGATGTTTTAAGTACAATAAGGATGGTGTTTTAACACAATGAGGTTGGTGTCTAAGTTGTTACAAAAATGAAACTTTTAGGCCTTATGCATAGCCCGTGATCCTTAGTATTAACTCATTGTCATGAATTGTAGCATGTATACAGCATTTGGAAAAAGTATATAAGTGATGATTATGTGACAATAAATTTGGAGTCGATGAACATCATATTGGTGTCTGGTTGCTCCCATCTCATATAATAAAGAAGAACCCCTGCACTATACAGACCTCACTTTACTGAAGAAAAGTTCTTTTACAATGAAAAGTGACAATTTATTTGTTCAGCGAGAAAAGGGGAAATCACTTCTTACTCTAACCATCCTGAAAATTAAGGTGATCTTCATAAATCTTTCTTTTCAAATGAGGCCAATCTAGTGTTTTGTTATGAAAGAAAAAGATGCAAAATTATCTTGCTCTCCATTTTAATTCCAAATGTGTTTTTTTTCAGTTCTTATCTTCTTGTATAGGAGAATGAGTTATTTTATATTAGTGTTTTACGTTTCAATAATGTATTAATATTAATATATGAAAAGACCTAAAAAAACAAGACTTCAAGCCTACTTTTTGTCAAAAAACAGATTTTCTTTCTCATTCTTCATTTTAGGGATAAAGATATAAGAAACAGACAATCCTTAAGGTCCCTTACAGCTGTGAGGATGGTTTTGTAGTGTAACATTTTGAACAGTGCTGCAGAGAAAAATGGAAAAAAACCAAGAAACCCCATGATTGATTGATGTTCACAGCAATCATAATGTCCTGTGATGTAACTTTACTTTTTTTCACAGGACATTTAGGGAACGTAGTGAGGGGCTGGGGTACACATTTTTAGGTTTTTTTCTGATAACCTCAGATGTTGAAAACAAGTGATTATAGCAGATGCTAAATTTTAATTTCTCATTAAGCAAACTTACAGCCTTCACAGTTGAAGGAGAGCTTAAAGACATGAATTACCAATTCCAATCAGTGAAAGAGATACTCTAAATGTTGTGATTTCCTCAGGTTGGAGTCAAGATTTCTGAATGCTTCTGTTGGAATACAGTAAAAAAAAATTACACTTAGAGTCAAGCTGCCATATGAAAGCATAATACAGTAAAAGACTACAGATTGAATCCTATATGCTATGGAAATAATCACAGAAAGGGGTTATGTTCACTGTGGTGTACATGAGTATATTCCCAATTCAATACTGTGAACATACTGTTCACAGTGATTTAGAGTTCACAGTAACTATAAAGGAAGAATAGCAAAATATGAACAAGGTATATTTGCAGTCTAAAAGTGACCAACATTACCTGGAACACTTTATCTCTGAAAGTTGACCTCCAAAGGCATGCTGATGATACATACTTTTCCCTTTTTTTGTGTGCTATTAATATATCTACAAGAAACACAAGCTTCCGTGAAAACTCAGAAAGATGTTTCATTTTCAAATGAACACTTGGACTGGTCAGACTCTTCATCTTACCCACCAGTGCCAAACATCGGTGTTCCACATATAAAACATCTCCAACTCTCCCTCTTTCACTTTACATACCATTCTACACTGCCGACTTTCCTAAATTTTCAAATATATTCTCATCTTAAAAAACAATAAGACAAATAAAACTTCTGTAGGAACTGCAGTAAGCTCTCAACAGTTTTCACTAACCACACACAGACACATAAGTGCACAAATTAAAATGACTGTATTCATTACCTCATTCATTCCACTCGGGGTTGAAATGCAAACACTTCTGATATTGATTATAGCAGCTATTCACCACTAAAACAAGGATAGGAGTGCTACTGTTGTTATATGATACTATGTCTTTCCCCTCCTGAAGTGGAATGTAATTATCAAGCAAAGAATAACAAAATTTCCAAAGAGTTAAGCAGATAGATTCTAGTAGGTAGAATATACTTTAAAAGAAATATATAAGAAATATATAAAGGTAGCAAGAATAACTTTAAAACTATTTGGAAAACTGTTATCAAAACCTTATAGGATAAATGTTTATGAGATATGGTCCTCATTAATAATAAACTAAACATGAGCCAGCAATGTGCCCTCGTGGCCAAGAAGGCCAATGGCATCTTGGGATGCATCAAGAAGAGTGTGGCCAGCAGGTCAAGGGAGGTTCTTCTCCCCCTCTACTTTGCCCTGGTGAGGGTTCCTCTGGAGTTCTGTGTCCTGTTCTGGGCTCCCCAGCTCAAGAGGGACTGGAACTTCTGGAGAGAGTCCAGCGCAGGGCCACCAAGATGATGAGGGGACTGAAACATCTTTCATAGGAGGAAAGGCTGCAGGAACTGGGGCTGTTTAGTTTGGAGAAGAGGAGACTGAGGGGGGATCTCATTAATATTTACAAATATCTAAATGGTGGGTGTCACGAGGTTGGGACATCACTTCTTTTCAATTTTATCTAGTGACAGGACAAGGGGTAACAACAAAAAGTTGCATTTACACATAAGAAAAAACTTCTTTACTGTGAGGGTGAAGAAGTCCTGGTAAAGGCTGGCCAGGCAGGTTATGGAGTCTCCTTCTCTGGAAGTTGTCAAAACCGACCTGGACGTGTTCCTGTGTGACCTGATCTAGGTCGACCTGCTTTGGCAGAGGGGTTGGATTAGTTGATTTCTAAAGGTCCCTTCCAACCCCTACCATTCTATGGGTCTATGATTCTATGATGTTACTTCTAGATATGATTTAGACTTATTTATTTCTACCAAAATTTTAGCGCTATAAACCTAGCTAATTGTGCATTAACTCATTCAAGTCTGAAAAATCAGATATATTGCACTAGCATGGTAAAGGATTTACTTCCAACAAAGACAAAATTTGATAGAAGGTTATTTTCTACCAACATGCAAGTTTTTGCAATAATTAATGTTGAAATCCTTTTTAGTGGGGATAAAGCTCAGGAAGAACGCACCTTGAAATCTACAATTATTAAATGAAGGAAAGAAGGGAGAAAAACATACTTTGTTGATACTTAATTGCCTCAGTGAAAATGTTATTAAATCTAATTAGTTACCTTTATTTCTATTTGTACTTATGTATGTCACAAAGAGCACCACATATAAAATTGTTCTCACAAGTAAAGATAGTAAGCACAATGATATTCACATATGCAACCTGATTTATGATGATCCACAATTAGAGTTTACAGTAAGTGTTCCTTAATTCTTTTTTCCCCTTATTTGTAACATAATTGGTCAAAACGACCTTTAGTGAGAAGCTGAAGAACTTTATACTGCTTATTTCAGACAAAGTATCTTTATTGTTAAATATCAACAGAAAAAAAAAATATTGGTGTTACTCGAACATTCAAAGTAAAAGCATGCAAAGGGACTTTCTGACAGCGTAGTTAATTATTGCTATTAGGTGCACTGTCAGGGACCATGAAAGCCAAAACACATGTCTGCTAATGGAGTAGCAGGGACTCTGATCTTGATACAGGGCAAATCATGGTGTTGCTGACCTTCATCAATGGATTACGACAGTGACACACTTGAATTGTTCCGTGGTTACCACATATCTCTGTTAGATGAGTAGTGGTTTGATAGCCATGTCTTTCAAGGGAAATGTATGACCTGTTATGACCTCAAGAAAAGAACATATATCAGAGCAAAAGGGCACATGGTGTGTTAATAAGAGAAGGTTATGACATTTTCAAAATGAAGGAGAAAGAAAATTAGGCTGAGATTAAGTCAAATAAACTTGTGTTTCTATAAGCATAGGTATATGTCCTGTAAGTTGTTATATTTACATGTGGAAATACTCCTTTTTTTTGAGCTGCATAGATCTATAAAATTGGAATTTTAGTAAAGATGAATGAAACAGCCAAATCTATTTCTAAACTTCAAACAATTAAAATTGAATAAGGGTGTAATTCTTGTCAGTGAACGTAACATAAGTTGGTGTTTTCAAAATGAAATTTAATTAGCAGGCATAAGACCTCTGGCAGAAATGTGCAGATATGACTGCTTTTTTACAAACCAGATAAATGATCTTCACTGTTATAATCCAAACACACCACAGAGGTTTTGTTACTGTTCATGTGCTTTGTGAATGCACAAATATAAGAAGGTCAAAAACCTATTATTTTGTTTGAAGAACACTTACAGCAAAGATACCAGAACAGAAGTAAACTCATGAAATTCTAGCTATCATAGATGCATTTGCTAGCTCTATTACAGAAACAGAAGCATACAAAGAAGGAAAAATCTCCAAAATGTTGTCACAGTATAAGCACAGCTAGCAATGAAGCATCATACAGCTGCTTGCTCAACCTCTCCACCCATCCCCGCCCCCCCATCTTCTATAATATGGCAGAATCCAGGGTGAGATGAGAGAGAAGAAAACCAAGGGCTTTGTAGGTCAAGACAAGAACATGAAAGGGCTCCTTGACAATTATGGTTCTGGGAAAAAGAGACTAAACTACTAGACTTGGGGAAAGAAACAAGAACGCTTTGATCAACTATCAACTAGAAACAGAACAGACGGAAAGGAAAAAAAAAAAAAAGAGCAGGATGATGAGAAAAATACAAACCATCACTTTAATGTCTCCTTTCCCCACTCTTCCCTTCCTCCTGGGCTCAGCTCACTGCTCCTGACACCTCTACCTCTTCTCCCTTCAGAGGCAGAGTGAGAGAGAAAATGGGGGATACGGTCAGTCTGTCCCAAATGGTCTTTGCCACTACTTTCTTTTCAGAGGTGAGGACTCTTCACATTCTTCTCCTGCTCCAATACAGAGTATCTCTCACATGATACAGTCCCTAATTACCCTCTCTGGAGTGAGTCCTTCCCAAGGGCTTCAGCTCCTCACAAACTCCCCCCCATGGGTCTCCTCCGAGGCAGCACAACTCCAGTCACATTTCTGCTCCACCACCACCCTCCCACAGAGTCACAGCCTCTCAGAGTACAGACAGCTCTGACTTGGGCTCCTCCATGAGACTCCAGCACATCTCAGCTTCACTGTTACCCTCCCTGTGTTGCAGGGGGACAGTTGTCATCTCATCATGGGATGCAGAGGAGTCTGCTCCAGTACATCTCCTACTCTCTTCCTTCATTGACCTTCAGATCTGCATAATTACTTCTCTCTCTCTTCCAACTCTTTCCACCAACTCCCAGAAAGAATAACCCTACTCTTCTAGTTTCTTCTTCTTAAAAAGTAATTGTAGAGGTGTCCAATTGCTCAGCCCTAGGGGTGAATCTGACTTAATGCCAGGGAAAGTTTTGAGCAACTTCTTACAGAAGTCATCATTACAGTCCCTTCTTCATTATCTCTACACAAATCCATAACAATAGTTAAGACAGTGGCCTCAAACAGGAGTTCAAATTTAATAGTTGCAATTATAAGACTCTTTGTGAACATGCTTGCTCAGCTAAATGCCAAAAGAAACTGGTATTGTAATATCCAAATTTCAAGTATCAAATTTGAAAAATGAATATGAATCATATACATTTTTCATGATGAACAGGTGTTCTGGTTTAGCAAGGAGCAGCTTTTGGCTTAGTAACAGGGGGAGCGGGTTGCAGTGAAGACCCGGTAAAGAGTTTGCGGACTCTCCCCCGGCTCCTGGGTTCACACCCACCTCCGGCCCGGCTGGGCCAATCTGGCGCCTCTGCCATCACTATTTAGGGGACGGGAATTCGGAATGCGGGTCAGGAGGTGTAAGAGTGATGGAGGCGACCATGCAGACCCTTCAGCCAGAGAAGGAGGAAGGAAGGAGAAGCAATAGACCAGAGACCCCTCTGCAAGCCGTGGCGAGAATGCAAGCTGTGCCCCTGCAACCTATGGAGATCCATGGCAGGACCGAGAGTTACCAGCAGCTCCGTGTGAGTGAGCCCGGACGGGCGAGGGACTGTGTGGGGAGACGGCCATGGCCCAGGCCGTGCTGGAGAGCCTGTGTGTCGCAGAGCAGCCCCACACGAGAGGCAGAGAGGAGCTGCAGCCTTTGGAATAAGTGAGCGTCGGAGCAGCCCGTGCAGGTCTGCCATGCGTGTGAGTTACCCCACGGACTTGCAGGGAGGACTGGTGTGGAGTTCACCCGTCCTGAGGAGGGACAAACGGCAGAAGCTATTGGGAACAGACTAACTGAAACCCCCACTGCCTGCCCCCCCCCGAACCGTTCAGGAGGGGACAGGGTAAAAACCCCGGATCAGGGCTCTGAGCCCGGGAAGAGGGGAGGTGTGGCAAGAAGGTGTTCTTAAAAAGGCTGGTTGGACTCTTCATTGATGTATTACTCTGTGTTGTTTCGTTTTTGGTTATGTTTTGGGTTTTTGTGGGTATGTTTTAGTTGATGTTGCATTAAATTGGTTTTTTTTCTGTTTTCTTCCCCAAACCGAGTGGCCTGGTCTGTTTTGTCCTGAACCTTAAGCGGCAATTAAGCCCTCCCTGCCCTTGAGCAATTCTCAGCCACTTCGGTACTCGGCTAATCGTGGTCTTTGTTCCCTGATGGGCCTAAACCAGGACAACAGGTAAGCATCAAGTTATACACTCCAGAATGTTCAGGGTGCAGGTCTTAAGTTCTGGTCTTTGAAGGTGCATGTTCTTTTAACTTGAGGTTGGAGAGAACTCATCCTCCTCAGATATAAATCCTACACTTAAAATTAGGTAGCTAAAACACGAAATCACTTTCTCCTGAAAGACAAGAGATACTAATACTCTTTCCTCCTCTGGTGAATCCCACTCCACTGACTAGCCAAATGATCTAAAATATGAATCTAAAAGACATAAAAACCATATTTCTAAAATATCTTATATGAACCAAAGACTAAAATTTTAGTCTCATCACACTCCAATTTACTCGATGCTCTAAGATAAGTGGTTCACAATCTGTTTGATTCTCAACTTACTGTTTTACTTAAATAATAACCTATCAAAGGGAATTAAGATTTAATTCAGATTTTCCAAAGGCTAAATAATTGCCTCACATCTGTTTTTTAGTTCAGAAAAAAAATACAAGTACTTTGTCTCACTCTAACTGTCTTTACAGTAGTGGACATGTTCTGGGTATATCTAAGTGTTTCTACACTCCAAGAAGGATAGAAAGAGGCAACCTGAATACACTCAGCTTACATCCTGACAGACTTAGATAACAACACTTAAATATTGGAATAGGGATTTTGAAGAGCTCAAAAGTACAACTTCACTGACAAACATGTAGTACACCTTTCTTTCCAGAGTTCTTGTCCGTTTGTCCTACACGTTGAATATCATTTTCTGGATTTTCAAGCACAAATGAATCATCTGGTTCCCTTGGAATGTAAAATAGGAAGATCTCTAAAGGCCTGTAACCAGTGAAATGTTAAGGCATGATTCATTCAATACCTCTCAGCACAGAGATCAAGTTAGCCGTCTGGCATGTATAAGAAAGCCATTATGGATTAAGTCAAAGTAGATGAACCTCTGTTCATCATTACCACACCTAGGGAAAAAAATAAATAAAATGGAAAATATTTCTTTTTCACATGAAATTAAAGAGATTAGTGAGGGTAAGTAATTTCATTGAAATACACATAATTATATTTATATAGCCTCAAGGAAAAATTTGGAGTGACTAAAAGAAATTTGACTTTAAAATGAAAGCCAAGGAAAGCATAGATAATTGAGTTATATTTGTGGAGTAATACACATGTACTTTTTAACTGTAAGGGAATTATATATGAAGTTGAAAGAAATAAACTCATGGTAATTGAAAGAAATATAAAAAATAATGCTTGCCTGTTTAGTAGATCATGGAAATTTAACTCAAAAGGCTTATATTTTACAGGTATTTTCTGAAGCAATTACCCTTATCCAAATCTAGTGATACTGGCTTCCATACACATAACAAATATGTGCTAGGGATACTAGATAAATCTGTCATCTAGCAGTGGAACATCCCATGGAAATAAGGGTTTGTAAGGACAAGTCCTTTAGAAAAATCAAGGCAGGGGTGTTACAGTCCACTCCTTCTGTGAAATCTCTAGTCCAACAATAATCCCCTAACTTCATTAGGGTCTCCAGGGGAACACACGTGGCAGATGGGAACTGCAGTTTTGAATTCATTACTTAAATTCAGCAAAATGCTTAAAGACGTAAGACTGTGCTTAAATGCTTAGCTAAACTGGGACATGTAAATTCCTCATTGGAGCAAAATGAAACCAGATACAGCTGGTATAGCTGTTATACTGCAAAAGAGTCTAAGTATCTGAACATTTATCAACATATGGTTCACTTCAAAACTTGAAATGCTGTGATTGTGGGGAATAGGTTTTCAGTTAAACAACTATGAGTCCATTTCAGTCTTTCATTTGAGCAGCATTTGCTACTGGGCTGTATCACTAGAGCATCAAATGTGAATTGGTTTATCCAGTCTTGTATTCTTCTTGAGACCTTCTTCACAAAGAGCTTTTGAAATTTTACTTTTTAGACCTGTCTGTGCGTTTATTCCAGACACACAGATCTAACAAAATGTTGACAATCTGGGTAGTGCTGTCACAGTGGTAGGGCCATCCTGTGACACGGGAAACACACTCCATCAAGTATTTCTAGTACAGGATGAATGGCACTTTTTCTCACTTCAACTAATTTATTTTACAGGGAGTGAAAACATCACTGTTATTGGAATATTGGAGGAATCAGTAGTTAGCATTTGCCAATATAATAATGTATCAACTTAAACATTCAAAGATTTGATCTACTGAGGAACTATTACACATGATGAAAAAACTTGGAAACAAGAAAACTAAAAATCTTTTCTTACAGTTCTTATACCTTTAATCTTTTGAGCTATTTGAATAGATTAAATGCAATCCTCCTAGCCTGATGAAGAGGCAATATTCTACAACAGACTTGGTAACAGATGTTTACTAATCACTGATAAATTTTGCATATTTAAAAGCGGAAATGTCTTTTAGAGGCACTACTGATATAATTATAAGAACACACAAACCATATGAAGATTTGTTGAAACAAAATCTAACCTGGGGATAAATATAAAGCTGCTGCAGCTTTGAATCTGGAACTTGCCCACAACTTGCCCACACTTCAACTAACTTCTATAAAGTCAAATTACATCCAAACAAACAAAACTGTAAACATTAGAAAAACTTCTTTGAATGAATTGCACAAAGCTGCAGTTCTCTTTTGCATTTTCTGTTTCAGTTAATAAAAATTTAAATATTTTTTAAAAAAATTCGTTCAAAAGCAGACATTTCAAAGAACACCTTGAAAGAAATTCTGAACTATCACAGAATCACAGAATCTTAAGGGTTGGAAGGGACCTTGAAAGATCATCTAGCTAACCCCTCTGCCAGAGCACGATAATCAAGAGTAAGTCACACAGGAACTCTTCTATGGTCATATTCTTTACTTTGGAGACAGACATCTCACCAGAGAATATCTCTCTCCCATGCAGCCAACATATTCACTTAAACCAAAATTGTCAAGTATTCATATTCCTCACAGTCCTGGATGGATGTGGAACAAGGAATCCAGTTAGACTGTCTATGTGTCCCGGTTTTGTGAGGAGCTGCTTTTTTGCTTGGTAACAGGGGGACAGGGTTGCTGTGCCAACACCGGTAGAGTTCTCAGGCTTTCTCTCGTCTCTTGGGTTCAGACCCACCTCCAGTCCAGCTGGGCCAATCTGGCACCTCTGCCATCACTATTTAAGGATGAGAATTTTAAGTACTTGGCAGGAGGTGTATGAGTGGTACAGAATGGAGTTGACCATGCAGACCCCACAGTCAGAGAAGGAGAAAGGAAGGAGGAGCACCAGATCAGAGACTCCTCTGCAATCCATGGTGAGAATGTAGATTGTGCCCCTGCAATCCATGGAGGGCAATGCCAGGACTGAGAGCCACCAGCAGCTCTGAGTGAGTGAGTCTGAATGGGCGAGAGACTGTGTGAGGAGACGGCCATGGCACAGGACGTACTGGAGATCCTGCATGCCGCAGAGACCCACATGAGAGGTGGAAAGAAGCTGCAGCCTTTGGGATGAATGCACATCAGAGTGGCCTATGCAGAGCTCCCGGGTGTGTGAGGGACCTCACACTGGAGCAGGGAGGATCAATGAGGAGTCCATCTGCCCTGAGGAGAGAGAAATGGCAGAAGCCATCTGGAATAGACTGACTGAAACTCCCATTCTCTGGCCCCCTGAATCACTCAGTGGGGTGGGAGAAAAAGACACTGAGATCAGGCCTCTGAGTCCAGGAAGAGGGGAGGGATGGGGAGAAGGTAGTCTTCAGAGGCTGGTACCATTTCATCATTGTACCACTCTGTGTTGCTTTCTGTTTGTTATGTTTTGAGGTTTTATGGTTATGTTTTTGTTAGTGATGGATTAAATTATTTTCTATTTTCTTCTCCAAGCCGAGTAGACTGGTCTGTTTTGTCTGGGATAATAAGTGGCAATTAAGTCATCCCTGCCCTTTAGGAATTCTCAAGTCTGTTATACTTGAGTCTAATCATGGTCTTTTGACCCTTGATGGGCCTAAATCATGACACTATGTAACATTTAAGGACTTATTATTACACAAGCTAAAGAAATTGGATGGTTTTTAACCCTTCTATATATATTTACTTGGAGGAAGATATTACCTGGAAGACTTAGGATATAATTCTCTTAAATCCATCTTCTTAGAAAGAGTGCAGCATTTCCCCACCATTTGTAAACGGCAAGGAAGTGGAAACTGCACCTCCAGACAATATCACTTGAAAAGTGATTGATGAAAGCTGTTTGAATGCTCTTTGTCAATGACTTTGTGCCTGTTAGATAACTGAAAGACATTCTGCATCCTTTCTTTGAGTATCAGACTCCCTTAACAGAAGAGTCTTTGGCATGTCAGAACACTAATGCACCTATTGAGAAAACGTGCTTCGTAATGGATGATATCTGGAATAAGAACTAAAAGAAACTTTGAGTAGGAGATACAGCAAAGACTGTATTAATTTTTACAGCAGTTTACATGGTAACATTTGAACCTGCGACTAGCTGCAAGGAACTGAATGATAAGCATATTAAAATATTCTTAATGCCCATAAAAGGTTTATTTTTTCTAAGATATAGCAAAGTCTTGGACATTTGAGAAGGTAGAAACGTCTGCAAGCTTGCAAAGTTCTATAGTCTACCTTTTCTATAAAGACAAAAATATCATACATTTCAAGCCGTATCCATAGACGAAACATTGATTTGTGTCTTGATAAGGATTGATTAATATTTCTCCTTGTAAGACATTATTCATGTTACTAGTGTTACCAAACAAATCTTTCAAACTGACTCATGCATTAGACAAGTAAGATTGTAGAATGAACATGGAAAATGTATCACAGTTTCCATGAATATATGTAAGGAGTTTGTGTCTCACTATTATTCATGAGGCAAAATTATTTAAAACTTGAATGACTGGAGAATTCATTCATAGCTGGTTTAGGATACCTAAGTATTTTATGAAATTTCCAATAAATGGTTATTAAATGGAAAAATCAAACTAACTGTGATCACTTTGTCCTAGGCTGGGCATGTATCAGTCCTATTTTAGCTCTCCAATGATGACCTCTCATGATAATGAGAAGAATGTATAAGTGACCCTTTCCTTTAGTTTCCAGGGGCACTTCCTTATCACAGATAATCTGTTACATGAGGACTGGCTGTGATCTTACAGCTCATATGAACTACACCCATGAATTGATGCTAGAACCAAACCAGATTTTGCAGTAGTTAATTCATAGCCTAACTCAAAACACAGCTTTAATCTTTCTGGAGACACGACACTCAGAGAAAGGAGGTATCCATACTTAGTAATGGTTCAAGATCCAGCAAATTTTACCAAAGTAAATATATGGAACTAGACTCAGAGAAGAAAAACAAGGGACTGTGACTACAGTGTTGAGGTTTAGAATTACTTACATGTAATCCCTTATAAAAACTGTAGAGTTTTTTTTGTACAGTGCATAAGATGATCTTACTGAGAATGAGTATACTGAAACAGCACCTTATGCAACAAAACTCCATTATTATCTGCAACTTGTGGATTGTAACTAGACTGAGTTATCTCACTTATTTAACTTGGGATAAGCTGATGAGTTACTTCTACTAGCTTCTGTGCTGGTGGAAATCATATTTAAAATTTACTGACTGCAGCATCCTATTCTAACGCTGTAAAATGCTGCATTTAGACTATGGCTGACACATGCAGTTGCACAGAAGCCATAAGTATGTCTAATGTCCAATAGGTAGGTGTCTGCTTTGGCCTGGAATCCTCTACAGGCTGTGAGTGGATCTCTGCTCCCCCATGGACCTCTATGGACTGCAGGGGCACAGCTGCCTCACCACAAGCTGTACCACAGATCACAGGAGAATCTTTCTTCTAGGGCCTAAGCACCTCCTCCTCTACTGACCTTAGTGTCTGTGGAGATGTTATTCTCACATTCTCACTCCATGTTGCTGCTACTTCTTCTCCTTTTCAAATATGTTACAAAGGCATTACTTCAATCACTAATTGGCCAGGCCTTGGTCAGCTGTGGGTTCATCTTAGAATTGACTGGCCTTAGCCCTATCTGCTACAGGGGAAGCTTCTGATAGGTCTTTGTTTAAAGAAGCTCTGCCCTGCTACCAAAACCTGGCCTAGGCAAAACTACTATATAGATTTAATTTTATTCCTAGTGTCTGGTGTGGGGACATGTTTCATGATGAGAACAGAGTTGAAAACACAGAGACATTTTGGTTACTGCTGTAAGCTATCGTTGCACTGTGTTAAAGTCATTCCTGCTTCTCGTCCTGCCTTGTCAGAGAGTGGGCTGGGGGTGCACAAGAAGTGAGTAGGAGACACAAGATGGATGGCTGACCCCAACTAGTTAAACAGCTATTCCACACCATAGAACACTATGCTCATTATGTACACTGGAGGAGGTGGTGGAGAGGAGCAGATTGCTGCTTGGGCATCAGTCTGTGGGTGGTGAGCAATTGCACCACTTGTTTTGCTTTTTGATTGGGTTTTCTTGCTCTTTTTTGTAATATTTGTTTTAATTGCTATTGTTAATATTTAAATATATCTTAGCATTATTTTTATATTTTATAATATACTTTAAATTTATTGTTGTTATTATTATATTTTATTTAATTTTTAAAAAATAACTATTATCTCAATCTCTAGGTTTTAATTTTTTTTTTCCTGATTCTCCTCCTTATCCCACTGAGGAGGAGTGAGCAAGTAGCTGTATGTTGTGTGGTTGCCCTCTGGGGTTAAATCACAACATGATGCTTATTTCTCTATCTATTTCACAAGAAGCCTGAAGAGTAGCTGAGATTCCATGTTTTTGAAAGATTTTTGGAAGGCAAATAACCTAAGAGGGCATCATACTCCACATTGACTGTAACATTTTAAGGATACATTTTGAACAAAAGATTAATATCCAGACAGATTTTTTAATTTTTTTTTTTTTTTTTTTTTTGCTTCCAGTTGAAAACTACAGAAAGTGCAGTGAATAACGTGTGGGGCTTTGCTAGGAGGAAAGGGGAAAGGTCAGAAACTCTGGAGTGCTTGGCTCTGCACTTATTTATTTATTTCTGCAAGAAGTTGATACTGCTCTTTCTAGTGTTTTCCTCTTAGCTAATGAACTTGTGATGGAAAGGTGTGTGTAATTAGAGCTGTCAATATTAAATTCTAAATGTGCACTGCACTATGAATTTAATCTAAATTTCCCTATCCCCAGTCCTCCCTCCCCATTGCTACTGGGAGAGGCTGAAGCACTTGACTGCTGCTGTGGCAAATTGGGTCCTAATAAGTATGATGCTTTACTGTTTCTTGTTTTTTTCTAAGATACAACTGCAGCATTTCAGAAGAACTCACCTGGGCATTAATTCAACAAGAAATGTTGGTAGAAGTATTATATTTTCCACATTTTGATATCTCACTGAATGACTTGCATATAAGGAGGCCTGGCAGCTGGTTTGTGTCAGTGACTGATGTGCTTGTCATTTCAGCCTCAGATTTGGCTGATTCACCTCTGCCAGGCTTAAGAATAATATTCTCCTTTCAGTTTCCTGTGATTTTGCAATTTTTACCAGCACAAAAATAATTAAAAAACCCTCAAACCTACTGTGACAAAAGCATTTAAATGTTATATAGCAGGTGTCATTTAATGTTGAGAAAGAGGTAATCCCAATGCGTGTCACCTCTGACAGTAATGGCAGGTTTATTCAGAGGTGGAGAGGTTGTATAATTAATGAATATTCATTTTTAGTGCATTAAATTAGTTGAAGTCATATGTTTACATCCCTAGGGAACTCAGTCATAACTGATAAAACCTAACAACAACTACATAGGAGATATGAGATGTTTCCATAAAAACCTTATTTAAGATGGATGTTTTCATGCTATATGGAAACTCATCAGGGATCAGGATGAATGCATATGTTAAGCAGAAATAAGAAATGCCACAAATGTTTCATCAGAAGCCATGGATGCACAAGAGCATCTTCCAATCCAGAGATTATTTTATTATTTATTATATCAGTTGCTGCACTCAGGAAAGAAAGAATAAAAGACGGAGAGAAAGAGAGAGAGAGAGAGAGAAAGAAAGAAAGAAAGATCACACATTGTTCTCATCATTAGTGCAAAAAAAATATTTCTGATTTTGTTTTAGAAGAGACATCTCCTCCATAGTTGAATTGATGCCAGATGGTCACTATTGCTCTGAAATAATGGTATCATTATACTCTATCAAATGACCAGTACTGAGGCTTCTTTGATCAGATCACAACCCTGGTACAATGTACCAAATTTTGAAGCAATGCTTTTAATTCAAAACAGGAACAAAAATCTTTTAGAATCATTAACATCAATGTCTCTGAGTTTGTTTCACAGAAGATTTCATTACACAGTTTCATAGGCAGATCTTAAACACGTGTAAAATTGTAAGGAGTTTGCATTTGTAATTTTGATTCTTGCACTAACTGGAATCAGCTGCAAATTGCCCATCAGTCTCCTCAGTATCATCATACCAGGAAGACCAAAACAGGTGAAAAATTAACCCTGTTTCATGTTGTTGCACTCCCAAATTTGTCTGTCTGAAACAATGTCTGACTTCCTCTTGCTATCTTGTGGTCTATAGCATACACAGACCACTGTGGTGGTTTAGTCCCATGTCCACCAAATCATTAAATCACTCCCTCTCTTAAACTGGACAGGAGAGAGAGAGAAATATAACAAATGGCTTGTGAGTTGAGCTAAGGATGGAGAGATCTCTCAGCAATTAGTGTCACGGGCAAAACAGACTTAACTTAGGGAGAAAAATGTTTGATTTATTAAAGAAACAATAACAGCAGGGAGATGAGAAATAAAACTGTCTCAAAAACACCTCCCCCCACCCTCCTCTTCCCAGGACTCCCTTTCCTTCCCTTCCAGAGGCTCTCTTTTCATCCTCCCATGGGATGGGGGATGGGAGTTGCAGTCATTACAGTTCATTACAGTTGCAGTTCATTACAGATGGACTTTGCTGCTGCTTCTTCTCAGGGGGAGGCCTCCTCACATTTCCCACTGCTACACTATGGGGTCCCTCCCATGGGAGACAGTATCTCACAAACCTCTCCAGCACAGGACCTTCCCATGGGCTGCAGCTCCTCATGAACTGCTCCGGCATGGGGCCTCCCACAGGGGCAGCTTCTCACATACTGCCCCAGCTTGGGTCATCCACCAGGAAAACAGTCCTTCAGGGACAGACTGCTCCAGCCTGGATCCCTCACAGGATCACAAGTCCTGATAGCAAATCTGCTCCAGTGTGGGTATCTCCCCCAAGGGCTCCCAGGTCCTGCCAGGAACTTGCTCCAGGATGATCTACTTACAGTCACAGCCTCCTTCAGGCATCCACCCGCTTTAGTGTGGGGTCCTACATGGGCTGTGAGTGGGTCTCTGCTTCCCAGTGGTCCTCCATGGACTGCAGGGGGACAACCCGCTTCACCATGGTCCTCACCACATATCACAGGGGAGCCCTTTCAGTGCCTAAGGATTCACCTTGGTGTCTGTAGAGGTGTTCTCACATTCTTCCTTGTTGCTGCTACAGTTTTGCAACTGCTCAGCAGTTCTGGCAACATTTTTTGTTTAAAGAAGCCACCCCTGTAGCACCACTGCTACCAAAAAACCTGGCACAGGCAAAACCACTACAAACATGTATGTCCTGTGAGATGGTATTGTCATTGCTAGCAGCAGGTCATGTGCTTCACACTAAGTTTGCATGCTTTGCAGGAGGGAGACCTGATCTACTTGAGCTTTTCTTGTCTGTTTCTCTTGGGTGTGATCCCAATTTTTCTAACTGTTCAGGTACCTGTGGCTAATTTGATTTATTTTCTTCATCTTTGCATGGTAAATCCTTAGATGTACATGAGCAGTAATGAGTAATTACTTTCTGCAGAAGGAAAGGATTTTTTACTCTAACAATGCAGAGCTATATAACCCTGGTATGAGACCAAAAGCCTTGGAGGACCATTGCAGAGGTGCACTGGTTTTTGATAAGAGATGGGTAGAGGCTTGCTCTGACAATCTCATAGGTATAAACATCTCATGGTTATTAACAACTCATCCATGGTTACTTACAGCAATGTAGAGCTGGATGTAGGCAAAACTAGTTTGGAGTAACAAACAAAACAGAAATATTAACTAATCATAAAAGCCACCGTGTACAGTAAATGTAGATATAACATGGAGCTGCTGACCAATGAAAGAATAAAATAGTTAAAGCATGATAGTAAACACAGAAAAATGACCCCGTTTGGATTGTAGACTGAGGAAAAAGCCATCAACATCAATAACATATCTCTGCCAGAAGCAAGGAGGATAAGCTCACAAATTGCGGTGTTACCCTGTCTAGAAGTGCAAAGCTATTTCAGTTAGCTACTTCAGGTAATCAGTAGTTTAAGAACCAGGGAAGCAGTGGAACGGTAGGCATAATATCAGAAAAATAGATAAAAATAAAGAACTGTGTGTGATACAATTTTAATTGGATTAATAATATTATTGAGTTTTTTCTCCATACAAGTGGTATAGCTCCACTATTATTCCTTTTTTTTTTCCTCTAAAATTAGATCTAGGCTAAAATTATTGACAAATTACAGTTTTAAAATATCAGTTATACTAACAATAAATTCATGACTTGATATATGTTTTCACACAGTATGCTTTGTCTTTGTCCATAAACAAGAGCTTGAGCATAATATGTATCGTAAAGAGCTACTGTGAGCAATCAGTGCATTTGCAAATCAGTTTAAAGCAGCTTGAAGATTTTCTGGGCAGCATGAAACCTTCATTGGAAAAAAAGGGGATGCAACAGTGACATTATACAACTGTGGAAGGGGTGCTGAGTAAAATAATGATATTTCTTGTGAAAAAGTCATAAATAGAAGTTTCTTGATATTTAGAATGGGAAACTGCTAGTATAAGGCTTTTTTCAAGGTGTTTTTGAAAATGAATACTCAATGCATATATTTAGATTTTTAACACATTTTATTTCTCTGTAATGTTTTAGAAAAGCAGAAATTCTCATACAACAGCAAAATATGATCTGAAAATGAAAAATTGTCTCTTTAAATAACGTGAGCAATCATGTTATCCCAGGATCTTTAGAAATGCCTTTTTTTTGTGCTCTCATCTTGACTTTCCTCAAGTTCTCAGACACTTCACAGGTAGGTGCTGACTCCTGAAAACAGAGGAGCGACAGAAACCAAAAACATTTTTGGCTGAAACAATGACATAGTCTTTCTAACACTTTGACATCCCTTCCTGGCTGATATTCTGCTTTAAAAAAAAAAAAATCCTTGTCAACTGGGACAACTGACATATGGAATGTAAGTCATGAGATCATCATATGATCTATCGAAAGCTTGAGTGCATTGTAAATGACAATATGCACCTGAGTGTCAACATAATGGAGTACAGAAGGAATATAATAGCCAAATGTGATGCTTCAAACATTTGTTTAGTCTCTTATATATTTCTGTATTTCTTAAGTCATTCTCAATAAGAAAGGAAAAACTGAAAACAGGAAGTGAGAAAAGAGAGGAAGAGAGGGAGAAAAAAAAGAGAGAGGGAGAACAAGAAGGAAGGAAGGAACGAACGAAGGAAGGAATGAAGGAGGGAAGGAAATATTTGTTTTGTCATGTTCTGGAAGGATCAATTAACAGTTGTACAATGTACAGCACTAATAAATTTCTCAAGTACTGTAGCTGGGTGAAAGAAATCTCATCTCTCTGGGGAAATTGCAATAGCTGGAAATGCTAATAGTGAGGGAGAATTTTACGTTGTGCCACAAATGCTGATGATCAGGCAGCAATTGCTGAATACAATCAAATACTCACTTAACATGGGTGCAGTTCTGCAGTGCATAGATGGAATAAATCTAGAAGTGCTGTTTTTCTGGACAGTGAAAATGTAACTGTTAAAATGTTAACTGTACTTCTACCAATAGAGTTGTGTGGGGAAGCCAGTTTTCCCCTTTTTCTTCTTGATTCTAGTTACTCAAGAAAATTCATGATCTTCCAGCTGCTTAAACAGTTTCAAGTCTTTTGAAACAAGGAATAAAACTTGAGTATGCAAATTCACTTTAATAGTAAAGGCAGATATTTGGAAGTTACATAAAAGGCAGAAAGGGCTGAAGTGGTAAGTAGACTGTAAACTCTTACACTGTATCACTAGTAACATTAGGAAGTAAATGTAACATTGAAAGTAACAATTACCACAACCAGGGCAATTTCATGTCTTTTAGAAGTAAGAAAAAAGTAGGAATAAACAATACAAGTTATCCTTCCTACCCTACCCTACCCTACCCTACTCTATCCTATCCTACCCTACCCTACCCTAACCTTCCCTATCCCATCCCATCCCATCCCATCCCATCCCATCCCATCCCATCCCATCCCATGCCATCCCATCCTTCATGTTACCACTTCTCTGTGCATGATTTCAGCTTGAGCTTTGAACAAAGCTATAAGAACATCAAGAAAAATCAGGGCAATGGGTAGACTACAGACTCCTCAATGAGATATTTGGGCTTCTTTGTTTAAGTTTATTTAGAGGAAAAGCATCCTAAGTATCTGGTCACAAAAACAGTGTGCTAAACCGAAAGCCAAAGCACTATGACACATTGAGGTGCTATCTAAGCTAACAAATAGGAAAAAACAAAACAAAACAAAACAATTTATTTTCCTTTTAAACATTTGCACTGTGGTTCAAGACCCGCCTGGACATGTTGCTATGTGACCTGATCTAGGTTGACATGCTTCTGCAGGGGGGTTGGACTTGTTGATATCTAAAGGTCCCTTCCAACCCTTATAATTCTATGATTCTTTGAAGACATTCTTCACTTGTGATTTAAATACTCATCTTCCTCTGCTACCTATAGAAGTGAAAAGCAGTGAAGCTTGTAGTTTGGACAACTCACAAATGAGGTGGAATGATCATCAGCTTTTAAAAGTTTGTTGATTGAAACTCCTGTTTAGTCAAGACACTTAATGCTCCCAAGTGTCTATTATGGATGGTACATTCTGGTTTTTCTCCTGAAACGTTGCAGGGAGACCAAATCTTCTAGTTAAATATAGTAGATTAATTAATCTCCTAGATGAATGGTAATATTAATCATTTTCCCTGTGAATTCTGGGACAATGAATAAGTAATTACTGAAATGCGTAGTGGAAGGTGAATGGGGAAGAAGGAGAACGGCAATACTTAAGCCACCTTCACTGAGTGACTCAAATTATCCATTTGTAAAATGAGAGCAGTACGCCTATGTTCTACATATATGTTTGACGTAGTGGTTGGAAGCCTAAGTTCAAGGATGTTTGAAAAGATTCTCAAGATCTTTACTCTGAATACTGTACAGAAATGAAAGAATTATTTTTTAAATACATAGTTTTATTAAAAAAAAAAAAAGTTTGGAAATGCCTCTGGTAAATAAAATGAATTGAAGTAAAAAAATATTGGAAGTATTTTTCACCTTTCTTATGCTATAAGTTTGTCACTTGGTTACAACTAAACTATGTGAAGGTTTAAATTTTGAAAATAAAACATTTTGAAAGGCTTTTTAAAAAAATGTTGGTATTCTAACAGCTCTCAGTAGCAGTACAGGCAAACAGCCTATAAGGCTTTCTGTTATAAACCTGGATTTTCAGGATTAATTTATCAACTTTTGAAAATCCCATTGGGTTAAAACTTGTCATACAAGCTGTCAACCTATATCTCATGTTTTTACCTAAAAGAAAATGGTTTAAATACTTCAGAATTTTCTAGATATGAAGCAATCCCCTGAATAAAACTTTTTTAAGGTTTATATTTTTTTTTTTTTTTTTTGGATCAGATGAAGATAGACGGGCTGTCAGACATGTTTGCAAGAATGCACACCAAGCTATTACTATGATGTGTTCTAGAAGTTTAAGGGGTAAAATCTGCATTAAATGGCCCACAAATGCCTAGTACCCCTCTTGTCTGGTGGGTGAATAGTTGATTAATGAAAAGATTAATGACGTAGACTTGCAGCCGCTTAATGTGGATTTTACAGGATGCTAGTTAAAAAGATTGTGTTTAGTTACTTGGAAAGACTGATTGCAACTTGCAGTACTGAAGCCACATGAATTATTGCATTAGCATATAGAATTGAGACAACAAGCAATTTTAAAGGTACTTAAAATCATTTCTTGATTGATTAACTTCTTCTCCTGAGCAAGAACATTTTGCTTAATGTCAGTGAATATGAAAAGCAAAGTCTCATTCCTCAATAGCTACTTAGTCCTCTGCTTTTCCTACTTCAGCATGCAGCTACGGAACAGTGGTTACCCCATGTCTTCTGAGTGCCAGAAAACACTCCAGCACCACTAGCTTTTTCTGTGGCATCACTAAGACAGAAGACTTTTAAAACAGCACTCTGCTATTCAAAGTAAATGGGATATTGCTCTATTAAGGCTGTAGAAATACACCACAGTACATGAAAAGGCTGTTGGTGTTTTGGCAATAGATCCAGGAAAAATACTTGACAAACTATAGGCAGCTCTCTTCTTCTGAAGAGATCTAGCAGAGTGTTGACATAAATCCCTTCCTCACACCCAATAGCATCACAGCTATATTCTGACCCCATTTGTCTCAGAGAAACAACACTTGTAAACCTCTTCCCTGATATCCGTCCCATCATTAGTCTAATTCACAGGTTAGAACAAAGATTTGTAAAATTCCAGAGGCAAAAGGAGCCTTGGTGCTACTTCACACACATTTGTTTACAAATGTAAATGTTTGTGTGCATGTGTGTATGTGTATGTTAATCCAGTCTAAGGTTTTGAGGAGGTAACCTGCCTTCTTTTCTATCAGACTACTCAACTGCAAGACCTCCTTTCTTGCCCTTGCATGTACATGCTGGTTTTGTTTCTTTGGTTTTGTTTACACCAATGTATACTCACAGACTGCAAGGTTCAGGAAGCAGGTGGAGGGGGAGAGAAAAAGCAGCCCATAAATGTTGATTTCACAAGGGTAGTTGGGTATTCATTAGAAACATATTTATAGCCACTCCCAATGCACACACTGATTAAATTGGTCACACATTTTTTGCTGCTGTTTGCTAAACATGCTGTAGTTTTCCTGAATATCTATCAGTTAAATCCCAAATGGTGTTCTGCTTGAATTAAACCTAAGTTCTTAACCATATGCTTCATGCTAAAATGTTAATTGGAAATATTTATGGTGCTGAATTGTGGATAACTATTTGTTTTCCATACATCCCAATTATTTAAACTTTTTTCTTATTTAAATTGTATTTCATATCATAAGAAAACAGGGAGAGGGCTTTTATAAGCACTTTTCTGATTGTAAGGTCTTTATTAAGTATTTCTTCACAGATTTCCAGAGTCAAGGGAGATTTGGGGACAGAGATGACCCACTGAGACCTGGGAAGAAACAATAGAAAGGATTTCGCTCTCCTTCCATCCAAGGGTGGAGTGATTATACTTCTATGCAAAGTAACCTCCTATGGCCTACAGCCTTGGGCAATGATGCTGGTTGCTTTCCTTCTATCCCCTACTACCCCAAATACTGCTGTGTTTGAAGTTTCATAAAAACCTTACAACTCTTTGAAACAGCATGAAAGAAAAATATTTCAGAACTTCACTGAAATAGGAATAGCAATTACACTGTAAATAGCTGGAAAGAAGCAGTTTGGTGCTGAAATGGTAATATCAGATTTGTTCTGATACTTTACTTAAAAGAAATTGAGTTTTTTTACAGATACGGCTGTCTCATCTCATGCAGTTCTTTAAATAATTTCTCTCTAACCCATTGTGGAAAGACCATTTTGTTAGATTGCTGTCTGGAATTCATGCAGTTTTAAGTGGATTTTAACTATGAATTCCAGGCTTTTCCATTCCAGTTTACCACACAAAATGTACTTCAAACAGGAAAAGATAAGGGTGTTCTTTTTCCTCAAAAAGGTGAAATTTAAAGGACTTTATTTCATTACTCTAAACTCTACATTATACTTAAAATGTCTGTAATGGCCTTTGTACTATGAGGGCATTGAAGACACTATAGTGAGAGAAAACTCAGAGCTCAGTTTCACCTGGATCTAGGGGTAGTGATCCACATAACAGTTTTCTGCTGTCTCCTATTTGATATAGTTATTTGGAACTGTATAACATGGATACTATTAAATCAGAGTTCTCTTTTCAGTTGCACAGTTACACTGAAGGCAGAAAATACTGAGGGATTAATCCCTCTCTGTATAATGCATAGAACATTTGTTACATTAATCTAAGTCTTTGGTGCACTTCTTTCTTGCTCTCTGAAAACCTTGCCAGAATCTCTCATTGCATAATTTAAACTCTCTAAGCCAAATTAAAACATCATCCATTACAAACTCTGAAAACTTTCTAGCTGTCTTAGATCTACACAATTAATCTCAGAAATATCTTGGGAGTAGAAATTCCACTAAAGTGTATTCACTGAGAAGAATAATATTCAAATAGTAACTCTTAACCTCTATTTACCCAGCAGTCCTTTACACTTAACATATGATGTTTTTTTTGCTAAATTTAGTTGAGACTTCCTCAAAAGCTTCTGATAGAAAATATGTAAATTTTCTGTCTTTGCTTAAGTATTGTTCTTTGTCCTTACACATCCAGAGCATGGTATTAACACATTCTCTTTACCTTTTCAGACATCCTTCTTATCCATGATGTCACAATCTTCTATTATTATTATTAGTAGTAGCAGTAGTATTACTGACATTTTTTATGTCATTATTTCCATTTTTACTTAATTGTAATGAATAAATGTAACTTTATTGGTGATTTAATCACTAGCATATACTGATATAGCTGTCCTGAAGTGCTATTTTTTTCTACACATTCTCTCAACCTTGAATCGTAGTTAATAATTGATTCTCTTTGCCTGTTGCTGATAAAAATGTTTTTCAGCCAACTATTTTCAGTACTCTCTGGTGTATATTAATTCCTCCTGTATGCTGACATCCTTTGAGCTTTGTTGTTTCACTCTCTGTATCTTCTTCTCTCAACATCCCTTTGTGCAGGGATGAAAGCAATAGTTCCATGTAGCCTGCTCTCCTCACATACCCTATTCTACTGATGCAGGCAAACTGCTCATCTGATTATCCCTGACAATTGGGTAAATTTTTAACTCACAGCACAGTTGTGCATTCACATATGAATAAAAGTATGGACATCATAGAAAAACAAAAATAAGACTTTATTTACCAGTAAGAGAATTGGTTGAAAAATAGTTTGTATATTTATTTTCTATGCTGATACCTCTTTTTGTTCCTCTTTGATAAAAGTTAATGACTCGTTGTTCAATATCTGAAGGAAATCTCAATGTCTACTTCCTAAATTGGAAATTGTATACAAAATCCAGAAATTTTACCTGAATATTTTTATGGGGTGTTTCTTTCAAAATCCTATTGATTTACAGGATAACATATCTCTCTGAATAAACATAGCTTTTAAACATCACATTATACTACATGTAATTGTACTACAGTACAACAGGATAAAGGATAACACAGAAAAAAAAAATGCACTTTTAAAAATTACTATCACAGTCCAATGTTTTTTCTTGTATTGGGTTTGAGTGGAAAGATTTTGGTAGTGGTGGTAGCTACAGTGGTGACTTCTGTGAGAAGCTACTTGAAGCTCCCTCTGAGTCTGATAGGGCCAATGCCAGTTGGCTCCAAGACAGACCCACTGCTGGCCAAGGCTGAGCCCATCAGCAATGGTGGTAGAACCTCTGGGATAATGTATTTAAGAAGATGGAAAAACCTGCACATCAACAAGTGCAGGTAGGCAGGGAGTGAAAATATGTAAGTATGACACCTCTACAGACACCAAGGTTAGTTAGGAAGGAGGGGAGGAGGTGCTCTAGATGGCAGAGCAGAAGCGTCCCTGCAGCCAGTTGTGCAGCCCATGGTAAGTCAGGCCCTGCCCCTGCAGCCATGGATGCCACAGGCAAGTAGAGATTCACCTGCAGCCCAGATAGGACCCCATGCCAGAGTGGGTGGATGGCCAAAGGAGGCTGTGACCTTGTGTGAAGCCCACATAGGAGCAAGTTCCTGACAAGACCTGTATATTCGTGGACAGAGAGAAGCCCATGCCAAAGCAGGCTTGCTGTCAGGACATGTGACCCCATGGGGAACCCACAGTGCAGCAGTCTGTTCCTGAAAGACTGACCTCCATGAAAAGAACTCATACTGAAGCAGTTCGTGAAGAACTGTAGCCCTTCGGAAGGATTCACATTAGAGGATTTCATGGAGGACTGTGAGAGAGGGATTCCACAGTATAGAAGTGGGAAGAGTGTGAGAAATCTTTCCCCTGTGGAGGAAGGAACAAAAGAGACAACATACGATGAACAGACCACAACTCTCATTCCCAGTTTCCCTGTGTCGCTCAAAAGAAGGAGATAGAGAAAACTGGGAGTGAAGTTGAGCTTAGGGAGAAGAGAGGGGTGAGGGAAAGGTGTTTTAAGATTTAGGTTTTATTTTCTCATTAACCTACTGTGATTTGATTGGCAATAAATTAAAGTAATTTCTCTAAGTCGACACTGTTTTGCCCAAGGCAGTAATTGCTGAGTGATCTCCCTGTGCTTATCTTGACTCGGTGAGTCTTTTGTTATATTTTCTCTCCCATGTCCAGCTGAGGAGGGGAGTGATGGAGTGACTTCCATGAGAACCTGGCATCCGGCCAGGGTCAACTCACTGCATTGCTATTATTAAAGGACTTAGAGTCATGCAGGTACAGAAAAATCTTTTTTTTTCCCTCCCTCACTCCCTTACTCATTTCCAGAAGTTTTTAACCTTCCTGCACAGAACAAAAAGGTATACAAAACTTAAAATGTACATCACCTTCAGTAAACACAAACACACAATTCCTAAACATTTGTCAATTTCTATTTAAATGTTATTAGATTAAATCTTATGACCTCATGTTAAATCTGTGATTTGTGAGATCACATTAGATCTCCTGAATATTTGGACCAGACGTCCAGATAAGTACTCACTGTAGGCTAATTTGCTTCAAGTTCCAAAAGCATCCCGATACATATGCCACACATTTGGAGGCTGAGCATTGATACTATTCTCAGTGTGAAATTGTATATTATTTCAGAAGGATGATTTTGTTTCCCTACCAAACATAATCATAGAATGGTACAGTTGGAAGGCATCTTTAGAGATCATCTAGTCCAACCCCCCTGCAGAAGCAGGTTCACCTAGAACACGTCGCATAGGATCATGTCCAGGCAGGTCTTGAAGACCTCCAAGGAAGGAGACTCCACAACCCCTCTGGGTAGCCTGTAATACTTGCTTTTTTTTTTCCCCCTCAAATCAGCACTTTGTACAAGACTTTGAGGTATGGTCTAAAATTTTCCAAATCAACCACTTAAACTGAACATAGAAAGCTCTATGTTAAGGAATGTACTGTAGTTAATCACAGGAAATGAGATTTATTGTTTTGTGTTTTCAGTATTGGGATCTAAAGGCTAAAAAATATTGGTTTATAAGGTACCAAAAAACTGAAAATAATGCTGATTACAGACTTACTGTTACTTTTGAAACAAAGTGTCTCAGAGAGGCACTTCACTGCTGTTCCTATGCCATTGAAATCAGAAAATAGACTTTTTTCTATAAAAGTTTTCCAAGCAATTATTAACATTTACTATGGCCACCAGATTCTTTTAAAAAAAAAAATTAAAAAAAAAAAAAAAACAGAAACCCCAAAATCAAAAAGTAAAAACAAATCAACTAAACAATACAAGACCAAACCGAAAAAAAAAAAACCCAAATAAAACAGAAAACTCCAAACAGCTAAAAGCAAGTTAATCTGTCAAAAATGGTAAAAAAGCATAACGAAAAAGCCCATGGGGAGGAAGGGGGCATGAAGTGCACAAGTTACATCTCCCATGAGTCTCCAAGGGAGCTCAGCCAGTATAAATGGATGTCAAGCTGGCATAAAACACTTAATTTCAATTTTCCCAATGGAAAAAACAAGTAATTTTAGCAAAATCAATATTTTCAGGTGAAAAATTGGAGTGGAGCAGAGGAGAAGAGGACACAGAAGCCAATGGGAAAGGGTCATTTGTTGCCCTGAACTTTATTTACATTGGCAGGAGTGTTATTTCTCTAATTTTATCAAAGAGCTATATAAAACTCTCCTGTAGAAGAAAAGGCAGACTACTGATTAGTAGGGAAACTGAGGAGCAGCTATTCCTTGGAAACAGTAGGAGAGAAGCGACATTGCATGAACACCTGCCAGGTGGAATAGATTAATTTTATCCTTAGTTTCAGTCTGGGTTAGTCCTACTGTTTATCCCAAACTGCTCTGTCTGACCACAAGCTCCCTCTAAAGTCAATAACTCAGGTGAAACTCAGACGTGTTTTTGAGGATCTGTCCCTACAGGCAATATGATCAACTACATTTGTCTTTCTGTGTCCTATATAGCTGTCCACATAAGTTGCAGGAGAATGTCTTTGCATAAATATACCTCATGAGCCTCTTCTGGGACTGCAACACATATCTTCAGTGTCATTCTGTAGAAGTACCAGGCTGGTGACTGCAGCGCAACCTTCAAATTATTTTGGATGCTAGGAACTGTAAAAAAATCTACATCATCCCATAGATCAATAATTATGCCCTACAGCCACCATTTGGAAATCAAAAGAGATGTCAGATCCTCTCCTCAAATCCTACAAGCAGTGTAGACAGGAACTATGTCACAGAGAAGGGAAAGTAATCCATTAACAACAACAGAAATATGATGGCATCTGATAGTGGCACAGGGGATGGGGAATGGGGTTGAAGTCAGTTCATTAATGGGGAGCAGTCTCATCATTGTCTTCACCACAGGTCACAGGGGATTCTTTCAGGGCCTAAGGACCTTCCTCCCCTTCCTTCTCCACTGACCTTGGTGTTTGTGGAGATGCTTTCACATTCTCACTCCTTGTTGCTGCTGCAGTTTAGCAACTGCCCAACAACTTCTTCCCTTTCTCAAATACCTTATTCACGGAGGCATTACCTCAGACACTAATTGGCCAGGTTTTGGTCAGCTGTAGATCCATCTTAGAATTGACTGACATTAGCCCTATCAGTTACAGGGGAAGCTTCTGGCAGATCTTTGTTTAAAGAAGCCGCCCCTGTAGCCCCTCCACTACCAAAAAACTGGCCCAGGCAAAACCACTACAGACGCTTAAATAGAAACAGTCTTGGGTCATCAAACACCTTCCTAGGAAGCCTGTTCTAGGCTAAATCAGAGGCACAGGTCTGAACCATTCCCATGTGTCCTATCACTGGATACCAGGGAGAAGAGGTTAGCACCTCCTTCTTCCCTTCCTCAGGAAGCTGTATAGAGCTCTCTTCTCAGCTCTTCTCTCAGCTGAGTTATCACCAATCAGCCTTCTTTAATTCAAAACTAGACAAGCCCAAAGTCCTCAGCACTACTCATAGGACATTCTCAGCCCTTTCACCAGCATTTTTGTCCTCCTCTGGGCACATTCAGAGACCTTCACATCCTTCTTAAACTGTGTGGCTCATAACTACACACAGTACTGCAGTTGAGGCTGTACTAATGGTGTGTACAGCTTAATAATCATCTCTTTTTTCCAGCTGTTACTCTATGTTTGATGCACCCCAGGATGTAGTTTGCTGTCTTGGATGCCCAGGAACACTGCTGACTCATATTGAGCTGCTGTCAACCAGCACCCCAGATCCCTTTCTGTAGGGCTGCTCTCCAGCCACTCAAATAGTTACAGTATTAATCCTGAGGAACTACAGCTGGGTTTACAGTTCAAGACTCAGAGCCAGTCTCAGCTTTATTTAGAAATGACTGATAATCTGGAGAAATACATTGGGTATACCAGGGAGAGGAATTTCTCGTGATTGCAAGCTATACTACTAGCTGCAGGACAAAAGAAAAATTGATTTAGATCTAGTCATAGCCTGTCCTGAGACTTTTCCATTAATCCTGCTTCATTCCCTAGTGGAAAAACTGATCTATGGTAACTTTATACAAGCTGTTATTCAGCAGAACTACTGAAATCCCAACACACTTCGTGTTCTGCATGCTTCAAAATGGGACAGTAGAGTTTTACCAGAAGGGTTTGGTCAATTTACAGAGTTATCAAGACTGATTGTCAGCTGAGTTGTATTAACTGACTGTGTGCATACTTAAAGCCTGCTCCAGTTAAGAAATAAAACACAAAAAGGTGCTTTAAGTAAATGTTTTTTTCCTCTCCTGACAGACTGAGATCAGATCTCTAGTGAAGGAAGTCTTTGATCTGGCTTCAGAGAGCCAGGATTATTATAAGGCAACATTTCCCTTTCAATGACAACTTATACTACTATTTTTTGTGTGCATTTATGAATCTCTTAGGGTGCTTTTGAACTGTATAAACGTCAGTACACAGGTGCATTTGAGATGACAAAATCTGTCCCACCTGTCCTTCAGTTGCCCTTCCAGTCAGGTATAGTTTGCTATTTTATCTTAGAGCCTCATGCAGGTATCTCATATGGTCTATGGCATTTTTAAAGGCTGAAACTAGCAAAAAAGGGGAAAAAGCTATGATCAAAGTTAATATTCTCTTCTTTCATTCGGGTTTATTCCCTCCCATGCTTCACCAATGAAGTGGAGGGAATACCTGACACCTATAAAACTGAGATGCTACTGAGGGATATGAAAAAAATATTTAGTGTGATATCTGTAAACTGTGTCTGTAAGAATTTAAAAGACAGTAACTTAATGCTGTTTGGATTTCTATTGCTGAGGGTCTTAGGGGCTCGGGATTCTTTTTCAGGTGGTGAAAAAAAACTTACCTGGTTTAGAAAAGATAATATGCATTTTATCATTATGAAAGCACAGTGAAAAATAACCTTAGTATTCCTCTAATAATGCCTATAAAACTGCTAGGCTAATTCTTCAGTGTCAAAACTCTATATTTAGTGATGTATGTATATGTGCAAAGTGGGGTGAATATCAGTCAGTTCAGAATGATTGTATTTTACACCCATGTAGCAATGACTCTGCATCAATGTAAATGACAATCAAGGCAAAAAACAGTAAATAATCTAGCTCTATAAATAATCATAAGGGCTTAAAATGCAATCTGTCCTTGAAGAAAATTACTGCACTGCAGAGCCAGTCTGTTCGATAATACAGAACAATTTTAAAGGAGCATTTTTCCCTTCCTTAAAATTTAGCAGGTGATCTGAATACTTCACTATTGTAAACTAAACATTGATCATAACAGATAATATGAATTGTCATAAATTATGTGTTTAAAAAAATTACATTTATAAGCTAAAAAAAATATATATGAAGCAGTTTTAAAGCTTGGGTTTGTGCAGTAATTATTATTTCTGGGTTAATAAAAATAGCTGAAATAAGAAATTTTGAATTAAAAGGTAAAAGAGTATTTTTACTTACTTTTGGAAATGTGTATCTAGAGTATATACAAAAAAAATAAGTATGTGTGTGAATACTTTCTTCATTTCTAAATACTTCATTTTAATTTTTACTGCTGTGGACATTTTATTTTATTTTGTTTTAAAAACAGAAACAAATGAAACAAACACAGTTTTGCTCACTTTAAAATCTGTAGGGGTGGAATAGTTTGGCCATTTCCAAAATATTTTTCCAAAATGAATTTGAAAGGAAATTTGTGAACCAAACAGTCTGTTTCACTTCAATAAAGCAACATTTTTCAAATGAGAACAGTCAACTGAAACATTCCTAGCCAATTTCATTAATCAGATTATCTTCTTCTGTCCAGAATCTACTTACCACTGCTATCCAGTTTGGAAAAGGAAAATGAGGGGAAGATAGTTTCTTTCCTTTGCTTAAAGATATCTTTCAGACTCTTCTTGATCCTTGGTTGCCAGCAGAATGAGAAGGAACTGATTTTCAGAGCTGTAATGAATAAGTACATATGGGGAGGGAATCGGTTACACATACCAAGCAACATCAACAACAGTTTCCATCTGCTGGATCTATCTTTACTGGGACACTTTCATTACAGGATGATAACTTATGAGGAGTAGTAGCTGAGACTGTTCAGTCTGGAGAAGAACAGGCTGAGGGTAGAACTCATTAATACTTACTCATATTTCAAAAGGTGCATGTCAAGAGGATGGACTGGCACTTTTTTTTCTGTAATGTCCAGTGATAGGACTAGAGGTAATGGACAGAAGCTGGTGTAGTGGTTTTGTCTGGGTGAGGTTGTTGGTGGTGGGGTAAGCTACAGGAGTGGCTTTTTTAAATGAACAGCTGCTAGAAGCTTTCCTTGTAGCTGATAAGGCCAGTGTCAATCAATTCAAAGATGGACCTAACACTGACCAAGGACAGGTCAATTAGTAATGGAGGTAATGTCTCTGTGAATAACATATTTAAGAAAGGCAAGAAGATACAGCACAGCTGCTAAGCCACAGTAGCAGAAGAAGGGACTGAGAATGTGTAATCTCTGCAGACACCAAGGTCAGTGGAGAAGGAGGAAGTTCTCAGGCCCTAGAAGACTCTCCTGTAAACTGTGATGCAACACATGATGAGGGAGGTGTCCCCTTGCAGTCCATGGAGGTCCATGGGGGAGCAGTCTGTGGAGGACCCCACGCCAGAATGGGTGGATTGTGGAAAGATCTTACTGGGGCAAGTTCCTGGCAGAATCTGGGAATCTGTTGGGACAGAAGAGATCACGCTAAAGCAGGTCTTCTGTTAGGACTTGTGAACCTCTGAGAGACCCACCTTGGAGCAATCTCTTCCTGAAGAATCATTCTCCCAGTGGATGACTCACATTGGGGCAGTGTGTGAAGAGTTGCCCCTGGGGGAAGGACTCAGGCTGGAGCAGTTTGTGAAGAAATTGGAGAAGTTTGTGGAGGACTATCTCCCATGGGAGGGACCCCACACTGTAGCAGTAGGAAGTGTGAAGAGGCCTTCCCCTGAGAAGAAGTAGGAGCAAAATTCATCTGTAATGAACTGACCATAGCCCACATCCCTCATCCCCTGCACCAATGGTGACAGAAGGAGAAAGAGTCCCGGAAAGGAGGGGTGAAGGAGGATGTTTTAAGATTTGGGTTTACTTCTCATTTTCCCTGTTTTGTTCTTATTGTTCATTAATAAATCAAGCCATCTATCCTCAAGTTGAGTCTGTTTTGTCTGTGACGCTAATTGCTGAGTGATCTCCATGTCCTTATATCAACTCATATAGCTCTCGTTATCTTTCTCTCTGCCCTGCCCAGTTTAGGAGGAGAGGTGAGTGAGAATGACTTGATGGGCATCTGGCACCTAGCCTAAACCACCACAGCTGGAGCACAGAAAGTTGCACTTAAACACAAGGGAACACTTCTTTACCGTGAGGGTGCCCTGATACAGTTTGCCCAGGGAGAGTGTGAAATCCTTTCCTCTGGAGATTTTCAAAACTCATCTGGACGTGTTCCTGTGCAACCTGATCTAGGTGGACCAGCTTTAGAAGGGGAGTTGGACTGGGGGACCTCTAGAGGTCTCTTCTAATCCCTACCATTCTGTGACACTGAATCTGTGATTCTATGATAACTTATGAAAGCTTCTCCAACTAGGTCACTTGCCTAGGCCAAAAGGAACATTGCACAAGATGAGATAGATGTGAAAACAGGAAACAATATCCAAACTGATTTGAGCGTTAGGTCTAGTAGACAGAACATAGAAGTTCACTATGTAAGTGTGGTAGTTTGAACCTGGTTGGATGCCAGGTGCCCACCACACCGCTCTATCCCCTACCTCTTCAGCAAGCCAGGGAAGGGGAGAAAATAAGATGGGAGTCTCGTGGGTTGAGATAAAAGCAGTTTAATAAAGAAACAGCAAATCCACATGCGCGGGAAGCAAAGCAAAAGCAGATAAAGCTGTTACTCTCTACTTCCCATCAGCAGTGATGTCCGGCCACCTCCCAAGAAGCAGGGCTTCGGTACGTGTAGCAGTTGCTTTTGGAAGGCCAAAAATGAATCTTTCCTCCCCTTTCTGCTCTTCCCCTCAGTTTATATTACTGAGCTGATGTCATATGATGTGGAATATCTCAGCCTGGGTCAGCTATTCTGGCCATGGTCCCTCCCAAGATTGTGCTAACCCACAGCTATTGGTGAAGGTGGGGGAAGGAATGCTGGAGGGACAGCCCTGATGCTGTGCGAACAGTAGTCATAATATTGATACCAACAATAAGTACAGCACTGCAAGAGCTGCTGTGGAAAATCACTACCATCCCAGACCCACTACAGTAAGTATTAAAACTTTACGTCCAAGAATCAAGTAAGATGCTGTGAGGACATCACTGAAGAAGAGCTAGTGAATATGTGTTGGAAAATAGTTAAGTGGACAAAGTGTGTTAAAATCAAGTATCTTTCTTCTGAAGTGTATTGATTCTAAGTATCAGTTCAACATTTTTTTACTCTACTTCTTTCTAAATACTTTATTGCTTTCTAATATTCATTTGTTATGGTTAATAGAGCTGATATGAAGTTTGGATTAGCTTGGGTAAAAACTTTGTATATTTAATATTTGCAGTCATTCTGGGTTAGAATAAAATCAAAAAATCCCTTTCCTGCTATGGTAGATCAAATGTATAAGGGTGTGACATCTTACTACCTATATTTTTTTTTTCACTGCAGTCTGCAACACAGCTCAAATATAATGCCTTACCTCATAGTCAAATAACATTAGATGAGATGAATCTGACAATTAATGTCTTCCCTTTGAGGCCTAATCAACTTTTTGTGATTAAATAATTGTTAGAACAGAAAGACTCATAGCTAGCTGAGAAATCTGGGGTAGAATAATTCATGTTCATATTACTGCTCTGAATTATATTAAATATGCAGTCTGAACAATGAGTTATTAACTGTTCTAAAACAGGGAACCTCTCACACTTAAGATATTCTAATATAGACTCGAGAGAACTTTGCTGAACCACATAACTATTTTTATTTTCTTATACTTGAGAATGCTTTGCAATTTACTAGTTACAATGAAGTTCTTAGATTTTTTTAATCTATTTCATCTTACAAAAATACAATTGCATAAAGATACAGTTCGTTTTACAGACATTTCTTCTCAAATCTCAACTGTGAAATTTCTTTTGTATTCTGTGATATTTTGGGGGAAAATATCAAATGCTCCTTTGAAGATTTTAGCACAGTAAAAATCAATATTTATGTGTAACACTAAAAATGAGCAAAATAATAATGACAAATTCTGTAGACTAAAGGATGTTGTCTATTCTAAGTAGACATTTTTTTTCAGGAAGAGATGAAGATATTTCTCAGTGATCACATCTTGAATTACAATGAGAAGTTAGAAACTATGACAACCTAATTTACTGCAGAAGGAAACAAGTGAAGGTTTAGCTGTACTTTTTAAATGCATACTGAATTAACAAATAACTTATATTTCTTTGAAAACTTTTGAATGTACAGGTTTAGTATCAATCATACATAGAAGGGTAGGAATATAATGTTTTTCAATGTTGTGGTATAGATTTGAACAGATAGAAGAGAGACAAACATAAACTGCAGTATATTTCCTATTTATATGCAGGACATCAGTGTCAATGCAAGTTACAGAGCAAGAAAGAAGTCGTCATATTTTGTGTATTTAGTTTGCAGAAAGATTTTATTATATCCTAGTTGCCTTCAGAGTTTAACCCTCAATAGCCTAAGTGGTATAAGATATTCTATAATGAGCAGAAAGAATAGATAGTGTGTATTTTCCTTTAGTTCAGTTTTCAAAGCAATAAGATAGTAATTTTATATGTCTGCCTTTCTACCTGTCAGTTTAGTCCCAATTAGTTTTGAAAAAAAAATTACAACAAAGATCTGTTTTTATTCAGCTGAAGTAGCACATTCTATACAGCTAACCCTAACAATAAACGACACACCACTCAATTGTAAGTGCAAAGTAATATAGGTGTAGCTAAACACATTGCAATTACAAAGGATGACTAGATCTCAGATTTAACAGGCAGCTTGCAGAAGTCTAAAGTTATCTCTTTAGATATTTAGAAATCTCTTGTCCTAAATAAGAAAATAAAAATATGTATAACTCCATCTCCAACTAATCACGAAGCTGTCATCAGTAGGTATAAGGTACTAATCTAGGGACAGGTGAGAATTGTGGACTCAGAACCAATGTGTTAATTTATGAAGACAATTGACATTTTGAGAGGAGGGTACATGTCAAACTCTTTTTAGTGATGACAGATGGTATAACAAAGGGTGATGACCACAAGCTGTGGCTTAGGAGGTTCATGTCAGACACCAGGAAAAAAAGATTCACTAAGAAAATAACACAACACTGGACTAGGCTGTCCAGAGGGGTTGACTCCCACCTTGGAAGATTTTGAGTCTTGGTTAGACAAACCCATAACTTATCTTCTCTGGTCTTGTTTTGTGTGGGAGACTGGAAGAGATGACTCTAGAGGTCCCTTTGAACTAATGTTTCTGGGGCTCTATGATCATTATGGGGTTAGGCCTCTGCATTGAGTCTGTCTGGAGTAGACTCGTCCTTCTTCATAGTGACCCATACAGTGTTGTGTTTTGTATTTGTAGCTAGAAAGGTGTTGATAACACACCAATGTGCTGGTGATTGCTGAGCAGTGTCTGCTCAGCATCAAGGCTCTCCCTCCAACTGCCATAGCAAAGATGAATAGGCTAGGAGTGAGCAAAGGATTGGGAGGGGACGTAGCCAAGACTGTTGACCCAATCTGACTGAAGAGATACTCTATATCGTATGATGCCATGCTCAAAAATAAAAGCTAAGAGAAAAGACAGGGTATTCATTATCAAAGAGGCATCCATTCTAAGAAGATTCCACCCATTATTAAACTCCAAAACAGCTCCTCCAAGTACTGAAGCTGCACTTACCATAAAGTTGCTGTACATGGCTTGTTGATGGGATGTTTTTGCTTTTCTTCTACATATGGCCTTTGCCTTATTTCATTAAACTGCCTTTATTTCAGCTCACATGCTTTTCATCTTATTTTCTCCCCCTGACCATCTAAGGAGGGTACGTGAGAAAGCTGCTTAGTGGGCACCTGGGCTGGTCAAGGTCAAGCTACCATAGCTTAATTTCATTTATGTACATCTTACAAATTATAAAATGTAAACATCTACATTTTTCTGGTTTTATATTTGATACAAATAATCAAATAAAAATCACAGGGTACAAGAAACAAAGAAAGAGATACCTTGTCTATGTTTTAAGATGTTTTCCTGAACTTTTGTCTTGATGAGGAGAGTTTCATGAGGAGAGTTCAGTACCTGGTTAGGCAAAGTTTCTTTGTGGTGCCAGTAAGACTGCAGGCACTTTCTTCCCCAGTGTGAGCCCTAAACCCCTTCTCATCAGGTCAGCTCAGTTGACTAGAAGGGATAGGATAGGATAGGATAGCTGTCAGTCTCATCTATGTTGCAAAGCTATGCTGGGGTTCATTTTATCTCTGCACATAAGCCTAGGCCATTCCTATTTCTGGTTGTTTGCTTTTTTTCCCCAGATTTATAGAAATATATTATCTGAGGCCTTTAGCCGCCTTTTAAAGTTGTTTGCAATCATTCAGGAGATCTAAAACTATTATGAAAAATCTGACATATACATACATAGACAAGGCAAAATATTTTTAAATAGGCTAAAGGAAAAGGCAAAATAAGTTTCCTTCCTAACTTACTACACAGGCCATTTTCATTACAGAATTAGTTCTTTTTGGCTAAGTCTTTATTCCTGTCACACCAGCTTCCTGCTTTTCCATTCACAGATCCAGCCCTAGGAGTCCAGCCCCACGAATGTCACACCCACCCACACAACTACCTGATAATACTGTACAGTTCTTGCTCTTGCCATAAGGCTCTGCTTTTCTTCCATCTCCCGAAACATGTCTCTTACTTGTCCAAATATTATTCATGTCTTCTGTATTTATCCTGTTCATTTCCTTAAAATATACTTTTGCCTCTTCTTAGCACATTTCCTTTTTATACTGTTTTGTATTTCCTTCTCTGTATCATTACTAGACCAGACCCCTGCACTGTACAATGAGTCTTATTTCTCTATTCTTCTCCCTATTCTTTACCCATCTTCACTCCTTACCAATGCTGATAGGGGGTATTTTCCTCTACTAGCCTAGCAGGAGACTTGCTGAACCTCCCAGTCCTCTCTTCCCTCTTCTAATGACCAGGAAGTGAGACGAACAAGATTGACAGTCTCTGAAGCATGGAAAGTGCCATCTGTGCTTTGTAGATTGAAAATCTTATTAGTTTTGCTTCCAGCCAAGTTGTGCATACAGAGCAGAGCAATCAGGGTAAAGAAAAGTACAGCTTGGGGGGGGGCGGGGGGGGGGGCAGGGAACCAGAAGGGAACAAGAGCAATCACAAGGTAAAAAGTGCAAATAAAGAACTAATAGAAAGAGATGAAGGTAAGTGGTAGAGTGGGAGATTATAGTAGCCTATTTCATCCTTCCTCCTTGCTGTCAGTTTTTCACAACCCATATCCTAAGGTAATGTCTAATTTAGATATACAAGAGAATTAGGCTTTTAAGTCTTACTGCTAACTGATAGTACCTAGCTGACCAAATCATCCTCAAATATACTGCTGTGTTGTCTGAGTAGTTTAGTAGCAAGAGGTATCTCAAATTTTGCTCTTCTGTTTTTACCATGGAAGAGTTGAGCATCTTGCTACCTACCTGCTCCCCAGGGCTGTTAGTTGCCACTATATTCTACCTTTATGCCTGGAGCCTCCACTCTCTGAGTATGCCTGAGATGATGTCCAAGCAGGACAAAGCTCCTTCTGCAGATAATTTTTACACAGAAATCTAAGGCTAAAACAGTTTGGGTAGGGAAGTAAACCACATTCTTCAGTCTCTTGAGGCTAAACTTAGGTATCTCAGGAGACTATAATGAATATTAGTCCTTCTTTCCAGTTTCCTTGCCTTTCTTCTTCACAAGTATGCCTTCACTTTAGTTTTCTGCCTACTCTCATACAAATGCTTGCCTTTTTGCATGAAATGTATTCTCATTTGCCTTCAGGTTTTGCACTGCCAGTGACAAAATCCCTTCGGCACTCCAGTCCTACTGTCTTTAACAGGTATAAGCAAGAAAGTATAGATTCCTACTTGGGTAATCTCCCTCTGCATGAGGCACAGCAGCAGTAGCACATCACATCGCTTTCCCAATAACCCTTTTCTCTGCCTGCCTGCCTTGAAGGCATCTCTGAAGCACATCAGAGACAGGGCAGGAGCGGTCAGGACATAATACACCCTGGCTATGCTGCTTCTGATAGATTCTTCAGCAGGCCATTGCCAGCTGGCACAAGCTATATCAGCCCCACAGTCATCATAATTTTTGCAGAGATTGGAAACAAACTGAAGAGTTGGGAAAGCCATAATCCAAATGCACTAGCTAAAAAAATACCCAGTATTAGAGATGGAACCAGGCTGTTCTGTTCTAAAATTGAATTTCTTCCTAAAGTCATATCTTTCTCTGTATAATTCTTATGGGCTTATAACTGTCATCACGATTATATTTCCAATGCTTTACAATACATATGCTAATACTTTCTTTGCAAGCATACCTGATAATTCTAGTAGAGCCTTGCAGTCTCAAAGTTGGCTTTATATATTTGTTCTTATTTTTATTTTTCCATTAATCCTTACATTTCTTTTCTGCATTCTTCTTAGAAGTTAAATAAAGCTCCACAGAATTTTTAAAGCTTACATCCCTCTTTCTTCTTCCTTGTGTTTTAAATTGAATGAATGAAATAAATATTCCTTCAAACAAATACATATCTCCTGTCTTGGAAGCATCAGTTACAACTGCAGAGATATTTGTCCAGTGCTTCCCCCTACTCTCCAAGCTTACCATGCCACTACTAGACAACATCATCTCAAGTTAGCATTGAAAACCAGTGATGGTTGTTGAACATTATGTGGACCAGTACAAAGGTTCTAACATCCAGTGCCTCAACAATTTTGTTAGATTCACAGATTGAATACAATGCCATTGACATGAAGTAGCCTATGGAGCATGAAAACAGCGTGATCTGCTTCTTAACAGATTGAAGAAGCTTACAAACCAAATATTGTAAAAGTTCTCAGTGAAATTAAGAAACATAAAGAAGACTACTGAGTCAGGGAGTAGTCTCCTCTTGTACCCAATGATGTTGCATTCAATTTTATTGAATGGATTATTGCACATATGATCAGTTCTTCAACAACATTAACAACAGAAGAAAAAAATCAAATCAGAAAGCCTGTCTCTTCCTTAATTTCTACCTACCACCACATCTCTTTCACTCCTGGTTATCTATGAACCTAGTTTAAATCAGATAGGCTGAGCACAAGCTCATACCAATCTTATTTGTAACCTCATGAGCAGAGAGGCTGAGACCCAACAGAGAGACAGGAGCACCAAAAGCCAGCAGTCACCAGTATACTGCAGGAATGTCCCAATGAGCAAAGTCCTGATAATGCTTTGCATTTTCTAAGATATATAACATAGGGAGCTTTTCAGAGAGCTGGTTATCTCCTGAGAGAACTAAAAATTGTATGGAAGTTTCCTATTGATGGAGTCTTGTGGGGAGAGATTAGATGCCCTAAATCAGAAAGGAACTGAAGGATAAGGTAAGTACTTGCCATTCATCAACAACAGTACGAGAGTTTTAGGTGCATCTGTGAACTAGGAGATATTTATAAATAGGCTTCTTGAAACCTTGTCTGAAATACTTAGGAATAAACGTAAACAAATGCTTCTTTATTCTGTCCTCACTGTACTCTTTACCTGCACAAAGAAGCTGTGGTTTAGAAGCTACACTGCAGGTTTGTGTAACTTTATTGCAAGATAGGACACCATGCTGTCAAAACATGATATGGGACACAGTACAAATGACCACAAGTGGACTTTTCCAGACAGTTCAATGTGCTGGTCAAAATTTGTCTGGACTTATCTATACAGACACACCTGTAAGTGCCTCAATCTGACCAAAATAATATTTAGAAATGATTTAAGACAGCCTGAATCAAACCTAGAGTAAAAATTATCTCTGTTGTGATTATTGAGAAGCTAGTGTTTTAGAACCTGGCACTATTTAATCACCAATCAAAACTGCATCAGGCATTCCTTCCTATGAATACAAATATATAGAGGTCTGACTTCACAGCTCGTGCAAATTGACTTAGCCCCATTGACTTCATGTAAATACTCTTTAACAAGGCCAGCTGAGGAACTGCCTCAGAAATCTTCAGTCCACTCAAAACATAGACCCTGTTTCACCAGGAGAGGAAGTAAAAGATGTCTAGGTTAAAAGTGGGTATACTGACAATTTTTCAGTGTTAATAAGCAGTGTTCTATAAAGCCCATCCCAGGAACACATATCCACAAGTCACCAAAGAGTATTCTTATTATTCTCTGACTGTTTCTTCTGTATAAGCATCAGCTGAAAAAAACAGGCAATATAAAAAGATGCTTTTGTGCACATTGTTCAAAGCTGTGCTCTTGTTTGACAATCATATTTTTAACGGTGACTCTCTGAAACAGTCTGCCTCACCATCAACTCAGATCACTTCAAAGGGGAAAATATACATCTGTCATGGTTTTACCCAGTCAGCAATGAAGCACCATGACAATCTTGCTCACTGACCCCCATCCACCCCTACCCTCCTTAGGATGGGGGGACCCAGTGAAATGGGAAAAAATAAAAATAATCAAGGACCTTGTAGATCAAGACAAGGGCAAGGAGTGTTCACTGCCAATTATGGTTCTGTTCAAAACAAACTCCATTACTCAACTTAGAGAGAAAAGTAAAAAAAGCTTATTTTAATACCTACAAGAAACAGAACAGAACAAAAAGTGAAAACAGGACAGGATAATGAGGCAAATACAACCAGCATTTTAATATCTCCCTCCCCCATCCTTCTTCCTTCTTCAGGGCTCGGTTTCCTGAAGAAGTTCTCCTAATATCTCTACTTTTCCCTCCCTCAGTAGCTCAGAGCAACAGGAAATGAGAAATATGTCCAGTCTCTGCTGTTTCTCTGTTCTCAGAAGAGGACTCCTTGCATTCTTCCCCTCCTCTAATACGATGGTCTCTCCCATGGGACATGGCCTCCTCTGGGCATAGTCACTACATTTGGTGTGGGATCCTCTACAAAGTGCAAGCAAATCTCAGCTTCACCAATCGTCTCCACAGGATGCATGAGTGTCTCTGCTGCAGTACATCTCCTCCTCTCGTCCTTCACTGACCTTAGGGTCCACATAGTCATTTCTCTCTGTCTTTCAACTCCTTGCATCACCAGCAGCCAGAAAAGAAGGCAGAAAGAACAGCAAAAAGGAAGAGGAAGAAGCCTCCTCTTCTGGCTTCTTCTTCTTAAAAAGTGATCATGGATGTGTCTAATTGGCTCAGCCCCAGAAGTGGGTCTGACTCAGAGCCAGGGAGAGTTTTGAGTAACTTCTTACAGAAGCCACCTTTACAGCCCCTTCCTTACTACCAGAAACGGCTCTATATCAAACCATGACATTCTACCCCTCACCTTCATAAATCATTTTTTAAGAAGTGATAAAATCCACCCCTTCTCCCTTCTCTACAGCTAGAACAGTATAAATACCCACCAGTCAGCAGCACAGTTTATGTTTTGCCCATTATCTTTCCCAATTAGTATCCTTACCTGGAATTTCACTTCCAATGCCCCAAGTCCCATTGACTCAAGTCCCATGTTAGGTGCCAATTAATGTCTTGGGTTTGCCCAGCTGGGAAAAAGGAAAACAAAAAAAGCACAAAAAAACTCACAACTCCTCCCCCTCCTGGCAGATCAGGAAGGGGATTGGAGAAAAGGGAAAAGAACTCACTTAAGTTGAAATAAGAGCAGTTTAACAGAACAAAACACAGAAAAAAAACAAGTTAAGGAGGAACAGTTATAAGAATAAATGAGGGAATATACAAAAGGGACTGGTGTGTGACACAGTTGCTCACCATCTGGGACTAGATTCAAACTACTGCTCTGGACCAACAGCCGAAAACCGTGACCCCAGAAGAGAGCTCCTTCTGTCCAGCTCCCCATCTTTATACTGGACATGTCGTCAGGATGGTATCAAATACCTGCTGGCCAACCTGGGTCAGCTGCTCAGGCTGTATCTCTTCCTAGTTCCTCATAGAAGTTATCTCTATCCTAGCCCTAAACGGGACAATGTCTAAGGCAGAGGTCCCAGCCAGATAGAAAGTAGAGCATCTTTCCTCTCAAGGAGCTTTGGGTGTGTCAATGTCTCTCTTCCCACCCTGGTTGATGCTTCCTTTCACTTCTCCACCCACCAAGACAATACATTCATTACACCAAGATGTAGCAGGTGTCATATGGAAGAGAGACAAATTATGACTTTAGGAGTAAGAGTGAGTGCTCTCTGTGATGAAACCCTTTATGTAGGGAAGGAGAACTCAGATGTACTAAAATGGGGACTGCAAGTTGAGCAGGTGGTGGAAGACATTTTCTTACGTGCTTTTTGCAAAGAACTGCAAAGAGCTCAGAGTATACCATCCTTATTAAAGAGCTATGACAGTGATAAGAACAGCAACAGCATCAATTTGTTTCTCTTCTTTTTTCCTTTTTTTTTCTTTTTGAAGAGTAAATACTGCAAAGTCTTAACCATGAAGCAGCAAAAGCCTGTAATTCCTTTTCCCACCTACCATCTGTCCTTCTTCCTCTCAATCCTCTCCCTTTCTCACCCCACTGCTACAGGCGGTGCCGTTTTTCAGGTAGCTTGGAAGCTTTGAAGTTTTCCCTCTGAAAGCTGATTATACAAACGTTAGTATATCTTTAGCTTTAAAGCAGATGGATCATCTCAGAGCATTTTACTAATTTTTCAGACGGCTTTATACTGTTCTTTTTTAGTGAGGATTTTTCCAAGATTATAAAGAGAAAAGATGAAACCAGAAAGCAAGTGAAACTGTCAATAAAAGTGTTTTTGATGGTAGTGGTATACTATGACAGGATGTCATATATAGATCTAGATTGCACCCATGCATTTACTATAAATATCAATTTTGCTAATGTTGTGAATAGTGAGTAATTGAAGGTTTTTTTCACCTATTGTATTTGGAAGAATAGTAAAGCAAATAAAATTTCTAAAAAGATTTTATCCATCTTTCTAGAAGGAAATGATAGTAACCATCTGAATATCTTCCCTTGATAAAGGTTTGGGAAGTAAAGGAGGATTTTTTTTATCCGTATATTGGAGGGATTATTTGTTTGTTTTGATTTTTATGGAAATATTCTTTTCATTGTACTCTCCTGTGGCATGATGATGCCGGCTTTTTGAGGAGGGGAATATGGTTCTGAACATAATAGTCTCTACAAACTATACAGAGGATTTTAATGAAAAAAAAATGCTTTGAAAGAACTATCATTACTGGGATCTTTTACAGTGTGTTTGAAAGCTTCTCTTAGTGTTTCTGTTTGCTATCTCTCGGAAGGATTACAATGTATTGAAAGATATGATCTATCTGAAGTTACATTTTAAATACCTTTATCAAAAGCACTCTGGATTATTAAAACATTGGTTTTAGAAGAAATCATTCCATGCAATCAGTTGCAACACAATCTCAACAGACACACAAAGTATCCAAAAAAATAAGGAAAACAAGAGCTGTGATTGTTTTCCCACTTCAATGCTACCTAAAAACTAATGGCATGCAGGACCACTTCCTAATCAAGAGAGTAGTCCTCTAAAATGCCAAATCCAAGTCCTCAAAAGCATTCAGATATCTATATTCCACTGATGCCAAGAGGAGTCAGGTGCCTAATTCACACTTTAATCTGTGGGTCTGTCTGATTCAAGACACAGATCTGTGTTACCGTTTACATTACGTGCAAGATAACTTCCCTAGCTAATGCAAAGTGCATCTCAAGATGTAATGTGTTGTGTGCTACTTACAGCACCAAACAGTGAGTTCTAGGACAGAGAAGAGAGTGGTTACCAGATGGCTTCCAAATGGAAAAGGCTGTAAAATCAATTGTTATAGTTGCTATGTAGCAATAACAAATTAACAAAATCTGAAGCCTCCAATTTTGTCCCAAGTTTGTAATATTTTTTTAAAAGTAAATTATTCTGCTTTTTATGTTTCATTTTCTTTCAGATAAGTAAAACTCATTGTAGTGACTATCATCAGTCTTTCATATACTGTAGTAATCACATCTTTCTACATTTGTTGAGTCGTCTAGTAATGACATCAAACAATGTACTGTAGGTGATTATAAAGTAGAGGTTTTTTTTCTGTTCAATGAGAAGATAAAAATAATGTAGATAAAAGGAACATATCTTTTATAAGACAGAACTCAAGTAATTTGAGATGGAAATCCATAAAAACATGGCAAGTGTTATTGAAATGATGAGTCACTTCAGCAGCATGAAAATAATCTATTTATCTACATTTTTACCAAAGGCTTTGAAGTTCTGTATCTTGGAAAATAACATATATATATTAAAGTGCTTTGAAAAAATTTCAGTTTTACTTTGAGGCATCAGCTCTCTCTTGTGTGTATTTTCCCTCCTTCTTCACGCTTATATTCAGCTTTATCATTTATAGCTATTTTTTGCTACACCTTAGCATTAGCATATTTATATATATATAAGTACTTCTACATTAAAGAAAAGCTATAATCAGGAGTTTGGATCAGGGACTTGTCAATTAAAATTACCTAAGACAAATATTCTGATCTTGCAGCTGTTAAATCAGAAAGTCCAGTGATTATCTAGAATTAAATCTATTTGTGATTTCTCCTGGTAATACAATTACAAACATATTTTCTTCTTTCTCATTAGACTCTTCCATTCAAAGTGCATATTACTATATCTAGGTTTGTAGTTGTGCTTTTCAGATATATATCTTCATGAGAACCATTATCCTCATTTTATAAATGAGGACACTGAGGCATTTGAAAACAGTTTGCAGTTCACCAGGTTAATTAATGACAAAGCCATGAACAAGATTTAAGTCAACTTCATCTAGGCCAGTACTTTCAGTCATTTGATTAAAATTTGATTTAGATAGGATGCTAACTTCATATATCTGTTCCATTTTATAGTAAACTAGAAAACGACTTCAAACCCATTACAAAACAGATTTTCAAAAATTTGTTTGAATATGTGGATATTTCTTTCATTTCTTCACTATACAGTGTTATTTTAAACCTGCTGTTTTTGAAAGCAAAGAAGAAATGGGTTTGCAATACTTGACCTATACCATGCATTCATAACATTATCAATACAGTACCTTGATTGCCAGATAAATGCTAGCTGCTGTCTCCTCTGAGTTCTTTTCACTTGAAGCAGTATAATTTCATGTTAAGGTTTAGTGACACCACAATTGAATTGCATAAATTTGTTCATTATATGTCATTTAAACTTTGAATTTCTGTTGTAGGCTGTACGAGGAAGACCCTTTGTAAGTGCTGCAATTCACACACAGGAAAAAACCAGAAAAAAACTCCAAGAAAAGACACACTTACACCCACCCCAAGCCGGATGTTTTCATTAAACATTAGATGTGTAAATATACACATCCATCATCTCTTTTTTTTTTCTTCATATATAATTTGCCCTGCAATTTTCAATTTAATTAGATATGGATTTTCTTTTATAGTCAGGTCTTTCTCTAGACAGGTGTGCTAACTAGAATCACAATCTTTTGCTTCTCTTGTTCCATTTTCTCCTTAAAAAGAAGACACCTCATTCTGAAGGTAGGTAATGCACAAATTTTTTTAATCTTCCTTCAAAGCACAAAGAGGAACAGTTAGGTGAAACTATTCTGTTAAATATTTGAATTTTCTAAGAAAATAGAAATATTAGACAGTAAGCTGCCTGAAGCAAATTACAAGGGAAAGATGGGATTATACCTATGAATTGTGTAAAGAAGAGGATTTATGTAAGAAAGAATGATCCCTAACAAGGTAGAACAGACATTGTCCAACCTGCCCAACTTAGTAAAGAAGCATTTGTGTCCATGTATGAGGCTGAAGGATAAAATCAATCTCTGAGCCAATGCTCTGCTCTGCAGATTTCAGGCAATTCTGTCATAGTGGAAATGGGAAGTTAACATTGCACTTTCCCATCAGCTTGTCTGTGTCATGTCTGCTCATTGAAGTTCTTATATCATTTACATGCTTCTGCCATTAACCGTGGAATATATTGTGGTAGCATTACATCTCAGACTTGGGTAGCAGCCAGAGCCTGCTTCTTCATTCCCTCTTTATAGCTAATACAATATGAAAGTCATTAAGAAAAATACTTTCATGTCAAATTACAGGAAAAAAAAATCTCAATTGCCTAATAGGATCTTAAATTTTTATCATGCTAGTGAGTTTCTGTAAGTAGCAACATTTTGTAGTAGTTTAATCCCAGCCTGTAACTAATCACCACACAGCTACTCACTCCCCCACAATGGAATGAGGAAGAGAATCAAAAAAGTAAAATGAGAAAACCCACAGGTCGAGTTAAAAACAGTTCAATAGGTAAAGCAAAAGCCACACATATAAGCAAAGTAAACAAGGAATTAATTTCCCATTGGCATGCAGGTATTCAGCCCCAAGTAAGCCAGGCTCAATCATGTATCATGGGGACTTGAAGACAAACATCATCACTCCAAACGTACTCCCTTCATCCTCTCTCAGCTTAATATGCTGAACATGATGTTCTATGGTATGGGATATAACATAGGTCACTTGGAGTCCACTGTCCTGGCTGTGGCCCCTTTCAGCTTCTTGGGCACCTTCAGCCTACTCACTGGTGAAATGGGATGAGATTCAGAAAAGACCTTAACTCTGTATAAGTACTGCTAAGCAATAAATAAAATATAAAATATCAATGAATTAACATGAATTAACCCTATACTAGCTACTGAGAATAAAATTAACTCTATCTCTGCCAAAACCAACACACATGTAAAAAGCCTCAGGTGAGATTTTCTTCCAAAACTCTCTGCATTCTAAGTTTTTACACAAGCTGTGATTCATCACTATAAAGTGACTACGGAGATGATACAGGATAATGGATCACAGATATATAGCCCTTCTATTCCTATACTGTTGGACTTAATATCTTAACGAAAGTACTAGCTGAGGCTGTGCATATGGAGAAATATTCCCATTTGTTGTAATTCTCAAGTCTACTTTCTGTGTTTAAAGCAATACAAATATAACCATATATATTCAATAACCACATATATACGTATATTCAATAACCCTTCCTTTGCTCTACCAGCAAACGTCTGCAGGTTCAGACATCTGCAGATACTCATAGGGGATAGAACTGTAGGAAGGGGAAGTGTTACAATGGTGACTGAAACTCTCAAATTCTGACTCATTCCTGATTATCATCCCAACAGTTTATCACAATTTAATTATGTACCTCAATAATTTCTAATAGAATGGTTCTTTCCCTGATAACAACAACAAAGACAGCCTTCATGTAGCATTGACGATCACTAATATACAATAAGCTGCAAATAATGTATGTCAGTAGAAATAAATGGCAACCAAATTAACCCTCAATCCTATCTTTCTCATCTAATTCAGACCTCTGATACAGTTTTGCATCAGAGACACAATAGAACATTTGCATGAATAAGGCATCATTATGAACTTTTCAGATGAAGTTTTTGGTTAAAGGTGCTAGATACCATGACAGAAGCTGTGTATGTTTTTTATAGAATCCAAATCATTGTTGTAAAATCTCATGTTATACTAGTAAAAGCAGTAGTGTATCAACACAGTGGCTCAGGGGATCCACTGATGCCAGTGAAGTTACCCATTGAATACCCTTAGATACTAAAGGAAAGTCAAAGTCCTTGGATTACAACCTAATTATTAGTAAACGGAGGTTCTAGTTGGTTTAGAGGTAGATGTAGCTTCCTCCAGTTACCTTTACATTATCCATTGGTGATTTCCAAGTGAAGAAGGATGTCATAGAAACTGATGCACCTTCTGGACCTCTCTTTAACCTGGTATTTAACTAAATGAATCTATGATCTATTGGCACTATGTTACAGATGAATTTTAGATTAGCCCTTTTCTTTCACATTAATAATGCTAACTGGTATGCATATTGCAACAGAAAGTTTTCAGAAGACAGAAAATTACCAGAAGAAAAAATTAAAAATCAGATCTTACCTGATTTTATCTATGCACATCTAGCATAGCCTTTGGGATAGGAAAAGTGATTCTACTGTTCTTTCATGGTAAACTTTCTTAATGAGATACTAAGAGACTAAAAGAATTCTTCTCAGATAAAAATCATATCCTCTGAGAAACAGAGAAACACACAGGTTTTTCTTTCACAAAGTCCTTACTTCTTGATAAATCTGAAATGGGCATATACTTTTGTACACCTGTGGTGGTTTTACCCTGGCTGGATGCCTTCCAGGTGCCCACCAAGTCATTCTATCACTCCCACTCAACAACTGGACAGTTGAGAGAGAAATATAAAAAAAGGCTTGTGAGTTAAGATAAGAACAGGGAGATCACTCAGCAATCACCATCATGGGTAGAACAGTTATAACTGCAGTTCTGAGCTCATATTTTTGAGCACCTCAGTGCTCTGCCTATCAAAATGCCAACAACTTTTGATGATTTATTAAAGGGGACAGCTCGGCTCTAAGTTCTTTTAAATCCCTAGAGAGAGTCTAGTTTCTAGGTGGATCTGTATTCAGAGTGGTGGATGAATTCTCTGATGACCAAGAGCTTCCATTTTATGTAAGCATAAAATTCTAGCACTTCAAAGACATTTCTTCCCCAAAATATACAACAGTCAAGCAAACAGGACATCTTTGACTCCATAAGGGCATTCAGTTTCTCCGAGGAAAATGATAAAATATGTAAATAATATTATTTCTTCTGTGTAATCTGGAACTAATTTCTGCAATTGTATGCAGAGGTTAAAAAGTTTGGTTTTACTACCTCACTTGAAGGAGTTGTTTGACTTTTAGAAATCATGCATTTTGTAGGTAGTGTCTCCTCTATCCAGGAAAGTTCAGTGAAAACTTTTTTCTTCCCCAATATCCCATCAGTATACTGACATTTGCAAATCATTGATCTAAACAGCAATTAATTTCAATGAAATTAAAAATTATAGAAAAGCAGGCAAGGAAAATACATACCACAATACAGGGAAAGCTGAATGCATTTAAATACCCTAGAGACTCTCAAACTGAAATGGCACAGACACAAAGTAAATCTCGGTTGCTATTGTGAACTAGTAATGAAAACCAAGTCCAACAATAAAACACCTAAAACAGAAGCTACAATAGATATAATTGAGTATTGTACTCCCCACTCATTTTCCCCCTTTACATTCAATGTGTTTTGCTAGAAAACTCTTAGAGCACCATCATGGGCTCAAAATGAAAGCACTATGTTATAGTGATATGTACCTATAATAATATCCAGTATAAAATGTTGAAGTTATATAGTAGCATGATTAGCTTGGGTAACAGTGAGCATTCTCCTACTGGTAATAAAAGATAAGGCTGTCACGAACAGTTCTGCTTATTTGCCTTCTAATTTTACCAGAGAATAATTGAAGCCAAGGATAGAAAAGTCCTGTTGGGTGGCCTAGTTCATGTCACTGCCAATGAAGAATTGAACATTATAGTCTACTATTTAGCACTGATGTTTCTTTTTCAACTTCCTTTTAGAGTGTCTTCTGTATTATCAGACATATCAATGTGAGGAAGTTTTTGTCAATTTTTCAGCCTATATCTGTCTGTTTTTAATTCCATCCAATTAAACAGTCATAGCTCCTTACACCTCTGTAAATATTTCTTCTTTTTCTTGATGCGAGCATTCAGTGACATGTACAAAGCTTGCTCCACCGTCTTTTATGTCAACACTCATCCAGTATTACCATTCCTTTCTGAGGTATTTAATTTTTTTTTTTTTTTTTAATTTAAGAGTTTCCTAGATATGAATGGACACATACTTTCAGTTAAGAAATTAGAAACTGCTCCATCTATCCCAATGCAGTGTGAGACTCCTTCCTGTCTGCTGAGGAGGCATTTTTACATTCCAGCATCATAACCTACCTTGATTTGTTTCCTTGCTGCTTTAGCTACCTTTAGCTATCTTAGTGGATCAACAGATCTCTGAAAGCTGGCTTTTGTGTTTAGGAACCTCTAGGAGCAGAAGTCAAAGTTCAAAATAGCTTACCAGTAGAATCGGACTACTGGAGCAGAACATAATGAAGAGTAGTCCTAACCATATGTGTTCAAATGTTAGTAATTTCCAATACTCAGAATAATCCTAGGCACAGATGTTTAAATATTTTCTAATAATGCATGTGCTTTTAAATTTATAAAACGAGAATGTATGTATGAAAAAGGTGGTACTTCTAACAAAGTTTGATGAGAAAGGAAAAATCAAACTTTCCCAAATATTTAATAGCATAAAGTGCCCAATTATGTTTGAATCAGTTTTGTGGCCTTAAACACATTACTTTCTGACACAACTGTTCCATTATAGTATCCTATGTCCTTACTATTTTGTTTTCATTTCTGTGGGTTTTGGTCCAATGAAGGTTCAATCACAAGGTTTATGAACACTAAAAGTTTGCTCTTTTTTCAGATTTCCTGCAGGACATAGGAAAAAAAAAAGGTCATGAGAGTCATTTTAGAGGCTCACTCAGCTCCACTTCTGTCTGGAGAATCTTCCTATCTGCTGCTGGCTGTAGATGTGGCTACCATACCACCACTTAAGCCCCTGCTCTAACAGGCTTGATGTTACCAGCCGTAGAGCAAGCATCATAGAAACCTGGGCTTGAAAAATCTCAAATCTTCATCTATTTCACATTTCATGACCTTCATATTTCACACTTTATGATTTTCAAAAGTCATCTTAGAACAGATTCACTGAAACACAGAGAAGGGTGATAGGGTCAGCTTTTGTGTTCTAAAACACAAAAGGGCAGCAAAGGATCATGAACAACTGTTCTTAAGTGACTGAAACATATAACCATCAAGGGAAGAAAGAGAGATAGAAAAGATGAAAGCCTGTAAGCCTTTTTCTTTACATTTGCTCCCCTTTAACATTGCTTCCTTGAATGAACATTTGTTTAAATTGTCTATTAGACGTTTCCCAAGAGCCATGTGCGAGATTTTCTGCTTCAATGATAGAAATGGGGGTAGTGCCATAATGTCAGCCCTGAGAGTCATCACTCTTTCTGAGTTGGTCAATTACTTCACCTAGTGACTTACCCAAAGCTCCTACAGAAGTATTCCTCTAGTCACAACCAGAAAACATGGCAGATCTAGGTCTCCAGTTGAATCAAGCCCCCAAGCTCAAGTTCAATGCTCAGGAAAGATTGAGGAAAAGCACAAGGAGAGCCAAAGAAATGAAGGAAAAATAAGAAAAGAAGGAAGGGAATAAAAAAAGAGGATGAGTCAGAGGGAGGAAGGATGGGAGGGGAGAAGAGAGACGGGAGGAGATAGAATAACTTTCAAAAAGAAGGCAGAAAATAAAGACTTCCAGAGAGGCTTGGGGATGGGGATTTAGCACTTAGTGTAAGTTTTAACTGTGCATGAATGATTTCCAGGCAGTTCTGCTGGGGAAAAGAAAAATATTCCATTCCTCAAATATTACTTTGCTTACAGAGGGAAAAGCGTAACTGTTCAGTCATTTATAAACGTTTCCTACCTGAGACAGTACCAGATGGTGCCATGTAGTCTCAGGTTAATCATTGTGTGAGAGACCTGGGCTGGGAGCCAGACCCACTTCACAGTCTACTGTGAGAACAAGCGATGCTGAACCTTACATAAGATTCACAAGCAGAGTCCCTGCATTTTAAGCAGACATCTGGTATGACATTTCATATTTATCTACTATAAGGGTTCAAACTGAGCCAGCATGTGGCATTACACCATGCTAGTCTTCTCCAGTATACTTATCAATTTCTGCAGAATACAAACTTTCATGAGAAAAAAAATCTTCTGTTCTTACTGTTTGGGATGAGAGTGTTCCAGGCAGGTAGCAATGCAGGACTGCGTCTCCAAATAAACAGATTGAAACAGAGCTTTTGGGAAGCAACCGTGCCTTCACCATGCCACACAAATAAAAAGCATGAAATGTACTGCTGCAATTCTATTTTCCAAGAGCCTGGACACATTAAGGGCCCCCATAGAAATTCATTTTGTGGTACAAAGAAAATTGCTTTCAGATCTAGCACTCTGAATGCAGAGTCCTACTGTCCCCATGAAACAGGACTTTGATTTAGTCTGCTGCTAAAGTGCATAGTCAGGTTAGAGGTTATGCTTATGCACTATGGAGATGTCCAAGCGACAGTGAGATGATTCAGCATTTAACTTTAAATAAGGGGGAATATTTTCTTTCCACATCAATGGAATGATGACTAGGAAGAACACGGATATTTCTTGCCAACAGTATTTGCTGTATCATCAATAAAATACCAAAACAACTAGACTCTTCTGAGACTTTGAAACGGGGATTACTGAAGAATTGAGAAAAGTATCAAAGTATCCTGCACACACACACACTCTAATCAGAATTTATGCAACCAAGCAAAGCAGAGCCATTATAATTTAAGGATAAAGCCCTTTCCTCGGTACTCACACTCAGTACATGATTATCCAGTGGAATTACAAAGCTGAATGAATTCAGTAAAAAATACAGTACATCACTGAAATGTAGATGACACACATAGACCTGGAACATTTAAATTTATTCAGTAAAATGTTTCCTGACATTATTTTTATGAAGAAATATATATTAATTGGTTTTGGTTTGGGTTGGGTTTTTTTCAGAAATATTAGTATTTAATATGAGTACTAGTATTTAGGAATGATGTCTGATTTTACCTTCTTGCAGATCGGATTCAAATACTGTTTTGTCTTCACCTTGTATGAGAATGCCATAGAAACTGAAGGATTTGCAGTACCATGTGTTCTCCTGAAATATTCAGAGTTGAGTTTTTCCACTGATACCTCAATTAATAAAATGCTCTTACTGTTTCTATCTAGTATGACTACTGAGCAGAATCCAATAAGCACAGTTGAACTACATTACCTTAAAAGAAAAACCAAAAGTTTTTACCTAAGTATGCATAAACAGAACTATATATATATTTATGTATGTATTAAATAAATATATTAAATTCTCTCTCAAACATTATATTTTTTCCAGTACTCATCATTTGACTTTTATTAGAAATACCCTTACAGTGTTGCCATAATTCTTGACAACAACTACTTGACAGATTTTGTAATACATATTTTATTTACCCACCATCTTGCAAAGTATAGAAGACTGTAAAACATAGCAGAGATTTAAAGTAATTGCATTTAGAAGATAACTGTTATATTAATGGAGATTTCCCAATCAGAATAGAGGCCCCATTGTGTTAAGTGCTGTACAGTCACAGAGTCAAAGACAGGCCCTGCTCTGTAGTGCTTACAGGCTAATTAGCAAAAAACAATAGAATATGACTTACATTCATTGATACTGGGAAACTCGATGCCCACTCAGACTCCCACCAAGCTTACTCGCAAGACTCCTGCTAACATTAATAGGCATTGAAGCAGGTCTCCACTGTGAGTCGACCAATTCTGTGAACTATCAAGCACACAAGCAAGCACAATGTGAAGAAAGCAATGAAAAAAAGAAAAAAGAAAAAAATAGTACTAGAGTATCACAGAACATACTTTGTTCATTTGTTTTGACAAGGCTAGTTTAAATTATTTATGAAACTTCATAGTAGCACTAATGAATTTAATGTTCAAGTAACGAAGACTTGATAATGTGGAGTCTTCATTATAACATTCTTCCACTAAGCCATTTAAAAAAAGATTAAAAGAGTTGAAGTTTCCATTTCATTATTTCATTCTTTTGATAAGTTAATTTTGTTTGCAGTTTGGTATATTGAGAATTTTCTATTGTAACTTACTGCCCCGGGTTTATAACATGAGACACCACAAGACTACACCAAATTCATCACTTTCTGTGCTTACAATAAACGTTCTTGCTACTCAGATGGAGTCTGGAAAATACAACTAGATACTTCAATTTCTTTAAAAAGTCATAGTTTAGACTGTGTTGGAAACACTGTTTCCAAGTGAACAACATGTACCTTTTCCCTCTCTCCTCTTGATCCCTAAACCCTGCATCTACATAAACATAGTGACATAGAAATGGGTCGATTGGTCAATACTGTTGACTAAATCAATAACCCGGTGCTTGTGATTTTTACCTGGACAATGAGTGTAGAGAGTTTCAGTTTACTATGTCTAAACAGACTGAAACTGTTTCCTCAATTAATGTTAAGCTACATAGGAGTTACTGGATGAAAGATAAAAACTGTGACGATGTATTTCTTAATTCTATTAGAAAATCAATACTGATCTTCTCTACATGTGATATGTCTTTTTAAAAAGAATAAAAACACCCATAGTCTTCTTATTACTTTCTAAGTAAATAATGGTTTCTGTAACCAATCTTCTTGGAGATCTGTTCTCTATAGAAACAAATTGAAAAGATAGCATACATTTGATCCCGTTTAAACCAGTGGGACTCTTCCCCTGAGTTTTGATGACAATCCAAATGCATTTACACTAAGCAGTAAGTATTTCCATGGGAGCTAATGCGTTAACTGGGAAAGCATCTGCTCACAAGTACATCTGTAATGATGACTGTAAGCTTCTAACAAGTGAAAGAACTGTTAAAGTAAATGATCCATACATGTTCTTGAAGGAACCCTGCTGTCATTAAGATCGGCCTCTGCATGGATACATCAATAGTATAGTAATAAATTCTGTTGCAGATCACTTCATCTTCTAGGTTATATGATAGGGAAAGACGGAACTTATCCTGGAGTGCAGGATAAAATGATTTCACAGAGGAAGCCTCATCCATCTAGATTTCTAAGGGGGAGGAAAAAAATAGAAAAGAAAAAAACTCCCTGTAGTTTTGTAATCCATTGTTTAAATAGCTCTGATTATGTACATACAGAGCTAATATTAACAAGCTAATTCTGTACATAATCATAAGATTCTAGCTTAGTCTTACTAAACAGTAGTGACTCTATATGGCTGGTATATTTTGGTCATATCTTTGGTTAATTTTCAATATGGAAAAAAAAAATACAAATTAGGGTTAATGAATAGAAAAAATCTGACTGGCAGTTCTTTAATCTTGGAAAGCTTATATCTTACGACTTATTAAAAAAAGTTATAATTTTAGAGTTTGTGAATTTTTTTTCCTACATGGATTTTTCTTTTTTAGCTATTATATTTGTATTATATTGCTGTAGCAATATGCTACTGGCCCTGCCAGCCACAATACAGTAGTTAAAACACTGTTTTTATTTTCTAAAACATTAGGAATCTGTCTCTCACTAAATTTTTATACCTTTTGTTACTGTTTTTTGTTTAATGGAATGGTTGGCATTTGAGATATTTATGAAATTTTAAACAGCTGCTGCTAAATGTGTCAATTTCTTATTATGACCATAAATTGCTATAGGCAGGCAAAATTATGACAAACTGCCGTGAACTGTAGATAGAGACATAGTGTCAAAGCAAAAGCTTTGCTGGCTTCCTATCGAGCATCTAATTGTAAGTACTCTCAAACACACTACAACATGCTGTATCATAAAGCAAGGTCTGATTCTGCATCTGGTAGAAAAATTAGCAGGCAAATGCTGATGTGAGCATTCTCCTTGAGCACAATAGGACTACAATATTCACTTTGGATGGGATTCAAGTCACTTAACTGCAACTATTGAAAAGTTAAACTTCTAGTCTAAGTTATCTAAGCTCCCACAAATGACAGTGAAGAGTTGAGCACAAACACATGAGGATTCATCATTCTGAAATAGTTTTATACAACAGGTCAGCTGAATACTCTACTGAGATGTTTTTAGTCTCCATTTACTGCTCAGGGAGTCTACACAACTTCCCTGCACTGTCCACATTAAAAACTGGCAGTCATTAGGTCTGAGGACTTCTGCTGTTGTAATACTACAGAAACAGACATCATATTAAGAGAGGGCTTGAAGTGTCAGCTCTGCTATTTATCCTGGATCTCACAAGAGGGAGAAGAGGCATTACACACAGCCTCTTTTGATATCTACTAATAACTTCATTGATTTTGCTAATTTTATGTCTTCAGTGATTACATCAATGAAACTGACCATCAAAATGCAATAATTACATGAATAGATCTGAAATACCACTTATCTTTTCCTAGATGTGTGAGTGAAAAGAGGTGCATACATGTGCAACTTCAGGAGGAGCATTCCCTATGACCATAAGACATCAAGACTACAATTATTCTTTGTGTTGTGTATAGATAAACAAAATAGAAAAATAAATGTGCATGCTTCAGTTTACAACACAACTCTACATACAGAATTAGGCTGGGAACTGTTTCACTTTGAAAATCAGTGAGATTATAAAAAATTCTGCATAATTTTGAAGACAAGAGAAGCTGTCCTATGAAAGCAAATTGTAAAAAAACCACAAAATGCTGCAATCACTGCAGAAAGCTTGATGTAAACAGGGATGTTAAACACTTGTTTCCCTTTTTGTCATTTAGTGTCTTAACCATCCTAATGTCTTTCACTTTCATTTCTTGGGTTTATGCAGACTCCTGTTCTGAAGCTCTGAACTGATTTCTGGTGACAGTCAATGCATGCTTCATCCCCTCAGCTTTCTGCTTCCAATGGCTCATATGCTGTAACAGATTTGCTGTCAGGTAGATATGGACAGTGAAAAAAAGCATCTCAGCTTCCTATCTACCATTGCTGATTATTGTAGCAAATGTGTGTGTGAGCATTGAGAGGTTTCCATTTATGAAGCTTCTAGTTCATTTTCAAACATGATGTTTAACACTGACAAGTTCTATGAAGTACTGTATTGCATGAAGGTGGACTTCTCTATTTATTTGCTAGAACAGCTTTCCTCCTATGTCATGCAGAAATAGGAAGGGACAAGCCTGGCTAACCTGGCCTTATAGATTTAAATAGCCAGTGACCAAGTGACTGTTGCTTGTCTATTCACTGCCAAAAGGAAGCATGCCTCCTGAGAAGCAAACCAGGTCTCAATTCCAGCTCTACTTTTTATCTTGAATATAGGTCCTTTTACTACCCTACAAGGACTGTGAGAGAAGCATTAACCCAGGAGCACAGTATTCTTAATACAGATAATTTTTACATTTGGATCAGAGGACATTGTAAATGTTTAGGTTTGGTCTAATGTAGAATATCTAAGTACAGACAATATCTTAGAATTCTCAATACCTGGATGGGAGATGGGAATGGGAGAGGAGAATAATCCCGCTCATATTACCGGTGAGAAGAGTAGGGCATGGGAGTGAGAAAGACAAATGGCCCTGAAAATCTCTATAGTGTGAGACCATGGTATCCCCAAGTAGAATGTGAGTAAATTTCAGATTAAAATAATGAACTTCACAGATATTTCACCTATATTCTCTTGTTGGGAGCCACACCATGGGACAACATTACATGGTCTGTATTTACCATATTCTATTAGTTCATGAACCATGCAGGGAAAATAGTTAAGACTGAGTTTCACTTTTCCTGCTGCATATTTTGGAGCATCATCTTTAAACACTATGCATTAAGGGGCAGAAAGCAGTTTAGGGAGATCTCTCTCAACTGAGACAGCCTCATTTTCCTCAAGGTCTAAAATGTGCAAACTGAGAATGGGAGATATGAGTAGGGGCACTTAATGCCTTTCTATTTTTCTTGAAACAAACCAACAAAATTCCTCTGGCACAGATATACATCATGGACTTTACAGCTGAAGAAATATATTTTGTTTTAGAAGCTGCCTTCATTTTTTGTGATATCCTTTCATTTGACTCACAGGCTACAGTAGAGTGTGATTTTGATGTCATAATGTAGAGCTAAATACAAAAAAAAAAATCATGTAAATTCATTTTAGGATGCATACATTTACCAAGCAAGTACAGAGTGTGTACTATCATCCCCTTTGGCTTTATTTATAAGGCACTCATTCTCTCTCCGCAGGTGAATGAAAACTAAGAGGCTCACACAACCTGTTTACAAATATGTCCTGTTTTTATCTGTGATTACTTCACAGCTCTGCTGTGCTTCTCTGATGTGCTGGGCTTCAGTCACAGCCCTGATACAAGAAACATGTTACTTTCCCAACCAAAGAAAATGTAATTTAAGCAAACTTGTCAACAGTAGGGCCCAGCGGGCAGGCAAAGCAAGGAATCCAAGAGAGGGTCAGATTTCCTGGCATTTCTCTGCTAGCAGAGAAGATTAGAAGATAACACCTCTCGTTTGGTATAAATGAATCAAACCTGATAAGTGCAATGCATCCTCAAAAGTTTATGGTAAGAGGGAGGTATTCGCTCAACATAAAATTAGCAGCAGTAACAAAAGCTGTGTAGAAGTAATGTGCTTCATAGCACAGTATACATGATGCTGCTTCAAGACCCAAGTCACCCTTAGGCTTTTTTTGACAAAAATGTCTTAAAATTCTTACAGTCATAAATCTGTAAAGCCTGCTCTTGTTTATTCTCTCACCTACCTCTTCTCCCTACCTACTTATTTCATTCACTGGATGAGGTGTTGCTTGTTTTTCCGTTTCTTGCTAAGACCAAAATATCAACCTACTTGGCATCCACTTGATAAAGAAGACTATTAACACCAGAGAAAAGTCATCATATATCAATTCATTATTGACTCCAGAAATAGAAATAATTTAGCTTTTTTTCTCTCAGAAATAATTTGCCTTGTCAACATAACAAACAGTAATTAAAGCTCCCTAAACTTCAGCAGAACCATTAATTTCATGTTCTGGAAATCTACAGTTACAGGTTTCCCTAAAAGAGCCTTTATTAGATGGTTCAGTTGTTTCCCAAGTACTGGGAATTGCATACTGAAGGTAAAGTTATCTGAGGTCTGTTTTTACTGTGACGCTGTGTGAGTGTTTGAAGTCTTGAATCACAGAATGGTGATAATCAAAAGCCCTCCACATCCCCTGGATCCTGGACTCTATCAGGCAGAATATAACTCTAAATGACTTGGTCAGGTTGGTGGTTGGATGCCTCTGTCTACTGCAGCAGCAAGTCACCCATTACAATGACTCACTATTTCTCCCTGGTAGTATTGCATGGTTTAGGGTTAAGAGAATTAGATTCTTTACTTTTACTTCTCCCTTTCAACTTTGAGAGTAGTAAACCTACTATACGGCTGTAAGCACCCTGATGGGGTAGGAATCATCAGGACCATCCTTCCCTTTCTTTAGAGGTTCCTTTTATCTTGATAGTGGGGTTAGACACTGTTTGATCCTCTATTGCAGATGAGAGCTTAGGCTCTCATCTGTTGAGTCTCAGAGACAATCCTGTGTGTCTTCCTTTAATCCCTGTCAATGCTGTGCAGCCACTTCCCATCACTCCTCCCATTGGCAGCACAGCTTCTCTAAGACAGCTCACCTATGGCAGAAGAAAGGTGCTTCTCTCCTGATCTCAGTGAGGCCCCAGGCACTCCCTCCAGACTGGGATTTGGAGATCTGCATTGACAGCCAGCAGAATATGAGCCAGTAGTGCTCCCAGGTGGCCAAGAGGGCCAATGGCACCCTAGCCTATATCAAAACCAGCGTGACCAGTATGACCAAGGAGTGCTGGTGAAGCTACCTCTCAAATACTGTGTCCAGTTCTGGGCCCCTTACTACAAGAAAGACATTGAGGTGCTGGAGCACGTCCAAAGACAGGCAATGAAGCTGGTGAATGATCTAGAAAACAAGTCTTATAAGGAGCAACTGAGGGAATTGGGGATGTTTAGCCTAGAGAAGAAGAGGCTGAGAGGAGATATGATCACTCTCTACAGCTACCTGGAAGGGAGTCGTAGAAAGGTGGAAATTGATCTCTCCAGTAACAAATGATAGAACACAAGGAAATGGATTTAAGTTGCACCAGAGGAGGTATAGATTGGACATTAGGAAGAACTTTTTCACCAAGAGGATTGTTGAGCATTGTAACGGGCTGCCCAGGGAGATGGTGGAGTCACCATCCCTAGAGATATTCAAAAGACTTGTAGATGAGGTGCTGAGGAATATGGTTTAGTTTAGTGACAGGCTTGACCGTGTGAGGTTAGTGGTTGGACTTGATGATCTTAAAAGTCTTTTCCAACCATAACAATTCTATGATTCCATGACTCAAGAGTTTCTCAGAGATTCCCAGGCACCTGCTAATGATCTTAGAGCTTGTCCCCAGAAGGTCCAGAAACTCCTAAAACAGAAACCAGCTAGTTCTGCACAACTGCTGCACCTGTTATCTGCCTCTGTTAGCCACATCCTTACACATACATCCACAATCACAGACTCTTCAAGTAACAGGATGACCTCCAATTTGGTCTAATAACCAAGTCTAGATCCTAGGTCCCTTTTCCAGCTACTGGCTTAGATTCTGAGTTTTTCCTGATGTGGGTCTCCTCCTACCTAGTCCAGCTTAAAGCTTGGTAGCAAATTACATATGCACTCAGGATTGTATTTACAGGGAAAAAATTAATTTACCAGGTCTCTTCAGTTCCTGACCTTTAGACCTCTCACACATATATACATCCTTGCCTCTCCAGTTCCTGACACACAGATCTACAAGTCCTTGCAGTACAGGCCTTTTCAAACACTGCCATGTAGAACTGGTAGCGTTCACATATAAGGGATAGGGACTGAGTTTACACAGAAAAACAGGGTTTGTAAAAGGATTTAATGACAGGTAGCTAGTCCCTTTATTCCCCTTCTCTCTATTTTCCTGTACTTGTTTCTTCCCAATCCACCCTGATCCCTCTCACCACCATTGGCCTTTCCCCTGAACACCCCATAACAAGTTTTACAAAATATCACAAACCCACTTAAATATCTGATAATACTGATGTTAGTTTCATTTTTCATTTCTTATCAGTTCCAAATTCAAATTGACCCTCTTCAAGGCTGTCTCTGAGGGCTGCATTTAATGAACTAGTGGCTGAAGGATGAAGTGGCCTTTGTTGTTGTCTTCATTGCCACTTCCCTAGATATGTTATTTCTTTTATACTGAAGAGTCCTTAAACAATTCAGTGAATGAGATGCCTTCACTCCATTTACTTTTACAGTTTTATTTGTTTTTGGTTTTGGAGAAACCAAGAGAAACCTTGGCCATCTAGAGTGGTACTAATTTGAAGAAGGTGCTGTTGACTGTGGGAACAGAAGTATTCACTGAATGTGATCAAGTTCTAAGCTTTGGATGCTTAAGCAGTTTGTCTGTGTGCAGGAGGTCAGACTGGGAGCCTTCTGCTTGTACCATGAGGATCGTGCACCCTGTCAGTTACTGCATCCAGATGAGCTACAGATGTTTCAACACTGCAGCACCAAACATGATCCCTCTCACACAGGGTTGTTGTACCCCTGCAACTCCCCAATCCTTGCAGCAGCTGTGAGTTGGGAAGCTGTCCCCGTGCTTTCACTGTTCCCTCTTTTGGAGTTTAGAAAGAAATAAATATTGTGTCAGGGGAGAAGAAATCAGGTGGAGGCAGACAAAGAAGAGAAGGTATGAGAAGTGCAGCAGTAGGTGGCCACAGCAGACCCTAGGAATGAGAAACAGGATCCAGAAACAAAGCACAATGAACTGAGAGAGGTGAAACATGGAGACAAAATAATCTAGGATTTTCAGGGCCTGGAAATGGAGAGAAAAGGAAGAATGTGTATGGGGGGAAAAGCCTGTGGCAGAAATAAGGGACCAGAGGAGTAGGAAGGGCTGCAGCTGGAATAAATGCTGTGGAATAAATGTTAAGTTTTTTAGCAGTGTAAATTAGGAATTTGAGCAGAGAAGAGCTAGAAAGGAAATGAAGGGAATAAGGCCAGGAGAGTCTAAAACCGGTAGGATAAATTCCCCTCTTCAGTCTGGAATAATATTTCTTTTTTTTTTTTTGGTCTCAACAGTACTTTCTAGGAAACAGCTGCATAATTCAGTTCACTGGTAAAAACTGTATTTCATTCTATTGCCTTGGTTGGTCCACACACAACATTAAGAACCTTGTACAGTTACTAGTCAATGCTAGTCATATGCAAAACTTTATTAATAATCTTTCAGTTTAATAAAAGAAATATGCCAAGGGTCCCATGGCCCATGTTTGTAATTTGTGCGGTACTTGTTGCAGTCCTAGTGTTAAACAGCCAAGACTTTTTCTCTATTATCCCTTGCTAGAAATATTTCTTTTGGATATACTTTTTTCCCTTCGTTTTTAAGTAAATGCCTGACACTTCTGGGCTTACACACAATAGCTATTTTTTTCTTTGTTTGTTTTTTTTTCTCTCTTACAAATACTTCCCCTGATGCTTTGCTGACCTTTTGAATTCTCTCCATCTCAGCAGCTTCATTTTAGGAAGACAAACCTCCCAGATAACCCGTTATTCTCCCTTTCTCCTTCTAACCAAGTACTGAGCAAATAGATCCATATTATCAGCAGCAATGTACTGCAGCCACTTTTACCGTGAGCTACCTATTAAGTATAATTTTTCCTCAAGACTTTCCAAAATGCTACAAGTAAATGCTTCAAGTAAATGTCAAGCTGCCTTCCAACTTTCAAGAAAGGACAAGGGAAGATTTCAAAGGCATTATAGCTACTATTATCTAATTATTTTTCACATGACATACTACATAATGGTTGAGTTCTGTAACTGTATTTGTATTTATCAAGAAGGAAGTATGAATTTAGGAATAGCTATTGTTACAAATTTTCCTCCCACCATTTTTCTTCCTCCTAGCTTAAGGCTGGTCTACATAAGGATCATTTTGGAATACAACTATATTTGTAAGTGGCATGATTATTATAATTTTTAAACAACGTAATTGATGCAGAAAGAAAAGTCCTGAAGCATCAATGTAATAGAGCGTGCATGCATAGGGGTAACACAGTCCTCCACTTCTCTAGGATTTAGAAGTATGATACCGATTTAGAAGTACAGGCAGAAATATTTTATTATTTCATTACAGGTGAGATCATAACTTTTTTAGGATAAAGATAGTCTCTGTCATATCTCAGTGAAAGACACATTGCTAAATACACATCTCAAAGTTTTATCTCATTAATAAAGGGGAGGGAAAGACAAGAGCTTTTCAAAGTCTATTCTTTTCCCCCCGGTAAGGGTATAAAATTCATAGAGTATACTAGAAATTTACGTTCAGACTCTGACTTTTCCTATATTACTTATGGTAGATTCTTGTTATGTAACGAGAGAATGACTCATAAAATATATTCCCTCTTTGCATAAACTAAGGTTTAGTACACCGTATTGTCTCAGTGTATAGACATTCTCTCACTACTCAATTGAGAGAGATAAGGAACTCTAATAAAGTTAATCCTACTTATTTTAAGAAGAAGTAAAGATACTTCTCTCTTTCCATTAATAACAAAGAGTGCCTAAATAATTCACTCTGATTAAACAACTGACTTCTAGATGGCTAAAGTTAGATAAACTTCCTACATCTGTTGTTTCAACAATCTCTCGCCAAGTTACAAGCTGAGGACTAAACCGGATTAGAATACTCTTTAAAAAGAAAAAGCAACCATTACATCCCACTGTATGAGTTCAGTCATATCCTCTCACAGGAAAATTTTAATCTTTCACTAAATTCTCCTCTCTCATTATATTCTTTGTATAATGAGAAAGATACAGAGACAACTTGACCTGAAACTCTACTACATTTCCTGTTCTGCCGTGTTTCACTTTAATACCATAACAAAAATCAAACCAGAATTCTCCCTTCTGGAATTTTACAAAGCATTATACAGATTCAAAAGTTAGAATTTTGCAGCTGAAAATGCCTTTTTGTGTTTTTTTTTTTTCTACTAGAAGATTGCAATGTGTCAATAAAACCTGGTTTTATCATTCGATTTAAATATGATATCTCTGTATATATGCAACACAAGAAAAAGTATAGAACATTTTAAATTATAACTGGAATATTATTAATAAATTAAAAAATCACTACTCAGTAAATGTATTGTTTTTACAGAAATTACTGCCTTTGCTACTTCTTGATATTTATATTTATATATGAGGCTTTGGCTTAGTTTTTACACTTTTCCACATTAATGCATTTCTACATACACATTCCCTGAAAATGTGTAAAACTACTGAAAATCCCAGTCCTCTTTTAGTTATCAATGGTTCCTTGTTGAAATGCTATCACTGCAGAACCATCCTCAATCCTCTTTGAAAGACCATGGTGATTGGGGGAATTTTCTTAAGTGCTAGGGGAAAAAAACTCTCATTCCAATCTTAAAGAAGCACAAGAAGGAGGACTTGGGAAACTACCTGCTGGTTAGGCTCAACACTGTGCCTAGGAAGGCAAATCCTTCTGGAAAGTGTTTCAAAAGATTTTCAGGACATGAAAGTACTCATGTCTAGTCAACACAGATTTATGAAAGGGAAGCCATGCCTTATCAACCTGTCAGCTTTCTACAAGAAAATATTAGCTCAATGAATAATGTGAAAACAGCTGATACTGTTGACTGATATCTTGACTTTAGTAAAGTCAAGTCAAAAGTAAAGTAAAGTTTTGACACTGTCTTCCATATAATTCTTACTGTCAAACTGATGAATGGATAAGTGGACAATATAGTGGATTGAAAACAGATCTGAATTTACAGGATTACAGAATCACAGAATCTTAAGGCTTGGAAGGGACCTTGAAAGATCATCTAGTCCAATCCCTCTGCCAGAACAGGACCTCCTAGAGGAGATCACACAGGATATCATCCAGATGGGTTTTGAATGTCTCCAGAGAAAGAGACTCCACAACCCATGTGTGCAGCTCCTTTCGGTGCTCCATTACCCTCATAATGAAAAAGTTTTTCCTTATGTCTCTTTGGAAGGTCTTATGTTGTAGCTTGTACTCATTACCCCTTGTCTTATCATTGGATATCACTGAGAACAACCTGCCTCCATACTACTTCATATATTTGTAAACATTAATGAGATCACCCCTCAGTCTCCTATTCTCCAAGGTAAAGATTAAATGGATGTGATCAGCAGCACAAAATCCAATCCAGTGAACAGTGTTGTAAGCCAAGGGTCAATACCTGAATCAAGAGGTCAACACTTCCTCGTTAATTAAATGGATAATGTGACCAAATGCACTCCCAGTAAATTCGAAGATAAAGAGCCGGGAAGAACTGGTTGATACACCAGGTAGCTGTGATTCCATTTAGAGGAGCCTTGATGAGCTGCATAAATGAGTAGAAAGGAATCTCATTAACTTTAATACTGTGCTGGCAGGTTATGGGAGGTACTCCATCCCCTTTTTTCAGCTATTGTGAGACATATGTTGGGTTCATTTCTGGGCTCTGCAATACAAGACAGAAACGACTGTATCGGAACAAGTGTAGTAAATGGCAGTAGATGTGTTTAAGGGACTGGAACATCTGGCATGCAAAGAAGGGCTGAGAGAACTGGGATTGTTTATCCTAGGGAAAAGAAGGCTCAGATGGGATCTTATCCATGTGTCTATATACTTCATTGTTGGGAGTAAAAAAGCCAGAGCCAGAATCACCTCAGAAGTGTTCACTGACAGCACAAGAAGGAACAAACTAAAGTATGGGATACTTGATTTAGACTTAAGGAAATATTTTTATACTGTGAGAGTAGCTAAGCATTCAAACAAGTTACCCAGAGAGTTTATGAAGCCTCTATCCTCAAGACTGGGGCTGTTTAGTCTAGAAAAGAGGAGTTTGAGAGGGGATCTTGTTAACATTTACAAATATCTAAATGGTGGGTGTCAGGAGGTTGGGGTATCCCTTTTTTCTATTGTATCTAGCAACAGGACAAGGGGTAATGGGATGAAGTTGGGACGCAAAATGTTCCATTTAAATATAAGAAAAAACTATTTTACTGTGAGGGTGATGGAGCAGTGGAACAGGTTGCCCAGAGGGGTTGTGGAGTCTCCTTCCTTGGAGGTCTTCAAAACCCGCCTGGATGTGTTCCTGTGCAATCTAATCTAGGTGGACGTGCTCCTGCAGGAGATTTGGACTAGATGATCTCTAAAGGTCCCTTCCAACCTTACCATTCTATGATTTAGCACCAAGTGATAACAATAGGCTTTTTCTACTCAAGGGTTTTGTCCTCTTTTTAGAAAAAAGGAAAAGAAAAAAAGACATTAAAAACTGACTGGACATGGCCCTAAGCAATTTGCTCTAGCTCACTCAGTTAACCTCAGCCATCCTGTGATTTTGCAACTGTGAACAAATTCAAATGCTGCACTACAAGTCTGGTGGGTTTGTCTGGTGGTTTTACCCTGACTGGGTGCCAGGCACCCACCAAGTCGTTCTACCACTCCCCCTCCTAAACTGGGGAGGCGAAAAAGAAACCTAACAAGAGGTTTGTAAATTGAGGTAAGGATAAGGAGATAACTCCACAATTAGTGTCACAGACAAAACAGGCTCAACTTGGGGAGAAAAGGGTTTGATTTATTAATGAACAACCAAAACAGAGGAGGGAAAATAAAATCAAATCTTAAAACACCTCCCCCCACCCCTCCCTCTTCCAGGGACTCCCTGTTCTTCCTCCTCAGCAGCACAGGGGATGGGGGATGAGGGTGGTTGTGGTCAGTTCATTACAGATGGATGTTGCTCCTGCTTCTTCTCAAGAGGAAGCCTCATCACATCTCCCACTGTTACAGTGTGGGGTTCTTCCCCACAGGAGACAGTCCTTCAGGAACTTCTTCAACGTGGATCCTTCCCATGGGCAACAGTTCCTCATGAACTTCTCCAGCATGGGGCCTCCCACGGGGGCAGCTCCTCACACCCTGTCCCAATGCGAGTGATCCACTGGGAGAACAGTCCTTTAGGGACAGACTGCTCCAGCCTGTGTCCCTCACAGGATCACAAGTCCTGACAGCAAACCTTCTCTGATGTGGGCTTCTCTCTACCCACGGGCTCCCAGATCCTGCCAGGAACTTGCTCCAACATGGGCTTCCCACAGAGTCTCAGTCTCCTTCAGGCATCCACCCACTCTGGCGTAGGGTGCTCCATGGGCTGCAAGTGGATCTCTGCTCCCTGGTGGCCTCCATGGACTACAGGGGCACAGCTGCCTCACCATGGTCCTCACCACAGGTCACAGGGGAGTCTTTCTTCCAGGGCCTAAGCAAACTCCTTCCCCCCCCACCCTTCTACACTGACCTTGGTGTCTGCAGAGATACTTTCACATTCTCACAACATTCTTAGCAACTGTGCAGCAACTTCTTCCCCTTCTCAAATACGTTATTCACAGAGGCATTACCTCAGTCACTAATTGGCCAGACCTGGGTCAGGTTCAGGGTCCATCTTAGAACTGACTGGTATTAGCCCTATCAGCTACAGGGGAAGCTTCTGACAGATGTTTAAAGAAGCCAACCCCTGTAGCCTCACCACTACCAAAATCTGGCCCAGGCAAACTCCCTATGATTACATTTCACCTCATACTATGCACTATTCTACTTTCTCTGAAGTAAAAAATTCTCTATCTTCTCACAGACATGCCAGGCTTTGTTTATTTATATTTGTGTTGTATTATTTATATAGATGCTTTATTTCGTTTTTGAAACCTGACTTGGAGGAAAGCTTACATGCTGATTTATTCTGTTATTTTGGTTCCAGTCGTGGAACTTTTTTACATATTGACTTTTAATTGCTTGAAAAAATTGAGAGGTCATGGCAAATCAGTTGCAAAATTACAGCATGGTATTTTTCTTACCAATATACTTTTTCTTAATTTCATAATCTTTTAATTTTAATTTGGTCTGTTGTCCTTAATTATCTGTGATATGTTAACATTTCCTATGCACAAGTATTAAAGGACTATAATTACCAAAGTAGGTGGAGTTATGTTATTCAAAAGGACAAAAACACAGAACTAGAGACATTAAAGAAAATCCAGGCTAAATATTACAGAAATGTTCTCAAATGTTACGTTTTTTAGATTGTGCTGACTCAAGAATTAAGTGGTATCTCATTCAACTGAGTAGATTCAGACTCTGATCAGGTCTACACCGTATCAACAACTGACATTTTGGGACGTGTAGACAAGGTCAGGAAGTTTTCGTCAATCTATTAAACAGGCACTACTGAAAGTTTTTGTCATTGAAAAACTATGCCTATAATGCCACTGTGATAAAATATATACTTGAGTTTGTGGCACTTTGTTTATCAAAAGATAGAGATAGTGTTGGGTAATAATTTCCATCTCAACACTTTATAACTTTTCTAGTCTGTAGAAATATAAATAACTCGTTCATATGACAGTTTCGTTGTTTCAGAGGGCATTATGTTATGTCAGGATCAAAAGCATCTTCAACTTTAAAGGGTTTTATTTAATCTGTGAATTATTGTTTTTCTTCCTGTGTATCAAAATGAGCTATTTGTCTGTATTCAATGAGAGCCATAAATGCTGGTTCAATTGTTAAGTAGTTGCAAAGATTTATAGATCCCAGTAAGAAAAATAATATCTGAAAGTTTCCTTTTAAATGGTACTACAGGATAATGGTACTGATAGTGAAAAGATTGTAGAGTCTTTTAAAATTATTTTATATCAATGCTATTTTATGTAAAAAAAAAAAAAAAAAAAAAAGAAACCACCATTACTTTTAGAATACTTTGGTGGATCCAGAAAAAATATACTTTGACTTTAAATATTCAGAAGAAAATAACTTTTAAAATGTCCTACAGATTCAGTTATCTACTTTAAAATGGCTCCATGACTCTCCACGCACAGGCATCTTCTGGATTCATCCTAGATTCATTTCATTCAGATAACTACATTGTAATGTTTCATTTGATTTGGCAGAACTTTGACACACAACTAGGGAATCGTATTGTTTGCAGACATTGTCTAAAGGATACAGTGTCATTTTCCAAAGTATCTCATCTTTCCATTTAGGAGTGAACATCCTTTACCTAAAGACCAGTAATTAAAATATGAAACGTGCTTTAGGGCAACATGGTCTTATTGCCTCTTTTTCTTTATTTAGAGTTACAAATGGTGGTGAAAACACTGTTATTTTTACATCCTCTATGTTTTTCAGGACAAAATCCATTTTTTTAAAGCAGAGGGGAAAATAAAGTTACTTGATACTATATTCTCACTTAATAGAACAATCTGTTATCTGGCTTTGATAATGCTAGAGATTAATCCTAAACTACAGCATACTGAACCTCCCATAAAAGATTTTAAACCAATACCAAACATCTTCAATACTCAGCTAGGCATTTTGATGATTTCTCTTTGAGCTTGAATTATTGAAGCAGTGTGTAGCAAGAAGTGACACTTTGGCAGTATGTTCCTACACCTGCCTATCTCACCTAGGAGCATTGCTACATGATAACACCACCCCTGTGTTTTGTTTCCGTATGGCATAGCTGTTGACTGTGGTTGATTAAAGGAAGTCCCACAATAGTGTTATTATTTTACTTTTTTTCAACTTTAACAGAGTTTTGTAGATCTCAATCAGGTCAGACAACCTGTTAGAATCCAATCTTGACACATCAATGACAACACATATCGGAACAGTCAAAAGTTTACAACATGTAATAAAAACTGAACTCAAGTCATGCATGCTATCCTCTTGTGGCTTGAGTGGCATTGTAGGCAACCAGTGATTTGTAGGCTCCATTACTTCCCAAATGTTCAGTGTATCTGGCCCTTGGCAGGGTGTCAAGGACAAAGAATAATCAGTCTTCAGATATCACTTTTGAAATGCTATGCCCTACTCTTCCTTCAGGTGACTCATCCTTTCCATGTTGTCAAGACACATTGATGAAAGCTGACTACTTTCAAAGGCCTCTGACAAGTGAAGCATCCTCAATACATGGAGAAAATGATATTGTGCAATCAGTACTCACAGAACACACCATGAGTGATGGATGAGCTTCTGCTTGGCAACATCACAGTGAACTTCTCTTACAGATTCAAGACAGAGCCTTAGAACAGTTAAAGAGATCTTGGACCCAGGAGGAAAATGATCACACTGCAAAAAGACTTGAGGAGTTTTTAAACTGATTTCAGAGTTCCCATAAATCTAGCTGCTGTCTTACGGATGGAGACAATATTCTATCCTTACAGCAAACCTGTGCATTTAAAATAGGGTAGACATACTGCAGGAGCATGAAAATTATGTGAAAATTGATTGTACTAATCCAAGGCAGCATTCACAATGCAATAACTATTAAGAGGACATTTCTGTTTGAATATATTTTTTAATCCTTTAGATAAACACTAATATAAATATTTGCAGTGTAATAAAAGATTACTAATAAATAGAGATTCAAGACACTTTTTTAAATAGAAATGGCTACCTTTTTCTTTGCAGGAAATTTGAGTCAAAAAACCTAATGACATCACTCACAATATGTAAACTTGAATGCAAATTCAGAGATAGATAAACCTCAAGGAGCAAACTCTACATTTTGTACATGTTTTGTTTTCATAGTGTGTATTTGTTCTTGAACATTTCTAAGCTAAGAATGGCCTTCTGTTGTTTTGTAGAGTATGTCTTTGCTATTTAGTGCAACACATTTTCCAATTTATTTAAAAAACCCAAACAAACTAACTGGTAAGTCTCTCTCCAGATAATTCTATGTTATGCCCAGCATAGCGTTCAGAACTAAAACATAAACTGATATAGGTATGATCAGATATGAACACATTACATAGGTGTATAAGATGGGCTTTAGGGATCCTCTACACAGAAAGTTATTTATGGATATCTCAATTTCCAGATGAATATTCTTTAGGAGCTTAAGAATGCCGCTTAATATGTCCAGTAGCACTTCAGTTTTGAATAGGTTTAGGAGCATGCTGCCTAATTGTGTGCAGTGAATCACACAGGCATCCTCAAGGCTTTGTTTAACGCATATCAGTACCACTGATTATTCAAAAGCACGTACAGAGAAAAGAATAGCATTGCTTGTGTTAGCTTAGTAGTAAATTAATTCGGCCAAGAAATGTGAGGTTTAAAATATCCTTACCCTCCAAGGGTTTGAACCACACCTCATGAAGATGAGGTGCAAGTCTTTCCTTTTGAAAATAGGATGTCATTCTTTCAGGAATGCACATCCTAAGGACAGAGGAAAAAGTATGCAAGAGGTAGCACTGCTCTGCTGCCCAAAGTTGAAAGCATTCATATGGAATGTGCTAGAACAGAACTATGTGTGCTTTCCTGCTCTTTTTAATATGCCCATTTAAAAATGAATACAGATCCTGTTTCGGATAGGCAATGCGAGATATTTAGGCCAAGACACATAAGGAGCAATGCAGATAGACTCAAACATAGCACTTGCTAATCTAACTGGACAGAGAACCTGAGGTCAAACCTCATTTATATATATATATATGTCTTCCTACAGTTTGGACTGCTTTGCTGGCAATCACTATGTCAAAACTTCTGCCAAAATACACAGTTTGGGATATTGCTTTATGTATTTCTGAAGAACAGTGTTTCTTTACTCTCCATCTGTAAAATGTAACTCTTCTTTCAATCCTCACTAAGCTTATACTGTCCATGTAGATTAAAACAACTACATACTTCATATACAACTGCTAGCATTGCAATGCACAGTTATCTGGGGAACTAATGGGGATTGATGGTTTTATCATGCAAATAAGGGAATATTTCCCTTCCCCCACCTCTGACTCTCCTTCTCTATATACATATAATTTATACATAAGGTCTCTTCCTTTACAAAAATCACAGCTTTTTTATGTGCAGGGTGCACAAGAGTCTGTGGGAGGCCCTGGAGAAAGCAAAGGTACTCAGGCATATATCTGAGCATCCTTCAAACTAGGTGAAGTAACATCCAAGAATCAAACTGTTTTCTCCTAAGCACATGATCAGTAAATAAACATATGTGAGCTCTCGCTGTTGTTTTAATATGCTTGTGCAGTATACGTTTATGCAGGACTAAACCATATGTCAACATTTGCCTTAATGCACTCCTGGAGGCTACCTACGCAGGAATTAGTCAAATCACTGCAAAACGTCTATAAATACATGTACCTCCCACGACATTTCACAGAGTTATATGCACAGTGGTGCACTGGGCTTAATTTACATATCTTGCCTTTTGCAAAGTGAACATTATTTGGGTGCACTGTTTGAAGTTTATTGTTCTGGTATCATTTGATGTTCTAATTTACTTTGTGTGCCAGCATTAAATTTACTACTAATCTTTTAAAGAGTTGAGTAAGGATCAGGGTGGCCTCATTTCCTAAAGACTTCTGTTGCGAACTTGGTTGCTAGCTTACTTTAACAGGAAGTTAGAGTTGCAGTTCATTACAGAACAGTGAGCTCTAGCTATATTGAATTACTGCCAAGGAAATATTTACAGGCTACAGTCATAGACTTTACCCTTCAATCAATGATGGTCTAAGTGAACACTTCCTGAAGTTTGTTAATGCATTCTGCTAGTCTGATAAGTGAGTGTAAGCTAATTCTACCAACTTTGGTACCTTTCTGAGTGCTGCTTTGAGGTCAACAAAACATCCAAGTATTTTTTGTGAATAAACAACTCATCAAAACATGAAAACAGAAGGTTTCAAACGCAGTAACGCAATTGTTGTAGTCATTTTAGAGTTAATTAGAAGCACAATGGCATTTTATTCAGGCCTTCTAGACCAGGGGCTGTCTGCATAACAATGTAACATCTCTAATAGCTTCCTTATAACTCTATAGAGATAGGTGTTTACTATGTTTGTGAAACAATAGGGGAACATTCAATAGACACAAATAGCACACAGGAAAATGTTGTAGTCAATAGACTATGCTTTTACAGTCTCTTCTATGTCTGCTGCTGTCCTTCACTTTTTTGTCCTAAGCGCCCTTTATAATTTTGAGTATCACAGTTATTGATTTCATTGAAGATTTACACTTAAAAATAAGGTACCAGAGCTACAATGAAGTAGCATCATTGTAAGCAAGAAAAAAATTGCATATTTTTCTATTTCTCATTTTTCTGTGTGTCATGGCTTTTTCTTAAGCATAAAGTGTCTTGGACCTAAGGGATTAAGAGTATCCTATATTTTTCTGTGTATCTTGCAAGTAACTAAGGAAAAAAACCTGAAACCACAAACATACGCCTCTTTATTTCTTTACTGATGCTGGATAGTGGGTGGAGCTGCAGTTCTCTGTGTGGCAGGGGAGAAAGTATAGCTGGCTGAAAGTTACTGCTATATCTGTTAGCAGTAAATTACCATCCTCTTGCTCCCCAGTCAATACAGTAGCCAGGCAAAAGAAAAATAATGAATGACAATGCTTTCCTTTAGATATTCATGAAGTTGTATAGCTGTGGTGTGACTTCATTATGCTTTATCTATATGAGACAAACTCCAGCTTACATTGTTAGGGGAAGTTTTAGGCAGAGGCGGGCCGTGATGAAGCTACAGCATGCACCATGACAGTGTCCAGAGGTTCCATGTATCATTAAAGACATTTGAGAATAAGATGGCTAGGAAAGTTGGGTGAGTACAAATGTCATAGCTTTACTTGCTCAAAGCTGGACAGCGGATTGAATATTGCCATTATTTGTACTGTTATTTCAGAGAACAATTTGCTCAAGTGGGAAATGTAACAATTTACACTTAGGAAGATTTTTGTTGTCTAATGTAAAGCATCGTGACACTAATAAGGTAAATCAGATTTTATTTATATTTAGTTCCAAAAGCAAACATTACTATAACTTCAAAAGATAAATCCAATAATCAAGTAATTATTCACATATAAGAATTTTGTTTTTTAAAAAGAACACATCAAATCATGATAGTCAACCATAATAAGCATCATAGATGGTTAAGTATAGAAAAAAAAATAGACACTTTTTGCTAGTGTTTATTTAACTACAGCAATTTAGAGATCCTTAGTAAAGAAAGATAAATGTACAAAGCTGTAAAAACAAACATCTAAGATGTTACAAGAAAACGTTCAGATAAGAAAAGAAAATCACAGACTGCTTTCTACATTCATATCTAGAATTCACTTCGAACAATAAAACATATTTTTTCTTAATCAAATATAGTAAAAAAACTTTACTGTAATAGTGAAAATATAAATTGTCTCAACACACTTGGAATAGCAGTGTTAGTATGATGATCATTACATAAGATGAGCAATGATAATACTTCTAGTGCTTATGGTACCACAATTGCTCCAAGTCAATACCCTGGGATCTGACCTAGCCTGTGTTTATTGATCTGAAACTTGTGCCACTGTCTTTGTTGATACTTAGGCAAGTAAACTCACAAATTTTGTGTAGAGGCTGTGGAGATCTGTGAGCAGTCTTAAGGGCCTAAAGAAGGAAAATTCTGCTTACTTTTCCATTGAAAAGACATGAACTGGTAGGAAGTAAGTAGTCCACATATGACTCACATCGTCTAGTAATTTATATTCAGCATTATAGATCAATAATAGTGGAAGATATGTAGAAAACAGATTTAACTGGTTCAAATTCCCTTTCTAGGGATCATTTTACATTTTCTATGAAGTAAAGTATGTTAAATACTATGGGAATGATGCTGTACCATAATCATCACACTGTTAGATAAGAAGCACACACTATCTGTATTGCAATAGTAGAGTTGAAAGAATTTGTGATTCTCATCATATGTATGATTTCCATATTCTGTGGTGGATTTTGGGAAAGTTTAGGTGATTGTCCATCCAAATCTGCATGTCAAAGCCTGTAGATGGAAGATAGGTGATTCTTAACTTGTGTTGACTGCTGCAGTCAAGCACAAAAGGAGATACCAGTTCTATATAGACTTATTTCATTACAGAAACCCACAGAGATGAGCAAGGCTACAAGGAAAATGATATGATCATTTTCTGCACCATCTAAAAGGCTTTCTAAAGCAACTAATTTTTAGTTTCCTTTCCCCAGTGTGTGCATATATAAAACAAGCAGATTTACACCCTATATTCTTAGATTTGTAAATTCTTTTTGGATACATTGGAAAAAAATTATCAATTATATTTACTGAAACAAAAAATAAGGAGAGTAAAGAACTGGAAATCAGATCATAAGCAAAATCTTAACTAGACTAAACAGTAAACAGGAAAACTGTTGTAATACTAAGTCCTTTTCAGCAGTCAAGATATTAAAATTCCAAAACTAAATACATATAGCCTTAACAGAAGTTCTTATACATTGTGATTTACAAACAACTTATACATTAATTTGATTAATGCCAAAGTTTGTTTTCAGGCTGAAAATTTTGAACTGAAAAGTCCCTTGGTATTATCATCATACCATTGACTTTTTGTTCTATATCCTCCGTACATTTTTTCAAACTTACAATTGTATTTGAACCAGAGTTTAATTCATATGTATCAAATCTATCTTGAATAGTTTAATTTGTACTCAATGTGTCAAAAAAATCTTGTGGAGTTTTGCTGTGGAGAAAAATCATCTCCTCTGAGACACTGGAAAGATAAGATGTTAAAGGACTGGAGTTGTAAATTCACTGCTACTTCAGAGGCAGATTTTGCACTTGTTGCTCATCCACGTGATAGTTTCCTTTCACTAATGTTTCTACTGATAATTCCTGAGAATATATCCTACCAATTAGAAATTCTGGCCCTCTAAGGATGCATTTAACTTGTTTACGACATGTAACCTCAGATCAATTAGACCAAATTAGATTTGGATGATATCCAAACTTACTGCCTATCTGCACTAGACCAGACCAACTGCAGGCCAATTCAGGTTGAATAGTCAAAATAGTTCAGATTTTGTGAAAGTTTTAGGTCATTTACCTATGGATGGAGGGTACCTGAGTTGACACAGTGATCGTCCAGACTTGAGCACAGATCTAACTACAGTATAAGATCACTGTTTGGATTGATTGTTAGCAGTCTTGCTGCCACAGTCAATCCCATCCACCCTGGAAAGTTTGTTTCACTTCCATGGTGTCCTTGGAAAGACATTGATGCAATCAGAGAACACGAAATTTAGAGACCTGTTTAGTATACTGAAAGTGGTAGATGAAGATATGATGACCTACAGCTGACAATATGGATGCCAAAGTAGCTGCACTGAAGCCATTCTAGCCGAAAGACAGGGATATATTGTGATCATTCCTCAGTAAAACTATGTTTACTTACATTAAATAATTTAAGACAAACATGAAATGTTTACATATTTTATACAGTTTTCATTAATTTTGTGGGGATGGATTGATTGTTGAGAGAGGAATAAAGCACTTTAAGATCTCCCTCCCCCATCCCTCCTTTCTTCCAGGCTCAGCTCACTCATCCCAATATCTCTACCTCCTCCCTCCTCAATGGCACAGGGGGATAGGGAATGGGAGATGTGATCAGTCTCTCACAGATGGTCTCTGTCACTTCTCTCTTCTCAAAGGAGGATGACTCCTAGCATTCTTCCCCTGCTCCAATATGAGGTCCTTAATTAATATCTCTGGTGTGGATTCTTCCACACAGCTGCAGCTTCTGCAGATAGCAGGTCCCTCCCATAGGACATGGACTCTTCTGGGCATAATTTTAATGAGCTTCCTTTGCATGGGTTCTTCCCCACAGTTACAGCTTCTGTGAATATGCAGTCCCTCATATGGGACATGAACTCTTCTGGCCATAGTCACTGCCCCTGGCACAGGGTCTTTAAATGAAGAGAATCATTGACCCTGATGTAAGTCTTCAAAGAAATGCAAAAAAAATCACTGCTTCACCAGACCTCTCCGCAGGATGCAGGGGAGTCTCTGCTCCAGTACACCTCCACTCTTTCCTGACTGACCTTGGAGTCCACATGGTTGTTTCTCTCTCCCCACTCCATGCACCACCACCACCAGTTGGAGAAAAAGGAAGGGGAGAAGAAGAGAAGAAACAGGAAGAACTCTCCTCTGCCAGCTTCTTAGAAGTGAATCATAGAGACATCTAGTTGGCTCTGCCCCAGAAGTGGATTTGGCTCAGAGCTATGGAGAGTTTCGAGCAAGTTCTTACAGGAGCCCTCTTTACAGCCCCTTCCCCATCCCCAGAAACAACTAATGTTTATACAAGTTTATACATGCTATCTCCATTTCAGTCTTACTTTGGTGACAAAATTATTTTGCCATTCAAGTGGAAAACTGGTGAGAAATGGCTATGAGAAAACAGTCTCTGTAATAGACACCAAAACAATACCAGTATTTTCTCTATAACAAAATGTTCCTTTGCATTGGATTTCATGGCAGGAGATATTCAAATCTGTCCAGCCACGATTCAGAACTGATCAGAAGAAGAAAAAAAAGAATTAAACTGCTTCCTGGAAACTGTAAAATAAGTTCATACATACATACATGAATAGCAGAAGCCTTTGTTTATTTGGAGTCTTGTGGACCTTGAAGTCTGTGATCACATGTTCCCTTGTTAAGATAATGTTGAGTGAGTGAATTTCCTGCTCCTCCAAAGAGTCTTCTATGTATTAGCAGGTTTGAGACTCATTAAATCAGTCCTTAGTTGTTTCAATGAATTGCAGCAGTTGAAAAAGCATATTTTTCCCCATTTTCTTTTAAGGATCTCATGGTGTTAGTGTCTTAGTACCCAACTGGAATAACAGGCAGCCATTTCTCAGCAGTACTGGAGATTTCATAGTGCATACGGCTCTCAGAAAAACTTATTAGGTTAAAAAAAATAATCTTTGTTGCTATTTCTATTTTTGTATCTCTTCTCAAGTACATTCACCTCTATTGTCCTATTCTCTACTCAGATTTAGCCAGGATGAATATCAATCACAACCTTCATTTGTTTCTCACCATTTTACCACAGTGTGTATGTTCTCCTTCTATCCTACTGTAAACCACACGCCTGCATATTTTTTTGTTCATATCAAAGGACTGAAGGAAGAAAATATCACAGGAGAGTATAAAGTACCAAAATCATTCCCACGTTTCAGGACTTCCAAAAGCACTTGTCTAAGTTGCAGGCAACTCACAGTCCAAATCTCAGTTCATTGTTACTCTAAGTATTTCTAAGTACAGAAGGGTCAGATTTACAAAGGTATTTAGAGGCTTCAATTTTCATGCAAATGCTTGGCATGATTTTCTGAAATTGTCTTGCTAGTCCCCTCTTATTTAAATTAATGTAATAGAAACTAATAAATTTGAGTTCACTGACATTTCTAAGGGGGGAAAAATAAAAACAGATATCCACATATGTAAGCACCTTACTTTTCTCAGACACATTTGATAGCCTTCCTAAGAAGCTGTTACCGAAATCTGAAAGAAGAAAGCTTGTTTTGTGGTTTAGCCAATATTCATTCATTAGCCAATAGCCAATATTCATTCATTGCAATACTGTGTGCATGAGGGATCTCTCTTAGTGAGGAGGCTGGGGATGCTCAAGTAACTATGAGAGAGCAGGGCCAGGACAGCTGGCCCCAGCTAGCCAAAGGCTATTCCATAGCAAAGGATGCCATACCTAGTGTATAATCTCAGCAGAGTTGGCTGGAAGGGGCAGATCTCTGCTGGGGCATCAGTCAGTGGCTGGTGAGTAACTGCATAGAGCATCATTTATTTGATTTGGTTGTGGTTTTTTGTCATTTTTTCTTTCTTTTTTTTTTTTTTTGTTATAATCCATTACTATATTACTGTTACTGTTATTATAATATTATTTCATTTTAGCAAGTAAACTGTTCTTATGTTGACCCATGAGTTTTGCTTTTTTTCCTGATTGTCCTCACTGTCCCACTGGGGGCAGAGGGAAGTGAGCGAGTGGCTACATGGTGCTTAGCTCCTGACTGGGGTTAAATCATGAAAAAAGGAAACCACAAAGACTTTTAGAATCCTAACTTTCCCTTTAAACTGTTCATCTTTTCATTAAACCTTGTCTGGATATTCACTCACCAGACAAAAATGGGATTTCTGGTCAGCTCTGAGGATCAAACTTTTTCATCACCAACAGAGCTTTTTATTCACTGATTTTTATCAGTCAGCAGTCCTGTTTTTGTTCCCAAGAATACAGTATGCACTTAGAAAATCACGATAGAATCATAAACCTCCAGGATGAAAAGGCATTTCATCTCATGCAATGAAGGACTGTTCTCTTTTCACTCAGGGGAACAATCTCTCATTTCACAAGTGTGCAGGTGACTTTTATGATTCAAACATACTTATTTTTGTTTAAGGTTTGAGCTAAGGAGATGGAGAGAAGAACTTAGTTTTGGTTTGGTGTGGGTTTTTTTTTTTTTGTTTTTCATTTTTAATGGGAGATATTTTTATTTAAAGAGCATAGTAATGTATCCAAAGGCAAAAGACTTCAATATATACTGGTGATCTTATGGCAAACTCTCTTACTCTCCTATATCTAATCCACCTTCCCTCTTATCTTTTTTTTTTAATTATTATTTCTGCAGTAAACAAAAAAAGTGTAACCTTTAAGTTATCAGATTCAACTTTGTTTATATTTAAAATTTTCCAGTTTATTCTGAGATCTCAAGTCATCAGAAAAAGTCAGATTTGTTAGTAATTATTGCCTGTTAAAGATGACAAACTTTCAGGCATAACAAATTGAATTATCTTATGGTCTTAGTGTCAGATAAGAAAGACGAGTTTAAGAAACAACCCTCTTACCATCCTGACTTCTAGATTGCCTATCAAAAAGAAGGATAAAATCAGAATTAGATTCTGATGTCTCTTCAAATATCTGGCAACCTATTATGTACCACCCAAGTCATCTGGATCTGTCTGTTTTACTCCTGCATTCCTTCTTCAATTTGATACATCTCTTTTGTCCTTTTCTGTTCACATTATTGACTCAGAGTGGAGCTATGGAAGCTAGATAGAAATCCCATAGCTATTTCTACCTTGAATTTTAGGTTGATGTATTAAAGCAAAACATAGGCCTTGATGATCCTCTCTTTCTACTCATGTGACAAAAGGAAGATTTTTGGAAATATTTTTCTTTCCCTACTGTATTCATCTCTGAGTAATGTCATGTACTTAATATACTGCATGATGTTTATATCCCCTGGGTAGCTGTGTCTACAGTGGACATGAGCATTCTCTGTGATCCTAGATGGACTAGGTGACTAAGCCAGCAAAATTTACAGTCTGGTAACAGCAACAGTATAGGAGCTGGTGGCATGTCCCACCTATATATTTCTAAATTTTACATATAAAGTATAATAATCCAATAGCATTCCGAATTAGGAAGTCCTTAAAGCGAGCTTTGATAACAAGGCAAGAAGTTGGAGTGAATAGAGATTTATTAGTGTGGAAAACAACAAAGACTCTTTACCAGAGAATAGAATTCCAGAATTCTAGATAAGAAAATGTCCTATCATTATAAACTGAAACAAACTAATCTCTAAACAAACTCTACTCTTTTGATCACTGTGATTAAAACTTTGACCCAAAATTCTAATTTCTTCATAGGCATAAAAGTATGAGTATTTTTTTTTTACTTGTGTCAACTAACTCCCTGAAATACATCAGAATAACTGAAGTCAAAATCTCTACACCTTGTTCCAATGTTCTTTCCCCATTATTGTAATGTAGTTTTATTACTGAATCTGCTAGATGGTTGGTGTTATTTTTACTGAGGTCGTATGTCTGTTTACTGCTCATGAAATCAAATGACTCTGTCACTTCTGACTAAACATGAATATCATCTACTATCATTTCTTCATGCTGAATTGCTTAGGGAAACATCATTTTAAGATGATAGAGTCATGTAGATTTTTTTTTTGTGTGTGTTTTTTTTTCATATTCCCTGCTTGGATTTTTGTAATCTGTTTGTCTTAGCAATAATAAATGACTGTAATTTTTTTTTTTTTTTAAAAAAAAGGAAACATTGTCCTTTCAACAAGTCTTTTTCTACTAATTACTGGTGTGTCTTCACCATTTGGTGCAGTGTTCACTAACCAGAATATGATCTCCTTTATGTACTGTTATTATTAATTTGTGGAAATATATCATCATGATTAAAGTATACACTGTGTGGTCTTAATTTTCTGAGAATGATTGGATAGAGTAGAACCAAACATTTTGTCGTTAACATTCACAACAAGAGCTCTGGGAAGATGCACAGCAAAGAAAATAGAAACATGAAGACTGTAAACAAAGAGAGAGCTGTGAAGGGGGGAAGATATTATTTCTTTAGTTATCATATATCAGATTCCTTTTTCAGGGCATCTTTACTAAAGCATACTGGAAAAGACTATGACATATAACCATCTAAAACTGTGTCTGAAAAATTTTGATCATTGTTCAGCAAAATGCAGTAATGACCTTTTGCATATGTGCACAAGTTCTGAGGACTGGATAAGAAAACATTCTAAGGACCAACCACAGTACTACCAAATGAGATTAGTTCATCAATTCATTTAAGATAGCAAAACTCTGTTATCTGCTGTCCCATACCCATTGAGAGGTGAAATTTTAAATATGAATAAGGAATTAACTATAGTACCAAAAGAGCTTAAAAGATAGAATATAAGAAAAACAAAATTTGAAAATGGAGATTCATTTTGGGAAAAGGACAGAAATCTAGAAAAAAAAAAAAACCCACATATTATTTCTTTATTTATTTTTAATAGATTTTCTACAACAAGGAATAACGTATCCCCACACTGTTTGAGAACAAGAGAGGAATATAACTTTAAAATATCTGGCATTTTATGTATATAAAAGGAAAACACATTCTATAGTGAATTATCCAAATTGATTAGCCAGATGAAAGGTGTCCATTAAATATTTAAATCATATTAAACTGTCCTGATCAGAGCTATTACATTGGATGTTGAGAACTGAACATCCAGTTTGGGGATGAGCATGATCCAGTGGAGCTGGAAGCTTCTGAAGATCTTTGGATATGGGCTGAGTGCGGTTTAACTGATTAACTGATTAACTGATTAACTGATTCTTGTGCAGTTAATCAAAACACTTGTCCTTTTCTCTTCAACCAGCTTCAGATCTTAGCTTTCAAGGAGCTGATCCTCTAGGAAAAGGAATTGCTATCAAGAGAGATAATAAGGCAGGCAGGAGCAGTGACTTGACCATAAGAAAGTGGTAAGTTCAGGTCGAGATCAAGGCCAGAGATGGTGGCTGATGTCAGAAATAGTCCAGTCATCACCCAGCACGAAGTCCACAAGCTAAAGAACAGATGAAGCTGCCACAGAGCTGCAACGTAGACTAGGTGGGGGCTGGTGGAACAGCTATGGCTTAAAAGTAGCTCCCATGGTATAGGTGTTGCAGGACCTCACTTTTAGCTTCTTCACAGTCACTCATACAGACAATGAAGCTGAATTTGGACTCAAACAGCTAAACTCTTTGACTCAGCCACTTCCCAGAAGGGTGATGCACTCTGGGTCCTGACAGTGCCTATATGGCAATGTCCATGAGTACTCATAGTCAAACTAAGCAGTCCTTTAGGAAATTGTTTCTCTTTTCACAGAGATTCTGATTCACAGTTCTCAGTGCTGTGGAGTTTGTCCATCCTGCCCTGTCCATATCAATCCACAAAACAGCTCTGAGGGAAGACAAAACAACTAGAAACAAAGCTAAGAGTACAATGGAGTACTGCATGATCATAGGACATGGCAGCACCACATTAAGCTGTGCTAGACAGAAGTTTATTTGCAAGTGGAAATCAGCAGTTCTAGATGTTAAATTTTACAGCTGTAAAGGGTAAGTCCATCACATATAGTCATCTAGTCTTGGTGCCATTCAGCACAATTTCAGTGGCATATCATGTTAAAACCAAGGCACGTGCCAGCCCATTCACAGCGCTGTGTTTCATACTAGATGTGAACACTCCTGCATGAGTATGTTACAGTCTACTCTAAAATGTAAATCCTGTGAGTCCAGCTTTCCAGTTTGAGCTAGGACATACAAAAATCACCACATAGTTATATCCTGACTGTGGAAGAAATCACTCCCATCCTGTGCTTCGGTAATTTTTTGTCCTAAGCGCTCATCTTTGTCACATTTCATTCATAATATTCATATTATGATTTTTAAATATTAAATTATGTTTATAAACTGAGCACAGCTTGTGTTGAACTTGTGTTGTGGAGACTTTTTCTGAAATCACGAGTTAATTTTGCTCATGACCTCTACTGCCATTAGATATGGCAGTTCTTGCAACTTGAATGTTCAACTTTTGCATGCTGAAAGTGTATCTCTGGAGAATGTATCAACTTACTGTGTCACCGCTACACTAAGAGGCAAAGAATAAAACCCTTTACTCCCAGTAGACCTCACTAGTGCCATCAGCATTGTTTTTCACAGTGGCTGGTAGGCAGTAAGGATTCATATACTTCAAAATCTTTCCAAACTAGTAAATTCTGTGCCTTGTCAAATACTCACAAATTAGAAAAAAAATCCAAACAGAAACAAACAAACAAAAACACAAAACCAAACAAAACCAGAAAAGCTCCAGCCTTCAGAAAAAGATATAAGTTATTACTTTTATTTTTATAGATTTTTACAGATGTTGGAATTGCTAAAAAAAAAAAAAAAGCACATAAAACCTCAGCTAACAAAGTTTTTTTCTGCCCAAGAGACAAAAATAGGTCTTAATAATGAGATTCATAGACTTGGTCATTTCATCAAATGCTCAAGAGAAAAGCGAAAGGGCAGAACACTATGAAGATAAAATTCTATCTGAGGTCAGAAAATACTGTGGGTTGCACTGTTTTTTCCCTTTTCTTTTTCTCTACTCAAGCTAAACTACAAAAACACACAATGCTCCAGAGACCCATCTATGTGAGTGGGTTGCGGTATCCATTCTGTTTGTTTGTTTGTTTCTTGCCTCTGAGCAGGGACTTGCTGTGGTGTGGTGTGTGCGTATTGAACCAATACTCACCTGTAAAAAATACATTCAGTAAGGTGAAACCTGCTGAGTAAGGCAGAGATATAGAAAGAGACAATCACAAAAACCGAGGTGATTCACTCATTATGGCTCATCCCAACATAATTTCAGTACTTTTTTTTTCTTACTCACATCAAAATTCTGTATTCAAGCACTTTGAACTTCTAACTCAGAACAACGATCACAAACTCTTGCATGTAGTTCTTACTGACTTCAGGGTCAGGGGAGAAGGGGACAAAATTTACTCGAATTCAAATTGCAGTGAGAAAAGTAAAGCAAAGATCAGTTTTCAGAGCTTTTAAAGATAATCTATTGCATAACAGCACACAATAATAAAAACTGAAAAAGAAAGCATTATCAATTTTTTTTTTGCATACTATTTGTTTTTGTCAGTTTTCCTCACTTAATAAAGAAACAGGATTTATTTCTCCTTATTTGTGTTTGAGGATTATGTCTGTCTCTCCACCTTTTAACTTAGCAGACAACATTTAGCCAAATTCAACAGAAGGATTTAAGTCTCTTAGATGGTTGTTAAGTTCCTACAGTTGATTGATATGAAAACAGGCAGATGGAAAGAACAGTGTAAGGCAAAGGTCCAGAGGTAAGTGGAGTACTTATCAGATGTGAAAGACTTTATATAGAAGGAAGTCATCAATAAGGCCCCAGTTATAGGTAAAGCTTCAGCTGGAAACCACATGTCAGTAGGTGCCAGCAAAACCAGGGGAAACAGAAAAACTGATTCCCTATTTATATGACTCACTGCCTCATGTACTAGGATCTGATCATCATGCCAGCTTTCTGAATGCCCTGACACATCTCTGGACACAGCAATATTTCAAGAATCTCATCACTAATGAAGGCATAAACCAGGAAATAGAAACATTTGGCAACACTAATATAGTTAAGATTCAATGGTCTGTTGACTCTGTCTTCTATAGAGGGAGTCTCACTGTGCCATACCTGGACGTCCCAGGTAAAGGCATAACAATAAGGGGTTAAAACCATTTTATGGCAATTTATGATACTACTGTTTTTAATAAAAACTTTATTTCCATGGGCATTAACAGTTATTTTTTTGTTTTGATTTTCAAAATTGAATTACTGCCACATTGTCAGCTTTTCCAATTTTAATACAGTTCTCATAACTTTTTTTTTTTGCAACAGTCATTAAATACAAGCAATTACACAACAAAATTAACTCAGTTGTAATTTAAAATAATAAAATGCTTAACTCTTGCAGCTTGGAGAAAAGTTGGAAAAGGATATCTGAGTTGAAAAGAATTACAAAGTATATGTGGATACACAGACAGAAACTAGAATAAATAAAATTGCATGAAATTATTATATATATACACAACTATATCAATTAAAATATACATATATCCATGAAAACTACATTATGTCAATGCAGCATCATTGTATTCTGAGGGCTGTCTGATGATTTACTATTGACAATATTTTTATCAATACAAACAACATTTTCCTCACTAAAGTGCTGTTTCTAAACTGCAGCTGGTTTAGGCTGACCTCCCCTTATTGATTTATATCTAACAAGGATCCAGCCCAGTATTCTAAAATGTTCTCTTCTGTCTTAAGGCACTTTTAGTAATATAAATTGATTACTCATAACTACACAACCAATTGACTCATTCTGTAGTTTATATTAATCCACTATTTGTAGCCTGCCAATGAAGTTCATAAAGATTCTTCTCATAGTCCATTAATATTGACTCTCAGATTTAATGTGTTCATTATAATAACCATTATTGTATTATTAAAATGCAGAAGGAAATGTAAGCCTGTTTCACGCAAATAAAGAATGATACAATTAATCAAATGATAATTTTATTGTTAGCATTATTATCATCATCGTCATCATCCAGCATTTAATAGCCCTATTTTATGTTCCAGGATAGCTTTGTGCTAGGCACCCTACAAATCCAAGGAGTAGATAAGAAATGCATAAGCAAGCAACAGCACATGAGTTAGACAGAAGAATTTAAGAATATACAGAGACATTACAGATTGGTGAGGAAGACATTTGTGTCAGCCCAAAAACCTAGTCGATATACTCCAGGGAAGTCATACAGAAAGGACACTCAGTGAGGGCCCCACAAGCCTCTTGGAGAACCACAGTCCAGGGGACCACTCTAGATCTTACTTTGCCAAAATAATGGGCATGTGGCTGAGAGCTAAAGTCAAGGTCTGTGAGCAGAAAACCCTAAAGAAGTTTGATGCATCTACCCAGACAGAGCTGGATAAAAAGGATGCCTCAGTACAGGTAGGCTGCAGGGGGTGTCCAAACTCATCTCTACATGTAAAGGTAGATAGCTGTGAAAGGTGCTCACAAGTTGAGAGGCTGCAACATCAGGTGGATGAATTGCATCAAACAGTCAAAAGACTCCAAGGTATTAGAGGAGATGAGATGGAGATTGATAGATAGTTTCAAAATCATGCACCCGCAGCAGACACTGACAGAAATTAAGCACCTTAGATCTTGATGACCTGGAAAAGCAGGGCTTTGCTTCATACCCCACCCTCCAGTACCCCTACCAAAACCAAATTTGAAGAATTAACACCTATTGATATCTAAACATTAACACCTATTGAGATCTAAAAAGAGAAATATCATAAACAACATCAGCAACAGTCAGTGAATACCATAAAAGGAAGTGACTTGTGCTTTTAGTGAGTGACTCCCTGTTAAAAAGGACTAAGATCAATTTGTCCACCAGACAAGGAGTCACACTAGCTGTGCTGCCTGCCAGGAGCCAGGATCCAGGATGTTGCTAAGAGCCATGGGTTGTCAAGAACACAGGCTTCTGTCTGCTGCTGCACTTCCATGTCAGCATACATGATGTGATGAGCCACAGTCTGAGCAAAATCAAGGGGAACTATAAAGTCCTGGGGGTACAAGTGAAAAATAGCAGAGCCCAAGTTTTCTTGTTGTCCATTTTACCAGTCAGAGAAAAGAAGTTGAACAGAAATAGGCAAATAACAGGCAAATAATTTCAACTCCTGGCTATATGGTTGGTACTGTTGAGAAATGTTCAGATTTTATGACAACGGGACCTCCTCTGATGACTGTAATCTATTAGGGCAGGATAGAATACACCTGTCTAGAAGGGGAAATGGAATCTTCAGAGATAGTTTGGCTGACTATTTAAGTGGACTTTAAACTGAAAGACTCAGGAAGCTGGGTGCAAAATGGCAAAGTGTGTGCCATCTCATCCAACCAGGAAATGGGTCAGGGCAGAAAAAGTAATGATGAGTGCTACTCAGTTGCACATCAAGACTAGATGCAGAAGGCTGACCACCCCAAGGGAGTGTCTAACTGTATAGTATCCTCTTGCACCCATCCAGGGAAGTTGCTGTGTTCCAGTAAACCACTGCAATACCTGTATACCAATGCATGAACCTTGGGAAATAAGAAGGAGGAACTAGAAATACAAGTGTGCTCATAGGGCCATGATCTTAGGGTCATGATTGAGATTACTGAGACGTGGTGAGACAGTCTGCATGCCTGAGACTGTCATGAATGGGTATGTACTATTTAGAAAAGAAAGACTAGCGAGGCAAGGTGATGGAGTTGCTCTTAAAGTAAGAGAGCACCTGGGATGTATCGAGCTCTGCCTTGGAGAGGATGAGGAGCGAGTTAAAAGTTGTGGGGTAAGAATTAAGGAGCAAGGTAATGAGGTTGATACTATGATGTGAGTTTACTACAGGCCACCTGATTGGGAATAGGAAGTTGATGAGGCCTTCTACAGACAACTGAAAGCTGACTCATGACTGCAGGTCCTGGTTCTCATGGGGGACTTGAACCACCCTGATATTTGCTGGCTAAGGCACACAGTTAAGCATACACAGTCCAGGAGGTTCCTGCGGAGCACTGATGACAACTTCCTGACATAGGTAACTGGGAAATCAACATGGAGACGTGTGGTACTGGACCTTGTACTAACCAATAGAGAAGATAGGATGCAAGATGTGAAGGCTGGCAGCAATCTTAGCTGCAGTGACCATGAGATGGTGGACTTTGAGATCCTCTGAGGAAGAAGCAGGACATTGATCCAGGTTGTGACCCTGGACTTCAAGATAGCTAACTTAGACCCTGTCAAAGACCTTGTCGTGGTTTGGCCCAGCTAGCACAACAGCACCACGACAGTTTCTCGCTCGATGCCCCCATTCACCCCCACCCTCGTTAAGATGGTGGAGGACCCAGCAAAATGGGAGTAAAAAGATAAGCAAGATTGTTGTGGATTGAGACAAGGGCAGGGAGGGCTCGCTGCCAATTATGGTTCTGGGCAAAACAGACTCCAGTACTCGACTTAGAGAGGAAAGTAGGAAAGTTTATTCTACAAGAAACAGAACAGAATAAAAGCAAAAAGGGAGTAGGATGATGAGAAAATTACAACCAGCACTTTAAGATCTCCCTCCCCCATCCCTCCTTTCTTCCCGGGCCCAGCTCACTGCTCCCGATATCTCTACCTCCTCCCCCCCGCAACAGCTCAGGGGGGCAGGGAGTGGGGAATGTGGTCAGTCTCTCACAGATGGGCTCTGACAACCTACTTGGAGAAATCTCATAGGCTAGGACTCCAGAAGGTAGAGGCACCTAAGAAAGCCAATTATTTGTCAAACATTGCTTCCTCCAGGCAAAAGATTGGTACATTCCTACAAGTAAAAAATCAGGTGAAGGATATAAGAGGCCTGCATGGATGAACAAGGAGTTTCTGGAACAATTTAAATGGAAGAAGAAAGTCTATAGACTGTGGAAAAAGGAGCTGGTGACTTGGGAAGAGTATAGGTACACTGTCAAGAGCATGTGGGGATGAAACAAGAAAAGCTACAGAGCTCTTGGAATTAAATCTGGCAATGAATGTAAAGGACAATAAGAAGAACTTCTTCAAGTGCATCAGCAGCAAAAGGAAGCCTAGGGAAAATGTGAGGCCTCTGCTGAACAATTGGGTTCCCTGGTGACAGAGGATACAGAGAAAGCAGAGCTACAGAATGCCTTCTTTGCTTCAGTCTTTACTGTTAGGACCAGCCCTTATAAATCACAGACCTTGGAAGATAGAAAGTCCAGAGAAAGGAAGACCTTCCCTTGATTGAGAAGGATTGATTTAGAGATCTACTAGGCAAGTTAGATACCCACAATTCTATGGGTCTTGATGAGATGCACCATTAAGTGTCAAGGGAGATGGCTGGTGTTATTGTTAAGCTATATTGCTAAGCTGTTCAGTACAGGCGAAGTGTCTGATGACTGGAAAAGGCCAATGTCATTCCAGTCTTCAAAAACAAAGCAAGCAGGAGGACCCAAGAAACTACAGGCCAGTCAGGCTCATCTCCATCCCTGGAAAGATGATGGAACAACTCATTCTAAATGTCATCTCTAAGCACATGAAGAAGAAGGTTATCAGGAGGAGTCAACATGGATTCACCAAGGGGAAACCCTGTTTGACCAACCTGATAGCCTTCTATGAAGGTATGATTGGGTGGCTAGATGACTGCATGTCATCTGCCTTGAATTCAACAAGGCTTTTGACACCATCTCCAATTATATCTGCTCAGGAAGAAAGGGTTGAATGAGTGGACAGTGAAGTAGATTGAGAACTGGCTAAATGACAGAGCTCAGAGGGTGACGATCAACAGAGTTGAGTCAAGTTCAAGGCCTGTGGCCAGTGGAGTTCCACAGACACCAGTTCTAGGATCAGACTGATTCAACAACTTCATCAACAACTTGGATGACGGAATGGAGCATATCCTCATCAAGTTTGTCGATAACTCCAAACTGGGAGGACTGGCTGATTCACCAGAAGGCTGTGCTACCGTTCAACAAGTGTTTGACCAGCTTGAGAATTGAGTAGATGAGCTTTATAAGATTCAACAAGGGCAAGTGTAGAGTCCTGCACCTCAGGAGGAACAATCCCATGCACCAGTACAGGCTGAGGATTGACCTGCTTGAGAGAAGCTCTGCGGAGAGAGAGCTGGGAGTCCTGGTTGACAAAAAACTAGACATGAGCCAGCAGTGTGCCCTCGTGGTCAAGAAGGCCAATGACATCCTGGGGTGCATCAAGAAGAGTGTGGCGAACAGGTTAAGAGAGGTTATGCACTCCCTTTACTCTGCCCTGATGAGGCTACATCTTGAGTACTGTGTCCAGTTTTAGGCTCACGAGCTCAAGAGAACTTCTGGAGAGAGTCCAGTGGAGTGCTACCAAGATGATCAGGAGACTGGAACATCTCTCTGATGATGAAAGGCTGTGGGAGTTGAGCTGTTTAGCCTGGAGAAAGGTTAGAGAGGACCTTATCAACACTTTTCATTTATATCCACACTGTTTCATAATCTTTCTTTTTAGTTCTGCATACTTAGCTTTCCAACAGCACTGTGCAACAGTCTCTCTTTCTAACATAAAGCAATATAGATTCTGTGCTGAGAAGAATGGGGAAGGGAAGGTTTTGTTCAGTATGCAGAAGACGGGTTTTATTTTCCGTATGCTCTTGTAATTTCTCATATAGTGGTTGTTCTAAAACAAAACTCTGCACCTTTCCCAGCACCTTGAAAGAAAAAATGAAAGTGTTTATGCAGAAGTTTTGTTTTGTTTTGTTCAGATATTCAATGGTTTTAGACTCTGGCACAGACTGGTACTCAGATGTCATACATCATCAAAACTGTGGAGAGAACTTTGTACATAGTCCTCAGCTTTCCACATCAGCTCTCCATGGCTGGTTTAGGTCCTGTTCTTTCCCAGTACTTGTTCATCACACCCAGGTTTCTGGAGCCTGCTATTCTGCAGCTACGTCCGTAGTCCATCACTAAAAATATCCGAGACATTCTCTGACTCTGATGCGGTCAACCTGCAGCCATACTATTCTTCTCCATATCACAGTGATTGCTCTGCAAATAAAGAATAGTCCCATCTCCATGTTAAATGATCAGCTATTCCTAGAAATATTTTGGGAGGATAATACTTGGCACAGACAATGACTATGTCAGAGACAGTTGTAATGATTTCGAAGTACAGATGCTGAACACCCAAGACTCATGAAAATTCCCGCACAGTACTTACTTCACCATTACATATGCACCCTGTATGGATCAGACACCTAAGCCACAGTTTTAAGTTGATCTATGGTTAGATCAAGCCATCAAGTTGCTGTAATTATCAAAAGTTCCTTATTGTTCTCCTACATTTCATTTGAGACAGTCAAACCATTCTTCATTAATAACCTAATATATAAACTGTTTACATTCCTTATCAAAGAAGGACTTGATCTTGCAGATACATTCTAATAGGATATCCTGTAGAAAAAGACCTTTGCTGCCAGCTAAATTGAGTGCCACTTGATGGAATTGCATCTCCCTATGCCAAGAATGGATTTAGTTAATAGTCTGTGAAGAAAAACTCTGTCCTCTGAGCCAAAGGAAGACATCTCTCAGGTTCATCAGGAGTTGTGCCAAACCCTTCTTGCCTGGGAATCATTAATTGCTTACCTCCAGGAACAGTGCTCTACAGAGGCACTTGTAAATGCACAAGAAGATTTTTTATTGTGAGAGCCCAAAATATAAAGTTTGTGCCATGATTTAGTTTTTTTTTTTCTCTACAAGTAAAACTGAGCAGCAAAAATCAGCTTGATTCTGAAAGCTGATTAACTCTATGACTTGGAAACTGGGACTATAGAAACTATCTTCATAAGACTTAAGGCAGGAATCTGTCACGTCCTGTGCAAGACATGAACGGAAATGAAATTAATTATTGTATTTCTGATGATGCCATAAGGCAATAATGATTTGTCTGTAGATCTGTCTCATGAAGTACCAAAGGTATTGAAAGTTTTCTGCAGCATTTTCGTGTTTGCTCAGTTGCTCAATAGTTTGTCATGGACTGAGAACTTTTTCAAAGGCACGCATATGCAACATTAGTAATATATATTTGTATTCTAATAGTGCAGGTTAGTTCCACAGTCCCCTATGAAAAAGGAATAAACACAAAAGATATTTACAACCTACTTTCTTTTCTCTGCTTCAGGCAGAACCCACTGCAGAGAGATACATGCGATTTCCCGCAGACAACTACGTAAGTGAACTCTTGCACCTCTGCATGGAATATGAACTGTAGACACTGTTAGCTCACTATCAGTGTCAAGCTGTTTCCTTCCATGTGTTTTTAGACAAGTTCTAGTAGAAGCAATATCCATACTGTGAAAATCGGGACTGTTTTGTGGGTTCTGAACCTGAGGATAGTCTACAGACACTCCCTAAAATCACATGTGTGAGGAAAGATTAAAAAATACAACAGCTCCTCTCCCCACTCCATGATTTCTTCAATAAAGCAACTTTAGTTTGCAGCCCCATGGAAGAGTCCCAGTTCTCTTTTTACCATGCAGTGGTATAGATGGTCCTTGGGTGCACTTCAACATACTTAAATACAGATCATGTAGATGTGATGCTTAGGCACATTGTTTAGTGCTGTAGGGGGCAGTTGCTGGGTAAACGATCACATTCAATTATATTAAAGGTCTTTTCCAACCTAAACATTTCTATGATTCTATGTTTCTATGATGCTTAGTTATGATAAGCTAAACTATTAAACCAATTTGAAATGTGTTAGCTGATTTGCCATTTTGAATTTTATCTGTGTCTTCACAAAGCAGTTGTCAATCTTGCAAGTAATAGAATATAAGAGTAGATATTGCTAAAAGTTATTTAGTGGTATACAACAGATCTGACACAAGATCGAGGAAATTTTTCACAAAACATACAAAATCCTCTGACTCATACCACCATTCTCTGAGGGACCACTACAAGTTTCTAAAAGGCAAAATGAAATTGACTTTAGATAGGCATATTGGAATCAAGTAGCAAAAGTGAAATATACTGGTCATCTTGACATTACATACTGCCCAGTACTTGTAAAGCTAGGAAATTTTTTTCTGGTGAAGCTAGGAAATTGTATTCAATTTCAATATGTTTTAATCTGCTATTTAGAATTTTATGCTTCTAAATTAGTGTCAGATACCATATTACTGCAACTCAGGAAGAAGAATAAAAGCACTTTCAAAATATTGCTGCTGTCAATCTCTATATTATAACAAATCCACAAACACTAACAAGGTCAATTACTTCCTTTGCCCTTTTAATAGTTTTTGTTGAACCATACCTGAAAAACAGAAAAATATAACCATGATGTTTACACAATACGATTCTTTCACAGTAAAGGAAAAAAACAGTAGGGGGAAAAACAATAATAGGCGGAAAAATAGTGAGGGGGGAAAAAAAGTCAAGAATAATTCTGTACTATAATAAAATGATTGTAGGTTTTCATCCAAGAAGCTCAAAATACACTACAAACATTCACTAATGTGGAACTGATATGTAACTTATTGAGGTCTATCAGAATAGTTCAGTGAGCTTTGAATCAGGACCTTAGCTGAGAAATCTGAATTAGGAAAGTTTATTTCAGAATCAAAACAATTTTAAAACAACTTTTTCTTTAAAGCACTTAAGTATGTGACATAAGCATGTCTATTTTTTCTGAAATAATTTTATGTAGTTTTGTATAGTTCTTTGGAAAACTATGTACATTTATTTAAATGTATTTGCAGAGGACAGTCTACCTGGTTTTACTAAATTGTTTTTAAGTTTATATTGCTGCTCTGGTTGCAAATTTTGTTGTATGCACTAATTACATGGCAAAAACTATTTTCAGTGACGTGGTAAATACTTTTATCACAAATCTACTCCAGTATATGTAAAAACATTGTATTAGCAGATGCATTTTTATTATTTCTCATTTAACTTCTTTTTACTGACAGTATGTTCTCGTCAATGTAGGAGCCTTTCTTACTTCACCTGCTCTTTAAGTCATTATTAAATGAGATGAGCAGCATTCACCAAAGAAAGATTAAAAATTAATAACATATTTTCTGTTTAAAGACTATGATTCACCAGAAATGGTCAGACCAACTTTTTAAATAATTTTTCCAAAAGTATCTATTTCTGGGCTTGATGTTCCTAGTTTTGAGAAAACTCAAACTCATTCCTTTTCTCCTTAAAACAAACTGTTCTAGTGACATCTGCCATTCTTTTGTGCTTTTCCGTATTTTCACCAATTTGAAAAGCTTGAAAAATAGAATGGTATTCCTTATTTACAGCTAAGAAGATACTCACTGCTTGTGATCAATAGTGTTATATCTAAAGATTCAAGCAGCTCAGTTAGAACCATAACAGACGGAGTTTATTACTAGTAAATCAATATAATGTCTCTTAGCCATGCATCTCCTTCAAGAATCTGTATAGTATAATGATTATCATTGTAAAATAAAGTCCATTCTCTCTTTTGCTATCTTCTGGTTTTGATCTTGTAAAACTGGCAATTGATTTTCCTAAAAATCAATATTATGTTTCCACCATGTGGCAGATACACCACTTAGCAACAGCTCCAGGTGCCAGCCCTTGAGTGGGATTGGGAATGAATACATGCTGAGGGAGAAATTGCTCAAAAATTTCAAGATCAACATCTCCAGGCTAAAGAGCTATTTATTTTCTATGCCATGGGTGCAACACAGCAGCCTTCCCTAAGCAAACCTGATGTGCATTTCCCATTGATTTTTCTGTTTTCCTCAGCGGATTTAACCATCAGCAAGAAATCTCTCTCATTCGTATGCTGGATTTCCACAGATGTGAATAAATCCTGCTCATCTCACATGAGAGAAAGTCAAGGAAAGCAGAAAGCCAGCTGCTGCCCTAAAGAAAAGTTGAAGTTTAATCTACTTTGATAACGACAGTCACACAAAATATCAGACATTCATGCTTTCAGCAATCCTTGTCACAACTTTATTCATTTAGACAGACTTGATACAAGAAGAGATGTAAAAAATCACTTACTTTTGTACAGGTATTAAAGGACTATAAGCCTTCATTAGATAGATAAAGACTGATAACAAATCTGATTGTCTTTAGGCTATGCTGCGCCTCTGAGATCTCATCAGTATCTAAATCTGTCATAAAGCATGTCTAACTAAAAGAAAAATCTTTGTCTGTTTGGACAACTTGTTTCCTTCATTAAGATACTGTTACTGACTTATAAAAGTGATAGGAGATTTTATGATTGTTATCTTAATTTTTCCTCTTATAACAAGTTACCAGCTCTCTCATGACACCACCTTTATGAAGATAATTTTAAACAAACCACGCACCAAATATTTATGTCTCCTAGAGAGATTCCTTTCAACTGTTCATGTCTTCAGGCAAGTCCCAACAGTGAAGCGTAATTGTATTCCCAGCAGTTATTTTCTGAGTATGATTGGTGAAGTTTATGCTCAGAGTCTAAAGAAAAGATCAAGAGTGTTCCTATGTCTGAATCACACTGGAATTTTTAAAAACATCTGGAAACTTTGTTTGTATTCTTCTTTCTCTCCCTCTTTATTTTTGGAGGGGTTTTCTGGTAATTTTTTTTAAGAAAATCTTCACATTTCTAATGAAATGGCAGTGACTATAAAATAAGAAGTCATTTTTACAGGATTTGACTATCAAGGCATTATTGCCATATGAAGGATGAAATCAAAGCAGTACAGTGTCTACCCACCTTTTCCAAATAGCAGTTTACCTATGCTAACAGATTTTCCTGTGGTCCCTAGCTGCCTTTTGAATAGTCAACATGCATCACTTCTGGTACATACTTCTTTAGCGGATGTGAAAGGCTGTCCTGTCACACTGAAACATTTGAACTGTTTTGACATCGGTCTTCAAGCAGCATTACCTTGTACATCGCTTTATGATTCTACATGTTTGGGTTGCTATGGAAAGAATAAACAATGTCAATAAATCTTTCTTTATGGGCAGTAAATTTGAACATGATCAAGTTTTCAAGGATGCAAAAGCTTCATTGGCAAAGATTTCATTCTCCATGCTTTTGGCCATTATGTCATGCACCATTACCATCTTCACTGTATAGCTTTATAGTTAACAGTAAACTTAATTCAGGATTGCAGAAGCTTGCTAAGATTTTTTCAGGAGACAATTGTTAACACATAGTCCTGTAGTCCTGTACTCTGTGTTTTAAAATTTCTACCTTTTGGTAAATCATTTTCTTCTTCTAGTATGCAATGCACTTAAGAATTTTGAAATAGTACTGCAATAGATTTTTTGAAACAGTACCTTCTTTTACAGAAGTGATTTCAAATGTTCTTTGATAATGTAGTCAATTATATGTTAAGGTAACTTGTCATATATTTAGATATTTATTATTCCCTAAAAGCACTGTACAAGTGTGCTTCTACCCAGTTTCTAAATTGTATATTTTAAATTCATATTCCTAATTTAACAAATCACAGGATAAATCTGGGCCTCATAATTTCATCATTGACACAACAGTGTAAAATTATTCCAGATACACGCACACTATTTGTTTCTCAAATATGAAAAAAAAAGAAGAAAAATCTTTTAATACCTGATATCATCTTTATTTATAGGAAACCAGCATGTGGCAATCATAACACAAGAGATTTACTGTTCTTCACCACCTGAACATTTTTTATCAGAATTTTAAGCTAGAGTCCCTCAGCATGGGACTAGCTGTATTTTCACTTGAGAAGATCGATGCATAAGGTTTCTGGGAAGACCGTGGAGATATCTGTTTTATTAATCAGAATTTGAGTAGCAGAACCGCTTGCATATAAAATGACCTCATTTTGAGTCATTATGAGTAGTTCATATTTCACAGTTGTCTATATTTGCAAAAATTAAAGGCAAATTTTTTATTTCTTTTTTTTCATTTTATTGCAGATCAATTTAATTAAGGCAATGTATTTTGTTAGTTACCAAATTCAAACACAAGATAGATAAAGGTAAATTTCCTAAAGAAGATGGAATGGTACTTACACTTTTGTTTGTTTTTTCATTAATGGAAACTGCTCATATGGTTAGTTTCAATTAGTTTTTAGCTCTGATTTTCTCTCAATTAAAAATGAAATTGTTTCTGCATCTTTCTCGTGATTCCTTAGTCATTTATCGCAGCAATCTAATGGTTGAATAAGTTAAATGTGAATTTCAAATGCAGAGTGCCTCAGATAATTATTTTGTATTCATCTAATAGCCTAGCAGTTGTGATAAAAACCATTCTAATTTATAAAATACTTGTATGAGTTCTCTTCCCACTATATAGTAATCGTAAGCATAATAAGCTTTTTTTTTAATCACAGTGAGTCTGAACCACTATAGCTAAATGTTGATACTTTCCTATCATGATGATCTGACAAATTTTGCATGCTCTCTCAAGTTTTACATATTGCTTCAACTTTGCCATCATTATCAGCATATGAAGTTGCAGTAGAAAATTGCTCAGGACAATATCATGAACATGATATAAGTACAGAAGCACAATTGATGGCAATAAATATTTCAGAAAGTTAAGAAATAATTATTTGAACAAACATCACAAACTGATACTTATTACATAAATATGCCATGTCTAAAGTGAAAATATGTAAAATTTGAGAGTGAGAGATCATTTCAAGATCACAAAGTCAAAACCATCTGTTCAAAGTTTAAAAAAAAAAAAAGAGATAAAAAATCAAGCATTTTTCCTTCATTCTCTGTTTTTGTTAGCTCTATTGAAAAAACACTGTTGTGATTTACAGTAAAACTTAATCAGAGGGGTTTTTTTCTGCTTCCATTCCACTTACTAATTCATATTATCTCTTTGTAATGGTTTAGGCCCATCAGGGAACAAAAGACCTCGATTAGCTTCAAGTACCAAAGACCTGAGAATTTCCAAAGGGCAGAGAGAGCTTAATTGCCGCTTAAGGTCCAGGACAAAACAGACCAGGCCACTCTGATTTGGGAAGAAAACAGAAAATCATTTAATGTAACACCAACTAAAACAAAACCATAAAACCCCAAAACATAAGCAAAAAAAAAACCAACACAGAGTCGTACAACAATGAAGACATGGACCAGCCCTTTAAGACCACCTTCTCCCCACTCCTCCCCTCTTCCCGGACTCAGAGCCCTGATTCCAGTGCTTTTTACCTCCTCCCCCCATGAATGGCTCAGGGGGGCAAGGAGTGGGGGTTTCAGTCAGTCTATTCCTGATAGGTCCTGTAGTTTGTCTCTCCTCTGGGCAGGTGGGCTCCCCATCAGTCCTCCCTGCAAGTCCATGGGGTACCTCACACACACAGCAGCCCTGCACGGGCTGCTCCAATGCACATTTATCCCAAAAGTTGCAGCTCCTTTCTGCCTCTTGTGTGGGGCTGCTCTGCGGCATGCAGGCTCTCCAGCACGGTCTGCGCCTTGTCTGCCTCCCCACACAGTCCCTTGCCCATCTGGGCTCACTCAGAGGGAGCTTCTGGTGGCTCTCAGTCCTGTCATGGCCCTGCATGAGTTGCAGGGGCACAGCTTGCATTCTCGTCACGGCTTGCAGAGGGGTCTCTGGTCTAGTGCTCCTCCCTCCTTCCTCCTTCTCTGACTGTGGGGTCCACGTGGTCGCCTCCATCATGTATCACTCTTACACTTCCTACCAGCACTTCAAATTCTCATCCCTAAATAAGTGATGGCAGAGGCGCCAGATTGGCCCAGCTGGGCCGGAGGTGGGTCTGAACCCAGGAGCCGGGGGAGAGTCCGCAAACTCTTTACCGGGTCTTCACTGCAATCCACTCCCCCTGTTACCAAGCAAAAGCTGCTCCTTGCTAAACCATGACACTCTTCATCAAATAAAACATGTACAATAATTTATAGGATTCAGTACAGAGTATTTTCTCTGTAGAATATTACAGGAAAGCTCTAATAACCTATGAAAATGTGTCGTTATTGATTCAATTTGATAGTTCTTTCTAAGTCATTTCTATGAAGACCTCTCAAATCCATTTAGACTTCTAAAATGACTTTACTCTTATCATTTCCTATGTAGGTCTTCTGATAACAGAAAGAGAATTTTATGACAATTTTCCTTATATGTCATATTCTAGGTTCATCACAAAATAGAAAGGAGTAAGCAGCAGTGGTGACTGTTCAACAAATAGAGAAGCATTAATGTCTGCCAAATTCATCTATTGACACGAGCACTTGGCTGGAAGGACTGAACAAAGCTGTGTAAGACTAGATGTACGCTTTGGCCTTGTAGTACTGACTGCTGCAATATCTGTGTGCATTTTAGAGAAGTATCTAGTCAATGAGATTCATAATGCTCTGGTAAGATGCTGGCAAAGGGAATGGACATAGAGAAGATCTAACAATGTGATTCAAAACAGACTGAAAAGGAAATCTAGTTAATAAAAACATGGAGGTTCAAAACATAGATATGATTCTATTTTACTCCAGATTGTAAATATTTTAGCCTGGTAATGTAGAAAAATGTTTGTTTTCTTGTGGGACTTCTGTATCTGAAGTTTGGCTCCTTGATCTTTTGCTTAAGAAGAAAATGAATGGTCCGAACTTTCCCTCAAAATGGGAGCAGAATGGGGTCTCACCTCAAATCTTCTATGCAACATCTCATCAACTAAAGCATTCCACTCATCCTGGGCGTGGGAACAACAGCTGTCCAACACATATCTGCCCAAGAAAATTTGACCATACAGTTGTCATGTTGCAGAAGACTCTCTTGGTCTCCTCACTGTAAACTATCAGTGATGGGAGGAAGTAAATTACATATTTCTCTCTTTTTAAGGCTCTTCTATCTAAAAGGTGTGTCAGTAATTTCTCTTTGATATAGAGAAAAATAAGAACTAATGAATATGACTTTGTGAGGTCTGTGATGGCAAAACTTTTTGGTACTGAGTGTCAGGTGTATTTTAAAAGAGAATGTTATGCATGCCAGACCAAATATCTGCTGAAATTAAATTTGTCAGTTTCAATTTAATGTAAAACATGCACTTCAAAGAAGTCTGTAACTGAGACTCCCTCTCTTCCTATGAATCTCATGTTGCTTGACTGAAGATTTATTATTTTTTTCTTTGTAAACAGAAGTAGATGACAACATATATTGTTTATTGCAATTGCTTATCAGTTTAGGAACTGATATTTGCTACACATTTTTTTCTTGTTTTCATTCTATCATTTTTACTTTTTCCCTCTTAGTAAAGAAATACTTCTTTTTTCCTGTGTTATTCCTATTTTTATTGTTAGCATTCTATTTTGACATGAAAGTGAAAGTGTTAATAAAACATACCAGAAACACTGGAATTTCATGAGAGGAAATTGACTGAAAACCACACTTAGGTGTTGAGCTTTTTTCACATATTTATAGGCTGAGGGTTTTATGCTCTCAGGAGGTCATGATGAAAATTTAGGTTGACTGTATGCCTATTTAGCCATATTTCATGTTATACCTTGATTGCCTTAAATTTGGATATCCCTTTTCTTTTTAATTGAGAAAACAATTAACTGTCCCGGCATCATCTTTACCATTTTTAAATCACTCACAATTAAGGAAGTTCATAGAATATATTCAGAAAAATAAATCTCAGACCAAGGCTCCACCTCATACTTTTTGACTTATTGAAGTTCAGTTTTCATATTCTTTTTGAAGAAAGCCATAGAGTGCCCAATGCATGGGTAAATGACAATATTGTAATGACACCTCTTGAAAGAAGAGTAGGATGTAAGTGGGTCTCAAGGCTCGCAGATGTAAATTATTCAAGAATAAGGTAAAACAAGAAAAGATGAGAGGAATTCGTTTTCTTTAAAATTCTAAGTGTTTCAGTACTCTGGCCCTCAGCAATTCTTTCAAAGTCAGAAAGAGAAAGGAGATTGGTTTTGAAAAAGAAGACCCGAGGACAAACTTTAAGTATGATTTTGTCAGATGGAGGCTAGAAGGAGCTGTTCAAGTTGCCAGCTGAAGATTTCTGATGCTATAAGCCACCAAAGGCAGAAATGATAGTTTCCAAGTTATACACAATTAAGAACTGGATATGTCTGTTGACCACAATGCCAGGGTAGTATGTGAGCTTCAATAATTCCTCTTTCATGTTTATCCACTCCTACATGAATTTACAAACACTTCAATTTTGCTAGGTGGCTTTTCCATTTCCTTTCTAACAACATGACAAGCTTTTCTTTTCATAAATGTCATGGCAGTCTTTCTATAAGTTTATAAGCTATAAGCTTTCTCTATAAGCTTTCTCTAAGCTTCATGGCCTTAAATGTTTTACTATTGCATGCCATCCCATTATTTCTGCTGATGTCTCAGGCTTGCCTGATTCTCCCGATAACATATCTGCACTCACACTAATTTCCAACTATGTTTTTAACCCATATCAATACTATACTTTAGTTAGAGCCAGAGTTATTAAAAAAGTTAAATATCAATTATGAGACAGATTTTAAGGAAACAACTAACACACTCTCTTAGCATTAGTAGTTCATTTTTCACCTGAAGTCTTTATCATTTTCATTTAAATTTATCAATCCACTTTACAATTCTTCTCCAGATCTTTATAAACTCCAGGCTAAGTAGGGCCTTCCTGTGTTATCATATCAAATAGTTGAGCAATTTAAGGCAGATGCTGATCTTAAAAAAAACACATCACAACAAAAATCTACTACCACATCATTTTATATGTTTATTTCTATCTTTTTCTACCTGTTTATTTATAGTTTTCCTCAAAATTCCGCACAAACCAATGTCAACACATCAACTGTTGTCCAGATTACTTTTTACAGATAACATTTCAAAACAGTCGTAGTGGATTTTTATTTTCCATCATACTGTGCCCCTCTCTATTTGGAGTTGTTTATTACTAAATTTACAATTCCACTTATTCTATCAGATGCTGGGATAACCTCTGATTCGAATACAAAATCTTGCAGCTTGGCTTCTACCTTGCATGTTACTGTTCCCAAGAAAAAGCTTTTTTTTTTTTTTTAAGTCATTAACTGTCATCCTGATCACATTGTTTTTCCACAGCAGCTCCCCCACACATTTCTATGTCAAAAGCATTTTTTACAAAATTTGCCAGCCTATATTTTCAAAATCATTGAAAAGGCTTGGGTAACTAATTTTCATTTGTTTTAAAGCAGAATATATACCACAATGCATCTGATAATTTTTAAAATGTTAATTTCTTTGCTGAATTAGCCTATTAGTTGCTAACTCTTTATTTGGGATGCCAAAATGTTTTTAAATATGATGTTCTAGTTAATAAACAATTTTTTTTTTGGTGGAGGTGGTGTGTTTAGGGTTATTTTCTAATTTATTTCCTTTATTTATAATCTCAGAAAAATGCACAGGATTCAAATATTTTTATCTCAGTCTTAATCCTAATTTGATTTTATGTTTTAAATTTCTTTTTATTTCTCTCTATTGTGGTCCTTTTATTTCTCATCTCATGTTTGTTTCCTTTCTGACTTTAACTGCTAGATATAAAAGATACTAACACTGAAAAATGAAAAAGACAAGTTCCTAAGTTCAACACCTGACATCCAAATTTATTATTGCATTTGTTATTTATTATTAAAAATGTATTGTAGAATTGAATGAGCAGAACACATAGGCAAGACTTACCCAGGAGAAGGCATAAGTCATTTTGTGACAGGTTACATCTACTTGATGTAGCTATTCACTTTTTTATTCATGAAAAAATTGTATAGATTCTACATTAATTGTCAAATACTTTCATAGCCTTAACTATTTTTGCAATTCAAGGCATATTCAAGCATATTTACTCATGTCATGTGGACCTGTGCCCATTTTAGAAAGGATTAAAATGAATCATGGAATGTCAACCTTTGTTACAAAGTTGTGTCATATTTCTTTTTAAAAAGTAGCTTGAGAGGTGCTTACTAATTTTATTTATTAATTATGAAACAAAGTCTGAGAGAATGGATGTTGAGTGAGGTTAGCCATGCCCTCTACAAGAAGAATACTAGCATAACATAACAACCAGTACATAGAATATTATTTTCAATTACCCTTTATAACATTCTGTTCTTTCAGTAAATCGGTAGTAAATTTATTGATACTATTAACTTACCTTTAGAAATGCAGTTTCATACTCCCTGAGACTGTGTTAACTAGTCTGTTCAGCACTAAGGTTATGATTCAAACCCTTTTCTATGTAGAAATTTGGAATGAAGTTATTCTTAAAAAAAAAAAAAAAAAGTAAAGGAACAAATGTACCATGTCTAATTTTTTTAAGTGAATTGTCATCTCTGCATTAGAAGAGGTGTTGCTCATAGGACAACAAGAATCTCTGGGAGGAATTTGCATCTGGAAGAATCTATTTGGAGGTAGCTATTTCAATCCACAGGCTGTAAAGTGTCCGGAAGGCAAATCTCCAAGTCAAGCATTTCAGTTAACTACCTACAGCTTGATAGGATGAATTCATCTAAGATATCTTTGAATATTTTTTTGTTTTGATTTTTTGACTTGGTTTGATTTTTTTAAACACATTATGTGGGTTTTTTTATTAGCATTTAATCTACTTCTATACAGTGTTAAGATTTCTATTGATCAATATTCAGTTTCCAAAAGAAAAACACTTCCTTAAATTCTCTTCCTGCGTCTGACCAGTGTGACTGTGGACAGCCTCCCCAAAGTACAAAACTATACATTTGTTTTATCTGTCATTTATGTTGCTGAGACTATTTGACTGTATGCATCAATATCTAGAAGAGAACGCAGTCCCAATCTGAACTTAGGTTCCATGGAGTGCAACTGTATGGCAAGTCACATGTTGCAAGAGCTCATGCTAATGATCATGCCCTTAATTTCATTTGTCTACGTTCAGTTTTTGCAACAGCTGTAAATTAGAATTTGCAGCCTGTTGCAGTAGAATTGTGTTTCTCTGGGTTTTGTTTTTAGTGAAAAGAAAACATCTTTCAACATTCAACTTCTGTGCTTTAGGAACTTTCTTGCAGGGGAGGATGAAGCACAAAAAAAATGTAACTCCATTTTGTAGTCTTTCATCTGGAATACAGAACTGTGACTCTCACATTTCGTTTGTTCCATGCTTTGTCTTACCTTAATCTTAGAATTGTAAATAATATTTTAATGAAGGATTTTTATCTTTTTAACTATAAATTGAATAAAATCTCTTAAACGTAGAGTGATAAATGTATTGCACAACTTACTGACAATTGTTGGGGTACTCATAAGGAGTGTTGTCATGTGGATGTTACTGGGAGCATTGGTCTTCATGAGCTTGTGAAGAATCAATTATCAAACGTCATTAGAGTACCATTAATAGCTCGTAACTTTTTCCAATGTATTTGAGAAACAAATAAATTCATGATCCCTCAGTCTGCCCATATTGAAACAATCTGCCCTTTTCTGTCTGCATAGTCCAACAAACTATTTATTTCAGTCTTTTCAAATTCATCATTAGTGAAAACCCCTACAATTCTAACTTTACCAGCCTTTTGATGGATTTATCACCCCCCTATACTGTTTCCCCAAGAGTAATCCTTGCATCACATATAATATTCCATAGTGTAAGTCAGTACAGAATTTTTGAAATAACAAACATTTTGTTAATTTTTAATACTTCTATAGTATATAATAACAATTATCTTTGTTTTCTTTGTCATACAGTAATACAATTTTTATCTAGCAGCATCAACACTTGGGTTTTGGAAATGTGGGCTTTAAAAGGATAAAGTTGGAAAGCAGAAAGAATGAGAGGGAGAGAGAAGCAGAAACTAAGTGTTATGCCAGAGAACCTCACTCACTGTTCAGTGCTCCTAAATTTAAAATTAGAAGTGTTTCACTGCACCTGAATTACTTTGGCTCAGATAAGTAATTCCAATAGATCGGCTTTACTGATAATCTTCTAACTTTAAATTTAGACTCACTGAAATGTCTGGTTCCTTCAGAACATAATTTTCCAGGCTGAAGAAGTTGTCCTGTGGAGCTGCATCTAGCATCAAGGGGAGAGACAGATTAGTGGTATTATACAGTATATTAAGTTACTCAAACCTTGAGTCATTTTTCAAGATTTTGAAATGTTTATATACAAAGCTTCATTTTAGGGAGTGCGTCATATCACAGTTATAAATGGAAAGAGTGACAGAAAGTTCAAAAGGCTTTACAAAAGGAAAGAGACAATGGAGACAGGCAAATACAAAACTGCAAGTGAATAGAGGCTAACAAATAAACTCATGATCAAGGTGAGCCACAAAGCTCATATAATCTCATATAATGAAATAAATATTAAAAGATATTTAAGCATCCATATGACTGAGATGAAAATTAGGAATGTGATACGAAATACTGGAAAAGTATCACATTTTATGCTCTGCAGCCACATAGCTAACTTTGGGGTTATAGAGAAAAGATGTTAAGTTCTGCCAAAAGTTGAGTCCCTTTTAACTTTTGGGAAAAAAAATCTCATTAATTCTAAGATTTTCAAAACCAATTAAGAGACTTAAAGGCCTAAGGGTGGATTTGCTTCACCTAACTAACTTAAAGCTCATTATAGGTAGACTTTAGTGTTGGTAGTCTCCTTAACTAAGTTAGCTCTCTGAAAGCTGCAGTCTAGTCAACAAGATGCATTTAACTTCCTTCCGTAGCTCATGGAGACAGACATGTTTCTCCAGAACTATTATATTGGATACCTCTTTATGATAATGTGACTCATACTGTTCTTCTGTGAATCATCCATGTCTTTCTAAGCAGTAACATTTTATGCCTTTTCCTCAAAAGTACAAATACTTATATATGGTTCAGTGCAGAAGAAAAGAAAACTAAGGATCTGCAAGTCCGTATTCAACTCAGTGCATCCCCTTGTCAGTCCTGTCATCACCAAGAAAGGACTGGGTGTTTTACCAAAAAGAAATCATGTTTGACCAACCTGATAGCCTTTTGTGAAAACATAACCAGGTGGATAGATGGTGGTAGTGCAGTGGATGTGGTTTATCTTGATTTCAGTAAGGCATTTGACACTGTCTCCCATAGCATCCTCTCAGCAAACTGAGTATGGGCTGGATGATCAGGTAGTGAGGTGGATTGTTAACTGGTAGAAGGGAAGGCAGAGTGTTGTGATCAATGAGACAGAGTCTAGTTGGAGGTCTGTATCTAGTGGAGTCCCTCAGGGGTCGGTAATGGAACCAGTACTGTTCAATATATTCATTAATCATCTTGATGAGGGAACAGAGGGCACTGTCAGCAAGTTTGCTGACAATACTAAACTAGGGGAGTGACTAACATACCAGAAGGCTGTGCTGCCATTCAACAAGACCTGGACGGGCTGGAGAGTTGGGTGAAGTGAAATCTAATGAAATTCAATGAGGGCAAGTGTAGAGACTTGCATCTGGGGAAGAATAACCCCAGGTACCAGTACAGGTTGGAGAATGAACTCTTAGAGAGTAATGTAGGGGAAAGGGACCTGACAGTCTTGGTGGACAGCAGGATGACCATGAGCCAGCAATGTGCCCTCAAGGTCAAGAAGGTCAATGGCATCCTGGGGTGTATTAGAAGGGCTGTAGGCAGTAGATTGAGAGAGAGTCTGCTCCCCCTCTACTCAGCCTTCATGAGACCACATCTGGAACGTGGTGTCCAGTTCTGGGCCGCCCCAGTTCAAGAGGGACAGGGAGCTACTGGAGAGAGTTCAGCACAGGGCCACCAAAATGATGGAGTGGAGCTTCTCCCTTATGACGAAAGGCTGAGGGAGCTGGAGCTCTTCAGCTTGGAGAAGAGGGGTGACCTCATTCATGTTTACAAATATGTGAAGGTGGGTGCCAGGAAGATGGAGTCGGGTTCTTCTAGATAATGTTCAGTGATATGACAAGGGGCAATGGATACAACTTAGAACATAAGAGATTCCAAAGAAACACAAGGAAAAACTTCTTCACTGTGAGTGTGAGGGAGCACTGGAACAAGCTGCCCAGATAGGTTGTTGAGTCTCCTTCTCTGAGACATTCAAAACCCATCTGGATGAGTTCCTGTATGACCTACTCTAGGTGGTCCTGCTCTGGCAGGGGAGTTGGAGTAAATCATTTTTTGAGGTCCTTTTTAATCCTTAAGATCCTACAATTCTGTGATTTGTGTTACATAAATTTAGATCCTTGATTGTAAAGCATTCCCAACACTGCCTTCTATCTAGAAAAAAAAGCAAAACATACTTTAAGGCTCCTCCAAATGGAACCACCTTCTTCAATGGAGATGACAAATTAAATGTCAGTTCATTACATAGGGTGTCTAGTTATATTTGTCTTATATAACACTTCCACGCCATTTGTCCATCAGTTTTGTATAAACTGAAGTCTTAGTTAATGTAAAACCAGAATGCATTTCCACATTTTCCTCAGGGGTCATGGAATGTCAAAAATAATTAGCACACTTAGTTGACATCTTAAGACACCCCAGGATACTACTGTACCCTTGGGTGATAAAAGAATACTACTTTATGTAAACAAATGCATGGAGCTATGAAACCATCAAAAAAAAAAAAAAAAAGACAGGAAGAAACAAATGATGGAAGGAGAAGATAGAAAGATTATTAAAAATGTTATATGGGAGGGATTGTGTTTTGGTAAGTAACCAAAAAAAACCCCAAAAACAACCAACAAATAGTTTTTATGCCTTTTCGGACCACAAATGTAGCTCCAACACTTAAAAAAGCAAAATGAGACATCTTTAAAAACAAATGCAGAGTAGTGATATTAGGCTGATTTCACAATCAGCCTGATTTCACAATTAGCCTATATTCACAATCAACATGCAAAATAACTTTAATCAGCCTGTTCCACTGCCCCCTCACAGTGAAATAGTTTTTCCTTAAGTTTTGTGTTCCAGCTTCGTCCCATTACCCCTTGTCCTGTTGCTAGCTACTATAGAAATAAAGGGATGTCCCAACCTCCTGACATCTACCATTTAGATATTTGTAAATGACCTCCCCTCAGTTTCTTCTTCTCTAGACTAAACAGCCCCAGTTCCTGCGGCTTTTCCTCATATGAAAGATGTTCCAGTCCCCTGATCATCTTGGTGGCCCTGTGCTGGACTACAATTGTATGTAAACAACAACTTGAAATAATATGCAAAAAGGAAATACCCAAAACACCTGAGGGGAAGGCTGCCTAGTCCAAATTAATCCTACTTCACAGCAGACTTCTGCCTCCAGTGCCTATGTTAGGAGTATAAATGTTTGTTCAATAAAGACAGAACGAGAAAAATAAAATGCCTAAGGCATGATGCAAATGATCACAGAGAAATACTGTCCTCTGGGGCATCTCCATGCACTGGCACTTACCTCACCCTACCCAACATCAGATCAGACAGGAGACTGATTTTTTCTCATAAGTATCATACAAGTGTCTTGGGATGAAGTGAATCATACTCTGGGAATGTCTTTCTCTCTACATTGACTAGAAAGAAAGTTGATTTGGACTACTTTGAGCTTCGGCAACGACTTTTTGAACACTGAGATTGTCACTCCTAATATGTATACATTTCAACAACTAAAGTTAAATGGGATGAACTTTGACTCTACAGTTCTGACCCTGTGCTGCTGAAATCAGTAGAGATGTTCTACTGAGTGACTTAGATGTGTGAATGAGATGGAGATATTTAGTCAGCAATAATATGTCTTTCAAAACACACAATGAAAAAAAAAATAACCCCGCCCAAAAAACAAACCTATCTAAATCTCAGAGTAGTAGATAACTGATAGGAAAGACAGAACAATGTGACCTTCCCACTTGATTACTTGGCCTACCAGATCAAAACCAAAATGTGTATTAATGAAAATCACAAAGCAACAATTGAGGGAACTAAAATAGTTTCGTCGCTTGCATTCATCTTAGTTCCATTATATCTTCTCAGATTCAACCTTGCAGACTAATATGAAAATGTTCTGTAATATTTCTGGGAAAATTAAGAGCCTATTTGCAGGTGGAGAAGGTGAAATCAATAAAATGTGATTTAAATAGTTTAAGTTTGCTTTGAGGATTTAGTCTGCTACCTATCTTACTGAAAGCTTTTGTATTTTATTGAAGCTATTGCATATTTTTTGAAACGAGGAGGGAGGGGGGTCGGTGAGAGGAATAGTTAATTTCCAAAGATCTTTTCCAGCCTCAACCATTGTATGATTGTGTGATTCCCTGAAGATTATTTGACCATCATGACACAATTTATGGTCCTACAATGTTTCAGTTATTTTGATACGCTACTGTAATCAGTTGCAAATTCATTTTCTATTGTTCATGTGATTTATAGAACGAGAATGACTAAACCAGGTGTTATTAAATAACAATTACTCATCATTCAGAAGTGAATAATGACAAAATATTAAACCATTATTTTATATCTGCAGCTAAAAGGTAGCTTAATTACTCTTTATAGTTCATTATTTATGCCACCAATTAGAGTGTTAGCCATCTTTAGAGATATTCTGCAACTACTTACTGTTACCAACTGTATTACCAGTAGTCAGTGGCCTTGCTTCAAGAACACTGTCAAAGAAATACAGCTATGTTCCAGGTGAATAACTGATTAAATGACATATTTCTGTCAGTAATTAAACCTTGTCTTCAATAAGTACTTTCAAGTTTACTTTAATTCTTTTACCTGGATGTAAATGTTTATAGAACAAACATAATGGAAAACACACACGCTGCTACAAGTTATATGTCTCTGACAACTGCTTCTAAGCAACTAATGAGCAATGGGAGATATAATTATGTCCTAGTTTGTTTCAAAGGTCTTCAGAAACATCTGAAGACTTCATGAAACCAAGGGTGCAGAGATATAAGCAGAGAGTTTGAGTTCCAGATACTCAGACACAATCTTTTTGACGAATCTGGGTCACCTAGTTTTATTGTCCGTCCTATCTCTGCTTTAGTTCCACTTTCATACCATTTTTACTTTAGTATGTAGAACAACATGACAGTATATCATATCCTAACAGATAAAAGTACTTCTTCTCTCCAAGTAGCTCTATAAAACTAAATGACCCTACTGAGCTGTGTCCACTCCTTTGCATAGCATTTAGTTGTAAAGGAGAAACAGAGTTGAAAAGTGAGACTTGCCTTTAAGATTTATAATTATAAGAAGTTCCTTTAGAGCAGCAGTTAGAGAAGTTATTAAAACGTGTCACAGCTATCATTAACTGTCAATGACTTAGTCCTGAAGATATTAGCCAGTAAATGTGTAGTAGTAAGAGTAGTTTTGTCAGAACTTATACTCAATTTTACATATAAACCCCAGTTCAGTTCTCTTAAATTATAATATATATCATTCCAATTAGAAATAGATTATGTTCTTGCTAAGTGTTCTTAGGCTGAGTCTGTTCAGCACCTTTCCTTGTGAGCTTGTTTCTTTTCAGCAATAGGGTATGGTTTTATGTTGTTTTGGCATTTGAGAAGGACTGATTTTGCTTTTCGTAATTAAAAACACTCTAAGATAGACTGACATTTCTTGTTAAAAGAAAATCAGAATTTCTTCATTCAGGAAACAGTGAAATACACTAATTTTTTTATTATTTGATAGAATAAAAAAAGACCTTTAGGATCATTGAGTTCAATAACTAACCTTACACTGCCGGGCCCATCACTAAACTAAAGCATATACTTCAGTACTTTCTCTATGTGTCTTTTGAACACTTTCAGGGATGGTGACTCCACCATCTCCCTGGGCAGCCCGTTCCAATGCTGAATAACCTGCTTGATCAGCTCCAAATTGAGAATTAAGACATATCTCTAAGCTCTTAATTAATCCAGTGAGGGAAGCTGTAACCATTTAAGGTTGTATCTGTGTGTAACTTATACATCACATGTAATAGTAGCAATTCTGTCATTGTAACTGTCACACAACATGTTTTATTTTGAAAGTATTCCCTAGCAATTTTTCTGTTCTCTTTTCTTTTATCTCATGACATTCAGCATCTATATTCAACCTTGATGGTCTTCTGTCCTTACAGAAACTCCACTGGTCAAAGGTGTAGTTGATCCTGATGTGTAAAGGAATTTTATAGGCCTACCCTAGGGAAGACCATCTAGTTGAAATCTGGATCATCTGGTGAGGCAAAAGTCTCCTCCTTCTTGTTATTAAGCAGTCTCCATGATCTGTGCACTCCAAGTGGCACCATGCCCTCCTCATTGCATTCAACATAAAATTACTAGAATACCCAATCTCAAAATTTCACATCTAGGAGATGTGAATTCCAGGACCTTCAAACTGAACCATGTCCTCCCACTTATGGGGCAAAAAGGCTTATCTACTAGGATATTCTGAAAAACGTGGGACTTGAAATGCCACCTTCTTCCTATTTTGAGAACTGATCCTGTTCCGTTTGACACCACAGCAGACTGGAACCCAAGTGAATATGTACTCCCAGGATTGCTTCTTGTCACCTAATTTTGATGCACCCGATGCCATCTTAAAATTTTCAGAAATATGTATAAGCAAATATATATCTTTGCTTTGGGAGGATCCCACAGAATAAGATAGTTAATAAATATATAGATATAGCATTAAAGTAGTGTCTTTGGCACTGTCTCTCAAACATCAGCATCTTTAAGGGAAATCTCACAATACAGTTGCAGAAACGGCATATATGGTTACTGAACTTGCTAGCTGGATGCTAGCTGGAAGTTTTCTGGGTATATAGATAGAAAGCACAACACGGAAATGCTGCTGTATAAAACAGTTAACTTACACTTTACAAATCAATAGTAGGAAAATGATAATATAGAAGTGACAGTCAATCCACTAACATAACCTAACGACAAGGTAAAGAACTCAGTGCTATGTTTGAAACAGGATTGTAAATTATGTTGAAAATGCAACAGAGCTATCTAGTTCTTCTGTGGTGAAGAAATAATCTTCTAAATTACCCTTAAAACCAAAAATATATAGATACAAAGAGAGAAAAGACCTACTTATTTGTTTGAGATGCTGAAAAATAATAATGATTGGTTAAAAGATGGCTTAGGTCAGTGTCAGAAGTACCATATGTTGATGGGGAGAAGGGGAAGTAGATTTATGATGATACAATCAGAGTTACAATTTGAAAGTTAATGACAAGAAGTACTAATTATGGTTTGTGACAACATGGTAAAGGCCATCTGAAAATCTGAGACTGTCTGATGGATTTTTCTTTAAAAGACCACATTCAACAAAAAATACCTTTTAATCTACTTTTTAATAGTGCAATCATAAGATGTAATTGAATAAGTTTGAGTGTGACAGATGGTGGAGTATGTAGTATGGAATAATAAAATCTTGATAATAACATCTTGATAAAATTTCTAAGACAGTAAAAACTATAGTTTAACTGCATCTAAATAGGGGCATTTTTAGGAGATCCTCTGTAATAATAACAGACAGCTCACGTTTTATAAATAAACAAAAGAAATAATTATGTGGGCTCCATGGTTACTGGTGAACGTTGATGCCAGTTGATATGACTTTAAAGTCTTGTGCTGTTATTACTAGAATTTGTTCAGCTGTCTTCCACCTAGTCATGGGCTACAACGAACTAGAGCTGGACTAATGATTACTGTGCAGTAAATGCATTTCAAACCACTTTTGGTGTATATGAAGAGTGAAATAGCAAGGGAGACATAAGGAGTTTGTGTTTCTAAAGAAAACTTTTAACACTTATACAGTTTGAGGATGACGAATAAACTTAAGAAAGTCCAGCATTTGAGTCCTGCTGGGAATTATTCCTTCCTTGGTAAATAATGTGATCTGTCAGAGGACCTGATGTTGTTTTCTGCTGAAGAAGTCCTATGCAGATGATAGTAAGCACTGCTGTCAAGAAAAAGATATCTATAAATCGTGTATAGAAGTATAGGAGTACATTGAGCTAAGCTTGTTAAAGCAACAGGCTTTGAAATGTGTAAAGAGGTTTGAATTCTTCTCTTTGAAAAAAAAGTAGCTTTTGAAATATGGAGAAAATGAGAAGGACATTTTGGTTCTAAGCTACTACAAAGAGATTACAGGATACCCTGTCATGGTTTAAGATAAAATTGCTAATGTGGAATTAAATGGACTTGGATATCAAAAGAGTTTGATCATGGATATATGCACTATTTTAAGTACTACACAAACTCTCTGTCTTGCAGTCAAGAAGATAGCAAGGTCTGGAAATAATGAGTCAGCTCAGCAGTCCCAGATGCACTACAGTGCAGGATCCTGGACCCAGTCAATGACGTCCCCTGAAAGTCACTTTACTTCTCTATTCCAGTCTCTCTTCCCCAGGGTTCTCTCAGTTATTTGTTGAGTCTCTCATATATTCATGCACTTTCTCTCATGTACTCCTGAACTCTCACCATCTGCCTGTTTCCAAGAGCAACTTTCAGAGCACCTACTTTGTATAACTCCCCAAAAATCTCTTCCCAGCTTTGTCCACAGGAGCATCTCTCCTTTGTCTTCCCCCCAAATTCTCTCCCTATATATTTCCCCAAAAGCTTCTCACTTGTGTGTCTTCTCAAGAACCTCTCATCTTAAGACTCCTCCAAGAGCTCCACTCTATGACCTCCTGAGCACCTTTCCCCACATCTCCCTCGAGCGCATTTCACTTTTGCTCCTAGCAGCTGTTGCTCTTGTGTAAATATGTGTGAGCTGGAGTTCCATTGGCTGTCTGGCTGCAGAACTACTGTGCTCCACAAGCACTACCTCCACTCCTCAACCCTGACAGCTATTCCCAGTACAGACCAAGGTGATAAAGCTGCCAAAATACCACACAGAGATGGTGACTGCTATCATGGAAAAGGAAAGTGTTGCAGCATGGTTGACTGTAATCTTGAGTCACAACACAGCACCAGCAAGGTAAACAAGGAAGCGTGATACACCAAGTGACCTAAGCAATGTCCAAAGGGGTGGAAGGAATGTCTGTCTGTACAGTGCAGGGAGGGTACTGTTGTCGTGTGGTATGCAGCATAATCTGTTACTCTGCATTAGCTGATGTATCTTTTGGCAAGACAAACTCCTTATACCTCCGAACTGCCAGCTGACTCTCAACGTACACCCAAACAGATTTGAATTAATTTCTTTTCGTAGCAGTCATTAGCTTTGCGTATTACTAACACTAAATAATATCGATATTGAAATAAATGCAGAAAATCATTTTAACCAATACCAGCTACATGTAAATGGAATGTGATTTCTGTTATTATTATGCTTTTTAGATAGATTCTTTTACTGCATGGATCAGTGTTCCTATTTGAAATTTAATCCCTAGCATAGGTCAGATAAAATTGTACATCATTGTTCATGTTTAGATGAGCATGGAAGCAATTCTGGAAGAAATCCCTCTGTGTGCCAATCAGTTTGTGAAAATACTTGTGACTTTGAAATTTGCTTGTGTGTGTGATCCTGCTTGTTAAATTTGATTGCCTGAAGATATTCAAGTAAGTTGAGACGCAAACATGGGTAAAGCAAAATCATCTACAAACGTGAATATTCATGCAATCTGAGTATTCTCACCCCGTAATTACAATTTCCCAAAAATGTTTACTGCATTTGAAGATATTTTTATTTTATATTTATTTAATTTTCAGAGAGAGAGGGAGAAAGATGGATAGGCATCTCTTTTTTTTCTCTTCATATGTCTGTTACTAATCAGATCCCTCTTTATTTTCCTCTTTCCAAATACAAGCCTAACTTCAATGCAAGATGTTGGTTTCTCATTAATTTTTGCAAATCATTTCATTTAATCACGTTTCCAAACTTAGGTTTTTTGGGTGAAATTCAATCTGAGATTAAGACATCTCTATTTAGTGGATTGATTCTATTGCCCAAACACAGATGTCTATACCGTTTCAAATACCAATCTTATCCTGTCTAGCCTCTAATGGGTACTTCAGAAGGGCATGAATGTCCCACAGGTCTTGTACCGTATCTGTCAGTCCTGGGCAGATGTCTTTGATACTCTAGGGCTTCTCAAATTGAACTAGAATCTTATATTTAGGTCTCTGAAATGAGCCTTATGGCAGAACAGTAGACTTTGACTATTTTTAGTAGCTCCCCTAGTGAGTTTCAGTTATCAAAACAAAGGCACCTAGTGTCATATGAAATATCCTAGGATATTCAAAACATCTGCAGAGAGCTCAGAAATATGATACAGGAACTACAGAAGGTCTCCATATTTCAGAGTGGTATCTGGAGACTAACTAGGACACATCACACTGCCACTGAATTCCATTCCATTGGCTATAATGAAATTTGAGAAACCCATCTCTCATTGAGAGACCTATGCAGAGGCAACTAAATTTAGTGAATCCAAATTAAAACTGAATCCTCCTCATTTTCCTCTACAGTACTTGTATAAAAGACCTCAAACTCTCCATTCTACATACTGTTTCTGATCTGTAAATGTCAAAAATATCTCTAACCTGAACTTCTGAATTATTTAGAAAATCCCACATCTACAGAAAAGAACATCCTAAAGCAATGCATATGCTACCACTGAATCTTTATATATGAAGAGTTCACATTGTTCATACCAAGATGTCAGTATGTACCTATGTTCATATTCAAATAATTGCTCAGCAATATTCTACAATGTTTGCAGCCTGTATGTTTTGACCTCCTTTGGCAACACTTTGAAACTTCCCGGATTCCTGGGCAGTTAGGGCTACCCGTTGAAGCCCATTACATGCATTACAAGCATGTAGCATCAGTTACATGATGAACAGAGGGGATGCCCATGACATTATTTGCTGAGTGATCTCCCTGTCCTTATCTTGACTCACAAACCTCTAGTTATACTTTTCTCTCCCATCTTGCTGAAAAGTGATAGAATGGCATTGGTGGGCACCTGGCACATAGCCAGGGTCAAACCACCCTGACATAAAGATGATTTGAAGAGGAGCTTGATTAATTGCCATATGATGCAAGTAGACATGGACAATGCCATTCTCAAATGAGGCTCAGGCTTTGGCTTGCCGTTGACCCATACACTTTGAGCACAATTGTTACATGTATTTGCTTACAATCCAATCTGGAATAAGCTAAATTACTCTTTAAGAAGACAAAACCTAAGTCTAGGGTAGGTATTTGCTCACAGTTGCCCTCTCCAAGAAGAATGCACACTAAAGACTCTTGGCTTTACTAGTTCCATCCTGAGTTTGAGTATAGTACAGTATAGAAGAAGACAGCATACTGTAAAATTAAGAATGGCGAAAGAAATTCTGTAAATTGCAGACAGAAAGAAATTAAATAAATGTTCTCTATGTATCCAAGTAAGAAGCCGGTAGTCTTCTTTTTTTGAGCAACGGAAATACCTTGTCTTTCACAGTTCCATTACATTAGTTAAAATCATTTCTATCAACATTAAAATGTTGGACAAATCACTACACACTTTCTGTCCCAATGGCTATGGTAATTGGAAAAATACCTTACAGATGTCAGCTATGAACACTGAAAAGAAAAGAGTGATCAGTTTGCAGACCTATATATCATTGTCTAAAACCACTTTGCTTTTGATCAAAATCTATAGTGTAGGATTTTCTATTTCTTTTTTTTTTTTTTTTTTTTTTTTTGTGCAGGAGGATCATAAGATGCTCAAATGTGATTTCTGGGCAAGGCACACTTCCAGAATCCATTGATAGTTTTTCAGCCCATTCCATTCCTTGTTAAGCTGTTCAGTGAGTAGGCAATGAAAAATCTCCTCTGCAGAGATAGATGGATTCCACCAGTAGCCTGGAAAATGTGTTCTCTTCCCTCTGGGACTCACAGAAGATTAATGTCTTCCAAGGCTTGCCTAGTCTTAAATAACATTGAAAGAATAAGAATAGCACGTCCTGTGGTCTGATTTGTCCTAACCCACAAAATTAGAACCCCTCAAAATTTAACTGTCTAAAGAAATTAAAGTATTAATCATTGTCTTTGTATATACATCCAGAATGAATATCTAAACATTCCATAATCTGAATTGTTCAAAGGTACCCTGTCATCATGAAAATTCTGTGCTTTCAAGCGAGAGGGAGAAAAGCTTAATTTTCTTTTTGTGTTCCCATGGATAAAATATAGATCTACCTTAAACATGTAAGAAATTTTCTGTTGAATCAGAATAATAGTCCATCTGATCTAGGAGACATTGCATCAGACAGTAAAAATGAGAAAGGCTATTTTAAAAAAGTATGTAAGTCTGCTCCTTTTCTGCATTCCACCCCTGTTTTACTTACCCTATATCTACAAATATCGTATTAAGGATGCTAGAGGGGATAAATCTTCCCCAGTCCTTTTAGCATCCCTTTATAGATCTGCTATCCAGGATTTTGTTCAATTCTTTCTTGAATTTATTGATCCTGCCTGCCTCCAAAACTTCCTATAGTAGAAAGATCCTGTCTTTCATGAAAAAAATGTTCCTTCTTTTATGTTTTTAATTGGTCTCTTATTATTTCCAGTAGTTTCAGTATTAAGAGATCTGAAGGTTAACAGTTCTGCATTCACCCGATCATTTACTTCCTTCCACCTTACCTTCTTTTATATGGACAGAAAATTTCTATCATGTCCTACCTCTGTAAGCTTTAAGCTTCTGTTTTTAGGCTTCATAACCTGAAATATCACAATCTCTTACACACAAGCTGATTTCTAGAGCTCTGAATACTCATGTTGAAAAAGTCCAGGGAAAACAACTGGAGGCAGTACTGTAGCAGATACTTTCCTGAGTTTGGCAGGATTATTTCACAAGTCTTGCAGGATATACTTCTATTCTCATCCTCTACAGAACTGAGGCTATTTATTACAACATCATTATGCAAATTGTTTTTTAGAAAATCCCTTCTGTCAAAATCCTTGAGATTGTTTTTGAGGCATCCCTGAGATTCCTCCCAACAACCTGCTCTAGCACATTCAGAAGGGTGTGAAGGTCTAATTATTACTTTTAAACCTCCCTATACTGGCAAGACCAGTTTCATTAGCTATACAGACTGCCTTGACCTCTAGTGAAAACCCATGACAGGAGTCCAAATTGAGTGCGTGGGCTGATTGTGAAGGTCTGGTCTTCGTCCAAGAGCTGTAAGATTTAAGACTTTTCTTCCTTTGACTTCTGTCAAGAATAAATTGTGTACCTTACCTCCTGATTCATGGTCCTGAAGAAGGGATTTCACTCTCATTTTTCTTCCTCTCTTGATAGATAAACAAAGAATCTATAACCCAAGATTTAAGATCAGATGTTGTAGCTGAAAAGAATGAAAGTTTCCTCCGAGTCCAACCAGAGTGGCTACACATTGACAATTATCTCATACAGTGGTGGGTGAGTACGTGCTTCATGCCAAACAGCATGAATCCACAGGTTAAGATACTTTCTCACCCCAATCCTCCTCCCCTACTCCCAGAAAGTTTGGGTTTAAACAGAACACAGGATCACACTATTTTCTCTCTGGCACTCTGCAAAATGAAGACATGAGAGAACAGGACATACCTTAATTCCGTTGTTAGGTCTGCACCCAGCCACGGTGGTGAGAGAATTTTTTGATTGCACTAACAAGACTAAAAACATCAACCTGCCTTCAATATACTCTGTGCATTCTAGCTCTCATGAGCATACATTTATTTTTTTCTCTTTAAGGAGAATTTATCACCTGTACAGATAATATTTGCTCAGCTAACATGCACACTTCTGTACCTGATGACAACTTATCTTGATTAGCAGAACAAGCACTGTATCATCGTGCTTAAAACAAAATTAGCCCAGATAAAAGCATTTTAGAACTGTTGAACTTTTTAAAACATACAATCTACAAAAGTTAAAGTGCTCTCTGGTGTTACTGATGCACTTTTGTAATGCACTGACATATTCCTGCATTCTGAAAGCAAAAGCACTTCTGAAAACACAAGCACATTATGGAAGTGGGTAGAATCTGTTCAACTCTCAATGTCTGATACTGAATAAAAGACAATACACAGAGCAGCAAAATGCAAGAAATTATGAATAAAAATAAGGAAATAAGGATGGTGGGGGAAAGCAGTTTAGCTTAGCAGAGCAGGGAGGAGCCAGCAAAGGTACTGCTAGGAGAACACACTAAGACTTTTTAATGTGGCTACACAAAGCTGAAGAGTGCTGGCTGTGAAAAGAGTATGTAAGAGTGGTGGAGGAGTAGATGGATAAATCAAAGTTGCTGAGACAGTTCTTGAAGTGTGCACCAGAGTAGGATACATTTAACCACAGGTCTTCAGTCACTGCCCTGATTACTTCTTTTGCTTCATCTGAATTAAACCTGGTGGCATGGACTAATATATTCTCTAGACTGGGTCCAGTCTCTGTACTCTTAAAGAAGAGGACATTTTTTATTAATAATCTCCCATCAAGTTGCCAAATGGTCACACCATTTATATTTTGAGTTATAACCTGAAAAGCCAAACTTCAGAATTTAGATAATAGTCTGATCCCTGTGTTCATTGACAGTCTGTATCTAGACAAGGTAGGAACAAAACTACACAATAGACATATCTCTATTTTACACATAGTTTTTCCTCAGAAAACATTGATTTAGGAACATATTAGCTCAAAGGCATTTCAAATGTATTACTTAGTATGTTATTTATAATACTTTTGGTCATCTGGATCTTAGCTGAGAGCATTAATCAAATATGATTACAAAATTAATTCTCATCACCAACTGGGGCAACAGATTTTATTTGTAGCTTTAAACACTATACAAACAGTCTTTTATATTCTAGTTTCCTACCTGAAAGGAATCCAAAATTATTTTAAAATTTGTTTTAGATATGGTCTTGAATATTTATCAGTGAATTTCAATGACTTACTTGATTCTTAATAAATACCTGGTCTATATATGTAAGTGCCTAGCACAGCAGAAATTTAATTTTCTCAGATTCTTATTTGATTAGTACTCATCAGTCATAAGTCAGTTTAAAATTAGCAAAACACGACAATAAGATTGAATGCTAGTATGAGATAAATTGCTCACACTGTTTGGTGTTTTTTCCTCATCATGATATATGGCACTGTAAATTCTACTTGTGTTTGTCTTTGTTTTGGCTGACTTTTAATCACACTGACTTTTTTTAGTACTGCCATGAACATTTTACCAGCCTCTCCTCTACTTTTTTATAAGTGTTCAGAAAATGTGAACCCGAAATATTTCTCAAGTGATTGGCATAATTTTCTGTCTACAGTTATTGAAAGGATATATTATGTTCTTAAGAGTCCGTACATTAACTTAGTTTATACATCAGCATCCCAATAATTGTTGTTATTATTATTATTTTGTCTGGGAAATAGAAAAAGTATATCTGGAGGCTGAAATTGAGCCTCTTGCTGATTCTCAGAAATGAAATTTGTTGACTACATTCCTTCAGAAATGTGTACTGTCATATGCAATATTCATAATATGAATAGATACATATGAAAATAATTTCTCTGTTGTACTCAACCGTTGTTTAATGAATTCCTAACAATCTGGGAGCAAGCTGTCAGAAGGCCATTATAAAGTTTCATATTTGCTTTGGAGTTTTCTTTGCTACTGCTTCATCTATTTAGGATTATGATAACATTAACTTTTGTTTTCTTTCACAAATAAAAGCTTTGAATATTTGTTATTTGCAAAATGCAAAGTTTATCCTTTCATTGTTGATGCTTACTGGTAATAAAAAAGTTAATTTACACTAAGATAGATTTTTACTTTAAATTAAAAAAAAGACTGTCAGGAAAAATACTGAGCTAACAAGAATAAAAATTGTGGAATTAGTAGTTCAGTACACACTAAGAATATTTTAAAAATTGCAACAAAAGTATTCCAATATTATAATTTTATTAAATTTAAATACCTAATTTTATTAGGTATTTCCTTGTTCTTAATTTTTTTTAAAAGATGAGAGGCATATGACAAAAATGGATGTAATTCCCTATACTATTAGTACTATACATAACTCTAGCTTGACACCTTTTATTCATCGCTTCTATAAACTAAATTTACTTAATCTTTTTGATCTCTCTTCCAGTAGAAGTTTTGTAAACCTATAAGAATTCTCATTTCCCTTTTTTTGACAATTTATCTTCTGCTATGTCATTTCACTTCAAAATGAACACTGCTGCAATGAATACTGCATTTTTTAAATATGTGTCACCAGTACTGTTCTATATCTTACACTTGAAATAATCACGTGTCATTTGATGTCTCTGGTGGTTATAGAGCAATGAGTGGAGGTTTTCATTTAACTCCTGTAGTTACACCCAGGTGTAACTGGCTGCAGCTAACTACAAATCCACTAATATGTAGGGGTAGCTTGCACTATTCATAGAATCATAGAATGGTAGGGGTTGGAAGAGACCTTTAGAGATCATCTAGTCCAATCCCCCTGCAGATCAGGTCACATAGGAACATATCCAGGCGGGTCTTGAAGACCTCCAAGGTAGGAGACTCCACAACCCCTCTGGGCAGGCTGTTCCACTGCTCTGTTACCCTCACATTGAAATAGTTTTTTCTTATATTTAAGTGGAACTTTTTGTGTTCCAGCTTCATCCCATTACCCCTTGTCCTGTTGCTAGCTACTGTAGAAAAAAGGGATGTCCCAACCTCTTGATACTCACCCTTTAGATATGCCATTGGCCTTCTTAGCCATGAGGACACATTGCTGGCCAATATTTAGTTTATTATCAATCAGGACTCCCAGGTCTCTCTCTGCAGAGCTGCTCTTCAGCAGTTCGACCCCCAGCCTGTACTGGTGCATGGGGTTGTTCCTTCCTAGATGCAGGACTCTGCACTTGTCCTTGTTGAACCTCATGAGGTTCCTCTGCCCAACTCTCAAGCCGGTCGAGATCCCGCTGAATGGCAGCACAGCCTTCTGGGGAATCAAACAGTCCTCCCAGATTGGTGTCATCGATTCATTTTTAATGCTCCATTTTTTACATTTATCTGTAATAACCTTCTTCAGCTGTTGGGTTGTGTAATTGTCTATTTTTCTGAAATATTTTCAGTTTGTTTATATATAGTGTTTTCAAAGAAGTTCATCACTAAAATATACAAGTACTTCTTAGAAATCAAAGGATTTTCAAGAAAAATTAACTCTTATTTTCATATAAATATGGTGTTTTCTCAAAAAGTCCTGCTTTAGGGCTTCATTTTATGAAAGTATTGCTAGAAAATACTGTGAGCATTTACTAAGGATGCAGTATTTCTGTGTTTGCTTTATGTAGACAGGTATGGAAGGGTCAGACCCTTCCATAAAGGGACAACAGTACTGTGTTATTGGTTAAGTGCAGTAGAGCATCTAAAGAGAGCATCTAATATTCCTAGAGTATGGGACAAGACTGGAATGAGGTGCAGCTCCCTATCTCAGTTTCACCACAGAGCATGACATCTTACTAAACTCCTGTTGTAGGCCTGGCTTGCCATTACGTTCCAGTTCTTAATTTTTTCATCATTTTCTGTCATTACTCTATTAAAACTCTCAGCCACATTAGTATTTGTATTTAATACATTCAAAAATTGACACAAAGTTGACAACTTGGTCCCAGGAGCAAACAATATGTATCATAAGATAAAATTAGTCTATCAAATGTTAAATCAACAGTTAAGATGGAGTTCCTAATTAATTTCCCTATACTCCCAGACATCCCAGATGATTTCCACTGTTTGCACTTTTCATATGGATTTTATAAATATAATCAATTGATGAAAATATTTAAGTGTCTGAATTTTTAAGTGTGGATTTTTCTGTCTCAGAATGTCAATATTGTCTTAAAGACACTGTGCCAGAGTATTTTTTTTCCCTAGAAAAAAGACTTCCTGGGTGGAATTATGAAGACCTGCACAGACATTTTCACTGTTAAATTGTATGTTGTTTTATTTCCTAATCCAGAGATACAATTCTCTGTATGTGGGTTGTCTTTAGAGGTTTTTTTATTATTATTATTTTAGTATATCCTTATTGAAATATATCAATTTAAGGTTAAGGATGCATCCTTTGCACTTTTGTTTTGGTTAAAATCAAGCTCAAATGTACTGTGACATAAATCACTATAGAATATAGGTTCTTCTTTAGTCTCTTGCTTGCTTTGGTCAGAGATCCAGAGCTGATTTTTAATAATGAGAATTACATGTTTGCTATATGAACTGGATATGAATATTGACTAGCAGTGTGATGAAAAAATAGCTCCTCCTTTGTGTAACAGCATGGGATGTGTTCAATCCTGAAAAGCAGTACTTTGGCAGGACCAATAGGAGGTAGGCAAGACAAAGATGAGAAAATATCTCAAAAGTCACAGTCAATTAAGACTTATGAATGGTCAGTGGAATCATTGTAACCCAAGATAATTCCACTATTCTCATATTTCCTGGCTTTTGCCCTGAACATAGGCTAGACATGAAGCTGAGGATCTGGAATTCCATAGCTGATGAACAGCAAACTTATATAACTTGTGTCTCTAGTAAAGAAGTCAGTCATACTATATCCAAGTATACTTCCTCACTTCAGACTCACTTCATACTGGGAAGAGACCTGGATATATACCAGTTTCCTACATCTTCATTTAAAAATCAAATAACCTGAGTTCACATCTCAGATGACACCAGGGTTTCCCAGTGATGTGGAAGATGGTGGCATCAAGATTCCGGACATAGTCTGCAATTCTCTCACAATTTAACAAGCGTAGAGGAGTATCGACCTTTCTTGTCTGTCTTCAATATTATCTGCAAGATGTTGTCTGTGTGTATTCATGAAACATGGGGTGAAAAACCTAAGCTATTATTTAATTTAAAATATCACTTTTAATTGAAGGATTAAAATTCAGCATTTCTGTCAGGAAAATACATAAACAGTTCCAGGAACAAAAGTCAAGCCTTTTTTTTTTTTTTTTAACACCTTCTAGGCAGATTTCTGAACAGTAAGAACAGAGAAAGGAATTGAGATATTTATTCTCCTTTGTGTCAGGAATTCTGTATTCTCAAAGTCTCAGTTTCAACAGGAGGGATATCCATTCATCTTCAATGCTCCTCAGATTTATGACAGATAAAAATGTGAGATACAGGGGTTTAGATCTCCTTGAGATGAGAGTTTAAGCTAAATTTTACGACTCCTCATTCTTCACTGAGAGCTCTAAACACTCAAGGCTCTAAACACCCAAAAAAAAAAAAAACACATTTCCTATGGGCTCCATTCTGATTTCCGTCTGCCTTCCAGTTCAAGGGGCTGGGTACCAGGAAAATTAGTCTTACACTTTAAAAAACTAAGGTAAAGACGCTACTTACCTCAGCCTTTTCCTCATCCTTTGTTACTATGTTTCTCCCCACATCCAATAAGGGATGAAGATTCTCCTTAGCCCTTTTTTTGTTGCTGAAGTATTTATAGAAACATTTTTTTGTCTTTTACAGCAGTGGCCATATCAAGCTTTAGTTGGGCTTTGACCTTTCTAATTTTCTCCCTGCATATTCTCACTACTTCCTTATAGTCCTCCTGAGCAGCCTGACCCTTCTTGGAAAGGTCATAAACTCCCTTTTTTTTTCCTTGAGTTCTAGACAAAGTTCAGTCGGGCCAGGAGTTTTCTCTGGCAGCTTATCTTTTTGCACCTGGGAAAAGTCTACTCTCACGCCTTTAACATTTGCTTGTTGAACAAGATTAACTCTAATCAACTTGTGTTCAAGCAGGACATGACTGGGTTGTTACTTGATGATGACAGCAATGTAGCTCAAAAGACTATGTATTTTTAGGGAATTTTATATGAGGAGTTGAAATCTTATTGAGGTTAACAAATATCAGTCGGAGATCTGATGTTTCTCTTACTGTAAAGAATTGTTCCAGAGTTCTTCAAGAAACACTATTCTAGAACAATAAGCCATTTCTCAAAAGATGTTGCGTAACCAGCATGCTGTAACTGACCTGCTGGCAAAGTAACAGGGTATGTGAGTGATTAGCTGAATGTCTTAGGCAGTGAGTAAAAAAGAAATTTATGTGAGAATATGACAAATATTCAATGGAGGGAAAATGATGCATGCTTGAGGGATTTTTATCATAATTTTAATATCAAATAACCTCTTTCACTTCAGTTTTGTAAACTGAATAAGAATGTGGTTTTGAGGCTGATTTTTCTCTTTCTTAATTGTGGATGCAACATAATTCTCACACCTGGAGAAAAAGAGTGGAGCTGAAACTTTGCTGTAAAGAACTGAAAGTCTGACAAAAATATCACATTATTCGGGTGTTAAGAGTGAAAGAAAACTATGAAGAGTTGAAGAGGGACTTATGACACTGAAAGACTGGTCAATAGCAAGCGTAGAGAAAGATAATAAGATGTGGAATAGCATCTTCAAGAGGGAGGCATAAGTAAGCCGGGACTATTCATCATGAAAAAGCATTGAGTTAGAGATGTGAAAGGCATGGAGAGGATTGTTAGACCTTAACTACTCCTTGTCTTTTCCAAAATGCAGAAGTCACAAGTGCAGCTATGAGAATTAAGTTTCAAACAAACAAACAAAACCAAAAAACTCCAAGGATGTAATTCTTCAGTCAGTAAGGATAAAAAGATATTGCTGATACAAGATATTTACCCAGATTCAAAGGGAAACTGAGCAAGTACATGAAAAAGAGATCCATTGAGGTTTACTAAAAATAAAAACATCAACAGCCTAAGGAAAAAGATTATAAGGAAACACACACATATTCTCAGTCTTACCTAGGCATGCATATGTGATCTGCCTGGAGATATGGGATTGGGCTAGATAAACCCTTGGGCTAAGCTAGTGTAACTATTCTTCTCAATATCATTCAGCCTGCTCACCTCAGAACAATACTATGAAAATACACCTATTCAATCAATTCACCATAAATTATTTCCATGCCTTTGTTCTCCCTGTTCCCCTAGATTCCAGGTAGCAGAACACAACTGCAGCAAGGCAGGATTAGAAACTGAAGCCATCCAACCACCTGTGATATTCAGATCTTTTTCTCATCCTCTCTATTTAATTACTTGTCTGTGTACATCTGATTTCACAGTTGGGGATCTTTCTCTTTTTCTCTTTATTTGGGGAAATGTTAGGAGAATCATGTTTTGAGTTTTTTTCTTTTTGAAAGTTTCATTTCTGTGAAGAATATCTCAACTAGTTCTAATCTTCTTTCCTTAATACACTCATTATCTTTATTGATTTCTCTTTGCTTATGTTTTAGTAAATCTTCTTACGACCAGAATCTTGTTCTATTTTACTCTGCATCATCCAAGAGAAATTTCTTGGACAATGATTGGAAAGACTTCATAAAACTTCACTGGAGCTATTTGGTGAATAATATTTTTCTGTTAGGTCTCGATCTCAGTTCACCAATATCACACATTATGTGAGAACTTCTTGCTCAAGCATGTTTTTATCCACTCAGTTCCTCTGTATTCTGATGACTAGAGTAATATCAAATGTTTTTATACAGAAAACAAATGTGAGAATACTCTTTTCTCAGAGAATCATGAGATGATTCTGCTGTGATAGCTACCTATAAGTTGTGTAGGATCAGTAGCCCTGTGTTGAGTCTAATTTTATATTCTACAACAAGGCTTATAGCAAGGAAATTTCATTCAGTCTTGGACTTCAGTGCATCTGATTGGCTTGAAGTCAGACAGATTTGCTATATCTGACAATAAAAGATTCTAGACAGACAATTCCAGCTGGACTACTGAGGTATAGGATTGTTGTATAGCTTCCAATAAACCTGCTGTCCTCAGTTTATACAGCCTACTCTATTACATTGCTGGATATATTCAACTTCAGAGGGTAAGGAGGGATTGAGTTAGAATGGAAGAAAATATTTTCCCACAAATAAACATCTCTATTTGGAAGACTGTTTTAACGACATTCCCTTCCAAAACTCTCTTTAAATATTGGTGCAGATGTCCAGGCTTCTATAGAGAGAAGAAAAGGAGCTTAGATCTAAACACATTTCATATTGCATTCAGGACAATTAAGAATACTGGTAATTATTTTTATTCATATTCTAATTAAATATGTATGTATCGCTTTAAATTTAAATAGCACTTTAGAGAGATTTAAAAACTCAGATATTCCTATCTCAGAGTTTACATCAGATAATATAGGAGGAACAGAGACAAAAAAATGTGCGATGCAAGATGGGGTAAGTGCTACCACATAGATAATGATGGTCTCATTCTGTTGTAAATGAAACATGACAATTCTGAAGGTTTAATCTGAAAACATATAAAGCAGGAGGGAGAAAAGCAGATAATCATTGAAAGCTTAAGAGGAGGGATGTAAAAGAAAAAGTGAGAGCATGTCAAGGAAACGCCTTTGAAGTTACTCAAGTCACTAAACCAGGGCTAAGCTTGGCCTACAAGGCCTAAAACATAGCTGTGAAACAAAGCCACAGCCCAAGGCCGAGCTCTATGCATAACTAGGCAAAGCTGAAAGGAAACTCCAGGATTCATTGGATATACTCAAGGTTGTCTTCTAAGAGCCTGAAAGTGAAGGCTAAGTCATGGGCAGAGGATGCAGCAGCCTTAGCAATCGAGCAAGCCAGTGAGTTTCTAGACAGACAGACAGTGGGCAGTAGGGTGGAAGAATCATGACTACATTAATTGCTATTCTTGTGCTTGTTCTTTTCCAGTCTGATAGACCACTCTTAACGAGAATGATGGTTGCATGAGTGAAAAGTAAGGATTGTTTATGAAGGCTGCTTAGACAAAATGCAGTGGTGGCTGTTCTGCTTTTCAGTACAAACACATTCACGCTGCCTATCCCTGTGGGGCTGGAAGCCAGGAGCCTTGCTGAAATTCCTGCTGAGATTGGTATTCACTTTACATCAGGAGCACATTAAAGAACTCAGTAAGATTGTCTGTGGTTTCTAATCTTCCCCTTACTCACTTAACTGACCCTGAAATAGAGAAAAACATATAGTAGAGATTGTTGAACAATAGTACCTTTACAAAGGATTTTAGGAAACATTTGGTTTCTCATCTTTATTTTGGAAGAGATATAAGTAGACAAAAAATATTCAGTCAATTATTGCAAAGAAAATGTTTTTCTTTGAGAAAAGTAAAACTTTGGTTTTCCTATTAGCTATGAAGTGTACTGATACATAATTCAGTTTCTTTGAAGTGTGCAGCAAGTATCATAATTTTAATAAAGTACATTTTCTCTAACATTCCATTGCTTTGTATTTATTGACCTGATATAACATAACACAGTATTTATTGTGCTGTGTTTTGTTTTGACACACTGCATGAGCAGCTTCACAATGCAGTTATATGAGTGATTTCTTACAAATAGTGAATATGTTTCTCAGGTGTTTATGATCCCAGCTTGCTTTATTTGTAAGAGACACACAAAGGTAGAGGGAGGCAGTGCACATACATGAGCACTCAGATAAATACAAAATGTTTCAAATATGCTTCTTTTTTTCTCTCTCTGCCTAAATTCTGCATAGCCTGGAGGCACTTAGAAGAATATAACTAGGGCTAACAAAAAGTGTTCAACTCAGCTGAAAGCACTTTAATTCTTACTCAGTTGAAAATCAGGTCAATTTCATGTGGTTATGAAAGGCATGTGCTTCTTGAGAACCCTGATCTCCCTCCATGACCATGTGATCCAGTGCTGGATGAGAGGATGAGGGAGAGTTTGTGGATAGTGTCCATCTAGACTTCAGGAAAGCTTTTGACACCATTTCCCACATCATTCTCCTGGAGAAATAAGGTATTGAAGGCCTGCACGGGCATATACTTCACTGTGTAAAAACCTGGCTGGATGGCTGAGCCCAGAGAGCAATGGTGAATGGAGTTAAATCCAGTCAGTGACTGGTCACCAGGGTTCAGTGTTGGGGTCTGTTTCGTTTAACATCTTTATCAGTGATCTGGAGGAGAGGATCAAATGCATCTTCTGTAAGTCTGTCGATGACATCAAGTTGGGTTGGAGTGTTAACCTGCTGAAGGACAGGAAGACTACAAAGGGATTTGTACAGGTTGGATCAATGAGCTAAGGCCTTGCACTTGGGTCACAACAACCCCATGCAACACTACAGGCTTGGAGAAGAGTGCTAGACAACAGGTGGCTGAATATAAACCAGCAATGTGTCCAGGTAGCCAAGGAGAACAGCGTCTTGGTTTATATCAGAAATAGTGTGGCCAGCAGGTTCGAGAAAGTTATTATCCCCGCTATTCTCAGCCCTGGTGAGGCCACACCTAAACTATTATGTTTAGTTTTGGGGCACTGAGGTGCTGGAGCTTGTACAGAGATGGGCAACAAAGCTGGTGAAGGGTCTGGAGGAAACGTCTTATGAGGATCAACTGGGAATGTTTAGACTGGAGAAGAGGTTTGGAGGAGACCTACTTCTACAACCATCTGAAAGGAGGTTGTGGACAGGTGGGAGTAGGTCTCCAAAGTTATAAGGGAAAAGACAGGAGAGAATGGCCTCAAGTTGCACCAGGGGAGGTGTAGAGAAGATATTAGGAAAAACTTCTTTACTGAAACAGTTGTTAAACATCGGACTTGGCTGCCCTGGGAAGTGGTCAGTCATCAACCCATGTTTAAAATATATGCACACAAGGTGCTTAGGGACATAGTTTAGTGGAGAATTTGGTATTACTGTGTTAATGGTTGGACTTGATCTTCTTTTCGACCAAAATGATTCTATGATTGTAGTGGAGAGGTGGGAATCTGCTTTAGTTGTGCTGCCAGGTGCGGTTTTGGACGACGGAAAAAAGCAATGCGGTCAAAGTGCACCTGCAGCATGCCAGCCAATAGCTACACTGAGACCTGAGTGGATGTCGTGCCTCAAGGCTTAAGAAACAAAACGTTAACAGTGCTGACTTTCATCTGAGCAAATGATTGAACCTGAAGTTACTTTTCCCATTTACAGAAAGTGAAGCAACTTCTGCAAACCCCAGCATCTGGCCAATTATCAGTCTCAGCAGAAAACTTTTATCTTTCCAACCTTCCTTTCTCTCATATTGACCTTATGATTGAACACTTTACTGGTTTCAGAGTATACTATAATAGATTGTGGCCGTTATCTCTACTGTATACTTTATTTACATACCAGAGTACAATTTCAATGAGAGCTGTTAGCTTGCATTCTTTTATTTAATACAAAGTACTTTTTACCTTCTTTAGCTGAAGCAAAGTGTCTGGGTTTTGCTATTTTAAAGGACAGTATTATATTGTTTTTATTGTGTGTGCCAAAATTACAATTTTTTTTTTCTTTTAATTATGGAAATGCCACTGAATGTGACTTTAAAATCTTTTTAGAAGCTCTGATCTATGTCTTTCACCATTTTAGATAAGCTCAATATATCTGAACTGCTAGATCAAGGAGTTAGTTTAAATATTTAATGCATTTATCCCTGAACAACACTGCAAGAAGCAGTGATCCATTTAAAGGAAATATGGAGGATATGTCTGTATTATCCAGAAAACAATATGAAGAGTTGATACAGATTTTGAGTGATAAACTTATAATCTAAATGGAACCTAAAGCAGTTAATCTAAATGGAACCTAAAGCAGTTATATGAATTTGGAATCTATATTGTGTGAAAGAATAATTCATCAACATTTTCTAATTCTGCAGGATTCCAGGACAGTGCATTTTATCTAAACATTGTCCAGCTCCCACCTCTCAGCTCCTATTTCACAGTTATGATAGCACTGACTGTTTAATTTGTGCTTCTAAAGTGTGTGGTGGCCATGAATGAACGTATGTGTCTTCCATTTATTATTACAGTTGACTATAGTTCTCAGTTTGTAGGGCATCTTTATGTAGTACTTGGCCTCAGATAGTACCAACTCATTCACAGTTTTATTCCTATTTTTCTCAAATGTCTTTAAAAATTATACATTATTTTTTACAGTAGAGAAACAGATCATATCATGATAATATTAATTTCTCTAGATAGCATTTAGCTTAAGGTGGAGATGTTTAAGTTCATCATTTGAAGACTCCTGTGGGCACTTAGGGTGCTATGCAGATGGCATATACATGGCTAAGTCAGAGAGACCATTAAAACTGCTATTGTGCCCTACAGGCATGAGCATACTATTACTATATCTATTACAGCAGGTCCAACTTGGGCAGTTCATAAATTCAAGTCTGAACCTGGGACATGATTATCCATACTATTTAATTGCAATCCAACTGCCTGCCAAAGTTTTTGCATATGCCAGCTAATACTCTTCCAGATAACATCTGGGCACATTTTAAGGCATACCATGATACAGGGAATGTTCCCAATGTTTAGAGCAGATGAGGACATCATGTTCAGAGAAAAACAACCAAAAAAAATTAATTGAATGGACAAAATTTCCATATGTAATTTAGTCTCAGAGTTGTGTTAGGTACACAAGCTCATCCCACGGGAGTGAGGGTGAGCACACAATACAGTGCAGAAGTGCACAGAGCTCTGTGCTGATGAAGCTGCAGAAGTGGCTTCCTTCTACTCCTGGAGATAACTCAATGATGTCTACACTGCTTGATAGAGAGCTTTGGAATATGAAAAGAATTTTTGTTGGGGTTTTTTTTTGATATGGTTCAACCTTCTCCCTCCCCACAGAAAAATATGTCCCTAGAAGCCTGTACATTTCCTATCATGCATATACAGAACTGAGGCAAACATCTAGCTTCATGATTGATTGACTAGGTGGGTATTTTGGTCCCATTTTGGTGACATCTGAGGTTTTGAGTCTCAAACTCTCATTTCCTTTTTTTATAGGATTTTTTCTTTTTTGTAATTTTATGTGGCAAAATTCTATTTCTTATCTTCTCTGCAGAGGAAAATTTTGAAAGAAATAGAAATCTGCACCATCATTTTCAGAGAGACAAGTGTACAAATTAAGCAAGTTAAAGATAGGATCATATATAAAGAATCACATTAAAGATGCCACTAAAGTGCATTTGCTTTCCCAGTCCTTTCATGATAGTTAAGAGAAGCTAGCTGATAATTAACACATTACAGTTTGCAGACCTGGGCTAAACCAAACACCTCCTACCCATCCTGTCCATTACATAAGGCTTATACTGTTCTCCAGATGGATTTCTAACAGAAAAATATTTGTACATGTCTACACTATGTCTAAGCCTTCAGCTACTTAATCACACTGTGTACCTGGAGTGTGTAAAGATTCAAAACCATTAACTAAATCCATATTTGGACAATTGCATAAAAAGTAATCTGATTTGCAGTGATGTTAAGCAGCAGCAGCTTGAAAGGATTTTTCAAATGCCTTCACAACTTTTGAAGCATTTGGCTTAAAAATTATCTCTTTCTCTTTCTACCTGATTTCCTTAACTTCAAACCCTGTCCACCAGCAGGAATGTTCCAATTTTTGCCCCTAGCATATGCTTCTCATGCTTCATTCAAAAAAAAGTGTTAGCAAGTTTATTTCAGGTCCAAAGCAAAGTACACACACAAAGTGTGGTGCAAAGCCACATCCTGAAAAAGTCTGATTCACAACATAAATCTAGATGCCTGTTGACACAAAGTCGATTCTTGCCTTAAAAATAAACTGCCTGGCTCAAGCTAAGTTATGAAAAATAACACACGTTTTTTCTAAACTCACCATCACACCATTTTACTCACAGGCTTTACATAGGATATGAAAACACACAACAGATGTTATATATACATATACTCTTCTCTGCATTACTCAGTAGATTACTGCAGTGATCTACATAGTCAAAATATATTTGTTTTCATAGGTGCTTCTGCTTTGTCAGTATCAACTGCAGGAGAGAAATACTCTAGTAATTTTAAGAGTTATAGTTGTAGAAGATAAATTATTTTACTGGCACAAATGAAAGCTTTCCTGAGGACTTCAGACAGTTCTGCTTTCTCGGTGTCTATGTATCTCAAGCAACCCTATATCTTTTTTCCCTTTTAATTCCCTTTTTTTAACTAATATTTATACTTTAAAGTCATTCATCTAACTAGGTAATATTTGCCTGTTTGTCATTCCAGCTGTGAGATTGTTTTAAGAAGAAATAAGTAAATTCCTTTACTTTCAGTTATCCTACCCTGAAGATTTAGGGAAAGAGGTAGAAAAACTCTTTATTTTCCTGTTCTGTTCCAGTCAAGCTAAAAACTCCTTAAGGTGTTGTTGACTTCTCTTGGTTTGACTTCATTCTACAATATGCTTTCTTTGATCCTTTTTCATCAACTTTTTGCCCCCTCTGCTTCGTCAAACTACCCTATTATTTTTTAGAGCAATTCATGGACTTGTTTTTTCATCCATTTTCAATTATAGGAATCAGTGTTCTCCTCTGCATTTTACTGAGATTTTCTGTTCAGGGATTGACAATTGACCCTTAGTTTAGCCTAAATCCTTTCAATGCTGGTTTTGTCTTTTGCTTTTTACAGTCCTTGATTGTGGGATTCACTTCTATCACATATCAGAACTGTAAAGTCTGATTTTCAGTCAATTTCAAGTTTAGAACTATTCTAAATTTTCATTTGAGGTATTTTTAAGATAATGTGCTTTAAGATGGGCAGCATTGTATAAATTTAATTTATAGCCATATTGTAAGGTGAAGTTCATCTCTTCTAAAGACAAAAATGAACATTTTGCTTGATGCACTGCTATAATGACAGATTTTCTAACAACCTATGCATGGAATCTAAATAAATGCAACTTGTGTCAGAGGTACAGAAAAGATCAGACATCTTGGATCAGTCTGATAATTTCTAGAAAGATATAAATTGGACATAGAAACTGTCAATTAGGTCATCCAGTTTGTGCCAGATACAGTAGGAACAGCTGATTACACTGTATTTTTATTGCTTTCTAATTTCCAATCCCATCTGAAATGGTCCAAGGAGTGATGAATCTGAAACTTCCTTTTGGCTGTTCTTTCCTGCCTCATATTGGCTTGTGTCTTCCACATGAAGTAAACTCATCAAAATCACTTTTGATCATGTTTAAAGTGTGGTAGAGTTAAGAAAACAGTCGGTAACCTAATGCTCTGATGCTTATGGGAGTTTTACATATACAAACATCGGTAAAGACACACAATCTTGTGATAAAAAATAGGATACTATTCTTAGTTTGTAATTGCTCCTAATTAAAGCGTGTTCTAGTAAATACTTTTGAGGACATACTTATAAGTGAAGAGTCTCCTGTAAATCACATGTCAGAATGCCTAAATCCTCATCAATATCCATCCATACAACCCACTATCATTTGGCTAAGCTACATTCTCAATGTTTTTTTCATCTGTCATTGAACATTCATTTCACATTTCTAATCAGTGTAATCTAACCTAATAAATTCTCTGTAGATAAATATAAAGTGATGCACAGGGGAGAAAACAATCCTAACGTTACATACAGAATGATGGGCTCTGAGATAGCTATTCCTACTCAGGAAATATATATTATTACAAATGATTTTATAAAACTATCCACTTGATTGATGCTCAGTGTCAATCAAAAAAAGAGCAAACCAAATGGTTGAAAATATTGGGGAAAAAAGGCAGAATAAAACAGATAGTATTGTTATGCTGCTGTATAAATCTGGTTTGTACCTTTACCTTGAATACTGTGTGCCATGTCAGTCCCTCATCTTAAAAAGAGTATAACAGAACTAGCAAATGGAGAAAAGGAACAAGGTTGATCAAAATGTGGGATTCTTCAGCCTGGAAAATAGATGACTGAAAGAAAATAGAACAAAGGTCTGCAAAATCATTCATAGCATGAAGAAATAAACTCCAAACAATTTTTCACAGTCTCTTCAAATATAAGATCTGAAGATCTTAAACAAAACTAGTACAAGAGGCTAGAGCAAAGATGTTTTTCATAGTATGGTTAATTAAACTTTGGAACACCAGACATTATGCATGCTAAACAATCACAGGAGTTCAGTAAGAGAGCAGACAAAGCCATGAGTGGGATGGGAGTAAGCAGAGGAGAGAAGAAAATTCGACATCAAGAGCTATCAAATATTAAAATACTTTCCCTGGCTCAAAAAATCCTTTAGTAGTAATTGATGGAGGCTAGGGCAATGTATTTAAGAAGTTTACCTCTACTACTGCTATAGTAGGAGACAAGATAATGGACTAAGAACTACCTTTGGTTCTGAACCAAAATATTGCTGTTATGTTATGGGTTTAACTATTTTTCTCATTTTATTAATTTGGTTTTTATGAAGTATATCTTTGTTATTGTATTTTCTAGCATTGTAATTCTGTATTTGTTATTACAATCTGCCAAGAAAGATATTCCATAGTTCCCTAACAGAATGGGATGTCTAACATCCACTAAATCTAAAGTTAGACATCTAATTTACTATATTTGAAATCTTACCTGACATCTTCATATAACTTTGACAAATAACATTAAAATTGTTAGCCATTATTATTTTATTATATTCTCCTTAAAGTTTATTTAAGGTCTTTCTGCAATTTGCAAACAAAATTTTTAATATAGACATCTAATATAAGGTGCAAACATACTAACAGTTTGATCAAAGAGCTTTGAAAGGTTAAATCAGTCTCATTAAGATGCCTGTAAATTTGTTAAACAGTTAATAAGAAGTAGTTGCTTCTGGTGAGCTGTGTTTAGTGATCACAGTATTTAAAAAGGAAACCCCATTGCTCATACTTTGCAGGAAAACCTATCAAATGATAGCAATTCTTAGACTAACTTCAAATGTTTACAAAAAGATGTCTCCTGTACTAGCTCTCTAGATTCCCTCTTCAGTTAGTAGGAGAAACATACTCTTACAAGTGTAATTAGATTCTACTTAGGGCATGTGAATAATGCAGAATCACAGGAAGGAAATGTCCATTTTTACCTACATTTGATGAAGAGATGCTGCACAATTGGCTGAAAACCACGTGAAATGAGTCTCCAACACCCTCTTCCCAGTAAATTACATCACCCTTTGTGAGCTATTAAAACACTCCCATTGACTTCCCATAAGGAAAGTGAGTACCTTGAATTCTTGTTTTTCAGTCTACAAATTGCAGTCTCTTGTAGGGTTGAAAAAGGGTCAAAAGGACCTGTCAAAATACTTATATCTTGCCATTTTCCAATATATCCAAGATAGCAGGATGAAAATTGGTTGCAATTTCTGAAAACATGCAAAGCCAGTCGTCTCTCACTCTCTTCTTCATGATTATTGACATTGTGCAGCCAGCCCAGAGAGGGAGATGGACACAAGTAAATTGAGACAAATTCTGAATGAATTGGAAAATCACTGCTTTATATTGATCTTTATTTCCTTTTAGGTAGATATCTCCTAATGTAACTAAATAAACCAGTCAAATTATCTTTTTATTTGTAATAAAAATAGGCTCAACATAACTTTAATTCATATTTTAAGTATCATTATAATATTTTCAATGAAGAGATAACTTTCTTTTGGGGTTTTTTTGTTTCTTTTTTTGTTTTTTTTTTTTCATTTGGGTTATTTTTTATTGGCTTGTTTTTTGGTTCTTTGTTTGTTTCTCCTGAGTTGCAAATTCACAGCACTAGGAAAAAACTTGCATCTCCAGGGCATCATAATGCTTAATCTGGTTAACTGCAGTCAGGGCCTAGACTCACTGAATAATATTCAATAGTTTTATTTCTGTGAAATTACCAGAGCAAACTGGTTACATAGTGTAGCAGAGAGGCCTCTAAAATGTGATATTATTGCAAATAAGCTATTTCTATATTATTCTCTTTCAGACATTTCCAAAAGATTTTGTCATTGTTCCAAATAGAATTAATTGCTATGTTGCTATGAAAACTCTGTTAGTTCTTATGGTTCCTATGACTTGATAATAATTGCTGTGGGCAAACAGTTCTTAGTAGCCAAATGGGAATTTAGTATGCAATGGCATGATATATAACAATAGGTGAATAGTGCTGTGTTGCTAAAGACACAGCAGTATTCTCAGCAAAGAAAAAGAAGATGTATTAAAATTCAAAGTGGAATTTTGAGTAACGTACCTTAATATCACACTGATTTTTACTATGTTAGATTCTGATATCTTGAGTCTGAATTGTCTTTAAATTTAACACCAACTGTTAAAGGCCAATGGTTGCATATGTTTTAGATGAAAAAATATCTGAATTATAATTATTTTTTATCATCTTCCCAATCCACTTCCACATGTATAGCTCTTTTGATACTGCTCTGCACTGACAGCATGACATTCTCCCTGTGCAGGAAGTCATCATAAAAGTGGTTACATCACCTTGAAGGGTTTTTGATGTCAGGAAAATCTGGAATCATGATATTATTTCCAGAGATAAGTAGAAAACATACTCCATTCCTTTCACTAGAACCCAAGGAAAATGATACAGGATTTAATCTTGACTCTGTAAGTTAGGGACCTAAGTGCTGGATCCAATAGAAACTGAAAGCTTTTCTGAGTTATGTAGAATTTTCTGAGTTTGTAGAAAATTAGTCTGCCAGCATATCTGTTGACTTCTTCTATAAAGTAAAAATACACAACCCTACTGATATAGATTGTCACAGACACAAACCCACAATCTCATACTTGCCTCAGTTTAGTTTCACAGAGGTATAGAAATCTAGAAAGGGCAGGAGATGTACATGATCTCTATCTTTTTGTCCCTTTCCAAGGAAATTCATGATCCATGGCTTGTTTCTAAGCTTTGGTATCCCCTTCGGCTTGTCTACAGCTGGCCACATATTTCCAGGAACTGTTTGCAATATCAGCTCCTGTTTTTCTGGAATATGCTGGAATAAAATCTTCATCATAGAGAGTCCAGTGCAGAGCCACTAAGATGATCAGGGGACTGAAATATCTTTCTTATGAGGAAAGGCTGTGGGAACTGGGGCTGTTTAGCCTAGAAAAGAGGAGACTGAGAGGGATCTTATAAATATTTACAAATATCTAAATGATGGGTGTCAGGAGGTTGGGACATCTCTTTTTTTCTATTGTAGCTAGCAACAGGACAAGGGATAGTGGGATGAAGTTGGAACACAAAAATTTCCACTTAAACATAAGGAAAAAGTATTTCACTGTGAGGGTGAGGAAGCCCTGGCACAGGCTGCCCAGAGGGGTTGTGGAGTCTCCTTCCTTGGAGGTCTTCAAGACTCACCTGGATATGTTCCTATATGACTCGATCTACGTTGGCCTGCTTCTGCAGGAGAGTTGGACTAGATGATCTCTAAAGATCCCTTCCAACCCATACCATTCTATGATTCTATGATTCCATGATCATACCTGGCCCGTAAAGAAAGACAGGAAAAAGAGGGAAATTCAGGACATATTTGGGGAAGCTTTTTTTCCCTACATTCCCTACATATTTTGTGTTTGGTTTTGCTTTGTTTTTTTTTTTAAACTTTTCCCTCAGTAGTATTATTTTACTTCATTATTTTACTATTCCTCCCCACATCTAAAATTATTGAGATATTTGGTAAGTTGTAGAATGTAAGGAATAATTCTGATCAGTACCTAAGGCTTCTGATAAGAATACACAAGTGATGATTTCTTTTCCATTGTGAATGCAGCAGCATTGAAATTACTGATCTCCTTGCCTAACCCAGACTTATTTAGAGAAATAAAATTGTAGTCTGTCTCTTCTAATGAGAGAGCGGAATGCTGTCCACATCATCTAGTAATCCTTTTTAAGGCAGGGACACTGTGTATAATTTTCTACATAAATGGAAAAAAAAGTAATCTTATCTACTGCATATCCTCCTTTCAGTGCTGTGCCAGTTTAGTCAGACTAAAGCTGTTGACAGAAATTTCTCCACTCAGATGAAAAGCAAAGATGAGAAGAGGCATTGCAATGGTGATGGAAAAGCTTTATATAATGAGACAAATCCCAGAATCTCTAGGGAGCTCATTCAGCATGGAAACCATTTCTTGTTTCTTTCATTATGGGAATTATATTCTTGCTGTTAAAAGTACAGAAGTAAGATTGTCCATTCAGTTATTTTTATAAGATGATTCTGAGTGGGTTACCATTTGATTTTGAAAACAGGAGCACACAAGCCTAGTTTTCAATTACATCACTCTTCAAGAAATTCCAGTCTATCATGGAATGGTGGCTTTACAACCTCTGATTTTATAAACCTATCAACATATACAGTACAATCTACCAAAGATGCAAAACTGTTATTGAGAAGACAATTTAGTTTCATAATTTTTTTTCCAGTTCTCTGACACCTTAAACACAATATGACAGGCATTTGTGTTGTGTAGTGTACAAGGAAGTTCATTTGTTTCATGAAAAACTTTTATCTGGTGGCATCTGGTGGCTTTACCAGTGAGGAGAGAAAAGACAAAGTACTGGAAACCAGGAACCACTTCGAGACACTTTCTACTATTTTTTTAAATGCTCCAGTAAGGTTATAATTCCTGTGATCTGTGCAAAAAGTCTCTTTGCTGACTGAGTTCAGTTATATACAAGGAGGGAAGTCGTCTATCAAAGATGTATGAAGTGACCCATGCTGCAATAAAATGAGGCAAATATAATTGTTTGTTTTGAAGAGTCATTTTTTATTATCAGTAAAGTTTAAGGGTTTGTTTTCTTTTATTCTGGGTTTTGTTTATTTCTTTTTTCTGTCCTTTAAGCTGTTATGAAATATGTTATTTGTAGTCTATAGTCTGAAGTGTAATGTCATAGAATCATAGAATGATAGGGTTGGAAGGGATCTTTAGAGATCATCCAGTCCAATCCCCCTGCAGAAGCAGGTTCACCTAGATCAGGTCACATAGGAACATGTCCAGGTGGGTCTTGAAGACCTCCAAGGAAGGAGACTCCACAACCCCTCCAGGTAGCCTGTGCTACTGCTCCATCACCCTGACAGTCAAATAGATTTTTCTTATATTTCAGTGGAACTTTTTGTGTTCCATTTTCATCCCATTACCCCTTGTCCTGTTGCTAGCTACCATCGAAAAAAGGGATGTCCCAACCTCCTGACATCCACCATTTAGATATTTATAAATATTAATGAGATCCCCACTCAATCTTCTCTTTTCTAAACAGCTGTCATATATACTGACATGTCATCCTATGTAAAGAGAAGGTAGTCAATAATCTTTGAGAGATAAAAAACAAAACCAAAACCCTGAAGCTCAAGGCAAAACTATGCTTGGGTAAAATATCTATTTTCTATACAGTAATTACCCTATGTAAACTGAGCTTTCCTAACAGAAAGATACCCTAAGGCAAGTTTGAAATACAGCATTGTAGTTTATAAAATTGGCCCAAATTTCTCAAAAATAGACCATTAAGAGTCTCCCCAAGTACTGACTTGAATAGCACAGGCTGATCACACAGGAGAGAATGCTGATATGAAGAGAGACAAGTATACTTTCAAGGGACTGAGATTTGAAATATTGATTCAGTCACATTAATTGAATTTTTGCCTTGAGAAGTGATTACAAAAATGTTTCTCCAATATTAATTTGTATCTGCTTTGGATAAGATTAACATTAATTTCTTCGCCAGTCCCCATTACTCTTTTATTATTCATTAGCATCTCCCTTTGCATGTGTAAGAGACCTTGATGAAACATGTTTATTCATAGACTAACCTTTTTAAATAATTCTAACAGCTCTCTAACAGAAACCTTCCTGGCATGCTGAATATCTCGTCTTTGTTTCATTATTCAATCCTTGTGCTCTATCTTCCACTTGAGATGCTGAACATGAATCATACTGCTCTTCCTACTGCTCTCTTCCTCCCACTGAAATGTCCTCTGTAGCCTGATCCCATAGGATAGTTCTGTTCACAAAATGCTGCAGCAAATTGTCTCCTGCTAGAAACTGGGACAGTATAATTTCCACAGAACTCGAGTGCAATTATTGATTTATGCTGTCCTTAGTTCATCACATGTTTGTTATCATGTTTTAATTCATTGTTCATTTACCTCTCATTAGAATATTTGATGTGAGCTAGTCTTTGATGAGAACTCTAGAGGCAACGTTTCATTTTGTGCTTTGTATTTACAAACTTGCCTTTTTTTCAAGCAAACAGAAGTCAAAGAGAAAAGTAAAACACAAACAAAAAGAAACAAATCAATTAATTTCTTCTTTCTTTTCCAAATCTATACATTTATCTCCAACACTTACTCTGTTTGAAAGAATAGATATTTCAAAATTAACAACAAAAACTTTATTTTTAAATACAGAATGCATTCATGCATTCACTTTTCTGATAAGCCCTCATTCCACATTAATATTATATAGCCACCAGTAAAATACTGTCGACCCTTGCATTATCTTTTTGTATTTATGTTTCTATAATACCCAAGGACCCTAATAAAGAAGGTGTTACAAATGCAAAGGTTTGTCTCCTGCTCTAAAAAGCTTACAAATTTTAATTTTCCACCTTCAAAATAGATTAGCAGATGATTCCTTTCCATTTCTAATTAGGTTTAAGAAGAACTCTGGGAAAAAATGCATTGACAGTGCACTCAATTTTTACACATCTAGAAAAATATCCTATTTAATAGAGGAGAAAAGAATACACATTTATATAAATGCTGACTTTTTTATAGTTAAGCAGTATAACTATATACTACAGTAGTCATGACCAAAATATCTTTTAGAGCATTGAAAACAATAAGAAATCATTGAGCAATTGTTTCTAAAACATATTGTTCAAAAATGCTTGGGGTTTTTTTGTTTGTTTTGTGAGAGAAAGAAGGCATTGTTAAGCTAATAATCTTTTCTTGAGAGGTTAGGATGTAAAGGACAGGAAAGATTTGGCACCCTGAGAGAAAATTCAGTATTTGGAAATTAAATTCTTAGTGCCTAATATGAATTGAAATAAGAAGGTAGTTAGCATTTCAAAATTGAATTTTTTTTTAAATTAATTTAAAAATTTTAAAATTACTTGCAAAATGGAATATAGATCTTTTGGGGTGTGTGCTTTGTGGGAGAATATGTGGAGAACTCAGGGAACATACTATTTTCTCTTACTCGTTAGTTTCATATGACCTCAACATGCAGAAATTTATATCCTTGATTCCCATTAATGCTAATATAAACAGTAACTTTGACTACGAACTCCCACAGACTCTGAAACACACTTATTCTTCCCACTGTCTCTACACACCATGTCACCCAACAGAGATAGATGTGTAAACCGAGGCATTTTGTAATTTTAAAAGCTAAATAAATGAAAACTGAAGTGAGCAGGCAGAAAGCAAATGCATTTGCCCTGGCTAATGAATCAAACTGTATTCTGCTCACCCTTAAATGCAGTTACTGACACAGCTTTTCCACCAGTTTAAATACACTGACTTATAAACAAGGAATTTATAATTTTCATTAGTCCATTTATTTTATTTGCTGTTTATTTTCTATTGAAGACTGAAAGAGGCTTCTAATGGTGGGGGGGAGTGGAAGAGGGGGAAGGAAGACTGAAAAAGAAAAAATATTACTACCATGGACAGTCCTGTGTAATCTTCTGATCAAATAAGTACTTCAACCATGCCCTACATACCCCAAGGCATGAATATTTGAAATCTATTTTTATTCATGCATTACCTGTCAGCTATAATGCCTGTGGTAAGACATTGAAAACCCATAGGGTTAAATGCAGGGTATCCTTTGTGTCAGGAAAGGTGAAAGAGATAGGGCTAGGTTTGTAGAAACACAGTTTTTCTGAACCCTTCACAGCTTGAGTGGAAGGCCACAATCCTTACGATGTTTCTAAGTGGCTTCTGCCTGCTTAATCACCCACTGCAGAGTTTACATTTTGCCATCATGCTCTACAGATTACTTGCAAAAATTACTTAGAGCTATTGACAGGCAATTTAACTTCTCTCAATTATTTTTACCATTGCCAGAAGTGTTTTTTCCAGGGTATGTGTACACTTTGACTTCTCTCAGACTTCCTCAGACTACAATCATTTTGTTTTATTTTTGGAGTTTATGGCTCTTCAGTGTGAAAACAGTTTTATGTCTCAAGCAAGGAAAGCACACAGCATGTAAAGCAGGTGGTTTTGGCTACTGTGCAGGTTTCTGACATGAGGTTTGTAAACAAATATTTTCTTTGCTATCTTCCAGGCTTTAGACTTAGAAGTCTTCAACTTGTAAACTACAGATTACTGATTCTTATGGACAAATGTATACTAGAGAATTAACTTTAATTCTAACCTTTCCTTTTATGAATAGAAGTCAGACGTAGCAGTAAATTTTCAAAGCTCTGTGTAGGTTTTTCAGCTGCAAGACTCACATTAAATTCAATAGGCCATATGTTCTATTGGCTTGCAGGCTACAGAAGTTAGTTTTGTGATGTAACACTGCAAAAATTGTTTCAACAGCTCCATCTTTTGAGGAAGGGATTTTGAGGATTTTGGATTCAGGAAACCCAAGTGAAGTCCCAACTAATTCATGTTCTTGTCTCATGTTATGTTACGCCTTCAATGAGGACAATATTTTTAATCCACTTACCTCACTATCTTCTGTCCTTACAGTAGCACATGAGAATGAAACAATACAGCTATAACAATAGATGCCACAGTTCTAAGAATGCAATAGTGCCCAAGCAGATAGACTACAAATGTCAGAGACACTGTGTCTGAAATGTTGTGAAACAGTGCACAAGAATTCATAATGATGTTATTGTAGTTTCATTAATGTAATGGTATGATCAGTGCTGTTTCATAAAGTTTTGAACACTGTCGTATCTGGAGGTAGAAACTGTGGCCGTTTCTATAAATGGTACTTTAGGACCAAGATGCAAGCCAATTTTTTTTTTTTTTTTTTTTTTTAGCACATACTATGTGACTCTTACTCATGAAATACGATAATACTGTGAAAGGTAATACACTCTGCTCTGTCTGCTGGATTGTGGAGTACTAAAGAGTATTAAATGTACATGAAAATGTATTCATTAGACCTATCTGTTGAGAAAAAACACATTTTTTTCTATCTTGCCTGTGAAGTTGTCTTCATATTTGTGATTATAATCTAGAAGCAAGTGTTGAAAAAATTGTCAAAGTCACATTAACCTATCTTTGTTACAGAGAAGAAAGTGTAAAAAATAAATTTACCATGACCTCATACCACTTAAGAACAGAAGACATTTCACTGTATTTTCCACTGGGTAATCAATGGATGGATGTCCCCATTCCTGTATGAAGTAATCTTCTTACTCGCTGCACAAGTTGGCACATAAAAGTAAGAAGGAACTTGCACAAAACTAAGATCAGTAAGCTGAAGAGGTACTTTTCTCCCATCTGCATTGCCATGAATCTCGAGGAGAAAAAACAGCACAGGCTTGAAGTGTGGTAGTAGGACTGTCCAGAACAGGAAATCTCTGTACTGTAAACCAATACAGACAGAAAATTCAGGAAAATTAATGGGATTTAAAAACTGACAACACTGACAGTCTGTCACCTTACACCTAGGTGACTAGTCTGTCACCTTTACCTTACACTAGTTATCAATGGGCAGGCTCTTGGTATTCAGACTGTCAGAGTGAGGATTACAAGTAATATTTTCCCGTTTCATAAGCTGGGCAATTCTTGCTGTCATAAAGAGAAATGCAGAGGCTGTCATAAGCAAGATTACAGCTCTCTGCACCACTCAGATGAATGGCTAACAGTTTTCATCTGTTAGCCATTGGGAAAAAGAGAAAAAGGATAGAAATGCCTCCACTTGAATTAAAAGCTTTGCCTTGGGAAAGAGAGAAAAGGGAGAGAAATGCCTTCACTTGAATTAAAAGCAAATTTATTTTTGGAGTGAAGAACTACAAAAGTCAGTGGCCTTGAACAATTTAAAGAACAAACCAAATCGAGTTTGGGTTCTGAGTACACAGAAAGCATCCCAACTGAAAAACAATGAATCAGAAGGAAAAGGGGAATAAATAATAGTAATTAAAAAAAGAATAAGGAATAAGGATTAAGGAATCAGACAGGGAAACCAATGAACCAATGGGGTATAGGCTTCAGAACCATGAACATCTGAGCTTTTGTTCAGATGGCTATGGGATTATCAAATTGGAGTATGCACTCCATTATGAGTTTGTCCTAAAGTCAAACACTTCATGACGTTAGGGGGCACAAGTGAAAGAAGATATTCTTCAATGCCTGTTTGGTGTTAGAGGAACTTGGAGAATACACTGAAGCCATTTTTCACTGTGGATATTTAACACCAAATTATTATTTACATACTAATTCAAAGACAATGTTAGAAGTATTGCAGGCATCTTTACAGAATGAGAAACAGTTCAAGAGTTGCGTGCACCCTATATGGACTGCTGGGAATTAAATAAGCAGAACTAAGAGGTTTCTCTTAGAGGCCTACTTTTTCAAGACCTTTCCATACAATTGATTTCAAGGGTCACTTAGCACTGTAAACTCCTCTAAGGTATTGTCATAGCTAGCTACAGGCTGGAGAATATATATACAGGGAGGTCTTAGAGGAGGTAAAGAAGAAAGTGGCTCACTACTGAAAGAGAAAGCTTGAATCAGTTACATTCTGTAGGAGTATTTAGGAGGAAAGGCAGTAACAGCTTTGTCAGATACATTTGTTGAATGTAAGGAAGGGATAATGCAATGGGACCTGATAAAGTTACGTGAATACTATATTTCTTCTGAGGTGTCTCCAGAAGGCAGGAGAGGGGAGTAATAGTATTTTAGCAACAGTGCAGATTTGACCAAAAGAAACTCTGACAAGAAGATTTGCTTTGGAGGCCAAATTAAAGACATAGAACTTCCTTCCCTTATTTTGCCAATGAAAATCAGATATTCCCCAGGGGCTGACAAAATGTTTTCAAAGATTCATGGATTCGTTCCTTTCAGCCCTGGCAATGGCTCAAAGCATGTCAGATGTCTCCTTCAATGATGACTCTCTCCAAGGTCTCTGAAGAGTCACTGGTGTTTTCTCTTTCTTTCACTCCTCTCTTCCATGATACTTCACTCTCCCTCTTACTTCCTCCCCAAAAACAGTGGTTGAAATAAATGGTGAATGAAATTCAATAAATAAATACAGCAACACAAAAAATTGTATTGTAATAAAAAATGTTTTAGCAATCATCACCTTAATGATGTCACACACGTGAAGCAAGCAAAAGCAAGAATTCATTATGATGTGCTACCAGCCAAAAGATAATTTGAGACCAATAAACAAGGAAATATATGAAATTTTTACCTCCTATAATTTTCCTTTTTCAAATAGGAATAGCTCATTTTGGTAAGGAAACTAAACTTATTGAACAAATTAATTCATCTTCACTCATAATTATTTTAACTTTTTCTACATGCCTCTGATTTTTTCAGATTCTTATAAAGAAAGATTAATAGTATCAGGCTGCACAGATATACTTAGTGATATCTATAAAGACAAAATTTTATGTCTCTTAGCTGCTATGCAATAAATAACAGATACAGGTGAATAGTAAAATCTCAATTTGGCCCACCAAAAAATATTACATTATAAATTAAAATAAATAGCTGGGGCAGGAGAGAAGAAAAAGAGAGATCTTGTCGCCACAATGAGATTTTATATGGGAATTTTCAGCCAGTAGAATACTTTTATGGACAGGCTTTTAATTCTTGAAATAGAGGCTGATAATGGAAATGCTGACAAACCTTTAGGTGTTTATAGGACTGTAATATCCTGTTTAATGCAACCAAAATTGCAAGGTATGCTTTTTATCCTTTTCTGCTAAGGTGGCAATTACACAAGCATCTTGTTGAAGTAGTTTATAATATGATTAAATAGGCAACATTAAATCAACTGGTGATCGAATCCTCAAGAGAGAATGTATTTCAGTTAAACTTGAGAGTTACCATACTTCTTTTTATTTAAAAGCTCTTTAAGGAGGACACATGATGGTGTGATACCACTCATCCTAGGCTCAGGTTGAAAATGAAGGTGCTCAAAAACATAAATATTCCATTTTTTCTGCTCCTGCTATCTTAATTTTAATGTTTACAGAATGTGATGAAAGCTGTGTGTATTTGCATTTTATTTAATCTTAGGGAAGACTAAACTTCACACATCTGGTGGAGGCAATCTTCTAAAGTGTTTGCTTATGTAAATTAAAAATAAGATTTCACCTGCTACATTTCTAAGCAATTTATTTGTGCTCACAACTGTAACTAACAAAGATTACATTTTTGAATCCATATAATTCAATTTGTACTTCCCTCTAATTCATCTCATATTAGTATTTTTTGTTTGCATCCACATAGTGCTATGTTCATAAATATAAATTAAAATGTGTATGATCAAAAAAAACCCTAGAAATGTCCCATAAATAACTCTCAACTCTGTCATCCTCCTCTAGGTTAGAGGCAGGATAAGCCATAAATTTTAAATTCTGTGTTTTTGAAGAAATTCTTATTTCAGGATTATGATTCCAGTTTAAATATTTGTAATTTATTATTCCTCCTTGGCTGATACTGATGAAAACTTAAATATTTAACTTCATTAATATTTCACTATAAATCAGCTCCTGGCACTTTGTCCTGATTGTTGTCTCTCTGTGAATGTCCTTCAACTTGTGAATATGTTTTCTAATACAACATCCAGACCTCCAGGCAATGTTCCACTTGTATAGCATTAGACTATCTATACACAGACTCTTCTTACCTTCCTGAGCTGTAAAATGAACACATATCTTGAAATTAATTTAGCCTGATTTTTTTTATTTGCTGCTCGATTGTGTCATCAACTTACATTCTTCTGTCCTCAGACTGATAAATAAATGTGACTCCTTACCTTTCACAGCCTGTCTAGGTTAAATGTCATCTGAGCATTGCACTGTTTGCAGCAGATTTCCACCTCTGAACTACTGAAGATACACAGACCCATGAGGTCTTCTGGATAGCCTCTTAGAGTGCACCTTGGTGCCCTATTATTTGATGCTTATCAAAAATCTCCACTTAACATTCTTTGGCCTCTTTTCAATCCACATATCAGTATTCATACCCAAACCTCTACAAATTAATCTGAGGGTGAGATTTTGAAAGAGATTTCAAAGCTTTACTAAAATAAAACTACAGTGCATCTGCCATTTCCCTTCACTCACAAAGTTAAAGATTCAGTGCAATACAAAGCAAATAAAGTGAGTCTGGTAAGATCTATTCTTTACAAATCAAGCTGCATATTGCTCATGGTTATCTTTTAGAAAAATTAATTAGACTAACAGGGCAGCTATTGCCAAGAGTCAAAATGGTATAACTCTCCTGAGGACAGCTGTTCCTGTGAATTGCATCCCAAATTAAGAAAGCAGGCACTCTCATATTTGAAGAACTGGAGGGATATGCCAGAGAAAAGTTTGAAGCAGTTCAAATAATATGATCACTTTAGACAGAGTGGTATGTGACCTTAAAGTTTCTGACCCTAACAAAAAATGCAGATTCCTGACCTTGGAACATGATACAGTTCCTTGCAACTCAGTTCACATGAATACAAAATGATGATTTATCCTAGCTGAAAGTTGGTGTGTGTACTTCTAATTATAAATAAAATTGAAGCACATTGCCTAAGTGACAACCATCAGTGATGGTCATAATGGATGCATCCAGTCATGATGACTGCTCAAATTAGATTTGGGAGACATAGCAACACAGTAGCCCAGGACTAATATGAGCAATGTGTCCACCTAAAACAGTGCTGGTCAATGTCTCACTCAAGCCAGCTTAGGAAGAAATCAAGTTCTGAAGTCAATATGTAAATATGAATAGGAGTCAATTGTCTTACTCCAAAAATAGTGGAAATCCAGGGCCCATTAAGCTGTCCTTCATGGCAGCAGGCTGCACACTAAGATTTTGTCTTGAGCAGGGAAGGTTCTGAAGGTTACTCCTCCAAGGTTAAGAGAATCTTTATTGTGTCAGATAATCAGTAAGCCAATTGGGAATAAATGCACTTAAACTTTGAAATATTAGTTAAATGATATAGAAGATTGATTGTGTACATGTAGTCCTTTAGACATAAACCATTGACTAAGTCTGGATCCAGTCGCACCTAAGTTCCCTTCTGAGGAGATCAGATATAAGGAGGTTCTTTCTGAACCTCATGGCTCAACAAGAGTGTATCCCTGACAGTTTATCTGACCCTATACTCTACGCAGTAAACAATAAAGTACACTTTACCATTGAATCTTACAAAAACACTGTTGCATTTACTATCAAACTTTGTTAAATCACTCTTCCATAACAATAAACATACTTCTCTTTTACAAGTGAAAAATATCACTCTATCTGAGATACAATGTTTGCCTAAACATTGCTAATGAAAACCATGGGATACATAACTGGGGGGGGAAAAAAAAAAAAAAAGGAAGATGTTCACATTTATAGATCTTTAAAAAATTTAAAGTTTTAAAAATGAAAGAGGTCAAGCTCTTACACAGCTCTAAAGTTGTCCTTATGAATGTCTGAAACAGGTGGGATTTGTACACATATCCATTGAATTTCCAATAAAAATGAAATGAAGAAACACAACTCAGACTAGAATTAGGCTATAAGTAGTCATAAACCAAGTAATAATTAATATATGTCTTTTCTGACCTTCATAAGGCTTCTGTCAGCCCATTCCTCCAGCTTCTCCGAGTCCCCCAGCTTCTTGGAATGACAGCCCTGCCTTGCAGTGTACTGACTAGAAGCACTAATTTTGTGTGATGGGTGAATTTGAGAATGGTGTGCTCTGGCCCATCAGCTGTCTAACTGATGAAGATGTTAAACAGCATTAGGCCTTGAATTGCCCCATAAGGAGTGCTACTTGTACAGTCACTCATCTGTTCAACACACAGAAATTAAAGTTACTATTAGAAATTTTACTTTTGCAGTCGAGCTCCTAAGGGCTAATATTAATTTCCTAAATGCCGCAGAAGATTTCAAAGTGAAAATAAATCCATATCAAAACTTTATTGTCTGTATCAGTTTCATTATGAAGTCTACAATGTCATTGTCAAACATAGAAAATAAGTATCAAATCAGGAGAGAATCAAAGGTTTCAAGTCCCACAGAAATAGCTATCGGTATGATTAGATTCAAAGCTAGAGTGATTTACACATATACAATTAACATTGTTTTTAGGAATAGTTTCTTGATTTTAGGAAATTAATCAAATGTATAAAAAAGCCGAAACATTAATCTTTGTAGAATTCATAGTTCTGTTATGTATTTTTTATTTCACCTCTTAATAAATGGCTTGCCTATCTGTGACAGAAATATTAAAACAACTTACTAGATGTTGCTTTTTCCCTTCTTTTTAAGTTTTATCCAAGTAGTAGCCCATGGCTAATATAAATTATCATAGCTCCATAGTTACAGCAGCTTTTACATTTTACATTAGAAGCCTCACAAAGACAAAGTTTTAGATAGTTGTGGAAATTTTAAAGTTATAGTTGACATCCATTCCTATACTTGGCTATGTGTGTAAAAAAATACTAAATCCTAAAACAGAAAACTATAAGAATAATCCTAAAGTATAAAAATTTTATTGTGGAACCACTGCAGTGCTGAAAGAGGTGAATAAGTTATGCTTCATCTCAGGGAAAAAACTAATTTTCCAGACACTTCAAAATGTGTACCTCTAATCAAATGTTAGGTAAGATAATGGATTGTTGTCTTCTCTGTAACTTCTCCAAAACAGTCTTCGAGTAAGCAACCCCATTTGCCTTTCTTACTTTAGAGCTCAAGTAGTTCTTCTTGGATCCTTTTTTAGGTCCAAATGAACAAAACATGGGTTTTTTTACCGTTTCAGGGATGCAAAACTGTAAGACAGCACCTGAAGACTTATCACTTCAGCTGTTGATTTTTCCCTGGCAGAATGCTATAAAATTGTGACATAAAATATCAGCTTTATGAAAAGAAATCTGTTTTGGAAAATAAGTTTTCAAACCTCACACAGTGTAAACGGAGGTAAGACATAGCCCAGCCTGCTTAATAAGCCAACTAACCTCAGGGTAAGAAGAATCTCCACTCACAGGTGGCTCATACATTTCCAAACATAACTTACTTCATTAATGCATTTATCAAAAAAAAATTTCCTCACAATAAGACTGTTCTTACTAATGACAGCTTCTATTTTCCCCTTCCTATTGAATTAAAAAGTGAAAAGAGACAAGATTTAAAAGCTAAGCAGAAAGTGAACACCTACATTACCCCAGGGTTAACATTTTTGGGCCTTTTAGTTTTAATAATGTTTTGATGAATGATTAGCATATCCTACTAATCAACATAATTACACATGATCAGATGCTCATGTGAAAACATGAAAATATCTACATGCCTCTAGAAAAGCTATATGGATGATAATCATATTAGTTACAATTTTAGGTTCTGGCATATGAACAGAATATCTCACTCATCAAATGCCTAACTTTGATAGTGTTACAGTTCAAGCCCAGATAGCAATGAAGCACCATGCAGCCTCTTGCTCACCCCCTTACACACATCCCCACCTTCCATAGGATGGTGAAGGACCCAGCAAGATGGGATGAGAAAAGATAACTAAGGGACTTGTGGATTGAGACAAGGACAGGGAGAGCTCAGTCAATTACAGTTACAGGCAAAACAGACTCCACTACTCAACTTAGACTAGAAAGAGCACTTTAATCTACTACCAACTAGAAAGAGAATAGAAAGAAAAACAGAGCAGGATGATGAGAAAAATGCAGCCAGCACTTCAAGATCTGCTTCCCCCACTCCTCCTCTTTTTCCCCAGGCTCATCTGCCTGATTTGAGTATCTCTACCTCTTTCCCACTTGGTGGCCCAGGGAGGCAGGGAATGGGGGTTGTGGTCAGTCTCACTAACAGTCTATCTCTGCTCTTTCTTTCTTCTCCTCAGAGAAGGAGGACTACTCGCATTCTTCCTGTGCTCCAACACAGGGTCCCTCTCACGGGATGCAGTTCATAACGAACCTCTCTGGCGTGAGTCTTTCCAGAGCACTGTAGCTCCTCACAAACTCCCCCACTGCAGGTCTCCTCTGCAGAAGTAGAACGCCAGGCACATTCTGCCCCAATGCCATCTCCTCTAAAAATCACAGCCTCCTCTGAGACTGTCACTCCACCTGCTGTGGCATCCTCCAAAAGCTGCCGACAGATCTCAGATCCCCCATTACCCTCCACAGGTTACAGGGTACAGCTGCCATCTCAGCCACGGGATGCAGGAGAGTCTCTGTTCCAGCACACCTCCTCTCTTCCTGTGATGACCTTGTGGTCTGCATGGTCACTTCTCTCTCCTGTAACTCCTTCTACCATCTCCCAGAAAAAAACAATCCTCATCTTCTGGTTTCTTCTTAAAAAGTGATTGTAGAGGTGCCAAATTGGCTCAGTCCCAGAGATGAATCTAACTTAGGTCTGGTGAAAGTTTTGACCAACTTCTTGCGGGAGCCATTATTATAGTCCTTTTCTCATTACCAGAAACAGCTCCACACAAAACCATGACAGGTAGGCTTTTAGAACTCAGCTTTAAACTCTGTGATTTTGCATTGAAAGAGCTAGAACATTTCACTCCCACAAGTCATTTCAAATTTTCAAATTTGTCAATGTGTTGCCTAATGCTTCCTTCCTACTTCATCTTTTTAACACTTATAAATTACTAAGAACCATAACAGAAATTGCATATTGATGTCATACTGCCTTGTGATTCTGTTTGATAATTTCATATATTGTAGCGAAAATAAAATTTGCAACTTTTCTCTTTTTTGAAAGACAGAAAACGTCACCTATCTTGGTTCCCTAAAAACTGGTTGGAGATCAGCATTGTCCATAACCTGCTAAACTAAATGTGAAGACCAGCAATGGAGATTTAAAGTTCCCAAATATATTTTTAAGCAGTATTCTGCCCACCTGTTGACTGAAAATATCAAGTAAGATGATTAGCAAATCAAGCAGCAAAATTCTTCTTACACATGAAAGATAACAATCTCTCTACACAGAAGACAGTGTCTCTCTGCTGTGCCTTTCAGCCACAGAACTGCAAAGACTCTATCCAATAGGCTTTAATGGGTTACCACAAGGAAGAGGGGGCTGAGGTTACAAGTAGCTTTTAAAGGAATTTCCCTTTTAGACAAAAGGGAAATGAGGATATATTTTAATAGAACTATATTTCTCAGAAAGGTTAAGATTTTTTAAAGCTTTTTTGAGGTGACTGGGATTTCCCTATCCAATGTTTCTCTTCCATTTCACTTCCAGCATGTGGAAAGATTTCTTACAAAAATGGAGGCAGTAGACCTTCTTACACAGAGACATAGAAGTGTTACCTATAGCTCTATCAAGACATGTGTCTCCTTCTGTCATTTACCCTTTCTCTGGTTACTTCTTTAGTCTTTCATTCTCTAAGCAGATCCTGCCAGGATTAATAGAAGATATAGGAAAGTTTCTGAAGCGCTTTACCTGAGGACTGGAAGAGAATAAAAGTCTTTAGCTAAGGACTAGTTAGCCTATTCAAAGATCTGTCTAAAAACAGTATGCTGGGAGACAGTAGCTGTTTGCATGAATCAACTGGTAAAAGTCTGCTGAGATACAAGTCTCTCTGCTGCTACCTGATAGTTTAACTTGAGAGTTATAAGCTTCAGCTCACAACTCCCTTTTGACACTGTTACTAGGGAAGTCACCAGCTGAGTTCTGCTGAAACTGAAAGTTGTATTGCTGCAATGGGCATTCATTACTAGGGGGCTTTACTCTTGTTTTAATTGCAAGAACAAGACTATAATGTTGTTAATTATGCCTGTGGGAAAAAAACAAAAAAAAAGTGATTGACGCTCTTGTTGCTCTGCAACAGATTTTCTCATGCAGGTGTAGTCCAGACTAACCAGGTAGCACCAATACATGGTTTTGTGGTAGCAGAAGTAAGGAGGGATATTTCTAAACAGGCAGTCTGGGTACAGGTACTGCATTTCAGGAGATAAAGCCACTCTCTTGTATACACCTCAGCAAGGCCACAAGGTTTGCACTCAGAGGCAACATACAGCCCTCATAATGTTTTATTTGTTAGAATAATATATTTCTTAGTAGCAGGTAGGTGTGATGATAGAAACATCCAACTCTCAGGGCAAAGCATGTGCCAGGGTCTCCCTGGGGCCAAATGCCCATGGGTGCTCCCTATGCAGAGCATGCTCCCATGCAGAGCCTGGCACCCAGGACCTGTTCCATAACCCCAGCCAAGAGCAGCGCAGCCCAGAGGAACCATGGCAACTCCGGTCCTGGGCTTCAGGCACCTCCCTGGTGACAGAGAAAGACCAAGGTCAGGCTGGGACATGGGCACATGCGTGAGCCCTGCTCAGTGGGGTCTGTGGTTGGGCAGAGCAGGGCCATGGAGAGGTGCAGACTGGCCATGCTGCAGTATCACTGGAGCAGAGACTGACAGACCTGGCAGCTGATGTGGAGTCCTGGACCATCATCAGGGTCAGAGGAGCCCTTAGGGATTGGCAGGGACAGTCGGGACCATCACTCCTCCCATGGGCCTGGCATCAGCAACAGGTTAAAGACATTACAGTTTCATTCCTGTAAATATTTATTTTCATAAGTAATTCACAATATTTGCTTCCTCATAATATGTGGAACTGAGATGGAAAAGAAAAGCCACAGCAAAAGTGCTGACATTTCTGCAAGGCTGTGCAGTCTTCTATATAAAAAAAAAAAAGCTATTTCTTTTGAACTTGAAAATCTATGAGTTCAAGCCAAGATCACCATAAAGGAGGTGACCCACAAGATATTAAAATTGTCTCGTCTCTCTTCTGTTAGCACCTGAAGGCCTCCGCCCTGAACGATTTCCAGAATGACAGTGAGCGATGGCAAAATTAGCGTCAAACTGACCTTTCTTTATGCCCATGCCGTAACTTTTGATTGTCTTACTGAATCAATAGTCTGTGCCAAAGGCAGCATTGAAAACTATTAATCATGGGCTACCATGAGTCTTGCAGGTATTTGGGGTCTTATGAACCCCATTCAAAAACAAGGAGCAGACAAATCAACAGTCAACATTCATGAACTCTATATTTCTACTGTGATTTTTTTTCAATGAATGGCTGTAACTTGTTTGAGTGTGTTTCTTATTTGGGTTGTATCAACATTTGATGTGTCGCATTTGAAATGTAAGCTATTTTAATCAAATTAGGATTGGCCTCAATACAATTTCTTCCCTTCATTTAAATACATGTTACTTTTCTGACAAGGAAGATAGTGGCACTTTTATTTTCATAAACATAACAGGAGAAAAAAAGCATCTCAGGCAGACATTAGACAAGCAAGATTAAAGACTCTTTAGGGAACTTTAGAAAACTATAGTTTGTCCTCTCCTGGGTCAATAAGACTATTTCTGAAGTCTGAATCCCACTAAATTTCCTACACCTAAGATTTTGGTGCAAGTTGATTTGATATTTTTTTGTGTAGCATTGAAACTAAGTACATGGATATGAATAAATCTTCCTTATTACAAAAAGAAAAGTGTATCAAATACCCATAAGTAGTCTCAGGCACATCAACTTAAATATTCTCTTTTCTTCTATAAGAATCCATGGCTGTGAACGTGGATTATTCAGATGGTTTTAAGCATAGACAATGCTAAAGAACATAATCTTGCAAAGTATTCTTAGAATTTTTATATTGCATCCACTTGCATATTAGAGCAAGTAGTCACTCAAAATTATACTGTCTTGACTGTAAGTCAAATAACATATCAGACTTTTTCATTACATTTGAATCATTTACAGAGAAATCATTTCTAAGGGCAAATGCAGTTTACAATCACTTGTTGCACATGGCATTGAAATAGTCAGAGCACTCAGAACCTTCCTCTCAGGGTGGTAACTTTTGAGTGGGGAAAATAATTTGTCAAGCCACCTGAATTACATCACACTTGTTCATCAGCATGGGTCACAGATAGCAGCAATGTGGTGCTGACTGTCTATCTATAGCAATACATTTGCAGAAAAAAGGTTTAGTATGTCCGCTCACCAGAATTTCAATGCTTACATTACACCTTCGCGAAGCTTCATCAGCTAGCACTGTATAAATCTACCGAGGATTTTTAATGCTATCCCTAAGGAAGTAGTGAGAAGTAGTTCTGTTACTTGAAAGAAGAGAAAATTGAGGCATGATGAAAGCTTGAGGGTTTAGTGAGGTTTTTAAACATAAAAAACAAGCAGTTAAGAGTATCACTTTGTTGTTGTTGTTGTGGGATGTTTTCTCTTTTCCCTCAAAGTTCACCTTTAAGCTCAATTACCAGTTTAACCAACCTGGCAAAAGCCACTCCTGAAACTCTTCTAATTTCATTTTGCCTTAGCTTTAGCACTAATTGAAGCCACTGCAGTTATTTTAGTTGAGCTGCTCTACTGAGTTTCCTGCAGGGAATTTGTTTCCAAAAGAGACCTGAAGCAGACAGAATTGTCTGTAGAACGCAAAATGATAAGTACTGTACAACTTTTGTTTTGATGCAAAGTTACAAATTTCTGAAAATAATTACAGAAAAATATAAAGCTTGTATGTCATTTTCCCTAATTCAACAGACTCCTCTGTAACAGAACATAAAAAGGACAGTGTAAAATGTTGAGTAAAAAATAGTTTTTCCTTATATTTAAAAGGAACTTTTTGTGTTCCAGCTTCTTTCCATTATCCCTTGTCCTGTCACTAGATACCATAGAAAAAAAGAGATATCCCAGCCTCCTGACATCTTCTAGACTAAAGAGCCCCAGGTCCTGCAGCCTTTCCTCATATGAAAGATGTTCCAATCATCCTGATGTTCCTAATCATCTTGATGGCCCTGCGCTGGACTCTCTCCAGAAGTTCTCTGTCCCTCTTGAGCTGGGGAGCTCAGAACTGGACACAGGACTCCAGATGAGGCCTCACCAGGGCAGAGCAGAGAGGAAGAAGAACCTCCTTTGACCTGCTGGCCACAGTCTTCTTGATGCATCCCAGAATGTCATTGGCCTTCTTGGCCACGAGGGCACATTGCTGCCTCATGGTTAGTTTACTGTCAAGCAGGACTCCCAGATATCTATCTGCAGAGCTGCTCTCAAGCAGTTCGACCCCCAGCCTGTACTGGTACATGAGGTTGGTCCACCTCAAGTTCAGGACTCTACACTTATCCTTGTTGAACCTCATGAGGTTCCTCTCTGCCCAGCTCTCAAGCTGGTTGAGATCCTGCTGCATGGCAGCACAGCCTTCTGGGGAATCAGCCAGTCCTCCCAGGTTGGTGTCATCAGCCAACTTGCTGAGGGTACATTCTGTTCCCTCATCCAGGTCGTTGATGAAGATGTTGAACAAGACTGGCCCCTGTGGAACTCCACTGGCCACAGGCCTCCAACTCGATTCCATGCCATTGATCACCACCCTCTGTGCTCTGTCATTCAGGCAGCTCTTGATCCACCTCACTGTCCACTCATCCAAGCCACACTGCCTGAGCTTTCTGATGAGGATGTTACGGGAGACAGTGTCAAGAGCCTTGCTGAAGTCAAGGCAGATGACATCCACTGCTCTCCCCTCATCTAACCATCCAGTTATGCCCTCATAGAATGCTATCAGGTCAGTCAAACAGAATTTCCCCTTGGTGAAGCCATGTTGACGTCCCTTGATAACCATCTTTTCCTTCATATGTTTAGTGACATCATTTAGGATGAATTGTTCCATCATATTTTCAGGGATGGAGGTGAGGTTGACCAACCTGTAAATTCCTGGGTCATCCTTCCTGCCCTTTTTGAAGACTGATGTGACACTGGCCTTTCTCCAGTCCTCAGGCATCTCTCCTGTCCTTCATGATTGTTCAGAAATGATGGAGAGAGGCTTAGCAACCACATCAGTCAGCTCCTTCAACACTCTTGGATGCATCCCATCAGGTCCATTGACTTATGAGTGTTAATCTTGCCCAAAAAGTCTTTAACCTCTTCCTCATCCACCAAGGGAAAGTCCTTTGCTGTCCAGGCCATTCTACTACCCTTGCTGGACTGAGCTTCCCAAGGGTCAACTTTGGCCGTAAAGACTGAAGCAAAGCAAGCATTCAGTAGTTCAGCCTTTTCTGCATCCTCTGTCATCAGGGCACCCTCTGTGTTTAGCCCCACATTCCCCCTAATCTTCTTTTTGCTGCTGATGTACCTGAAAAAAAATCCTTCTTGCTTTCCTTTATTTTCCTGGCCAGGTTTAATTCAAAAAGGGCTTCAGCCTTCCTGGTTACACCCTTGCATGCTCTGGCAAAGTTCCTATGCTCTGGCAAAGTTCCTATACTCTTCCCAAGAAATCAGACCCTGTTTCCACCTCTCATAGATGGCTACTTTCTCCCTGAGTTGTCCCAGCAGATCTTTGTTCATCCATGGAGACCTCCTACCTCCTTTACGCACTTTTCTACATGTGGGAACACATTTATCCTGGTCTTGGAGGACATGATTCTTGAATATAAACCAAGCTCTTTTGGGCACTTCTACCATCTAGGATCCTATTCCATGAGATGACTCCAAGCAGGTCTTTGAAGATGCCAAAGTCAGCTCACCGGATGTCTGGGGCCACAACCTGGCTTGGTGCCCTGCTTCTTCTATGCAGGATCTTGAACTCCACTATCTCATGGTCACTGCAGCCACGGTTGCTTCCAACCTTCACAACATCAACCAGACCCTTCTTATTTTGTCAACACCAGGTCCAGTAGCACACCTCTCCTTGTTGGTTTCTAAATCACCTGTGATAGGAAGTTGTCATCAATAATCGGTAGGAACCTCCTGGACTGCGTGTGTTTGGCTGAGTGGCTTTTGCCAGCAAATATCAGGGTGGTTGAAATCCACCATGAGGACCAGGGACTGTGATCATGAGGCAACTCTCAGCTGTTTGTAGAAGGCCTAATCCACTTCCTCTTCCTGATCAGGTGGCCTGTAGTAAACTCCTACAAGAGTATCACCTACCTTATCCTGCCCCCTGATTTTCTCCCACAAATTCAATCCATCCCTCACCCCACACTAATTGCTCTCTCACACAGAGAGTCTTTCGTAAACAATACCTAGCAAACCATGGCTATACTCCAGTCATGTGAGGTGTCCCATCAAGTGTCACTAACCGTAATGAAGTTGTAGCCCCGCATCTGCACCTACATCTCCAGCTCCTCCTACTTTTTCCCCAGGCTGCCTGAAAAGTGCAGAGGAATTGCAGGGTCTTACTCAAACATACAGGTTTCCTCAGATGAATACCAGAGGTTCTTCCTTGATTTGACACTCCTTCAAGGTGTCAGCCTTCTGCATCTCATCTTGATGTGAGGCTGAGGAGCATTCATCATTGCATTCTCTGCCCTACTGTCTTTCCCCGTTAGATGGGACGGCTTGTTCTTTGTCATTTCTCCCCCCACCCCCAAAGTCCTTCAGTTTAAAGCCCTCTTGATTAAGTTGGCCAGCCTATTCCCAAAGATTCCAGTGTCCTTGTGAGAAAGGTGTATTCCATCACACCCTATCAAATAATGATCATTTAAATAAAATATTAATCATATGTCCTTATATATAATGTAATATATAATCTATTAAGTATCTGGCAGTCTCCCAAAATAAAATTGAAGCGTTATTCCTGTGGAAAGTTAAAAATCTACGCAGGTTAAACACCAGAAAGTGTATCATAGGGAATACTCTGGAGAATACTTTCATATAAGCAGGAAGATGGACTGCTTGACTTAATGAGCCATTTGGTTCTGTAACAACTTTGCTTCTAAGAAAACAACTGAGAAGTTAATATTCAATGCTGTAAGTGTGATATTAATAGTAGATCAGTTCGGGGTCTTGTATATCCCTGAATTCATAGTGGGCTAGGAAAACGTGTATATTTACATATAGGTATTTATCAGCTGCTAATCTTACTTGGTCAGTGTCTCTACTTGCAGTCCTTCGGCTCACAGAGAAAATTGTTTCTGAAAATGACATCACAGTTGCTGTAATATTGAAATGATTCCTGGAAAACACCTCCAAGTAGCTATCTGTGATACCTCAGTCGTTTTATAACATGTTAAATTATTTCTGGTTGGTAGCATTGCAGGGGGAAAATTCTATTTCCATTGCATTGCAGTGATTGCTGATCATCATGCATGGAATAAAAGTTCACCTCTGTGATATAGATACATTTTCAAATATTCATAACTCTGGAAGAAGTATTTTTAGCTATGAAATTCTTCACAAGCGTTCCATCTCTGAGTGAGTTCTTGTGTTTATACATGAACAAAGCTACCAATTAAAGGTCTGTGGGAAAAGAAAAAAAAAAAAAAAGGATTTTTAATGGCAAAATCTGTTTATTCCTGGCTCCACTAGCTCCCAGGGGTTTGTACAGATGAGTCAGTTTCATTTGTGAATATGCTGAGTGTAGCTAGTACTTCAGGTCTAATATTTTGCAAAAAGATCGTATTTCTATAAATCGAGCATTCAATGTCTGAAGTTGGGATTTAGATAGCCTAATTTTAGGCACTGAAATTGGAAGTTTGGGTTTCCTAGTTGAAGCAGAAGAAAATAAATCTCTAGGGTGCATTTCAAAGAATCCAATTTAGAGACCTATTCTGATTCTGTTTCCCTTCAATGACTGCACTTGGAAAAGGTATATATTTACTGAGGGGCTTCAAAAGAGCATTTTGTCCATTCAACCCCTTCACCCTTCTTGTACATAAAGTTGCATACATGCACATATTCATCAGAAGTACCTGTTGAAATGTGCCTTCTTACTGTTTATGATATAGAGATCGATTTGGAATGCACAATCCTCTATTTTCCCCAGTACTTTTTGTTGGCCTCTTTCCCTCTCTCAGAGCTGTAGGAAAAGAGACAAGCAATTCAAGTTGAGGATTTAAGTAGATGGCCAAATATGTGCTTTCGTGCTGAGTGGTTAAAAAACCCCAATCAAACAATGCAATCATTTCTTCTTTTTTTTTTTTTTTTTTTTTTCCTCAGGACATTTCCACTCAGTCTCAATTGTTGACAGTAAAGTGATAAGTGGTTTATACATACCCACAAATAAGCTCTTTCCTCATCCTCCTGTGTTGAGACTCAGCACCTGGCCTTCTAACAGCTCAAAGTTGATCTGACACATCTCTTTAATCTCTTTAATAGAGCAGAGAGACATAAGAAAAGTATGTACAGCCCTGGGCTGTCTTTGCTAGTCAAAGCAGTGACCAGGACACGGACAAGTATGAAGGGACCTGGCAGCATCAAAAACTTCAGGAAGAATGCTCAGTGATGCAGACTGAATGCTTGTTAACACTTCCATGTAGCAGCAACAGCTCAGCTATCCTGTAAAGCGGCTATATGCCAACAATAACATGATTCACACAAGGAATTTCTGAGACACCTGTCAGCAAGCCTACCAGCATCTAAATTGCAATGAGATAAGAATTAGGCATCTCTCTGAACTCAGTAGAAAAGAACAGAATTTCCCACACTTTCCTGAAAGGCCAAGGAAATGAAGAAAGTACACTGAAAGAGAACATGACAATGAACAGAATGACAGAAATACCTCAGTTTACCATAAAGGATTGATGAAGCTCTAAGTCATCAATTCACTCAATTGATGTGGTTTTTCTGGAAGACCCAGTTTTAAAACCTATCTGCAGCTTTATTAAACATATGTGTATCTTCAAATACAAATTTAAAATATACTTCAAATTTTAACTGGATTGTGAATGCTATAGTATAACTATATTACTGGTTCTTCAGATTACCCTCTAGTGGTTGACAGGGCTAGGACAAAGGCTGATCTCAAGGATCTTTAAGATCTCTTCCAGATGAAACAATTGTATGATTCTGTGATTCTGAAAAACAGCAGGTTTCTTAATACCATGGCCAATTCTGAAGGTATTGCTTGGCAATATTTGGCAGTATTTTCCTAAGAACAGTGTGTTTTAACATTTTGCAGTCTTAATTATTCTGCTATCAATGAAATCCCCATCTTCCCCTAAAATTCCATCATGAAAGTCTACTTGAAATTCTCATTTCAGTTAGTCAAATATTTTATGGGTTTTTCATTTTCAGTGGGTGATGAAAATATACTGCCAGTCCAATGTTCCTGTTCTGTATGTCAATATCACATAGTACCACAGTTACCATCTTGCCTTCACTTCATGAGCAACTCAGGGGTTCTACTTCAAATATTTCAACACTACACAAAACCACATTAGAAAGAGGGATGACTCTAAAAGGATATCTCTCCGCCTTTGTGGGCCTGAAAACTTAATTTGGCCTACAAGTTGCTAGAAATGAGTTGCTATTCAAAATGCGTCCTTTAGCTGTTCAACGCAGAATTCTAAGTACACATTTTTTGATCTGTCTTGTTTCCATGGTTTATGTCCATAGCTAATTTTGATTATTACCACTTTTTCAACTAAGGAAAATATGTACACATCAGTGATAACCCAAAGACCTCTCACTTGTGGAAAAAAGTTTAAACACTTCTCACAGGAATTTTTGAAGATCAGTGTTCATTCCTCTCCTTTCTAACACAGGAAATGGAAATGTCTTTTAAGCTGATGTTGAAATTATAACTAAACATCAGAGAGAACAATTCACTGAAGCAAAATCTTTTAGGACATATTCTTATATTCAGGCAATCTTTTGTTTGGATGTTAATCCCTGGCTTCAGACACTGAGACTTGGGAGTTAGTTAGCGACAGGACTCTTTCTCTCCAGTGACCTACCCTGTATCCCTACTGATATCTTCTGAACTCCCTAGATCCCAGAGCTCTGCCTCCCCGATCTAATCTTGCCAAGAACACACTTTTCTTATGGAGGAACACAGATTCCTTTTGCATTTAAAGCCAAGCACAGAAGGAAAAGGAACTGGTGAAGGCTGATCTCTCAAATTTATGGACAGGTGGCGTAGGAGACATACAAACATACAAACTCAGTGCCTGGACCAAACAACTACAATGGTAAACATAGCCCTATTTGCCTGTACTGCTGATGTACTCTAGTTTCATTTAACTAATGCCTTCACATCTAATGTCTTCAGAAAGGCAGCAGATAAGGAATAAAGGCTCAGCAAAGAATTTTCTTTCTCATTTTTCTTTATTAAAAAAATGTTCTACTTTGTAATTATTTGAAAACCTAAAAATCCTGCTCTTCTGAGGATGATCTCAACATTTTTAGATGAAATATAGTAGTTATGCCCCCAGCATCCAACTCAAATCCAATCAAGTAAAAGAGTATTGAGTGCTTCCCACTTTCTGCCTTGCCTAAACTTGTATGTGCTAAGTATCTAAGGATGATGATCTAAACCACACAGAAACACCATATATTAAAGACAATATATTTAAAGATTTGCCAAGCATCAGAAGCTCCAATTCCTTCTTAATTCATGGAAAGCTGCTGTTTCATTTCATGGGCTGGGCTGGTAGTCAAGATACAATCACAGTCAATGGCTCTCAGTTGCTGTTGATAGCTTCTTAAAAGCAGTTCATCAACACAGTAGGGATTCTGTTTCTAGGGGTGAATTCCCAGTATACATCAATATGACTGACCAATGAACCTCCAAATGGAAGAAGGCTTAGAGGAGATGAATAAGGGCAAATTGCCCATGAAGCTCAGGGTATAATGCAGAGTGTGACTGACCACAGCTGTTGCAAAGCTGACTTTTATCTCAACACAAAGGAGACCGGAGGGTGCCTTTTGTTTTAACTGTCAACAGTTGAGTATATCTAGTGGTGGTTTAACTGTATCTCCCTGAATGAACAGCTGCCTGAGTTAGAGAGACTTGCATAGTTTACATGGCTTAACTCATACAAAGTATAAAAATTAGACAGGCAATAGAAATTATATTGGTAGTGTAATTGCAGTAAAACTTGTAATTAGTGAATTTTGGTATGTGTAACTTACATTTGTCCTTTGTACTATGACATCAGTATATTTTTTATTTCACTGCTAAATCAGAAATCTCATGTAGTAATAGTCATCTTCAAGTAAGTAGATTTGATATTAAATATTACAATCTCCATGTGTGGAATATCTAAAAGAGCTTTGTCAGAAAGTAATGGACTCTGACAGCCAGTCATGACCTTACTTTAGGCCCCATTGGACACAAGTTCTCTTTGCTTTTTTTACCAGAGATCTACTATTCCAAAATGGATATACAGTAAATGGATGTCTATATAACTTTACCCAAATATTTCTTCTTTTTCATCAAAGCATTCTTGGAACATAAAGTAGAATTTAACTTTTTTGTTCCTTTAAGGCTTGTTTAGTTCTTATTTAAAGCAGTTTTAAATACAGTACATAAGGGCACTATATAAAGGGAAATTATTTATTCAGTTCAGGAATGGTAACTCAAAAGTTTGGGGTTTTTTTATCAGGCATATTTTCTTTGGTTATCTCTTTCTATTCACAGCAGTGCCATTTTCTGTACAAATAAATAGATGCTATGTAAGAAAAAAATATCATAGTATGCTTCACGGAGGCATCTCTTAATACAAAACAGTAAGTATTGTTCAAATCAACATGTTACTTTAGCAACGTGGGGTGCTAAATCCATTTGGTATCACACAGATCAAACCTGGGTGATTAATTACAGACCTAATAGGAAAAGTAAACAATCCATCTTCATTGCAGAGCAGTAAGCATACATCTTCTTAATCACAGTGGGATTATAACATCCTATGCTCCACAGGTGTGTAGCTTTGTGTCACCAGCATCTGCTATGAATCATATAGAGTTATTATTTTCATTTTGGAGTAAATACAGAGATGAAAATAACTATACAGTATTCGATTCCTGAATGCATTGGAAGCAAATAAAAAGTTATGTGCGATATGAACTATGATATTTATTTTTGGTTGTCTCATTAGGCAACATGTTTTTTTTCCAACTATTATAATCAATATGCTATCCATAAAATTGCAGTTATCACTGGCACCTAAGCTTATTAAGCAAACAGCAATTAGACTGCCATTGAAGGACTACAGTAGAGCATACATGTACCACCATGTTTGAAGGGTTTTTTTACCATACTGTGGTATTGTGAACAATAAGACATAAACTAAGTTCTGCCTAAAAATATATACTTCGAGGTTTCACTTTGTTCCATTTTGACTTGAAAATGTGTGCATTTTTTCGGCCATTTGTAACTATTTTTGCTTTACCCTGACAAATGTCACTGCTCAACATCAAATCTGAAGTTTTGTTCGTCTCTAAACACTGAGCATGCCTTACAAACTAGAGAACAATTTAAGTTACTTGAGATCCATCCTGGTTGCCGTTTAAATTAGTGGAATAGATCTCATTCACTTCAGGAAAATCCTGATCTCATTCTGAAGTTCTTCCCAGACAACATATAGATCTTAGCTGTATCACCTGGAGTTCATTTGCAGGATTTCTGGTTAGTTGTATTTTCTTCTAGGTGATTTTTTAATTATTTTTTTACCACAGTGATGAACAATAATGAACAGTGAACAACTGAACTGAAAATAAAAATAAGTTGTAGTAATACAGTAAAATTACAGATCATGTGACCTGCTCTGGCAGGGGAGGGGGACTAGATGATCTTTTGAGATCTCTTCCAACCCTTAAGATTCTGTGATTCTGTGATTATTAGAAAAAATAAGGTTACAGTGGACACAGAAGTTACGTACTTCAACCTTTTGCCTTCAGGCACAAATGTATCTCTTATCCCAGTTATAATAAATGTATTTGAATTTATAAGTATTAGACAAGAAATGGAAACAAGCAATTTTTTAAGTTAAAAAGTCAACACTTCTTTCAGATTCCTTTTAACTAGCCTTTGATGAAATTGCATCTCCAAAATCCGGAACTTAATAAGGCTGCTGTTCATAGACATTTCTGTTGGAAATATCAAAAAAGTATAAGCTATATTTTAATTGTCCAAGAGAGAAAAAAGCCCTCTATCAGAGAGAGTTGAGATGACCTTTGTCAAAATAATGGATTTATCTCTTTCATCATTACTACCCTGCCATTTTTGTTTCATTTCATTAAAGGAAAATATACTGTTTCGAATCCAACAGCAAGAGAGGGGAGGCTGGTACAGCCTTATGCCCCCCAGGTGTCAAACAGTGATGACAGTGGAGATCACTTCTAGTAGGTACACACATATACACACAGAGAAAACATCTGTTTGGGCTGCCTGTGGCAGTTACAACTCCCTGGCAAAGAACAATATCTATTAAAACCTCTCAAAACCTCTTGACCATTGAACCACAACTCTCCCTAGTGACTACCATTGCTTATACACTTCAGCCAAAAAGCAAGGCCCTCAGACAGTGGGAAATTTTGATCAAGAAAAACTTCTAGGCTCTTTACCATATTTGACCACAGATCAGATTTGACTAGGATATAAATGGAGTGTGAAGCCAAGAGTGGGTCCTGCTCAGAGCTGCAGGTCTGTAGTCAGGGACTCTCCCCTTGGGTTGAGACGTCTCCCAAGGAAACGCCTCAAGGTTGATAGTCTTCATCTTATAGATGAGTGAGAAGGCATTTTGCATCATAATTCAAAAGCTTAAAATTCCCAAGTCAGTTGAGCAGTTTTAATTCTATTTGTCATTCTAAACCTGCATTTGCCTAATGTTGAAAGAGTAGTGGATAGTAGTTTTGGTGAGACATTGAATCTGTAGCTTATTGGTATTTGTTAGAAGTTGCAATCAATTTGATTAGGATAAATCTCATTTTCTCTTTTTTTACATCAATTTTATTTGATTGTGTGTACCTTCACAACTCTCCTACCTGCCATTGTCTCTCTGTGCTACTTTATGGGTATGCAATTGAGCTTTTATCACATAACAGATCTGTTGTATCCATGAGTCATATTTAGGGAAGTTTAAAACTTGGAACCATTCAATGCAAGGCAATTGGTGTATGACCCAGATGAAAACTGATATTCTATGCAATGCATTTTCTGCAAGACTCAAGAACCCATCCAAAGTTTAATGAAATATGTGAAATAGAATCATAGAATCATGAAATGGTAGGAGTTGGAAGGGACCTTTAGAGATCATAGTCTTCTTTATTTTCCCATCTGCGTTTGCCTGTATAGGATGTGGAAGCAGATCCTTCTGTGTATGAATTTGATCCACCAAGAAAAAACTCAGTCCTTTAGAAATAGTTTGATTGAATTTGGCAAAAACTTTTAGAAAAATGATATTTTTCTTTCTTCTCCTTTATTCCAATGCAGAATTATTACATATTGTGGGTAATCAATTTAACCACTGTATCTTTAAATACATATATAAAAATGGAAGAAAAAAGTCATTGGAGATCAGATGTGTACTTAAACAGCTTGTGTCTTCAAAATAAACATTTGTAGACAAATAGTTCTTGACGTCTTGTCTGTCATTTATATCAAAAGTGCTTGGTCATTGACTCAGAGGAAGTCAATTTCAAGTGCCAATTCAGGTAAGCGAAAGGGGAAGAGCCAAAACCACCTTTTCTAATAATGGAAAGCCAACATACAACTAGGGTTAGCTGGTTAGCCTTCTGCAGGTTCTGCTCACATTGCAATTGTTATTGCTTCATTCTATTTCAAGTGTAAGAAATCTAGTATTTTTAAATGAATCTTTTTGTTGATTTTTGTTTTTCCTACTTCGTAGATTCCTAATGATGGGTTGTACTGAAGTGTAGACAAATGTATGTACTGTGTTTGAGAAGCAACAGTTTATCATACAGTAAGATTCAATTTGAGTGCATGGAATGATCTAGATTCTACAAAGCTGATGTAACTACAATTACTTCATGCAGCAAAAAGATACCCAAAGCACCTTTTCAAGGAGATATCCACTGATAGCTCCATTTTACCCTTGTTACAATGAAATGTAAAGCCCTTAGCATATGTTGTAAAGTTTGGGATATACAGAAAAAACAAGCTTTTCCACATAGTTTGCTTACCACAGACAGACTGCTTTGATTCAATATCTGAGTTAGGAGTACATGAAATATTCCTTTTTTAAAAAACTCCCATATATATACAGAAAAATAAATTCTTTTAGAGGTTGTCAATTAATAAAATGTGCCTCAAGCAAGAATTACACCACCATGCACATCAGTGGCTCCCCAATCTTCCTTTTGCACGTATTTCTGCCCATGCAACACCTTTCTTTTTTTTTTTTTTCCACTTTTTGGAAAAGCCATATCACTTATTGGCTGTGAATCTGATTAAGTGCGGACAGATTCTCAGGCTAGGAAGAAAGAAGTGTATTTTGTGACCATCAGATTACAGTTTATTTGGCTCTGCTGTTTTTTATGTATTCTATGCATTCTTGACCAGCAGCTCTTAGCTACAACATCAGTTTGACTCAGCATTTCTTTAAACACATATACCAATAAAAAGAGCATCTTTTTTCTAGAGTTTTCTTGGATGACAACTGAAGTTTTAATTTATATTTTAAAAATGACAAGTTTTATTCTTTTAAAGAGGTTTTGATATTTTCAAGTAGGGTATTACTTCTCATCTCTTACCCCTTTATTTTGCTGCTGGTTACATAACAAAATCAAAACTTAATTGCAAGTACTTACCTTTCACAAAACAGATCAATCTGCTCAACTAAATGTGTCACATGAGAAAAACAGTCAAGTCTAATTGATTTCAAAGTTGTGTGGTACAACTACCATTATAGTTTTTTGTCTAAGATGAGTTCAGTCAATACGTTTACTACTTTTTTTTTAAAAAAAGAAGAGTATTCACTGGGCTGATTACTCCTTCTTCTCTTGTTTTTTTCCTTTTCACCAGTTGGCTCATGCATATTACAAGTAGCTTGGAAACATATGTTTTGGATCCATCAAAAAATATAAAAATTCAGGTATATATTTTTCCTGGATTTAAGGCTTCTGCTTACGCCTTAAATCTTCCTAACCTGTGCTCACACATCAGTTCTGTTACCAGTCCTAACAGTTCCTGAAGTGTGATGCAGACTTGCATGAGCAGACGATTATATAAAAGTTAAAATAAGATGAGTTTAGAAGGATTAAGTGATTCCATATGTTATCTCAAAGAACTGTAGTTCAAGACAGAACAGTTCAAATAATTCATTGCTTTTTTCTTTGATAAAAATGTAGGGTTTAACCTTTTGGGAAGTCTTTTTCTACAGTGTCAGCAGCAACTCCAAGCTGTCAGTTCAGCAGTACTTTACAACTGCTGCAGTTCACTTTGTGTGTGATAGGGAAGAGAGCAGCAAGAACGATATCCAGGCACTTCCAAGACTGTGAAAAATGTGGGATATGAGTGACCAGTTATGAGGATAGTTCAAAATACAGTTGGATGAGGATGGCTTCAAGGCAGAGTAGGTAATAAATAGAAAAATGATTACAAAATGAAAAAGCTCTTCTGTAATGTGAGAACTGGTTCGGAGGACATGGACTTAATGACTTCCTCTGTCATAGACTGCCTCAGAGACTTTAGGAAAAATCACTTAATCTATTCTGAGTCATGATATAGAGTTAGTACATTCATTTCCTTTTGTTTTTGGGGTTTTTTTTGCCTGTCTTTTCAATTTGGATTTGAAAAAGTTTTTTCTTATGATGCACCTGCACAAGTCTTTTGGCAATGTCTCTCATAACTTCCTTATTGACAAAATGAAGTATAGACTTGATAAACCAGCTGCAGGGTTGACTAGCTGAACTGCCAAGCTCGAAAAGTTGAGATTAGGGGCACAAAGTCAAACTGGTGGCCAGCCACTAGTAATGTCCCCACTTGCAGAAGAGGCAACATTGGGGCCAACAGTGTGTAACACCTTCATTAGTGACCTGGATGATGGGACAGAAAGCACTCTCAGCAAGTTTGCAGATTATATTAAATTGGAAGGACTGCTTAATGGTGTAAAGTGTAGATTGCAAGGGTTTAGTCACTACACTGGGCTACACTGATGTCCTCTGTGATAATAGGCCCTGCGCTAGACATAGATGGTTAGTCAGTTTCAGCCAGCTCCATAATGGTCCTACAGCAGGACACAACCGAGCCTAAGCAACAAAGTTTGTGGTACCTTTTGTATAAACATATTTTTAAAAAAAAATAGGAAAACTGGAGAAGGGAATTAAAAGGAAACAACATGGGAATAATCAGGTCAGAGAAACAGCAGGTACTCCATTACAAAGCAGAGACGTCCCAGCAGGGACTGCAGCTTGCAGAGGATCTATGCAGAGACATATTTCCCCTGATGGGAAAATGGCACATGGACGATCCCATGACAGAACAGTTATGTCCTCAAAAAGATTGCAGCCTGTTAAGGGCCCACATCAGAGAATAGGAAAAGAGAGAGAGGGAAAGAGTAGTAGAGACAAATCACTACCACCCCTTAAAATGTCAGTTTGCTCACTAAAGCGACTGAGTATAAATTATATCAATAGCAAGATGTGATGAGAAGAGTCTATAGTAAAGTTGAGCCAGGGAAAAGTAGAGAAGATGTGTTTTTGTGTTCTCATTTTTTGTTGTTTTTGTTTCCCAATATCATAATCAATATTCAAATATCTATAGTAAATGGAAATAAACTAAGTAAAATTCTCAAAGTAAAATATCAACTGCCTGCATCAGTAAGTCATAAATTCCTAATTCAGGACATTGATAGGCTAGAGAAGTGGACAGAGAGGAAATTCTTGGAGTTCAACAAGGAGAAGCATCAAGCCCTGTACTTGGAGAAGTCTAAATACATGCACCAGCATAGGCTGAGGACTGACTATCTGGAAAGCATCTTTATAGGAGAAGTCCCAGGATCTTGATGGACAACTAGTTGTACATTTTTCCATTAGGTAACATTTCTTTACTGTCAAAAAGAATTACAAACTTTCATACGTTAAATCAAAGGTATCCTAAGAAGCATATGAGTCAATAACTATGGAATATGCTTTGAATAAAAGAGACCTCTGTTACTATCTTCAGGTATGCAGATGTCAAAATTATGATATATCAGTAACATATCTCCTGGAATATTCATCATACAGACAAGGTACAAGTTAGGCTTTCAAAGAACAAAATACTACTTCCTGACTTTTATTCACTCGTAGAATATTGTTATAGACATTTTCTACAGCTATTCTTCTCAAAGAATCAAATCAGCTCCTTGGTCCTGATTAATTTTTCCCTATCCTCTGTAGGTAAATTTGATGTAAAAGTAGAAATATTATCAGATTAATGCTGTAGATTGTTCAAATGTTAGAACTCAAACTGTATAGGAATACTAACCTGCTGCAAGCACTTGGCAATGTCATTTGGAAACTGTATTTATCCACAGTCTTTTGTATTTTTAGCAAAGAACTGAAATTTAACTTTCTTGTTAGTTACCAAAACTCAGTAACCCATCTCTATTTTAGTAGATGATGCAGTTTTCTAGATTAAACAGTGCTACAAAAATGTATCATAAATATGCAGAATACTAGAACTAAATACACTTTTATCCTACAGTAATAAGGAATCTATCTTGTCTTTTTTTCCCTGAAGCCTAAATAGAACTTAAAATGTTCCCCACCTGCATGCAAAATCAATGGGAATTATTTGAGATCTGTTTCTCTACAATGCTTTCTGGTCTTGTACATTAATTTGAGCAAGTTTCCACCTAAAAAGTACATAAATAATCAAACATACCTAATTCTCCTCTTATTCTTACTTGTCCAACTAGAGGTAATCAGTCAGAAACAGTAGATATTCCTCTTTTTAAATGTGAATAAATCCAGATTAATTGCCTGCATGTTTGGATAGGAATAATTTACAAAATCTTGACACAAATGATAGGCAAATTTATCCAGTTGTACTTTACAGGAGAATCATGCTGGCTGGAATGGAGTTAACTTTCTTCATAGTAGTCCATATGGTGCTCTATTTTGGATATGTGAGTAAAACAGTGATGATAACATGTCAGTATTTTGGCTATTGCTGAACAGTTCAGCATCAAGGCTTCCTCTATTTCTCACACTGCCCACCTAGCAAGTAGACTGGGAGTGGGCAAGAGGCTGGGAGGAGACACAGCCCGAACAGTCAACCCAAATTGGACAAAATTGATCATATCACATGGCATCATGCTTGGCAATAAATACTAAGGAAGACTGAGAGGGGCTTTGAAGTTATGATGTTTCTTTTCTTAAGTAGCTGTTATGTATGCTGTGTCCTTGCTTTCCAGGAATTACCAAAATACCCTACCATTCTACAATTCTGTTAAATATCTGCCTGCAGATAGAAAGTAGTGAATTATTTCCTTATTTTGCTTTCCTTGTGCAGAGTGTTTTCTTTCACTTATTAAACTGTTTCAATCCATGAGTTTTCAGCTTTTGTTCTGCTTCTCTCCCCTATCCTGCTCTAGGATGGAGGGAGTGAGCAAGTGGGTGCTTAACTACTGGCCTGGATCAACCCATCAAAAGAGCCTATTTCCTCAAAATTATTGTTCTTTGGTTAGAATAAAATACATACTCTTTAAGATGATCTAGCAAAAAGCAGAGCTTTTCCAACACATAATCCTAAATTTGACAGGAAAATTTCATGTTACCACCATAATCAGATGACAGGAATTTAGTGGCAGTCAAGAGCACAAGAGCTTTTTTCTGAAAGAAAAGAAGTAAATAAGAGTAAATGCAAGTTTCACTGCAGTGTCATACTAGAGACTGGATCGCTTTTGAACAGGCTGAGATACAATAAAAAGTTAGAATTAGTATAGAATTAGTATGTCAGCAAAGCAACTTCTGCCAGCTGTTCCCAGGCTGACAAGTAGTGGGTGACAAACTTGGGTTATTCTTAAGGCACAAATTCTTCATATGGTTCTTGATCTATGTGCTGCTAGGGGCCTTAATATGGATAGTTTCCTACTAGAAACTCAAGTGAGGAAAAAAGCATTTCATAAAAACATATTCTATTTCTTGCAATAATTTAGTCTTCTATTATCTACTTCCAATCCCATAGCTAATAATCTTTTTATAGCTCTCCTACTGTCTACCTCTATCAGAAATACCAGGAAAGGAGAAGAGAAAAAACAAAACAAAACAAAAACCTTCCTTTCAGTATTGTTACTACTCTGCTTCATATTCCAATCTTAATCAAGAACGTACACTGTGTATTTCTCCTGAAAACACGAAAATTACAATCTAGTCTCAAAGGTATGGCATAAAGCTGGATTCTGTTTTGTCTTGGTCACATCACTGTAGCTGCTTTATAATAACAATGAGGTATGCAGCCTCTGTACTTTCCCTCTTTGCTAATTATTTTCTAATTCCTTGACCACACTGTATATTTTCATCCTCTGATTCCTTTCTGTGTCTCAGTTGCAGGGTTTGTTTTTTCATCCTCTGTACTCCAATTTCATCTCACTATATCCTCTCCGTTCCTTTTGTTCCTCTTTACTTTTAAACAACTTACCAACAGATGCCTATAGATTTGTTTTTCCTTTTCTCCTTCTCATTTCAGTGTTTTCTAGCAGTCAATCATCCTTTGAAGTATTCCTGTGTTTGTCTAAACTCAAGGGTCGATATTATAACAGTAAATATAAAACTCTATCTGCCTATCATGTTATAAAGCCACCTTTGACTTTCGTAACTGTTTTATGTTTTGCATATAGTTGAAACTTAGGATCTATAAATATTTCAAAATATTTAAGATTATGGTGAAAATGGGAAAGAATATAAATATAAAACATCTAGGAGAAATATAAAAGGCTTGTATTCTGTGTTATGCAGAGAAACTTTCAGAAAAAATATACACTGGAGTCTACCATTTCCTGAGAACACTGTGATTTTTAGATATGTATCTCCCACTTCTTACTTCTTTATTCTGTGGCAAAGTTTCTGTGTTGTGAAATACATGTCCTACTAGAGCAAATGAAAAAATACCAATACATTTGAAATGTGATTCCTATGTCACACTGAGAGCATTGTCTTTGCCAGCTGGTGACCAACCAACTGGATTTAGCTATTTATCTAAGATCAGAGCCTCAATGAGTATGTATCATTAGGACTCATGTGAAAAAAAAGAGAGATATATTTTACAGCAGATCTTCTCCAGGCAGTTTGCTTGCTCCACAGACAACCAATACTTCTTACCAGCCACAGTAGGTGAACCAAAATCTGCCCTTCTGTGTCCAGTCTAAATAAGAACTCTTTTTAACTCTTATCTGGGTCTAAGTATATGTATAATACATATATATAACCCTATTACATAGCATGTGAGGAAGGCATATTGAGTTAATTTTCTTTTTGTAACATCACAGTATTTGTAATTTTTTTTTAATATATGTATTTCAGCCAAAAGTTAAAGTTAACTTTATTTGATATCTTTGCTTTGTGTATTCATGACTTCAGAATTTGGAGAAATGCAAACAGAAGATAACATATTTATTCAAGATATAAACTGGGAGTTGTTATAATCATACTCAAGATTTTTTATTGTGGTGCTATATATTGAAATGTGATAGCTGACGCTTCAGGTACAAACCCAAAACTAGTCGGTCCTATTTTCATAACTATTTTTTTCTTACTGGTTTCAGTGCTCATTCCACCTAGACACTGAGTTGAGTTGCATTCTTTACACCTTGGAAAGGATTCATCTACTTATGCCTGACATTTAAAGATGGGTTTGTAAATGTGAGCTACAGAGCACCTTCCAGAAAGTCAAGATTTAGTCAATAGAGGTGAGTAGTGCAGAGACCCCTAACCAAACATCAGTGGGTACTGTCAGGTAAGTCTAGCTGTTTGATAAACTCCAATCAAAGTCTTTAGTAAAGACAGGATTCAAGAAGTGGGTTAGAACACTCATGTCAGATGGGAGTTATGGCAAGACAGTGGATAGAGTTATGTATTAATATGTTTGACAGTAGAGATTGGGGAGATTTAGGTAAAATTTATACATCTATAGTAAAGAGTCATTGGCTAAAAACTAAATGCTGCACTAGAATGGAATGTGAACCTATGCAGAGAAAATAAAAATTAAAATACATTATTTATGTATATTGGCATTGTCTTGATTCAGTGATTACTGGTGGGAAATAAAGAAGAAAGGAAGAAGGAAAGAAGGACATGAAGAGTTTGTGAAATGTACTAAAACAAAATCAGGTGTAGCCTTCAGCAACAAAGCTTCATTCTCTGTAGTCTCCACCTACTTTCACCTACAAGCTCACTTTTGCTCCACCTACTGTCAATGGGTGCAGCTCTCAGTGTGTGCTGCAGGTCTGTCAGTCTATGTGATGCTTTTTTTGTCCACTCTTTTTGCAACACTGAAAGCTTACAAACCTAACTTGAAAGCTAAAGCTATTAGTAACATTTAATTATCTCTGATATTTAGTCTTTTTTAAATGTCATACATCTATATTAAATTACTGAAAATTTATCCTAAACAATAAAAGAAAGAAAACCTGAGGCAGAAAGAAAACTATTTTTTGAGGAAGTTCAAATTATTAAAATCCATTAATCCTCAATTTGAAGACCAGGACAAATTCAGTTTTAGTTTTTGCTTCATTTAACCTGTCTGCTTTCAGTTTCTTTGAGTCCATATCTCACCTCATCCATGTGGTTCTGTAAGAATTAAGGGTGTCTACCTGGGCCTCAATGCTCTTCTAAAAGAGTATAGGTCTTACATACCTCCAGTGAACACCTTGGATATTAGGGTGTGTCAAAAGGCATTAGTAATCTCTGTGTCAGCAGCAGAATTAATCTCATTTACTTGGGTTTTCTTCCTTTCTTCTCTTCTCCCTGATAATAGCCAAGATTTTTTTAAAAAGTACTATACACAACACCTGGCAAGCCATTTCATCATATCAGTTCTATGTAAATAGACATTTAATCCCTAAATAGGCAGAGAAAACAATTATTTGAATGCTAATATATTACATTCTTGAGGTAGGGGTTAAAAACATTAGAGGGCTGTGTTTTGCTTTGTTTCATTTCTTTCCCCAATTCTATTCTTAAACAAATCAGGCAAACAACTCACCTTACCAAGCACCATGGGGAAATGAATATAGGGATTCATAAATACTCTCCTAGTTTGTATGCATGACTCACTGTCTAGTGGCAAAAATCAATTTGCCTCTTTAAAAAGGGCCCCCTGGGAACAGAAGAATGCAGAGCTGTAATGGTTTACTGTCTTGAGCGTCTTTGATGGCAAACAGAACTGGAATTGACAACAGAGAGTTATACTCATGAGCTAAAATGATTCATGTGTTGTGGCTTTTTTCCCTCACCTGGGTCTGCAAAAGTGTGCCTGCATAACAGTGTGTCTGCGACACCACAAGTGACATGGCAGTCACCTCAATCGCACACTTGCCTGGTATTTACAGGCACTGACAGTGCCTTGCATCTCCCTAGCTATTTATGTGCTCTGATATCGTATCACAAATCAAGCACTCAGTTGTCTGTACAAATGTACAGGCATTCCTAAATATTAGACCATACACAACTAAACTCTTCTGAGAATGTTTTGACCTTCATGTCACACAGTGGAGTATATGAAAGAAAAAATGGTGTGCAAGTCTACACACATTTCATTACCTTATAGACAGCATCAGGGTGGAGAGAGTGTTAGGCAGAGGATCAGGAAATACAGGTTTTATTTGCAGTTCATGCCTTGATGTTTTGTATGTCTTTAGAGATATGTCTTTAGAGCTGTCTTTCACTTGGTTGTGGGTCTTTCTACTGGGTCTTGCTTTCTTTAATTAAGAGACAAAAATTTGAAGTACCATCCATTTGCACTGTAGCTAGCACAGAGGGGCTTCTGTCTCTTACTCTCCATTTCTTTTTGTATGAAAGTTAAGATCATTTATTTATACCTTCCTCTGATTAATCTGTAATTTTTTAGGCCTTTAGCTTATAAAAAAGTGTTGTGGTTTTGCTAAGCCAGCAATGAAGCACCACAACAGTCTCTGGCTCACTGCCCCCCAGGAGGCATCTTTACAGCCCCTTCCCCTTTACCAGAAATGGCTCCATGACAAAAAGTAATATTAATTACTCATTAATTTTCACCTTGACATTAACTAAGGCTCTGATATAATAAACAGAACATAAGAGATCACAGTCTGTGACAAATAAATGCAGGACTGGTGAAGAAACATTTCAAATTCACATTTGCTCTCATTGTAAATTATTCAATCACTTGTAGATTTTCTGATAATGTGAAAATAAATGTTTGAAAAAGAAAAAGAAGGAAAAAGAATTATCAAAACCCTCTTTTTTATCCCTCCTAACTGTGAATTTGGTTTTGTAGTCAAATCAGAAACATATCAATAGAATAAAAATAGAAACTCTGGCTTTTGAATCTTGTTTCAGTTGAAAAAGAGAGAAAGATGACTAAAAACAAGTAAAAAGGCACCTCTTCTCTATGAAGATACTCAGGGAGACAATAATATGTCTCAAGTTAAGATAACATGCAGTGATAGACTGTCAGTGTACAGATGATAATTTCTGATGGCATTGGATGTAGAAAAATATTTCAATCCAGAGCAAGACACAATTGTACATAAGAATATTCTGGATTGATGATGCAAGCAGATGTTCTGAGAATTCAATCAAGAAATGTTTGTCATCTCTGTTCAAATAGGCAAGCCAGCTTCATTTCTGGTTGGGATGAGAATAGGAATCCGTTGCTCTGCTCTATTAACAGTAGACATTTTTAATAATAATGAATAGATTTTTCCAGTGTTCTGATGAGATTGTTGAGAGACAGATGTAGCTGTGAAAATATTCTTTTTTTTTTGTCTCTAGAGAGAGAGCAACTGTTTAATTTTGGTCTGAAGAGCTTATTTTAGATACATCTGAAACAGAAGTAAACTGTTAAATAACATCTGCAAATAGATAATTGTTGAATACATATATCCCACATATTGGCTAAGAAAGGAAATGGATGTTAAGAAAAAAAAAATCACAATCACACAAATAAATTAACTTTTGTTCAGCTAAGACATACTTGGGTCCAGGTCAGATGGAAAATGTCATTTGGTGGGTTATAGTGACAGTAACATGTTTGTATACTGATATTTTTATCTCTGTTTTTATACTAAAAAATACACACTGAAAGGTAGGCTAGGCTTATAGACTCAGACATACTTTTCCCAAATTGTGTAACTTAAACTTTTACTTGTGACCTCGGACTCACTGTGCATTTTGGATCCCTCTTTTCTCCAAGGAAGAGACCATTTTCTTTCATTTTAAAAAATGTTAAGTAAATCAAGGGTATTTTACTGCTACATGCAACCAGAAACAAAAGAAATAGTGTCAGGTATTTCCAGCACCCTGATTCTAAACCTGTAGATTTACTTTTGCATATGACTATAATGTAGTGGCTTTGGACCATTCCACGTGTGTATTTCCACATACACTTAAAATAACAAGGTCGGACAATAAAATTCTGTGGCAGAGTTGGAGAGCTGGGGTTTTATTGCACAACCTCCCAATGACTCCAAAACCAGTTACACCTTTTTTTTTTTTTTTAAATAAATATGAAAGGCCTTTCTGAGCATAACCCATTGGCATCTTGCTTAATAGACACATCCCATGTACTGCTGGGCCAGCATAACTTAGCATAAAAGGGAGATTCTGCTACAAAAATGCACACAAGAGAGAGGAGTCATAAAAGTGTAATTGGTACACACATAGCAAAATATCCCAGAAGACTCAGAAGACTTCTCAGTCTTGAAAACATTTACAACCAAGTACAGTGATTTATACCCCAATACCAGCAGAATTACTCATGAGAGCAAGTAATATGCTCAGTAGTAATTAACAAGCTCAAATTTTCTCTGTGGTTTTCACTGATTCTCATGCCTCTTCACACTGTCAAAGAGGTGTGAAAGAAGAAGGCCTGAGAACATGGTCTTATGTCATTTTTTCTCCTCAAAGACACTTTTGTGCTATCAGTCCAGCTTTGAAGAACAAATGTTGCCAACCAAGTGGAATCAACAAATGTGTAAACCCATGTGTCCCCGTCTCATTCATCTCATCATATGTGCCCTGACAGTTCTCCCAAACAACATTCATCTAAATAAGCTCTGAACTTCAAAGTCTTACCAACAAAATTAAAATGCTAAAGTGGACAATCTATTTCTCTATTTAGTTCCTTCAGTTTTCCTTTGCTTTATGTTTTTCCTGTAAAACACACATACATAAACTGACAAACATCAGCTTGCTGCATGAACCTGGTATCCAGACGTCATCAGCAATTGAATATTCATAACTGTTAAACCATAGCAAATTATAAATGTCCCTCCTCTTCGAGGTTTTAAACCAACAGTTTAAAGTTCTCTATTCAAATTAGCTCTCAGTTTCTTACTGACCTTTCAAGCTTGTGCTGACGTTTCAGTAGTCAATAGAACAAACATGTGCTTAGGCAATGCTTTATTTGATTTCTCAAAACCAGCTCTGTTTTAGCTACTAAAATGTGAATTTAGGGCTAAGCTGTGATATAAAATGAAATATGAGGAAATTACTTTTCACCCTGTAATCTAAAGGGAGTGAGCATGACAGAATGCATTTAATATTGCACTGTGCTTCCATTACTAGGCAAAATAAGTGAGGAAGCTTTGGCTGAATTCAGACAATACTTTATGTGCATCTGTAACTACAGTTATTGGGAAAGTTTTCTTCTCTGTAGGTATTTACATTAGAGTAATATCTCTTGAAAAAAAAAGTAATTTTCTACATACTTAGTCCCTTTTTAAAAAAAAATATTCTCAGTCTCTTCTCAGGACTTTAACCCAACTTTACAGCATCTATTTTGATTTTCTTTGTTAATTTATTTTGAGGGGAATTATAAAGTCTTTTTTATGTTCATGTACACGATTGTATATGACTGAGAGACAAAATTAATGGTCAGCCGTACAGTATCCATTCCAAGAGGAAACTATGTTTTTGATTATTTTGTCTTTAAGATGCTTTGAGATTTACAAGACAATAATTAGGCTCAAGTAACCCTCTGCTCTTTCAGAGGTAAGTTAGTAATAGATTTCTCTTATATTTCTCACAAATATTAAATATTGATAAACACTTTTCCTTCAAAATTTTTACCACTTAATTTCTCTAGTAGAAATAGTTAATTAAATCTTACACTTCACATATCTCAACACTGAAAATCAGTACTGTAGGTGGAGAAAAAAATAATTAAAGCTGATTGTTTTTCAGTAACCAGGGGTAAAATCTTGATTATCTCTCAGTTCCATGGCACAATGACCTCTGATTTCACTGCAGCCAGGAACCAAACTCATTTGTGGTATTTATACTGTTCAAGCCAAGATCTCATGACATTCTTTAATAAATAATGAATCTTGGATATTTTCCTGAGAAGAAATCTGACACAGCAAGTTAGTTGGTTTTGGCTGATATCTTCCTTCCTCCTCTCAGTGGATGACCTTGAAGAGACTGGCTGAAGCAGAGGTCCGATTACACCACCTGGATATATCAGAACAGTCCTGAGAGAGGAAAAAAAATAGAGTATTAGCTTCCAATAATTTATGAAGTTATCTTTCTCCTCTTCTTCCCTCTACTGTGCCCTCCACTATTGCCTCCCAGCCACACTTGGCCTCTCAGACCCATCACAGCACTATTGAAACCCGAAGGCAGAAGGGGGTAGTTGGAGCACTCAGGAAGAGGTGCAAGGAGGCAAAGTGGTAAGGTAGAGCCTTGTGTAAGGCTACCGAGGGGAATCCCTGGCTCTCAGCTACCACTATCCTCTCCCCTCCTCAGCTGCTGCTGTGAAGTCTTTGCCGGAGGAGAGACACGCTTATTGATCCGGAGAGTCAAGCGAGAAATGTTCAGGTAGGGCCTTTCATATCAAAAACCCTCAGGATGTATCAGGACAAGACTTCCAGCTGTGCCGTTAGACTGTATTTGTTCAGTTTCACAGAAGCCTACATCATCACAAAGATTTCAGAAAGTGTCATTTAGGACAAACTGCATCAGGTTACCAAACAGATCCCAGCATAGACAAACACTTAAGGGAGAAATCCTGGAGAGAAATACAACTTGATGTTGTTTTCATTCTGAATGAAATCTCCTCAAGAAAGGACTCCTAGATAACACATCATCTTTATTCTACCACAGGGTTAGAAAGACTCTTCACCACTGCTGTAACTCATTCCTGAACTTAGACTCATGGATTTTCATTCCTGACTTAAAGGAAGGATTTGCTGTAGTGCCATGGAATACATTCTCCTGAATTCTACCCTTATAAGTAATGTAGGGGAAATTTTGCTAAAAGTTTTTCTATTTTACCTTTTCAATTGCCTAATATTATTTCACTTGAAAGAATCAGAATATACTTGGTAGCACTAGATTTTGATAAAAAATGCTGTTTGAAAAAAAACCCAAACATTTTATGCCTAAGTCACACTGTCACTTTATATTAACTTTCTTACCCATTTCACCTTTATACTGTCCTCTGTATTCATTCATTTTTAACTAAGCTATCTTTTTTCCATCCTAAAATAGATTTTAAAAAGACAGAAGTGCTCATCTTGGTCTGAAAGAAAGCTATTGCCCTGGCAATTCAAAGCAGCTTGAACTCTATTAGTAAGCAGACGAAAATTTTTTTGGAATGTTATTGTACTGTAAACTAATGAAGAGAATGTATAACTCTTTCACATAGCCTTCCATCTTGAATCTTTGAATGCTTTACAAAAAGTCACTTCAGTACTACAGTGTAACTTGTTTAGTGATTAGAAGCCCTGAACGGTTTTCTCATACCAATAATTCCCTGGTATTTTATATCAAAGTGTACATGACCAACCAAATATAGTTTAAATATCAGATTTTGCAAGGTAAATATTGTGAGTTTCTTTCACTGGGTTTTAATTGTGAAGTACTAAATTCCTGTAAATAGACAAACTGTTTCTGCTTTGCATTTCCACAAACCCAGTTTTACTATTAGCTAAAAAGAACTCCAATCTAAAACTAATAACAACAGTATTTAACGTCTCTAAAAAGCTGATATGGCTTGTTTTGTTTGAAATTGTTCCATTTTGATCTGATGTCACATTATAGAGACAGATCAGTTTGCTGTATTATGACATTTCTTTTGCTGTAACAAGTAGGAGGCACTTAACTGTCCTTTCTATCTTCAGAATCAGCAGACCTCAGACCCCGCTGCTGTGTTTATGTGCATGTGTAATTACGGCACACTTCATGAAGGTTTCTAAATGCACTTCAGAACACAGAGAGTGTCCTTACAGGAGATGTTTTCCATTTGCATATGATCATCTCCAGAATCACAGTATACAGTAACACAGGTACACTGCAATTGGCTTCTGGAAATTATACTAATGATTCTGAAGCAGAATTTAAATATTTTGTATCTCAATAGCTCGTGTTTGTGATATGTCAATAGCTCATGAGAAATCACATAAATATTACAGTTAAGGTAGAGTGAAAGTCGGTTCATGACAAAGATTTTTGTAATACTATACCATGTTCCTTGTTTTCATGAGTGTCCTTGGTACACAAAAAGTAAGTAGAATGCAGTTAGCCAAAAAAATCTCCACTGGATAATTCTGCACTGATTTGTGCCCAGGTTAGGGAGTTCCTTTGGATTCCTGCAGTAATTTTACTCCTCAAGCCACCATATCAAACATTTAACAGACCCCTGCTCCCTCTCCCAAAGTTTTCTACTGTGGGATTTTAGATAGCAACATAATAACCGCACCTGTAAGGAAACTGTATCCACTTTCATTAGCTTGGCTTTCAGTAAGAAATTTAACCCTACAGAACACATCAAAATTCCTGCTGTGAAACATGCCATCTTCTAAGCAGAGTCAAAAAAAATCTCTATAATTACTTATTCTTTTTCAAATCAAAATTATTCAAGGCTTTGATTTTTACTTTATTTTCTATGTATAGTCTTGGTGGTTTTATAAATCCTAAATAAGAATAACACATCATGCTTTGGACATATGAACACAAATTGCCTTCATTATTCACAATCCTTTATCATCTTCATTAGCATGGACAGAGTCACCAGCTTGCTAAATAAACAACATATAGGTTAGACATATGTTTTTTCTACTCGACTTATTTCACAGTGCAGAAAGTACTTAAGTTCTGTTTCAGCCTGTGTGAGAACACAATGCTCCAATTAATAATGGCAAATTACAGACAGAAACCCATGCCTGAATGGGCTTGTCAAGACAATGAGACTTTTCCACTTATTATTTTGAGAAAATTCGAGTGAAAGAGAGAAGCTGTGAGCAGATGTAAAATGCTCAGCCCTTTATCAGACGTACAGATAAATATATATGTGTGTGTAAAAGAGCTTGCAGGATCAAAATGGAAAAAAAAAAATCAAGTTTTATGGATGAAGAGTTAAAAAAAAATCAGTTTTGTGATACTTGGAAATTACTGTATCAGTTATTTAGTAATGAATTTTTAAGGTTGAGATTCCTGGTAGTACAAACAATCATGTTCTTCTATTATTATTATTTTCCACTATTATTAGTAGTGTTGTGAGACTTACTAACTCTGAAAGAGAGTTAGAAGATATGAGATTTGACAGTAGGGCTCACCAAGAAAAAGAATCAGGAGACAATTTGCCAGGTTTTGTGGAATAACATAGCTTCCCTAGACCCTGTCTGGACATGACAGATGTAGAAAGATACACTGTGCCTTACAGCTGTTTATTTATTACCAAACTCTCATATAAAATATACTGGCTTAGGTTTTCTTAAGTACTGAGAATTCCATCTCAGAAAATGCAGCAAGTCTTACTGTGTGGCTGCCGAGTGTCATAGCAATTGCTTAATAGACTAAGGGATCATATATAATACGAGCAACAAAGATAGATAGAGAGAACAGTACCAAGAAAATTATATTCCTCACCATGCTATGAACTCCCTTTTACCAAATAATCTTCTAAAACTACCACCCAAAGTCAGACTTGTGGGTAGCTTGCTTGGTAGCTGGCTGAGCTGCTGCACACTCACACCCACAGGTATCTGTGCCAACCTTCCTGGCAGTGATCAGACCTTGGAGCATTTCTCAGTGTTTGCAACAAGAAGCAACACTGAAACAAGGACTGACTCTTCTGCAATAGACTTACAGCCGTATGCTGCAGCCATTCTCTTTATACTGCTGCCATGCTTACAGCATTCTTAGGGAAGGTTAAAATGGTAACCAGTTTAGAAGTACAACTATAACATCAGTGTATTGTGGAAATAATAAAAAAACAACCCAACCTTCCCTACTCAGTAGGAATAAATGGATTCTTAATTTATCTTTGTCTACCAAATGAATGGAGGAATCAATTCCTTCCTCCCAGCCAAGACAGCCAGTATAGATAATTGCTAGATGGGTTAGGAATAGGCATAAGACATGAAGACATCCAGTTATCTGTCATCAACTAAACAGTAGTAGCTTAACTAACTGTGGGCAGTGCCTCATAAGGGTACTCAATAGCACAGCTAAGAGCTGAAGACTCAAGCTGCCATTTAAATCAAATCACCTCTTCAAATCATACATAATTATAGCAAAATTCCTTTTCCTTTTGCAGATATTGTATGCACCTTGGTGTTCAAGGGACCTTTGTACTGATAGGAAAATCTCCTGGATAGGCCTGCAAAGTGACTTCATCTTTGGTTATATGGAATCAGGTGGTGATTGCAGTTCTGAGGCCAGGTCTCAGAGAACAGCTGTCTTGTCATGGTGCTTTTTAAGTGCATTTCTTCTATACTCCAATGGCATCAATACATCATTGAATGATGACAAGGTAACACAAACATGACGTGTGAAAGTTGCCTGTTCAGATGAGGCCACAAACCCTCCTCTGTATATAACTTCATAAAATTTCTACACTAGTTACCTTATACACAACTATCCACTAATTGTAAGATAGAAGCATTTACAGAGGAAAGATAGTTTAAAAATGGACAGGGAAACCAATTCCAGCATTACAATTTCCCTTAGAATAAATGAACCTGAGTTTGTGAGAGCTCTTGTGAATAAAAAGCTTTCAAACAAACACATGGGGTGGAGGGGAAAGAAAAGAATGGACAAACCTGTTAGAAACACTGTGGGATCAAATCTGAGCAAAATTTGATCAGAAGATGAAAACCCTTTTATTTATTCAAGTAGGAGATGGTGGTTGAAAGAATATTTTGGCTTTATTTATTCTGCTGTGCTATTCATTGTAGAGCAGGTTGGCACCTGCCCATCTCCCCTAAGGAAGGGCTAAATACAATTGTGCTTCTCTCAGGAACCCCAGTGGGGAAGTAAGCTGTGCCAGACCATTTTTTGTTGTAACTAATTTTCTCTCACTGGTCAGCAATTTGGAGGCCACTTGCATGAAAAAAGGAGAGAGCAGCTTATTGGCAGTTGTTCTGCTGCCATGGTGATTCCTACAGAACAGGTGAATAGTGCATGGAGGATCATAGGGGGATACTAGAAGATAGGAGTCATCTTTTTATACAGAAATAATAGAGGAAGAAAAGTAGTGCAAGTCTGTAACAGCAAAAAGAAACAGCATTTGATATACAGAAGACAGAGGAGGCCGCAGAAGGGATCCAGAGAGAAGGAAGGACAGGGATGACTGGCAAATTTCATTGAATTGACTTTGTATCATTTTAAGAAGCTGTTGTGGGACTGGAGAGATTTTTGTGTTCTTGTTTTTCTCATAAACTTTTAAACACAAAAATGCTGGCCAACTCTAGAAAGGGGGCATCAGTCATGCAGGCATTTAGCCAATGTCACCATTGGGCCCTATGAATGTCAGGTGCTGTTCAAAAAACTAATTAGTTTGTTTTCCTTCAACACTTTGTTGAAACAATGTTTCATTACCATGCAAATGGCATTAACTCAGAACACAAGCTAATTGAATTCTTACAAAACATCCCATGCAGACCGTTATCATAACCTGCCAAACAATAAATGCTAAACTCACTTTAGAAGATAGAATTCGTATTAAGTAGCAGGACATCAACTGTCAGACTATTCACGGCTTTTATTATTTCAGATACTTTGAGTCCAAAAGTAATTCATCTTGTTACCTCTGTAACAATGGGTTGGCACTTGCCACGATAACCAGCTGGACTGATAACTGAAAAGTAAACTACTGCCTTCAGTGGAAACAGCATGGTTAATACATAACCCTCCACTTGTGTTTTAAATTGTCTGCATCTGCTACGGTAGCCCCTCTCTCTTTCCTGTCAGGAGTAGTTGTTACAGGGCCTCAGAGCAGTGAACACCTTCAGAAGAGCAGCAGCCATGTGCTTGTCCCTTTGTCATCTTTGCCAGCACAATTACTAGCAAATTCAGTCTCTGTTACCCTTTGCTGCCCAATGACTTTCTCCAAACACATGTGAACAGTAGCTGGCTTAAATCACCGGGTGCTTTCATTCTTTCCTACTCTTGCATTCACTTTGACTGGATGAAGGTATTTCAAAAGGCAGTCTGGATTAGTCCATGAGTCATTAATCATTCATTAAGACCATCTTATCACTGGTCTCTCATTTGGCAAGTTTGCTGAATCGAGTCATAATGAAGCATGGGTCTCACCTGGGAGATGAGAGCTGCCTCAAATGCTGTCCTCTGAGTTTGCCATAGGTGTAAGACGCTAGTATCAGATGAACAACAATTTACAGGACTGCTGATCTGCCAAGCCTATACTCTACTCATGCAAATACAAGGTACAGTATTATGCCTCAGTTTGAGTTGGACAATACTTAGTTACTGTCTTCCAGGTGAGAGAAAAAGGCCCAACCGCAGATACAAAGAATCTGGTGAGAGGCTTGGCCAGGCAAAAAGCATGCACTTAATACAACATGTAACCATAAACCTAATCATTATGCTACTCACAGAGAGCTGACATTCAGTACCACTTTTCAGTACCTCAGTGTTTACAGCTTATGAAGTTTGCACTGGTCCTTTACAGATACTGAAAAACAAGCTTTGGAAAGAAACTGTTGCTGAATAGAAGAGAGTTTCTATGCCACATTGGACAGAACAAAGAGCAGGAATTTTTTTTCATGGTATTAGTCATGTTACTCATTTAGAAATCTCAAGTATTAAAAAAGTACTACTCAGAGGCTGTGGAACAGCAGTGTGAGCATATTAGTGTCACCATTTTCTCTGGGTGAAAGTATTTATCCCAGCTTCACTGTAAGATCCATCTTAAACTTTCATTCAATGCAAGGATTTAACCATTTGCAGACAGAAAGAAAATAATATAGAGATTACCTAAATACAGTATTTTTTAAGCATAACTGTTTATTCTCAATAAAAATGTGCAGAGAAGCAGATGTGCTTTGAGATAGAAACAGTCCTTTGAAAAAGTAATACCCATTGCAGAGTTTCTTGTTTTGTGCTTGTCTCAAAAAATCTCAGAATAGGTTAATAGACTTAACCTTGCCACTGGAAGACATGCTCATATATGTGTAAAATAAAAGATTTTAGAGAACTTTGTGGTAGAACTTAGACTAAAATGTTAATTCTTTCCCACAGAGATTTTTAAATCAGGGAGAAATTTTGATCTGATATTATCATGAAACAGTCATCATTCAGAAACTTCTGCAAGAATAAAAATTTGTAGAACAACATTGGTTTCGGTAAATCAAAACAATCCTTTTTTATCATTTCTAAAAATTCCATTGCTATTTATTTTTTTCTTAATGTATCATATTTTTGAAGATTAAGATTTTTTTATTTCTAGTTCAAAAAATCTAAACACAACATTTAATATGATGGATTTTGTGTGTGTTTGAGCTTTTCACCATAATTGATGGATGATTGAACTAGTCACTAATTCATTATTCCTGTAAGATAATGTATCTTTAGTTTTGCCTGCATCTAATCTAATCTGGTGAGTTAATGGCCCTTTTAAGAAAGGCAAAGCTCTCCCACTGATCTATCTAGGTCTGAAGCCTTCTCTCTGATCCTGACTAGAGTATTCTGTAGGTCTCAGGCAGCCCATGATATTGGGTTTTCTCTCCCTGATAATCAGGGTTTTGAGGATATTGGTGTGCATCCCAGTCTGCTCTGATGCAGATTAAAAATCTGGGAATTGGAACAGTTACTCCCCAGTGGGCTGACTTCACATTCTCATGAAGAAACAATTTCTCATGAAGTTCTCTTAAGAACATTTTATGTAGATCCTCTGACAGATATTTATCAAAATAACAAAAAGTGAACATGGATGAAATCTTGAGTGTTGCTGAACAATAAGTCATGGACAGAAGGAAGAGGAAATGAGATTGTGAAGGTGAATATTGTACAAATGTAAAAAGAAGGAGCAGAGAGAGGGACACCACTAGACCAGGTTTCTCAAAGGCCCATCCAACCTGACCTTGAACACTTCCAGGGATGGGGCATCCTCAACTTCTTTGGGCAACCTGTTCCAGTGCCTCACAACCTTCACAGCAGATATTTTTTTAATTTTTAAATCAAAGAAATAAAAACCTTAATCCCCAGCTCACCAAAATGAAATTCACCTCACATCTAGGAAGAGTATTTGCTTTGAAATTCAATTGAAATAAGGACAAAGTAAAATTACAGAACAGCAAGGCAAGCACCCATTGCATTTTCTCTATGTGAAATTGTTCCAAAAACTCAGTGGTGCAAGATGCACATACTGTGTAAAATGTTAAATTATTCATTCTATTTGTATTTAATGGTTCTAAAAAAAACAAGCCCATAAAACACATACAACACTTAATGCACCTATTTCTAATTTTTTTTTTTCACTTTAGAAAGCACTTGTTCCAACACCCTCTGTGTGCAGGCTAAATTATTTGCCTTTGGTTTTGTCTCCATCCAGCATTAGTGGAAAGGTGTATAGTCTTCCATTCCCATGAGGCACACATACTTTCACACACCCCCAAGCATGTAGCCTTCAATTGCTTGTTAAACAGAACCAATGAAACTGAGAATTCTTAAACAAAACACACATTAGCATTCCTGTTGTTTTCTTAGATTTTCATTGCTCCATTTACTATTTAGAACTTCACCCCAGTCTTATTGAAGTGAATAATGAAACTCCCATTGATTTCAATTTGAAAGCCTCTCGATAGCATTAATTAACATCTAACTGTTGAAGAGGGGAAATCAGAGCTGTGTAATCAGCCGAAGTTTTGCTCCTGGATCTGCCTTACACTTTTGTGATTGTAGCAGTTGCTGTTTAATGCGCTTGTGGCCACGTTGGCATGTCTTTTGCACAGTGCCTCAGATTTTGTCTGAGTTATAATAAAGATAGGGATAAAAGGAAATTTGGAACATGTATCCCACCCTTAAAATGGCCTGTAGTAGTTATCAATTATCATTTAAACTTTTGAAGTAGAGAGAGGAGAAGAGAGGCTACTCAAGTCCATTTTCTGTTTGATAAGTCTCACAGAATATGAAAGATCAAACATCGGCTACTTCAGAGATACATCAAGCAACAGGGCTGCTTTGTGCATATTTCTGAAGTGACTGATAGGCATGGAATGCTAATACCATTTGCTCAGCTTCCATCAGCTGCACAAGTAACTACCCTCCTTCCACTCCTGAACACCTGTGTGACTCTGGGACTCTCAGTAGAGCATCCATGCTGCTTTTCCCATTTTTTCAGAGTCCTGTTGCCATTTGCTTAATAACTTGCTCTACTAACTTTCACCATCTCCTCTTTTCCATCCTTCACCCTTGCATGATTTTATGGGTTCCAATTCATCTGAAGAAGATGATAATGCCAATGAAAACATAACCATTCAGAAAGAGGTAGCCTGAACAGTCACACTAAAAATTTTTCATCGGCCATTCAATCTCATAGGTAAACTGGCTGAGTCCTTTCAGAACAGTGAAAGGCTCTATAAAGCCAGCCTCCCAAACCCAGTCCTGCTTCTCCATCCTTCCCATCTCATATACTATCCCATCTGTTTAAACTGTGTAGGTTTCTGAAATCCCAACATACATCCACCTCTATAATAATTTCTGGGGAAAAAAATTCTTTGAAAGAAATATCTTTGAGATCGCAGAGTATATCTTGTGTATATTAATAAATATTTGTTCATAAGCATAATGAGAGCTGCTTGCATTACATATTTTATTTGTTTAAAATAACTGTGGCTAAAATTTCCTTCTGTTTTTACTTTATCGGGAAATGTTTAAAACTCAACAGTTTTCATATTCTCCCACATCCTCAAGATGTATTTTAGTAAATTTCATCAGCTTTATTCTTAAGAAAGTGCATATTTTAAAATTATACATTGCTGATGCATAGATTAAGTGGCAATGATTTTTCTATTGCCTGGGCCCAGACATTCTGGTCTTACTGGCATTGATCTGTGAGAGCCAACAGAACTGTGATGACATACAAACAACTGTTTGAACATTCAAACCATTTTGATTGAAAATTATAATCTTGGCAGCTCAATTCTTGTTCAAATTCAAAAAAAACTCCAACCAAAAACAACAACTAAGGTGTGAGTATTGTGCAAGGATTTGCATTTTTCATTATAGGACACATTCATGAACATTTTTCAGTGTAAAGCCTTTCTTTCTTTTCATTATAGACAATCCTTTATCCCCAATAGTCTGATGTTCATTCCAGACCAGATTCATCTCACTCTTCTGGTATTTTCAACAACTTGCAGACTTACGACTCCCCCTCAAAGATGGTGGCAAAAAAACCCCCAAGTGAAACTTCATACGCTTCTCTATTGTTTTTACTCTTTCCCTTTAATACTTCAGCATTAACACATTACTGGTCTTGGAGCCAAGAGGAGGTCAAAATAAAGATGTCTTCACCTGCTTAGCCCTTTACTTAATGTAGCATTTTTCAGTGGAAGTTTCTGAAGAAGGAATACTTTTTTTTTTTTTTAATCCCAAAAGATCTTATGCAATATTAAATAGAATTTCAAAGACAGAGCTTTCTCTTTTCCTTTCCAAATCAAACCATCAATTTGGATTACCTCTGACTGAATTTCATCAGGTGAGAAACTACAGTGACTGCCAATACTGCTTGCAAATGATGGTCATTCTGTGACATAAGCAGCCATACTGAATGACTGCACACACCAGTAAAACCATAGATTTTCCCAAAGGCAATTGTTTTTTCCTTCTTCCCACTATCATAATGACTCTTCTATTTCTATAAATCCTATAAATTCCTCATTGAAACTGAACCCTCTCCAGAAAAAAAAAAAAAAATAGAAGAGAATTCCAAGCAGCAGGGGTGAAAAAAATCTCCCTCCAAAGCTACATTGTTGATTAAAGTGCTGTAAGAACCATAAGTTTCAACATCCTCTTGAAACATCTGATTCTGGGTAGTATTCCCTAGTTTGGGAAAATAGACATGCAAAGAAAGAGAATAAAAGACTCAAAACTTTACTTCATGTGAGAACTAACATAAATATAAAAACCAATCATCAATTCCTGACTGTTTCTATACGACACAAATTCACACATTCAAAACTCTCTTCGTGGGGAGGAATACTCACAGATGCTTCAGCTGTACTCTTATTATGCAAATGTATGTTGACATAAATTTGCCCAAATATCTGAGGACCACATTGTCCTTGTGATTCCAATAGCACTGCCATAGATCCTATCCTTCCATACTAATACCTATGTGGTTCCATCATAGAAAGTTTTACAACACAGTGAGCAGAAGATGAGCAGAATTTGTCCCGAAAAGTAACAGAGAGATTGACATATGTTTTCTTCATCTACTTGGCCAGCCTACAATGAAATGCCTAGTGCTCCATCAGAGTCTGTAATTGATTGGCCAGTAAACAGCTTGTTGATAATAACATATTCTAGCCATCTGATGTTTTGAACAATCCAGTAGCAATCTGCAGCAACGCTATTTACACTATGTTCCCTGCATTGGGCAAACATCCAGCTTTTACCACCACCAAGAAGAACAAAGCAGCAGGAGGTCTGCTGTAACTTTAAGACAGTTTTGCAAGTAGTTTCAAGGTTTTCACAGGCAGCTGGACTTCTAGCAGAGGACTCAAACATGTGGGGATTTTTTTCCACATTTGTTGTTATATATATCATATAACATTAGAAATAGAGAGGGAGAAAGAAGTATATAGAACAACTTTACATAAAGTATTTAAAGAATACCAGGTTTGACTTCCTACAAAGAAAAAGAGGCTAGGTCATTCAAGGGATAGTGAGGACCTCTAATTAGACATGTATAGGCTCATCTTCTGGGCAACGTAGAGTCTCTCAAACTAAGTCCCCTGCCTGTTCAGATTGTCTATATTACTTCCCCTTCAGTTCTTTCAAAGGAATTCAGATCACAGGGGAGTTTGGTTTGTGTGTGTGTGTTTGTTTACACATATACACTCAACTAGTATATAAGCAGGGTAGAGAGACCTAAGTCTTTTATAGTACCCTCAGGTCAAGCAACATAAGTGTAAGTACTACTGGTAAAAACAAATTGCAAAGGAAACTTACATACCATAGATCTGAACACCAGAGAATACCAAATCTTAAGGCTCATTTAACAGTACCTAGAATAGAGATGACTTAGACTGTACTGCTCAAGGACAAGAGGGACAAGATTAGGAACAAGGCCTTGCGCATATCCAGAGAACGTTTTAGTTGGGGATTTTTTTGTCAAACTTGAGCTTGGAAGCTAATTATCTTCATAGCTGAGGTGAGTGGCCCCTTTTGTGTTATGTTCCTTCTAGTCCATAAATACTTAAATATTATCTACATATAGATACGTGCAAATGCTACCATTGACAGATGTCTTAGTGGAAGTAAGGTCTCTCCCATGATCAGAAACATTCTTCAGCTCTCTATGAATGCTTTGTTCCTTGGACTCCACAGACAACTCCTATGGAGGAAAGCTGACAGTGTGAGTGCCAAGGGGCTGAATTGTGAGATTGAGGAACATACCAAGATGGAGATGTGTCCAGAACAGAACATGAAACTTCTGGTGAACATTCCGTTGCTTTCAAAATACTGTCTAAATTTAGGCACTTCCATTACTATACAACAATAGAGCAGGGATTGAGAGGATATATCTTTTGCATTTCAATGTCCATTTCAAAACTTCGTTACCATTTTAGCAGTGAACTGATAATTTCTTTAATAGGAGAGTATATTCTACATGTAATCATCAGACCTAATAATAATCTGAATTGTGTTGCTAGCAGTCAGATCCCAGTGGCTTTAATAGATTTATCTGTCCTTTTTATAACATTTAAAATGAGACTTTTTTCCACCTAGCGTCTATAATAGTCTAACACTTTGCTATAGGACATATAGGATAAAATTCAAAAAGACATAGCACATTTTCAACACCTCAATTGCTGATCCTCATATGGAAGCTTTAAAGAATCGGCTAGCCCATCTTGTTTGTTGAATCTCCCTTTTTGTTTCTTAAAGGCAAGCACAAAATCTCAGTGTCCCTGGGTGTTTTTAGTGTAAAGTTAATAGGTATTCTTGGCTAGAATGAAATTTCACAATAATTTCATGCAAAAATCATGTACAAAACCATCATTATGCTGTATTTCAATGTGTTAGCAAATGTCTTCCTTGCCTTTATCTTTTCCTAATTAATAATTACAAGAGAATAAAAAGCTTTAGACTTCTACTTAAAGAAGTTGTTCTTTGAAGAGATCAGTTTACCTGTGAAGATTTTGTCATTTACATAACCTAAGAATTATTGCTTTTCATGTCTCACTTTTTGTTTTATAAATACTTGTCTGAAATTGATCTTGCTATTTAATCTCCAATGGAGATTTTTATTCTTTGGCAATACATTGGCTATGAACCAGTTCTCTTTTTTTTTCTTTTTTTTTATCCTTTTTGTAGATTCCTCAGCTCAGCTGTTCCATATAGTCTGCCAGCATTTTTAGATGGTTGCTTTCATTATTATTTAATGTTTGTTAGCTTCAGCAAATATTGTAAATACAACTGTTGCTTATTATGGGTCTCTTTTTTCCCTATAGTCAGTCAATTGGCAACATTCCAATCCCTTTTTAATTTCCTATGACTAGAAAACTATGCATGCAAGGTCTGCTCACTCTTTCAGATGTTTGACATCATTACTATTTAATATGCTCCTTTAAGAAATGTTGTTGCCACAGCATTTCCTGACAGCTTTACAGTTCTGTTACTTCATTAAATACAACTGTAATTATGTTAAAAAAAAAAAATACTTTGTACAGAGACCTTAAGAACCTTCTGAATTTCATTTGCTACACAGCTACTTCCCACTCTGTCCAGCAATATTACAGGAGACTGAGTTGCTACAAGCTAGTTATCTTCTCTGAGTTTCCCGACAACAACTGCACCCAAAATCTAATATAGTTCTCAAAATTTCCTAGAAAATAATAGTATCTACAAGTCTAGGCAAGAGATATGGATAATGAAGTGTAAACTGAACAGAGTATAGAAGAAATTACTTTGGCACCTCTGACTCATGTTTACGTCTTCAGTTTCAAAAATGAAGGAAGAACAGGTTTTGAAATCACTGAAAACTTACCTCGATCATTTAAGCAATCCAATTGTAGTTAATGATTCCAGTTTTATCTATAATACTTTGGTCTACTAATCCATGGTAGAATTTTCACTACCTGTCAATTTTTAGGATATGTGCTTTTTTCTATTCATGCTCCTATACACAATGAATAGACGTCCTTATCAATAAAGCACCAAGAAAATGCAAATCCTTATATTTCCTAAATGCTTCTGTCCCTCTATTTATGTCAATAATCAATTCTTCTCTATATCTTGAAATAAACCTATAGGCAATTTCACAAAATTGTACTTGAGCTTTCAGTTCTTAAAAACCTTCTACTGCTTTCTCAGCTTCCTCTTTTTTCTCTTTGTCTCCTGCTCCCCATTCTGGACTAAAAGTAATAGATTTCAGAAACAACAAAACTTGTTTTTCTACCTGTGTCTCTGCATGTTAGGAAGAAGAAAAAGTTGTATCTTAGTCTGAGCCATTAAAAAGTAAAGTGACCAAGAGGGTAGGGGTGCTATTTTAAAGGTATGTCAGTGGAAAACGGGGCCTTAAAGACTGATGAAACAGGAGAAGGTCCAGCATTGCATGCTAGAGATGCAGAACCACCAAAAGACAAATCTGTTTCTTTTTAAGCACTTCTCAGCCATAAACAACCTGGAATCTTCTTATCCATGAGCCTCTCATGTTGTTTGTCCTGTGTAGTTGAAAGACTATCGTCCGGTTCTGAACCCTAATGATGGAAGAACTTTCACCATAGGGCAAAAATTTACCACATGGGAGAGGATCTTTCTGAGGTAAGAATGGCAGTCTGAGACTGTGAAATGCCATAGGAACTGGAGCCTCCTTAAACTCAGTAATGTACTATTTCAAATGCAATGTCTTGCCTGTTCTATCATAAATATAGTGAATGTATTTAAGACAGAACAATATGTATATTACCAAATGCATTTTTTAGCCTGTCTGTGACTTGCCGAAACAGATGCTATAACTCGAAGAGTTATGAAGAAGGTATATTTATTCTGTGCCAGGCTCATGAGGGATCACTCCACCACAAACGTGTGCACCCGACTCGGCAACTTACTTGACTTATATTTGTTACAAAGTTACAAAACCATATGATTACATTATCCACCTATACAAAGACACAACCTGTCCCCGATTTCACAAATAAATTAAGGTCTTTTCTTCCCTTCATTTGCATGATGTCTGCCAGTGATAGTTGGCGATGGTCTTTGGGGCTTTGGGGGATGAAGGCTGGTAAGTCCTGAGTCTCTCTCACTCCTCATCTTTGCGCAATTTCAGATATCACTTGGCCCCTCACCAAACCGGTTCCTGCTTTCAAGGAAGTTGGAGAACCCCCCGGAGGTATTGTATAAGGGCATAAGCATGACATTTACAGCTTGTGTGTGAATTTTGTCTGCCTGGAATAGAAGCTTTTTAACAAATAAGCTTTATACTACTGCAATAAGTTAGTATAAGGTTTATTAGTACATGTTAATATAAATCTCTACATCACCTGTTTAGTTCCTCCTCCTGGGGAGAGGAAGTCTGAGAGAGAGAGGAAAAAACAAACTGCATGTAACAGATATGGTCAATGTTGTTCAGTGCACTCCAATAAGTTATTCAAACATTGTTGTTTTGATGGCCATACATAACCTTATTTAGAAGCAGAAAGTAGCTCTTGGTGAACTCTTGTAGCACAGACCTTCACGGCATCTAACCCAGGCATCTGTATTTATTACAATGAAAGATGAGTATTAATTGGCTACTACATTTCAAGAAAGGTTCGTTTCAACTTTATAATTGTACAGTATTTATAGGCTTGAATTCCATTAGCTGCAGCCTGCAAGCTAAAGTAAGAGATGGGTCATTTTGCATCAGGTAACATCAGAGTTCAAGTCATCACATGTTATCTGCTACTACATTTACACCATTATGCAAATTTACACAATGTCCCATGAATTTAAAATTTACAAAAATCCCCATATCAGGAAAAAAGTATTCAATCTGCATTTTTATCAGATATTTATCAGACTAGGTATCTACTGGAAGCAATTATTTGAAATATACATGGCTACTGCAATTATTTAGTACCTTCATATCGCTAATAAAACAATTAATTACCACCTGTCTAAAAGAAGACTATTCAAATTTAACATGAAGATACAGAATAAGTAGATATTCACACACTAAGAGTATGTCAGAGTTTATTTGCATTTTCTACTTTCAGTTCACTAAAGATCATTCCATTTGCATTGAAAACAGAATTTCTTACAAATGTTTCTTTCAGCTATACCGTTTAGTTTGTAAAATTTATATTAATCTACAAAATTACCATCAAATCTGTTTACATCAAAACAGGAATCACATAAATTGAATTCCTAATGAGTTCTATCTTAAAAGAATATTAAGGTTGAAAAGTCAAGTGCTCAAATGAATAACTACCAAAATTAAGGCTGCCTATATAATTTACATGCACATACGTCTTCCTTCCTTTGTGAATCTGTGATATTTATAAACGCAAGAGCCTCTAGAAATACCTTCTCAAATCCATGTCCTGTTCAATGATCAGGAATATTGGTTCTTATAGTGAAATAATTATAATTTAGAACACGTGATGTAGAGATTTATACTAACATGTACTAATAAACCTTATACTAACTTATTGCAATAGTATAAAGCTTATTTTTCAGATGGAACAAAATTCACACACAAGTGGTAAAAAGATCATGCTTATCCCCTTACACAATACCTCCGGAGTCCTCCAACTTCCTTGAAGGCAGAAACTGGTTTGATGAGGGGCCAAGTGATATCTGAAGTTGTGCAAAGATGAGAAGTGAGAGAGACTCAGGACTTACCAGCCTTCATCCCTCAAAGCCCCAAAGACCATCACCGACTATCACTGGCAGACATCATGCAAATGAAGGGAAGAAAAGACCTTAATTTATTTGTGAAATCGAGGACAGGTTGTGTCTTTGTATAGGTGGATAATGTAATCATATGGTTTTGTAACTTTGTAACAAATATAAGTCAAGTAAGTTGCCCAGTCGGGTGCACACGTTTGTGGTGGAGTGATCCCTCGTGCACTTGGTGACAAATAAATATACTTTCTTTATAACTCTTTGAGTTATAGAATCTGTTTCCGCACTACATCACATGCAGTATTGCAATTTTTATTCCCTATTAAATATTTGATGCTTCTATGTTCCTTATCCAGTGCTCAATTTGTGTTACAGTACTATAGTATTTAAAAAAAAAAAATAATAATGTAAAACAGAAACTTTATTATGGAAATTCTCTATATCTGTGAGGAGTCAATGAGATGAGAAGAAATACATATGGACTGGTGGGTCAGAGCACTAGCTTCTGTGGTGTCACATTACGAGGTTCCATCTCCTTTTGTCCAGTGGTAAAAGTTAAGGCTGTGCATAAGTATTTTATAAACAAGAGTTACCTTATAAACAAGAGTGGATGTTCCCTTCTGAGAAAATTAATACTAGAAATTCAAGTGATCCACTCAAAATACCACACATACAGCTTCTGGTGAATCAAGAATTAGTAGGATGAAAAATATCTCTTGTATTTTCCTTGGTGATTCTTAAGGATTCATTTTACAGTTGCATTTTCTCTTGTGTTTATCTTGTCACTGTTTTCATTTTCATTCACATTTACACCCAATATGTAAATGCAGTCCCAAAACATTAAAAAGCACATATATTTAGAATGTTAAACATTGAATGTACATCAAAAAATGCTCTGGAGTTGCTCCCAACAGAGTTTTCCTATCTCAAGTTAATGAGTTTTAATGTACGGTTTCCTTGTACTTTGCCTTTCTCTACACATCAATCTGTTCCTGGCATCTGTCAAGCATGCAGTATCAGGAAAATATTCTCTGGGGCTGTTAGACACCTTTCTCCTTTACTGGAGTTTGAAAATAATGCCCATATTTCCCTGAAACTCTCCAAGCAAAGTATGTCTCTAATAAAACCAGCACCATATGCAGTAGGCAGACTCCTGTGACCCAACGACAGATAAAAGGTATTATCTGATCTCTAATGTCAAATATGTTACATTAGATTATCAAACTTCCAGATGACTAGATGACTTAACTTTAATATCTGACATTCAAACAAGGTGGTTAAAAAGAACAATGGCTAAATCTAATTAGTTTATTATCTGTATCGTTGCAATCAATTATTATAATAAAGAACTCTAATTTAGGAAGAACAATTCAATCATATGTTCAAATAAGGGAAGGGACGCTTTGACATTGAATCATTGCATGACAGATAACCTTATTGAAACTATACAGATTTTAGCATTCTTTAGATATTCAGAAACAAACTTTTTATCTGTAGGCAATATACAGACCTGTATTTACTGTGCAATTAATCACTGCACAAGCAAGACTCTAGAGGTTTTCGGTCTGAAACTGGCAAACATTTTATGGTTTCCCAAACCAAAAAGCTCAGAAAAGTTGAAAAAGAAGAATGCCACCCACTCCAGAACAAGGAATAAGTGAGTTGGCCTTCAGTTATACAACCAAAAAGTGGATGTAGTAAACCATTTCCTTATCTCAATTAATTTAAAGACATTTATCCATATTTATTAGTTCTTCTAGTAAAGTGTTCTTTGAGGACATCTTGAAGAAGCAATCTTAATTCTAGCAAGCTAAATAAAAATTGAGAGTAAAGTAAAAACTCCAATATGACCTACAGACAATGTGGATTTGCTTCTGATATTTACGTTTCCCCTCTAGGCCGATTATAAAAGTACCAAATGTCAAGGCATTGCCATTTACAGATGATACCAGAATTTCTATGCAAACAAACCTACTTTCTTATTACCATTATCACAGCAACTTCAAGTATAATAACTTCAAATGATTCCTCTCTAATGTGATAGTCTCATTTTCTGTAATCCCATTTCTTTGACCTGATTCAAGTTTATCCTTTAAAATTACTGACAAAGCAATAACTTATATTGAGTGAGAGCTATACATACACTAAGAGGAAATCTTATTTTTAACTACTATTTTTTCCTGAGGGTATGGGAAAATTGTAATCAAAGAATAAATGAGGATATGACACAGACCTCTAGCAGGAAAAAAGATAATCATGTTCTTAAGTGTCATTGTCTCCAGTAGGTTTGAAAGGTGCTGGTTAAGTGTTTTCCTGAATAACAATGATTGATTCATTTGGTGCCAGCCTGTCTGATTTTCATTAAAACCACAGAAATGGGTAAGCTGCTATCACTTTTCCTGAATGTGGTATAATCTAACTTGATCGACACTTTTGATGAGTACTTATAGTCTGTAACTATGAGACACGAACTCTTCCATTAACTCACCTTCTAAAACTCCTACAGATGGGGCCTGGAAGTTGTCTCCCTAATTCAACACTCAGACTAAGAAAGTGAACCATCTTGCCTTAAGTCACTTAAAGAACAACATCTGTGCTTGTCTTGCTTGTCGTCCTCTCATATTTCAGACATTGAATAAATGAGTTGGCTGGACTTCTACCGAGTTATCTATCTCTGACGGTTGATGTGCCGTAAATGCATAAAGAAAACTATTATATTCCACTGAACTGCTGAAGCTCCCTAGATAAAATGGTAAATTTTCCATAAATTTTCCTGTCAACTTCAAGCTGAAAGTTGGATTTAGGAAGGTTATATTTCTCAGCAAACAGGCAATTGGAAGAGGTTTTTTCAGCACCTCTCAGTACTCCCTTAGAGTAAACCAAGTTGGGTTTTTTCAGCCCTTGAAGAAAAACAAAAATTGAACACATTTATTAAGGTTACAGAACTTTACTCTAACACTTTCAGAAATGTTGTCTCATTGTCAGAAGACCTGAAGAGTTGCTTCTCTGCATGGACTATAATGGCAGTTTCGGGTTTCAGCAGCCTTCCAGCATGTAGTAGAAGAATTTGGCAGATATTCCCTTTACAGGCTCATTATTTAATGTTTGCTCTTTCACTTTCTCTTGTTTACTGCTTTGAGCTGAACTCCTTAAAGCAAAAAAAAAAAAAAAAGGGGGACAAAGGAGTATCAGTCTCTAAAACTGATATCTCCAAAGACAAATACTTTGTCTTTCTGAGCAAAAGTCAGACTATGTGCCAGCTTTTTTTTTCTAAAAGCCTAATGGGTGAATATGTACATTCTTTCTGGACTCAAATTGCCAAAAAAAGAAAAAAATATTTATTCCACAATTGTGAGAGATTCCACAGATGAGAAGTGATACATAAGGTCCGAAAGGTCCAAACCTTGTTCTCAGTAGGCTTCATTCCAGATCTGCTGTTACAGATAAGAGGCCAGGCATGCATTGTTACAAAGTTCCTGATTCATCTCCTGTCATTAGAAAACATTCAACAACAACAAAAATAAAATAATCTTTTTTTATTATTCCTCTATTTTTTTTAACCCCCCTTTTCTTTCTATACTAGTGCCTGTTTTGGTGCTACAAGTTCAAAGACCGCTTTTCCTGAACCTGTTAGTGGTTTACACTACTCCAAACATGAAGCCATTGACTGTCACTTCAGCAAGTGATGTGAATAATTCACAGTTTATCAGTTTCAACAATGTTAAAAAAAAGAATTTACCCCACTACTGTTGTTGTCTGAAGGGCCACTTGTAGAAAATATATAAATATAGCTTCCAGAGGTAAAACTTTGAGGGATAAAATTACACTATCCCTGTAAAGGAAAAATCTGGGAGAAAAATAAAGTGAATTCTGTATTATCAGGGCTCAGAACTATACTGGTTTTTTAAATTAGATGCCCATCTGCCACAGTTTTGTTTGAAATGTCAATGAAATGGTAGATGCCTGTCCTAAAAATGGGACCACAGAATCACATGTCATTTAAGGATGCAAATCATATAAGCATATGTAGCACAGGCTATGTAGCACTTGAATTGTTCAGCCACAGGGGATCTTCACACCTGAATGTAACATTTTTAGACATAAATACTATTAAAAAGTCATCAATTTTCTTTCCTTGCTATCTCATAGAGTAATCTGATAATTATTAAATTTACCTTTCAGTAAAATTATGCATGAATACAAGCACCATTAAGTACTACACCATGCACTAATAATCTGAAAAAAACCCACAAAAATCAGGGTTTACTTTCACACAGCACATTTAGTATAGTAGAAACTGTAATTGCTTTACAGAGGTTATTCTTTAGTCTAACACTTGTTATGGAAATGGATTTCAGTACACTTTCTTAGCACATTACATAGATCATTCAAAAAGCATACAATGCCCAGGACCGCCTTTACATATTCCTGCACTGCAGCCATCTCTTCAGTGGGATACATTCATTAGTTAGCAATAGTCAGCAAGACAATGAAAGCCTTTCTGAAATTAACATGAAAATTTAACTTGGAGAAATACTCCAGTGGGAGGATCTTGGGTTTCTGTTCTGTCTTGAGTGCAACAGCAATGTCTTTCATTTATATATTTTCCCAGAAGTTAAACCCTTTATCACGAAAAGATCCAGCCCGAACTCTAGGCCTTTCTTAGCCTGAGGATTTTTGAGCTCTCTGATCTTATCTGCTCACAGAGGAAGCTAAACATGAGGTGGATGCCACATATTTGTCGCTCTGTCTCCTAAAAAGACACTCAAATCAGCTTCAAAATGACTGACGCATATACTGGACGTCAAAAATGAAAACCATTATCTCCAAACACGTTTGTGAATGAAAGTTACCAACGCCAAATGTTTTTGGCATGGATTAAGCATACTCTGATGACATCTAATATGCTGGGTAGTGATCTTAAAAGAAGCTTAAATCTAAACTTAGATGGTTTAGGTCTCACACTTCTCAGCAGTGTCTTTGCAACTACTACTCCATACACAATCTGCCAAGAGCAACAGGCTCAACTTTTGTTAAACACTTGGCTCAAATGTGACTTCTCATTTTACTTCACACAAACTGCTAAGTTTTTAGTCCTCTGTAAAACCATCCATGTTTATTTCCTCATCACATCCACAGGATTAACTTCTGTCCTGCCCTCAGATAACAATATCTATGGCTAGGGGTGTGTTACAGTAGAGTGTCCAAGCTCCTAAATCTGGTTATATACTTCTGCTGCATCCCAGTTCAGTGTCAGATATAGATCTGCACCCCAGATAAAAACAGCTCTCTCAATTTACTCTACTTCTATCCCCCCTTTTCATTTAGTCTAGCTAAATTATCCAAATAGGAATTTCCTTGCACTTCAAAGACATGCTATGTTTCAATGTCTGAAAAAGTATAACTTTGAAAATTGTCAGCTTTCTGTGATATTGATGTTTCCACATCTTTTTCCACATCTTTTTATTGATGTTTCCACATCTCATTGTTTTGTTTCCAGCTGTGTTGTGCTACGTGTATTGTTATGTCATAAAACCTTAGGGACAAGGACCATGAACACTCTCCTTGGATGAAATTCCACCCAGAAATAAGTATCTATTTGCTCCTGTGTTTTACATGTTACCACTCAGTAAAGAAAAATAACAGATTTTGATAAATTTGTTTTCTGTTTCTTGAATCTGATATCATATATAATAGAACAGATTTGGGGCAAGGGAGTGAGAGGGAGAAACATGAAATGTATGTACCAAACCTCTTACTATAGCATCCAAAAAATGTAACCAATATAAAAACTACTTACAATTCTAACCTATCCTAAGCATTTTGTTGTAATGAAACCTGAAAGGGAAAAAAAGAGGAGATCAAGGGATGCAGCACAGTAACCTATGACATGGAATAGCTGTTGTCTCCACTGCTTGTCCTAGTTTTCTTTCTTGCTTCTGGTTTATAACTTTTTTCCACTTTTTTGAAGTCACTTGTGAATTATCATGATGACTTCTAAATCATTTCCCTTTCATAAGTCAGAGTTTGCCCTCAAATCATTTCCAAGATGGCCCAGTGCCAGCCTGTGTTGAAAAAAACTTCTGTCCTATATCAGTTTCAGAATGCAGAACAAGTCAATCTTTGTACACAAAATAGGAGGAAAAAAAGAAAGAGGAAAGGTTTTGTTAGAGATCTGATTAGAAATAGTTCCACAAGTGAATTGTTTCCTCATGGAACACTAGATGAAAACAGTTAATGGTTTATTTCCTTTGTGGGATATGGTGCCATTGTAAGACAGGGTTTTTTGTTTGTTGGTATCTTCCATCACCTTCTTAGATTTATGCATTTATGTATATGTAGTCTCCTTCCTTAGTACTTTTCTTCCTTTATTTCTTTCTTTAAAAAAGTTGATATTTTTCTTTGTTGTTTTTCCATCAATGTTACTTTTACATTGAGACCAAAGGAGCTTTTATTTTTTTCTTACACTTTTTATCATGCAAATTTGAAGTTTAACAATAGTGCAAAAAGATAAGAGACTCTCTCTAGAGCCTCTGCAAATCCTCCTTACAATGTGTCAGAATTTAGACAAAATTGCTAAGCCCTTCTTCAGATTGCTATCTGTTTAGCCAATGAGAATTTGAATTAGGATCCCGATTAAAAAGAGCACTATAGGGCAGGAAGTAAAATTTCTTATAGATTACACTGAAAAGGTATGGAGTGCACTTTTAAGATGTTTTAAATAACTTTAGGATAGATCATGAGGCTCCTAGTCATATTGGTGAAATGCTGACTACTAGAAAAGATCAACAGAATTATACCTGAAAATTTGCATAGGTGTTATTCAACTCACAAATATCTTTAAAATTCAGTATCTTGGTCCTGAGAACATCCCTTGAAGAGTATCTTAATCTTTAAGTGGATAGTCATAGTTTGTGATTTATTTTACCTAAGTTAGGACACTTAGAGACACTTAGGTTCCTTCCTGTCTGTTCAGCAAATAGAGAGGAACCTTCAAGAGGTGACTCACTATTTTTGAATTAAACAAGAGTTGACAGAAAAGTTACCCTACGTGTAACTGAATTCTTCCAATGAATAATTAACATAGGTTTGGAGTTTTTTTCTTTTAGAAACGTGTCTCTCTATTTCTAGTCTGCATCTGGTTAATTCCCTCATCCAGCTGTTGGATCTCAGTTTGTCTTTTGCATAAAATGAAGAACAATCTGTCATCCGAAATCACTTTCCAATGCACAAAGTAATAAAACTACCCTTTTAAACTGCTCTTTGACCAGTTGAATAGCTTTTAGACTTTAAAGCACACTTTTTTCTACAAAACTTCTCTGAAATCTCTAGTTTATTCAACTAGTATTATTTTTTTCAACTTTGATATTATTACTAGAATTCAATTAATACCCCAGTAATAAGGGCTATGATGTTGCCCAACTAACAAGCTTTGGCAGAGACACTATCAATGACTTGTTGGATTACTTTAAGGATAATGAGTCTTAAATAACTTACTCAGAATTATAAGAGTTATTTCTCTTACAGAGATTCAAAAAAAACAGAGCAGGAATTAGATTTGACCAAATAGTTATGAATGCCACGTGAAAAAGAAAAATACAGAATGGATTAAAATATTAATACTTCATCCCTATAAATTTGAACTCTTAAAAGAGTTAACTGCAAAACAAATTTATTTATTCTAGAAAATATTGCTTTCCAGTACCCAGAAATGGAACTTTGAATTTACCCATAACATGATCAGTGGAAATCATTATTTGATACTGTTAGGAGACAATGGATGGAACAAATGAAAGACAAAATTCTACTAATATCAAAGAAGAGAAATAAGGAACACAAGACTGATTTTCTGTACTGTCCATGACAGAAATTCAATACAAAAAAGCATAAAAAGACACGTAGGTAATTAAACATACACTGATATAACAAAATCTAATTCGTTTACGTGCATGTGCACAAGTGTAGATACAAAAATACAAAAATTATGTACAAAAATGCAAAAATAAAAAACTATAGCAGATGATATTACTGAAAATAGAAACAATGAGGAGCTCATATTTCAATGCATACATTTTAATGAAGCATTTTACTAACTTTCAAGTGTTTATGCACACAACTTATAATTAAATTTTAATTTATTTGATGTTATCCGTAAGGAATAAAATACAATATCCAAACCAATTTTCATGCCAGTAATTTATTTTTCCCATCCGAAACTTCTTAACAAAAAAATGTCTTATACTGTCATATGGATACAGAGGGACATAATTTTTTGCTGGTGTAATTCCACAGTGTTTTAGAAAGTCAGACCTCTTTGCTAAATTGGTTTTTTTTTGTTTTTTTTTTTTTAAAAAAAAAAAAAAAGACTGCCTAAATCCTTAGTAAAATAAAGTTCTGGATAAATAGATGTGTCTACTTCCACCCTAAGTAGAATGCCTGCCTCTAGAAAACTAAGAATAATGTTACGTTTGCTCCCTAATATCACCCTGTATATCAGTATTAAAGTTGATGCCATCTTGCCTTTGTAATCTTAGTTGCTGAGAAGATAAACAACTGTAAAGGAAGGGAAGCCTGTATTTATAAAGGAACAATTATATTTGGTTTAGAAAGCCAATGCAGAGACTATGACATTTCTGTTAGGAACTTGTAGAGATGCTAAGCAATTCTAAACAATTCTGCCCTGTCTAATGATTCTGAATGCAATTGTATGGTAAGCAGAAAATATTACATTCTTGCTAATTAAAAATGTATGAGAGGAAAACAACCTAAGTTTTCAACAGCTATAATTTGAAAATAAAGACATATGGGAGAGTCCAGGAGAAGCAGAGTTGGGGAAGAGCAGGATCTACACAAAGTGGAGGCTGCAAAAAAGAGAGGAAGACACCAAGCTAAATGTCATAAGTTTATGACATATTGAGAGCGAGCAGACATTCCTGCAGTGCAAGGGAGCAGGAGGAAGTTGCAGAGGTTACTTAATTCTGAAACTGAGGATAGTAAATGGTAGGTAAGAAAAATCTGGGAAAGAACAAGATCAGATGAAGACAAAAAAAAAAAAAAAGTATCACCAACAGCAGGAAAAGAAGAAGGTTTCTGTGCACCAGAAAAGCAAGTAGGAGAGTGAGAAATGAAAGTACAGTGGAAAAGTAAAAGGATGAAAGCAATAGAAGAAAATGACAAGTAATAGAACGATGTTATTAAAAGTAACATGATGAGTTAGAAGAAAAGTATACTTAAGATCCAGTTTGGGATTGGGGAAAGGTTTATAGAGCACAGAGGGATGAGAATAATCAGTGGAGATAACAAGAACAGATCAAAAAGACAGTAGCAAATGATCAAATGGGTTGGATTAATTCAAGAAGTAGGAACAGATTACAAGCAGAATTCACTTTGGAACTGTTCCTCAAATGATGAATTGCATTAAAAGAGAACAAGCAACAGTATTTTCACAGGTATGGCCTTTCCCTTAAACAGTACTTGTAAAACCATAGTTCTTTGTGCAAATACATTCAAATATCCCATAGATTACTACTGTGTAAAGACCCTGGATATAAAAACAGCATTCAGGACAGCAATCAAACTGTTAGGACAGCTGACTCCCTCCCTGCTGCTCAGGACCCTTCCACTCGTCCTGTGTGCCATCCCCTAGATTTTGCAGTTGGCAGGTCTGAGACCCTGTGTTTGTGCCTCCTTGTTCCTCCTGTCTCTACCAGAATGGGTGATCCATCCTTTCCACGGTGTAAGGGCCTGCCCCTCCTTAGGTCCAAGAACAGACTAGCCAGGGGAAAGAGACACCTACGCTCCTATGGTGGCAGCAGCCAATCCCAACCTTCCCTCCCCACATGCCGCTATCAGAGCCATGAGACCCGAGGAGGAAGGTGGATGAAGAAGCATTATGAAGGGATGCGAGCTGACCTCTGCTTTCTTGATGTGGAATGTTTCTAAATGTAGAAGTAAAGGCTCTGGGGATAAACTTCCCATTTATCACCCACATTGTTATAGAAGCCACAGAGCTACCCAGTGACATTTTAAATGAATCAGCCACAGGCTATGCACGTAGAATGATGGATTACTGAGCAGGAGAAGGTAAAACACCTTGCAAGAGGAGCACAGAGAAATAGACCAGGGCTCTGAGGAGTGTCCCAAGATGCAGGAAGACAGAGCTGCTGGTATTTATGTTCTGTCCATCCAGTCTGTGCAGTGACACTACCTCTCCTGACCAGTGCTGACAGACATGGCGGGATAGACATTGGAAGTGTATCAGGGGGAAAAATGGTAAACTAGCACAGCTTAAATCAGGGAGACAAAGGCAGGAGGAAAAAAGGGTTATTTTAGCTCTGCAGAGAGCCTCAGCATCTACGCTGAGTGAATAAATACCAATCTGAAGGGACTAAACATAGACCTTGCCTCCTATACATGCCCTGGAATGTATTCTGATTGCGTATCCCTGCTGGAAAACAAGTTGTTTTGAAATGTGGCCATGACACGTAGCTTCAAGCACTAGGCCCAGAGCTGCACGTGAGCAGCATCCCTTGTGACAGGAGAGCTGACTGCCTTACTCAGGACCTTTGCCAGGAGAGGAATAATGGGGTGCTTCAGCAGGAGAGTGTAAAATCTCTTTAGAGTCAGAAATATTCTTTTTGTCATTGATGAAGAAATAAGTGGGAGAATGCAGCTGTGGCTTTCAATGACTATTGTCATGGGAACTTAGGGGAAAACCAAGGTCTTTTAAAAAAGAAAAAGAAAAGGTAGCCTTGCCCATCCTGCCACATTATGCAACTGACATCAGATTTAATAACTTGGGCTAAAGCATGAGACATTGGTATCAAAGTTTCACAACTATTTTGACAAAGAACTCTGTTTGATGAATGTAAGAGCAGAGTCTAGAAATTCTGCAATAATGTCCTTTATATTCTAAAATTTTAGCTCAAGAAAATAAAAGGATTATACTTGAGAAAACACATGTCACAAGCTGACAGCAACCAACATTTTACAGCACAGGTGGTGTGATGCTGTCCAACAAACTCACTAAGGAAGACTTTTGTTCCAGCAGAGTTTTGTGTCTTAGATACAGCTCCAGTAATTAAGTTTAGAAACTGCAAAAGAAAAACAGATCACTAAACTGAGCAACACCCAAGTAGAACTCTAATGACAATTTGAAGTTAGTTGAAAAAGGCTTAGGGCAAGGTACGATATTTCTCCTTTTTTTTTTTTTAATTCTCTGTGATAAATGAGGTGGTAAAATAAAGCTAATTTTTGTCAGAGTAGGCTTTCTGAATAATGAGGAAAATGAGTGTATGGGATTACTTCATTTGCTATTTTGATTTCTCAGAAAAATATATAAATTTGTTTCTTTCTGTGGTCATCCTTTTGAAAAGTATGCCTTGTGTCAATCTTTCTTCACAACAAATGATTAATAATGGTACAGAAAGTGAATTGTTTAACACTTGATTCAAAATTTTATTCATTTGATATCAGTAAGCAGTACCTTTAGATAAGCAGTATTTGAGCTAGACTGTTCTTTCAAGGTCCCCAGCTGAGCGATGCATTCAGATTAACAATGATATTTCTGGTTTTCAGAAAGTGAGCACAGAATAAACTGTGCGCCTACAATATTTTATACATATATATAAATGTGCAACTTAGTGTTAAAGGATTCTAAAAGCAACTGCCTTCTTCACCTGCCCCAGCCCAGAACTCCCTCCTGCCCAAGTTGACACTTTCCTGTTTGCTGGTTCAACCAGTAGTGAAGCTCAGAACACATCCCAGAGACACATACACATGGACACACCACACACATGCAGTTTGGGAAGATACAGATGCTCGTCAACACCCCTGAGGTCTGACTCCACTAACAAGCACGAAATTTCACCTACACACGTATGAATGTCTCCAGTAGTTGGTAATTAATACCTTGTATCACACATAAGCATGGCACAAAGAGTGGGATTACACGGAGAGTTGAGAAAACATTCAGTAAGAGGCATAAGGAGACAGGATAGACTGGGTTGCTCAGATATTGCTTGGTCCAATAAGTATACTGACCATCCCCATTGTGTGAATCACAGACAAGGGATTATCTTTTGTGAAGACCTGGGAAGTGGAGGCTGCAAGATTAGTCTGAGAAGCAGTCAAGGGAGAAAGTCATGCAGTGGTAAGATAGTCCTGATTTACCTGTAGATTGTGGGATCAAGCAGACAAAGAACTTTAAAACAGTTTAATTAAGGCCACAGCACCTGGAGTGAGACTCTTGCCTAATTAATTATAATATTAATATTAAAGTTAACACCCATGAATATGATAATGAGCTAAAAGAAGTACATGCTAAACATATATAGCTATGTTCCTCAGTTCTCCACCCAAATCATGTTAAACATCGTCCCAGAGATGAGGCAGAGAAGTCTGAGGTATGGGAGTCTCTATAGAGAAGGAGATAGAGCCTTTTAGTTTTTTAGTTCTTTGAGTTCTTTTAATGCTTTCAGCCATTTTCTCTTTAGAGCAGCTCTTGCAGCCTTTAGCTATTTGAGCATTTTCGACTGAAGAGAGAGAAAGATACAGTGGGGAGAAAAAGATGGAAGACACAGATGAGACAGTCAATGGGCTATAATCCACTTCCTCCACCAAGATAGGGACTTCCTCTTGGTAAGAATTGTGCTCTTTTACTATGTGGCAAAGAATATCTGGGATAAATACTGCTGATATTATACATACTATACAATATACTATAAAGCATATACATAAAGTATAATAACACAACTGTATTTAAGTATATTTATCAATCACAAAATCACAGAATTTTACAGGTTGAAAGGGACCTCGAGAGATTATCAATGGCAATCCGTTATATCTGTCACCTTAATAAATTACCTATTTTCCAGCCTTCTGAAATTTTGGCTCGTAATCCAGATTCCAAACCTTGACTTTGTGAAACTGTTCTCAGTGAAAGTCCTTGAGAGGGACTCTGGCAGGCAAACACCAAACTCTCACCCTTCACACAATAGGACTGGACTCTTTTTTAGCCCTTTCTGTCTACTCCTCTTTGTTTCTCCCTGTTCCCTCCTCTGCACCTTGCCTCAGCACTTGACATAGTCCCACTGGTCTCCTCCAACACCTAGGACCCTTGAGTTTGCATCCTTATCAGTTGTAAAGTCCTGGTTTGCCAGTAGCTTCTCAATAGTCAATCACTTACCTTGACTGACCAGGTTTGCTTCTGATTCCTGTCTTTGTTAATGCCAGTTGGCCAGGTTTTGTTTCTGTGTGTTTGTCTTTCTTCCTTTCTTTTCTGTATCTTCCTCAAAAAACAAACATCCTTACACTCCAGATATTCATGTTACTTAGTTTGAATGATCAGATTTGTTCTTATTACAACCGCCCTTACCATTTGTTACTCAGGTTTGTATCTGGTCTTATTTATTGCGTCTTTGTTCAGATACCTTTAAAAGAGTAGATACTCTCCTCCCAGATATCCTTACATTTCAAATTGACAAGATCTAGGTAGATTCAAATTCAAAAGTTTGAGGTTTTTTCCCTAAAATTTGAAAACTCAAAGAGAAGAGGAGAAACAATGATTGAAATGGAGCACACTTGAGTGATTTTGATGTATTCTTCCACATACAGTTTGATTCCATGTACATGACCATAGAATAACTTGCTATAGAACATCTGCAGAAGTGCAGGACTATTTATGGTAACTGCAATTTTTCATGTTAGTTATTTTTAAAAATTCTGTTTGGGATTCTGACCTTTATTGTTTCAGTTTGTTTGCTTTGGAGACCTCTTATACAGCAATTTGGGAGTCACCATTAACAAGATAAATCTTAGAAATGTAATCTATTGGTCTTCTTGGCAAGACAACCAGAGAGTATCAGGAAATTCCAATTTGAAGGCTTTGGGGATTTAATTTACTTCATATGTTGTATGAACCCCCAGTCGAAGAAACCCTCAGATAGATTTGTGCTCCGACTACCTGCACAACAGAGATCGGTGTTAAACAAAGAATATTCAGTTACTGAAGGAAATTGAATAACTTGAGTTTCTTTTCTGTTTCTTTCACTGTGACATATCAAGCTTTTTCTTTGCATAGTGAAATTTTGAGAAGTACAACATATTTAAAAAAAAAAAAAAAAGGACAAATTTCTCCCAGTCTACTTTATGCACAAATCTATTCATAGAGTTCTAGTTAAGGGAATTTTGAAAGTTTACAAATCTCATTATCAGCAATGATTAAACATGGATGGTTAACCCTGGAGATGAATTTGGGAAGAATGCTAAAGCAGCGATATTTGCCTCTAGATAATCAAGACTGGAAAACAGAGTGTAAAGATAATTTGTATCCATTCTAAGCAGTTTCAAATATAGGATTTCTCTGCACTCATATATTTTCTCTAATGTTTCACTAGCAAATTATTTTCAGTTTAGCAAATTACTTTCAAGGACTCAACCATGTTTCCCTTGTGCACCTTAAATTAAGTCAATTCCTTTTCGAGTCAGTGGGTGCAAAAGGCATACAATATAGTACTTTACATCACTGGATGAGTTTTGATACTCAAGAATTCACCAAAATATACTCCAAAACTTTTCAATTTATAAAGCATAATATATAAACAAACAACAAAAATTCACCAAAGCAATATTCAAAGAGTAGATGTAGTCATATAGGTTCCTCCTTCACAACCACAAAAGACAGACATGTATAAGCTTTTGAAAAATGATTTGAAGAGACGCGGTCTTTCATCATGTTCATTGACTGAGTAAAGTTAATGTTATGAGATTGTAAAGGACTAAATAGATCAACACAAATAATTATGGGCATGCGAGTTTGTGGGTGAAAAAGTAGAACAGCTCTTGCATGAGTCATCATAACTAACAGAAGACATAATTAACATCAGCTAACAGATTTCTAGAAATTGAGTATTGTTAAACTGATCTTTCACAATTAACGTGGAACTCTAGTTAGTAAAGGAAAGAGAATGGCTGCAGTGTGCTCAAGACAAACTCCATCCTTCCTATTCTCTTCCTCTCTGACAGAAAATAGCAGTACAAATGTTTAGTCAATGACATTCTTTGGTATGTACATAGTGCTACTGTACAGCAGTCTTAATTTTTACAATGAAATTTAATACACTACTAATCTTTGATGCAATGTCAATGAGACACATGCGTATGGATTATACTTGAGTTCATGTTTTTGTCCATGCTTTTCCCTTTAAATCTCATTTAGTTTCCCTTTTCATGGAGAAAACAATTTTAAATCAAGATATCATTAGGACAGATACAGTCGTGACTACATGAATGAAGAGAACAAGAACTACTTGGATACATTATAGTTTTCACCCACGAGAAAACATCCACATTTTAAGCAGCCTTTTGTAGAGAAGTGGAAGGAAGTCAAGACACCTCTGTTATAGTTCTTGTGTAGTGACATTTCCCCAAATCACAGTTTGCATTTTAAGAGATTTTTAAAAATATTTTTTCAGTAGATATAAATCAGAAAGTGTTGGAAAAATGTTCTCCAAAATTTCCACAACAATATTTCAACCAGTCTTTGTTGAAACCATGTCTCTTAAAAACTGTTGTATACTCTAGATTCTACATTGGTCCAAGAAAATAACACTGTCTCTAGACAACAAATTTGTGTATGCAATGTCTTTTAGTTACATAAAAACAATCTCAAAATTAAAGATCTCTATTTCATAAATTCTGGGTTTTGTGTTGCAGATATTGATGTCTTTCAACCAGAGAGTAACTTAAGATTTTTTTTTCTTTCTATATAGCAGCTTACAGAAAAAGAACAAAAGTCACCTTGAGTGGGAGTGCGTCAACATTTTTCAGTGCATATAGCATGCAACCCGACTGTCCCACAAATATGTTTTGGGATGTTGAAGGAATGAAAACAGCAGAGAATAGGCAGGATACCTTTCATGACTCATATCTGTGTTTTTCTAAAAATTAAAGTATATTACTTTTGATACTGGTACTAATGTCAAGATGAGGTTTTAGTTCTTCTATAGCTGTTACTATATATGCCCTGTATATATTGTCTTTAAAAGGACACATACCAGTATTTCTACCAGTACTGCTACTGCCTCCACAGCAGTGCACATTTTTGTGCCTTGCAATGACTCAGAAATATGCATACTGTTCTGACACAGATTGTCAAGCTGTGTCATGCCATCCACCTTGGCCAGCTGTAAAGTCAAATTCACAAATTGCACAGGAAGCAAAACACAATTAAAAAACCTGAGTATGCTTAATTAGATGGTCGAAAGATCACTTTGTGCTGTCTCCGAATGTCAGAGCGTCTTCCGTTATTTTATAGGGCTCCAGACACATTTTCATGTCTAACAGTCATTTCTATACCAGAGAGAGATCTTTTTCTCTCACAAAAAACAAACAAAAAAAAAACAACACCAAAAAAACCCAACCAAACAAACCCCACAGAACAGGAAAACTAATTGTATTCTAAACATTAAAAATACTTCTGTCAAAATATGTGTAGATAATTATTGCAGCTTAGAAGCATGCAGAAAACTGACTAGTAGCTATTTGTCTTGAACAGAAATTCTACTATGTTTGCAGCATAAATGTTCATGGAGTTGCTTGTATTTTGGTCTGAATCAATGTCTCATTGCTGAAGCTCCAGTCTCCAGATCAAAGATCAAAGGTAGAACTGTTTAGTATAGGAAGCCAGTCATCAAGAACAAACAATGGACAGTTGAAGTGAAAAATCTGATGACTTCTTTCCCAAGTATTTCACCCATGCACTAAAACACCAATATGAGAGCAAAAAAACCCAGAATCTGCTTGTAATTGATCAGTGAAGAATAAATTAAGTACAATAACATTCTTCAAGCCATACATGTACAAAAGTCAGTCTGACTATCTGATCATTACTGATTATGCCAAGCACCATCACACACTATACTGTGGTATGTGTATAGTTTATATTGTAGAGAAGTAGACTGTGCCGCAGCCCAGACCTACATTGAAGGCTGGATTTCACCTCATCAAGACTCCAGTTACATTTCCATCAGAAAGATGACCTTTTCAACACAGGCATTTACTTAAGCTTCAGCTGAGTAATATGAATTTCACTCACTCACCAATACACTCCTTATTATGCTAGGGTCTGTAATAGCTTCAAACGGAGTAGATAATAGGAGTAACTGAAGGATAATCTATATGTGTTAGAGAACACTATCTCACTGAAGTGATGAAAAAGAATCCTGTTTCTTCTTATCTTTTTGTTTAAATCTCATGAGATTTTTTTAATACAAAAAGTCTGATTCATACTATATATAGTTAATTCCTACATTTCATATAACTTTCCGTGTGTCTTTCATTTTCTCAGCAATTCAATGATACTTCAATCTTAAACTCCTCATCTTATATGGGAATTTTACATTGTATCTCCTATATTTACTTATAATTTTGAGTGTTAAAATATAATTTCACCATCCTCACGAAACAGGAGCTGAATGAAAATCTGTGCAGTATAGTTACAGCAACTGAACACCTCATTCTTACTTTTTTTTTTTGTAAATGTCCTCTAGATAATATTGACATATTCGCCCTGAAATCTCATCTTTCCTGTCTTTCAGGCACTCTATAAATTTATACTCAAAATGACTTCCAGGAATAATTTACTTAAGACTTGAAAGTTTGTCTGTATTGCGAGTGCAAATCACCAACAGGAGAAAAAATTCTGGACATGGCGTTGATTGAATACAATAGACTCACAAACAAAAATATAATTGAACTCACTTTCTCACAGCTGAGAGACTCTACAATACTACCAAAATATATCTGTTTTAAAAACGGAAGGTTTTTTTATACAGTAGAGAGAAAGGGACAGAGCTTTTAAGTACAAAGTAAGCTTTTTTTTTTTGGAGGTAAAAGTTTATCTTGTTCCCATAGACAGAAAAGTGAGATATGACACTGATCATTAAGAAGTTTACAATGGATAAGGCTTGCTTCATCTTCTGCCTCAGCATATTGTAGATGAAATGGACAAACATATGTCTGAACTGAAATTACATATATGTTAAAGAAGGGCTTCTGAGTTCCTAAGTCTAGTCTCTTTCTAGGCTATGCCCTGACTTTATGTGGACATAAATAGGTACACACTATGAAATGGGACTGAAGCCTTAGACTGGCTCAAATAAATCTGATGAATATTTAGTCTGAAAGATGAAGACCAAAGTTAACAATAGGAATATCCAAGTAAACCCAAGAAGATCCAGGATATGTAGAAATATTGTTCAAATTACTCAGAAAGGAGAAAGTGTAGAAAAGCATTTGAGAAGCTCACAGGAGATCTTATTTTTTCAAATATAAGAATCTCAATAGTTGACTGGGAGAAACATAAACCTCGCACAATCCCTTTTGCAATGAACTTGCACTCAGAAAGATAGATAGAAATAAGCAAATAATGTTGTGATGTTTGAGAATAAAAGACTGTACTTCTGACACTTCTCTGTCCTTAGCTCTCTCTGGATATCATGAGAAGGCAAGTTTTAATGACAGGATCATAAAGAAAGAACTGAGGAAACGTGGGTAATGTTTTCAGGAAGTGCATCCCAATATTAAAGACAGTAGGAGAAATAAGAAGGGCACTTGATTAAAAATGTATTGAGAGACTGATTTTGTATGCCAATCGGTATCAAGTGTCAACTAGTCTGTACTGAATGTAAAGATCATTTGTGGGGTGGGGAGCAGTTGTGAAAGGGCTTTGAAGGTGAAACCAAGTAGCTTGTGTTTGAAATGGCAGAAAAGCGGTAGCTACTGGGGGGAGGTGTAAAAGGAGGTTAAATGGTCAAAGTGACGGGCCAGGAAAATGATCTTTACAGCAGCTGTGCAAGATTGCATTTGTCAAAGTCAGAGGAAAAAAAAGGTGTTGCAGAAGCTGAGACATAAGATATTTCAGCTGTGCAGATAGACAGCAAAAGCCACATCTTAGATATGGTCAGTACAAAGAATCTGTGAAAACTAGGCATTACCTGAAAGTGAGGATTTTAAAAGTGGACTCAGTCAAAGAGGATAATCATCACTTTAGACATCACCATTACCTAAGGAAAAATACTTTCAAGATTAAAATGATTGACTTTTTAATAACAGGTGACTGTTCAACACTATAAAGTCTCTTTAGAACATATTGAGCTTCACTGGATTTTCCCTATGTTTCCATTTCCTCTAACTATATTTCCTTCTTTCAACATTACTTTTAAAGGTTAGTCGGACTGAAAGTAAGAATGATTTGCAGTACTGGTGCATGAAAAAATGTAGTTTTACCTTGAAAATCTTAAGGACTTTCTGGCAAACATAGAATTTAAAGCTGAGCACTGATGCTGTAGCTTTGCAGCTAGCAGTTCAGCTATTGACATCTCAGATCAGAAAATAAGTTCTCTATGTTTCCTGTGTGCAGTAGCATCTGATGCTTAATATATCAGGAGATGGTAAAACCTGTGACCACAGTATGTACTTAATCGTGTAGTGGTGTATGAAAGGCGTAGGTAGAAAGGTTTTAAAGCTCAGAGACAGGTGATCTCAAAATTACTGGGAATCAGCACTGCTATTTATACTGAACAGGAAATTGCTTGTATAATAGATCTTCTAATTTTACACAGGTCCTCACAATGGTCGGAATATCACAACGATAAAAATTTATCAGCTGATAGTACAGTTACTGGTACATCGGGTATGTTATCTGTGAATAAAACAAAAAGTGAAACCAAGTACAGCATGGATTTGCCATAGGGTCTAGAAGGGTTTTAGTGACATCTTCAGGAGCCTGAGGTCTCCTTGATAGTATATTTATGTCCTTCTCTACCATGAGCTGTGATCCTATGGCAGAACAGCACAGAAGCCCTATATAGACTGGATTTCCATCTACACTCATTATACGCTTTGCTGTAGCTATATATCTTTGCAGCAATTTATAACTTTGTTCCTGAGCCTTTCGAAATATTTGTAGTTATAATTTTTCCATTTTTAAATGAAACACACTATATTATTACTTTATACTCTTTCCACAGCTTTTTCTGTAAGGACATTGAAAAAATATGTTACAGAAATACAAAAGAATAATAAGCAAAGTTGAAGAATAAGATTCTTTTTCAACTGGCAGAAATTTCCAGGCAAATTATGTTTTACAAAGGGGCAATTTTTCATCAGAATTTATAATATTTTTGTTGACCAGCTTTATTTAATATTTAATGTTAAGTTAGGAAGTTCATCAACAGTCGGCAAACTATTATTTTTAGGTCAAACTGTTTGGTGACTACGTGCTATATAAAGAGATTGATGCATAGCTAGAGGTAAAAACCCTGTTTTAATAATTATTTCCATCTTGAAAAAGCTCAGATTTTTCACATTGATTGAATGAATACTACTGAGGATATGAGATGCAAAACTCAGTGCAGAACTCTGAATTCAGATATGCTTTTGGGCAGAGACCTTGTTCCACTTTTACTGTTTCTACCCGGAAGTTTTAAGTATTAGCATACTTTCCAGACCATTCTTGTACATTGTGAGTTTATATGACCAAATTGAATCTCACCCCTTCTGACCCTCTGGAAGGAAGGCCTTCAGACTAAGCCAATAGTCTAGGCTTAGGTAGCCAGTACAAAAGTACCCTGACAAATATTTTGTTGTGTTCCAGGACCACTGCATAAAACAGTTAAGTTTTCTGCAAAGTAGCCCATCTCCACATTTGATTAGATGACTAGTCAAAATCTCAAGCCTGAGTAAAAGCATTCCCGCTTTATTCAACTAAAATCTGAATTGTCTATTGTGATGTTTCATTCAGATAAATTTCTGAGTTATCCATATAAATATCAATAACAACTAAAGGAACAATTAAATCGTAGTTTTAATTTCTGGAAAATGGACCTGCATATATTAAGGGAATCATTTCCCTAAAAATTAATATTAAAGTGTAATGAGAAGAAGGCGATAATTCTGTCTCTGATTTAGACAGAGGCAGAAAAAACAAAAAGAACAAAAAAATCCTGCTTTTCTCCAGGTCATATAAGAGCTTGACCCAAATACTTTGAATCCTTATCCACTCTTTAATCATAGACTAACTTCCTCATTAGGAGTGACCACATCTGCTTTTCTCTGAGGTGGGCTTGGGATTCTTTGTTTTGGGATTCTACAAAAAGTCTTTCTTAATTTCCTTTTTATTTTATTAGCATGCACAAAGGCAACTCTACTATAAGCTTTTAGTCAAGAATATGAGACTTTTCTACCTTCTCCCTCTCAAGCTGTGTTCTAGAAAATGCTCCAAGTTGCAGTGATATTGCAAAAAGATGAAAGTCAATCATCCCAGTTCATGCAGTCTCATATAAAGGGAGCAGGCGTCCTCTCTGCTGGATGATCTAACACTTGGGTAGAGAGAATATACTATGTGATATGACATCATTCAATGAGCATGCCTCTAGAATTCTGCATTTAGTTATTTCTTTGAGTGGTTTGGGAAGATAGAGCAGGTTGGCTTCGCTTTTCGTTTGGAGGGGATTTTTCGTTTTTTTTTAAATCTTTCATGTCAGAGTGATTTAGATGCTTTTGAAAAGGATAGGGGAGCTGGGATCAGAATTTATGTGAATTTCTTTCTTATATTTACAACTGCGTTGACTTTATATGATGAAAGGCTGAGGGGTGATCTCATTAATGTTTATAAATATGTAAAGGGCAGATGTCAGGAAGATGGAGCCAGTCTCTTCTCATTGATGTCCAATGATAGGACAAAGGACAATGAGTATACACTGAAACATAAGAGGTTACAAAGTAACACAAGGAAAAATTTCTTCATTGTGAGGGTGACAGAGCACAGGGACAGGCTGCCCAGATGCGTTGTAGAGTCTCCTTCTCTGGAAACATTCAAAACCCACCTATATGAGTTCCTGTGTGACCTGCTCTAGGTGGACCTGCTCTGGCAGGGGGGGTGGACTAGATGATCTTTCAAGATCCCTTCCAACCCTTAAGATTCTGTGATTCTGTGATTCAGTCCTTCATTAATCTTTTGACAAGAATCTCCTTTGACTTGCTTGGCTTTTATTCTAAGGAGTGAAATGATTGATCACAAAGATGGCTAAAGATAGATAGGAAAGGTGGACTTGAAAACTATTTCAAACATACTGTGTTTTTAGAGCGTAATCCCTAATACAGATTTAATAAAATGAATACATACAACCCAGGTTTCATCTGACACTAATGTCTTTTTAAATCCTTGGACCTCATCAACACGATTGTGACTAAAACATTCAAAAAATATATTTGGCAATCTCTTCTCATGAAATTGGCAGCAACAGGCTGTACACAGATCCTTTGGCCTTCATTTTCCTCTGCCCATTTTTACAGATGAGTCAACCTTTGAGGCTATCTGAGAGTAGAGCTGGCAATTGCAGGGCCCAGATGCCACACTCAGGGTTCCAAGTCCTGAACAGTAGGATTTGTAGCTGGCCACTGCCATGTGCTGTTTTAGATTCACTGTCCATAACCCGTAGGGTTTATATATAATTTGCCTGCTGCTGCCTGGGTCATTGGTATCCACGAGATGTTCAGTGTTCCCTGGCTAAGATCAAGCCTGCAGCTCACAGCCTCTGCATGTCCATCTTTTTGCTCTGTGTTCACCACTCCTGTCACTAGGAAATGTGTGTACCAGCCAGAGGAGTCATTCTCATGCCAAAAGTGCATGTAAACAGTGGACAGAAGGTTTCTGGAGAAACGTAAATTCCCTGAAGTCTTTCCATAAATTCACACGTGTTAAATGTGCAAATGTAAGTAATTTCTTCTTAAACAAATATCTGTACTGGTACAGTTAATTCAAATTGAGGATCTATAAATGTTCTTGAGATAAATATTTTTTAAAAGAAGGTTGTTATTCAACTATCTGAAGTACTACATTTAAAAAAAAAAGAAAAAAGAAGAAAAAAGAAGGCATTTACTTTATAGTCAGAAAAGGTATTGATTTTGAAAAAGGCAAACTGGAGGAATAGTCAAAGGTTTCTCTAATGCAATCCTACAAGCACTTCAAAACGTAGAACAACTCTTTGACTTAACGGGTTTTCTAATAATTTCTCCCCATGTGGGCCAGTTACTAGTAACCATGATCAATACAAAAATTACTGCAAAAATAAATCTGTCTTTTGAGGAGATTTTTTTCAGTGTGCTATCTGGGAGAGTAGAAACAAAGTAATATGTTTTAGCATTAGCAGATACTGATATCTCTTATGTTCAGCAGTCCTGTATGCAGCACAACAGCAGTTGTGCATATAATATTCCAAATCTCGTCTGTAGTAGGAACTGTACACTTGAATAAAAGACAAAGAAGCAGGCCCTAAACTTGTGAACTGGAACGTTCTACAGAGGAAAAAGATAACACGGAAAAAGAAGTGTTATCAAAAGGAAATCTGCAAGGATTGTGTTAAAGGTTTAATAAAGCTCTAGTGAAGACTGATGATATATAGAGAGATTGCTTAAATAGAGTTACAGGCTGATGTCATATCTAAGGAAACCAGTAAAAATATGTTGTGACCCACATGCCCATTTCATCATTTCATAGTAATCTGAACATTTTAACAATCATGAAAATAAAGGTGAAAGGATCACTGAAAAAGGAGCCAAAAATTCTGAAAATTTTTTAAAAACAATATCAAAATAATCTGTATATCATATTAAGTAGTAAAATATGCAAAAAGTAGCTTGGAAAAGAAGGTAGAAAAGCACTGGGAAGAAAATGAAGGAAAAAAATATGGCCTTTGTAGTTAGTCATTCTATTTGGACATTTTCATTCATTTTTTATGTTACATTTCTGAAGAAGTTTAAGTGATCATCTTATCCTATAACTAGCAATGTTATGGCAGTACAGTTAGACATATAAACATATACATTTGGATACAAATAATGTATGTTACGCACTAGTTCAAAATGTTCTGTCAAGTGTGGGAAAAGAAACATCTGTTCCCTTGGCAGAAACTGCAAAATTCTGAGACTTCTGGCTCCATATAAAAACAGTTCAAAAGTATGTGCTTTCTCTCATGATGTTAACATGATGCCTGAGTGCTACATTTTTTCATAGAACATGAGAGGCAACTAGACTGCTACTCAGTGATATAAATAACCTAGGATAAAACTTTCTCCACTGAGACAACATTGTCCATGCTGATTCCTAGTAATTTCAACAAAAAATGCATTGAATAAAATGTTCATTTTATCTTTGAAAACAAGTATAGAAATTTTGCTCATTTGGAAAATGTCTACTTGTTTATAAAAAATTTTGATCAAAACCCAATGACTTCCTGAGGCAGCAGTCCATGAGAAGGTACATTTGCACATATCAATTGACTATGTATCTTCTTTCACACAAGCTGCCCTTGCTTTATATGATAATGTTTAAGAAAATATTGTTCTTATGTACCTGTAAATAAAATACAAAAAAAAATGTGTTTCACAAAATCTAATTTGATATTCTATCACATTTTTTATTATTAGCTACTTCTTTTATCACAATTCTTAACTATGGGTCAAGACTCTAAAAGCAGATGAGGTTCAAGAAAAGAACTAGATAGTTGTCCTTTTTTTTATACAGTTTACGATCTGATAATCTGTATCATGTATACAGATAAAAAGACAGAGAAGGAATATAAGGACTATGTCTGGCACATAATAGGTGGAAATTCAATACTCCAGCTGGTATTTTGTAAGCATCACAGCAAAAAGGAGATTTAAAGGAGGAATTCAAGAAGAAAAGCAAAGAAGCTTATCTGATATATTTTGTCTTTTTCTTTCCTCTTTCACTTCAGTTTACATGAGGTACAATACCATTCAGATCTCTGAAGGGAAGTTTTCAGAACAATTACACGTAACATGCATATGACAAAGTTGCAAAATGAGTACTTGTGAACAGCAACAAGGCACAGGTTGTTAGTGCTCATCTTGCCCGTGCACATCCAACATTTGTACTGTAAACATCAATTAATTTAGAAACATTCAAGGTAACCTGATTTACTCTAAGTAACATGAATACTCTGCATTCTTGCTAGCGATATCATTGAAGGTAATGGTGTGGGTTAATTATTGCTGTCTGATATATATGTGACCTGATCTAAGTGAACCTGCTCTGACAGAGGGTTTGGACTAGATGATCTCTAAAGATCCTTTCCAACCCCTACCATTCTGTGATTCTATGATCTGTCTGGAAATAACTTGGTTATATAAGAGGTAAAATGTAAAATTAGATTTTTGTCAGATGAGTTGTCTGGTGAGTCAGCACTCTCTGAAAAATACAAATGTTCAAACATAAACAAGCACAAGAGCATTTGCATGTATCACTCATTTATTTCCATGTACCTATTAGGTATCTCTTTAGAATTTTGAAGCTTCAAGTTATTCTGTAGTTCATATTTTTTTAGATACCTGTTCTGTCTGCAAGCTACAGAAAAAACACTGAACAGTCTATTCTCTCATGTTTCTAAGGACTCGTCAAGATTGTGGATACGTGTTAGAGAAATGCAATCTGAAATCACAGTTTGGTTATTTTACAGCAGGAATACTATGCTTTTAAGATGTAAGAATTGCAAGATTTTGCAAAATTAAGGCAATGAGTGAGCTGAGCTCAGATATATGAAATTAAATATAATAAAAGGGGAATGCAACTTAAGTCATTTTCATAATTGTTTGAACTAACTGTCATAAATGCTTTTTTGTTGGAACATATTATATTACTCTGATAAGACAAATCCATACCTAAATGCAAAATTAAGTTAATAATTCATAAGTTTATTTTAAGTTTAAGCCATATATGGGGTCTGTGTTTAGATATATATATGCTGATGTGTCTACATATTTATACATGTCTATGTACCTACACACCTACATGTATACATTTTATATCTTCATGTTTGCTCTTCTCATATATAAGGAGATAACTGTTATCTGCCAGCTTTGACCTCATTATTTTTGGTACTTAATATGTATGTTAGAAAATAAGTGTTCCCAAATAAAAATAAACAACAAAAAAACCCTCTTAATAACAAAAAGCTATGGTGGAGGCAGCATAGTAAACACAACATACTGGGGGTAATGAAACTTGCAAGTTAACAGATCCTTTCCTGGAATCAATCAAGTAGAAAAGTAAAAGTAGGTCATCAAGATTTATTCCTTTTATGGATGAATAATCACTTTTTGATTTCTGGGGAAATTTCTCTGATTTTCTCTTTAGAAGTCTCCTTAGAGGTCAGTCTTTTGAGTGCCAGTAATGTCATGAAAACTCCAGTTTTCATTTATAGTAAGAGTAAACTATGAAGGCAAATATTAGAGAGGAAATACTGGAAATGTTGTTATCCCTGTGTGTTACCCTAGTTACCTGTATATTTGAGTACCAGTCATAGAATCACAGAATAACAGAGCTGGAAGGGACCTCTGCAGAAGCACCACACTACTGTTGAAAATAAGACTAACTTCAAAGACAGATTAGGTTAAATTGTTTGGTCAAGAACACTTTACATTAAGGTATACTAGCAGAGTTCCTAAGATCTTGTGGATATGAACCCAGAACTAAATATGTCTCGTGAGGAAGCTCTGTGAAAGGTTGTAGAATTTTTTAGCATGTTACAGTGAAAGTCCTTTACAAGTCTGAGAAGTTTTCCTCAGTGACTAGCCAATGCCTTCACGAAGATGCTTTCAATATATTCATTTCAAACAGAAGAGCAGCAGAAAAGAATCTTGGCTCTGACTAAATAAGGTATAAGAGAAATGTAGCAGTTTTCCTTATTATACACAAGAATATATTTTCTTCTAAGATTTTGAGCAGCAATGATCCTATCTCTATTTAATTGAATAAAGAAATCTGTTGGATTTAAATAAGAACCATTGCTCTATCAAGAAGAAGAAAAAACATACAGTGGAGCAAGCAATGTGTATATTACAGCAATAAAGTCATGCTGGAAAGTTCTATGTTAACTAAGGAGTTTAACTGAGATGAAAAGATGAGAAAAATGTAAACAAAATGCATAGTGATGTAGAAAACTGCATGCTGTCATTCATATTCCGACAAAAAGATGAACCACAGGTTACTTCAGTTCTGCTGTAAGAAAAGAATCTTTCAAAAGACCTAAACAAAAGCAACAAAAAAACAAGTCAACAAACAAACAAGTGTTTGTTTGAAGAGATGAGAAGAGAAAAAAGGATAAAGCAGGACAATACTGCAGCTCATCTACAGCTACTCTAGGAGAGTCTGTTGGTAACAGTATCAGCTACTCCTCAGAGCTTGAGGAGAGACAGATTTTTTTATATCAATGCATGAGAAACCAAGGGAGACAAGCATAGTTCAGGTCTGCTCTCTTGTGCTAATATGTAAGACTTCATTTGCCTGCTAATCTGTAACTGCCATCTGAATATTTGTCAAAGGACTTTACAAGTCAAAAAAATTGTTTCATTTGTAAGTCATCACCCCTACGCTGCTTGGAGATTGCCTGAAGCTCCAGGTCATAAAACAAATGCAAGAAAGAGGAGTGAAAGAGCCACCAAGCCCTCATTGCTGATATTTCTGGGAAAAGAGATACACTTCTTGTATTAAAGGCAGCAGAAACTTCCAGAAGTCCATATTGATTATTTTGTACAGATTCTGACTGAGAGTATGATTTCTTAGTGATAACACAAGAATTATCAAGTAGATTTAATTTTGAAATAGATATTCATGTTTAGAGTTCAATACAGCTAAGTACTGTGGCCATCATTTAATATGTACTCTGAGTTGGTTGAAACAAATACTGTGAAAGGGAAACAATTTACTAATTAAATGTTTAAATCACAATAGTACCTCAGAATAATGTAGAAAGAAAAATGTAATTTAAATTTAAATAATTTAAATGTAATTTAAATCTTACTATAAGGAAAGGGCATTCACAACTGTTGTTTCCACTATGTAGTAATTATATGTTTCTTTTGAGAACTGAGGATACAAATGAATTAACAATGATTGTAATCAATCTTATTATATTTTTTATTAAAACAAAAATAGAGAAGTTTATGAAATCAAATGCTACATTTTAGTCAAAGTTAAAACCAGTGCAATGAGTCTCTGCTAACCTTATTTCTAAATCCCAATTCAGTGAATTTAGGAGGTGTTTGCCATGGTGTATAATTCAAGTTTTACAAGTATCTTGAAACCAAACTCTAATTGTCTCCTCTTGCAGTTCTCTTTTACCAGATAATATCATTGAAATCAATACTAATTGATGCCCAACTGGTAGAATAGTACTAAACACTGGTAGCTGGTGAATAAAAAATTACTCAGTGTGACTACCATTAATAATCTTATGGTAGTTCTCATGGTATTTTATTTTTTTATGTATTAAAGCTGTACTTCCTAAAGTCACATAAAAATTCATCTTTCAGATAATAAGAAGAGATATTTCTGATCACAGAATCACAGAGTGGTAGGGGTCAGAAGGGATCTCTATAGGTCATTCAGTCCAACCCCCTGCAGAAGCAGGTCCACCTAGATCAGATCACACAGAAATGTGTCCAGGTGGTTTTTGAAAACCTCCAGAGGAGACCCCACAACCTCTCAGGGCAGCCTGTGCCAGTGCTCTGCCACCCTTAGAGTAAAGAAGGTTTTGTTATGTTTACGTAGAACATTTTATGTTTCAGCTTTTGTCCATTACTCCTTGTCCTATCACTGGACACTATGGAAAAAAAGTGTCATCCCATCTCCTCGACATGCACCTTTCAAATACTTGTATGTGTTAATGAGGTCTCCCCTCAGTTTCCTCTTCTCCTGACTGAACAGTCCCAGATCCCACAGCCTTTCCTCACAAGAGAGATGCTCCAGTCCCCTTATCATCTTTGTGGCCCTTCAGTGGACTCTGTCCAGATGTTCCCTGTCCCTCTTGAGCTGGGGAGCACAGAACTGGACATAGTACTTGAAAAATAAAACCCAAAAACCTAAATCCTAGAGTTCTGCAGGACAATAGATTTCCAAAAGTATTCTTTAAACACTTTGTGGTGATAGACATATCTTAAGATTCTTTTTGTATCCAATTCATAATTTTAAGAATATAGTATTTGGTAATGCTATTATTTCAATCTTAAATTGCCAGCTGCTGATATTAGCAACTAGTAGGCTGAAAATCAGAATATATATGCCATTAAAAATTTCAGGGTTTCAGATAAAGAGACAGATACTTTTGAGATTGTGTATGAAAGACAATATCTTCAAAAACTTATTTTTCAAAAGTTTCAAGCAGCAATTTGAAGCCTTTTTCAGAACAGAACAAAAGACACTTTGATCTCCAGATGATGTTTCTATCAGTAACAGCTATAAAAAAAAATTATTATACAAATAGCACATTTCACTATTGTAACATAGCAGCAGCAGAAGTATTATAGGTGTCTGTTATAACTAAAGACAAATTGTAAAATGAGAACATAAAATGTAAATTTTGAAACTTTCAGGAGAATTTTTTTTTAATTTTGGAATACTTGTTTTTGTTTAAGATGAAATTTCTTCATTAGTTTAATAGAAATTCTCCTCTGTACCAGTAGCTTTTTCTTCCACCGAAACACTTTCTCGTGAGAAAGGTCTTGACTATTTTGTCCCACAACCAATTTTCAAGCTGCAGGAGACTACAAAAGATAATACTTAAGGGCAGCTGAGATTCACTCTCAAGATCAATATAGAAGAGTTGAGGCAGACTTAAGCTCAATATTAACTCCTTTTATAAGAGGAAAAAGAGGGGGAAAATCCAACCTAAATTGTTCTCATACTGCCTCAAGAATTACGTGCACTTCTATTAGTAACAAGATTTGGAGATGTAACACTGCATGCTGAGATGACGATTTGCCACTAATGTCTAATTTAATTTCTCTATCAGATAATTAGTGTATTATTAAAAATTCACTGCAGGGTCAGTCTCTTGTTGATGTAGATAATTAAGTTACCTGCTTTCTAAGTTAGGATGCTTGGTAATCACTGAAGTCTGTAGTCCAAATTCCACTTCTTGCTTTGTATGCAATTTTACAGCAGGGACTTGTCCCCCAGACTTCAGCAGAAATACTCACATAAATAACATTCCTCATGAGCATCAATATGTGTGCAAGAAGAGCAGTCCACTAGAATGATTCTAAGAACACTTGAATTTCCATAAAGGTATTAATGAAGTGGATGAATGCAAAGGAGGAAAAGAGATGCCATTCTCCAGGTAAATTTAAGTTAATATTTAATGAAATGTAATCATGTTACTTTGTAATATTAATTTCTAACTACTGTTCGTGACAATTAATGTGAAAGTTAATTCTAAACTCTTGGCCAAAAGATAAGACTTTCACAAGGGTAGATGTATAAAGGTATGATAGAGAAATGTAACAACATGTGAATCATACATAATTTAATACAAGTAATTTAAGACATATAGAATTAATAGATAAATACTTTTTTATTTTGAGACTTCTGGAACCCCTGTTTAATCTTGAAATACAATTTTTACTCAGTCCAATGTCAACTGAAATTATAACAGAAACTGCCTTAAATGCAACAAAACCTTGAGTGATCAAAATCTTCATAAAAATGGAATTTTCTAGAGTATACAACATCAGCTCCAGTAAATTCGTTGTTCTGTAAGTTTCAGGGATTTAAGTGGAAGTAGAGTAAACACTAAATGCTTTAGAACACTGCTGCCCAGAATGACTATATCAAGTCTTTCTTGATGGATCTCACCTGCTAAAGATGAGCAAAAGATATTAACATAAAGACATGCTGAAAAAATATAATCCAAAAAGGTGTAATTTAATCTAAGGCTTTTGTGAAATGGTGAAGTCTTATGAATTGTTTTTAACTAAATGCACACTTTTTAAAATCTTGCTGTTCAGTCTTTAACTAATACAGATGGCTCACTAATTAAAAGATGTACTATAAATACCTACTTGAATGCAATAATGAATTAAAAATAAACATATTTCTTTGCATTTTATGCTACTTGGAAATGAAATACTTAAGGAATTAAATTTTCCCAGATAACTCTCTTTCAAGACTCAGATATTCAGGAAAGAGTGCTAAGTTTCAGCAGTGAAACATGTGATGGATGATATGCCAAACCCTTCATTATTCACACGTCAAGCATGACAATGCCATCAAGAAAAACCGTGCTTGAAAAGGTAAACATGAGTTGACTATTTGAACTAGTCATAGATGCTGCTGAACGAAGAATGAAACTGATTTTTTATTCTGTGTTATGTTCTAAATATCATTTTAAATACAACCCATAAAGATAGTTTCATCCTTCCTGTTGATTACAAGTTTTCTGTAGGATGCTATTAAATTAATGTCTTGCTATGACCCTCCCTTATGCTGCAACTTCTGTTAGTTCTTTAATGATGTTCTTTATTTTGAACTTAAAAGGCTAAAGTGGTTCTCTGTTGAAAAATCAAGGAAATTCTGTTTATTGAAAAAGTAGAGAGGGGAAAAGAGTCAAATTGCACTATAAATTTAGGAAGTGGTGGGTAATAGTAACAAACACAGTATAGACCTTGCATTCAAATACATCCTTATTTCCTTCTTTTTGATTTCTAGTCATTGAGATCCACTAGATGAGATAGGGAAAGGATGAATTTTGGATAAAAAGTAAGGGACATCCCTTAAACGAGTATACACTTGAATTGGCAAAGAGTAAATGATTGACATTCTGCATAAACACTTTGAAACCCAAGAATCTGACTTGTCATTTGTTAGAAATTCTATTATAGTAAGTGACATCTGCAGCTAGTTTATATACCATCCAGACAGGCCAATTTTTTTCCCTATTCTAACTGTAGTGAATTTTACTATGCAATATCTGAAGAAAGAATCAGAGAATCATAAGAAATGGATAATTCTTGCTGGTGTTGCTGACAAGGATAGGACTACAAGTTTTTCATTCAGAAACTTAAGAACAGCAAAATTGTCAATGTCTGTAAGCAAAAAGATACCCATTTTAAAGTGACACATGAAACTAGACTAAGAAAACTTTAACAGTACAATGTAGTGAAAATCACAAAAACTAACCTTTCCTTTATGAATATAAATAACTGATAACATAGAAGTTGTAAGGCTTTGAAAAGTCTTTAAAATTAGTATTTCTTTTATTTTTTTATGTTAAGAAAAAAAATAGTATTTTTTTCCTCAATAATTTAGAGATTCATCCAAAGGATACCATTCAAGAATGCACTGATAGATTATTTTCCTTGCCTAGAAAAACATTTTGGATTTATAGCTAGAGTTATGCTACCAACACTTCAATGTATGAATAAAGGGCATGTTCTCGTTTAGGACATCAAAGGATATCTTATCAAAGGATAAGTTATTTAAAAGAAAAAACAAAGAACTGTCCCTATTTATCTGATATGGCTTGTAACTATTTATTTCAACACTGTCAATGACAGAATTATGCACCTTTTTTGCATAAGTGTTTTCTAGATAGTCCAGAAGGCATATTAATTGTCACAAGAAATTTATAGTCAAAGACAAAACAAATATGTAAAAAGTGAACAGGAAAATAATCTTCTAAGTGTCAGTTCACTTCACTGTGAGCAGTACAGCTGAGAGCGTTCTATTCTCTGTCAGATCAGAACTCTTTCAAGACAAGTAACCTGTCCTCAATAAAAGACAATCTGAATAGTTTAGGTAAAAGTATAAACACGGAAAACTGCAGGGCAAGTATTCACTATCTCTCAGTGATCTATAATCTCTATGATCTATAATTCTGTGAGACAGAGATACCATCGTGTTCAGGTGGCATTAAAAGTATCATCTGATGGATGAGGCACAAGAGAGACAATCAAGTGAGTCCCAGATTTGGCTTAGCACCTAGTACTTTTCAGTTTAAGTCTTTTGAAAGTCCCCTCTGATTTTGAATGCTCACTTCAAAGGTTGTCAAGAATAGAAGCACTCCACAGTAGTCAACATTAAAAACCAGTCCACTTCCTCAGTTTTCTCATTTGAAAAAAGGAGGGTAATAGTCTTAAATTTAGTGGGTTTTTTGTCAGGGGAGTAGAAAGACATAATTAAACTTTGTGAAGATATGACATTTAAATGCAGCAAAAGAGCTATCAATATAACAACATGGTTATAGGTCATTACAGCTTGAGTTAATTAAGTTAGTGTAATTCAAATGCAGCCTGTTCTGATGAGAAACGATTGGATGTGAAACTTTATGAGACTCTGCATAGTGACAGACTGGTCAGTCTCACCTCCATCCCTGGAAAAGTGATGGAACAACTCATCCTGAATGTTATCACTGAATATATGAAGGAAAAGATGGTTATCAGGGGAGTCAACATGGCTTCACCAGGGGGAAATCCCATTTAACCAACCTAATAGCCTTCTATGAGGGCATAACTGGCTGGCTAGATGAGGGGAGAGCAGCAGATGTCATCTACCTTGACTTCAGCAAGGCTTTTGACACTGTCTCCCATAACATCCTCAGCAGAAAGCTCAAACAGAATGTTTTGGATGAGTGGACAGTGAGGTGGATCGAGAGCTGTCTGAATGACAAAGCCCAGAGGGTGGTGATCAATGACACAGAATCGAGTTGGAGGCCTCTCCCTCTCTACTCTGCCCTGGTGAGGCCTCATCTGGAGTCCTGTGTCCAGTTCTGGGCTCCTCAGCTCAAGAAGGACAGAGGGACTTCTGGAGAGAGTCCAACACAGGGCCACCAAGATGATCATGGGACTGGAACGTCTTTCATACGAGGAAAGGCTGCGGGAAAGGCTGTTTATTCTAGAGAAGGAGGGGAGACTGAGGGGAGATCTTATAGATCAGTCTAGAGACTGAGGGGAGATTTATTGACATTTATATATATCTAAAGAATGGGTGTCAGGAGGTTGAGATATCACTGTTTTCTATAGTAGCTAGCAACAGGACAATGGGTAATTGGATGAAGCTGGAACACAAAAAGTTCCACTTAAATATAAGAAAAAACTATTTCACTATTCAGGTGAGGGAGCCCTGGCACAGGCTGTGCAGAGGGGTTGTGGAGTTTCCTTCCTTGGAGGTCTTCAAGACCTGCCTGGACATGTTCCTATGTGATCTGATCTAGGTGACCCTTCTTCTGCAGGGGGGTTGGACTAGATGATCTCTAAAGATCCTTTCCAACCCCTACTATTCTATGAGTCTATGATTGTATGACTTTAAATGGTCCTTACAAATACAGTCAAACTCACCCAAATGCAGTGGTTCCTGCAGTAACTTAAAAGTACTTAGGATCAAGTCTTACTTTGAATCATGTGAAGTGCATTTTATCATCTGTGACATATGAAGAGAATTTTTTGCATGTGTTTATTTATAAAAAACCTCTGCAGAATTACCATCTATATATAGACTTTGCTGTTCCACCGTACTTTTAACTAACTATATGGAAGGATTTAAAAGATATAAAATATTTAGTCTTTAAATGTTCTTCACATCAGAATAATATTCACAGAAGCTCTAATCTTAAAATATTTTATATCTACATATCTTCAAGTTAGTCATCAGATTGCAATTAGTGGGTTACTCTATTGTGTCCATAGTTGATGTTAATTTATGCTGCTTTGGAGGCCATAAAACCATGTCAGTAATGTTTAATTAGAAGGGAAGTGTAGATAGATGGAGATACTAAAGAATTAGAATGCCATTAACCAAACAGACCTTTAGGACTAATACAAACCATCTACCATGTGAGCAAGCACACTGCAGAAGCAGCACTTCACTGTACCTTAAGAATCAATAACAAATAAAACCCACTGTATTTTTGATGAATGTAAAGTGGGTAAGTTTTGCCTTTCCCAGCTATTAACATCAGAAGATCAGGAGTGCAAGTCTCCAGTAGATAGCTTGGTTTAGATATTGACCATTTAAAAAAAAAAAAAAATCCTAGTACTAAAGTATTTTTATAGTACAAAGGTGGAACCTTATTATCCACTCAGGTACATATTTTATAATAGTATGTTAATTAAACAGATCAGAGTATATTTTAAAAAAATATAGCAAAATAATTTATTTTCTGTATGAATGTCCCAGATTTGCTGGGCTTAAACGAAATGTCCAAGTCTGTTGATCTCTGAAAGCTGCAGCAGTGTTATTTCTAATCTTACATATTTACAGCTGAGGCTCTTCTTTTATAGCAGCATCAATTACTCACAGAGCAGCTCCAAATAACTAACTAGATTTGCAAGCCAATGTATTTATATAAATGGAGAGACCCAACTGTCTGTAGTCTGAAAAATCACAAAGGAAACTGTGTCATGCTCCTGTATTACAATAAAAAAGTTATCTATCAAATAGTAAATTGTAATGGTTGTTGACTTTTCCATCTTAATAGAAACGGTAGTATACTGCCTTGATCTCACCAACCATTTGCTCTCCATACCAACAAAGTGAAATTATATACCAATCTGAGAAGTTAGAACAGTTTGAATGTTAAAATACTGCAATCAAGTCTTCTGTGCATACATACCATCTTTTAGAAAATACTTTTTTGTAAGTTTTTAGCCAGCTGAAAGAAATTTTTCAACAAACACAAGTGACACAAATGCCATTAAAATGAAAGAGGGATGTGGAGGGGAGAGGAGGGGAGAGGAGGGGAGAGGAGGGGAGAGGGGAGGAGAGGAGAGGAGAGGAGAGGAGAGGAGAGGAGAGGAGAGGAGAGGAGAGGAGAGGAGAGGAGAGGAGAGGAGAGGAGAGGAGAGGAGAGGAGAGGAGAGGAGAGGAGAGGAGAAGGAAAAAAGTCATGCACGGGCTCTCATTTTCTTGTCCTGTGAAGATGACAGTGCAAGCATCTATTCGAGTTGTTTAAGATCTAGATTTTGTTTCCTGTTTTGTTTGAGGGCAGTCATTAAATCTTTGGTTTTGGGGGCTTTTTGATATCCAGACCCAATTTTTGTTTCATGTTAAAGCAAACAAGGTATTTCACCCTCCCCCTCCTCAAATGTTTAGCAATATTATTTGATATACAACAAAAATTAAGAGGCAATATGGTTTTCAGAAGCCAGACTAAATTTCAAGAAGTTTCTGTTAAAATAAGGTTGTTTGTATTTCTATCTAGATCAATTGCACAGCTTTAAAATTGCTATATACGTATAATATTCTCAACTGAAACTGTGCCACTTGGTCATGTGTTGGAAAAAATCTTCTTTTCACAAAATATCTTAATAAGAGATTTTTTTTTCCACATTGATGGAATCAAAATGTTTGTCTATCTAAAAACCTTGACCTTTTTTGTATAAAATTCATTAGTTGTTCAGTGAAAAGATATTACTCCTCCATATAATTTTTTTTTTCATTTATGCTTACATAAGGATTTTTTGTAAGGCCCAGTATTTAAACACAAATCTTACTCGTTCAATCAAAAAAAAATCTAAAAATTCATTCCAGTTCAATTATATTTTTATTTTCTTTTGTAATTGAATCAATTTAGTCTAGCTAAGAGGAGACTGAGGGGCGATCTCATTAATATTTACAAATATCTAAATGTCAGGAAGTCAGGAAGCTGGGGCATCTCTTTTTTCTATTGTATCTAGCAACAGGACAGGGGTAATGGGATGAAGCTGGAACACAAAAAGTTCCATACAAACATAAGAAAAACTATTTTACTATGAGAGTGATGGAGCAGTGGCACAGGCTGCCCAGGGAAAGTGTGGAGTCTCCTTCCTTGAAGGTCTTCAAGAAGCGCCTGGACATATTCCTATGCCACCTGATCTAGGTGGACCTGCTTCTCAAGGGGGATTGGACTTGATGATCTCTAAAGGTCCCTTCCAACCCTACCATTCTATGATTGTATTAATTTTTTAGCTTTTCAGTATTTAATCTTGAGCAATGAACACATTGTATTAGTTTCCTGTTTTCAAATATCACATTTTAGCAGCTCTACAAAGTCCGGCTTCACATTTCTGTCAAGCTAAGGTAAAGTATGCCCCACTGTATTCCCTATTGTAGTGAACCCTAAATTTAACACAAAACATGTAAATACTTTTTCTTATGTAACTAGAGGATTGATGATGACTGGTAAAATTACAAATCTCTCTCCTCTGTGCTTCTGTATATACCATTTTGTCACTCAAGGTTTTTTTCCTGGAATGACTACACAGCCCAGAAGCACATCATATGAAATAAGACTAATGTTTTAGATCTGTTGTATGTGCAAATTAAGTCTTATACATGATGCAATAAATCTATCAATTTTAATTTTCCATAGTTTCTATGTTTGAGTTGACAGGAGACTTGTCATAGTCTCTTATTTTCTGATTTAGAGCTTAGAATTTCCTGAGTTTGCTATTTTCCAGAAGACACTGAGGAACTGGGAATTGTGATTTGTAGATGTAGAGTAAAATACACTGAGGTGACCCAATTGTCTTAAAAAAACTGCTATGTCCAGAGAATTAATTAATTTTTTTGTCAACAGCATATCATGATCAGTGCATGCAGAACATTTGAATGATAATCTGGGATCAGGTGCGGCATACGTGGAGTTGGCTTGAACTTGAAATAATGACTAACGATAAGAATCACCTCAATAATGTTTTTTGTCTGGGAATCAGAGGGAACGGGTATAAGCTGGAACATAAGAGGTTCAAAAAACAACCACACAAGAATTTCTTCACTGTGAGGGTGACAGAGCACTGTAACAGGCTGCCCAGATGGGTTGTTGAGTCTCGTTCTCTGGGGATATTCAAAACCCACCTGGACAAGTTCCTGTGTGACCTATTCTAGGTGTCCGTGCTTTTGCAGGGAATTTGGACTTGATGATCTTTCCAGGTCCCTTCCAACCCTTAAAATTCTTTGATCAGTCACATGTTATTTTGTTAAGATTTCTGCTGTTGTTAACAAAAGAGACAGAGGTCTCCACTGGGACAATTAATCATGCCAACTTTCAGATTGGGTATTCAAAACTCCTGGAAATGGTCATCTTTATCCAGTGTCCATGGAAAGTTTCTGGCTAGCTCACCTGTAGCTGCCTAACTCAACATAAGCAGGGAATTGTTCTTTCTTTTTAAAATACATGATACATATCTAAAGAGGGGATGTAATCTCACTGCCTTGTTTCCAGACAGAAAGTGTTAAAGTGTACAAGTGTCCTAGATGAGTTTTTTGGTGTTTGCTTTTGGATTTTTTTATCCTTGTTTAAAATCAACAGGAGAATAAATCTAAATCCTACCTGAATGGGTATGTGCGTGAGCATTATATGTGACTGCTTTGTTCTAATGCTTTTGAAGCCATTTGAAGGACAAAGCAAACACTGAAAAATTAAAGAAACATGAGGCTAGATATTGGGCTGTATCAGGGCTGAGTTGACACTAAAACACTTTAATAACTACTTTGCACCAAATACTGCAAGAATGCCTTCATACAAGACGAATATCAGAATGTATACAGTTGTCATGAAGTCTCTTTGATCATTCTCAGTCTCTACAAAACAGAAACAAAGAAACTCTGAACTGTTTGTAAGCACAGTGTTTAAAATCACTGTAACTGTCCATGAAGCCATGCTTAGTCAAAATTTGTTCTCAGTTGCCACATATGTACAGACCTTGGATTCTGCAGTCGGTTAAATTTAAAAGAATACAAATGCTCTGAAAACTCCTACATTTTAAATGAGCATTTTATCTATGTAAAAAAACCAAAAAAATCAAATCTTTGATTTTCATTCAATTAATGACACAACCATACTTGACTGAGAAGCATCCTAATCCAGGAAGTTTTGTGCTATTTTCCATAAAAATAAAATGAATGCTTTTTCATTCAGATGCTGAAGTAATAAAAAGACAACACATTTTCCAGTCAAATAATTTAAAGTTTCTAGGCCTTTTCTTGTTAACCATGAGTTCTCCATAACTTTATCAAAAGAAAGAATAGAGGGGAAAAAATAACTGAGGGGAAAAGAAGAAAAGAATAAGTGTTTACTATCTTAGCAATTAAAAAGTAAAGGCGAAAAAGAAAAGAGAGTATCAGATAAATTTTCTTATTGCTAACAGTTGCACAGATTTCTGGGGAAAGGATTTTAATGCCCTCCCTCCCAGAGGAAAAAAGCTTGAGCCAGCAAATTGTTTTTTACAATATTATTTAAGGTTTCCCTGTGGATTTTAAGGAAGAGAAAATGGATATAATGGTGGTGGTGGTGGTGGTGAGGAATGTCTAGGCTCTGATCCAATGCAAACCCCAGTTCAAGTTGACTAGTTAAACCTTCTTGGATACTTTCAGCCAGGAAACTTCCCAGATTTGAGTATGAAAGATTGAAGTGTAAAGCAATACTTGACAGAAAAGTCTTGCCCCATCAGGAGCTTTAGGAAGCTCCTGTATTTCCAGAAATGAAGCTTCTACCGTGGCTTCAAATGTTAAAGAAGAAAGGAAACAGTATGAGCCATTTTTTTAGGAGTGCAACACGCTTTCTGCTATGTACTGACCAGCACCATCTGCTGCCTTTGAAAAAAAAGAAAAGGTATGCAACTTTTAGGGCCAAAGGAGATGTTTGCAAACTGCTCCTTAGCACATGGTACATACATAACAAAAATATTGAGGAACAATGATACAATGCTTTGTGCAAGCAAAAGCACTGAGCTTATTGCCAGAAAGATTTTTGTGGCAGAGAAAGAACTGCATTATTTCACAGCAGAATATCAATTTACTTAAGTCTCCAAGACTGTTTCTCTTCCTTGAATATAAAAAAACCCACTGTATTAAAGCAACATATTCTGGTTCATAATTGTTGAAGAGCAACATTTTTCAAACATATAGGCCAGAAGTTAGGCATATCTGGGAATATGACTCCTCAACTTTAAATACGCGCCACATCAGATGTCAAGGACAACAATAATCCAGCAGTAAAGGCCTGAACAATTAGAATTTAACAGCTCTGGAGCACACAGAGATAAAATCAAAAGATAGCTTTTCAACTATATGAGATAAGAAAAAGAAACACCAGTCTGCAGAGAAGGAAGAAAATCTGTGAAGTTTAGCTATCCAGTTGAGTTTTAGAGATGCAGAAAGAATTAAATAAACTGAAAGGATTTATGGGATCTTTAAGGATTATTTAGGTGCTTGCTGCCTGATGATAACAGTGGTTATGACACTGAATCATTATAGATATATTGATGCAATAATATCACAAGATTGCCTGATAAACAGTGCAGAAATATTGCTGTTGGATGCTGTGCAAGCAGCTTTTTGGTTACCTGGAAATTAAAGTGAGTCTCACAGACTACAGGATCTTGAGGAAATTCAAATAGAGATAAACAGTGTTAAGACTTTAAAAACTGAAAGAACTTGTTTTAAGTCAAAGAAGAAACAAGCACAACTATATGTTAACACAGGCATGTGGTCACGCTCAAGAGATTTAATGGAAGAAAGGTGGAGGAGGAAAATAGGAGGCCACAGTTCAATGAAGATCCTTAATTGATTAGAATGCCCACAGCAGTAAGAGAGAACTGAAGGAATCAGTTGAATATTACAGATGAGTTATGGCAAGCATAAAACTTGTAAATAATTGAGCACAAGCAAAAAAATAAAACTAAGTAAAAAAGAACCAAGAAAATTAGACATGCTAAAGGTCTTGCACATTTAGATGTTTTCTTTCTCCACATATTGCAATTCTTGGATTTAATACTTCACTTCTTCGTGGAAATTAAAAGAGCACATTGAAATAACTGAATGTTCAATATGATTGTCACGTTCCAGCGTGTTAGGAAGAGGCATACTGCTTTCTCTAACTCAGCCTGCTGGTCATGGAGGAGGAAAAAACTTTCAAGTGAAATATGGTTTAACAAATTTACATAATAAGATTCTATATCACCCCCTCACACAGAAGCCATAAATTGCTTTAAGCTTGCTATAAGTTATCCTAACATAGTTATATACTAACCACTGACATTTTCACTAGAAGTAACTTGTAGCAAGCTTTAATAAACTCTCATGAATCTCAAAAGAGACTGGCAGGCATTTCTAACTGAGGTAGAGACTCAGTGGAGGTGGTACGCAAGCTGTTTAGAGACACTATACACACAAGGTAATTTCATCATGCTATGAAAGTCTTCTTAGGACTTCTGTAAAACCTGTTTTAAAGAACATTGGTTTATATAAATTTATGTGCACAGGTTTGGGTTTCAGAGAATCACAGAATGGTTTGGATTGGAAAGGATTTCTGAAGTAAAACATGACAAACACAGGAACATAAATGTAGTTACTGTGACTCTATGATAATATGATGGTCAAATAGTTTACCCTGAAAAATATATCCACAATACATGCAGCAGTTCTTAGTTTTAAAGTTCTGAGCATTCATAACAGTCCTTAACATCCAGAGGAACTCCACCACCTCTCCTTCCCTGTCTATCCCTCCTGAAGAGCTTGCAGCCATTGATTGGGGCACTTCAATCGTGGGAGGTATCCCACCACGTTTCTGTGATAGCCACTATGTCATAGTTTTCCTGTTGCATCATGTCTTCAAGCTCCCCCTGTTTGTTGCTCATGCTCTGTGCATTGGTATAGATGCACTTCAGATGAGCTAATGATCCCAACACCTTTTTTTGAGTGTGGGGGTCATTTCCTACCTGATGCTTCTCAAGTGTTTCTCTGACTTCTAAATCATCAACAGCCCTTGCCTCTTCATTTTTCATTATATGTTTATCCCTTGTATTGAATGCAAAGTCTTCACTAGCACAACATCTTATGAGCCCTGACGTGCTTCCCTTGGGCTTACTTATAGCAGGCCCAGTTACTTCCCCTTCCCTCTTCAAAACTAGTTTAAAGCTATATAAAACTCCTACCCCAGAATCCTTTTTCCTCTCTAGGGCGACTTGGTTTTGGTGGTGCTTCTGACCTGGGTGGACTAACCACCTCTCCGTCAGTCAATTCCTCTTGCAGGGCCCCATATCTGTTCTGCAAGAGGAGCTGAGAAGGTAAAGGAGAATGGGAGAGGGTTCACCTTCCTCTTCGGGCATGGGCTTGTTTCCATTCATCCCCATCTCTTTGGTCCCCTTCTTCTGCCTGGAGGTAAGAGGGGAATGGATTCTCTGTTTTTTGTGGAGCCTCCATTTGTTGCCTTTGCCTCAGGGAGTGGTTCACCAATCTATCTCCATCTCACACTCCCTGATACTCCTTTATATCTCCACTTCCTTTTTAAGCCTCCTTCCTTCCCTCTTTCTAGAGCAGGCTGCTGAGGACTGTTCCCAGTTTGGAATGTCTCCAGGGAGACTCTACCACATCTCTGTGCCAGTGTTCAGTCACTTTCACAGTGAAAGAGTGTTTTCTTGTGTTCAGATGAAATATCATGTGTCTCTGTGCTCATAGCTTCTTGTCCTGAAGCAATGGCCTTTTAGTAGCCTTTTACAGTACAGATTGATGCAATGCACATTCTTCTTCTGGGAAGAATAAACTTTTTATAGTTTCTGTCAGTGTCTAAGTTTATCATATTTTTCTGGTAGATTGCAACTGAACAGTCACCAACAGTAACAACTTTGGAGAATTGAAAGAAAATTTTCTGGAAAGTATTTGTCAACAGAAAAGTGAAAATTTTCATATCACCTAATCGTTATCTTAAACTTTAAGCCTATCTAGGAAGGATTTGTAATTCAGACAAGCAAGATAACTATATTCTTGCTATGATCTGGGAGGACTAATTAAGTTATTTAGAAAACAAAAAGAGAGCTAGTCACTAGAAGTGACACATAGAGCTTTGTGAAAATTGTCACCTCCTACAGGGCTTGAGGATTTTTTTTCTCTGTTAGTCAGAGCATATGTTCTCAGTCAATTATGTAAGAATAGTAAGCAAAAAAGAGACAATACATGATATATTTATGGTGTATTTATGATATGCACTGAATGATTTATCTATTTAATTTTTGGTATCTTTTTCAGAAATTTGGAAAACATATTTTCTATTGTTTGTATTGTATCTAGCAACAGGACAAGGGGTAAGGGGATGAAGCTGGAACACAAAAAGTTCCATTTAAACATAAGAAAATACTATTTTACTGTGAGGGTGAGGGAGCCCTGGCACAGGCTGCCCAGGGATGGTGTGGATTATCCTTCCTTTGAGGTCTTCAAGACCTGCCTGGATGCGTTCCTATGCAGACTGATCTAGGTGGACCTGCTTCTGCATAGAGTTTGTTTTGCCCTGAACTGTAATTGACAGTGAGCCCTCCCTGTTCTTGTCTTAATCCACAACAACCTTGCTTACCTTTTTACTCCCATTTTGCTGGGGAGTGCTGCCACCCTAAAAAGGATGGGGGTGAATGGGAGGCACCAAGCAAGAGATTGTTGTGGAACTTCTTTGCTAGCTGGGCCAAAACATGACAGCTGCCCAGGGAAGATGTGGAGTCTTTGAGGTCTTCAAGATCCACCTGGATGCATTCCTGTGCAGCCTGATCTAAGTGGACTTGCTTCTGCAGGAGGTTTGGACTAGATGATCTCTAAAGGTCCCTTCCAACCCCTACCATTCTATGATCCTATATATTTGGTACTCCCTTTAGCCTGAGATGCACACAAACACACGTATTCCCATGCAGTGAATACACAAGGAATAATATCCCAGAAGAAGACATGTATTTCTTTCCTTTTAATATTACCACACATTGAACTACCAATGACCAGCTGAGCTTATCTTGAGAGTATAGTTGTAAACTCTCGGATCATTTGTCACTTGCAAGAATGAAACCCTAAAAACTGCAATGAATTGTGACTGTGGCAGGCTCATAGCTCAATCCACACACATTGGCTGAAATATCTCACCCATGATCTCTGATTTTGTTTGTCTTAAGTTTCTCATGAAAACATTATCTAGTTCAAGTTCTCTGTGTTTGTTTCCAAAACTCTTCCATTTAAATCACCTTTTAATGATAGTAGTGGTATCTTGGTTTGGCTTAGGGGAAATATAGTGAGAGATTTAAGAAGTTACTACTGCTATTACTATTAGCCAAATTCAACATAAAAAGAAAGTAATTTGAAGCATTCAAAGGGCATCTGAGGACCAGGAAGTAAAAGAAGGATGCGTTCACAAGAGAAACAGAATAGGCAAGATGAGGAGAGGGACTGTAATGGATTAAATTTGTAGTTAGCAGTGTGTTGCAATTTCCTGCTTTAGCTTCCTTAATGCAAGGTCTAGGTGCCTCACAATCTTAAATCTGTATCTTCAAGATCTCCCTATGAAGAAAGTAAATATTTTCCCCTTTATTTTATGATGAACAACTAAAGCACAAAATATATACTGTTGTCACGGAGTAACACCTAACCTGGACTTGAAGACAAATGTGCTGGTTGCCTGTGTTCTTTGCAGGGAAATTCTATGGAGAGTAGGCTGCTGGCTGTTATGGAGGTGTGTTTCCTAGTTTAAAGCACACCCTCTTTAGCTAAATTTCTGGATTCCTTTCTAAGGAATACAGAATGCTAAGTACTTTTGAAAGGCAATCAAAAAAGCAAAAACGATACAGGAAACTTAGACTTCATGATTTAAGACATCTAAACTAGGAGGGCAGTGCTTCCAGCTCTAATGTGGATTGATTCAAAAGTCTTTCAATCAATGAAAAACAATTTCATTACACCAGAAGTAACTGGTGTAATGTTTCAAATAGAACACTAGTTGAAATAATGCTAGCTTTTTGATGCTTCTGTGATCATCATAGAAATATTTATTACATATATTTCAGTGGTTGTCTCTTTTGCTTTATTACTCTTTTTTTTTTAGTTTAATTTAAAAAAAACTACCTTAAACAAACAAAAAAACAAACAACACAAGACCCCACAATGATTCCTGGAAAAGATAAACATTTTTGCCAGCTTACAGAAATAACAAATTATGACTAGTCTGGATTGTGTGACGTCATTATTATTGCCCATGATATTTGAAGACTTCTTTGGAAAATTACAGTGCTATTTGTTGGGTTTTTTTACTGACTGCAGTAGTCTTTTAACCATCATTTATACAAGTATAAGAAAGTAGGTAAATCTTTGCATATTAAAATTAATTTTTCTACATCTCCAATATATGGACATGTTCAAAAGTCATCAAGCGATTTCACAGTGTTAGCAAATGGAAGCTAATTTCCTCCTATATATAATAAGACATCTCTAACAGTGGGGTGTTTGAACACACTTGTAAATCAAGAAACAGGGAAGTGTTACCAGAGGAAGAGTATCAGTATGAAGTGGGATTTATATCACTGTTCATTACATGAGCAGGAATCCCAGCTATCCAGCTGAGGAAAAGATTGAAATTAAAATGAAATGTAATAGAGATTTTTTTTCTTCTGGAAAGCTTTGAGGACAAGAAAATGGAAACGAAATATGTATCTCTGTCTCTTTCTTTATATTTTTCTTGCTGATATTTTTGTATGTGTAAGTAGAAAGATACAGAAAGAAAATCAATGAGGTAACGTTGATAATATCATGCTTTTATCAGCATACTTTGAAGAGGGCAATGTTGGGTTTTGGTACAAGCAGATACTCATGATCCCTCTTCCCATACATAGTCTTTGACAATAGTTGCAATATCTTGGAAATACAGCTTATATTTTTCTGTGTCTGGAATCAGACCAAAACTAACCAAAGCTACAACCATGGTGACAGACTAAAAGGTTTTTATCAGGGGAGCTATTCTATTTCAATGCACTTAGTTAAGTGAAAGGAATCCCTTGCAGACTGTCTATAACCTTCAGATTTTCAGTAACAGTTCAGCTCAGTTCCTTTCCCAGTTTATTGGTATATCCAATTTGTAAGCAACTTCTGCTATTCAAGGTGTTCTGCTGAGAAGAGGTACCTCACCCCATTCCTGGCTTATAGAGGAGACAAATAATATTTTTTCTCAGTATGTATGTGTGTATATAGTTCTATTAATTACATAAATGAATGTGTTTACATTATGTGATTTTGAGATTTTAAGTTTATAATCCAGCCCAATTTCTAGGAAATTTGTGACTAGAATTACCACTTATATATGCATCTGTTTATATGTGTACATGTGTATGCATATGTACATACACAGGTTATGTGTTTAATGGTGCTAATAGGTAAATGGTAGGATTGATTAGATCAATGAGCATTAATTAGTTTCTGTGAGTAAATGTGTTTCCTGTTTATACTCTTAAGTGCTTTGTAACATTTGTCCTGCACAGTCTTGCAGCAATTAATTCAATTGTGTGGTTTTTGTTTCTTCTCTCACCATAGCAGAAATATGAATATTTCTACCATGATGCAGTTTGCATCTGAAGATGCAAGTAGAGTTTTGCTACCATAGACAGATTTGATCAGTGATAATTTCTTTGCACGTGTCCATTGTTGAGTATGGCCCCGCCATTGCTGTTCTTCTTCAAGCTAGTATGGATGCTCTAGTTTTCCTCCTCAGCTGCTTCTAGTTTAAGAGTATTGAGACAAGAACAGATATTCATGCTGTTAATACTGAAGTATGTGACCTTGTTTTTGGTAAAACCTTGTTTAAAGTCTTTTTGTGATTCAGAGCTTTAAGTCTTGGCCTCTCCCCAAACCAACAGAAAAAAAAGCTTATTTAGCATTTCTTTATGGGAAATTTGCTTCATTACATATGTTAGGGGGCTTTTCTTAATCTTCTTACAATTCTTTGCTCATTTCTCCTACAAAATACTTTTGTATATGTAAACCTCAAGGAAATAAAAATCACAAATAGAATATCTTCAATCATATAAAATCTGCAAGTTGTCTATGAATTAAAAAAAGTGAAAAAACCTCCGTATTAGGAAACTGATGAATCAGCAATCGGATAGACCATGCAGGTACAGACAGTACAAATAGAAGTATCTCACAGACCTCAGTTTATCTCTCTGTCTTTCACAGAATCACAGAATGTTTGAGGTTGGAAGAGACCTCTGGAGGTCATCCGGTCCAAGGTGCTGCTGTAGGTGGGCCTCCAAGAGCCAGGTATCCAAGACCATATCCAAACAGTTTTTGAATCTCCAACGGGGTACACTCCACAAACTTTCTGAGTCATCTGTGTCACTGCTCAATCACCCTCACAGGAAAAAAATATGTCCTGACATTCAGACAGAGCCTCCTGTGTTTGTAGCCATCCTAAGTCTTCTCCAGGATAAACAGTTCCAGCTCCCAGTCTTTTCTCATATGTGGGATGCTCCAGTCCCATTGTCATCATCATTCTTCATAGTCCTTTAAATTGTTCTCAACCTGTCCATGTCTCTTTTGATCTGAGAAACACAGAACTGGACACGGGTCTCACTGGTGCTGAATAGAGGGGAAGGATCACTTCCCTCCACCCGCTGACAATGTTTTGCCTAATGCAGATGAGGATATCCATTTTTTCTCCCTCAGTAGTTCTGACATCTGCTTCTCTTATGGTTTCCTTCATTTCCTTAATAGCTGGGATCTCCAACAAAACCTCAGAAAACTGTTGGATCAATAGTTACTTCAGTAGGCAGAAAATCCTGTGCTAATTTGGTTATCAAGAAATAGTATAACAGCAAGATGGGGAGATAAGACCATGAAAGTACTGTTATCCTTTCCTTTCTTGTGAAAGTAAAAGTAAGGAAATGTAAAGAAAATAAATTCTTTTAGTTGTTTTTGAGGTTTTTAGTGTGTCTCATACAAGAGAGAAAATTGTCAGGGTCAGGAAAGTGATGGCAATTGGTTATACAGAGACATACAGATAACTCCAATGACAGATAACTAAAGATCTCAATCATAGAATCATAGAATGGTAGGGTTGGAAGGGACCTTCAGAGACCATCTAGTCCAACGCCCCTGCAGAAGCAGGTCAACCTAGATCAAGACGCATTGGAACAAGTCCAGTCCAGTCTTGAAGACCTCCAAGGAAGGAGATTCCACAATCCCTCTGGGCAGCCTGTTCCACTGCTCCAGAGTTTCTTATTAGCAGGAAGATGTTCAAAAGACTTTGCTGAGAACATTCTATGTATCTAATGCATGGATGTCACTCACAAAAGGGTCACAATTTTTCCATGGAATATCATTTCAGAACATGGAAGAAGTCACATCTGAGGAGTCATACCTGAAAGATCAGCTGGAAATCTGCCTTTCCTTGGCATAAATATTTTTGTGAGATTTCAGAGGAACAAATTTGTAAAATATATATTCTTTTTTCCTATACAGAAAAGATGGTCAGACTAAGTAGGATTTATGATTTACAGAATCATAGAATTGCTGAATAATCATGGTTGGAAAGGATGTCCAGAGTTTTTCATTACTCACTCTGCCCTCATGAGGCCTCATCTGGAGTCCTGTGTCCAGTTTTGGGCTCCTCAGCTCAAGAGGGACAGAGAACTTCTGGAGAGAGTCCAGTGCAGGGCCACCAAGATAGATGATCAGGGGACTGGAACATCTTTCATACAAGGAAAGGCTGCGGGAACTGAGGCTGTTTAGTCTGGAGAAGATGAGACTGAGAGGGATCTTATTAGTACTTACAAATATCTAAATTGTGAGTGTCAGGAGGTTGGGATATCCATTTTTTCTATTGTAGCTAGCAACAGGACAAGGGGTAATGGGATGAAGCTGGAACACAAAAAGTTCCACTTAAACATAAGAAAAAACTATTTCACTGTTCAGGTGAGGGAGCCCTGGCACAGACTGCCCAGAGGGGTTGTGGAGTCTCCTTCCTTGGAGGTCTTCAAGACCCGCCTGGACATGTTCCTATGCGACCTGATCTAGGTGACCCTGCTTCTGCAGGGAGGTTGGAATGGATGATCTCTAAAGGTTAAATTTTGCAGAAGAAATTTAAAATAATTTTCCTTCAAACCTAAAAAAATACGTTGGAAATTCAGAGGATAATTTTCAACTCTTTTTTCCCTAAAATTGCTTTGAAACAGAGAATATATTGAAATGTTTCCATGACCACTTCCAGTGATTTTACCATTCCTTAAAAATTATCAGCATACGACTTAGACATAGCTGCAACTTTTTTTTTTCCCTTAAATGTCTTCAAACTTTTGTTACCATCTCACCTCTTCCTCTGTGGAGAGGCTTTGTACTATCAGGAATACTTTGACTCTGGTAAGCAGAATCCCTATCATAGATTTAACTTGTAAGGGCAAACTATGGACTTGTTCTCCACTCCTGAGAAGCTGTGATTGATAGCACTCACTACAAAACATCTCTGTCCCTTATGGGAAGTAACATTATCGAGTTCTAAGGTGTCACTTCAAATATTCAAGATATAATACAATCTCAGTGGCTTTCTCATCTGGACAATGCAGATGAGGCTGTTCAACCGTGTTTAAAGTGTTTAAAGAATTATGAATGAAAAGCACATGATAAAGAGAGATGCCGTTCAGTCTAGAATTCAAACAACTAAGGCAGGTTTTTTTATTCTTTATTTGCAAATTCAGTTCTAAAATGCCCTGCATTTATATTACAGGTATCAAATCACACCTGTCAGAAACCTCAAAGTTCCTTGTATTTGATTTTAGTCATTACCCTGGAAAGCAGTATCCTGCAGACCTAGCTCTGATTCTATTCCAAACTGAAAACCTCATTAGCTACAATGTTTTGATGGGGTTTCATCCTTCATTTGTAGTTTGGGTTGTTTTTTTTTCTCTTAACTTTGCCTCTTTATTGCAAAGGATCTCACTGTCTTCTAATTTATGTATAGTTGCGCCCAGACTCAAAATGTCATTAAGTTGATAGGTCACACTTTAAATTAAGTTTGTCAAATAAAAGTGTAATTTAGATCCAATAAAACAGTTATTACCACTTTTAATTAGAAAAAGTAGGAGTCAGGTCTGTCAGAGAAACATTCCTAGACATAACCATGCAGAGAGCAAAGATATGTGTTTTTTCATTCAAGTAGAGTCACTGATTATTGCAGTAGTTCTATTCAAATTCAGCTGAGAGTGCTTTTGTCTGTCAGCAGAACAAATCTCAATTAAAGGAAAGGAAGATATTTGGAAATTATAGTTTCAAGTGTTCAGCAGATCTCAAGTTTTAGTTCATTGTAATGATGCTGTCTCAGATTTAATAAATGTGCAGTATCCCCTTTGAAAGAGGTTACAAATGTGTTCTTGCAACATCCAAGATCATGAAATTGGGCTGAAGACTAAAATTGATCAAAACAATAGATTTTTTTTTCTCTTTGGTTGGTTAGTCACAGCTGTCAGTCCCTGAGCACCAACATATTATTTGCTCACACCTATCAGTTTAAAAAGTAAAGGTAAACACATAAACAATTTTCAATCATTGTCGAAAAAGGAGATACAACTGGAACAGCTAACTTAAATTCTACATGGTACAGAACATATAGTATATAACTGGATATACACAACATAACACAGGAAAAATATAACACATTTGCACATCTGCACTTGTCAAGTCTGCTTCTGTTGAGTGTTTCCACTCCTCTCCATTGTATCAGCAGTAAATTGTAGACGTTTTACAGAGGAAGCTGATAAATATACCTTTGAAACTACAATAATTTATGGAATGATGCAGTTCTTGAGATACTAGTTCAGATCACAAGTGCACAGATTTTAGGTTAGTGCAGTTGTAATGAGTTTGAGAGTGTTACAGCAGTGGCAGAGGGGAATCAGGCCTGTGGTGTGGACTAGGCTGCAGTTTTAATTGTTCACTAAAATGATTTTGGTTCTATATAATGTCTTTTTGACACAAAAATATGCATTTGCACATGGCTGCTAAACAGGGATACTTTCTTCCATCAGAAAATCACTAAACAAAGGAAAGAACATCAGTATGAAAATAAATAGTACACTGTCTGAAAGCAAGTACATATGTAATGTGAAAAAATGAAACATTTACCTAAAATAATATGGAGGTGAACTATTCTGTTGAATAATGCTCTCTGGAGGTCTTTTTGCAATTCCTTTCCTTCCATCACACAGTATTACATGCCATCAGTTGCCTTTTTTTTTGCTTTGGCTGTGCATTCTAGAGACAGAGAGAAATACGTAGCGATACATAAACATATACACACGTGCATATGTGTGTGTGTGTGTGCAGACAGAGGCAAAGTGCACTTTCCAAAGTCATTACATTTTCAAAGAACTGAGTGGTAAATGTCAGTATTTGGAAATCTAGGTATTTTTTTAATATCTTTAGTCACCAGATATTCTTGTTATCTTGTATTTTCCATATAGCTGCTTCTTAAAGTATTAGAGTGGCAGGGTTATATGCTATAGCAGTTCATCTGTAATGGGAAGTGATCAGCTCACCTCTATAATTGCTTTTCTAGAGCTCCAGGCATGGATTTGCCATGAACCTTTAATCCTCTCTCAACATCACGTATTACGTCTCGCCTCCTGCTCTGTTCTTATGTCACAGGTACAATTCATTTTCCCAGCAGTGTGTGGCAACACTTGCCTGGCTTCACATTCTTATGTGCTGGATGCAGTAAATCAGCAACATGTAGAATTCCTTTCCAAGAGTCTAGGATAGACTGGTTTTTTTTCAAAGTTAAACTTCATGCTCTCTTCTTGCCTAATATGTCCTGATATTAAGAAAGTCTCCTTTCATGGCACTGCCTTCAGTCCAAACAATTTTGCATCTTCCCCTGCACTTGTTTAACATAAACCCAAAAATTTACCTTTCCTAGTGAACCCTAATATTCTATTCTTAACAATAAAAATAAAGTAGATGCTCAGAGACAAATGTTAGAATAAAGAAAGCATTTAGTGATACTGTTCTAGACTTCAGCTGTTTGTGGCTTAAATGAACTTCTTTATTGTACTTCCAGATAATATGTAAACCTCACTTTGTATGTATCTTTATATTTAATAATCTTTTTTTACTTATTGTTGATTTTTTAAAACTGTTTCTTTTTTTTTGCATGTTTAGGCTATGTCAGTGGTATGAAATTAAACATAGCCAGGAAATAGTCCCAAAACTGGAATTAGATCATCTATTAAGCTATTATAACAGTCCCTAGCACAGTTTTAGCTTGTACCAATTAGAGCGCTTTCAAACAATTCCCAGATACAATTTGTGAGTTAGACACAAGCTAGGAGCATTCCCAATAGGTAGTTTGGATGCAGTTACTCTGTCTTCGAGGCTACAAGAGTTTATGTTCCTTGCCAGCCAGTGCCAGAAAACAATGGTCTAAGTATGTCTGTATTTAGAACAGCTAGTGTGAACACCCTAACATAGCTACGTAACATTCTACAGCATACTCTTGGCTTGTACTAAAAGCAAAGTTTTCAGACTGTTTCAAATCAACCACCTTTTTTTTTACTTCACATTTCCTAATTCTTGTTCATTTACTTTGTTCATGTAATTACTAAGCAACAGAGATTTATACCGAAGTATGGAATAGCTACAGTATGAAGAAATAATCTAATGGTCAGATCTGAGGCTAATATAGCAGAAAACTAAAGCCATGTAAGGTATCTTTACTTAAGGTGATTTACTTTATTACTATTTTTAGCAAAAAAGTATTGAGGAAGTGGTCAGATGTGTAGCATATAAGTAAATATACATGTAAAATAACAATGGAATTTATCCAAACAATGGAATTTATTAAAGGACATTGCAATTACCTGCAAGACAGAGTTTGCCTTTAAAATCGTGCTAACACATTGATAGATATGGTAATTCAGTTGGGAAATATTTGGGATATTTTATTCAAAATGTGCTTTCTGAATTTCAGCCTTCAGATATTTTAATTTGGAGGACAGCCAGGCTCTCTGATCCTATTAACCACATTTGAAAACCCTCATATGGCTAGAAAAATAGAAGATCCATACCATGTTTCAGAATAATAATAATGGAACTTTAAGTAATTCACCATCAAAGAATTATAAAGTCTTCTATCACTGCACAAGCCCATGTGAGGGGACAGAGATAGACTCGTAACTTTGGACAGATCAACTCTGCATATCCCATACTTTTCCATAGGTGAGATTTTGGTTTACCCAGAAGTTTGAGCCAAGATCTTTCTGTTGACAGTTATACAATGTGGTCCAGCCTGTGAATTTTTTATGCTTAGTCATCGATTGACCACTATGCTCAAAATCCACACCTCCACATTATGTAAAATGACTACAAAAGATTGTCATAGAATTGTAAAATTGTAGAATCATAAGAATCATTTCAGCTGGAAGAGACCTTTAAGATCAAGTCCAGCCTCTGTCCCAGCCCTATCAACCACTAGACCCTTTCCCTAAGTGCAACATCCATCCATCTCTTAAACACCTCCAGGAACAGTGACTCTACTGCCTCCCCGGACAGGTCATTCCAATGCCTTACAGCCCTTTCAGTAAAGAAATTCCTCTTAATATTGCTCCAAATGTCCACAGTTTTGAGGAGAATGTTAACACATTCTTATCACACAGCAATAATCATCACAAGGCCTTCCTTCTGCTATTCTGCTCTGTATGGAGAGAAGGGATGGTATTTTTTATTAGATATGAATCATAGAATGAAATAAAGACAGATGTTTCTAATTATAACAATCTTCTACTGCACTGCTCATCACCTCTCTATTCCACTAGAGTAACAGTTAAAGTTTATACTAGCCTCTTCTAAGGCCCGAAAAGGTTAAGAGATAATTAGCTTCCTGTACATTAATCATCACCTTTGTTGAGCCTAATAGCATGTATGTGGCTAACATGTAGTTTGATTTAAAAGACTGATATCTAAAAAGCATTCAGTCTTCATATGGGGTCATAAAGAGAGAAATAGAATCCACTAAGTCTCTGACAAATTGATTGTAGGAGCTCATCACTCTTATTGCTAAAACTTCTGATTGTTTATCTTATTTCTAGTTTGAATATAGCTGGGTCTAGACTGGCTTCAGATTTTAGACAACCATTTATAAGACTCATTTCATTTGATTGTCCTGATTTTGTCTCTTGACTGACTGTATTGGGCTTGTGTGGCCAGGTTTTGATAAGCAGGAGTGCTACAGGGGTAGTTTCTGTAAGAAACTGCTAGAAACTTCCATATCACCATTGGCCAAGGACAGGTCAATCAACAATGGTGGTAACAGTTCTGGGATAATATATTTTAAAAGAAAAAAAAATCTGCACATCAGCAATTGCAGACAGAGAGAGGAGTGAGAATATGATAGCAACAACTCTACAGACATTAATGTCAGTGAAGAAGTGGAGGAAGTGCTCTAGACATCACAGCAGAGGTTTCTCTGCAACCTGTGGTGCAGCCTATGGTGAGGCAGGCCCTGACTCTGCAGCCATGGAGGCCACAGGGGAGCAGATATTCACCTGCAGCCCACGGAGGATGCCATGCTGGAGTGGATGGATGCCCAAAGGAGGATGTGACCCTGTAGGAAACCCAAGCTGGAGCAGGCTCCTGGCAGGACCTGCTGAGAGAGAAGTCCATGCTGGAGCAGGTTTGTTGTCAGGACTTGACTCTGTCAAAGGGACCACACATGGGAGCAGAGGAAGCGTGTCTAGTGACCTCCCTCTGAGGAGCAAGGCACCACATAGACAATCTGTGATGAATTGACCAAAACATCCATTCCATGTCCCTCTGTAATGGTGTTGGAGATGTGGTAGACAATTTGGGAATAAAGTTAAGCCTGAGATGAAGGGAGGGGTGGAGGGTCGCTGTTTTAAGATTTGGATTTTAATTCTCATTACCCTACTCTAATTTGATTGGTAATAAACTAATTTCTCCAAGTTGAATCTGTTTTTCCCGTGACAGTAATTGCTGAGTGATCTCTCTCTGTCCTTATCTCAGGCCGTGAACTTTTCATTATATTTTCTCTCCCCTGTTCAGCTGAGGAAGGGAGTCACAGAGCAGCTGTGGTGGGCACCTGGCAACCAGCCAGGGTCAATCTACTACACTGATGCTGGTATGCTAGAGTATGAAAGAAAGACCCTGACCCTGTGATTTCAGTGGGATTGAGTGCAAGTAGAAACTGAGCTGTTCAAAATTAAAAAGAAAAAAAAAGGAATTCACCCATTCAAGCACAAATGTCTTCAATAATTAGCAATAACAGCAAGGGGAATACAATTACAGGCCGACCAAATTGCTTTTTATTTAAATGTTCTCTTTTTAAAATGTATCCCAGTGTGAAAGTCCCTCTTTAAATTAGTGAGAGCATGCATAATCTCAATGTCTCCACTGGGGGTTTTAGGAATATATGTTCTCTCACTTGCTTAGTTGTGCATTTAGGGGATTAAGACAAAATTATACAGCCCTGGGTACTTTATAATGACAGATATCAATAGTAATTTAGCTAATTGAGTGTATTCCAGCTTTATTTTAATTTACTGGTGTTTTTCACTTTATTCTTTGTTATTTAGTTCTGCCTGAGTATTCTATTACAACTATAAGCCTTGACCCTGTAAACTCTTGCTCATAGAAATAAGCTTTTCTTGCCATATGAGGAAAGAGTTTTACAAGTAGATCTGTAACCATTAGAGAACACTTAAGAAACTAGGGCAAAGAAATGCCTATCTCAGTTTTTAAAACTTTTTTAATCTACCAAGGAAATAAATCCAAGAAATGTTTCTGTAAAAAAAGAGAAAGTTTGGGTTATTTTTTAAAAAAGAAACTGTCAAAACCAGCACACATAGGCAGTTTCAGTTTTGTTCATCTCATTCGACTTTGTGCTCTGTTTTCCCATGTAACAGAAAATTAAACAACCTGAGTGAGAATATCATTGAATTTCAAAATTTGTCAGCAATTGTAGAAATGTACTGATTGTCAATATTTTCTGTTTTTTCCAAGCTCTGTTAAAAAAAAAATCATCCTCCTTGAGGAAACTTTTCCATCGTTTTCTCAATATTCTGAACATGCTACAAATTCACCTGAAGGTAATGATAAAATCTAATCAAAGCTACCACAGTTTTGTAGGACAAGACAAAGGTTAAGAAAATGAATCATAATCTTTATAGAGTACTTTCTGGAAGGATTACCTCGTTTTTCACCACAGACTGTGAAAAAGGATGTTTCTTGCCATAGCTGCCATTACAGTAATGCCCAAGTACTTCACAACTGTTAATGTATTTAACGTAATGTATTACTTTGATTGGGATAGAATTAATTTTCTTCATGAAAGCTTATGTCATGCTATTTTTTGGATTTGTGTCAAAAACAATGTTGACAACACAGAGATCTTTTAACTATTGCTGAGCCCTGCCTACACAGCATTGAGGCCTTTTTGGTTTTTCAACCTTCTTTGCCAGCAAGGAGGCTGGAGGGACACAAAAAGCAGGGAGGGGACACAGCTGGGCCAGCTGACCCCAACTGAACCATGGGATATCCTATACATCATTTTTGGCAATAAAAGCTGCAGGGAGGGAGGAGGAGAGTGGGAGCATTCAAAGTGATGGCCTTTGTCTTGCCAAGTAATAATTATGTATGATGGAGCCTAGCTTTCCTGGAGATGGATAAACAGCTGTCTGCTAATGGAAAGTACTGAATAACTTCCTTATTCTGCTTTGCTTTCAAGCACAACTTTGCTCTAGCTATTAACCCGTCTTTTTCTCAACCCATAAGTTTTCAAGCTTTTGGCCTCCTGATTCTCCACCCTCTCCCACTGTTGGGGAGTGCAAAAGTGGCTGTGTGGGGTTTAATTGCACACTGGGGTAAAACTACTATACAAATCTGTGAATTAGCAATGTTATATAATAGATAGAGAACCAGAGCGGAATAGAGAGACCTGTTGAACACCACCAAGCAAGTCTATGACCCTGTAGGGAACTGAAGATCTCTCTTGCCATAAGCTAGAAAGCAACCATTTGTCCATTCTTCCTGTAATCTACTACTTTCATTTGCAAAATACACCCAGACAAAACATCCCATACAAAAATGATAGTATTTTCCTTGAGAACTGGGAAGGATATGGAGGATGTGGGTCAGTTTCCTCACAGACTGTACTGTACCAAAGAGTCAAAATGCACCTGGGATTCTGGAATCAATCATAGAATCATAGAATGGTAGGGTTGGAAGGGACTTTTAGAGATCATCCAGTACAACCCCCTTGCAGAAGCAGATCAACCTAGATCAGGTCGCATAGGAACATGTCCAAGCAGGTGTTGAAGACCTCCAAAGAAGGAGACTACACAACCCCTCTGGGCAGCCTGTGCCACTGCTCGCTCACCCTCACAGTGAAATACTTTTTTCTTATATTTAAATGGAACTTTTTGTGCACCAACTTCCTCCCATTACCCCTTGTCCTGTTGCTAGATACAAAGAAAGAAGGGATTCTCCAATCTTCTGACACTCACCATTTTGATATTTGTAAATATTAATAAGATCCCCCCTCAGTCTCCTCTTCTCTAGACTAAACAGCCCCATTTCCCACAGCCTTTTGTTTTCTGAGGGGAAGACATACTTCTTGCTGTGATTAAATCACTTACCAAAAAGTATTTCAAAACTAGAATTGTAAAAATGTTTTTGTAGTGCTTCGGTTTGCTTGTTTTGTTTGCCCTCTTGACAAGTCCTCCCCATCACAGAAGTCAGAGTTCCCTGAGCCTACATAAAGTCACATCAGCTGCATGATCCTTTCAAGGCCCTTCCATCAGCCTGGGACTACTGGAATGAAAGCACTGAACACATCCTTGCCTCTATTCTCAGTGGTCATGTTAGTCTATAAAATGTAGGACCCTGTGGTAGGCCAAAAAAAGAGGACAAGAACTGGGGTTTTAATCCTAATTTTCTCTAGCATTGCAATATTGTTTTATTTGAACTGTATATTCCAAAGTCACTCTTAATTCTGCTAAAAACCAAACTGAGATTTTATAAGTGTGCTTACAGTTTAAGCAGTTTATAGTTTATAGTTTATAGTTTAAGACCTTTGAAGTCTAAACACATAATTTACTATTTCAATAAAATTGAAATAACTTTATAGATATGTTCTCTCTATGGAAAATAATGACTAAAACTACATTTATTCTACATCTTTTTAGTACAATGATAAAAGTAAATATCACATGATAAGAGCATGTAAAATATAAATTTTCACAACCAATTCATAGAGTTGGCAATATTAGAAATATGGTTAATTTTGCCTTGGCAGATCCAGGACATGCTTGGGACTTTAAAGTTTTACAAAAATATTTTAAGTAGAGCTTTTCCTGGATTTTACTGAACTCTGGAGATCAGTAATTCATAACTGACATGTCAACAACATGAATAGCCTGATATCACACTAAACTTCACCTATGTAATATTGTTTGCATCAACAATAACAACAAAAAAGAAGCACATTTAACCCAAAAGTATAATGTGTCTCCTGCCATAGACTATACTTAAGGTGAAAACAGCAGATGGGTGCACGTTGAGACCCAGAGAGCCATTTTTTTCAACATGAAAAGCTGGTGTGGCCTTCTAAACTGTATTCTTATCATATACTGAACAATCTGACTCTCAAATCCATGAGAATCCTGTGCAGTGTAGGCATGTAGTTTATCCATCTATGAGATATAATAAGTCAGTACAGAATTGTTCCCCACAATATATTCTCAAGTGTTTTAGCCAGTCTAGTATTAAATTATTCAAGTGATGGGCTTCCAATACTTCCTGCAGGGGATTACTATAGACTAACAGACCTCATATGAAGATTTTCTGATGCAAAGTCTGCGTTTTTCTTAGCTCATTTTCATTCCAGTATTTGTAGTTATGTGTCCTTGGATGTCTCTAAACAAATCCTATGCCCCCTAGGTGTTTACATATTTCAAATGCTTGTAGGAAGATATTGCATCCTCCAGTAGCCATTATCCTGCCAATAGTACACACTTGTTTTTCACTCTTTCTTCATAATCCATCTTTCCCATCTCTTTCCTGATGTATTTTTTTGGTTGAGTCTCTTGATATGATAATTAGTTGCAAATTGGATTATCATCAATATTGAAATCACATTCTTAAATATGCAAAATACATGGACTAAGGACTATATGGGCTGTATGTCTTCTCCTACTCATTTTATGACCCAACAAATACCATGGATATTTTGAAAAATTTATGTCCTTAGTGAAGAAAAAAAAAAAAAAACCACAATGGATGAAAACTAAAGTCCTGATTGAGAGTACATGATCTAGTGAGTGTCTCCCTTAGCATCAATCTTATGTCATTAATTTTCTGAGATAAACCATATTGACAAGCATCTCCCTAAGTTATTTAGCTGTGACCTGACAGTAGATTTCATTTGTTCATGTGTAAAGGAAGCATACAGAGTGACTAGAAGGCATCTGAAATATTGCTGAAGGTTACTTTCTGAGGCAGGGACTTATACTTGACTGGCAGATGCATTCTGTTCTTTTGTACTACTGAATTCCAGTGATTCAAGGAAGTTCACACTCTAATTACAGGAATCTAAACTAAACTTTTTTTCCTATCAAATATGCTGTCCGTGTTACTAACTGCACATAGCCAAAATTAAAACACCAACTGCCACTTAAATGTGCACAAAAAATAGATGATTTGTGTCTAAATCCAATAAAAAAATATTATTTATGCCATACTTTGGAAATTATGTGGCAGCAGCATCATAAACAGCTGTGTGCCTCATCTTACTAAATCTCATCATTTGGCATCTTTTACTTCCTTTTTTTTTCCCCAAGCTTTTTTTATTTCCTACTCAAACATGATTGAAAGAGGGGGAAAATGCCAAATCTACACAGCTTGTGATGAAACTTTAACAGTTTGCATTTCCTCCAAGTAACTGAATGCACATCACTTTGTGCACCCACATTCCTCTGTGAGCACCTGGGCACACTCAGGTTTGACTGTCAAGGAGAAAGCTAGCAATGTTAAAAGGTTCTCTGGGAACTGCAGTCTTGTTTTACTTAATTTGTCATTTTTGTCACATATTTGTGATTTTAGTTGAAAACGAAATAGCTGTTAATAACTACGTGTTCTTAAATACTTCCATAAGAGACAAGACTGATGGTTTATTTAAACCAGTATATCATCTCCAATAGTCTCTAGCAGTCTCTATCTCTGTTTCAGAGTTAAATGCCAGAAGTTTCCAATACTTTATGGGATAGCTTTTCGTGGAGTTCTTTTACACTCACAAAGATATCAGTGTTTAAAGATGCCTTTAAACAGTTACTTACTTTCTTTCTTCCTTACTTCCTTTCTTTCCTTTCTTTCCTTCTTTCTTTCCTTCCTCCTTCCTTCCTTCCTTCCTTCCTTAATAAATTGTGCTTGCATATGAGGCACATAGGATTACTGTTATGTTGTAACAAAAACTAAGCATATGGTAATAACTAGTGGTACTTAAAGACATTAGTCAGGTGCTGATGATCTTTTCTCAGTGTACTTACCTCAGTAAGCAAGATATACTGATTTAGCCAAAAGAACACAGTTCAAAGTTTCCTAATAAATGTAACTTACATATGTGACTGTTGGTTTTGGGGTGAGTTTTTTGTTTTATTTTGTTGTGGGGTTTTGGGGTTTGTTTTTTCTTCATTTCCTGAACAGAAACCAATGAATAAAATTTGCCAAGTGGAAAGTCCTGTGGTAGTCAGAATTCTGCCTGTCTAGATTATATATTTGACATAGATGATGAGTGTAGCTAATATAGAATGGAGCTAGCTGTAGAAAATATGGAGAAGGCATATCAACCATAGACAAGACCTGAGAGCTAAAAACATCACAGATATACCTCTCATAAACAACATCAAAGATATGTCTCTCACTACAAGACACTGAGGTTCTGGAGCATGTCCAAAGAAAGGCAACAAAGTTGATGAAGGATATAGAGAACAAGTCTCACTTGGAGCAGCTGAGGGAGCTGGGAGTGTTTAATCTGAAGAAGAGGAGGCTGAGGGGAGACCTTATCACTCTCCGCAACTACCTGAAAGGAGGTTGTAGCAAAGTAGGAGTCCATCACTTCTCCCAAATAACAAATGATAGGACAAAATGGCCTCAATTGCACCAGGGGGGATTTTGACTAAGTATCAGAAAGAACTTCACTAAGACAATTGCTAGACACTAGAAAAGGCAGCTCAGCAAAGTGGTTGGAGTCCTCATCTCCAAGGACTCCAAGTCAGCATAGTTAGCTGATGGATGATGGACAGCTATTCCCAACATAAGTAACTACAGAGCCATGAGGTGTGAACTTCACTGCCCTATTAGCTACACAGGTCTTGTGGCATCCATGCAAATTCAAAGTAGGCCCTTCATCATTGCCCTAACCTTGATTTCTGTTATATAAAGAGAACAGGCCATGCCAAAGGATGATTTTGTACTCCTAAGGTCTGGATTGACTTCTAGAAGTGCCTACATCTGTCTGTTGTCTGCTGACAGAGCATAAGACAACACTCTTGTGACTTAATTGCCTTGGTTATTTACTTGAGGTACATAGGAAAAATCTGGCCTATATACTATCCTCTATAAAGTCCAAGAGTGCAGCAACATGAAAGCTTTGAAATGCAATGAGTTATAAGGCTGATGATGAGCATTGAAGTAGGGATATAATTTAGTGGTACTGTTCTGACTTGTTAATTTAAGAGGAATTTTTCTACCAAACATTCATCTAAGTTCATCTAGAATGATTCTTTAGTGCTGTGAATACTTTCACATACACCAATAGATGAAATATCCTCATTAGCACAAGTTCTGTAGATTCTCACATTCTCATTAATTAGCAAAGAGGTCAATTTGATGGATGAGAAGGAGAAATCCTATTAGGTCTCACCACCTACCATCAGAAAAAATGAGAACTGAAGATTCAAAGGTACATCTTAAGTTTAATTGCATTTCACATTTAAATAACATAAAACTGTAGGTTAGCAACAGATCTTCTTAAATCACTTGACTCATAACTTTGTGTTCTACAACCCCATTCCTTCACAGGTAAGGCCACTTCAGCTATGAATAAAGATTTATAGATCAGGCCAAAAGAGCATAAAGAAAGAGAAAGCTCATGAATCTCCCCCTAGACAGAATCTGAACTCTTCCACTTCACATCATAGGCCATATACATCTGATATTCTCATTTCTATTCATTTGCAGAATAAGAGTACTCAGTAGCACCAAACAGTGACATTGTTCAAGGACAGGGAAAAAGTCAGTCAAGGAGTCAGGATCTAATTTGTGAAATGATGCAAGTAGTCAGAGAGCAAAGAGAGAGAAGGTGAGGGTCACAGGGCCGGGAGCATTAAGTCACAGACTAGAAGTATGTATAGATGTGATTTCAAAGTGACCTTGTACTTAAGCACATATTTTCTTTGGTCATGATTAATCATAAACATCAAGACTGTCATGAGGGATTTGAATGATTTTGCAACAGCCTCTGTGGATTAGTCCAGAAAGGACAATCTTTGTTTCACTATTGTAGCTATATCTGTATTACAAATAAAAGGAAGGGAAGGATAATCAATTCAAAAGCATGATCAAAACCCCATCCTTAGGTAAGATCCTAGTTTACATATTCATCAATATGCCAGTAAAAATCTCCTGTACCACAGCTGAGGCAGGTGTTTGTTAACAGCACCAGTCACGCACTTGCATATGCTACAATGCCAACTTTTGTGTTCCAATCTTATAAATAACAGGCAAATTTAGTATAAGATGCAATTCTACGCTACTAGTTGGCAGAGTTTTGTTCAGATAATCGCTTATGCTTCCCCACAGAAACATGTTATGAATAAGACATGCATACCTTAAAGAAATAGATCTATTTCCATAACATTAATAAAAGCTATAAATCCCATATGCCCATTTCTCTTGTGACAGCAGACAAGATATGAGCCCCAATGCAAGACAGTATATAGATCAATCAAAGTATCAAAGAATTAAAATAATGAAAGTATTCTAAGCAGTATTGCAAAACCATCCTGTTATCTGTGACACTTGCTCTAACACCAGCACTGTGGGCACTTTGTAATTATCTGAATTGCAACAAAAATCAAATGTCCACATAGCAGTGGTATGTGAGAAATTATGGCCTACTCCCCCATGGCAATCAAGTTATAACACATATTACGCTCAATGTTAATAAATCCTCCTGTGATTTTGCAGAATGACAGGATGGTTGCTGGCAGTATACTTGGTCCCAACATCCAAGACATTAACAAAGATGTTGAACAGTGTCTGAATCAGTATTGACTCCTCAGACACAACGCTGGTGATTGGCCTCCAGATGGACTTCATACCATGCTGGGGTGTTCAGTCAGTTTTTTATTCATTATTCCTGGCTACTCCACTATCCAGGACTGTCTATAATTTTAATAGGTTATGCTAATATTAATGTTCATTATAACTTGCTCTAATTTATCAGTTCTAAAGAGTGAAACAATTTGTCTAATGACAATCATATATAGTCAGCTCTGACAAAGAATATTTGCCCAGATGTCAAAGGTACACAGTAAGCTCAAAGGATGAAAAATATTGTCGACTGGCTATGGCTTCCACCTACCTAACTCATGTTGTCACCCAGAGCCATGACAACACGTCATTCTTAGTTACTACCAAGAAGTCAAAATCAGAAGGTGACAACACATCATTCTTAGTTACTACCAAGGAGTCAAAATCAGAAGGTGAATAGTAGAAAGAAATCATCTTTCTTCTAAGAAAGATCATACCATGGTTACAGAAAGGGAATTGTTGTGCTGAGATGAGATAGTAACCACATTGTTAATTGTCAGCACAAATATATTTACCATTACTTGTAGCAAGCCAATTTCTGACTTAATATAGTAGTACATTGAGTTGGTCTGCAATATACTGATCAATAAATTCAACATAACTAGGAGTCATATTGCTTAAATCTAGATTTCTGAGACTTCAGATGAGAACAAGTCACCTAATACTCCCTGATAGGAATAGATAATCTTAGAATCATAGAATGGTAGGGGTTGGAAGGGACCTTTAGAGATCATCTAGTCCAACCCCCCTGCAGAAGAAGGTCCACCTAGATCAGATCACACAGGAACATGTCCAGACAGGTCTTGAAGATCTCCAAGGAAGGTGACTCCACAATCCCTCTGGGCAGCCTGTGCCAGGGCTCCCTCACCTGAACAGTAATATATTTTTTTTCTTATATTTAAGTGGAACTTTTTCTGTTCCAGCTTCATCCCATTACCCCTTTTCCTGTTGCTAGATACAATAGAAAAAATGGATGTCCCAACCTCCTGACACCCACCCTTTAGATATTTATAAATGTTAATAAGATCTCCCCTCAATCTCCTCTTTTCCAGACTAAACAGCCCCAGTTCCTGCAGCCTTTCCTCATATGAAAGATGTTCCAGTCTCCTGATCATCTTGGTGGCCCTGTGCTGGACTCTCTCCAGCAGTTCTCTGTCCCTCTTGAGCTGAGGAGCCCAGAACTGGACACAGGACTCCAGATGAGACCTCACCAGGGCAGAGGAGAGAGGGAGAAGAACCTCCCTTGACCTGCTGGCCACACTCTTCTAGATGCATCCCAGAATGCCATTGGCCTTCTTGGGCACGAGGGCACATTGCTGGATCATATTTAGCTTATTATCAATCAGGACTCCCAGGTCTCTCTCTGCAGAGCTGCTCTTCATCATTTTGACCCTCAGCCTGTACTGGTGCATGTGGTTGTTCCTTCCCAGATGCAGGACTCTGCACTTGTCCTTGTTGAACCTCATGAGGTTCCTCTCTGCCCAACTCTCAAGCTGGTCAAGATCTTGCTGAATGGCAGCACAGTCTTCTGGGGAATCAGCCAGTCCTCCCAGGTTGGTGTCATCAGCCAACTTGCTGAGGGTATGAAGATGTTGAACAAGACTGGCCCCAGAACCAATCCCTGAGGAACTCCACTGGCCACAGGCCTCCAACTTGATTCTGTGCCATTGATTACCACCTTCTGGGCTCCGTCACTCAGCTCTCGATTCACCTCACTGTCCACTCATCCAAGCCACTCTGTTTGAGCTTTCTGATGAGGATGTTATGGGAGACAGTGTCAAAAGCCTTGCTGAAGTCAAGGTAGATGGCATTCGCTGCTCTCCCCTCATCTAGCCAGCTGGTTATGCACTCATAGAAGGATATCAGGTTAGTCAAACAGAATTTCCCCTTGGTGAAGCCATGTTGACTCCCCCTGATAACCATCTTTTCCTTCATATACTCAGTGATAAATTCAGGATGAGTTGTTCCATCACTTTTCCAGGGATGGAGGTGAGTTTGACCAGCCTGTAGTTTCCTGGGTTGTCCTTCTTACCCTCTTTTGAAGACTGGAGTTACATTGGTTATTCTCCTGTCCTGAGGCATCTCACCTGTCCTTCATGATTGTTCACAAATGACGGAGAGAGGCTTAGCAACCACATCAGCCAACTCTCTCAGCACTCTAGGTTGCATCCCATCAGGATCCATTGACTTATGAGCCTTAAGCTTGGCCAACAAGTCTTTAACCTCTTCCACCCAGGGCAAGTCCTCTGCTGTCCTGGCCATCCTATCATCCTTGTCAGACTGGGCTTTCCGAGGGTCAGCCTTGGCAGTAAAGACTGAAGCAAAGAAGGCATTCAGTACTTCGGCCTTCTTTGCATCCTCAGATGAGGGCACCAGGGCACCAACGTTTAGCAGCGGGCCCATATTTCCCCTCGCCATCCTTCTGCTGCTGATGTACTTAAAAAATGCCTTATTGCTGTCCTTAATATCCCTGGCTAAATTTAAATCTAGAAGGGCTCTAGCCTTCCTAGTTGCACCCCTGCATGCCCTGGCAATGTTCCTATACTCTTCCTAAGAAGCCAGCCCCTGTTTCCACCTCTCATAGATGGCTGCTTTCTGCCTGAGTTGTCCCAGCAGATCCTTGCTCATCCATGGAGGCCTCCTACCTCCTTTTCCTCCTTTCTTGCGCATTGGGACACACTGATCCTGGGCTTGGAAGAAGTGGTGATGGAAGATTGACCAGCTCTCCTTGGCACTTCTGTCTTCTAGAATCATATCCCATGAGATCTGTCCAAGTAGATCTTTGAAAAGGCCAAAGTCGGCTCTCCTGAAATCCAGGGTCATGGTCCTACTTTGTCTTCTGCCTCTTCCATATAGGATCTTGAACTCTAACATCTCATGGTCACTGCAGCTGAGGTTGCCTGCACCCTTCACATCCCCAACCAAGCCCTCCTTATTCGTCAGTACCAGGTCCAGCAGCACACCCCTCCCTGTTGGTTCCTTGATCACCTGCAAAAGGAAGTTGTCAACAATCTGTAGGAACCTCCTGGGCTGCATGTCTGGGGTCACTTCATCTCAGTTTAAACCAGATGTTTGAGATAGATGAGGTGAATCAATTTCTGCACGTCTCTTTTTTTTCTCAATGATCATAAAAAGACCTTAGGGTGACTAGTTCAAGCTTAGATGCCAAACTCTTAAATTTCTACAGGTAGAAATAACAGTGTCCACATTCCATAAATACTATGAATGAGGAAGACAGAAGACTTGAAAGTAGTGCACCTGTACAAATCCATAGAGAAGAAAGGGTTAAAAAGAATTAATGGCTTATCTATGGAGCTGAGTGATCAGGTGTTGGTGGAGTTGACAGTGACAGAATAAAAAGAGAAGGGGTGAAAGCAGTGACAGGGCAGGACAGTAGACCACACATGGCCATGTAAAGATGAAATTGGCAGTGATCTAACAAGAGATGTCAGAACTCCACGTCACCTTGTTAAACCGAGCAGAGGGAGGCAAACACAGATTAAGGAGTTAGGTCAAGATCTAGGAGTCACAATCATTAAGCATGTGAGTGGGTAAAACCACTTTAAAAGGTACGTATAAAATGTGATAATGAAATATGCATTAACTTAATCAGGCTCGTGAGAGACAAATCATTCCCTTTTCATGTATTTAACTGATCCATGTGAATAAAAAATGATTGAAAAGAAAAATTAAAAAGGCAGACTAAGGACAGCAAAAAAGTGTTCATGTTCTAGATAGATTTCAATTTACCCAGTCAGCCTTTGATGACAGCATTTAAGAAGCCTAAAAATGTCACAGTGTAGAGTTTCGAATGAGTAACACAAAGGCAGAAAGTATTCATTCCTGGGAAAATTCCACAAATGCATTTAACAGAGACTTTCCAGGAATTAGTATTTAGAAGTGAAAAGGTGAGCCTATTATTCATGTTTTCAGTGATTCATAAGAGAACTTATTTACTCTGCTAGTATAAGAACAACACAGGCAGCATTTGCTCCAGCCTGCACTTCCAATACCAACATCCCATGATGCTGATATTCATGTCTTGTGAACAGCAGGTTCTTTTCAAATTTCCTAAAACCTCTTTTCTACTAACAATTATCTATGAAGGAATGTTCAACTCTCAATGGTCCCAATCTCACTGCTCTTAGACTTTTGACTTGTTTCTGTGTTATTTTAATCTGGCTTTGGGTCTTAATATTTCCCCTTCTGTCTCTCTTCCACCCCAAACAATGTGTTGGCTTGATATTAAGCTTATTCTGTGAATGTTGTTCTAGAGTCTTGGAAAGATTAGTGGTTTAGGCTGATATTTTTTTACCAGCTCTTTGGTTTGTGACCACTATTTAAGGACGGCAAGATAACCAAATGTAAGAATGTTTTGTGTAAAGTGCTTTGCATGAATGTCGAAAAAAGACAGAGGAAAAAGAGTACTGGTATGGTTTGTGTTATATTATCTATTGAAAAGGTAATCACTATAAGCATTTATCAATATAAACAAAGGAATTATCTAAAAAGACCAATCATTTAAGGTAACACAGTATTTATTGCTATGTTCAGCAAGGCATGCTTATTAAATCTCATATTCTGTATCCAATAACAGACAATACCATACACTGCAGAGGAAATCACTAATGCACTGATTCTTGCTGTACTGCACATCAGGCAGAGACTTATGTTGTGACTTTGAGTGTAATTTTATTATAATTGAAAATTTAAGGCATTGCAAGCATATCCTACTTATTTGCTGAATTCACTACAAACTGTTTATTATTCTTTGAGGATTTTTTTCATCATGGGAAGGAAGATGCCCTGAAGGGTTGAAGAGAATGAGTATACATATGTAGAACCTAGAAACATTCGGTCTCATTAAGCAATGAAAATTGTCAGTGTAGTGCAGGAATGAAAGAATATGACATTGCTAGTCTTATTTACACAGATGATTAGAAAGGGATAAAGTAGCTGACCCAGCCAGCTAACAAATACAGCATTAAAAACACTCTATTTTCTGCCTTTTTTTTTTCTGACCCATTTTTCTTTCCCATAATTGTCTTACAGTTATATCCCAAGTTCACATATTGGTTGCATCCATTATTCTGGCTTCAGTATCTCCTAGTTATTTGTTAAATTTAGTAAGAATTTGTTTCATTAGATTTGATTTGGTTCCTCTTGGGAGCCCTGAAGGACTGAGAGAGATAAGCAAATCCTACAAGTAGGACCTACACATGTTCTCTATCTCATTAAGGAATGAAAAGTGCTGGGTTAAGGGAAGAAAGGAGAAGAAGGGTTATTCTTATTTACATTGATCTTTCAAAAGCCAGAGCATGGTTCTCTGCATTGTTAAATTGGTTTCATTTTGGTTTAACTCTTTAAAGGAAACTAAACTCAACAAACTTGGGAGTTTATTCAAACCAAGATAACTGGATACTTCTGTGTATATAAGGTTTACACTCTTAATGATGTTTAGAATAATGACTGTGCAGGGTCTCCTCACTTTTTTTTCCTATAATTCTTTTTTTCATATTCAGTGGCCATTATAACAGTGTCTCACTAATGTACATTTCAGATCTGGGTCTTCAAAATAGTAAGATCTGGCCTTAAAAATGAGTATACCTTAATTAAAGGAACAGAGACATTATATCATCTGTTCACAAAAAACACATAGTGTTTGGCCCTCTCTTCCCTTATTATAGTTAGCCATGCTTCTTACAAGCAATAAAACAGAAAGCAATTAAGTCAAAATGTTAACCCTTCTTTTTTTGCTATCATTTTCAGACTGCAGTCTTGAAATCTATTAGATATTCTATGCACTCTCAGTACACAGCTGACCACTTACATACTGTGTGTGATGCCACTCCTCCCAAAACTGATCTCCTTCTGCCAGCTTGTCATGCTTCTGATGCATTTTTTTAAAAGAGCTTTAATCATATTTCAAGTCAAGTATTTGCCCTTGCAAAAGACAAATTAAGATGAATTCTTTTCACCATTACAATTATTTCCTTTTTTTTTTATCCAACCTTGTTCTACTTTCCTATACCCACATGATTAGCTAGATAAACACATTGAGACACACAACACTGACATACTCCTTTTAAGGCTTTTTCTGCTTTAGTGTACAAGTGTTTTATCTTCTTTGAGGATCTAAAATAAAATTCCTGTAAAACATTCACTTTGAAGTGTTTGTAAGTCACTTAAAGACATTCTGGAATGCACGATTGGTTTCAAATAGGCCTCTACCTCAGTGAATATAGGCGAGGACCTTCCTCGAGCAAGGGCTGTCAAACTGCAACTCCAATACACTGGAGATCATAGGGACTTTTCCTTCCATGCACAGAGGTAGAGAAAGACCATGATGCATCTTCTGAACAGTTGATGCACTTTTATGAAAACAGAAAGGTCGGAGATAGCATTTTCTTAAATTTGTTTTTATTTCTGATGAAAACCAAAGTTCTTATGCAACCTTGGCAAAGCTGGTTTTTGTATCCTACCCCATCCTCCCTCAGTCTGGAACTTCCTGGTTATAGTGTTATCAGCTTGCTGTCTTGTCAGCAAGACAGCCTTGTTTTATTTAGTAACACACTGAAGGCTTACAGAAGCATAAAATGAAATTTTCTTCAGAGGAAATCCAGCCCCTGGAGTCAAGTTTAAATATCACAACCAAATTAGGAGAATTTTTGCAGAGGACTGAGGACCACTTAATGTCAGTCCTTTACAGAATGGTCAGAGGAGATCAGATGGAGAAAGGTGCTAAGGAAAGGATCTAATCAAATGAAGAATCCAAAGGAACGGTCAATGAAATAATTCATGAACTTAAAATTAGACTCATCTCATGGTACAGGACCTTGTCCTTTAGGAATGGCAAAAAGAGTGGTTTCCATGATTTCAAATACACTCTACCAAGGTGTTGGAAAAGCCAAAAAGCTTCATCAAATACCGTGTTTGAATCTTGGACCTGACTCCTTTCCCACAGATTTCACACATCTCAATCCCTTCAAGCCACCTTGAGGATCACCTGCACTGTGAGCTTATAAATCTGGGATCAGCACAGAGCAGCTGTCCAGCAATGAGATGTTCTTCACAACCTGGTGGCCAGGGGCAGGATTTGTCCCTCAGTTACAGGATGACACTTGTCCAGATGACATCATTTTCTACTAAGACATATGGAGATGTACTAGCTTGTGGCTTTTACAGTTACTGTGAAGAGACATGTTTGTTAAGAGTAAACAAAAGATAAATTGAGGCATACTATTAAAAACTAACCCTGTGTCCATGCTCTATGATTATTACAATGTTTGAGATTTAATTTAATGAAGGTTTTCTGTGCTTGACTAAGAAAGGAAGTCATTAAATTGGTTTTGTTTTGAAAAATGCATTGCCACATAATTTTTTTTTAGAATTTATAGGAATTTGCATTCCATTGTCCTTACTACTGTCTGACATGCACTATAATATGATCATATCCCTTTAGCTTTGTTCCATTTCCTTTCATATTACCTCTTAATTACCCCTTTTGTACCTCTAGTCTCTAGTCTCTGAGCCTCTAATACATGGCTGTGCCAATTCTACCACCCTCAATGCTTGTCAGGTTAAAGATTAATGAGTAGATTTTACCCAGAGGCTTTACAAAGGTTAAACATAATTACAAATGGGTATTTTATGCAATGTTGAATATGTGAAAGCTGTTCAAAAAAGAAAAAAAAAGAAAAGAAATTTAAAAAGGGGAAAAACGTAATGAAACTTATGGGATTTAAGACAACCATTGGGATACTCTGGGGGAAAAAAAAAAAAAAAGATCAAAATTATCATAAAAACAAACAAGTTAGAAAGTTCTACCCTTTGTTCCAAACATGGTGATAAAAAGAAAAACACCATATGGTGGAAATTAGACTACATCTCAGGCTTGCAACATCACTGTCTTCTAATTCTCCATTTCAGTTAACTAAAATGTGTTGCAGAGAGATGGAAAGACAGAAAGTTCTAACATTGCTGTTAAATCTTCAGTTTCCTAAATTCCCATAGTTGATCCTTCGTTAAGGAAAAATAACACTTTTCTTGTAGGAAAAACATTGTCTCTGAGGGTGTTACCTTAAAAGTTTGGTTAACTGAGATGCCTGATAAGAGCGCCAATGTTGGCTAAATTTCTTGGGTTTTTTTTCCTCAACTAACAGACATACTTTAAAATGCAAACTTAATATCTGAGACAAAGTTTTCATAATTATAAGCCTAAAGTTGGATTTATAAAGCCATGATATCAAACTAAGGAAATAGCTTGACTTTCAGAAGTGCTAAACTCTACCAAACTCCATTGAAGTTAACAGAGATGACTCTGGCATCTGTTTTTACTTGTTCCCTTCTTGTTTCTAAATTTTCCAAAGTAGTTGATAAACAGAGAATTTAAAAAAAAAAATCTACAACAAAACCCATTTTCTTTTATAATGTATTATCAATATTCAAACAGTGGGCTAAAAATGTCAAGGAAATTTAGATACTTCAGGATTTGCTTCAAACTTCAGATGGTAAGAAAATGTTTTCAGAGGCATTTTCTCTCTTCATTTTCAATTAACTTCAGTGATGACTGTACCTTTATAGAAACACTGAAAAAAAATAGCATTACTTTTTTCAAATCCTTACTGTGGTAAAGACAAAGCCTTGTTCCCCAAGAAGCTTTTTATGAACAAAGTGGTACCATTCACTAGTAATATCACTCTTCAAGAGTAGGAAAATAACAAATTGAACACATGAAACTATTAAAGTCCTGGAACTGTCTCTGAAAACAACCTAAGCCCGGATGTTTTGCATGTTTATTTGAACTTCTTACTTAAACATTTGCAATTTAGGTGCTCTACTTTCTTCTGTGATTTTCTTTCTTTGTCTGAAAACCTGAGAGCAGTACCCGTCTAGCATTTATTCTAGTCACATATTACTTCAACTCTTTCATCAAGAAGTATCTGAACTGACAAATTTTAAAGTATTGCATAAAATCATTAAGAAATTTAGATTCTTATTTGAAACACAGCTATTTGCTGGATTTGATTGCAATCCCAATTATTAAATGTAAACTACCTTTTGCACACTTACATGGTCAATGAGCAGTCCCATATGAGTATTAGATATACATTATAAAAACTGTAAAACAATCTTTGAATTAACAAACAAATAATTATACATTATAAGAATTAACTTACAGCTTTTATGTGGTTTTACAGTTTTTTCTGGCATATATTTAGTTTATGAAATAGGAATTTCAGAATTTAGCATATTGCTCAGATGCTAAGCTTTTAATGAGTGAATTACTGTAATTTAAGGCAAACATTACCACTTACAGCCTAAAATGACAACTTTTTTTTCATTTTTTGTCTGTTTGGTCTAGAAAAGAGGAGACTGAGGGAGGATCTCAATAATATTTACAAATATCTAAATGGTGAGTGTCAGGAGGTTGCGACATCCCCTTTTTCTATTATATCTAGCAACAGGAAAAGGGGTAATGGGATGAAGCTAAAACACAAAAAAGATCCATTTAAACATAAGAAAAAACTATTTCACTGTGAGGGTGAGGGAGCAGCGGCACAGGCTGCCCAGAGGGGTTGTGGAGTCTCCTTCCTTGGAGGTCTTCAAGACCCACCTGGACATGTTCCTGTGTGACCTGATCTAGGTGGACCTGCTTGAGCAGAGGAGTTGGACTAGATGATTTCTAAAGGTCTCTTCCAACCCCTACCATTCTATGATTCTGTGATTCACTAATAAAATCTTTTTATAGTTGATCACAAAATAAACTTCATGTCATCATATTTTTAAGAAGGAAGCGAACACTGAGATTGAAAAGGAGAGTAAAACCAACCAGGCACATCTAAAGGAAAGTAGTATTTTTTGATACACAACGTGGTCTAAAAGTAATATGGGTTTATTTAAGATTTTGATCTAAGACTGTTGAAATGTTTCATGATGTGTATGTATACACATATTATGTATGCATAAATAAATGGTTTCTACTAAATAAGTTGAGCTACTATGAAAGTAAGAAAGCAATAATCCAAAGGCATGAAAAAAAAGAGAAGCTGACAAAAACTTTTGACTCAAGTCTTGCAGTCAGAGTGCTTGACAACGAGGAGGATTAGTTTTTAACTTTTTTATTTATTGTGGTTTTCTCACAAAATTATTGCTTAGTGTTAAGTAAATCATACTTTTGGGAGCAGCACACACCACCCTATCATTAAAATGACTGAAGTTCCCTTCTGCAGCGTAGCCATGCTTTTGATTTTTTTTATATTGGCCCTAAACCTAACTTTTTTCAATCATTATATTCATTTATTTTCATAAGCATGACTAAGAACTCCTTACAGCATCTGTCTTGACACTAGCAGGCAAAGACCTCTATGCTCATGTTATAAATGTTCTTTCTTGCAGTGCACTTAATTTAGATTACTCCTCCTGCTTTGGAGATAAGGGAGTGATGAGAAGAAGGAAAAAAAGAATGTAAAAAAAAGAAATCTGCTGTTGGCTAGTGTTCATCTAGCTTGTCTTCCAAAAGCTTTCCTGAGGTTACAAAGATGTCTCAGTTCCCATCAATAAAAGATATGGCATAATTCTTTCTCTCTGGACCTGCAGAGATGAACCTTAATCAAGTAGAGCCAAGTAGATCCACATTAGCTTGAGTGAAACAACTCATATATTTGACAGACACAGAGACATGTATTTCATATACAGTTACATAATTATAAATCTGTATAACAAGTTGCAAGACAGCCACCTTATGTTTGTGTCTGACCTGCTTTAATTTCTTTAAGCAGTGCTAAAAATTCTTGTCTTACTGCCAGACTGTCACTTTTAACTCTCTCTGAGTTTTCTAGGAAGGAAAAAACCTATGTGCAATCTTTCACATTCATGGGCTTCTTCTGTTTAATTTGCTTCCATCAAAGCTAGAAATAGACTGGTAGATCAGCTAACAATATGAAGAGATTCTTATATAGATTACAGTTTGCATGAAAGCAAAGCACGGTACTGCCAGGGCATTGATGCAAGAGAGCAGAGCAGGAACATAATTCACATCCTTATATTCTGGAGAAATCACTCTGCTGCTGTTTCCAATGTGCATGACAGGCGGGTTTGAAAGTCCAGCTGTGATCCCCACTCCAGCTTTTCAATGCAAAGTGTAGACAGTGGAAAAATTGTTACCCTTAAAGAGTATGTTAACAAATATTTTGAGAAAATATGGAAAGAATGAGTATAGCACATTCATTTCTCTAAGGGGAACAACCAAGATTACTGACAAAGCAATTTCAATCCATTACTGACTTCCTTCACTGTCTTAGGGTATCTTTTACATCACAGTCTACACCTGGTTAGCTACAGATCCATTGCAATTTTACACTTGTAGCTCAGTTTCTCTGAGTACTAAAGATATGTTTGCAAGCCAATACTATGGACTGAAAAGGACTTGACAGAGTGGCTATGCTACATTTCCTTTAAAGTGCTCTCTTTTGATTTGGTGGTTTATACTAAGCATGTTTATATCTTGATGTCTTGGATATCTCCAATCAAATATCATAGAAAACAGAAGCTAGATTATTTATTTTATTCAGTTATAAATCCATTTAACTTATTCTAAATTTGCTCCAGATTTCAGCTGGCTATAGCACAAGAAGAGTGAAAGAGACAAGATGGGTCTAATACTACTGTAAAACAAGAAAACTGAAGGCTTTCTTCATCTGATTCTTATCAAAGTCTGTCATTTGGTTACTTGAATTTCATGAAGTGCCCGCAAGGTTTGAGTTCAGGAGTATCACTGCACTCGTATGTGTATCCTTCAGCAAATAATTTGAGCTGGACAAAATCATAGACTTTGAAGGATAGTAAAAATAATATGATAACTACTACTCCATTTTAACTCTGTAGTGTGTGTTTTCTTCAGGCTACACTCTAACAAACCTGTTGGTTAATAATGCCCTCTATTAATACAAATTAATATAATCTACCAATTCCTTCTAGTTTTTATGTTACTCTTTTTTCCCAAAGGAATACTGAAAATACACATATGGTTTGAATGATAGCTATTCTCTGTGGCAGAAACATGAAAATAAATTAGGTATATTTGAAGCTAAATTGATTTCCCAAATATAAATTATAAACAGAATATCACTGTATTTAATGAACACTATATTTGTTGCACCACAAAAAGGGGCATTTTGCATCATGCAACCATTTACCGAAGTGATACTGCTACTGTGTTTAGCCTCAATGATCAGGTCTTGAAAACTTATGCAGCAAAGCTGAAGAATGCTGATATGTTGGTACCCCTGAAGAATATATATATTATCTGAGAAATGGAGACTATAAGAATGACAAACTGAACTAAACAAAACACAGTTCATCTCCAACCATAGTCAGCAACTGATGCCAATTTAAAGGAGTAAAATAGGTCAGGCATACAATGATGCTTTCTCAACCTCCAGCAATCTGTGGAGCTCAGATTTCCTGAGCCAGAAATGTCTTTCTGAGATGGCATTTGGGGCCAGACTGTTAAGAATGTGAGGGAAGCCAGAAGTCTTTAAAATAGAATGTTTGTACTGAGCCAGCTGTAAAGCATCTATACTAAATTTCTAAGATACTACTGCAATTCAGTTTTCTAATAGATCATTTACTGAAAAAAAGCCATTGGAATCTGTAATATCCAGTGATATTGTAGGGTTGAGGTGAGGCATAGGTGTTAAAACAATTCAGAAGTGTTGAATGTTTTTACTAATCTCTGAAACCTCTATAAAACAGCTGACAAAACCTCAAGAAAAAGCAGGAAAAGGATAATCACATACAACTTCATTACTATTCACATGTTCTGATGAACCTATTCTTGTGGACTATTATAAATTGGAAAAAGCAATGAAAAAAATCCTGAGAAGTCATGATGTTTTTAGAATACTGAGAACTACAAAGCATTTAACAGGGGAAGAAAAACAAAACAAAACCAAAAACCAACTCCCCTCTCCCTAGTCAGAAAAAAAAAAAGAATCGAAACTCACCAAGTAGTAAACTGAACATAAAATCACAAGACAAAGTGTTGGCTCTGCTCTCATGTAGCCCTTTTCTCCACTAATGTAACCCTTTCCTTCTCTCATGTAACCCTTTCCCACACTGATTCACCTCAAAATTGTATTCTGTGTTAAAACTTGATCACTGCAAACTCAGCCAAGGGCTTGTCTGATCTCAACCTCTATTCACCTTCTTGGAGCAGAGACACAATCCCATACCAAGAGGTACCTGGAAACAGTATTAGAGAATTGGAGTTACAGGTTCACTGTACATGCAGAATGAAATAAATCACAGTAACATTAACACTAATCAGTAGGGTTTAATGGGAAACAGATCTCATTGATAGCAACTATGTCCTGTTGACTTTACAAATACGGCTGACAAAGTTATCTACGAGTACATACTTTGACCTAGTAATTCATCACATTCTGATTAATAAATGTGTTCTATTAAAAAAAAATCAATATGGTGTACTTTTGATGGATTTAAAGTAGCTGACAGCAAAGTTAATTGTTAACTGGCAATCATCAGCTAATCAGAATGATTTTAGTCAGATGCTACCATGATCTATTCTTGGCTCCACACTAGTCAATATTGTTATCAATTATCTGTTAGAAAATATTATTGCTAGTAAAGTCTGTAGATTGAACAAATTCAGTGAAATGGTAAATTAGAATAAGGACAGGTCAGTTCTACAAAGTAATTGAGTTCACTTAGCAAGATGAAACTGTCTGAGCATCAAGGTTTGTAAAACAACCGAATTTATGGATAAGCATCTGTGAAAATGGAATTTAGGTGAACGGTTTATTCCACTGTATATTCTCATTAATAATGGTAATATAATAACAACAAAAGTCTGCAGTCTGCAAAAGAGGATGTTAATATAGAAGTGTTCAATGAAGACCCAAAAGTGTTACCTGAGATCTGGGAAATCTGTCTTTCTCTAGGACCCTAGTGCTCAACCCTCTTAAAGTACATAAGAAAAGTTATGAGCTGGTTTGATCACTGGGTATATCAGGGAAATATTTCTGACTACAAAACAACAACAAAACATCTTCCACTGTCTAAGAAATTAAACTAGACAAGTTTGGACGAGTAATAAGTGATATTTAATGATGAAAGCAATCAATCAGTAGAAGAATTTCTTTTGCAACATGGTGGAGTCTCTGCTGCTTGAAGTCTCCACATTTTATAAAATGTATTCCTCAATAAATAGGACAAGGGAACACAAGCTAAAATATAGGAAGTTTGACTTGAACACGAGGAGAAACTTCTTTCCTGTGAGGATGAGGGACCCCTGGCACAGGCCTCCGAGGGAGGATGTAGAGTCTCCTTCTCTGGAGGTTTTCAAATCCACCTGGACGTGTCCCTGATCTGTGACCTGACTTAGGTGAACCTGCGTTAGCAGGTGGACTGGAGGATCTCTACAGGTCCCTTCCAATCCCTAACCTTCTGTGATTGTGTAATTCTCACAGCTTGCAGATACAGGAAGGAGTACATACATTATTATGTGGCATGAAAAACATCACAATAGATGCTCATCAAAATCTGTACATGAAGGAACTAAGATGTTGTTATAGCTAAAAAAAAAAAAGAGAGGGGGAAAAAAGATGCATAAAATGAACCAAGAAGGCAAGCAGGAAGGTAAAAAAGAAAGTACCTTTCCTGAAATAAGATAAAGATTGCCATGTTGACACTGGTGAGGTACATCCAGGATAACCATTTAAACATTTCTTAACTTTTTAAAACTTAGCGTTCATATCTGCAGTGCTAAGCAAAGCTAAAGGCAGAGGGACTATTTTTAAGCACATCCTGGGCACAGAGGGAGAGAAAGGGACACATTTGCTCAAAAATGCATTGTTGTAAAGCTGTGGACAGGCTTTGCTGCTATGGAAGGCTGAAAGAAAATAAATGTCCAATAAGCATTGGTGGCTGACGATCCTCAGCCAGCAATGCAAGTGAAAAGCAACAGCGGCACAGATCAGAGCATAAGAGGAATGAACCACATGCAGGACTGATTCTGCACAGTATACTACAGTGGTGTTGCATAAACATTTTACACAGTAAGTAGAACATTTACTCTTTTACACATTTTTTCCAAAACACACAACCCTCAGCCAAACAAGAGCACATGTGCATGAGTGCTGAGGTGGCCCCCAACAACAGGTGCAGAAATAACCACCTGTAAATGACCACCTGTTTCTGATAATTAATTCTTCTTGACCAGTCAACAGTCATCAAGAAAACATGGCAGCATCACAGAGAGGTGAGAGGCTTGCATATCTAATGTTTTTCTCAACTTTTGCATTGTTGCTGTGTTTCTGACTCCAATTTGTGAAAACATGTAGATACTTTTATATGCCACAGACAGATTCAAACCTTATTTTGTTCTGGGAACATTATTTTGTTTCCTTTTGTGGTTTGTTTTTTGTTTTGTTTTGTTTTTTTCTTAAATCAGCATATCATGTCTAGATATAGGAAAGCTAATTAGCTCTAGTATTTTGGTTTTCCATTATTACCTCCGGTCAAGAAGACCATTTTCTGAAAGCTTACTAGTCTCAACTGAAAATATGGGAAATCCATGTAATAGTCTTGAAGATTATTCCCATATGGATTATCTTTGATCATATTTGCTTAAGGTACCCAATATATGTCAAAAGCTCATAATGAGAAAGCAACCTGACCCCAAATCATATTTCAGACAGCAGAACACTACATGCTTCAGGCTGCATTGTGAGTTTGCATAAACTATCCCTGAAAGCCATGTATTGACCAATCAATATTTTCAGCAGCTGTTAATTAGCACTTTTCCAGACTGGACTGCATTATTAGTTGGTACTGCAGCATAGGTCAGTGCAGGATGTTTTTCCAAAAGAAATATGTTCTAAATAGAAGTGCAGATGCTGCCTGGTGAAAATTTTTCAAGTATTTGAACATCACTGTACCTATGGCAAACAAAGGCAGGTGAAGATCTGTCCTGTTTATAGCTGCAATATATAAAGGTCAAGGAGGACCATGAGTCTTAGAGAAACCAGTTTGCTCATAACTGGACAAATACTTCTCAAGGTAGGTGTTTTAGACAGACAATAAAACTCTCTGAGCATGACCCAATCTCTCAATGCAATAATAAGTTTGAGAATATTGCCCCAACTTCTTCCTTGATATATCCTGAGGTGACTGGTACTTCCTACCTTGCTAGCTTTTTATGTAAAGCTTTTTAAACCTGTTAATGACTACTAGTGTCATAAGCTGGAGGGCAAGAAGTTTCTGTCAGACACTCAGATAAATCTGCATTTATTTTCAGAACTGAGAAAAATCCCTTTCATTAACTGCATCTTCCTGGATGTTTTCAGTCCCACAGGAACATATGCTCAGCACCCAGAAACACAGTGACTGCTGTGGCTGTGAGCCCACAACCCAACTCGCAGTTCTCCCAGCAGAGCAATTGCCAATACGTGGTTGTCCCTTGGTGCTTGAGTAAATGCACATTAACACTTTTATATGGTGAGTTTACTCTGGTTTGCCACATTCACCTTTAATTTCAGAGACATATGAAGGCCACCCCTGACAAGAGTCGTTAGAGATGGAAGAAGTGAAAATATCCCCGTTCGATCACACAATATGTCACTACTGAGGCTTTCTATGTAGTCTCTCTTTTTAACAAAAGCCCATCTTTAGTATATCACTGGTAGCTCTGGTAACACAATGTGAAAAACAATGTTTCCCTCTATAATGCAATAAAATTGACCTATAGCCCAGTCTGTTTCTGCTAGCTGAAGGTTATTTTGCTTTGACATACCCTTTCAGTGTACTCCTCTTTAATTAATAATGTTGCTGCTGTGTATTATGAAAGTCACCCTTTTGCATATACTGTTATCTTTTCAAATGAAGCATTTTACAAGTCCTTAAAGTTTCAGCCTTAAGAAATGCATACAGTATTTTCAATCAAAAGTCCAATCTATTTACATCCACGAGAGCTGAAAGATTTTTCATGCAAGTAGTCGTACTCTTAGGCTTTTATTATTTCTGCTTGAGCAGAAAGCAATAAATATGTCTTGAGACAAGGGAGAAAGTTAATAAAAAACTGTCCTTTCCTCTTTGTGCTAGACCCTGTTTTAAAACCAGCTTGTCTTTCATGAACAAATTAATTGGATTAGCTCTGCTTCAGCCACAAAGGACAACAGTCTGTGTCACAGGCGTATTTGTATAATGAACCACCACTGCACTTGTGTACTAGGGGACCAATCGCAAAATCTTATTCAAGCAAGTATTATTATTAGCATTAAGATTACAATTCAGTTTGTGAGACACAAGTATAAAAAGAGATGGATGTTCTAACTTTGTCTACACAAATTTTTTAAAATCCCTTCATCAATGAACTAATGATTGAAATAAAAAAGACTTGTACGGTGAATGATGGTATAGAAGGAAGATATACCCGCAACAACCCGCTAGGCAGAGGGCAGGTCCTCACTGTCAAAAGATATTAAAATGGTGTCCCTGGAGACACTGTCAGTGAAAATTTCTCTGTGGTTTGAGAAGATGTCAACAAAAGTAATAAAGCTTTTTAAAAAGAAAGTGACTACTTTTCTACTAGGTAGAAAGTAGACTGTATTTTTGAAAAATAAATACAAAAATGTTTTTCTTTTGGAAAGAACACAATAGTCATTTATTTATCCTCCTCCTCTTCGCTATTTTAATAATAACATTTTAAGCTGAAACTATTTCCCTGTCAGCCCACACATGTGTTCAGTTCTGTCTATGTAAATAATTTTACCCATCTCATGATTGTATTTACTCTTAATTTTAGTCTTTTCAATTTTCATTGAACCTCATTCATGTTTTGAAAAAATAATTTTTATTGTTTTGTGAGCATTTGTACAATACAGGCTGTGGGAACTGGGGCTGTTCAGTCTAGAAAAGAGGAGACTGAGGGGAGATGGATATTTACAAATATCTAAATGGTGGGTGTCAAGAGGTTAGGACATCCCTTTTTTCTATCATATCTAGCAACAAGACAAGGGGTAATGGGATGAAGCTGGAACAGAAAAAGTTCCATTTAAATATAAGAAAAAAACTAATTTACTGTTCAGGTGAGGGAGCCCTGGCATAGGCTGCCCAGAGGGGTTGTAGAGTCTCCTTCCTTGCAGGTCCTCAAGACCTACCTGGATGTGGTCCTATGAAACCTTTTCTAGGTTGACCTGCTTCTGCAGGGGAGTTGAACTAGATGATCTCTAAAGGTCCCTTCCAACCCCTACCATTCTATTATTCTATGATTCTGTGAATACCTCAATGCAGAATGGGTCTCTGGCTGCTCCTATAACAAAAAAACTGAGAACCTGAACAGTCATAGAGTAATGCAACCTACAGAATTGAAATATCTGTAGTTTATTTTTTTAAAAAGTCTTCTTTTTAAATTGCAATGCTCTTTTGATTCATTGTTGTTGGCTATACTAAGGCAAGTATTGGTATTGAAAGGTCTATAAATGTTTATTTTCCAGGGTATTACTATGCCACGTCCTACATGGACCATTTGTCACAGAATCTTATTTGATGTTTTGCTCAAATGTTCAATAACCACAGTGTTTAATTAGAAACAATTGGAATTTTTCTTAATTGAAGTCCCAGTAAAATTATTGAAAGGGGAATGACTTGTCCCTTAGTGATCAGTGAAAAAGGAACCATGAATCAGACCATGAGGACAAATGTCCTCTTTTGTTTGTATAGGCCCTCTAGCCATGGCAATCTTTCTGTTGTCTGGGCGGTTGATTTCACAGTTGTTATTACTATCAATTACTGCTATTTCACCTTCTTCCATCACAGCAAGGGCCAAAGCTATTTCTTAAAATGAAACAGTAACTTCTCATTCTGGGCATTGTGAAAACATGCACAGAGAGGTAATGAGGGTCTCAAGGAGCTTCCAGCTGCAGATTAAGGAGGAGTGTTTGTCACTGCTCAGCACATCCTGCAGTTATATATTTGCAGCTGCTGTTGGGTGGGAGGGAGGTTGTTACATTTACACCTGGTATGAATGATTGCTCACAGTGGGCACCATGCAATTGTAGTTTTCTGCATCCAAAGAAACAGCTGCAGAGATGTTTGGGGTTGGGTCTGCAAGTTGAGAGATTTTTTTAAACAATCTCTCTATGTGGTAATATACTGCACTTTCACATACACTTACTTGAACAGACTCTTTCTTTCTGCTTTCCTCTTACGTTGTTTGCCAACAAAGTAGTGTGTGATGAATTACTAGTATCTGTAATATAAACCTTCCCACTTGCTGAAACTAGATACACCTTTCAGTTATGAGAGGCATAAATCCTTATTAACTATTAACTACTGTTATAGGTAGAACAGAATTATTCAAGCAACAAAAGAGTTTATTTTTTCCCTCAGTTAGTTGTAAATTAGTCTAGCAGGAACCCAGGAGTCTCAGTTAAGCTCATTACATACCTATAGCAATAGTTTTAAAACCTAAACCTGGATATGTTTATACATTTTTAATAGAACCCTGATTTTACATACAATATCCTCCAGTGACTTCAGCTGCTGCAGCATGATCCTGAACAGTTTTTCACATAATAGGCTCAGCAGGTTCAATGCCTGATTATCCTTCCTCCAGTTCAATATCTTCTCTTTTCCCCTCATTATACACCAACAAGGGGACTCTACGCCGGTTCTCTGTGGAAGATGCCTTGCACGTGGACGTGCAAGCAATGTGGAATCGATGTTCTGGTGGAATCCAGTATTGAAGGAATTTAATTGAATTATTGAAATTCAGAGTTGAACCCCTGGGACATTGATCCTGTATTGTCAGCTTCAAATCCGAGGTGCACTGGCTGCTTGATAATGTGTTCATAGGATTTGCAGGAGAAGGGGTGGTGAATCAAAGCCTGTGACAGTATAGCTAACTGACAGAAAACAGAAGAACTGATGCTGAATACATTTAAAAATAAATCAATATAGACTGGCCTGATTGAACAATTCTGGCAACGTGTTGTGCTGGCATGGCTGCTGACTTACCAATTTAAGAGTAGGCGCAGGATTCATGGTAGCTGGAATGCTGTAGAGGACTGTCGCTGGGGCGATACATTTAACTTCCAAGACAGAGAATATTTGCTCATCTGTTTTCCTTGCCAGAGGCTAGAAACTATTGTTGCAGCTGCCAAACGAAACAAAGGGGGATTAAAAGAGAAACAAAACAATAAAATAATATTTGCAAAAGCTTAAAAAAAAAAATACAAAGAAATGGCTTTAATTTAGATTGACATAACTGCAAACACTTTGCATGTTTTCCTCATAAATAAAAAGATAATTCAGAATGCGAGTCTAGAGTTGATAGCAAAAAAAAAAGAGAAAAAGGACTTTAAATCATTTCTGAAAAATAATGCTCAGCCTTTACCACCTCTCCTGAGTGCGAAGTCATGTCTTTCCTCAAGTGGGACCACTGGAAAAAGGAGACAAAGCAGAGACAGCTGCAGGACCACTGTGCCCTGTTTCATGTTGTTTCTTCCATTTTCTCTCTCATGAGCCCACCTGCTTTGTTCAATTTATCATTGTCTGCTTCCCTTGAAATGGGACCTGAGAACACTTGGCTGAGATGGATTGAACGGCTGTCACTTTAACTTCTGCAATTGGAGGGCAGCGTTATAGCCTTTCTGCAGCATTATTCCCTTTGCTGGGAATAGAGGATAGACAGTTCTTTCTTCTAGCACCATGATGTGCTGAAGTCCATAGCCTTCCTTCCTTCCCCAGAGTGGCTAGTGTAAGTTATGATGAATATCAACAACTCAAAGCCTTCAGGGCTGAGTCCTCTAAGGGATCTTGTACTCTCTGCTCCTGTGAACTCCAGGGACTCAATCTGGCTAAACACACAGTGCATGTTCGTCTCTGTAATCAGACTGGGCATTACTGCCCTACTGCATGGACAGGACACTTGACTCCAGCAGAGCATTGGATCATTGCCTTATAGAACTGGTGAGCACATACATCTACCTAAGGTGAAGTCTTCGAGGAACAGGGATCAAGTTAATGAGCCCAAAGTAGCTGCTTAGCACCGTTTACCTCTTTAGATCACTATTAAACAGAAGCAGACTGCTGAAATGTGGCCTTAGTGAGCATCACTCAGAAGTCCTACAAAATTTGCTACCTAGTTGGCTCTGGCATTAAGTTACCCAATCCTTAATTCTAAAATACTGAGTGTATAATAGAGCAATGGGACACTGGAATTAGTTCCATTACCTCTGGGAGATCCTGAAAAATTCAGACTTCTTCAGCAACAACCGGAACATAGAATTAACAGTGTTCATTGTTTCTGCATTTAATAAATAGATCAGGTATCATCTATTTGGTAGCTCACTCACACCTCTTTTTCTTACATTCTTGCTCCACCTACAAAGTCTTGACATCTGCAATCTAAATTAGGGGCAATGCTCCATCCCAAATGAGTGCTCTCTGGGCAGCCCATTCCCATGCCTGACAACCCTTTCAATAAAGAAACTCCTCCTCATATCCAGCTTGAACCTCCCCTGGTGCAACTTGAGGCGACTTACTCTTGTTCCACCTCCACCTCACTACAACTTCCTTTCAGGTAGCTGTAGAGAGCAATAAGGTCTTCCTTGAGCCTTCTTTTGTCCAGGCTAAACAGCCCCAGATACCTCAGCTGTTCCTCATATGAGAAATGCTCCAAATCTTTCACTAGCTTGGTAGCCTGCCTCTGTATCCTCTCCAGCACCTCAGTGTCCTTCTTGTAGAGAGAGGCCCAAAACTGGACACAGTATTTGAAGTGCAGCCTCACCAAAGCCAAGTACAGGGGAAGGATCACCTCCCTCCTCCTATTGACAACACTGTTCCTGATACAGGCCAGGGTGCCATTGGCTTTCTTGGCCTCCTGGGCACACTGTTGGCTCATGTTCAGCCGCTATCAATCAACACTCCGAAGTCCCTCTCTGCCTGGCAGCTTTCCAGTCATTTCTTCCCAAGTCTGTAGCACTGCTGGGGGTTGTTGTGGCCCAAGTGTAGGACCCAGCACTTGGCCTTATTGAAACTCATGGCATTGGCCTTGGCCCAGCCATCCAGCCTATCCAGATCTCTCTGTAAAGCTTCCCTACCCTCAGGTACATCAACACTTCCACCCAGCTTGGTGTCACCTGCAAACTTAATGAGGGTACAATCTATCCCCTCATCCAGATCATTAATAAAGATGTTAAACAGGAGTGGCCCCAGTACTGAGACCTGGGGGGACACCACTGATGACCGTCCACAAACTGAATTTAACTCTGTTGGCAATGACTCTTTGGAGTCAATCATCTAACCAGTTTTTCACCCGGGAAAGTGCATGCCCATCCAAGCCAAGAACAGACAATTTCTCTTGGAGAATGCTGTGGGAAACAGTGTCAAATGCCTTACTAAAGTCAAGGTAGACAACCTTTCCTTCATCGAACAAATGGGTCATCCTGTCATAGAAGGAGATCTAGTTTTTTAAACAAGACCTGCCCTTCATAAAATCATGCTGACTACACCTGATCACCTGGTTGTTCTGCATGTGTTATATAATATAACTTAGGATGATCTGATCCATCAGCTTCCCCAGCACTGAAGCCAAACTGACAGGCCTGTAATTTCCAAGAACATCCTTGCAGATACCTCTCTCCACCCATGGATCTAGAAGATACTAAGAGTCCACAGTTATTTTTTAGCATGACTTGCCCTGTATTTATAGAGAGGCTAGGATTGTCACTGTAACACTACAAACAAGAGGATGTTTTTAGATCCAGTGATTAGTATGTATTTTCCATCAGCTTTTTACATTTTTATCCTTCTTTGTTTGTTTGTCTGATCATTCTGTCCCATTCAGACTTTATTTCTGTGAATTCAAAGTAACAAATTAATTTATTAGAAAAATTGCACTCCTTAAGTGCTGACATAACAAAAGACAGAAGAAGCGATGTTGAAATTGTTTCAAAATAAATAATCAGTGTTATATCAGGGGAGACTATTCTGAGCAGTTCTGGCAAAGCATTTACTGCATTGGCATCGTTCGTGTTACAAAAATTTAAAAACAGGCAGGAGTTTTGGTAGTAAGAGTACAGGAAAGCCCTTACAGGGGTAGAGCATTTAGTTTTCAGGACTCACAGGATATGTCTGTACTAATACAAAAATAAGTCAGTATCTTTTCTCTGGGAATTGACAAGGCAGCTAACCTCTTTCTCCGAACGCAATGCCTCATCTGTGCTGCACACTCAGGTCCACTCCAGAACATTCCTAGGCTCTCATTCTCAACCAACCAATGTGTCAGGGAACACATTAACTATGAAATTAGGTACGTGAGATACAGATAAGGAAATCCAGTAACCCTCTCCAACACAGGCATTCCTGCAATTCTCAGGGAAGAAAGAGCTTCAGTTGAAAAGCATTTGCATTTTAAAAACTCAAACAGAAATCAAACCAAACCAACAATGTTCAAATAATTCCTGTTTTCTTTTTCCACATACCTCTATGGAAGATGAGAGTTATACTTTTAAATTTTATCATTATTATTATTTAATAACAGATTTTTTTTTTTCACTAAGGACAAGAGATAAAGCTCATTGAAATTAGTGGAAACACTCCTAAAAACACTAACAGGAAACAGATCCAATCCTCTTGGTCTTTTTTTCCCTCTGCGATGTTTTTCTTTTTATATTGGTTCCTCTTTTCCTCTTTCGTTATCATCCAATTACCATCTTCATTAACATAAATCAAATATCAACATATGATCAGTGCATTCAAGTAAAAACAGCAAAATACACACAGATGCTAACAACTGTGAATTGATAAAAATAAAATATGTTGAGCTGTAAAAGTTACTTTGCTGAGAACTCAGTCACTCTCTATTTTGAGGAAACTTTGTTTTTGGAGAATGAATCAAAACATTTCCTGCATGCTTAGAATATTCTATGGTCTACATGGAACTCATTAATGTAATCCACATACAGGAAACCTGAGGGGGTCTCTAATACACCAGAACATCTTCAGGGGGGAAAAAAGCAGTCTGAAAAAATGCTTGGGACTGAAGAAGTGTTATAGCAACAAGCTGTTTATTTTCACAAACACAATTTCTTTTTTACACTCCAGGAGGGAAAAGAAAGAAAGAAGGGGAAAAAAAATATCTTTGTTTTAAGTTGTTTGGCCTCAAGTGATGATAACTGCAAAGGAAAATGAACTTCCTTTCCTTCCTCTGTGCAGCAGCAGAGGGAAATTACCTAGGAATATTGTCGTGGTTTAAGCCCAGTCGGAAACTAAGCAGCATGCAGCCGCTTGATAATTCCTTCCCCCTCCTGGTGGGATGGGGAGGAGAACTGGAAGATAAAGGCAAAAACTTGTGAATTGAGATAAGGACAGTTTAATAGGACAAAACCAAGAGAGAAGAAATAATAATAACAATAATACTAGAAATTAATATACAAAGCAAGTGATGCACAATGGTATTGCTCACCACTCAGCCCCCAATGCCAAGCCCACTCACAAATCCCAATCCCTCCTCACCACTCCGCTAGCCTGTGTACTGAGCATGACATCATATGGTATAGAACATTCCCTTGTCTACTTCAGGTCAGCTGTCCTGCTGGCGTGCCTTCTCAGCTTCTTGTGAGAGCTAACTCTGTCTCAGCCAAACTCAGGACAAACGTGAATCATTTCTGTACTGCTTCTGCCAAAATGAGAGCAGTAATGCAGGGTAGTCCAAACCAAACAGAGCAGTGTGGAATAAACCAAACAAAATTTAAAACACCTAGTACATATGTCGTTGCAGTTCCTGCAACTGTAGAGGAACTGCAGTGTTCTCTGCTAGCCCTGCTATATTTATTTCATCAGCACTCAGACTAGGTTTTCAGCACTTCTAGATGTCTGGGAGAGCTTTAACATACTGTGTTGTTAAATGCTTTTGTCTTCAGTATTCCTAACTGGTTCAGTTGCACACTCAGAAGAAACCATTTGGATTTCATCTGCTTAGATATTTTCCAGGTTGGTATTGACAGAAGAAATCAAGTATTGGGCTTTCAGGCAGCTGCCAGAGAGTTCCAGTGTGCTTCTCAGCTGTCAGGCTTCCCTGCACATCCCATCCAGATCCAGAATAATTCCTCAGCTACCTTTCTGCTGCTCCTCAATGCTGTGAGCAAATCTGGACTTACAGGATTAGAAAGGAACAATAGCAAATTCTTCCCAGGTCTCCAGGAAATAAAAATCTTTTCCCTCAAAGAGGTGGTACCAGATCATGAAAGGAGTTTAGTGTCAGGGTTGCCAAAGTCAGGGCAGTTGAAGGGGATCCTGGAGGCTGGGCGGTGGCAAAACAGGCAGGGGCAGTGTCCTCCCCAGCAAGCAGAGACATGGACAGATGATCTCACTGCCAGCCTGCAGGAAGGTGAGTGGTGCCCATGAGGCCCTAACATTCAGATAGACAGATCAGTATAGATAGATATCCATATATAGGTAGACATTCATATGTACCACTGATAGGCACAGGGCAAACTAGAGTGACTATTTTCCATTGAACAATTTCTTTAGCATTTTTTTCCTTTCTATTGCTTAGTCTCTCGATAGCTTCACTTTCATTTTTGCATATGGTTTGCTGGTTTGTTTAAGTGTTAGTTTGATTTCAACAGATTAGGTTTATATGCATAAGGACAAGGTAGGTCTTTTTAAAATCGAGATCTTGATCTTTGCTTTCATTTTCCCAGCTCCAAAAGGAGGTCTCTTGCTTTGGGACATTTCTGCAGCGCTTACTCCAGCTCTCCTTCATCATGATCAACCACATTATCAAATCCCCTTCACTGAAAACATTATGCATTGAAGCCAATTCAGTTCCTCGCCACTGCTACTTCTATTATAAGATTTTTCTAGAAAAACTTATTCCAATTTCTATGCCACATTTATTATGTCCTATTTATATCAAAACTGTCCCCTAGCTTTAATGGGCCTTCTTTTACTTTTCCATCTACTTTTACCATATCTTTATACAAATAGATCAAAAGTACACTTAGTTTTCATTTTGTTACAAACAAAGCTTACTTTGACCACAAAAGCAGCTTTCTGTTCCTATAGCAGTACTATTAACTCGTTTCCCTTTTCTACTTGCTCCATTAGGACTTTAACTTATTGAGTTTTTATGACTGGAATTCTAAACTCCATACCAGATAACGTCTCATCACTGCAACTTATAATTAATACTTAATGCTTTCGTTTTGTAAAAGCCTCACTGGATACATCTGAGAATTGTATTTCCATTTTTTACTGCTACACGCACCTAGGTGGTGCATAATAATTATTTGACTGACTAATACCCCTAAGTCTTCCTGTTTCAACCAGTGGGCCTTAGGATGATTGCAGGAGTTTTGATTGAAGAAATTCTCATCGCTCCCTATATTCATTACTTTGCTTTTCAAACTAATTAAATCACCTACCTTGTCCCAGTTCTCAGGCCTACCTATTTCTTCCCATGTGATATTCTGATCATCTTCTATATTGTTTATATCTGCTACATTTGTATTTCTTGAAAAACAATATTAAAACATTCCTATTTTTTGTATTCAAGATATTGCTGATATTTTCCATAGCACTGAATGATACTGATTCTTGAGGAATTGCAGCCAACAATTCATTTTTATTTTAGCATTAGTTTTTGATTGAAATCTTGTGCTAATCCACCTTTTATTCCAAGTATGTAATAATTTTCCATGTACATTGAATCCAAGTAGATTACGTGCTAAATTAATCTCTTCAGACAAGCTCAGTTACCAATGTTCAGTGAGACACAATCCACTGCTAATTCACAGGCCATTGTGCCTCCTTTTTCATTCATCTCCATATATTTAAATATCATTCAAAAGCTGTACTTAAGCTTCATATAGAACTAATGTAAGATTACTGGGTTTTATAGGGCCATTTCTAATCCCTTTCTTAGACACACCAAGTACAATTTTGCTCTAGCTGTGCATTGTAACTCTACCAAAAGCTAGAGTCATTGCTTCCAGATTCTTCCAGGCTTTGTGTGCTGTCCTCTCTTCTGAATGTTGGGCTTTTGAAGGGAGCACAGTGTGCAAGCAGGTCTTGCTAGTTCAGAGAGAGACCAGGATTTCCAAACAGGCTCAGCCACCCTTCTCGCTCTCCACTGAATCTCCTAGGAAACAGCAAACTGAAGTTGCGTTATCTTTTCCCTGGAGCCTGCCCCACCTCAAGTCCTACAAGCAGGCACAAACAGGCAGCCACAATAATACAAACCCTTGTGTGCCCTGCGCTGCCTGAAGAGATGCTGGGAGCACTGTGTAGGGTGACCCCAGCTAGAGAGTCATCCTATAGATGTGGGGTTTGTCTCTGGAGGGGATGCTCTAGCCCTGTGCTGTCACAACAGACAGGGAAGATACATGCAGAGCAGAGAATAACTGATGAAAGGCAGGTCCTGAGAGTGAAGCTCTGTAGGAGGTAACTGCTGTGTGGAAATAGTGTACACTGAGAAGAGACTGTAGGCTCCACAGATTTTTTTCCCTTTTGTAGAGATATGAAACTCTGCTGAAGCTTTTACTTCACTATTTGGATAAAACCCATCTTTTCCAAAGCACTTATTGAAAATGTGGGACTATTTATTAATGAATATGGCTTTTCCATCCAGGGATGTCATCTTATCATGGATGATAGAATGAAATAAACAGAAAAAAGCATTTTAATCATATTTTTGTAGATTATATAAAATCCAAAACATAATTTACATATACCATAAAAAACAGATAGAATTTATATCGTATTATGAACAGGCAATGCTACTTTTTAACCTTCATTTTAAAAACACTTGCCTTGCTGATAAACACCAATGCAATTTTCACAGACACAGGTCTTTACTGTCTGTCCATGAATAACAACAGGGCCAAATGAGAATTCTCCGACTCTCACTTTCTGTGCGTTCACCCACAATTTCTGATTTTGTTCTAATTGCACCTCTGCTCATTAGGTGGTCCATAATCCAAATGCTCCTAGTGTCAAACTCACTTGGCTCCTGAGTGAGGCATATCCATCCCTGTGCCAGGTGAACATTTACAAACTGAGGCAAGAAAGATGGTCAATAAAACGAAGGACGTGCTAGGAGCTGAAAAAAAACCATCCATAATACATAGTCCCCACTAGAATATCTTAAATGCTAAAGCTTTCTTGCTGCAAACAGTCTGGTACTTACAGAGCCTGTCAGTGCATCTCTACTCATTCAAGGATCTAGTCCAGTCCATAAAACTATTCATGTGCGTAACTGTTGATGGGTTCAGAACAGCGGAGGCAAATGACTTATAAATGGAACTCACAGATGGCAAAACCATTCAAGAAAGATTTCTCTTCTCCACTGGTGTGAATTCGACTCTGAGGTACATAACCGCTGAAGTCTGAGAGAGGGACAGAGAGCAGTGAAAAAACAAAATAGGTGGTAGGCATTTGAGCTTCATAGCCTGAGTGTGGAGGAGCCAAGCACCACAGCGCTTCAGACAGTGTGGAGTACCCACTGGACAGAGTTCATGCACAAAGTGTAGGCTCACAAAATGTAAAAGTAGGATGTGGAAGTGTTCAAAGTTAGAGTAATGGTCTTTACAGTGTTGTGCTCCATCTTTTGCATTTTATTTCAGGAGCTGAATACAACTTCCAGAGTGAGTTCTACTTAAGAAAGACCATTATGGGATTCTCCAAAACAAGCAATGACTGATGTGCAGAAAGTGAGAATAGCATACACAGAGAGAGTATATATACATACTTAGTATTCCCTGTTAGAGAACAAGGAATAGTGGTTCTTAGTTTTGCAACAGTGTACCACAACCATTTTCCTGAAAAATACACTTACCACAAAGAAAAATAACATGAAGATGCACAGAGAGTTACAAATGCTTTTGCAACTGATTAGATTTACTATGAATTCCCCAAGGCTCCTCTTTGCTTTCTGGTCTCTTTAGTTTCAAAAATAAACCAATTGAATTGATAATTTAACAAGCCACATGATTTTCTTTTCAGAAGTAGTAACATCACATGCAGCAAACTGAGGCCTCGTGACAATTTAAAATTATTAATAAATAAAATAAGATTTACAAAACAGAGAAAGCAGTGTCCATGAACTCCTCTTCATTACCATAAACCTTTATGTTAAAACATGAGAAATAAATTGCAGTGTGCAACACTGGAAATATTTCTGCACTTTCAGTTCAAGTCACAAAATATATATTTCCTCATTTATCCTCACTATCTTAACAAACAAAATCTCAGTAATACAGGGAGAGAACTCATGCATGAACTGTTCAAACATAGCACAAAATAGCAAGATTTGCAATGTTCCAGGCAAGTATTTTGTCAGTTTCTTCAGTTTGCATGTTGTTTAGAGTGTTAGGTGTTTAGATTCTGTGATAATAGGCTCTATAATAAAAAAACCAAAACCATACAACCTAAGACACTATCTATCTAGCTTGTTGGGAGATAGACTGATAAGGCTTGTGTTTACTCAGGTTTTTCAAATACTTTTTTACTTTCCAGGCCTCTGCTGACTCTTCAGCTAAGAGCAGAATTTATTAGCCTTCCCTATTTCCAGTATGTATTATGTTCTAGATTACCTGATAACTACTAGATTTTTTGAAGAGAGGTCATGTCCTTAGACCCTGGCACAAGGATCAAGGCTTGAAGTACTGAATATAACTTCTCGAATATTTTTGGCTTGCTCTTGTAAGGGGAGAAATATTGGTAATAGCTAAGTATCCACAGGAGAAAGATCAAAAATAATGAGAGCGCTCTGTGGTACGGATACTCATACATGTCTAAATATGCCTAAATATGATTTTTGTTCCTAGAATGAATCTTCAACACTTATTATTAAGCAGTAATCTAATCTATAGTAAATATGCTATAAATACAAGACTTTTTTCCTCTTGTAGATATAATAGCAATGCAACAGGCTATTACAAATATGTGTTACTTCAGCACTTTTGGTTTGTATCTTCACTGAAAAATGGTGAGTGATTCTTGTAGCAGGACATCTGCTAACTAGAATAGCCATCCTACTCTCAAACGTAACAGGCAAGATGAGTCTCTTGTATCTTTACTATATTCTTACTGTGAGATAGCTAAATGAGGCCGCGCCTTGGCCATGGTTCACCTCCTCATAGAAAATACAGGGATTTTTTTTGTTTGACTTAAATTTTTCTGGAACATAACTAAGACATGGCAAGTTATGTCTTTGTTCAATTTGCTTAAGAGAGCAATTAGGGTGGTATATATAGTAACCACGATGTCCTAAGGGTATGGAGATAACATTTTTCATTGCCAACAGATACACCAAATACACCAACACATAAACTAAACCATCAAACAACAGAGTAGCTCACAAGCCCAAAGTGACTTGAAGAAAGACCATTGTGCCTAGGAAACTGCCTGTTTTGTTGGTCTGGTAAAACATACTGACTCTTCCTAAAAGGTTTGCATTAGGTGTAAATAATCCCATTAGTTCAGGAGCCTTCCCAGTCTTTCCAGTACTGGCATGACTATAGAGTGGTGCCAGGTTTCACTTGTACCAAAAGTGCTGCCTTATCTTTTGTCTAAAGCTATATAATATACCTTTCTGCTAGTCTAGGCAAGACAGTTTTGTATCTCTTCTGGAAATTATTCATATCCAAAACCACAGATCTAACAACCTTCTTCTAATATAAGCTTATGTTAAGCAATGTCTCCACACTTCCCAATATTACGTGTTCCTGTATCTTTATGTATTCTTTGATCATGTTGAAAGGATGAATCCATTGTGCTTGTTTATTAGCCCCAACAACTGCTTTCAGTACATGGGTGGAAACATCCCCTTCAGCATGTTAATTACAAATTCACACTAGGGGTTCCTTTGTGTTCTGAAAGAATACAGTTCTTTGATTACACAAGACCTAAGTGGCATTTCAGAATATCAGCATTAATAACTCATTCCTACAGATCCACCAGGTAGAATTAAAATTAGGAAGAAGGGTTATAACTTGTCAAACTAGGTTTCTAATTAATGGATTTACTTGTGTTACAACAACTATTTGCTCCTTCATATGCTGCACTGTACTCTGATTCTGATGTGATACCATGAAAATCTGCGGTTTTGAAAATCTACCACTGTGAATTTACAGGTGAACATAAGACAATCTATTAAAAAATGTTCAAAACCTGTTAGAACAACCACAAAATGCTGGGTTTACTGCACAAGTAGTTTGATTGGTTTACTACATGATGTTCATAACTATACATGATTTCACATTTTCCCATAGAAATAACAGTCATCTTCTACTGAATGAATAATCATTTTTCCCTTTGTAATTCCATTTTAGAGGGACAGAAGAGTGAGCTGAAACTTTCAAAGATCCAGTAGTATGACTGCATTTTGCTGAGAAACTATTCAGAAAGTCACTTCCTTTCATTGTCTTTTAACCTATTTAAAGGGTGAAGGTGGGCAATATAATCCATCCATGTGTGGGACTGATCTTGTCTACTTTAAGCATCTAAAATTCAGTTGTCTAAATACAATCTATATAATCCCTCTATGTGTGGGATTGATCCTGTCTAATTTAGGCATCTAAAATTCAGTTGTCTAAGTACAATCTAACTCTCTTATGCTTCCCCTAGAGTTAATGGAGAGCAGTAGACATCTCCCTGCTGGTACTTGCCCTCAGACAGAATTCTAGCAAAGACCAGATAAATTCCTCTTTTTCAGATGTTTTTGTCTCTCTATTAACTATAAAAAGACCTTAGGGTGACGAGCTTGGGCTTTAACTTACCACCTTCAATATCCATGTCAAACATTCCTTCACAAATCCACATAATTACTGTCAAATCACTATTTACAACACGCCTCCCCTGTGAAACCTACAGGGCTTACAGACAATAGACAAGCTGTTAGTGAGCTCAGACTTCTTGTGTGATAATTTGTTTATTTTGTGGTTATCTTATCCCCCCCTTTATCCCTGGTGGATGATTTATACACATATGTGTATCTTGCCAAGCCAAATGCAAAATCCTGTCTCTTTTGAAGATGCCAGGGCCAGGATTTCTTGTCCTCCATTAAACATCATAAAACGTACAGAACAGTCAGGGCCCTGTCCTTAATATGATGCATTAACCTCTACATATTATCTCTCATGACATAGTCCCTCATAAGAAGTTAAAAATCAAAAACCTGCAAAGGATGTATAAATAGATTGATCAAATAAAATACCTGTGAAAGTAAGATCAGCTTGTTCTGCTCCTGGGGAAAAAAAAAAAAAAAAGAAGAAAAGAAAAAAGAAAGAAAGAAAAAAACCACAAAAACCACAAACCAACACAAAAACCATGCAATGTGAAATGATCCCCCCAATGAAAATTGAGTTTTTATGGTTCCTTATTAGATACTCCCTTTACAACTAATTATATTAAACTTCTACGTTCTCTGCTTTTTCTCATCAGTAATCTCACAATCTCCAAATCTGTGAAAGTAAATGCTTAGTCAGCGTGCAAATTGAGGACAATTATCATCATGACCACACTGTAATACAAAAAATAATTAGACCATTGCTAGCAGCAAAAATATAAATCAAATCAGTTTGTAATAGGAACATTAATAATTTGTTAAAGATACAATCTATTGCACATGAAGACTGGAAAGCAGCTGAGCTGAGCGGCTTTGCTGAGACAGTGCATGTTTTGAAATAAAGAGCACAAAGTTCAGTGTATGTGCATCAGTGATAATCTATGGGTAACTCTGTTCAAGAGAATTTACAACCTACTCCAAATGTGTGAACTTAGTGGAACTGGGAAATTGAATGGCTGAGTGGTATTTATTATGCTACCCTTATCTTTACCAATGTGGAGGGAAAGACTAGGACAGTTCACTTTGCCTCCAGGCATCCAGTAATGAGCCAACCAGTGGTGCATTAGGAAGTAGTGGGCAAGTGGCATTATCATCGGGTGCATTTTTAGTAGCAGAGTCAAGTAGCACTGGGAGCATTACAAGTAGTGCAGTTGAGTGCTAGAGCATTGGTTATTATAGCACAGAATGTACAATGGCAGGAAAGATTCAGGAAACATAACAAGCAGAGTTAGGCCTGAAACATCCACTTTAAATACTGCCAAACTTTGAAGAGCAGCAGCTCTAAACTCAGACTTTCCCCTCGGCACCTAGGGATCAGTGTAACGGGCTAAACGTGATTCTCAAATTCAAACTCTCAAATCCGAGAAAATCCTAGATACATTTCTGATGACAGGTAACACAGACCAGGTTCTTTCAGACCACAATAGGTAGTGAACCTGAATGCCACAGCAAACTTGTCAAAAAGGAGCCATTTGGCACAATAAGCAGAGCAGTCAAGAGACTAAGATAATATAAAATGTGCAGTCTGATAATTATGAAAGAATTGTAAGTGATGGCAAATATTACCTGAGTCTTTCCAGATAGGGATACCTGAAGAAACTCCAGACAATGTCAGGGATCACAGTAAAGCTTTGGGCAAAGAGATCTACGGGTCTTGGAAGGCTCTAAGTGGAACCACAGTCTACTGCCCCACAGTAAAGTAGTGCGGATCAGGCAGTCATGACCTGTTCTGAAGGAAATCATAGAATCATAGAATGGTTTGGGCTGGAAATGAACTTAAAGATCATCAAGTTCCAACGCTCCTGCCATTGTCAGAGACACTTTCCACTGGATCAGGTTGCTCAAAACCCCATCCAGCCTGGCCATGGACATTTCAGGGAGGGGGCATCCTCAGTCTCCCTGAGCAACCTGTTCTAGGGCCTCACCACCCTCAAAGCAAAGAACTTATTTCTTAAATTTAATCTGAATCCATCCTCTTTCACTTTGAAGCCTTAACTCTACATTAAGATATTTCAAATAGGAATGAAGACAGCGTGTATACAGATAGATCCAGAGCAAGTAACAGACACCTTTGACTCCAATAGCTATTGAGACTTTCCCTCGTGGTTGGTGACAGTAAAAGGCTTTGGAGTTGCCATTAGTTACTATGGGCAATGAAAATGTGGCCAGCATCTTCCATTAGACACATGAGAAGATTTGTTTCATCTGATGCAGAAAAGCATATGCTAATCATACTATCTGTGCTCATGGAGCATGGTAATATTTCTCTGCAGATAGCCAAGAGGCAGTGCCCACATAAGAAAACCAGTGAGTAGCTAGACACTGAAATCTTAGCTATTTAAGTGGGAATTGGAGACCAAAATCTGAAAATGCTACTAAATCAGTGCAATTATGTTGAATAAAATCAGAAAGCTAGCGAATAACACATTAATAGAATTTACTATAATTGCTGAAGGAACACAAGAAATCCAAAGAATACTGTTTCCTAATACAATGATATTTGAAATCCATGGAAAATAATTTCTCTCTTAAAGAAAAAGAAAACCTTCACTCTGGCTGTAACTGTTATCTTTCCCACTTTTCTTCATGTTCATTTCCTTTCAGCTAAAAAAAAAGAGATAAAAACAAGTATGTCATTGGAGATTGTCTTAGTATTAATGAAAACATGTATAGTATGCATTATGTTTCAAGCAAACATCTCTCTTGCTTTTTGTACTCTCTTTTAAAGAAAACTCGTAGGAAGGAAATTGATAAGAACGTTGTAGTTGAATATGCTGCCCTTCTTCTGTTTTACTTTTATATCAGCTTATATAAACACTTTTTTTTCTGGGAAGAGGCTTTCTGTAAGACTATTTTAGGGAGAGACCAGTGCTTTTGCAATGCCTAGACTGGTACTAAAATCCAGGTTGTTTGGACCTGAAACCGGTAACAAATTGAGCTGGTCCGGCAACAAACATAGAAATAAATGCCAAGATAACTTATGTTCTTCTCATATGGAACTATCATTTATGGGCTCTGTGTTATTTCTTCTTCAGGTATAGGTCAGAAGTGATAACGTACTGCAGTTCTTGTAAAAGTGGTACACAGCAACAGTGTCTGTGTAGATTCATGTCTGAGCTTGGTGACTGCATCTCCTCACACATCTTACATCAATTTTTATGAGATACCGTCTCTCCTGGAATTCTGGACGTTGTTCCTATTATTCAGTTATTTTCCACATTTGTGCTGCCTGACTACCTGTTTCTGCTGACAGCAATCAATTATGACTAGTCCTTTGCTATGCAAAATGGAGATCTTCCTCCTCTGAACTTTAAAGGATGTCACTCTGAACATAAAGTGGTTGCCATTAGAAATTCAGCATTTCCTAACAAACCCCACATTCAGAATGAAGTATATAGAGAACCATTACCTTGGATACAGAAATAACTGGAGTTTATTGAGAGTTTTCTAAATGCCTGACAAAGACTTTCAAGAGTGCTGAAGCTCTCCAATTTTCCATTAGGAAAATGAATGTCTGAGACATGAATCACTCCTTAGAAGGGTCTACAGCTTCCACTGATTAAAAAGGGAGTGCAGAGGGCTGAGACTGATAGCAAATCCCACACAGCCGGTGTTTATACTTGGTCAGACAAAGCTCGTCTACATTGACATGTTTCAGTTTGGGTCAATAAAAGCATGCTTTGGGTTAATCTGACTCAAAAGGACAGATACATACATACTTTGATTCAAATTTAAGTATACTAATTTGAATATGACAAACAAGCACAATATTCAATGAGGTGCTAACAGACTGCTGAAATGTATTTCCATACATTTCTTGCATTCCCAGATATTTTCATATCATAGCCATGAGCTCTTTTGAAATCCTTAACTGCATCCCATACCTCCAATGTTTTCCCATAGTAACCCCTTCTTTTCCCGTATTACCCACTTTCTGCTTATGGTACCTTTAACTGCAGAGTTTGGTCCGTATTCATGGTATGCGCTGACTGATTGATTTGGTGAAGGGTATCCTCATGGTGAAACACAGTAGATAGCTCTGTGGATTATCTGACCTCTGTGGGTCACTGATGTAGGCCCCCTTCTCTACATACCTGCCCATGTTCCAGAAACATGTAAGTACTTATTTTTTTTTCTTGTTGTATTAATGTATTTTTTAGTGCAAAGATCAACAATATCAAAAAAGTTAAAAAGCTATTGCTCTGAGGGAGATGACTAAAAGATGAATGGGTAAACAGACAATGAGTACTGTCACAAAAGATGTGTTCTCTTGAGAAAGGAGGCTAAAGATATTTCAACTTATCACCCTTAAATGAGGTATTTCTCTCCAAATGATACATACAAAGCTGCATTTGTCCAGGCATGAGAGTTTTAGTCTCAATGTCCTGTTTCTTCTAAAATGTCCTGTTTTATCCACCCCAGGAGCAGAGGCAGTGGACAAGACAGTGCTCAAAGACACAGTCAGAGGCCTGTCAGAGTATTGAGAGCTGTAGCCCCGGGGAGGGAATTACATTCCAAATATTAGTAATGCAAATTAACTCTTCTCAGGAGAAGTCCAGGGAGACTACCCAATAGTATTCTACCAAAAGTTTTCTGGTACTCCCACCACCAAAAATAAGGTTTTAAACTTCTCAATGCACAGTGTTACATGAAAGAGGTTCCTGTGAGATAAAAGGCCCCTGTTTTGATAACGTGAGAACTTTATGCACACCTCAATGTAAGCAACAATCTTCTGTAAAAGGACATATGCCCTCAGTAAGATACATACACTGCCTTTGAGATTCACATATTTTTAATATAAGTTTACTAATATTTTACTTTCTTTAGCAATATTTTTTAAATTTGTGTCTTTCAATTCCAGAAGACAATCATCAGATTTTATGTTATTTCCGGCTATTGCCTGTGTAATAAAGAAAGACACTGAGGAATGAAATCTGGAGGAGGGGAGGAAAGAGCAAGATATCTTCTGTAGTTAATGGTAACATGCAAATAGGAAAGAACATGTAAGTGTCTGTGTATATGGCATTTGTTTACATGGACCACACATAGGCAGTAAAAAAAATAATAAAAGGACAGATTAAATTCCCAGAACAATTCATAAAACAATTCAAAAGCTTCCATGGTACCTTTAAATTTTAACATGTTAAGGACTTGGTAGGTGTGATTGCTTAGAAACAAATCTCACTTCAGTATAAATATTTCAGTTTCATTAATAAACGTCTAATAGAAAATCTATTATAATCCAAGTCACAGATCCCTTACTAACTCCAGTGAGATTTGGGTGTGGCTATTTGAACACAAGGATGAATAAACAGGCTTTGTCATTTTGTTTACAGTGCAAGACATGGGAGCTTTTGCTGAGTCTTCCACTGTAAACGCGCTTTTGTGAAATCCTAAAACCTAGATCCAGGGACTAGCACCTTCTGTGTTTTGATATCCACTGCCACACCACAGTTTAAGAGACAGTTTCTAATGTGCACTTGCAGCTGACTCAGACAGGCCTTTATAGTATTGATTGCAGGGAATGTTTGCTTTATGTACTGTTCAGGATGGTAATCCTAGATATATTGAAAGTGGGATCATGGATCAACATAAAATGATGTGATATTGTTTAGCCAAAGGATATATCCCTACCAGATCTTTGTAATTACAATGCAGGGAAGTTTGATGATGCCATTACTGCATTAATTCACTCTCCATAAAAGTTAAAATAAGCAACAGGATCATCATTCGTAATAGGAAAAAAAATTTACATTCGGATGTGAAGATGTTTCTTTAGTTAAGATCACCAAGACTTTCCATTGATTTGTTTAGACAGATGTCTCCAATATTTCAGAACTATTCTATTATTCACACATGAGGTCCATAGCATTAATTACATATTTCATTAGAAGAAATTTTCACTTAAGTATGCAGCATGTTACTTTTACTCACACTATGAAAGATGCCACTTTTAAATCTATCAACACTTGTCACCACCATAGCTAAATATCACACCCTGAGAACTTCAACCCTTAGCATAAATGTCCTTTCCATCAAAGTCAGGACTCTTACATACTGGCAATACTTCTGGTGCACCTATTTGCACTCAAGTTGTTGTAGATGGTATAAATTCACAGTTGTCAATACGTGGTGGATTTCATTGTCCTCCAAAATTATGTTTAGAGCAAGGACTCTGGGTTAAAAATGAAGGAGCTCAGTCAGAAGAGATGAATTGTCAAAAGGCAGAGGTCCAACAATGTGTTTATATAAAACTGATGTCTACTTTTCCCATCTGAGCTGGAACAGGAACCTCTCACTGCCTCCATCCAGCACATATAGCCAGGTACCTGCACAAGCAATTGGTACTGGGTCTGTGACTGGGATGGGGTGAAACGTCTGGAGCTTCCAGAGTCACATCCTCTTGCTGTGAGCTTGCCAGGGGAGACAGCAGTCATAGGTAGTATTTCTCTGTTGCAGATATTAAATAAGTTAATATGGTTGGAGAAAATTGAGTGGATGTGTATAACATTTACAGAGTTGGGTTGAGTATAAGATTATTCAATTGTTCTAGGATTTATAGCTGTTGAACTACAAATATTCCCCACTGTGGACAGAGTTGTGTCAATATACCAATTCATTTGGTAGATTTTAAAATCATTAAGAAAGGTTTGCAATTGATATACCCTCAGGACTCCCCGTGTTTCACTACCACGATTTACAGCTTGAGGTGCTTTTGCATGAGATAATCCAAATGCTGTTTAAAGCTCAATCACTTGAAATTAACTAACCTGTTAATTCCTGACTGATATACGCCTAACCCCTTCACATTGCCCAGGATGGTTTGTCTTCAGGATCAACACAGACTGAAACCTTGTACTCACAGGAACAAACATATTTGTGTGGCTGTGAAAAATCCCAACCAATTCACAGGAAAAAAAAAAGCCCACCCCACCCCCTGCCCTTCCATTCAAAAGCACCATAATTACAATGCAGTTAAGTTGTGCTGTGAAGCCATGGAGCTGTACATAGTAAAAGCCAATTCCTTTTTAGTGAACATGATATCTTTATAAAGAAAATTCCAACGTCTAAGTGAGAGAATGTATATTTTCTGAGTTCAATTATACCAAAATGATTGATTGTGATAGTGTGATGTTTAGTTTTCTTTCTGCTTTGTCTCAGTCATTTTTTAACCATCAGTCTTCCTGTTTAGAAAAAAAAAAAGAAAAATCTTTATGTGATTTTGATTCTACTGTGCAAATTCCAAAAGTTGTTAAAAGCCTGGCTATGATTGCATGCATTTTGATTAATTAGGTCTTTCTGTTTAAAGTTTCAGCATTTGGGAGAGAGTGTAAACCAAGTACAATGGGCTAACAAGTGATGTTTTATGATGGAATTCTTTGCTCTGCCAGCAGCTCCGGGCTACAGTCCTGCTCCCACATCAGTGGTAGGTTTGGGGTGGTTTTCAGCTTCTGATATCATTAATTCCCTGTCTGAAAGCTGTTATGCTATTCCTGCCAGCGATGGCCTGATGATGGCTCCTGGCCTGTTGCCATGTCCATGATACCATATGAAAAATTTAACACATGCTATACGTGAAACAGCCACTGCCTTCAAAAAGAGTCACCAAAAACCTGAAGAAGGTCTGCAATCCAAAAACCATCTCTCCCATGTGTGTACACTAACTCCTGGGCTATATCATAGTGCTCTTTTTTGTGTTTGCTGGCCCATAGCATCTTGTCATGTTTAGCTGTCCAGTAACACAGTTTCAAGAGTGAAGACTGGATTCACCTCAGAATATCTCATACCCTGGAAAGGTGAGGTTTATATAGGATGTAGAAAAACGTGTGCCTGTCTCAGTCCTTGTGCTCCAATCATCCCAATATATGACAGCTGTGAGAGTGCTGAAACTGCACTGGTAGCTGCAGTTCAGATGCACACAAACTCCAAGCTTATCTTTTCCCCAAGGCTCTGAGAAAGAAGAAAAGTCTTGGTTTCAGGATCCTGTCTTGTTGCCTATACCTGAATGTACCCACCTGCAATACAACTTTCAGGATCAGAAAATACAGGATGAATTTCTATATTGACAGGAAGCAAGAGTTTGAGTGTGATACTCTGTTATTTGTTTTGGGAAAAACAAATATGAGTATCTCAGGATCTGCAATCTAGCAGTAAGCCCCAAACCGAAGGAAGACAATCACCCTGTCAGTACCTTAATCACCCTCCCAATTTCCTATGCAGAAATTCTCTCAGAGCTGCTGCCTGACAGCCTTTACATGGTAATTCTGTTGCAACCTCCCACCAGGGACACCACAATGCTTAGATGAAACCAGAAGTTTGCTCCTATCCTTCCCCTCTCCCAGGCTACCTTTTGTGCTGTCACAAGGCAGCACAGAGATGTAGAGGTGTCTAGAAGTCTCCTGTATCCAAGGAGATACAGCAGATTCCCCATAGGAGACTGTAAACACACTCACAGGGCAGCAATCTCCTTACACATTGGGGAATCTGGCCTTTCCCATCAGCTTGTTTGCCAGGTTCATTTTCATGCTTTGAAACGATATCTTTTGTTCAAATGGGTAAACAAACAAGTGTATTTGCCATCCTTTCCTCTCTTCAAATGCATATTGCTTGTGAAAATGGATTTTATTACAAGCTACAGGGTGTAATTTTGTGGGATCCCCCATGTTCATCTATTGGCAGCGTATCGCTGAAGCATACTTAAAGTCAGGCTCTGCTATGAAATGCCACGTGCTGTTTAAGCACTGCCAGCACATTTACTGTTGCCCCGAACACAGACAAAGCCAGCCTGTGCCCCCGAGTGATTACAGACAGGGCTGAATGAAGCAACCACTATATGATCACTTTGCTGCCATCTTGCAGCGTGTCAAAAAAACCCAAAAAAGGGTTATGCACAATAAGTTGGGAGTTTTTGCCCCACCTTTCTTACCCGGAGATCTACCAAGCCCAACAATATTTCTAAGCCAAGTACCAAGTGAGGTGCAGACTGAACGCCAGCCAGTGACTGGACTCCGCATTGCCAGCTGCATGCCAACGCTGGGTAGAATAGCTTAGGGCAGCAGTGCAAGATCGTACGGATGCCTTTTCCCTGCATCCCTTCACCCGAACAACGCCACTCACAACAACCATCTATCCATCTTCTGCCTCCAGGCACGCCCCCCACATCGGCTTGCCGGCGGGAGTCCCACCCGCAGCCCAGTCCCCTCAGGGCCCCACAGCCGCCCTCACGGTGGGCCGCCCGCGCTGCCCGCGCGCCCCCTCAGCCTGGCCGCCCCGGCGCCAACCGCGAGGGCGTCGCGCCACCTAGTGGCAGCTGAGGCGAACGCCGCAACGGCTCGCGCCGCAGATGAGAGGGAGAACATCCCCCCCCACGTAAATACCGACTTGTTAAACTTTGACTTCCGGTCTAAAAGGCAGAAAATTAAAACGTATACTTCCGTCTCACAAACGCGGTAATTAAACATAACCCACAGGTGCTATTTTAATGATGCTAGTTCTTCAGACTCACGGGTTAAGCAAATATAGTTGTTGTTAACTAATTACATTGTCTTAATTTGCCAATTTAAAAAACTTAAATATCCTTAGCAAATAAAATCATTATCTTGGGTTTTCTCACCATATCTTCTGCCTCACACCATCTGATGCCCACCACCACAGCATTTCTTGCGCGAGGTAGCATCAAACAAGATGCTGGCAGTCCTCCTGCACGAGACTGTGACATGGCTTCTAAACCCCCTCCCCAGCAAAACAAGGAATACCCTCACAAACCTCACTAACAATGCCTAATAGTGACTTTAAAAGGCTTAGACCTGTCTCCCTGTATTACCTTTTCAAAACGTGTCTTAATTAGCCAGGGAGAAAGTATCGTTCAGTCGGTTTCTCTTATTGAACACAGCGGAGTTAATTTCCTCCTCTCTCTAAGCAAGCAAGCACGTATGCAGGGCATCTTCTCTTTCAAGGAAAGACTTCACATCTGTCAGTGACACTGTGGCCAATGCAAAACTTTCATCTAACTTTCTCCTTTCAAGAATGTAAAGTAAGAAAACAAAATCTATGCATCATTTAAAGATGCCCCAGGACAGCTTTGAATTATGCAATCCACAGTTATGAGAGCTGCTGCTTAAGGGATTCTTTGGCTCTTTTGTGACACTGATCAATCTCTTCTTGATTTTATTTAAAAGACCCAGTCACTGAAGCATTCAAACCACATTATTCACATCATTCATTCACATGACTGGAAAACAATGCAAATAAACACATAAGGAAGAATGAAGTATATGCTAACTAGCTACACTTTTCACAGGTTGGCCCCTCTGATTAGAAATCATTCTGGGAGGAAATAATGGAAGGATTAGAATCAGCTTTCAGCCTATTTGAAGCCAAGTTCATGTCATTGCCCTTGTCATTCAAAGGGTCAGTTCCTCAGGTGTAATCAAATTGCATAGGTTGAGGATGTTGCGCAAAAAGGTCTGTCACTTTGTGAAAGGCATTCCCTTGGCCTGTGTTTGAGCAATCCACTGGCTGTTTTAAATTACACTAGCCTTTTATATCACAAGGTACCCAAAGAAAAGATCAAGCACCATTTCCTCGATCATATCTCTGTTTACCAGCAAGGCCAGCAGCAGTCCTGAGGAGTGTTATGAAGGGTATACCTGTATCGTTTCTGTGTTTTAAAGGAATGCCCAGCCCTCCAGGGGCTAATTATCTGGTTGTGATTTAAAGTGATCACCAGAAAATCTGCTTCCAACAATGACGCCTGTCAAGGCCTGACAAGTCAGGCAATTTTCAGATGACCACAGCTGGGATATTTGTACAGCAAGATTTCAGAGCCATATTAAATTACATGCCCTGAAAATCTGGTGCTGAATACAGACACACATTATTGATTTTGGAGGACTCCAAATTCAAACTCCACAGCCCGCCCTCTGTTAGCCTCCTCCCCTGGGATGAGACATGGAAAATGATGCTGTCAACCTGCTGCCAACCCCGCCAAGAAGCAGTTTTAGTTCTTTGTCTCTCCCCTCTCCCAGCTGCAATGTGACTCTTCCCTACCACATTCTGCAAGGTTATTTGCCACTACTGGAAGGGCAGCAGGGCAAATCATGAGAGGTGGCTCCATGTCTTAAAATCCAGAGCCAGGTTTCCAGCCAGAAAATTCTGACCACCATGAAAAGACAAGTGCCCTCTCACAAACATAACTGAGGCAAATAAATGGCAACGTAGCCTAGAGAATGCTGCCCTGAACTGTTACTCCATAGACCTAGATTTCAGCCTTGTTCTGCCTCTGGCTTACTTTGTATGCATTTTCTCCACCCTGCACTCAATTTTACAATAGCTTCTAGCTCAGACACTTAGGCATCTGAACTGCCAGTTGAGGTTTTGAAAGGTGTGTTCGCATTTGCATATATTTTCCAAGAACATGTCTTTATTTATGCCTCTCTCTAGTAGTAAATTTTAATCCTGCTAACAGCAGGAATAAATGTAGTGGGCAGAATAAAGCAGACTGTTGGAGCTTAACTTATTTTTCTTATTCCCTTCAAACAATGTACGGCCTTTCAAGCTTGCCTTTAAAGGACAAAAAAATCTCTCCACTGAAGAAAAGGCTTTTCTTGTTTTTTCTTTTTTGCTAAGCCATAGACAAACTTATGTGCCTCTGTAGAAAGTGAAAAGGAGATTGAAACAGCCTTAAGACAACCAAAGTATCTTTTATTTCCTATACTATTTAACGATGGTTGCTATTACTTTCAGAATCCAGTATTTTGCAGGTAATAAAAAGAGTGAAAATCAATCAAAACAACAGAGCACACCTCCCAGAGGACAAAAGATCCTCAATATATAACAGACTGCCAGAAAGCAAGTGTTAAAATAACCTGCATCAGGTAGAAGTGCTGCAATAAGAAATGGAGACAAAACGCAGAACTATAAAAGAGACAGCTCACATTTTAATTGAAGAATTGAGCAGCGGCTGACAAGTCAGTGTGCTCTGTTTCCACAGGCACTTCTGAAAGGCTGAGCTGCAATGCATAACACCCAATTCCAGCTGCAGTGTTCTGGGAGGGTTCAGGGACACAAATTGCTTTTATTATTGTTAGTCAGGCATCAGCAACCCACCAAAAGTGAAAATCAGGCTTTCCCCACTGGAGATGCTTGGGAAGCTGACACAGAAATCTTACTGGAAAAGGTGTAGGAAGGAAAAAACCCAGGAGGTTTTACAGAGTCTTAGTGAGAAATTATTGTCATTGCTCCTCAAAGAGGGCAAGTCTGTAGTTAAGGCCTCAATAGTAATGTTATTAAAGTCGGGAAGTTTTAGAGATACTTGAATTGCAGAAGGCCTTTTCCCCCTTTCAGTTTTCCTTCCAGATCCAATTATTACAAAAAGAAATTGACTGATTCACCTATTCTTCAGGTCTCACTTGCGTTGTCATTACTAAAGCTTGCTCCTAAGGTCTGCAGAGCCATATAGCATCTATCATACTTCTGAGTACTCCATAAATAAATAGTATAAACTGTAATGAGAATACTAATGAAACATGTAGCTTTGTGATTGAAAACTCTTCCTTCTCAAGCTGTATATTTTAAGGAAAATTCAAAGGATCAATTGTAACACCTGATGTCATAAAGCCTCCCAAGTTAATGTATTGGTTGCCATGCCACAAAATTATAGAAACACTGAGAATTTCTAGGTGGCACATTCTTGTAATTTGAGAGGTATTCCACTGCCAATTAGAGACCCAACAGCTGCCACTGGGTAGGTAAAATTGCACTAAAAAAAAAAAAGATGTGAAAATCATAAATGTAGTAGACAGGCAGAGATACTTTCAACATTCTTCACAAGAGACTGGAGAGGATCCAGCAGAGCACACACTGCTGACAGAGGCTGGCAGAAAGGGGGAAGGCAAAGGGCTAACAGAACTGCCAAGCCTGAACATTGCCTTCAAACTGAAAACATCAATTGCCATGAGGCATACCCAGTAAATGAGGCTCAAAGGATTAAAACATCACATCTAAGGCTCTGCAAAGAACTGTGATGGGTGGAATTAACAGTTGTGCTTCCGATTCCTCTTGGTGTCCTCCTGGATGACTGTCTCATAGAAGCAAGCGACCTACTGCAGAAATTGCTCTGCCGTGGGAAACTGTACCAGGGCTCAGATGAGGCTAATTGCTCCATGAGGGACAGAAAACATAAAATATATACACATTATTTAAAAAAAAAAAATAACATTGCTTTCTCATATTCCAAATTTGGACAGACCCAAGGGCCAGAGTTTCCCTGGGAAGGAGGAAAGGGAGTGTGCAGACAGTGCTTTTGCCTTGCATTTGTTTGAACTCAGGTTTCAAGAAGCTTCTTGCCTCTCTTTGAATTCAGGCTGCATTAATAAGCACTTTGACTAACATTTAGTCAGGTAGCTGGTAGTGATACTGACATATTTTAAGTCCCTTGTTTCTCATGTATTTTTCACTCTTTAAACATAAGCCTATGAAACTAGACATGTAAGTATTTTGTGCAATTACCACTGTAAGGTCTTATTATTTCTGTCTTCCATTGCAGAGCTTCTCCATTTTGTGACAACACTGTTTTTTTGTTATATCACAGTGGAAAAAAACCTTTGTGGCAAGGACATCCTTGCTACATATTGCTAGACTTCTCAGCACAGTGACTCTCTAATCCCACTGTTGTCGCTGTATTGTTGGGATGACTTTCAGCATAAACATGTTGACAGGTGCTGCTCTTGCCTTTCACCCTGTTGAGTCATAACCACAAAATAGTTACACAGCTCTAAAGCAGCTGGATGCTGATGGTAACCCATGTTTTCATAAAGTGTTTTTGGAACACGGGTTTAAATTATGAGTTTAATAACATATTATGGCACAGAACGTCTGTTAGTTAAACAACACAGTGGAGGAATTAAATGTAGCCCTAGACCAGCAAAAGCATTTTATATTCAAGTTTTAAACAACCTACAGAAATTGTCAGGGGATTCTATTAGATTTGGTCACGAAAAGCTTTTACACTTGATAAAAACATCACCAAACCCAAACTGTTTTTATTATTATTACAGTTCTTTTTCTTGAACATATGGGTTTTTCACCTCTTTTGAAGCAAAAATTAAAACAATATATTTTATTTTGAAGAAAACATGAAAAATTTCATTGTCATGATTTTCTGTGGAAATATTCACTTTGATAGAAAGGTGGCTTTTGGTTCAATAAATGTTGCGAATGCCTCAACACAGTAGTTTTCTGATAAATTAATCTCTATAATTGAATGAACCTTCCGTAAGGCTGTTGACATAATAATTAAAAAGTCTTTCCTTTAAATATTGTTTCTCCTATTATAAACTGTTACCACATGGACATTCCTTTCCCAAGTCCAATCTTTTTTACTGTTTTAAATGGCTTAACAGTAAAGAGGTTGACTGAGATAAAGCGTCTTTTTCTGTTGTTGTTTTCCATTATCTCTCTTTAAGACTGAATAAGAATGTTCCTTCCACACCAGTGCAAAGATTTCCCATCAGCAGGCTCTTGATAGTCTCCATTGATATCCATACTGTCAGTTCAGTGTTTCAGCCCTAATTTCATGGTTGCTTCATTGCTGAGAATCCCTCCATTTAGTAAAACTTCTAGGACTGTGACTGCAAGAAGCAAAGAAATGGCAATGAAGTTATCATTAAAATAATTAGAACTAAACTTGCAGATATTATCCTGTGAATACATGTATAAACCATGGTTAAGAAAAGGAGATTCCTTATAAACATAACACAAAAGAAAGTAAGACCAGAAACTATTCAAAAATGTCCAAGTGCTTTACTGAAACTGTATCTGTATGAGAGTATATCTGTGTAAAATTACTCAGAGGTGTAAATTTTATTCAGATAGAAGCTTCTTATTATTCTTGATCATGTCTCATTCTTTCTTCCATGTAGAAATCTCTTTTTGAGACTCATTTCAATAATCAATCTTTTTATTATAAAAATTAAAGTATTTGCTGTAACATTAATTAATTTTTCCCTACTGTAATTATTAGAACTGAACAAATAATTCACAATGAATAATTCATCTGCTGAATATAACCTCATTTTCTGCCTGCTGAATATCTGCTAGCAAACCTACTTTATAGTTTATTTATTAGTCAAAATCATCTGACCACTTTAGGTGAAGATTTTTAACTGTGGATTGAGCCTGAAGAGTTCCCTGTGAGCCTTTGATATACAGTGCTTGCTACACGATCTGTGTCAGTAGGATATAATTGGTCTGGTAAAGCATGTGACTTTATTTCATTTTCTTAATTTGGTGAGTATTTATATACTTTGGACAGGAATACATCTGTATGCAAATTTCAGAATTGTTTTTGCAACTTCTCAATTTCTTTTCCTATCAGTAGAACTCAATTATTCAAATATCTTTGCGGGGAAAACTCACTTAAGGAAACATGAATATGTGAATCTATCAAATGCTAAGCCATATTTTCAACAACTTGCTTTCAGCTTACACTTCGTTTTAAGTAACTATTATGTTTTTGAAGGAGGAAATCACTAATATCAACCTCTATAGCCATGTTTTCTGACCTCTCTGGTTAAAATGCAGAGTGTTTTCATGTCATAGTGGATATTAGAGAACACTTATTCTATGTGTCTGAGAAGTCCTTGCTTGTCAGAACAAAATAAATTTTGTAGATAATAGATAGTACATCTGTGGAAACTTTCTACATAAATTGGAGAAAATGAATAGAGTTTTCCCAGAAATAAGAACATAGGAAAAATTGTTAAGAAGTGACTTCTATGTAAAAGCAACAGATACCTGACTGAAAGTGAGACTAGAAGTCCTATATCTTTAAGTACTTTAAAATCTTTGTTCTTATTTTTCAGTTATGGTATCAAGGCAGAACTCCTTACCTGTATGACAAGCAGTCTTCATGGTAGTAGAGACCCATCTCTCACATACTTGTAGGTTATGTCAAAAATATCCCCCCAACAACTGCACCATCCTCAACCATACCCTGCTGGCCACAATAGCTGGGTGATATTTGAGGAGAGGGAATAATTCTCTTCTCTATATCCTCTGCCCTTTTGACAGGTTTGGGGATTTTTTCTCTTCTTGAAAGACACATTTGAGAAATACTATTTGTGTCCACTGAATGTGTAGATACTATGTGACATACTCCAAAGACCCTTTTCTTCATTGTTGCACAATGGAGCAGGATCTGATCCTTATGGAATTAATTCAAGAAAATATTATAACAAGCAGAGCTGTAAGCTCTGCACAAAAAAAAAAAAAAAAAAAGCAGAAAACATTGGGCTAATGGACAATGTGTAGCGAGTTCTGCCTACTTGATTCCACAAGAAAAACTGTTGCTATGCTTGTTAACTGGATTAATGAGTTTTTCTTGATTGGCATAGTGTTCTGGTAAGGCAAGAATTAAAAAGGAAGTTGAAACGAACATTGCCGTTGCTCTAATGCAATTGAAAGAATTGCCTTCTCATTCTCCCAATAACCTCTGAATATTAGCTTTAATAAAGTAAGGTTCCAAAATCTTAAATAGTGTTGTATTACATTCTCAGTTTAATAAAATAGCTTGGCATATAACTCTTTGGAAACAAGGGAGAGAATATAACACCAGCAGGGCTTCTTGTTCATTAAAGAATTGACTTTTTAAACTCTAGAGCAGATAAATTTGGGGTTTCTCAGCAATAAAACAAAATGGTACATTTTGTGCTTCAAGATTATTCCTCTATAATCTTAAATCACATAATGGGACATTTTACACAACTGACTGTTTATTGCCCTTTCTATTTTATTCTTTTTCTCCTCATTTTTTCTTTTTGCATTACTTTACAGTTTCTCAGAATCAATGCCCTGTAAAACAAACCCTTTCATTGCCTTGCTAGCCTGCTATGGCAAAAATAAAGGAGGCAAAATTGACAAAGATAAGACATTTATGATACAAAGAAACTTTACAACTGATAGCTCAGTTGCACCACGGAAACACTTTAGGTATGTATCCTGCAATCCTTATGTAATAAACTAAGCTTAGTTAAAATGGGTAAAGTATATCTGTCCAAACCTGGACATCCGTGGTACTGGAGCCTACATTTGAGCTGAGAACAAGTGTTTCCTTAAAAGTTAGTTCTAGTGTACAATCCATATCAACCTCTGTTAGATTTGAAAACAACAGAAATGCTTGGTTTTTATATCTTTTCTGTTAAGGTAGTCTCTATGAGTAGCTCAAATGTAGCATTTTACATGGTAAATGTCTAAAATAAAGTGTGATAAAACACCTTAATACTTTCTAGATCTGAAGTCTCATTCACATTCTTAGGCATAATTTAGCTGTGACATTTCAGAGGACATTTTCTCCTCAGGTTAAATTGATAGGAACCACTGGTTTTTCTAGCTTCTTCTAAAGCATGGGCCACAATGCCAAGAGATAATTGTCCTTACATCCCTAAAAAACAAACCGCTGGGAAAGAACTGTGGAATGTTACATGTATAACCTGGGTCTTTAATTAATGTAAGGGAGTCGGGTGGCATTTTTGGGTAACAGGTATAAGGATGCGTGAAGTAGATGTTCTCTGGACCTGGGCTCAATAGCATAATTTCATTATTTGATATGACTGCAAGTGAACTCATTTACCCATATAGTCTTTTTCAGTCCTCTGAGTTTGAGCACACATTCTCCTAAAAATACTTTGCATTCTGTTATTTTTTTGCAAAATAATTGTTCGTCTTTAAAATCCTTTCCTTATGTTAGATAAGTGCACTGATATACATACTCGGCATTTGCTTAGTGTGCCTTTAAAAGAAAGTCTGGGATATCACTTGCAGGAGTACCCAGAATGGAAAATGTCTGTCAAACTGTCAAAATTTTGGAGACTTTTCATTTGACATGAACTCAGAACTTCCATTTTTTCTTTGTTTTTTAGCACTTCACATCTTCAAAGTGCTTGTAAGCATTTTCTGATCACATTTACTATTTCTATTTATAAAATACAACTGTCTCAGACTAACAAGACTGAAACTGGAATATTTTTAATTCACATGCTGTTATTCACTTATACAGAAAACCTTCTCAAGCTGCACACACTAATAATTTCCCTACACAACCTTTCCTTTACTCCACCAGTAACTATAAAATTTCCAAACTATGATGTCTCTTTTCATTAAAAGATGCATTTTGGAACACTTGAAACTATCTGTGAATCTACAAGCTTAGACAAACATTGTTGATCAGACAAAGCAACATAACATCTCATAAACTTTACAGAAACACTGTAACACTCCCACAAGAATTTTGTAGTGCAGAGTGGTACCTTCCCTCTTTGAAGGCACTTGTAGCTGGAGGGTAAAAGGCTCTTCTCTTATACTCTGTGTGCATCAGAACTTGAACTCTGTATCTCCCTTATTAGCAAAAAGTACTCTTGCCATTAGGTATTCCAATATTTCTATGAATGAACTTCCTTTTCAAAACCAGCAGAAATGGCTAAACTACCATTGAAGCAGGGACTTCAACTGACTTTCAGACCTCTAAGCTAAAATGTCATAACCAGTCAGCTAAAGAACTATGCTTTCACATTTATCTCCCTGTCTGTCAAAATGAATACTCAATTATTTACAAAAAGTGGAACAGCTTCAGCAAGCGAGACTGAAATGCACCAATAGGCATGCTACAGAGATAGAAAATCTATATTTAAAATCAGAGAGAAGAGGGATTTGAACTTGCATCTCCAACTCCACCAAAAGCTGCCGTGAACATGGGGATTCAAGAGGCAAGAAAAAGGTGGTAAACAGAAGAACACAGCATGATACATTCACTTTTATTGAATGAATGTCTCTTATGAATTCAGTACTTTGTTCCAAAATTTCCTCTACATTACTAGAGCAGCATAAAATTTATCCAGCATTATTTGGAGTCAAACAACGTATTTCCTTCAATGCAAAGCAATTTTCAGTTTTAATTCTCAGGAGCTCAGAGAGAAGCAACCAAACAGATTTTTATTTCAAGTTGACCCAAATGACTTTTTTTGTTGTTTGAACCACTGAACCAAAAAAAAAAAATCAGTAATACATACAGCTCTGATCTGAAGGGCAACAACTATAAGGGTGGCTAGAAAGTAAGAAGTGTTTCTAGAAGTAAAGGATCTTTTTACAGATATTGTGTGCTTCAATCTCAGGAAAATATGTATGGGAATTATAAATGTGAGTAATTAATTTATTCTCCAATTGCCAAGTTAAAAAGGTGACCTGTAGGATACTTCTAGTCTAAATGATTAAAAGTGTTATAGAGAAAAATTAGCACTGTGAACTTCTTCCACAACTAAACTCAAAGACAGCTCACAATTTTGAGTTCTCATTAAATAATCTTCATCAGGAAAAGCTTATATGTTGTTCATGTTCCTAACAGGTCTTACTGTTAGTCCTAAATGAAATTCACCTTAGGCATTCTACCTGGAAGTAGAAGAGGCAAGAGAAGACTGCTAAGTGTATAAAGAATAGATTGCAACTTCATAGACAAAGGTAGGGGAGGAAGATAAAGTCCCAGATCCTAGTCTTTAGTGCCAGATCATTTGCAGTTCAGCAAAAGTCAGCAAAAAGCTAATTCCAGAAATTAGCAGCTGTGATTCAACAAGGTGTTCAACTTGTTAACTTCAGTAATTCTGCTCACAAAAGTATCTAGTTTGGGAGGATAAACATCCCCTTGCATTCCATTCTGGCAAGTTTGCCCTGGAACATTGATATCGCTTCCTACAGAAACTGAATTTTCCTCATATAGTTCTCATTCAAGCCTTAATTTTTGCTGTACACAGGCAGGAGATGCAGCTGTCTCAGTAGGAGATAACTGTGAAGTCAATGGAGCAACAGTATTTGCACCATATGGAAATCCAATATACAGACTGGAGTATTATACAGAAAGACAAGCTATCCTACCCTCTCCCTTGCAAAATTTACAGGCATAATACAGCTCTGAAGTGCCCCAAGAGAAAATATTTAACATATGTCTCAGGAGACACATGTGGTTCCAAATTACTAAAGTTGCTGCTAGAGGCCCATACAGATAAGGAGGCATAGCTGTCTCTGTAACAGCCCCTGGCTTCGTTAAGGTTGTCCAGAAAATGGCAATGCTAATGTTTTCCCACTTGGGAGGCATGGAGCAGATTAGGAAAACAGGCTGCAGTTGAAACTCAGTGTAAGTAATTCCAGGGTGGCCTCATTCATTGTCCCTTACCCCTTTGTGTTAGGGGAGCTCCATTCAGAGAAATGCAATTGGGAGGTGCCTTGAGGGAGCAGTGACTGGCCTGAGCCAGTCAAAGACAATCTGGCTTTCAGTGTGAGGCAGTGATTTTACAAGGCTCAGCTGCCAGGTAGTCATTGAGCTCAACATGTCTTTCACATGCTTGGCTATCAGTTATTCTTGTAGCTCTCTCCAGGTCATTCTTGCTGTCCGATCAGCCATGCTAGTATGCCTGCACCAGCAAGAAAAACTTTGTTACTGTGTCCTAGGGCTGCAAAGCACAGAAAAGACACAGGGACAAGTATTATGTGCCATGGATGGACCCACTTTGGAATATCTCTAATGTATCCAAACTTGAGTGAACTCACATTACCTATAGAGAACCATACTGGGAAGCAACTACCTGTCTGCAGTGTGTGCTTCCTGGAAACAGACCTGGGGAGCAGCAGCAGCGGCCCCAGTCGGTGACAGGGCTCCACATTTTATTTGAAAGAGCTGAATTCCCTCTGCCCTAAGCCACGATCTCAGAAAATGGCCCTCCCAGAAAAATAGAAGATAATCTTGGAACAGACCTGGGAGACTATCTTTCCACTCTTTGGTTTCATTGATACATTCCATGCTATTTTTCAGACAGATATCTCAGCCTTTTTTTGTTTTTATTTTTTAAATTCCCATGATGGAGACTCTAAAGCTACTCTAGATACTCAGTTCCAGTGTTTCTCTACCCTTAAAGAAGAGTTTTTCCTCTTGCAGAAATCCTCTGTGTCACCAGCAAAATGAAATCCTGAACATGGATAATGTATTGTTCCTTTTACTCTTAATAGCAGTTTTACATGACTTCAGTTCAGAAATCTCTCAAAGATCCCTTATGAAGAACACACCTTAATCTCACCAAGTCTTTTTGCATAACATTCCCAGGATATGGCTGCTCTCCAGATTACACAGGGACTTAGAGATACCAAACCATGACCTGCTGGAAAACCACCTTTAAAATTCACCTTTTCCAAGCAGAAAACCATTGATGGTGGTTAAGGTACACCTAAGCCAACCCTACGGCTTATTTTGCCTACATGTTCCTTCATGTTCCCTCTCTTATTGAAGGGTCTCAGGAACAGAGGCTGAACTTGCACTGTGTTTGTGTGAGGGTACAATAGCTTAGGAAGCAAGAACAAAACAAAACAAAAATCCCAGTCACGCAGTGATAAGAACTCCGTGTTAGCAACGGGTAGTATCTTAGTATCTTATAGTGGTATTGCAAGGACATTTATGCCAGGATGAGGATTATTACTTTAATTAATTTTGATACATCTATCCGTACCAGTTCAACACTCTACTTTTTCAAAGCAATGAATAAGATAAGTTGTACAGCAAAACCACACATTTCCTGAAAAGATAAACTTGAATTGTTCAGAATATACTTAGGTGAATGAGCAACTTGTGGCTTTTATTTTGTTAGAATGACTTGAAGTACAGCATTTCTAAAATTTACTGCTCCAATTTATAACTAATCAAAGTAATTACTTTATTTTTCCTCTTTGCAGTCTCTTCTCCACTTAGTGATATGTTGCAGAGATAGAATGTGTGATTTTTAAAAATTATTAATTTCTTTATTTTTAAGGAACTGACTGGCCTTGTAGCTAATTTCTTGACAGGTATTCTTTTTCCCTTCTTCTATTAGCTGAGTTAATGATAATAAAAACTAAAGTTAAAGTCATGTATCAAAAGATAAAACTTTTCCCTGGTGGGAGTGAGAGCAATTCCCAGCATCTCTCAATAGAACAGTTAATTTTCTATTGCCTTAATTTTAAAAAACTTGCAGATCTGCAAATAAGAAAACATAAACTGCATGACAATACAGTGTTCTGTCCTGGTTTTTTATTCCTTGATAAGTTTCACTTTAGCTATAAAACTGGAAACAAATGAAATCGTGAAGCTAAGGAACAGCGTGTTAGAAAGGAAGCATAGTAATTCAATTCAGTAGATATTACCAGTTCACCAAATGTTTCATGGATAAACTCATTACCAGAGCTGCTCAGGGACACTTACAAAGAGCCATTTTTCCATTAGAATATTGTCATGGTTTTGTGAGGAGCAGTTTCTGATAATAGGGAAGGGGCTGTAAAGAAACTCTCCCCAGCTCTGAGTCAGACCCACTTCTGGGGCTGAGACAATTAGGCGCCTCCATGATCACTTTTTAAGAGGAAGAAGTCAGAAGAGGAGGGTTCTTCCTGTTCCTTCTTGTTCTATTCTTTTTTTTCTTTTCTGGCTGGTGGTGGTAGAAGAAGTTGGGAGAGAGACAGAAGCGATCATGTGGACCCCAAGGTCAGTGAGGAAAGAGAGGAAGAGCAGAGACTGCCCTGTATGCAGTGGACTGATGAAGCAGAGATTTTTTTGCAGTTTGTAAAAGACCCCACACCAGGGGCAGTGACTATACCCAGAGGAGGAAGTGTCCCATGGGAGGGACTCCATATTTGCAGAAGCCGTAACTACTGGGAAGAACCCACACCAGAGAAGTTTGTAAAGGATTGTGTCCCATGTGAGGGCACCCCATATCGGAGCAGAGGAAGAACATAAGGAGTCATCCTCCTCTGAGAAGAGAGAAGCGGCAGAGCCCATCTGTGAGAGACTGACCACATCCCTCACTCCCTGCTCCCCTGAGCCGTTGAGTGGCTGGAAGTAGAGATATTGGGAGCAATGAGCTGGGCCTGGGAAGAAAGGAAGGATGGGGGAGGGAGATCCTAAAGTGCTGGTTGTATTTTTCTCATCATTCTGCCCTGTTTTGGCTTTTTGCTCTGTTCTGTTTCTTGTAGGTAGTAGAATAAATTTTCCTTACTCTCCTCTCTAAGTCGAGTAGTGGAGTCTGTTTTGCCCGGAATGTAATAGTCAGTGAGCCCTCCCTGCCTTTGTCTCAATCCACAACATCCTTGATTATTTTTTTTCCTCCCATCTCACTGGAGCCTCTGCCATCCTAAAGAGGATGTGAGTGGATGGGGAGCAATGAGCAAGGGGGCTGTCATGGTACTTCATTGCTGGCTGGGCAAAACCACAACCAATATGCAGTATCATCAAAACCTTTGTAAAATCAGGTTAGTTTGGAAGTAAAATGAAGGGAATTGTTTAAGAAGGTTGACAGTGTATGCAGATGAAAAGTTTTTCTATTTAAACTCTACTTTTTAAATAGTCTATCATTTTTTGCATATTTTAATTTGTATTACTATACTTTATAGTGAAAAAAAAAGTCAACATCAAAATTGATTACATTAGTTTTTCTTAAAAAAAATGTTTCCAACAACCTGATACAACTTCAGGCGAAATTTCTTTCAGAGAATTTAAAAATACTTTGTTACAATCCTCATATAGAATGTAGCCAATTTTTAAAATTTCTGAATCCACCACATAGTGGTGTTTGTGTTTGTGACACACGGGGATTTAACCTTGTGTTTTGTTTATGGTTCTACCCAATGATGTTCAGGGTCTTTTCAAACCTAAAAAGACTCTATGATCTCATGATTATAACTCTTCTGTCACTGCAGGAAAAGAATGAAAAAACTCCTTGCACCACTTAACATTTATATTTGTTCAGGAGAAGAGTTTCCTCTGAAGGATGGCGTGGGAGCTGTCACATCCACTTCAAGATAGTGCAAGTCCAGTGAGCGACTTCAGGAACTGATTTTTGTTATGCTTAAATAGGCCTGAAAATCCCAGATTCTGCCAGTGTTCTGCCATAATTTCCTGTATTGCTTTATGTAAAATTAGAATAACTTCTCATAAAGAGTACAGCCAAGCTAGGTGAAAAGCAAAACACTACCCTGCAGCCTTAAATTGTGTTTTACACAGTTTAGGTTGCTTTCAGCAATGTTTATCTCCTAGGTGCCAGTGCTGTATAAAAGGTTTAGGAGTGTGATTCTTATTTGAGGTTTAAGATGATGCAATGGTCAGAATCAGATCACACTGTACAAAGAAAAGCATCTGAGTGTAATATCAGTTTAATATATATACCTATGCCTTAATAACAGTCACCATAAGGCTGTATTAAATAGGCACATATGGATTTTCTTTTCCCCTGTCTTTGCTACTGCCACTCCATTTTGAGGATAAACTAGCTTTTTTAATGGATTATCCCAACAGTGTCCAAGTTACTGTAAGTCTCAATCTTCATTACTCTTGTCTTCCTAACAGATTTTTCACAACAAGGTCCACGCATTTCCCATCTGTTTCTTTAGGGAAAATCCACATTGAAAACTTTAAACGAAATTCACTTCTTTTAAAGGCAGTCATGGCACAACCAAGCAAGTATTGTCTGGTATCATAGGAAGAACAGAATATGGAAATAAACATACAAGATACTGGTTCTGGAGAGACCTCTTATTTAGGTTGAGTGATGCAAAGATATTTCATGTTCAGACAAGGAAAGAAAATATATTTCAAAGAAAGAGAGAATTTACTTGAGAATACTTTGAAGACTACTCAGTCAGATGAAGCAATCTAAATCCTGCAGTGAGGAAACACTTTGCAAATGCAAATGAAAGAAAAAGGCATGACCGGGAAAATATTATTCTTATAACACAATAAATCAGGAGGTTTTTTCTTTTACACTTTGAAAACATATGAAATGCCTCAGCCATGAAGAAGATGTTTGGTTTTGTGGGGTTTATTTCCCTCAGATGTATATAAAGGATGATTCTGGTTTTAAGAAAATTATTTGTTCCTCAGCTATTCTTTTATGTTTTAAAACATGGCAATGCATTTCTTTGTCCATATTCATACTTAATGGCGGTGTCTATGTTCCCTGTATATGTATAGGGCTGATTATATTCTCCAGCAGATGAGACATTTGAACACATATTGTACAAACTTTTGCAAAGTCTTTGAAACTAATCACTTTAAATCATAGACAGTTTAGGAAATATATATGTGTGTGTTTTATTTCCAGACAAAAAAAAAAGAAATTACTTGCTTCTAATTCCATTCATCAGCTTCTTGACAAATTCTGAGTAATTTCATATTTACATCAATATATTTTCAAGTTCAAAAGTTACTTTTCCTGAATTTTTCCCTTAATAACTTCTCTGGACTACTAATTGGTTCCCATGCATTTCCCACCCTAGTCAGCTTCCCATTAAATTGAATCTGACCCTCTCTCTATATCTTCAGATCTGTCTCCAAGTGTGAAGCACTGAAAAAAGTATGAATATAACTGCTGGGGAAAAAAAAGAAGTCTTAGACTTTATTTAGTATAAATCATTGATATTGTCCACATTGTTTGGGGTTTTTTTCTCTTGAATAAATCATATAGCAAAGAGCTGCATCGTATGCATTGTAGGACATCCTCCATAAAATAACTGGAAGTCTGTGTGCATTGAGTTTGAAGTAGGCTACCAAAAATCTTGTAATTTTTTTTCCTTTATCATTTTAAACCTACTTTTACACTTTTGCTCTTTGTTCTTGTGTAGAGATTCAATATATATTTCCCCATTCCCATTTCCTCAGACAAGTTTTTCTAACTCTTTTCCTTAGCACATGCATTGTTTTACCACTTCTCATTCCCTAATGCTAACAACCTTCCTGTGGAAGATCTGTGATATCTTTCAGACAGGACAGGCAATATGTGTCAGGAATCTCGCCAGCTCTAAGTGACTCATCGCATATGGAGGCACCAAATGAAACAGGTTTTTTATAAAATTAATCAGAATTTGTAAGTCATACACAACAGATTCCCCAAGTCACATTTCACATGCTCTAAACACTAATTACAATCTGCCATAGAAACCTGAGATGCAAAGAAATTCTATATTGCAATACTTATTTCATTTGAAGGAGACAGATTCTCAAAGGCTCAAGGGCCGTGATATGCTTGTCTCACTAAGGTGCAGGAGGTATTAGATGCTGCCTGGCTGAAAACTGCCTCTGTGAGGAGTTTTACCGTGTTTCATATTGTACTACAAATTTTTCATGATATCATTGCAAAGCCATAATTCTTTTCATAAGGTTCATAAGGCCCATGAACCTTAGCAAACCTTTTGATAAATATCTGAGTTTTAAGGCGACTTTTATGTTTCACCATCAACATTACCAATAGTTTTAATACACCTCAGTATGTTGAGTCTGTATGTGTCAGTATTTGTAACGCAGGTAACTGCACAAATCATTGAAGCCATTCGTTCAGGTCTGTAAGCCATTGTAGTAATGCAATAATCTTGCACTTTTTATTGCAATAATTTGGTACTTTCATCACAGGAGTGTAAACTTTTTTTTTTTTTTTGCACTCTCATGCATTAATCATTTCCATTCACACAAAAAAATAGACTTTTTTAATTCCTTTCCTCCTTTTCTCACCCTTTCTCTCCCCTGTAAAAAGCATTGGAGATCTTTTTTCCAGAAAAAAAAATTATGTAGACTGGCTTACCTCCATCTCTGGTCCTGATACATTAATTAAAAACTCTATTCAGACATTGGTTTTACATCTGGGTATAGAAGCTCAACACTGTACACAACATTTATCTCTCTTGTCAGTATTGAAGTCATCCTTCCAACCTCTGTTGCCCTTTGTACCCATAAATAGAACATCATTTGCTGCAAGATTAACTATAGATATGGTAGATATATTGACAAAACTTATACATGTATATCTAGATATGACTTTTTTAAAAAAATAAATAAACTAAAAGGAAAAGCAAAGAAGAAAACACTCTTAACAGAATTTAGTATTGTATCTTGTTGTTATTTGTGGTGTTACATGCCAGCTGTGTGAGCAGAACCGTTCATGAGAGAAAGGCAGAGCCCAGTTCCTTCAGATTCCAATTCAAACCACCGGTGGTTTTCTAACATGCATCATGCTCACAGCAATATGTCTGAGCAAAACGAGCAAAACCTTGTTCTCCTGCACAGAAGAAACAACAGCATATAAACAGCAAAGTCAGTTTACCTTCAAGATACTTCTGTTTTCTCAAACAGTGCTGAAATACCATGAAAATCAACACTTATTGTTGTGAAGTTCATACGTTTCATAAAGAGTACTCTCAATCTCACTAATACATCCATAAAACACCTTAGACTGATTATCTTCTACCAGCAGGCTGGTTGTCACTAAATAGGACAATCATTTTAAGTCTAAGAAGATTAATTTTCTACTGCCAGTATTTTATCTTTAGGAATACTTTCTGTACCACCTCAGACTTACCATGGTTACCAAGTTACTTATATTTCTTAAACTATTTTCTGAATTTCTTAAGCACTCTTCTATTGAGGATAATCTTACCTGTAACATAGCTGCCCCAAAGAGAACCAGGAAACAAGATCAAGGACTATACTTGTATTTACCCTCATTGTTTTACTGTTAGCTTCTTCATCCACTCTGCTTTGTGCTATTCCAAGACAATGGAAGACTTGGGGTGTCCCTCACACCAGGATCAGATCCCAGGACATACCATAGATGAGGTTGTACCAGGCTTTGTTTTCTCAGTCCATATTCCCCTGGAAGTGATACACAGTTCTGGCAGAGAGAATATGAGGTCATATGAGGTATGGACAGTCATCAGCAAAAACATGGCGGTTCCATCACTGATTGCCACTTAGGTACTTAGATTTGAAATGTGGTTTGTAAATGAAGTGTAAGTAAAAAAAAAGCAGCACTATCAAAAAAATTCAGCAAGCTTTGTATCTGCAGTTACATTATGCTGCATAGCAAACTCCTATGTGTGCAGCATATACCTATTTCATGCTATAAAACATCACTCTGATGGGTTGCAACACAACCCTCAGATCATTTGAGTTCCTTTGAACTGAAAAAATACCTGAAACAAGCAGACACCCACAACATAGATCTTATTTCCTAGGGGCACTACATGGGCTACGGAGGAGACTGAAAACAAGTGTTATACCATGTAAATAGTTTACTTAGAGAGTCTAGTTATTTCACTAATAAGGCATTGAGCCAAAACATGCCAGTTTAGCTCTGATCCTCCTTCATTTAGCAATAAGGAGGCAACTAGGGGATTTCACTGCCCACTACTATGGCCAATCACTGTAGTTAATCTGATTCATAAATTCATCATCTTCTGGTTTAAAATCTTTGGATAAGGATAGTGGAAAGGAGGGAGTTTTGATGTAACTAGTCCACTTGGCAGTCACTTGGCAAGATGTTCCAAAAATCATTACTCTGATCAAAAAGCACCCATCTAGTTTAGAGCTCAGTTATTTATGGCCAATTTATATATACTTATATTTCTGCCAAAATTGTTCCTCAGTTTAAGTAGCTCTTTTTTTCGCCCCTGCTGCTTACTTCTCTCATGCTTTTGCTTTGTTTTGTTTTTGGTTTTTTGAGCTAAAAGAGCTACATTTTAAAACTTCCTCTTACAGGTGAAAGGCTTTTTGCCTCCTTGGCCATCTTAGTAGCCCTTCTCCAAGCCTATTCTACTTTCTATTTATCATAATTTTAAAAAATGGTTGTTTAATGCAAACCGTGTTCTAAAGCCTTCCATCTGTTACAATTATATTAATGGCACAGCAGAAGCTTGCTTTCAACTCTTACAGTGAGTATACTTCCTTTATTGGTTCATACTGTAAGAATTCAGACATGGCAGATGCCATAAAAATCTGCAACTCCAGGCTTGCGATTTTCTGTATTAAAAATATTGTTTAGATTTAGAGATGTGAAGCCCTATTGAGTATCATTCCTTCGATATTATTTTGGGGGTGCAATTTATCAGCTTTAGCATAGGTATCATTGTGGACTAGTGTATGCAGCTGTCGTAACAGTCTCCTGTAATTCCTCTGTTGTATCTGTTATTGCTGTGCTGTCATATTGGGTTTGCATGCAAGGCTTTGGCAGTGGGGCAGCTACAGGGATGGCTTCTGTGAGAAGATGCCAGAAGCCTCCCAGAAGCCTCTGGCTGATGCCAGAGCCAGTCAGCTCTGAGATGGACTCGCTGCCGACCAAGGCCAAACCTATCAGTGATGGTGGTAGAACATCTGTGATATTTATGAAGGGGGAGAAGAACTGTGGTGTGTTAGGAGCCAGAAGAGAGAAGTGAGAATATGTGAGAAAAACAGCTTTGCAGACTGCAAGGTCAGTGAAGAAGGAGGAGTTCCTCCAGGTACTAGAGAAGAGATTCCCCTGTAGCCCATGGTGAAGACTATGGTGAGGCAGTCCGTGCTCCTGCAGCCATGGAGGCCACCGGGGAGCAGAGATCCACCTGCAGCCTGGGGAGGACCCCGTGTCATAGCAGGTGGATGTCTGAAGGAAGCTGCAACATCATGGGAAGCCCATGCTGGAGTAGAGTCCAGATAGGACCCATGGCATCACAGAGAGGGAAGTCCACTCCAGATCAGGTTTGCTGTCAGGACGTGTGACCCCATGGGGGACCCACAAGGAGACCCTGCAGCTGTCTTTTCCTGAAGGACTGCACCCTATGGAAGGGACCCACACTGGAGCAATCCATGAATAACTGTAGCCTATGGGAAGGACCAACGTTTCAGACATTTGTGGAGAATTGTTTTCTGTGAGAAAGACCCCACATTGATGCAGGGAATGAGTGTGAGGAATCCTGCTCTTGAAGAGGAAGGAGCAGCAGAGACAACATGTGATGAACTGACCACAACCTCCATTCCCCATCCCTATGTGCTCCTCAGTGGTGGAAGAGGTAGGGAAAATCAGGAGTGAAGCTGAGCTGAGAGAAGGGTTGGGGGAAAGAGTTTTAAGATTTGGTTTTATTTCTCATCCTACTTTGATCTGATTAGTAATAAACTAATTTCCCCAAGTAGAGTCTGTTTTGCCCATGACAGTAATTGATGAATGATCTCTCTTTGTCCTTATCTCAGTCTATAAACTTTTCATTACATTTTCTCTCCCCTGTCCACTGAGGAGAGGGAGTGATAGAATGGCTTTGGTACACCAGCCAGGGTCAACCCACCAAAACTCTTATCATAGGTAACATATAGCATTTCATGTGGCATTAGAAATTTATGTTTAGGCAGCTGAATCACATCCTTGATATCTCTGCTATATACATTCTCATCTGAGCTAGTGACCATAGGTCATATGTAAACAAGTGCTCTTGGTGAGATTAATTCTGTAGTTCAATATCCAAATAGACATGTCAAAATTGCAGGTTTGAATTCTGGTGTCTTTTCTAGGAATATTCCTTTGAAATATTTTTCTAAGTTTATTTTAAAGTGAAATGTAATTTAAAGGCAATTCAGTTCTAAAAATTTATTTGTGTATTTCATTATGGTGTTGGACTAGATGATCTGTAAAGGTCCCTTCCAACCCCCAACATTCAATGATTCTATGATTATACAACCAGCAACACGGAATATGGTATGTATTTCTGGTTATGTTAACTATGACAACAGTCTATGTATGTTGTTGCTAATGTGTCATAACATGAATAATATACTAAACAACATGTTCAAATTTTAGAATACTATTATGAACCCAGTGCTGCTGGAAACACCTGTTTGTTTCTAGATCAATCAGTGCTGGATCATATGCTTTCATACTTTTGATCTGGAAAGTTAGATGACTGTTTATAATTCTAAGAGCTTTTTGTAGTATCTTAGAAAAATAATTCTCAACCAACATAAGCATTTTGGAAAGATCTGCATTGGTGATTACATCAGCCCAGATTCATCCTGCTCCACCTTAGGTACCAAACTGAAAGTCCAAAGCTTGATTTGTAGAGAATTTAATTTTTAAATTGTTTCATAGATCTTTTATCTGGTTAGGGGGATAGGCAGGAAGCAATGCAGGGCAGAAATAGCATTCTTTATTGCTGTATTCTCTAGGAAGACAACAGAAAAACAATAGATACCTCTGAAGGTCTGTAAAGAAGGTTAGCCTAATTGCAGCAGATCTTTATTCTTAGAAATCTGAAGTCTCCAGTAGATCAGCTTATGAGAGTTGTCAACACCTTTACTATGAACATTAAAAAAAAAAAAAAAAAAATTAATTAATCCCATTCTCTTTTCCAGCCTGTCTATATCTCTTTTCTACTGTATTTCTTTTTAGTACTTTCTGCCAGTAGATGAAAGCAAGAATCCTTCTTTCTGACTTGTTTGCTATGACTTTCTCTACTGGCAGAAGAGGAACTCTGTTTCAAAGAATATTCATTTATAAATTTTTGAAGGCTACTTCCTTGGTGGTTATATACTTTCCTGCAATACAAATTATATGGATTCAGTCTCTTGTTTCCATGATGAACAATCTAACTGCTCAGCATTTAGGTAGTAACCATATGTAACATTCCAGATTTCTCTAACAAGTTACTCCTGTGATGTAGAAAGAGCTCAGAATATGACTCAAAGATCTTTGGAAGCAAGTAAGTGCTTAACTCCCAAGTATGAACATGCATAGGTCTCTAGAGTTAGTTACCCAGGGAAGTTCAAGCTAAGTACAGAGCTAACTAATAAATTCAGATGGCCTTAAGCTTAGACAGTCCTGAAAATGTGGATGATTAAATTGATGTCTGGGACTCAAATGCGTTTCATGAAAACAGGTCCCAATATGCAGAGATTTCAGCTGATGTTCCTTGTTATTCTGTGCTACTTTAAAATCACTAAAAACGAGGTATCTCCAGAGGATTATTCATCCAACTTAGAATGCGACTCTGGAGATGCCTGTCACCATTGATTACAGAGGCAATTAAGCTTTTAACTTAATTATTAAGTTAGACTAGTTAGATGCTTTAAGTTAGATGAGATGAATATGGACCTGATTGCCTCCATTTCTTTCATCCTCCAAGTCTGTGAAGAAGATTCTTGAATTCAGAAATTATGCTTGATATGTACCATATATATCAAGTACCACCATATAAATAAAGTAGCAACTACACAAAAAATTTATACTTTATACTTTGGTCATTATATGATGTTATAGTACGACATGTAAGGGGCAATTTATCTCACTTTACTTGGACACCTACAAAAGTTACAATACTTCCATTTCATCTAGATTTCTTTTAGATGCAGTAGAGTGAGACAGATGCTTCGTGATTCATCTGACTTACTGAAGTTGTCTAGCTTGAGTTGAGAGGTGTTGCACAGCTCCTATTCTACGGATCTTCTCTGCTAGACCCAAAGCCATTCTGATTACGACTGCAACTCAAGTGTAAGAGAAATTAACTGCTCCCCAATTCCACTTTATATAATACAGTATAATGTCACTCATTCCTTTTTGTGTGTTGTGAAATAATGTAAGATACAAAAAAAAAGCATGCTTCTGAAGATAATTTTAAGCAGAAATTTTGTAAAATATTACAATTTGTTTTAGAAGTGGTTTGGGGGTTTAAGAAAATGAGACTTAAGGAAAAATGAAAATCTCATCATCTCATGTGAAGTAAAAATGCTCAGCTTTGAACAACTGTTTTCAGTTAACATGCAAGTATTTGCATAACTTGGACTGATAGAACTACTTGTTCCAGTTCCTTAAAATCAATCAGTTGACGACATCTAGGTACAAAACACAGCTTTTATGTGTGTTTTGGAATAAAATAGCCCATGTAATTTTATATTTTACACTTAAGGACACTCAGTTGAGAATCCCATGCACACATTACCGTCCATAATTTAATTCTGCATGTAATTTCATGCACACTATGAATCCATCTCAAGTGTACTGTGCATCTACAGTAATCTCACATTTTTGGAAGCGACTCTCATTTAGGCTACACACCTCATAGTTCTTAAGATAACCAATTGAGAGAATGCAGCCCAACAACAGAAGTACTAATTTTATAAATTAATTCCACAGATGTGTTTATCTCTTGACTAATGAAGACTTTAAACCCCTCAGTAAGTGAATGAAGGAGTAGTGTTCCCAGAAGCATTTGCTTAAAGCAATTTGAGGTTATTCAGCAATGGGCACAACGCAGAAAGTGACAGTAAATCCAAGTTCAGACCTTATAGGGAACTGAAAAAAGTAGTTCATTCTTTGCTTCGGTGATTTTTTATGAGGTAGTTTGCCATAGAGCCTGTTGGATTTTTTTTAAAAGGTTTTCAACTAAAAAAAAAAAAAAAAATTAACCTAGCAAGTGACATATATTGTGGAGATAAATTAAACTGAAAAACATTTTGCATCATTTCCATTTCCGTCCCATTTATTTTCTCTAACAGTTTTAACACAAGGCCCAGATATCAAGTAGATTGGCTGTATAATATATTACCTGAACTGAGACTCCAGTGCAAGGGTTACTGTTTCCAGCTCCCACTCTCTGCTTGGCTGGAATCTAGAGGTATTGCAGAAAGGAACTTCTGGTTGACCTGTGTAGATTGCCATTGATCAGAGTGGCCCAGCAGATCTGTTCCTACCCAACATGGTGTTGACTGATCCTCATACAAGCATTACACCTGCCCATACCTCTCATATCATTTGCAGAATTTCACTATCACTGGTAAGCTTTGGACTTTATGAGGATGTCCATGTTCATTGCACATTCCCAGAAAGCTTGGTGTACCCAGGCTATATTTCACTCACTTTACACACACGGTTGCCCTGCAGCCACCATGTGTTTCTCAAGTTGTGTGGTAGTGTGTTGCAGGCAAAGCAAATCATCAGAGGTCCTTGACGTGGGAGCCAGACACAGAAAAAAGAACTTGCAGTTTCAGGAAGTGAACAGGTAAGGTGGTTCCACCTCAGAAACATCCTTGCTTTGCAAATCAATCATCAACTTCACTGCAGTTGGGAAAATGTTTGAAATGAACAGAGAACTGGAACTAAATAAATATTTTTAAAATAAATTTTAAGTAGACATGCTTAGGAAAACTACTTAGAGTAATAATAAATTAAATACTACTTTGTCAAGATTTTTTTTGTAATTATGGTGGAAATTTAGATGCAGTCTGAAGTTATTACCAAACATAATTGCAACATGAAGAAGACTACACAGAACCTTTCAGCTGTGAAGATTTAAAGCTATAGTGTTGTGCTACCTGAGCAAAATACTGTTCTCTCACATTTTCACACAGATAATTGTTAATAGGGCTGACCTTTATCTGAGAGGAAGTGAGCAAGACCAGTAGATTATAAGAGTAAAAGGAATGGGGAAAAAAATTTGTAAGAGAAGAATATTCTTGGAAATCTATTCAGTGAACAAAAACTAGATCATGGAAATTATTAAAAGAGAGCATAAATTAATAAATTAATAAATATTTTATTTTAAAATAACATTGTTTATGTGGTATGATGTTTTGAGAGTTGTTCTCGGTGTGTGGATGTCCTGTGAAACAGTTTAAACTCTTCTCACCAGTATAAAAAGGTCTGGTGTGTTCAGAGAAGGCAAATACATAGAATCACAGAATCATAGAATGGTAGGAGTTGGAAGAGACCTTTAGAGATCATCTAGTCCAACCCCCCTGCAGAAGCAGGTTCACCTAGATCAGGTCGCATAGGAAGATGTCCAGGCGGCTCTTGAAGGCCTGCAAGGAAGGAGACTGAATAACCCCCCTGGGGAGCCTGTGCCACTGCTCCATCACCCTCACAGTGAAATAGTTTTTTCTTATATTTAAGTGGAACTTTTTGTTTTCCAGGTTCACAGTTTTACAGAGGTTTTAATAGGGCCACAGTTTAGTGTGAGGAAATGTGTGAAAGCAGGTAATTGTCCTTTTTCCTTTCTCCCTATTTATGTGAAACCTATTCTGTCAGGTGCCAAATTCAACTAATACTAGCTATTTATGATCGTAAATAAAAACAAAGCTGCAGGAACTTTAATAACACATTTTAAATACTCAAAATACTTAATAACATGGGGGAAAATGACAGTATGTTTATCTTAGCAGACTCTGCCAATTTCACACACAATATAATTCTTCAAAGAAACAAACATGCCAAGCGTACCTGATCTCTTGTTTAGATACATAATTGCAATACCGTCATGGAGGGGAAAAAAATAGTATTACTTTGATAGAAATAGGAATTCATGGTTGCAAGGAAGAAGGATACATAATTAAAAATTTTCTTAGTAGGCTAAGCCTTCTGCAGTATCCTGACGTGATTGGAGAGTGATATCAGTCCCTCCTAACTCACCTTGCTCCTAATCATTAAATGCTTCCTTCACAAAGAGCAATGGTGCAATAGTAGACACCTGACTAATGAACAAGGCCATGTGTCAGGCATGAGGAGCAAGGACAGGCTTCAATCTCTCTAACTAGCATCTACTCTCCAGCTGCCTTGAAAGTCAGCTCCACTGAAGCACCTCAGAGGCAGGCGGCTTTGAAGGCTTAGTAAGTCAAGGCATCTAGCTTGGGAGGTTTTCAAAGGCACTTACTTTGTGAGAACTGCTTCTCTGGATGTCTCTAAATTTTAACTAAAGCTCAAAAACTGTGCTAAATGAGCTGGTTTTCCCTCTGGCCTTCCCTCACTCCATTCCCATCATTAGCAACACACAGACACAACCACATAGATAATACCTGTTGTATGTATCTGTTGTAGATGCTGTTTGCTAAAATCAAGATAAGACCTTGAGAACTGAAAGAAAGAGATAGAAAAAATAGACATAAATAATGTATCAGAGAAAGTGGGGATTTAATAAGTAGAAAAAGACTCAGATAATAAATTTGACTTTTAAACAGGAACAAAAAAATGTCGTTCTTGCTTGAGCTGGATTTTAATGCAATCTTCAAGGTGTAAGAAGTGTGGAAAATCAATAGCAAATCCCAGTGTCCTTATGCTGAGATATTCAAAATGTTAGCTCTAATGGGAGTCATATAAAAGCAGCCATAAACCAGTACTGATCAGTTCACACATGTGCTGTAAAGAGATACAGTTCAGAATTTAAATACCTCATATATCTTTTGTAAAAAGCTTTTCAGCCCTCCTACAATAATAAGTTTAAACAACATTGCAGCCTTTCTCAAAACTGAGACCACAGATGTGAAGAGAGATAATTTTTGAGAAATTATTTTCTCTTCTTGGGTAATTATCATTAATGAAAGAAAAAAAAAATCTTAAATCCTAATAAATCAGAGACAGAATTGACTGACCATGCATCCAAACTGCTGCATTATTCACACTGGAATTACTCCAAAGATTAGCTGCAAATTGCCCTCTAAATTGAATTTATGGTTTCATTTTTCATAACTACTGTGTTGTGACAGATGAGAAGAATCTCTGAGAAAAATGACAGTGATGGACCCAATTTCTTAGTACTCTATCTTCAAGACAGAATTAAACTATCTCTATTTACCATTAGGTTTTGTACAATCTTTTTTGGCAAGCATAAAAACCTGTTATGAAATACAATATACCCTATTTTAGATATCAGTCAGTAAAAATATCACAGAAAACTTAAACATTTCATATGAAAAAGGAGGTAAATCGAATTTAAATAAGGTGAAGTTTCACAGGCAGACATTATACAGATAAAAATATCAATTTACACCTATGTAAAAGCTTGCATTCTATCATCACTATGCATCTCCTCCCTGCTCTAAAGAGTTCTCAGTGTCTAAGTTACATGTGGAACAGGAAAGAAAACGAACATGGTATCCTGAAGTGGCCACACCATGCTAGGATTTTGGATCTTTGTTGAGGGATGTTTTGTGCTTTTTGTGTACAGTACCTAGCAGAAATGAAGACTGTCTGTCCAAGGTATTGTTGCACTACAAGCTATAAATAATAATTATAGCAATAATCTCCAAGTTCAACAAAGCTTCTGGGCTAGTACATAAAAACTGAAATACTAGACTGCCAGATATTAGAGTCAAATGTTTTGCCCTGAAATCACTTTTCTGTATAACTTGTAGCAAACGGGAAAAATAAAAACATGGGGTTTTTTTTCAGGTACTCAAACTATGTTTGTATAGTCCAGGCCTCTTGGGCTACAAATAATTGAAAGCAAGTCTGAGATTACACTTAGGTCACAAACACAGTTGATGCCTGAAGCTTTTCAGGGACAAAAAATATGGGAATGTTTATAATGTAGGTTAGATAAAGTCAGTACAAGTACTACAGATAACTGCAGTTTAGGTATTTCTAGGACACTAACTGAGAACCTGCATTTTTCTCTTCTATTAGAAAAATATGGTTTAATAACTGCACTAACAACAAAAGGCCAGAATCTTTCACATTTATTCATATTAACACTGAAATTCATTTCCAGGCAATATCACTGTCTTCAGTGCAGTCTTCCAAGTTCAAATAAGAACGGGAGTATCTATTCCACATCTCTCAATGTTTATGGGGTAGGCTATGTTTTTGATGCATTTTACTTTTCTTTTGCAGTAGAGACCCATCTAATGAATTCAGGATGAGCACAAGCATTCCAACAGATAATCAGCTCTGAGAATTTCTAGCATTTCTCCTAAAATTCAAATCATAACAACAGCAATAACAGTAATATTAATAATAATTTCTAGATATTTTCATTAGTTCTCCAAGACTATTGGTATTTGCTTCAGTCAAAATCCAGGTCTCCAAAATCTCAGTCTACCACAATCCACTAGGGTTCTCTACAGGTAGATATGAGTATTTTAACCAGAAACTTTACCTAAGCTGATGCACTCCATGATGAGTTTCACAGTGTTGTCTCCCTGAGTGTTGAAACAAATGCATCTGTTGGAGTTTGCCATGACTTACTTTGTGCTGTATGGTCATATTTCTTCATGGGATAGGACAGAAACATGGTAAGGAGATGTCATGGTTTCGCAAGGAGCAGCTTTTGGCTTAGTAACAGGGGGAGCGGGTTGCAGTGAAGACCCGGTAAAGAGTTTTTGGACTCTCCCCTGGCTCCTGGGTTCAGACCCACCTCCGGCCCGGCTGGGCCAATCTGGCGCCTCTGCCAGCACTATTTAGGGATGGGAATTGGAAGTGCTGGCAGGAGGTGTAAGAGTGATACAAGATGGAGGCGACCACACGGACTCTATGGTCAGAGAAGGGGGAAGGAAGGAGCACTAGACCAGAGACCCCACTGCAAGCTGTGGCAAGAATGCAGGCTGTACCCCTGCAACCCATGCAGGGCAATGGCAGGACTGAGAGCCACCAGCAGCTCTGTGTGAGTGCACCCAGACGGGCGAGGGACTGTGTGGGGAGATGGCCATGACACAGGCCGTGCTGGAGAGCCTGTGCGGCTCAGAGCAGCCTCACACGAGAGGCAGAGAGGAGCTGCAGCTTTTGGTATAAATGCACGTCAGAGCAGCCTGTGCAGGGCTGCTGTGTGTGTGAGGTACCCCATGGACTTGCAGGGAGGACTGGTTCCGAGCCCATCTGCCCTGAGGAGGGACAAAGGTCGGAAGCTATCAGGAACAGACTGACTGAAACCCCCACTCCCTGCCCCCTGAGCTGTTCATGGGGGACAGGGTAAAAACACGGGAATCAGGGCTCTGAGCCTGGGAAGAGGGGAGAAGTGGGGAGAAGGTGGTCATAAAGGACTGGTCGGGCTCTTCATTGTTGTACCACCCTGTGTTGTTTTATTTTGGTTATATTTTGGGGGTTTAAGGTTATGCTTTAGTTGGTATTGCATGAAATTATTTTCTGTTTTCTTCCCCAAGCTGAGTAGCCTGGTCTGTTTTGTCCTGGAACTTAAGTGGCAATTAAGCTCTCCCTGCCCTTTGGCAATCCTCAGGTCTTTGGCACTTGAGGCTAATCGTGGTCTTTTGTTCCCTGATGGGCCTAAACCAGGACAGGAGACAACAGAAGAGAGTTCATGTATGCATCTTGTTCAGATGTTTAATCAAGCCAAGGAGTCAACACTGTAGGTGTAGGGTAGTGTTCTCTCACCCTGAATGCCCCAAAAGTTCTTTTATCAACTCCACAAAAAAATCCATTTGATTTCCTGATATCATGATAAAAACAATGGCATAAATATGTAGCAGAAAAGATCAAAGAAGAAAAATTACCTACCTTTGATGATAATTACATATAACTGTCAAAAAACTATGCAGGTCTCGAAGCACTGCACAAAAAGATAAACTAATGAATCAACACAGCACCATCCTAGTTATTACAAAACAAATTAGGTGGAGTGATGTTAACCTTATTTTACATGTGAAGAGTAGAAACAGAAGGATCTTATGTTTTAAACTCTGCACAATTAAAGCAGCAGTACATTTACAATTGAACTCACACACTTTATGAAAAGAAGTCTTAAATTGTTTATTCGAAGTCACAGAGAAAATTTAAGGCATAACAAGGGATAGACCAGTGTTCCATCTAATTTTTAGGCCTGTATTTTAAATGAAAGGCTCTCCCATAACATACACAGTAAAATTTGCTAGTATTATTCTTTTAGGTTTTCCAATTTGTCAGATGTACAATGTATATGCAAGTGGATACATATTTATTTTTCTGTAAACACATAAGCAATGATTTGAACTGGTTGCGGTAGGTAGCAGCATGAGGTTGGCAATGGAAATTATAGCCATGAACATTTCCCACATCCACTCTGCCACAACGTTAAGACCCTGGTTTAGCAGAATTAGGTCAACGGGTGCAGAATTCCAGTCAAACACAGTCCAAGATGGGCTGTCTCTTACTTTTCAATTTGCTTTCATAATAAAGTATTTGTCATGGAGGAAGCATGATCGATTTGAAGGAGAGATAAGATAAGGTGTTTCAAACAAGCATTGTATTTGACCTAACTGCTGTTCTCTTTGAACTTGTGAACATCACAAGCTATCCATAAAAAATAAATTGAAATATTTCTAGCAGTACTTTTTGAAAGGAAAATTAGGTTTTGTTTAATCTGAGGGAGTTTTTATTGGAACACAGTTCACAAAGAAATGAATACAAAAACTTACAGACCTTTTTCTGATTTTCTCAGTTCCTTTCTACTGAACCTAAACAACTGATAGACAACTTCAATAACTTCATTAAGCATGTTATTTAAACAGTAAGTTTGCATTCATTTCTTTTTTATAATACTATTTGAAATATTGAGTATTAAAACGTTGCTATGGCAAATCACAAGTTTTAATATTATATGATTCTACACTATATTTTCCACTGTATTGTTAGTCTATGATTACTGCTAATAGTATTACTTTCTAACTTTATTTTAGGATACTTATTCTCATATCCAACATAAAATGATTTAATGTTCAAAAATTCAGAATAATATCTACTTTCATCACAATTTTATGAGAAATTTAAAAATCTAAGTTGTTTAACTTTTTTTAATTCAGAGATGGAAACCAGATGAAACTATCAAAATATCTAGGAAAATGGAATTGATTTCTACTGTTTTCTAGCCAGATCCCTTTGGAAGTGCTCCTAAGAGGGTTTTCTCACTTTACAAGTTCAACTGAGTAAAAGCATCTGTGCTACACGATGCTGAGGATGATGTGCATTTGCAGATCCACAACTCCTCATCCCTGAGCATTATGCTAGTATACAATATCCTTCATTAAGAGGTAAAAAAATAATTATATAAATGGAAAAGTAAGCATTGTATGGTAGTCTCATCATAATTAGGAAAGGGAAAATCGACACAAGTAACAACCACAGCATTCACAGAGTCTAGACACTACAGCAATTAAAATGTCTAGTTTAGAATTATGCTCAGTTAGAGGCAGACCGCTTTCGTGACTCTGTTTCTTCAGCTTTGTTCCTAATCTTTTTTGTAGTTTGTTGCATTTGGCTTTTCTCTTTTGCTTTGTGTAGGAGTTGTTGCCTTTTTGCTGTATTTTTTCCTGTTCACAATACCAAAATATCATGACTGGTTCCCAGTGAGACACCACTTGGAGCCATCAATTAAAAATGTAACAAAATCTTAGAAAAAAAGCCCATTCCCACCCAATTTTTGAAACTCAGAGGATCTGCACAGTTCAGAAAAACCACACAGACATCTCAAGTCTCTGACTTCTGTATGTTGAAAAATTAATGTGAATTGCAAATATTTTTCAAAAACTTTTTCAGCCAAGAGATTCAAATGGTTTCTAGACTTGGCAGATTTCTCAAAAAAATCTATTAACTCTATATGATCACTGAAACCAAATGGCTCCTGCAGGTTACTCATTTTACTTAGAGCAGATTACTTCACCACAGTCATTACTACTGAGTATGGCTTGTTCAGATTTTGTTCTAGAGCTCCCCAATTAAAACTCCGTTATCAATCAAGGTAGCAACTGTTACAGTAGCAGGATTATTTCTATTGGATTTGTTCTTCCAGACCATTTTTCCTTTGGCTTCAGAGTCATGTGTTTAAAATAAAAAATTCATCTCCATTCAGAAGCTTCTCAGAATTGTTTTGTACATCTCTGGGTAAGTCCCTAGGTGGAACATAAACAACATGTGAAGCCTTGAGTGAGCCGTCTTCTCTGGAGGAAATTCACAGTGAGAACAATGTTCTGGGACAATTCTCAAAAGAATAAAAGTTACTGGCTTTTTATGCAGTTATCATTTTCAAATATCCTGTCTTGCTTCAAAATATCACAGTATGGAACTCCACTGTGAAAAATATTGTTCTAGTCAGTGTGCACACAGTCATTCATTAATTAGGAGCTAGGGAACTTCTTTATCCCAACAGAATACAATTTAAGAACATTGTTTTGTACTATGGAAATGTGCAAATAAAAACTCTAAAACGGGAAATATTCTGTTATACACTGTGCTTTCACTTTTCTTGTGTCTATTGTGAGCTAAAATGGTATTTCAGTCTGATTTCACTCCTATTAGATCAGAGACAGATTAGAGATTGGCTTTGGTGAAATCAATATATTGTCCAATGAGAAAAATATAAAGATCAACAAACTGTGTTTTATTGATGAGAATTTACCAGCACAGAGTTAAATATATTTTATTTTATGCATAAATTCACATTAGCTACATTAATACTCTACATACTGTAGAGCATTGCATACTGTAATTAATAGAGTACATATGTATAGACCACTTTTTCTTTTTGCTAGGATAACTGACCTCTTAATTTCACCTTTTCAGTAGTATTTTTTTCCATCTAATGAATAAATGAAGTCCGTTTCTATTATGATCCAGCATGCTTTGTCATAGTTGTCCTATAATTGAAACTAATGCTCAGTGAGGGCAGCACTCCTAGGTTTTGCTGCATAGTGCTATTCATGGATCAATTAAAGTTAGCAGCAGAATATTTATCAAAAATGTATCCAGACCAGTGGAAATTATGTGTGGGGCAGAGAAAAAAAAGAATGTAATTTTCCATTTTTTGCTGAATTAATAATCAATTTTTATATCTTCAGTTAAATTAGGAAGCTGATTTTTTTCCAGTATGAGCAGAAGTCATTTTGACATATAGAAGCATGGTAAAGTAAGACATATTGTAATAATTAGCTGAATTATTCCTGGCATGCCATGAACAATTACAGGATTAATAACTACCCAACCAAATAGTGTTATGTTGGAATAAATTGACCGACGAGGGTTTTCAGTTAGGAAATGAAGCTCAGATGGATCATCAATAAAAACTACTGCAGAGAACAGACTTTCCAGAACTCCAGTGTTTTACATTTACAAAATGTGGTTGTGATAACTGTGCTTAATGACTGGAAGAAGCTATTTAAAAATTCATTTAGAATATTTTGCCCCCTTTAATTGCTTGGCCAAAGCCACAGTCTTTGATAGACACACTAATGTACCATGCAACCTATATTTAATTTTGTGTTCTGATCAAAACAAAAAATCTTAATTAACCCCCGGCCTGAAAGGTGGGAGTTTTTTCTCATTAGCAATTCTGCTCAGTTTGCTGCATGTGACACTGGGTTACTTATGGCATGTGACACTCTGACATATAATACAATGCTGTTTATTAGGAAGAGTGCAATATGCAAACTCAGGTTGAAATTCAGCAAGGTATTTAAGTACATTGCTAATTTAGAGCTTCAAAGAAATCTCATTTGCTACAACATAACTACTGCTTCCAATTAAGCACAGAGTTTACTACCTAACTGAATCAGGATATTAATTCATAATATTGGAGCTTTTCACATCCTCTTTGTATAAGAGTTAAGAATTATATCAACAGCATAGGAGGTCAAAACACATATTAAAACAGGGATACAGACACAGCATAAGGATTAGAGCAATATACTGGAATGCTGGTATAGACTTAAAGCCGGTTTTTAATTGTTTTATTGAAGCTAGCAACAGGAAGGTTATGTCAGGTAAGCATTAGCCCAACCCTATCGTTTCATATTTTTTAACCTTCCAAAGAAGACCAGAATTAATTTTTCTGACCATGGATATTTGATTTGTAGCTTACTTGTAGCTTTCTGTTACAAGTGGTCAAGGAGACAACAAGGAAAGGTGTGCTACTGGACCTTGTGCAAACAAATAAAGAAGGTCTGGTTGGCAATGTGAGGGTTAGTGGCAATCCTGACTGCAGTGGCCATGACACGGTGGACTTCAAGATCCTGTGTGGATGGGTTACAACCCTGTACATCAGGTGAGCTAACTTTGGTGTCTTGAAAGACCTGCTTGGAATAATCTCATGGGACAGGATTTTGGATGGTAGTAGTGCCCAAGAAAGCTGGTCGATCTTCAAGTGCCACTTCCTCCAAGCCCAAGATCTGTGTGTCCCCACAAGTAGAAATTCAGGAACAGGAGGCAAGAAACCTACATGAATGAAAAAAAGAACTACTGGAACTACTCAAGGAGAAGAGAGAAATCTACGTAAGGTGGAGAAAAGGACCTAGTTGCTTGTCAAGAGTATAGGAGCATCACCAGAGTATGTAGGGACAAAACCAGGAAGGCCAAAGCCCTTTTGGAATTAAACCTGGCAAAGGAAAATAAAAAGGACTTTTTCAAACACATCAGCAGCAAAGGGAAGATCAAAGAAAATGTGAAGTCACTGTTAAACAAAGAGAATGTCCTGATGACAAAGGATGCAGAGAAGGCAGAGCTACTGAATGCCTTCTTTGCCTCAGTCTTCACTGCCAAGACCGGCCCTTAGGAAGACAAGTTCCTGGAGGAGAGTCTGGAGACCAGAAAACTTTCCCTTAGTGGATGAGGACAGGGCTATAGACCTGTTAATACAGGACCTGACAGGATGCACTCGCAAATGCTGAGGGAGTTGTCTGATATTATTGCTATGCTGCTCTCCATCATTTTCAATCAGTTGTGGAGGACTGGCTAGGTGCCTGGGGACGGGAGGAAGGCCAATATCACTCCATTCTTCAAAAAGGGAAAGAAGGAGGAGCCAGAAAACTACAGGATGGTCAGCCTCACCTCCATCCCTGGAAAGGTGATGGAATAACTCATCCTGAATGCCATCTCAGAACGTATGAAGGAAAATATAGTTATCAGGGAGACTCAACATAGATTCACCAAGGGGAAATCCTACTTGACCATCATTTACCTTGACTTCAGCAAGGCTCTTGACACAATCACCCATTACATGCTCATCGAAAAGCTCAGGATAGTGAAGTGGATCAAGAATTGTTTGAATGACAGAGTCCAGAGGGTGGTGATCAATGAAGCCAAGTCAAGTTGGAGGCCTGTGGCCTGTGCAGTTCCACAGGGTTTGGTTCTGGGGCCAGTCTTGTTCAATATCTTCATCAATGGCCTGGATGTGGGGATAGAGTTCACTGATGACACCAAACTGGGAGGACTGCTTGGTTCACTAGAAGCAGCCATTCAGTGAGATCTCAAACAGCTTGAGAGTTGGGCAGAGAGGAACCTCATGAGGTTCAACAAGGACAAGCTCAGATTCCTGCACCTGGGAAGGAACAGCCCCATGCACCAGTACAGGCTGGGGATTGACCTGCTGGAGAGCAGCTCTGAGGAAAGAGACCTGGGAGTCCTGGTTGACAATAAACACACCATGAACCAGCAATGTGCCCTCATGGCCAAGAAGGCCAATGGCATCCCAGGATGCATCAAGAAGAGTGTGGCCAGCAGGTCGAGGGAGGTTCTACTCCCCCTCTCCTCTGCCCTGGTGAGGTCTCATCTGAGTCTTGTGTCCAATTTTAGGCTCCACAGCTCAGGACGTACTGGGACAGAGGGCAAGGCCACTAAAATGATCAGGGGTCTGGAGCATCTTTCATACGAGCAAAGGCTGTGGGATCTGGGACTGTTCAGCCTGGAGAAGAGGAGACTAAGGGAGGACCTTATTAATACTTACAAATATTTAAAAGGTATATGTCAAGAGCATAGGGTGATAATTTTTCTGTAGTGATATGACTAGAGGTAATGGACAAAAGCTGGCACACAAAAAGTTCCACTTTGACAAAAAAATTCTTTCCTGTGAGGGTGAATGAGCACTGGCACAGGCTGCCCAGGGAGGTTGTGGAGTCTCTTTCTCTGAAGGTTTACAAAACCCTCCTGAGTGCATTCCTGAGTGACCTGACCTAGACGTCCCTGCTTGAGCAGTGGGGTTGGACTAGACGATCTTTAAAGGTCTCTTCTAACCTCTACCCTTCTGGGATTCCAGGATTCTTATAAAAGATAACTCTTCAGATTTTATGTTGCTATTTTTAAAGTATGTTCTTTCAAAAGGAAGACTTGTCGTGTTGACCCACCTTGTTCTGTCAATAAGAAGTCTCTGAAAAAGACATTTTTGGGGACTCAGAAAACCAACACTCAAGAGGCCCTTGTAACTCCCAGAGCTGGTTACTAGAAGTCCTAATAAACACAAAACACTCGATGAGGAAAGTGCGATAGAGTCACGAGATATGATTTTGGGGATCTGGACAGAGCCTAATGATTTCCTGGTCCAGATTTCATGTGAAGGTGGGACCACACAGACAGCAGTATGGACCAAGGGGAAAGTAGGCAGTTTGACTGTTCAGTTGGCTTGGAAAATGTTCCCTGATGATTGATCCATTACAGATGGTAAAAAGCCTATAAAAAGTAGTAGTAGAGCCCCAGTCACTTAATGACAGGCAGTCTCAACAAGCAGGGCAGTGAAGTCAATTGACAGGCAAAAGCTAAATTGTAAGGTCAGTATTGTCAACAACTGCATGCTAAGACATCTTGCAAGAGCTTTACATCTCTTTAAGTGTGTTAGATTGTTCACAAAGAAAAGCTGTGCAGTCGTATATTCATTTTAACTGGAACATATCCCTCTCTTCTTTTCTTAGGGTTCTACTGTGGCTCCCTACCTAAAGTTCAGGCAAAAGTTAAGCATCCTTATTAGGAAGATTAGACTGAACATTAAGTGCCTAATCACATGTTTTACTCAAACCTGTAAGAGCAAATTGTCAAGCTATGCAATACAGATGAATTTAGACACTTTTCAACCTAATCAAATACTACTTCTGTAGACAGCTGCATTGCTTGTTTATTTTTCTAAACCCACCTTCTATCCTAGTACTATACAAATTTAAAGTCTTTATGAGTTTGATTACTCATGCTTTCCATGTTCTTTGGAACTATACATTGCCAAGTTAAATACATTCTCTAATCTAAAACGTGTTTTTGCAGAAGTTTAAAGCTTCCTCTCCCCTGTGAGCCTCCTATACTCCGTAGCATATAATGGGCAATGAGTGAGAGTCTACCACTAGGGATAAAAAAACCACAAAGAATCAAACAATGTCCATTATGTTACACTTAAAATTTTGAATCGTGAAGAGGCTAGAAGATCATATGGTTTTTTGGTAGAGATTTTAATGTCTCCTCTATATTGTGTATGCATGCTGCTATCAGCATGTAAATAAGAATGAAATAATATGCCATTGAGCTAAGAACCCATTTACTCCAACAAAGGTCAAGTTCACTATATCCTGCAGACCACATATAAAACTGCTATCGGATTTATTTCCCATCCAGATCAGTCCATTGAATTTACATACTTAAACAAACTAGCATCTAAAATTTGCCTCCTCGTCATTGCTTCTTTTATAGTCCTCAAAGGAAATTATTTTAGTTTCACATCTTTATCCTGCATATCCAAGCATATCCTCACCTTGTTGCTGTAGATTTAGAGACCATTATCATGCATGGTTATATACCTGCTAAATTGACTTTAGTCTTTCAATGCGATCTAAATTGTGTTTAATCTGCTCCCTTAATACTAATGGTGCTCTGAGAGGTGAGCACTTCACAAGCTCAGAAACTTTAATTTGATGCCTTTTGTACAGCCCAACTCTTCCAACACATCTTTAAATGGATAAAGGCTCTGTACTTTCTGCATCAATATTGTCAATGCATGTGTAACCTTTAGAGCAATCTCACTACAAAATGATTATTTCCCCCATAGGAAAGACAGATCACTCATTTAATTAGATATTCCCCTCCTCAGAAGGTTTTTAAACTGTGATAATATGACACAGCAGTTTTGCAAGATCTAGTGTATTCACTGGTGGGGTTTTAGTAGGGAAGAAGTACTTGTGAAAGCTCAACTTTTTTTTTTCTTTGGGATGTACTCTTCACTCCTAGAGATCTGAGAATACTGTTACTAGGTTTTCCAGTTGTAATCTGTTTTTCCTGTGAGGTGGATTAATTTTCTTCTTTCTTTATTATTTCTGTCCAGTTCTGTCATTTCTAGTATTTGATGAAGGCAAAATATCAAAAGGCACATGCGTAACACCTATTTACTTTGCGAAAACTGCAGATGCAAAACAGAAAAACTGGAGAATATTATAATACAAGCTAACTGTGAATCAAGTTATATTTTGCTCTGCATCTTGACAAGACTATGATAACTTTTTTCATGTCATAAATGTTTGTCTAATTATTTGTATGATAATGTACAAGAAGCTCTTAACAAACAAGAATCTACCACACACGTGTATATCAGGAGGGACTCTTCCGTTCAAGTAATTTTCAACAGAAGAGAGAAAGAAGAAGAAAAAAAAAAAAAAGAAAAAAGGCATGGAAAGAAGAAGTGATTTCTGTAAATTAATACTCTGTGAAAAGAAAATCAGCATCTGCCATCTTCATCCTCTAAAACCTTTTCTTAAAATGTTATATATAAAGTACTCAGTGGTGAGCTTTATGGTGTCAGAGCAGGCCAATTTTCTTTTCCTAGAAAGAACTGATCACCAACTGATGACCTTGAGCTGACTTAGGACACACTGGAAAGTTTCAGCTGAGATCTGTATCACTGATACTGTGGCACCCCAGGGAAGCTGAAATCCAGATCTTAAGACTGGAACTCCCTCGCATCAAGCCAGCAAGTCACGATGCCTTGTACATCCTGAAATGTGAAGGAGGCCTTATATCATGTCCAGCCACAGAAAATCTCTGGAAGTAATTAGGTTCCTTGTACTGTTAGTACAGCTTTTGCCATAAAATAGTAACTCTTACATAGGTATTTAAGCTTTTTAAAAGCTCACTGCCATGATTTTGCTTTGAAATAATGCCTGGCTTTGCCTAAACAAAAAGGAGCTTTTTTTATTTTCACTCTGAGAATAGAAACTGTCACACAGTGAGAAATGAAGAGTGATCTTAAATTCTCAATACTTTCTTCTGTTGCCATATCTGATGAGTATCACCTGCCTTAGCATTCACCACACTGTCAAAAGTTGTTAACCCCACTGGGCAGATTTTTGTTTGTTAACTCATCTCGTCATTGTCAGCCTTGAGGTTATGCACACACAGATGGCTTATAGGTCTCATTTTTTCCTTCGTGTATATTGCAATTGGAGCTAAACAAGAAACTTGTAACAAGCAATTTATTTTATGAATTTATTTTTTTATCATTCTTTTTCATTGGCTGTCCAGGAGCTTAACTTGAATTTAACTCTTCTTTGAATTTAATGGAATAAATTAAAGAAAAAAGAATTGCCCAACATTTAGACTGTAAACAAGTCCCTGACACCTTTTGCTTTGCCAAATTCAAGCTGTTTGATCAGCAGACTGTTCAAATGTTCCATTCCTACTTGGTTCTTAGTTAACTTTCAGACTAAATGCACAGAATTGGGTGCACAAGCAGTGACTGATAAATGTGAAAATTAATTTTTGTCATAATTTTTATACATGTGTTTAAACTCTCAGCCTTGATTCTTTACACAAAGCTTCTTATTCCCACTAGTATCAAACTGACTTTCTCACTGGTAGAGTTATGCTAGGAGCTCTTCAGTGTATAAGAAATAAACAAAAGAGCAGTGCGTTATACCTTTTTAAAAAACGGCTAATATGCAGATTTTCAACTCTGAATGAGTTCCATGGCTTTCAAAAGAGCATAAAGTAAATGCAGCCTCCTTGGGAAACTATCATTGTCTTTCATGTCTACCTTGCCTTTCCAGCACAATTCGTTTTCTGGCACCAACAACAGCTTAAATCTAACCCTAGCTTTAGAGTGGGCATGACTAGAGGAAACTCGTGTACAACAAATGTCACTAGCGAAACAGTGATGTCTGAGCCTACTACTCCTTTCTTTATTATTGGCAAATTATTTTAAAAGACTGACCTGTTTCTTTAGCAGTAAGTGAGAGGTTTTCACAAGCCAGATATTAGAAAAAAAACCAACAAAACAACAAAAAAAACCCCACCAAACAAACAAACCCCCAAACCAATAAACTAAAGAATCCACACATGCTTTCTAAGGATATTTACTCCATGCAATGTCTCCTCCAATGGAACTAAAATGGTAGTCAGAAGGCTCCCAGAGTGGAAGGAATCCATTATCAATTAGGATTCCATTTCAGAAACAGAAAAAAATAACAACCTTCTTTGGCCTCAAAGATCCCCCAACAGTGTCCTATGGGATAGGAGGAAGTCACTGAAAGGAGCTACCATCTTCTTTACAGAAGGACTACCTTCAGACAAAAAAAAAAAAAAACCCTAAGCTTCTCTTATCAATGTCCATCTAGCAATAACAGTTCTTGTAAAATGTTAGAACAGATCTCACTCAGAACTACAAAATCCTAGATCTTCAAACATGTCATTGCATATGTAGTACAACTGGTACACTTGACCTGGTACACTAAACATTGTACAATGTGGCATCTATATGTATGTGTGAGTATGTTTGATTTTATTTTTTAAAATATTTTCTCATTTCTTCCCACTTCTATTCAGAGCGTTTTTGTATAAACTGGACTTCCTACATGTGTACACATTTCCCTCAAAGTACTAGTGAACAACATGAAGGTTTCTGAGATAAAAGTAAACTTTTCCTTCTTCCTGAAGCCATTGCTCCTGTAGTTTGGAAGTCCTTCCTTCCTAGAAGTAACTCTTTTTCACTTTCATGATTTTTTTTTTCACTGAAGCTCTTTGTGTGTTCTCATGCTGGAGGCTGCTGGTGGAAAGCAGCTAGGCGAGCTCTAGATTTCTAGGCTATCACAGGTCATCCTGAGATCAGCGGACAAGCTAACGATCCTTTGTTTCAGACAAATGTCAAAAGAAATTAAATTGTTTCATGGCTTAAGCAATAGAAAACATGCACAAAAAATACAACCAGCCCTCTGGGACTACAGGGAAGGGAGCAAACAAGACACTGAACAGCTATTTTATTTCTACTGCATTTTAACTGTGTTCTCCAGTGCTCCGGTCCTTTTTGTTACATTAAATCACTTGCTTAACTAACACCCACTCCTTCAAAATTCTGTGCAACTACTATGACATTTTGTGTCTTTTCTCATAATGACAGAGATAGAAAAGGCATGGGCATTTCACCATGCACACAATCCACAGGCTCTACCTTCGATACAGTCTTGTTATATATACCAGAATCTGACCCCAATGTACAAGGATCTGACACCTAAAGACAAACAGAATTTGTCACTGAAAACGGGATTGTCTTTTTCTCAGTGCCTATTACTTTATTTTGTATCTATCTAATAAGCCCAGAGACACATGGACTGATTTTTGTATCTCATCATAAATTCCAGGTGCTGAACTCTTTCTAATTAGTGGGGTTTTTCATTAATGAAGTCACATATATTCTCAAGACAAAATAAATCTTTGATGTTTTCGGGCTATAGGATATCAATGGATGTTTAGAATCACACTTTTCACACATGTAAGGAGTCATTGCATGAGAATCTTCTCTGCAGCCTTGCTCTAATGGCCTCAACTAGCCATTAGCTCTGCATAAAGTAATTTAATAGTTAAATTATCAACAAATAGTTAAATTATCTCATACTCACCCAGCTGACATCAGCCTTCAAAAGAAAGTTCTGCTCATAGCTCCAAAGTCTGAACGTAGTGGCAGATGTCAATGCATATTAATACATGAACAGGTGAGCAGCCACTAATTCTGGAAGCCATTTCCAGACACACAAAGGACAAGAAGGTGATCAGGAGCAGTCAGCATGGGCTCAGCCTTCACCAGCAAGTACTCCAGTCACATCAGCCAAGTCACAAAAGGCAAAGGCAGGGACTGGGAAAACAAAGAACAATCCACTCTAGATCAGATTCAAGAGCATCTAAGGAATCCAAAGGTGTACAAGCCCATGGGACCTGATGAGATGAATCCATGGGTCCTGAAAGAACTGGCAGATGAAGTTGCAAATCCACTATCCATCATATTTGAGCAGTCATGGCGTTCCATTGAGGTTCCCATTTACTGGAAAACGGGAAATATAAACCCCATTTTTATTAAAAGGGAAAAAAGGGAAACCTGGGGAACTATAGGCCAGTCAATCTCACTTCTGTATGTGGCAAGATCATAAAGCAGATGCTCCTGGAAATGATAAGGCATATGGAAAATAACAAGGTGATTGGTGACAGCCAACAGGGCTTCATTAAAGGTAAATCGTACCTGAAAAATTTGATGGCTTTTGACAGTGGAGTTACAGCATTAGTGGATAGAGAAGAGTGAATGGCATCATCTACCTGGAATTGTACAAAGCATTTAACACCGTCCCACATTACATCACTGTCTTGAAATCTGACAGATGTGGATTCAATGGATGGACTACTCAGTGGATAAGGAACTGACTGGATGGTCACAGTTAGAGTTGTGGTCAATAGTTCAGTGTCCAAGTGGAGAACAGTGACAAGTGGCATTCCTCAGGCATTGGTACTAGGACTTATGCTGTTTAACATCTTTGTTGATGACACAGACAGTGGGATTGAGTGTACCCTCGGCAACTTTGCTGATGACATCAAACTGTGTGTTGTAGTCATGTTGGAGAGAAGGGAGACCTTGAGATCAGAGAGACCTTGACAGGTTTGAGATGTGGGCTTATGCAAACCTCATGAAGTTCAACAAGGACAAGTGCAAGGTCCTGTACATGGTTTGAGGCAATCCTAAACTGAAATATAGGCTGGGGAATGAGTAGATTGAGAGCAGCTCTGCAGAAAATAAACTTGGGAGTCTTCATTGATGAGAAGCTCCACATGAGCCAGCAATGTGTGCATTCATCACAGAAAGCTGTGTCCTGGGCTGCATCCAAAGCAGCATGTCTAGCAGGTTGAGGGAGGTGGTTCTTCCCCTCTACTCCACTTTAGTCTGCAGTCCTATGTCCAGCTCTGGGATTTTCAATGTAAGAAGGACATGGACCTGTTCCAGTGACTCCAGAGAAGATCCATGAAGATCATCAGAGAGCTGGAGCATCTATTCTATGAAGATAGGCTGGCAGAGTTGGGGTTGTTCAATCTGGAGAGGAAAAAGCTCTGGAGAGATCTTATAGGAGCCTTCTGGTAGCTCAAGGGGCCTAAACAAAGTCAGAGAGGATCTTTTTACAAGGTCATGTAGTGATAGGACAAGGGTTAATGGCTCTAAACTGAAGGAGGATAGATTTAGATATAAGGAAGAAGTTCTTTACTGTGCAGGTGGTGAGGAGCTGGAACAGGTTGCCCAGAGAAGGTGTGGATGTCTCATCCCTGGAAGTGTTCAGGTTGGACGGGGCTTTGAGCACTCTGATCTAGTAGAAGATGTCTCTGACCAAATACTAGAAGAGATTACCCAGGGAGGTTGTGGAGTCTCCATCTGTAGAGATAGTCAAAAACTGACTAGTCCTGGGTAACTTGCTGTGGTTCCTGCTGTTTGAACAGAAGGGTTGGATTACATAATCTTAAGAAATACCTGCCAACCTGAGATATTGTGTGATTCTGTGATTCACTAATGCTGGTTATCAAAGGAAAGAGACATTGTTATGTTCCACAGAACTTTACGAAACTTGCGAATGCTTTCAATAACACAATGTTAAGGTATTAACGAAAGAAACCCCAGGGCTACATTTTAACCTCAGATATCAGTCTTAACCTGATGAGTAGTCCAAGGAAGCCATGTGAATAACAGACAAGCTTTACACTGAGGTTTCCTCTCCCCCCTAACAGTCCCTGCAATTAAGAGACTGAAGACAATTGTATCAGCAGAACATTGACTTTGCTCAGCACTACCTTGATTACACCAGACCTCTACACATAGTGCCAATATCTGCTCTGATTTCCCACATCTTCCCTTGGTAGCTAAGAGGAAAAACAATCAATGTTCTTCATTGGAGGTGTGTGTCTATAAACTGTGGTAATGCAGCAGAAGGAAACGAAAGTCTGTCCTCCCACTTAGGGCATGGGCTGAACTGTAGATAGAGCCACAATCTGTCCTCAGAGTGATAACATTACTTTTTAGGTCAAACCAGATACATACTGTACTCTGCCTAGTAATTTTGAAAGGCCTGTTGTCAGCAAACACTTGCCAGACTATTCTATGCAGCATCCTTGCCCAAGTCCTTATTTATCTTGCATATTTTAATTAAATCAGTTCACTTTCATGTCAGTACTAATTCTGAAAGAGGACTCAACCAGTATTTGTTTATAAAAAGCTTGTTGTAAGTAAGACATTCATTAAGCTTTGCCTGATAATCTGCACTGTTTATTATCACAGGGCAATTCCTATTACTGTGTCATTAAGCTTTAAATACTTCACTCTCTTTATCTTTGTTAGCGATACATGCTTTAAATTATCACAAATGTGCTGCATTTTTTCCCCTTAGCTGACACAAATGCCATTGCAGAGGCTTCTGTAATAGTAAGTATCCCAGAAAAAAAGCTTCTCTGAATATCACTCCATTCTTTCTAAATCCTTTTCTCTATATACTCCTTAGCTGAGTGAACTCATAAACCACGGCTATTCTCCAATGAGAAGTCACAAATATCTGCTGTCAGTGAGAAACATACACTTTCCTTTCAAACTATTTACATTTATTGATTTAAGGAATTCTCCTTATTCTGAAAACAGTTTCCATAACATATGTCAGGAATAATTTTTGGTAAAAAAAGAAAAAACAGAACAAATTTATTCTGTCCTCCTCCACATGATAGATCCATATTTAGAAAAAGACAGGCTTCATAATACCTTTTCCAAGTGAGAAGACCTCAACAAAACAAAAAAGAAATGTGCTTTAAAGATACTATTGAACTGTGATTTTTCTTGGAAAGCTTCTGTTTCCTTTATTCTACTGGAACAAGAGTGAGTTTATCTGAATGACACAGATAGGTGTAAAAATTGTTTAGTGGGCTGCTCTGGCATCAAAGTTCAAACAAGCAATGAGTGATTCAAACTGGCCGCCATCCATGGCTGCCAGACCTTGGATCCTAACACAGTCACTGCACAAAGAGTCAGAATACCTGAGTGTTATGCTTCCAGCTGAATATAGCTTCTAGTTCTCTTCTTGGTCATACAGTACTAGCCTAAGTAGAAATCCATGCACAAAATGTCATAGTCTCCTTATCAATACTGTTTAAGCATTTAGCTTAACAAAAAGCATTGTAGCAATTTCCATAAGAACACACGGGTGTAAAGGAAGGGCAAGTAACTGTCCTGGTTTAGGCCCATCAGGGAACAAAGACCACGATTAGCCTCGAGTACCAAAGAGGTTGAGAACTGCTCAAGGGCAGGGAGGGCTTAATTGCCGCTTAAGGTTCAGGACAAAACAGACCAGGCTACTCGGTCTGGAGAAGAAAACAGAAAAACAATTTAATGCAACATCAACTAAAACATACCCCAAAAACCCAAACCAGAACCAAAATGAAACAACCCAGAGTAATACATCAATGAAGAGTCCAACCAGCCTTTTTAAGAACACCTTCTTGCCACACCTCCCCTCTTCCCAGGCTCAGAGCCCTGATCCCGGAGTTTTCACCCTGTCCCCCCCTGAACGGTTTGGGGGGGCAGGCAGTGGGGGTTTCAGTTAGTCTGTTCCCGACAGCTTCTGCCGTTTGTCCCTCCTCAGGACAGGTGGGCTCCACACCAGTCCTCCCTGCAAGTCCATGGGGTAACTCACACACATGGCAGCCCTGCACAGGCTGCTCCGACACGCACTTATTCCAAAGGCTGCAGCTCCTCTCTGCCTCTCGTGTGGGGCTGCTCTGCGGCCTGCAGGCTCTCCAACATGGCCTGGGCCATGGCCATCTCCCCACACAGTCCCTCGCCCGTCCGGGCTCACTCACATGGAGCTGCTGGTAACTCTCGGTCCTGCCATGGATCTCCATAGGTTGCAGGGGCACAGCTGCATTCTCACCACGGCTTGCAGAGGGGTCTCTGGTCTATTGCTTCTCCTTCCTTCCTCCTTCTCTGACTGAAGGGTCTGCGTGGTCACCTCCATCTTGTATCACTCATACACCTCCTGCCTCGCATTCCGAATTCCCGTCCCCTAAATAGTGATGGCAGAGGCGCCAGATTGGCCCAGCTGGGCCGGAGGTGGGTGTGAACCCAGGAGCCAGGGGAGAGTCCGCAAACTACCGGGTCTTCACTGCAACCCGCTCCCCCTGTTACTAAGCCAAAAGCTGCTCCTTGCTAAACCAGAACAGTAACATAACTCTAAGTTCACCTTCTTAGATTGATCATATATTTTACATTCAACAAACTTTAGGTAAAACTAGAAACACTCATTGGCATAGATACCTAGGAATATCTTATCATAACTTATTGCCTCTCATCATACTTTATCTCACCTTTTCTACCTCAACAAGCTCTCCCCTGTATCATTCTCCTTGCTGCATTTCATTTCTTTGGGCATCTTTTACCACAGCTCAAGATTTAGAAGCAGAAATGTACAGTTTAATGAGTGCACAACAAATTCTGGCTGATAGGATCCAGCCGTGTCATATCTGCTATATTCATCACCTCTACCACACATACCATATGAGTTTCTGCAAGCCAGCTGAAAGCATGGGGAAATACCAGCTGTCATTGCCCTCAGAACAGACAGCTCCTCAACTCTGATGCTGTTGTCTTCCACCTCTACACATTTCTTCTCAAGGTTTTAGACCTTTGCAGGTCAGTATTCTTCTGATGTGTCCTTGAGTTACAATTACCAGCACAACAATTTCACTTCTCATTTTTATTTTTCCCATCTTAAGTGGCTTTAGCTTATATACTTTTTTCATAGCTCATCCACAATTTTTCTCAACAAAGCTGAGGCAAGGTCACACAGCTGCGCTTCACAAATCTGAGCCTGGAGCACAAACAGCTGAACCTAAGGGCTATACCAAGGGGCTAGAAGCTTGTGCTTTTACTTGCTTTCTTACTGAGCCAAATGTCTAGCTAGAGCAAGCTGGAGATTATTTGTTCCATACAGACATCAACACAGCTTCCATACAGACCAAGAAAAACACCAAACAAATCAACAAAACAAGGGGAAAAGAGCACTATTCAGTGAATTTAGCCTAATAGTTATACTGGAAGGCTCATAAAAATAGACAGATACACAATCAATGGTATGATTCAGTAATTATTTTATGCATGTGAACAATATTTTCAAAAGTCCAAACCAATATCTGCAACTGAGATGTCAGCAATACACAATGCTAAATTCCTCATATTCATTAGAGAATGTCATAGTATTGGGTAACGAATTATTTTTGATGCTGCTAAAGTCTTTTCTTAACTGAAATCTTTTATCTTTGGCAGTCTAAAGTAAATGCCAGGCTGGAAACGTGTGTCTCCCAAATGTATTCTAACATCATCTCATAGGACAGAAATCGTCAACTTGTTGACAATTTTCTTAGAGCATTTTATACTGGACTAACTGTCAATACTCTATCTAGTCAAATATCCTGCATCCAAAAGTGACCTAAAGCTGAAAGAAAGTTAACAAACAAACTTAATTCATCTTGCTGACTTTGTTCCCAGATGACACAATCCCTACCCTAAAGAGCTTACCTTTGATTTTGTAGTAAAGAATCAAGTAAATAGGTGCAGAAGCCTGGCATTTACAATATCAGAGGTTCTCAAACTGCAATGTGTATACAATTGTCCCTTCTGTCTTATTTTGCCAGATACTCAAGTACTTTAAGGGATGGCTAAAAATAAACTTCTAGCTCTTAACAAAAAGCATAGTTTTTTAAAATTGCTTTTTTACTTGTAAAACAATTACTTGCAACTTGAACTTGCAACAGGAAGTTATAAGATTCAAAATGGGAAAATAGCAGACTCTGGCTCTATATGTGAAGCATATGGCTCACAAGATAATGTTTGGATGATTTCATGTACATTTGATAGCTGCTCTGAGTACGTTTCTTGTCAACTTCCCATGCATAAAGCTGAAGATCTTTCAATACTTTACTATGTTGTCTTACATGGACACCTATAGTAAGCCAGAGTGCACACTACTGCAGAAAAGTTTACTATTCATCTGCATAGCCTTTTAATGGCAAGATCACAAAACAAATAGATACAACATTCACGATGATGAGGTGCAAGATACACATTCTCTTATCACTTGCTGCTGCTTCACATGACAAGGTCATTTATATGAAAGCAGGTTGAAGGAGGTTCTCTTCCCCCTGTACTCTCATCTGGAGCCCTGTGTCCAATTCTGGGCTCCCCAGCTCAAGGGGGACAGGAAACTTCTGGAGAGAGTCCAGTGCAGGGCCACCAAGATGAACAGGGGACTGAAGCATCTTCTCTATGAGGAAAGGCTGTGGGAACTGGGGCTGTTCAGCCTGGACAAGAGGAGACTGAGAGGGGACCTCATTAATACTTACAAGTATTTGAAAGGTGTATGTCAAGGAGATGAGGCAACACTTTTTTCTGCAGTGTCCAGTGATAGGACAAGGGGTAATGGATGAATGTTGGAACACAAAAAGTTCCACCTAAACTTCTTTACTGTAAGGGTGAGGGAGCCCTGACACAGGCCTCCCAGGGAGGGTGTGGAGTCTCCTTCTCTGAAAGTTTTCAAAACCAGCCTGGATATGTACCATTCTGTGATTCTGTGAAATCCTAGTCTACTTCTCATAGAATCACAGAATGGTAGGGGTTGAAAGGGATCTTTAGAAATCATTCTAGTCTAACCCCTCTGCTCAAGCAGTTCCACCTAGATAAGGTTGCATAGGAAAGTGTCCAGGTGGTTCTTGAAGACCTCCAAGAAAAGAGATTCCACACCCTCCCTGGGCAGTCTGTTCCAGTGCTCCATTACCCTCACAGTGAAATAGTTTTTACTTATCTTTAAACAGAATCATAGAATGGTAGGGGTTGGAAGGGACCTTTAGAGATCATCTAATTCAACCACCTGGCAGAAGCAGGTCACACAGGAACACGTTCAGGCAGGTCTTGAAGACCTCCAGAGAAGGAAACTCCACAAACTCCCTGGGCAGCCTGTGCCAGGGCTCCCTCATCCTCACAGTAAAATAGTTTTTCCTTATATAAAATGAAACTTTTTGTGTTCCAGCTTCATCCTGTTACCCCTTGTCCTGTTGCTAGATGCAATAGAATAAAGGAATGTCCCAAAAGCAGACTTAATGGCAGAATCCCAAAGGAAGCATTTCCTCCTCCTATATCCATCAATGAGTAAAGGATGTTCATTAGCTTTGTCAGTTTAACATGGGAAGGGAGTTCTGCTGGAACAGTTTTCACAGTTTCAGTTGGGATAGGTGGACATTTATTTCACTGTTTGATTTTCAGTTATCATTTATTTTGTTCTAGTCACCAAAAGCATGTTTATGTTATTGTTCACTGGCTATTTTAAAGAATTTGACATGAGTATATGAAGCATTCAAGGAAAAATGCTTTGAGCACATTACTATAGCTGACCCTTAGCAAGATAATGAAGCAAAATACTTCACATTCAGAAAATCAACAACTATCTAACCATTTCTCTTAGAGTAATTCTTATGTGGATTCTTCTATAAGACTTTCTTTTGGTATTTATTTAATTCTTATGTTAGTTCTTCCCGTATTCTTGTGCATACAAAGTGTTAAGGACATAAATGTATCTATATCTATCTAGGTAGACATTAAGGAACTGTTAATATTTTTGCTTCATTTGAGTTTAATAAAGTTTTCATGGGAAATGCTATGAGAACTTTCTTGCTTGCAATTTTTCAACCAGGAGTGAAATACTTACTGTGTATTTCTCAGCTCAGTATGAAAATGGTTTTAATAGTGTCTAAAGGTAATGCACACACACCAATGTCCTATGGCCCAATCAATGATGCCAGTGAGAAAACTTACTATTGATTTTGGTGGGCTTTGAATTAGATCTATACAAAACAAACAAACAAACAAACAGAAAGAAATCAAACAAAAAACCTCATAGAAAACCAAAACCCAGCATCTGTGACCGATGAATATTTTAGTAGTTGTGCAGTCTTTGGAATTCAAGGCCTTACACTGTACATACGTTATGTCCAACTGTAAATGTCAAAAGTTAGTCAGTTAAATATATACTTGAACGTCTCTATGGCCTCAGCTGCCTCCATTAAGTTCAATATAAAATGAAGCTAGTAAGCTCTTTAACAGAAGAGATTTCTTTACAGAGATGCCTAGATTGCATGTAAAACAAATGTGTACTTTTTCTAACACATCTTTTCAACCAATGCAGATTAAGATAAGGTTACAGGTAGATGTTGTGACCAATCATATTATATGTATTATATAACTGACCAATTATATCACATATATATTGAATTTTGGTGCCTTAATGCCCAGTGTAGAATTCTGATAGCTGGAAGTCAACTGGCTCTTGAATCACACTTCATCCTGACTTGTACAAATACAAAAGGTCCTACACTGCTATCTGCTTCATGATAAGGGTGATAAGTTCATGCTGCACAGACCTGAATATCACAGACACCCTTGTAACAATCTTATCACTGGGAAGGCACATTAAGAAATCTTGTGAGTTAAAATAATTAGGTTTCTTTCTCTCTCTAAAATATTTTATAAGTAATTTTGTAATAAAATAACTTTAAAGTTGTATGAACCTGGAACTAGAACACATGTAAACACTTGCCAAGTCACTAAGCCTGTAGTGACACAGAAGAAAGCGCACGGTATCAGAAGAAAGAATAAACAAATATAATTGACAAATAAGTACAGCTGTTTCTGCAGCACTTTCTATTTTCAAGGGTTTTATAATTATTGAACTGTCCTTCTTGGTGCTGTGAGGTGATAATGACTGTTAACAAGCTGGTCTTTGAACTGCAGACAGTCACAGCCATCATTAATGCTGTTAAGTGTGATAGCTATTTAGGCTAAGTGGAATAAACCATTGAACTCCTTCATGTACTAGAAGTGCTGAAACAGTAGAAATTACTGTCCAGGGCCAGACAGAAAACTGAGAATGAATGAACTCAGGAAAAAAAATGACATGGCTTCCTTTTTCTTTTGATTGTAAATACAAAGACCGACCAGTTACTTCCCTCAGGCTTTGAGCAGCACAGCCAGAAAGATAATGTCAGGAAACAAGGAGATAAACATCTCGAAGCTCAGTCTCAAAAGGAGGAACTTCTGGGAGAACAGAACTCCCCATGAAACCTGTGGGGCAAAAGAATCCAACGAAACATCTCCCATTATCTTGAAAAATTTGGAAGTTGAACTTTAAAAAAAGCATTAAGTCTTCCAAGAAACCCCTTTTCTAACATATCAGAATAGGAAGAATTCTGAAGAGTCCATGCCTGCATCTGTTTTGATAAATAAGAGACAACAGGGAATAAGCTCAGACACTGAACTGTTATCATTTCTACTGTTTAATTCCTGGCTTATTCTTTGAATCTGTTTTGGCTTGCCTCAGACTCCCATCTCTGGGACCAGTTTGCCCAGAGAGCAAGGTGGATGTAAGTCTGTTGGTACCAACCGGCCTTCAAGCAATGATTCACCCACTAAGCTTCCTTTGCTTACCATAAGAAGGTGGAGGCCTGAGTGCCAACAGAACAGAGGAAGGCACAACAAAGTCCAGTGCAGAAAACATGCAGAATTGTATATATCTGCATTGCAGTGTGAAGGAATCTGAGGAAGTTGTTATTTGATACTTCTTGGTTATGTCTCAAATCGAATAATTTCCTGATTGCATTAGCGAAAGAGGTTATGAAACAAGTGGATCAATTGAATAGTCACATGTCATCAGTTCTAAAGGAATTCAAGGTTGAAACAGCTGAGTTATTCACTATCCTGTGTCAGCTCTCATTGAAAGCTGAACTGTGATCAGAAAACTTGGAAAGTGGCTAATGTGGCATTAGTCTTTAGAAGTTACAGAGAATACTGGGAAACTGCAGACCAGTAACAGATCTAGTATCAACATAGCAAATGAGTAACTATAAGAAAGATGGCTTATGGATAAAGATGACATCCTGAAAACAAGATGAATCTCTTTTATAAAGATAAATCACTTGTCACGACCATAAAAGATACAGATATTATCTGAGAGGGTCCTGAAACAGGTAGAAAACCACTTACTGCAGTTCCCAAAAGACATTTAATAGGTTTCTTCAACAAAGGTTTTAAGGAGCCCAGGCTGTCATAACATAGCAGGGAAGGTTCTCACCTATATAGGCAATTGGTAGAAAGGTAGGAAACAATGTGGGAATAAATAGTCATCTTTCCCATACAAAAGCTGTGAGTTGTGTCCCACAGGAACTTGCACAAGTGCTTGGACTGTTTAAATTATTCATAAACAATGTTGAAAAATGTACAAAAGATCATTCACAATATTAGGTATTCTAAACTGACTGTGGAGAGTAGCAGAAGGATCATACGAGTGTGTTCATACTACTAAATAAAAGAGAATCAAGTGTTGTTTTCCAGTTCCGACTCAAGCGGTACAGGTCAGTAGTATCTGCATTATACAGAAGTTTATATTGGATCTTACCTGATCTAATAAAAACTAGGTACTTATCGTACACCTTAAGTCTGGCTTGAACTATGTGAGGTGGAGGAAACCAAAACTAGAGCATGCCTACCTAGCACATGTTGTCTCCAAACCATAAATTGGCATTTGTTTGGAGAATACTAGTTGTACTAGTTGTCAGTGACCAAAAGCACATGAGAAGGCATGCTATCAATTAATTAGTGGCTTAACCTGGGGCTCTCATGGTCTCAGGCTCTGGCACAGAGTTGCCTATTTTGTCATTTGTCAGCATGGTGCTTCCTGACATTGTCCCAGACAATGCCTGAGTGCAGTTGGGGAGAGAACACAATAGAGCAGGGGTGTTTTGTAATATAAACCAGCAAGCATATGCTCTGAAGGCAGTAAAGAAAAGGCCACCCTCTTTTTTTTTTTTTTTTCTTTTCTAAAAAGAGCTTAGTCCCTTTTTACAAGCAATGTCACTTGTCTTCAGGAACAAGTGATTATATTTGATCTCTTACATTTACCAACACAGATGCTAACTTGAACGGCACAGTGCTTGAAAGAAGTTTGTGACCCTGATTCATTTACTAGGATAAATCCAGAAGGACTAACTAAGTGACTAGGCAAGGAGACAGTAAAATTTAATATAGGCAAATTTAATGCCATGAGCCGAGTAGGGGTAAAAAGGCCTTACATTTTTTTGCTACAGAATGAGCTCAGAGCTGACTAGTAATTACAGAGGTATAAGATCCTGGCTTATAGACTCAGGATAAACCTTAGTATTCAGTAGTAGTTGAAAGGATAAAAAAAAAAAGAGGGGAAAAATTAGGAATTATTAGAAAGGCTCATAGCAGCATGTAAAATACATTTAAAGATATAGAACAGCTTCCACATAGAGCTGAAAAAGAGAGTATGATACAACATAAATCCAGAAAACCACAAGCGATACAGAAAGATGTATAGGAGAGGCACAGCTGGCTCTTCTAGCAGCAAATCTACAGGTCGTTGGATGAAACTAGCAGTTGGTAACTTCAAAAACAAAATCTACACACACTGTGATTTTAAACTGACAAAAGCCTTGCTCCACAACCTTCACCGTAGATGGATTCAGGGAGCAGCTGGGCAACTCCACAGAAGCGAAGTCTCTGAAGTAAATCTTCTATCTGAACCACAAATTACTGGTTTGTGGAGAGTACACAGGGAAGTATCAAATATACTTGGTCTATTCTTAATCTTTTCTGCAGGCCTCTAATTTTGGCCACCATCTGAGACTATGGCAGATGGACCTCTGCTCTGGCTTGGAACAATTATCACCAGATTCCTGTTCTGTGACTGTTTTTTTCCTGCAGTTTTTGGAGGTTCAGAATTTTCTCCAGACTCTTTTTGAATAAATAGAATTGTATGTATATAAACACCAAATACTAGTGTTTACAACTGGTTTCAGAGCATCCTCACAAAGCTTAAAATATTGACTGACTCCTTGGAGCCAAGCAATTGTATACACTTACCTTACATGTACACACAGATCTACATATGCATGAACAAACGAGCACACTGTAAGCCCTGTATCTGTGCTACTACACAGGTCAGCTAATAAAAAAATCAAATACTTGCATTGACTTTCCATCAGTAGGTTTCAAAACACTTTACCAGTTTAAGTATCCCATGAACCTTTTCACAAATATCAAAGCAGAGGTGTTTAGCTAAAGGGACTGTGTTTTTATCAGAGGCAGGGCTTGAAGCCATAGCATCTGTCAGTGTGGCAATCTGATGGTTGAACAATTTTTGTCAACTGAGTATGTGTGAAGTGAATTTGAAACATACAGATGCAGACCTGGCAAGAGTTTGAAGTCATGTAACTGTCACTACTTCCAGTAAAACCTGAGCTGCTCAGATTCGGCTGCCAGACCCTTTGAAGCAGCCGCTGCCAGACAACCAGCTATCTGAGACACCTTTCCATGCAGACACTGGATCAGAGATTTCTAAAACAACAGGATTATTCCTGAGTCTGAGCAACTTCAAGGTAAGAAACACGGAACAAAACATCTATCACATTAGAAATGGAGCAGCTCTAGATAACAAGTTAGCAAAAGAAACTTAACACCTTGCATTCAGCTCTGATTTAATGCCTCTTACTTGTGCTGATGGTGTCTGTCTAGGGGGAGAGAGTTCTCTTGCTTGTTTACTTAGGATGCTTTTCAGTTCAAAGCTTGTTTTCTAAAGATGCTTTTGCTACTTCTCATGCATTGTACATACAAGAACTCACTGAGGAAAAAATAAGAGGAGTTCAGACAGAGCAAGCAACAGACAGTAGCTGGTAGGCATCACAACTCAGCATTGTAAGTGTATTATCAAAAACCTCCATGCTTAAGTAGGAGGAAGAAGGGATTTCAGGAACACTGAAATTTTACCACAGTATCATGATGACAAAAAAACCTGTGACAAATAACTATGTTCTTCTAATGCAGAGTCGCTGGGATTAATAGCCTTTAAAACCTTTCATTTCCCTTACATTTGATAGGGGTACCCTAAGGGGTTCATATTAGGTTAAACCATAGAGTGACACTGACTCTTTCTAGGTCTCTTAATGCCTGTCTAGGAACTGCTAGGTCTGGAGCACCTGCTGTTAATGCTTAATGTGCTTTGCATTAGCACATCATGTCAGGAGAACCTGACACTGGCAGATAAATGGATGTTTTATGGTGCAATGTTCCCTTCTGCTTCTTAACTAATCAGAAGTAGCAGGAAAGGCAATAGAAGAGATTTGATGAGGTTTAACCACAATTCTATTATGAAGCAAGTAAGTATAACTTGAAACCTTTTTTTACAATAACTTCTAAGCCTCCTCGTCTGTGGAAAACAAAATAAGGCAATTCACACAGATAAACTATAATGATGATAAAGCAGCTGGCATGCAAAGATTATAGAACACTTCACAGCTTCACAAACATTACTGAAAATGTTCTGTTGAAGTGAGAGTAATCCTTGGTTTAGACAAGGAAACTGAGGCATGGTGAAACAGAAACTGTATTTTCAAAGGAGCCTTTCAGTGCTGAAGTGCATACAATGACACATAACTATGGTGAGTAAATTGCTTACTAAAAGTAAAATTTTCACTTGTCCACTTTCCCTGTTCTCAGCTGAGTAAAACATAGGTTTCCCTCCAGTTTTTCATTCTTTTACTTGTGATACACACTGCTGATTACACTCTAGAGAGAATGATGTTTGTTAAAAAAAAAACACAAAGGGAAAGATCTAAAATTGTGCAAGTGCCCTTTTGGGCACTCTAACATCACTACCAAGCTAGGCAGCCTGGACACTGGCTGGCAGTACCAAACCAGAAGGCCATTTATGGGTTGGATAGGGCTTTTAGGTTGTGTCCATTTTGGGAAGTTGCAGTGTTAAAATGTAGCACTGAGACTTGCATAAGGTAACACAGAGATTCTTGTTAAAAACTTCAAATTTTTGGGGTGCTACTTCACTACTTTATTCTGAACCAATGACTTCTCATCCTTAGTCCTAGTCTAACAGAGGAAAGAACTACCTTCAGCAAAATGCATAGCTTTAACAAGTGATTTTACTACCAGAGGGACCAAGCTCTATCCATATTCAAAGACATACCAATGTCATACAAAAACTATGACAAATAAGGTTACTGAGGTGGTATTACATAAAAGTCAGGAAATTATGGTTTCATGGAGCTTTAACACGATTCTTTTCTGTGTTGTAACTAGGATACAGCATTTACAAACTGAGTACACAACACTGCCAGTATTTTGTAGCAAGAGTTTTTCAATGTACTTACATGGGCAGCTTAAGACTATTTTCTGACTTTGCATCAGAATCTCATGCAAAATCTCCTTTAAAATATCAAACAATCAAGGAATATGCTTTTCTGGCATTTTTAAAAGACAAAGGTAAATGATAAACTTGAAAATACACAACTTCAACAACACACGTATATCCACAGCATGGTTTTACCTCTGGGCTTGCAGCACAGCAACGTAGACCATTTTCGTGTTAACTTACAAGATGGAAGCTACAGAACTGTGTTATCCCAAAGGAGTGATGAAGAGATGGCTCACACTGAATGAAAGAAATAGTCATGGGGAAGAAGTCAATTCAGCTCTTTCTCTCTGCTTTTGTACTCTATAGACCTAGAGAGGTTGGCTATTATGGGAACAGTGTGCTTTATCTTTCCTCAGCAACAGAAGTACTCTTCTAAGTCCATGTGCTTGGACCAAAGGGTACCTGCAAGGAGCAAAAGCTGAAAAGAATTTCATGCAACAGATAAAAGATATTTCTGCTGCCCTAAAGCATTCCTCCTGCAAAGTATCAGAAGTTGGTTGCAAACAAGAGAAACTTCTCAAGAAATTATTCAATAACCTTATATGATAGAAAGTATTGGACAGGCTAATTCCAATCAAAACTACCAGTTTTCCCTATGTATAAGGCTTTTACGATACTCTTTCTCACAGTCTCAACTCTTCTTCAATGAAGGAAAAAACCCCAAAGCCTTAGCCAACTGAGTTGGGGAGATTTAACTTAGTAGTGGTATATATTGGTACTAGTGATAGTTTATGTGTCTCCTCGCCAGTTACGAATGATTTTGGAGAGTTCAGAAAGCTGATGAAGTAGGAAAATACCAAAGTGATCTTTTTGGAGATTACTCCCAGAAATGAACACACAAATCAGGAGTTTTCAAGAATAAACTGCCAATTAGAGAGGTATAAAAGGGGGAGGTGATTTTAGTCTGGTGGACTGTAGGGCCATTTTCTAACTGAGGAGTTATGTGGTTTGCACTGCCTCCAGCTCATTAAAGGGAAAATCAATTTTACAGGGGACAAGCTGACTAGACTGATAATAATGGCATTAAACTTACAACAAAAGGGGAGATTAAAAAGGGGCAGCAAATAAACACTCATTTAGCACAGTCAAGTTGTCGAGAAAAAAATTAATACAGACACTGAATGACACAAACAAAATAAATTCTTTAATTGCCTATTCATGAATGGCAGGAGCTTGTGTGGTAAACAGGAAGAGTAGGGACTATTTGTACTATGGGAACAAGTTTGACCTGCTTGATATTACTGGAACTTGAAAGATTTCTGTGATAGGAATATTAAACTCACTTGCTATAGCAATTTAGGAAAAACACAGTGGCAAGAGAAGAGACAAAGAGGCAATATATGGCAATAACCAATTTCAACTGACTGACAACTATGTAGTAAATGGTCTCAGTGTTTACAGATCAATCTCCCAACACAGAGAGAGTGACAAGTACAATTAGATGCAGGCAGTTATGTGCCATCAAGCTACCCTACAGAGCAGGACCACCAGTCCCTTAAACCCTTACTTACAATGCTTATAGAGAGGAAGAAAAGAGTTTCGGTATTGTATGAGCTTTAAATAAAGTTTTTTCACTGATGAATATCAGGTTGAAATACATAGCTCTATAAGTTTGACATTTCCAGTAACAAAACATCCTTGAAATTGTGAACAATAGTTGATAAAAATTTCCTAAATAAAAAAGTTCTGTATGTCTCCTCAAAAATTTGTCATCCTGACATCTAAATCAGAATTGATTCCAGGAGTAAAAGTTAGTGATTCCTTAAATGAAAGTGAGAACTTGATTACATTTGTTACATGCAAATAGAATGGAAACCAACCAGAAATTCTTACACTTGCTATTTGAAAACAGATACTTTCAAACAGAGAATTACAATGTTTTACCTGATCAATAGTAGGAAGAATTTCAAAGGGGAAAGATATGTAAACAATAGTAAATGTATTTTAAAGTATCTTAGGAGATTATACAAGAACTACCATTAAGACAAAGACAATTCTACACCCGTCTAGCTTAAAAGAAATAAAGAAGTATAGGCAATATGAAATTTCAGGTATTAACAGGTTGGGTAGGGAAATAGGGAAGAAACGGTATAAATTAGATGACTTGAATTTAGAATACAAATGGAAATAACAGAAAATTGCTACTGAAGACAAATAGATATAGTAGGAATTCTATGAAAACAACATTAAATGTATATGAGGCAAAAGCAATCTTACTGTAGTGTTTGTCCATTGTTAAATGGAAAGGATGCAGTTGTCAAAAACAATGCAGAAGTCACTGAAACAGTGAATAAATATTTCAGCTCTGGGACTAGGAGAAAACCAGATGCAGTTGTATCATGTGAAGACAGTGATGAAATGTTATACTTAAAACAACAAAGACTGTATACGCACAATAGCAGCTATTAAGGCTAAGTGTCTTTTATTAAAAAATGCACCTAGGAATGGCAGAAGAAAAGACTAATAAGCTTTATTAGACCTTTTTTTATTATTTGTAATAAATCTTGGATTCCTGAGATAGATTCTGAGCATCGGATGGAAGTAAGAGTTATGTCAGTACTTTGCTTTCAAAGTAGATAGGGTAGTCTAGGTAAATATAAGCTTGTCTGCCTGACATCAATCTTGGGAAAAATAATGGAACATCAGATAGGGAAACTGATTAAAAAAGAATAGAGAGTAGCATATTTAATGTCATCTAACATGTTTTATGGACAAAAGAATTTGTCAAAATAACGAGATAATCCATTTTTTATAACAGTGGTACAAGATTAGTCATAAATTGCTAGATTTCAGTAGAGAATTTGATTTCATTCTACATACCATTGGGACTGAGAAATTACATGACATAAAATCAGGATGCCAGATATTAAGTGGATTAAAATTAGCTAACAGACAGGTTTTTAGTTTACGTTTTTCCAAAGTTCAGTTCCAGATTTTGTGCTAGCTAATAGTTTTTCTACAGCAACTAAGAAAAAAAATCAGAATCGATCTTTTGTGTACATGAAAAATGCTGAGAAACTAGTAAATACTATAGGAAAAGATCTCTCAAGTAAATCCATTCTAAACTGCTGGGTAAACTTGACAAGGATATTTTTATCTGGCAATGACCAAGGCAAGCTCTACCTAAGGCATGTAGAACTATTCCTGAAAGCAGTTGCTGTGCATCAGACTAGGTTTGTAGTCAGCTGGCTTTAGATATCTGTAGAGCAATGGCTAGAAGTGTATTTATTTCTTGTGGGAAAAGGAATCTGCTGGAGGTGGACTGCAAGGTACAAAAAAAAAGCTGAAATTCCAATTCACAAATCAACTACATTTAAATCTTCCTTCTTCTCCCACATATAGCCCAGATCTCCCAGTATAATTCCTGGGGAAGAGAGGTGGCATGGGAAGAGAGAAAAAAGCTGCACCTACAATTAAATGGTCAATTTACTTCAGTTCTTGGCCAACCGTCATCCTAACTGGGCAGAATTTAGAACACACACTATCTTCGCTCTGGAATTTTTTGCATATAAATGTCCTCCCTGTGGAAACTCAACAAAGGTAAGGGAAGAGAAAAATGCAGGGAGAAGACAGGGGAAGGGGAGGATGAGGTGAAGCTGTGCAGCAACATGACCTTTCCAGCACAGTGTTTAAGAGCTTCATCTGTAATGAAGCAAATTGGTCACAAATTTATTTCATGTTTGCCTAACTGGGTTATTTATTTGGTCACTTCATAATTTATTCCAAATATTTAAATCTTTATTTTTCACATCTCCAGTGATTCTCTATCTGTACTGCTTTGTTCCTAATTATCTTTTAATTTTGACTGGCTCAAGAGAGTTGCATGAGGAAGAACTGACCCAGAGAATGGAAATACACAATATTACACTTTCAGGTTGATTTACAAAAGACAAATTTGTCATCTGGGATTTTACAATTCTCTAGCATGTGTAAAATTGGGGGTTCAGCATATCAGAATGCTCCTTCTCTCAGAAAGCTAACTTTGTTCTTCACTGTGGGTGTGGGTATATTTACATTTCTTTTATCCTTCCAAAAATATATTTCTTAACAGAATTACCATGCATAAGAATGCAGGCAGCTAGTGGATCATTAGTGGAATAGTCCTCCAAGCCATCTCAGTGTATAAGACTATGAATTATTCCCATTAACCATCCACTAGTGATGCACTAGATCATGTGGAGTTACAGAGAACTCAATCAATTATTTTCAAGAGTATGTTGCTCCCACAAAACAATGTGTTACCTCTCTTTATATTTCTCATCTGCCTCTCTTTGTCTGTGCTAAAAAGGCTCTTTTATGTGTCTTCTTATCTTGGGCATAGAAAGCCAGTACCTTGTAAAAACAAAAGGACTGATGAGTACATGCTGGGTCTGTATGTCCAGTTTACTACTACTGAAAACAAGACATTACATCATGTGCTTATAAAAGTATCGAATTTCATATTAAAATAATTCTGGGTTTTTTTTTCTTTGTCCTTATATCTATTACTGAAAACTTGTTCTTTACTATTATATGCTAATTTTCTTTATCTGCCAGGCTAAATGCATTTGTGGTTAGTTTATATCCATTTGTTCTTCTGCTGATACCTCTCCTGAGTTAAATAATGCTTGTAGTCTGGAGTTTTACCTTGTGATATATTTACAGACAGCAGCATGTCCTCCTACCCTTTCATTTCAGTACAGTCAGCAGGCTAAATCAACCTAGCTCTGTTCATCTCCTTCCTTAAAACAAGACTCCCACTTCTTGTCCAGGACTTCTGTGCCTCCTTTCTTGGAAGTAGGTGGACAGAACTGAACATTACTTTCCAAAGGAAGGTACCATAAGTGCACAATATCACAGCATTAACTTTTTCTGGTCTCTGTTCCCTTATATATCCCAGAATTGATTTTTAACAAATATATCAGACCAACAGTGCATATTTATACTGTTTGACTAGTGCACAAAGATTTTTCTCATCTGCTCCTACTTCTAACTTATGACACACACACCCCTGTTATTATTATTCCCTAAATTCAAGAGTTCACATTTTGTTCTATTAAATTTAATCTTGTTTCTATTGTTCCTGTTCTCAAGACGTTGCAATTTTTTCTTTGCACAAAATCCCAGTCTTCTGTTGTACTGAAAATGCCTCCTGACTTTGAGTTATCATTAAATTTTGTTAGCAAACTGTAACTTTATGTGACACCCAGTCTCCACAATAATTAAACTGTTCTACTTTCCTTACAGCTAGTGTTGCCATGTACAGAACTACAGCATACATGCCTTTCTGTAAGAAAAAAAAACACACCAACCACAACATATCCAGGTTCTTAATGACCCATATCTGGGTGAAATTCCAAGTTTCACTGCCTAAGCACAGTTTAACCTTGCACTAGCGTATTATTGCAAGTGTAAAACACATGATATTGTCTTGTTTCATTTCAGTTTCAGTACAAAAAATAAATTTGCAATGCTATAAAAGTTGAACTTTGAATGTTTTCATCCTATCCATGCAATGAAGCAAAAAATAGCCTTTTCAATATCTTTTCTCACTGAAGAATACTGGCTGCTCCAGGGAATTAAGCAACCTAATGCATTCAGAAACTGTACTTGCAAATTCTGTATCATGTAGTTTGCTTATATTTTATATTGGACAATGCAAGTAAAGGAAAGATGGGATATTTGTCACACATGTCAAATATCTCCCTCTTGAGGGTTAATACTCATTATAAAATTTGCTGTGAATTTCCAAGTGCATGTGACATTTGGTTTAAGTTTGTTCTTTCTGCTGATAAAGAAATCACTTACCCTTGAAGTTAAGGATGAATAGGATTCAAAGTCCTTGCGCTATAGAACAAAACCTAAATAAAGGGATAGTTGTGGTACAGCTTGACAGTATGATACTGGTATCTACTTCTTATTCATTGTAAGACAAAACATCTTTTAGTTATTCTTGTCTTTGACTCTACCTCTTGGATGAAACATATCCTCCTCTTTGTACCCAGCTATACAATAGGTGTCCTAGTTTAAAAGAGAACAGACAATGAAGCAAGAGAACTGGGAGGCTGACAGAGGGGAAAGTCCATCACCCTGAAGGCAAAACATACAGTTTTTTTTATTAAAGTATGTCATGGACATGCTAAAAGATATTTACAGCTCTTGGTCACAGTGTTTTAAAAACACCTGCTGTGTCAAAACGTTTCTGAAGAGAGAGATGGACTACACTAACCTGTGGAAAATCGATCTTCTATCCCTCTTCCCTTTGTCTATTCCTGTCAACCATACATTTCAAAAAGCGGTTGTGTTTATGATAGTAGAATATATTTAGCATTGTGGTCTTCATGGGCCTATGTTGTGACTGGCAGACACTGATGTGGGACTTTATATGAAAAAATTTAAATATCTGAGTCATGTAGTAAAATTTTTGGCTGCTGATGCCACATTTCTAGACTAAATTTGTCCTGGGCTCAAACTATCAGGCTTGTGATATATCACAGAATACATTTAAAATAGCAGCCCTGCCTATGAATGAGCTATTGTCAAGGTATTATCTGGGAATCTCAAGTATGTGCTTTCCCCTAAAACTACTGAAGACTAGTTTTTGAAAGATTAACAATATATTTTAAAATTGGGGTTTTTTTTTTCTTTTTTTTTTTTTTTTTTTTACTTATTATGTGTTCTACCAGTTCATGTACATCCTCATCGTTGACAGAGCATCTGCAGCATGGAACAGCCATCCACATCTAGGGGCAAGTTGATAGATAATATATTGGCTCAAAGGGTGTTTGAATATCTTTCACTGTAAAAAATTCCTTTTTTTGATATTGACAGCAAAGAGTTCTTGGCTGACTGATGAACTATGAAGAAGACACTTCATGGCTGACATACAGCTGAGAAGTTATCCATACATGTTCACTAGTTATGCTAACAATGACAAAAAACTTTTCCACAAAGATGCACAGCATCAGATGTGTGAAAAGAGGGGCATTGGCTAGATTTGATATAATGCTTTTGTGAATATTGGTCTATTGCCAAACAAGAGGATCACCACATGGAACAAAGAACAAACCCTCCTGGAATACAGCTACTCAGGCATTTAGAAATAGTGCATCAAAAAGCAGATTATTTTTTTCCTGCATATGAATCTCTCCAACAGCATTTTTTGCCATCCAGCATGGATAACTGCATGTTATTTTTCCCATTTCCAAGGATCACAAGTACTTTTCACTGAAAAGTGTGAATAGAATATTTTGGTGTGCCTTGACATGCTGTATTCATCCACAAATAAGTAAGCAGTTGCAACAAATCTTCTCCTGCATCATATCAACATTTGATGTGACACAAATATAGCTATATACCTGAAAAAACTTCATGTTTAAAGAGAATATATGTTTCAAATATAAAGCATCATCTCTTTTATATTTTATTGGTAAAAGATATAAGCATCAGTAAAATAAACAATTAAAAAGCAGAGATGACAGATTCACTGTCAAAACAGAAACAGAAATAAAACTATAGGGTTTTTTATACTACCAAAGTTTTAATCCATAACATATTCCACCATTTCTTGAATAAACTTGTCATTAGATAGCTTGGACTTTATACAGTTGCCTAAACTGAGGTGGCTAGTGCAATCCTAGGATATCCCACTTCACTTCTATCTGACCCTTCAGAAGCACATGAACCTTCTGTAGGTTGTGTGCCACATCTTACTGTACCAAGTTGACATGTAAGATACTCTGGTACGTACACAGTGACCCTCAGTATCCACATTAGGCAACAAAATCCCTTTCTGTACCTCCATCTTGCAGCTGGACACATACATTTTGGTGCCCACAACCTCAACAGGAATCCTACCTGTAGCAGTTCAATTCAGTTGCACAGATGTGCCATTCTGTGCCATTCTGTGCCGTTTGAGATGTCTCAGGATACATGTACCAGTTTACATAACACAGGACTTGAGGGAGATCTGTGCCCACTCAGAGCAGTACCTGCATGTCCTCTGGGACACATAGGCATCTCAAGTAGCACTCAATAGGCATCTGAAATAGCACTCAACACCTACTTGTTGACAACTGAATCAAACCCATTAGTGTCTCAAGGATTTTCCAATGGATCTAAGTGGCTTCCAGCAGGACTGTACTTTGCAGATATTTATAAAAAACAGCAAATGAATAAAGCTCGCAATAACACAGAAAAGGGATCATATTAGCTCAGCAACAGCCTTGGTCTTTCCAGCTTATGTTATTTACAGAGGATTTAGCTGTTTTTGTCATTTTCTGCTGTGCTACAGACCATACAAGCAAAGCCTTTAAAGTTCAAATGCAGAAATTTGGCCACAGCTACAAATAACAAATCGACTAGTCTTCGTAATGAAATGTTAATTGGTGTCTCAGAGATTCAGTTCACAATGAAAGAGCCCACAACACTTAATCCTTGCCAAATTATGACTTTTTAGCAGATTTGAGTATCAAAAGATTGAGTACACAGGGACGTTTTATATGTAACATAATCAAAGAGTCACCAATAGGCTTGCTTGCAGAGAGGGATCTGTGTACCCAGGATGGCCATACCTAGTTGTTGTTGTGGGTTTCTTTTTCTCTGAGGCAGGGACCTAACAGCTGTATTTGGTAAAAGCACAAATATAAATGCTGTGTTTGGTAAAAAAAAAAATCCTTCTCTTCAGCTTCAGTTCTCCGTATCATTTATTCATTTCTCAAATGCCCAATCCAGAAGTTTACCATTACACACTACCATGAGCAGTAGCCTGGTAAAAATAGCCCTCTTGCAATTTATATTTGATCTTCCACAGTGATTCAATATAAAAAGCAAACTGCTGAAATTAAAATGTCAAACTGACCTGAAGCATCCACTCCTGCAATAATAAAAAAAAAAAAAAGGAACAGCTAGACCAGAGTTTCTCAGCCATTGTAAAGACAGGAAGTGTGATACAAAAAAGGGAACATACATCCAGCCCATACCTTTTGTGAACTCTGTCTTAAGCCAGATTCAAGTTCTGCAGAAAGTTCTTGTCCTCAGAGGGAACAAATTGCAACTATTTCAAATAAGTTAGAAAACAAAAATGAGAAGTAAAACCATTGTTGCTTCTGAGGCCTTACACCAACCACGCACCTCAAACACCTAATTCAAGTCATCTAAATTTTAAAAGGAGGTTTCTAAAAAGGCCCAGCAGGCATGTCCACAGGCATGTAAGCATCTTAGACATAGTTTTTGTGTGCATGCACATCTGCACATTCATTGCCAGTCCATGGGCTCGGATTTTGCATGAGGTCAAAATCTCTGCACATCCAACATAAAGACATCCTGCTAGCCCACAGTAAGGGCAGTTACATCTCAGTCTCAATACCTGGAGATAGTTGTGTTTGGGATCTGGGTCTTCAGACCCACATCAGCAGCCTTGGACATGAAGCCTCTCCATAGCTGGGGCAGGACTCCTGGGAAAAGGTAATGTTCTACAGAACTGAGCAATTTTATGGGTTTAATGTGTACTCTTGCACTTCTTCATAGGTAACACGGGTTTATCGCTCCCCACTGACTCTCTGCTATCTCTGCAGAATAATAACTCCCCAGTACCAACTGCAGTACTAACTTAGAGAAAACTAACAGAAAACATTGTCAGGTTTCATCCATCATCCTGCATTCACTGGATTTATAAAGCTGAGCTTACTCTGAATAAGGCTATGTTGCAGAAAGTGTAACTATCTCCAGCTACACAGAAGTTTGGGCATTAAAGTGAGTGGATTGTGTGGTTACTTCAACCTAAAACACCTAGACCACCCCTTTGCATAATAACCATGTTGGAAACCATTTTCCATCACAAATGCTTAAGCTGATACGTTGCAGCCTACTCTGATGCTACAAGCAAATAATTTTATTGTGTTACAGATAGCTTTCAGTTTTGTTAGCCTGTGGGCATGATTTGAGATTGGCCATATGAAAAAATGTTTTAAATCTGAGGAAGAAGAAGATGTTTCAAATAATTGTCAATTAAATAATTCATAATGATGATATGCTGCCATCAGGTTTCCAAATTAAGAAGAGTCATTTTTTTCTACTCAAGCAACACTAGCCACTCTGGTGACTCCTGTTTTGGAATGTTTAATACAAAAGGATGTGCCCTTCTGCTCTTCACACACGTAAAAAAACAAGTGAGGAAACTCTTCATGTCCCAGATGACCATGATTACAAGAGATACATAAATATGCTTCCCTTTGCTACATGTCTGCTGCTCATTGCACTGGTTTTCAAGTGACATCTGCTCCAGTGGATGCAATGTGCTGCTAAAGGGCAAGCAAGCTAGTGAACTATTACCCAGTACTTGTTTACTACCAGTGAAAATGCAATGTATCCTAAACTTTTATGGTCTATGTTGTGTGAATAAAACTGAAAACAGTGAAACTGAAAGATACTTACAATGCCTCCATAACAGCTTATTAAGATTCTTTTCTACCTCAGTGGCAGAGCTGTGACACTTGCACTAGAGCTCTATCAGATCCTTCAGACTGATATCATTTCAATCAGAACGTGAATTTCATGACTGCAGAAGGTCATCAAGTCAAATACTGTGTCTGATTTTTAAAAGGGCTGGGTAATTTTATGACCATTTATAACATTTGCAGTTCTGCATGCTAAGACAATGTAATCAAATGTCATGCCTCGAACTGTAAGGCTGATTGCCATATAGGTCAGGAAGAATATTTTTGTCTGTGTACATCATTGCATAAAATAAACTCACAAATAAAGTTCAACAAGTGAAAACCTACATATTAGAAAACTTTATATTCTCTATTTAAGTATCAGTTATAGTTGGGTACTATATTAAAAAAAAAAAAGAGGTATACAGGACTAAGTAGACTCAAAAACACCACTCAAGCAGAGTGTGAACCTAGTTCACAGTGTTTTCAGATGTTTTGCAAGTTTCAAAGATTAAATTTCTAGCCTGCACTGAAACACTTCTTAGCACAGAATCACAGACAATTAAGGTTGAATGGGTTTTCAGGGGGTCATTCAGTTCATCTCTGTTACACAAGACTGGATCAATTAAGTCTATATCAGGCAAGTATTTATCTCATCTCTCTTTAGACTTGCAGTAATAGACTTTCCATGGGCTTTTTTTTTTTCCATTTCCAATTCAATTCAAATTATTCTTAATTTGAATCATCCTTAATTTTCCTTGAAGTAAACTTAATTGATTGAGAGGCAGTGATTATTACAATAAAGGACATTTATTAGGAAAAAATATAAGTTACATGATAAATACAACATATATATGATACAATTTAAGTACAGAATGCTGCTGAAACTAAATATTGTGACCTTATCACATATGAGGTGTGACATACTACCCAAAACTACTAGTTTGTAGCTGAATGAGTTCATTCATAGAAGCTTTACTTGAAAGCATATAACTCTAGATATTTTCATGATAACAATAATCATTTTTTTAGAAAGTCTCCACACACTCTTTCTCAACTTTACCATCTGCCCAAATGTGCAAACTTTATCTTTTAAATCTACAAATCTGCCAAAAAGAGTATATTTTTATGATGCATCATACAGGAACCATGTAAGAGTTTTATATATGAATATGTCAAAAATTCAACATTAAACTAATTCTTACAGAAATTTGATTTCCACACCAAGGAATTCTGAGAGTGTTTGCAATGCAGCACAAGGGAGACATGTTTTGAGCCTAATGAAAACTTATCACTGACAATAAGTTTAAAAGACCTTTAGAAATTAGGGCAGGTAGGAAGGGACACCAAAGAAGATGGTTTAGATCTGGGTAGAAGAGTTATGCCTACCTTTCTAAATGCTCTGTATCTGACAGTGATTTAGACTCTGATAGGTTGTCTATCCAAAAATATGTCTCATTGATATATGCTTTTGTTTACATTTTAGGTTTAGTCCACAGATTCCTGAAGGTCACGTTAAAAAAGGCAATGAAATTTATATAATATTATTGGAATTTCCAAACCACAGGAAGTTATTTTCTTTGATTCTAGTTGTTTTCCCCTCAAAATTATCTGAAAAAACCCTCTTATTTTTTACTACATATAAGGATTTTAAATCAAATATGTCATGTATGTTTTGCTTTTATAATCAGAAAAGTTATTATTTCCAAAAATTTGTGTTATTTACATTTGCTTATAGATAAACTGAATGAAAAACAAGGGAAACTGTTGCCCGGGGTTTTAAATTATTATTTACTATATATTTCCTAAGTTTTATATTTGGTCTCTTTGCAGTGTCAAAAACAAGAATATAAGTTTTGGAAAGTTTTTTTTTTAAAGGTTTTAAAACAAATAAATGTATGAAATCTTAAAACACGGACTTATTTTAAGCTGAGGAATAGCTAGACAAGGCACTCAAGCAACAATAATTAATGTGCAACAACCCCACCCTCCAATTCATTGTTTTACCTAGCTTTTACCTAGTTTTACTCTTTAGAATTAATCTATTATCCTCAGTTTCTGCAGGAGGGGGGCAGGCTGTAATCCTGCTTGTCAGCCTCTTGTTCTCAAAGAATGATGGATAACCTAACAAAACTGAAGAACTAAACAAAACCAACAAAAATTAAAAGGCTTGAGTAAATACTGAAGGGATGTCATAACAGTGTAGCATAGCACAATATGAGAACAGAATGATGTAGTCCTGAAACAAGAAGCAGTAGTTAGAGTAATGTTAAGGCAGGGGTTTTTGCTCAGGGCTAGCAACTTGTCAACATGTTTGCATTGTCTCAATTCCTGGGCACTCAGCTTCAGTCACTTGATGCAGGAGTCAAGTACCTCTGCTACCTGGTGGTTTTTTTTTTTTTTTTAACAAGATAATCTACAGGTTTTGAATGCAGAGAACCAGGTTCTTCATCAGTCTTTGAGAATAAGAAGCTGACAGTTTACACTCAGTCATTTGAAAGTTAAAGTAATAAAAAATGTTCTTTAACTTTTTCTTCTAAATTGAAGATGTCACACTCACATGAACATAACATGAATTTCAGGCTGAAAGCTGCCTGAAAAGTATCTTAACCCTTATCATTTGGTTGCCTTTATTTTACCACTTCAGAGGTTTAGACAGGATTATTTGTGAATTATTTCATTTGGAAGTATCTGTGAAGTTCAGGATATACATAATGGAACTTATTGACTGTACCATATGTTCCTGGCTATCAAGCTGAGGAAATCATGGGCTTGGCATTGTAAGGTGACTGGTGGGACTCAATGATCTTGAAGGTCTTTTCCAATCAACATAATGATTCTATAATTCTGAGATTCATAAATACTTTTTGTGTGTGATTTAATGGTCAAGTGGTTGCAAGGGCTAGGACAAAGGCTGGATTCGATCTTAAAGGTCTCTTCCAGCTGCAATGATTCCATGATTCTATGATTTTTGTCAGCTAGCTGTTGTACTAGGAGATCAGACAGGCAGATTAGAGCAACTAGATGATTTTTCTTGTGAAGATCCATGAATATGGCAGAATAATTGTAGGCATGTAGTTAGTATCAAATGCAAAGGGAGCAATGAAATTAGGAAAGATGTACAAGCTGTGAATGCACCGCAAAGGACTATTTGTGAGGCATGGTACAAAAAAAATCAGGCAAAAAAACCCCAAGTCAGATGTCAGAAAAAGCACCAACTAAGTAAATGCTTAGAAAAGAAGCGAGAGTAAGGAGAGTGCTCAGAATAGGAGAGTTGTATTAGAGACTCTGAGAACTCTAGGCACTGAATATGAGTAGGCCTGAGAAAGACTGGGGTGTGACTTAACATATGAGGAAGCTATTGAACATAAAAATAGATAAGCATTGACAGTAGAATAGTCAATAGAGCACTCTATAGATAGACATTTCTGCAGATGAGCTGAGGTAAGTGAGAAGAATCAGTTTACAAAAGCTGAAGATACTACTAAAAGATTATAACAGGTTAGAAAATTTGGAATTATCTGACATGTCTGTTCTGTATGTCCTGCTGGTGATATAAGGAAAAAAGATATCACAGCTAAGAAAGATTAGAAATGTTTCCTAAAAACAGAAATATTGTGTGTGTTTTATTTGGTGGGACATGATTAAAGAACACTGTGATGTTTGCAAATATGGTTAGAGCATCAAAATTATTTGGTTTCTGTACTCCAGATGTCATTTGTTATTCACTTTAGTTGTCAAGACACAAAGAGGTATTTAGATGAGCAAGTAGATGAAAGGAGTAAGACCAGGACCAAGATGTTAGTCTGATGGCATGTTATCCAGCTGACTCTGTGAGGCTGCAGAGAGTTCATGGGTGGAATCCATCACACACAGTTGAGTGCTGTCTATGTCAAGTGCTTCCAGAGGAAAACATCATTTGACTCACCCATCTACTACTGTGAAAAAGAGGTCAGTAGCTCTCTGGAAGCGCGTATCTCCATGCATTGACTATACAGAGAGCTTCAGGCTTTCAGGTTCCCTCATTCAGTCAGATTAACTCCATGTTTTTGTTGAAGTATATAGCATGGTAAAGATAATCAAATCAAGTTAGAATTATTCATTTTTTAATAGTGACTAAAAGGCTGTACTTTATCTATCAACAAATCTCACAGCATTCAACAAGCCAAATGCTTGTTGGTAGAGACAGAAAGTACAGAGTGGGTGGTTAAAAACACATACAAACAGTAAAAGTCTCCCTGAGATTAGAGGAAGGATATTAGACTGAAATTTATAAAATACCTGATAAAATGTTAAAATATTCCTGCAGTGAGAATACTATGCAGTTTGTAGAAAGAATGAAGTTACATAGCAATTATATGTAGCATGAAGGGAAAAAATTGTACAATTTTATGTGACAACAGAGGCAGATGAAATGTAATTTATAGCCAAATAGGGAGTCAAGTGATTTTTGGCAAGGAACCTTTAGTGAGGTTAGAAAAAGTAGATCATGGCAACCTTTTAGAGATAAGAGACACCTCCTGAACAAGACAGAAACATTGATCATGAGGCATTTTAATTACTCTGATATTGATTAGGATAACAGGAATGCAATTATAAGGAAGAACACATTCTTAAAAGTCACATATTCTTAGAGCAGCCTTGTTTTGTTTCCTGTAATTCCTTGAACAGTTTTTATAGTCCAAGGCTATTCCATGCCTGATCCTAAGAAATGAGCTACATATAAGAATTCACATTTAAGATACAGAGCATCCTAGTTCTACTTATCAGCTTATCATTGGGTTTGAAATACTCATGAGAGAATGCTGTTTACTAAAAGTGTTTTGACTTTGAGAAAGAGCACAGAGAAAGAGAGCTTGTTGCTCTGAGGAATGTTGATTGGAATTCTATAATGTATGAGAAATCTCCTGAAGAGGAGGAAATATAATATTTAAGAAACAACTGATGAGAAGATAATTGAAATTCATCTCAAGCAAATAGCAGTTCTGCTGAATACAGAATAGAATGTCAAGCAAATTAAATGAAAATACAACAGAATAATGTCTCACTCAAAACCGAAAATTACATTCTTCTTAAAACTTCCAGTTCAATTACACCCTTAAAAGTGACTGCATTTTTCTACCATCCATAAGGACCAAGTTAAACTGAACTAAAGTAGATGAACACACTGCCAACAACTAAAAGCAGGTTAAATCTATTTCACCTCCTGTACATCATTTAATTGAGAAAATGTCATTCATGGTTTGTCTAATATTCCAATCTTATTTATGTTGCTGTTCTTGATCTTCTTGATCAAGAAGATGAAATTCTTGATCTTCAATAAAAGCAAATAAAGCAAAAAAATTCATGCAGCAAGTCTGGGCACAATAGTTGACCTTCCTATTGTCTAGATCAAAGCCCTTGGCTGAAAATAAGAAGGGTTTCTATGCATAAGCATAAGAGCAGCACCTAAGATATTCTGTATGGATATCTTCTCTTCAAGGTCTAAAAAAAATATATTCTAACACTTTGAAGGGTTGCCCAAATGCTGTTTCACAGTCTATGTTAGTAGCTTTGCATTAGTTCATCTGGCAGGTCTTAGATGAGAAATACCATATTCAACCATGATATTCAGAAAGGATTAGTTGTGCTTTTGTTTGAACAAAATGATTGACATCCTGCAGACTAGGTTTAGCAGGAAGTCAGACGAAGTCAGGAGTCTTTTCAACTTAAAGCCTTATGTTGGTGCCAGAGAGATGAGCTCTTTAGAATCCTAATGCTTTCTCAGTTTTGCAGAAGGAGGAGTTGCTGGAACGAGTTTCAAAAAGTTAATACTATACCCAGGACTAAGCAAAAGCACTTATACTTATTTTGGATTATTGCTGTGCTTTAACCCATCTTTATAAGGAGGACTCCTAACGATATCACAGATGTCATAAAATCTGTGCTGTCTCCAGATCTGTAGAAGCTCCACCTCCGACTGTAGTTACATTTAATGCTACAAGGCCCTTGTATTTAATGCTACAAAGCCTTTACGTCGGAGAAGCCTGCAGCTGTCTATATCAACTGACACAGATCATTCTAGAAGAAATTTCTAAGAATTAGAATAATGAAGGATATTTTTATTCTTAAAGTTATTGCAGCTACTAAGATTTCAGTTATGAGCCCTCGCTTCATAATTAAAACATAATCTCTGTCAGTTGATGTACTTAAATCGTGGTCAACATCTCAGCTGAGTGTGGATATCTGTGACAGTGAAACCTCCCTTCCAGCAAAGAAAAAGGAATCTGTAAAATTTTCTCAGCTGCACCTACTAGATCTGTAATACAGTCAGATCAGGTATGAGACTTAGGTCTTTCAAACAGGTAATATCAGCTGAACCCACTTTTACATTTCGACTGTTCTTACCTTTACAAAATGATGGAGTGATGACCGGTTATGTGGAAATGATTGGTCCTGTTTAACAAGTCATTTGACTTCTCCTTTTCCAAATCAGATGAAAAAAGTTATCTCATGGCTTCATTGTTTTGGTAACCTTCTTTACAGATGATCCTGTTCAAAATTATTTTCCCACAATTTGGAAACATATTTTTTGCTCTTGTATAATTAATATTTCTCTGCTATCTCCAGTATCTTTAACATTCTGCTATCAAATTTACCCTTTTCACAACTACATCCCATTTGTGGCTCTAAGGCATCCTTATAGTAATCAATCATCTAATTTTCCATTTCCAGGTGGTGAATTTGGACCAGTTATTAGCTACATGCGTGACCTTGCATGATATACAATTACATTTAATCCCATTTTATAATTCTGTCCTCAAAGACATTAAGTTCTTCCTTTTGAATTACAATGGCTCCCAGCTTTGCTTCTTCAAGTTCCTGCCCACCCTTTTTTTTTTAAGTAAAAAAACTACCCATTTACATCATTTATGCCAATTTTCTTTCAAACCAGAAGTTTCACTTCCTAGTATAATCCTATGTTGTTCAACTTGTGTCCAATTTTTTAATTTTCACATAATTAGAGCCATCTTCTCTGTATGACTTTACAGTTTCCCATGTGGCATATCTGTTAGTTTTAGAAAATCAAAGAGATTCTTTCGGTGTGTTTCTCTACTGGGAACATATAGTAGCTTATCAAAAATTGTTTTATATTTGCTTGGCATACTCATTTGCTCAATTTTTCTTATCCTTCACAATTTGTTTTGGCATATTGTGAAGAACTGTACCATTCCTCACTGAATAGACTCATTATCTGAATCCTCATTATCTAATTTTATGTGCTAGTTTTCACAGTTAAACTGTTACTAAGATCATCCATTTGATTGTATTACTTTATTTGAATTAATTGTTGCCATTTCTGTCTCCTTACCTCATTCTCACAGGCCATCTTGGGTTGACCCTAATGTTTTATCGTCTGTGTTAATAGGCAAATTAAGTTGCAGGTGGTTTAAATGAACTTCTTGCCCCTTCTCTTTTTTTTTTTTTTTTTTAAACAACTAATCAATGTTTCTATTAATTTCCTTCACAAGTACTAAATAGACTTGAATCCTTACGGTTCAGGATTTCTGAACTGTAGCTTTCTTTACTGATTATATTGCATTTTCATTCTTTCTTAACTCTTAGCTAATCACCAAAGTCCCGTCTGTTGTTCTTGTTTATCTTCTTATGTCTGGAAACTATGTCCAAAATCTATATTAAAAGGATATATGAAGAGCAATTACAATTTAAAAACATTTTTGGACCATTGGTATTTTTTTAAAAAATCAAGCTTTTTATAAGGTCAGGTGTGCTTCAGTCTAGCTGACTTCACTAAACATTTTCTTCAGTTTGCCAAAGGTTATTCTTTGGAAGTCTGCTCTAGATCCAAATTTATTTTTTATAGCCTTTTTAATTGAAATTCAAATTTATATAATTATATTTATATATTTGTCTACTTGTCCAGTCTGAGCATAGCCATCCTTATTTTATTTCTAACTCTAGCTCAGTAGAATTTGTTTTGAAATCCAGGTCAAGCTTTGATACCTTAGCAGTTTATGTTTTCTCAACACTTTCCTGTCTTTATAGATCATCAGTACACAATATTATTCTACAATTTCCCTCCTTACCTCTCTTTTTTCCACTAAAACACATACCTTCATTTTACTTGGGATAATCATTGCACTATATTTCTAACAACTATTGTTGCTTATTATCTACCCAACATGCCAGTAATTCTGTCAGCTTTGGTTTTTTGTTTCTGCTCTTTCCATTATAGTTCAAACATTTTAATTGTTTGTTGTTTCACTCCTTCAAGAAAGAAAAAAAGGGTTTTTGATAGTAATGCCAGTGGAGAGGTAACATTTGAGGAAATCTTGAAGCCCTCCAGGCACTAGAACTGTTCCCAAGTTCTAATTGGAAAAAGATTAATGTGGGACTATGCCACCCTCCTGCAATACCACATCCTCTTGGAACACTTCACTCTTGTGAGTAATTTTCTTCAGGAAAAAAAAAGAAGAAAAAAAAAAGAGAAATCACATTAAACAGTAGGTGTCCAAACTAATGGCAATATTTCAGTTCAGATTTCGTGTTCGCTTTTGCATCATGTTCCATCACACAGCACACGTAGTAAGACTCATCATATTCCATCAACTAATTTTGCTAAATGTCAGGCATTTAATAAACGGAAAGGGCAAAAAGTTGTAAAGGGTTTGCATTGCCTTGTTAATCAGCACTTGAGAAAGTTTTGAAGAACTCAGTGACTCATTAATTTAAGAGGTGGGCTCTGGATGCTATAACATATGCTGTCTGAAATCTGTATTTTCTTTTAACAATCAAGGGACCTCATCTGCTAGATTTCAAATATTGAAATGTAAACTTATTTGTACTGTGAATCTGGTTTGCCTAGCAAATATGTGCAAGCAGCAAAGTCATTTGTCAGTACTGACTAGAAGGATCTATCACAAAAACAGACTCTGAGAAGTGTCAATGCATCTCAAAATCATCTCTCCACCTGCTCTTCGGGACAGGCAAAGATCAGTAGCAGCTATGACTGGCTATAAAAATTAACTCGTTACTGTTAAAGAAGTGAGCTGGACTGGCAGTTCAGCATCACTATTCAAATACAGTTGCTGCTTGCCAAACAATGCACAGTGGATCTAAGAAGTCTAAGAAACTAATAGATGAAAACTCTTACTAGTGTTCTTAGAAATTAAAAATAACCTCACTTATCACTCTTGTTTAAGTCCTAATTCTTCAAGTTTTCTCCCATCATTTAGTATAAAGAATCAAACTCTCCAATGCCAGTACACATTATGTAATTTTTTTTCTGAATAGTTCAGTTATCCTCTGCAAGGGTACTCACTTCAGTAGGAGCTGTTAAATGGAAGTATGGGTAGCAGAATCAGACCCTTAGCTTATGTGCAGTTCAGTATCCCTTTACTGTTTACTTTGATTAACTACATCACTACACATTTTCAAGAGGAAATGCAATTTTCGCTAGCAATAACTCAGCAACTTACAGTAAAGTGGTAAAAGCTTTGAGCAGACAATTCTAGGTGTTGGAGATAGTGCAAGTGATAAAATGATGTATAAAATGACATGATAACAAACACTGACCATATCTTTGATTTTTCTTTAGTAGCAGACAATATCATCATTCACACAGCTGTGAGCCATTCAAGAAGGTATTATCCTGTGAGTTCTGACATCAAAAAACTTATCGCTTCTAGCCTTAACAGTAAAGCAGTTGAGTAGGTAATAAAAATGAGCAGGAAATTTCCAGAGTGGTCTGAGCTGACAGCAGAGTCCAAATTTCCAGAAAATGGTACAGTTATATATAATTTATATCTCTCTGCATCATCTAATCCTCCCAAGAAGATTAATACTGGCAGAAGGCATGCCATAGAAAGACCAAATACCTTGCCTCAGGGTCTCCAGTAGACATAGACCACTTTTATTTCTTGCAGAGGTTCCTCAGGAATCCTGTTGACAAAAGACAAAAGATTTTGATTTGTCATTTCAGAGATCTTCTGGAAGCCCATCTCTATACTTAATTAAGAAACAGAATTACATCATTGAGCCCAACCGACTAACCTTGCACTGCCATCACTAAATCATGTCAAACCACTAAACCTCAACACCTCATCTCCACCTTTTAAATATCTCCAGGGATAGAGACCCTATGACCTCCTCAGGTAGCCCGTTGCAGTGCTTGAAACAACCCTCCCAGTGAAAAACTTATTCCTAATATCCAATGTAAATATCCTCAGGTGCAGCTTGAGGTCTTTTCCTCTTATCCTATTATTTGTTACCTGGGAGAAGAAACCAACGTCCACCTTCTTATAGCCTCTTTTCAGGTAGTCATAGCAATCATATCTCCTCTCAGCTTCCTCTTCTCCAGGCTAAAAAACTCCAGTTCCCTCAGATGTTCCTCCCCAGACTTGTTCTCAAGACCCTTCACTAGCTTCATTGCCCATCTCTGGACACGCTCCAGTATCTCAGTGTCCTTGTAGGGAAAGGCCCAGAACTGGACACAGTATTTGAAGTGCAGCCTCACCAGTGCCAAGAACAGGGGGACAATCAGTTCCCTGGTCCTGCTGGCCACACTATTTCTGATACAAGCCAGGATGACATTGGCTTTATTGGCTACCTGAAAACACTGCTGGCTGATATTCATATTCACTCATATTAACTCCAGCAAGGCTTTTGACACTGTCTCCCATAACATCCTCATCAGAAAGCTCAGGCAGTGTGGCTTGGACAGTGAGTGGACAGTGAGATGGATCGAGAATTGGCTGAATGATAGAACCCAGAGGGTGGTGATCAGTGGCACAGAATCGATTTGGAGACCTGTTGCCAGTGGAGTTCCACAGGGATCAGTTCTGGAGCCAGTCTTGTTCAACGATTTCATCAATGACTTGGATGAGGGGACAGAGCGTCAATGGCCTCAGCCCATTGATCCAGTCTATCCGGGTCCCTCTGAATATCCTTCCTACTCTCAAGCATATCTATGCTCCCACTCAACTTCATATTATCTGCGAGATGAAGCCTTTGATTTCGTCCCATCCTCATTTTCCAATAAACTTTTCACTGAAGGGCACGATTGTCATTTCAGTACAGGTTAACAGCTAATAAAGAGTATTAATTCAACAATAGTGAGTAATATCGTGAAAAGCATAGCCCATGTACTACAACCAGGTTTCAATTCTACCTATTCACGTTGCTGTTATACTAACATTGCAAGAAGTCAACTAATGAAAAGCTAGCTATGAGCAGAAAAATCAATACTCAATACTCAAATAAACAATATTCTTGAGTGCTGTGTAAATAGCATCCTTGCGCAAAGTGCTGTGCCAAAGGTATCCTTTGTGAATTCAGACCTAAAATTCTCATATTTTAATAAGTTATCTTTCCATCACATCTACAAGGGAAATAAATCATGGGAGGTACAGTCTGTTTTGGAAGGAGAGCTAATAAAGAACCCAAAACACAATGACAGGATTCAGCTATGGAAGGTAGACACCTAGATGTATGTATTGACCCTTTTCCTTGGTTTCCAAGGAAAAGGGTCACTATTTCACTATTTTAATCTAAAGAGCTCTAGGTATCTATTTAGTCACCTTAGCATAAACATCTAGTGGTATTTGAAGCAGTTGTGTCAATCACATCTGACCTCCAGCATCCTTCCCCTTTCCTGTAAGATGCTGTACTGTATGTGGATATTTTGGATATTGTTGACATTTATAGCATCTGAAAGAGGCACAAGACACCTGTGCTCAGGAACCTCAACTGAAATCTTAGTTGACAGGGTTATTGGTATCTGTTGAACCAAATCTCCAGGCTCTACTGACCTTATTGACTAAATCTCTTTATTGTGATGAAACTTTAGTCAATCAAGGTAAGTAACACTTGCATAAATACATATCGGCATTTGAGATGCTCTGTGTGCATCTGGACTGGCAGATGGAGGACAGGGCACAGCATGAGATGCTTATGTTTAGGCATTTACATCAAACTTCTTCAACGTGTTGATATCTGCATGTAGAACTCTTAATGTAAGGGTTAAATCCTACCACAGGTAACTGTAGCTTCCTGAGGCACTTCAGTCACATACTTAAGCTAATAAATTACTAACTTCATTAAAACCTGTTATTTAAAGGATCCATCTCATTTTCAACCACCTTTGATGGGGATGGTTTTCTTGAAAATCTAATTTTCCATTCTAAAGCAGTTTCAACGTTAATTTCATCATCCCTTTATTGTCCCTCACTGTACAATGGGAATGTTTTTATAATCCTTTGTGCCACAATCTTATTTATCTTTTGAATCTTTCAAGAGATTGATATATCACTTGGCTCTCAATTTGAACTAGGCAAATAGTGGAAAAAATATTTGGAATAACACATTGTTTGGAAAAAAAAGTTAGAAAATCACTATTTGTAAATATTAGATGACTGATGCACTCTGTTACCCCTTCTTTATTTAACCATTTAAATTTTTCTTTCCTTCACATACAACTAGACAGGCATAACACAACAGCACAAATCTAAAACACAGCCCCACAGACAACAGAAACATAGCTTTCAATGTGGCCTTCATACAGCTAGTGTTCTGACCTACCATTTCTCTTAATTAGATCTGTTTGGTCTGGCTTACAATTGCTGAAACGCAATCTCTGTCACAGGTATGTTGCTAGCCCTCTTCACTCATCTCTCTTATCCCTCACTCCATGATTATTTAATGTTGTCATTCCCTATGAGGAAAGCGTACACAGCATATTCAGACTGCAATTCAGGGTGTGTTTTTTTCATGACACAGGCTGTATTTCCTGACTTTCAAAAAAAGAAGGAAACAGTATTTGTAGCAAAATGTCTTTTCACACAAATAAAACAGGAGGGTAAATTGCAGAAAATTTACTGTGCTAGTTTATTTTTGATTACACATATATAATTTCTGCTGTACATATGGATGCTTTTGCTCTTCATACTATTGATTTTTTTTCCTCAATACTTTGAAACCGTTTACAATTGTGAGTGCTATCAGATATTCTTGGCTTTTCTTTACTCAAGAAAAAAAACCCTTTCTTATCTACCACCTGCCCAATAACTCTGAGTACATCAGAATCCCATCCTTTGAATGATTTTAGAAAGTGCCACTGTTATATTAACCACTTAGGATGCTTCCCTGCCTTAATCTTTTCCTGGCTTTCCATGAGTCTGATAAAAATTGACTTTCCAGATTTCTTACCATATTATTTTAGTTCTATTAAGCTTCAACCCTACTGGGAGCTGGGAGGTGGTGAATTTCTCACAGACAGGTGGTGGGTGGGACTGGGAAGTAAAGTATTTTAATTGTAATGGTACACCTGCTTTTCTGTAAATGACACTGACAACCTGTTTCACTATGAGTAATTTAGGACTTGAGTCACAGTCACCCACAGAGAATTCTTACTGAATTTGGCATTTGAAATGTTCCAGCAAATTCATCTTTTTCAAGAGAAAACCACTTGGAGACAATTTTTCTATTTCAGCTGTTACCCAGTGCAAAAGCTGGTTAAGAACAATCTGTATGGTTTTTGCATGCAGGAATTTTCAGCAGTCATGGGAAGAGTCACACACATATGAGTGACTCACAGGATAAAGAGTTCACCAGGATGAACTCAAAGTGTGTTATCATTACCTGGCAGATGCTACATACCATCTTACCCAGAGGTGTACATAGAACCACACAGAAGAAACTCTGGGAAAAAAAATTGGACTGCTTAGCACATCAAGAATCACCATGTGTGTGGAAGACTGAATTTTAAATGTCATCCTCCCTGTGTATATCACGTTTGTCCTTATAATGGCGAAGCTCTGATTTTTATTTCTTTTTTTTTTAAATAGCTTTAGGTAATACTTCTGGTCTCAGTGAATGAGCAGAAAGGCTGTAATTTTGTTAAAAAACATTATGTAATAACATATCCTTGAGAAATTTGATGAGGTCTGTCTATGCCACCACAAACATACTAAGCAAAGCATTTGTATTAACTTCATTTGAAAAAGATTGCTAAGAGCTAAGGCAAATAATGAGATTAAATTGAATTACAGTGGCCTAATAAATTATCAGCCATTAGCTGAATTTCCTTAATTGCCTGTGGGCATGCTTTTAGTCCACCCCAATTGTGAGGTAGTAAATGACAGTGAAAGGGATTTCAGAAGAACATTCAAAGCCTAAATAACAGTAAGGAGTCTAAATACTTAGTTGGACTAATGCCCAAGTCCTTGAATGATACTAAATAGAACAACAAGTGATTTTTCAGTTCATGTTTGTAATGCTATTTGTAATATGTTACTTGAACCACAAGCAATGAGGCAAAGGCAGAAAAACTGAGGGATGTGAGGGGAAAGGAAGATAAACTGATGAGCCTAAAATTAGGCAGCCCTGAAAATCCTTCTCAAAATATGTTTGAATTTGCCAAAACTTATTAAAATAAGGGAAGAGAAGGGGGAAAAAAAAGAAGAAAAAGGAACAAAAAATAAGTGAGATAGAAGGCAGAGGGTTTTCAAACCTATAAACTCTAGAGATGTAGTGTAAATGCCTTTATTAAAGAACTTCGGTGGTGTTCTACTTCATGGTATTTTTCAGTTGCCTAACAGTGTGAATATATTTCTGTTTATTTAAATAAGTTTATGAATTTTATAGCCTCTATCAATATTTTTACTGATCCAGAACATATCAAAATTACAAAGATTACATAAATTAAGATTCTATTGTGAACATTTCATTAGCAATTAAGTCTCTAGAGTATTTGTGACTAGATAAAATGTTGATTAATTTCATTCACATGGATTTATAAAGACAACTAGATTATCATTTGTATTTTCATTGACACCTTTTAAACACTGAACATTCCTAATCACTTATGTCCTATCATGTCGTGCCTAAAAATATATCTTACAGTATTCAGTAACAACACAACATCTTTGATATTTTAAACAGTGTTATGATGAGGTGTGACTTTGCATTGATTTTTTGATATGAAGAAATGGATTTTTTTATTTTTAACAGATCCATTTTAAGAAATAATTACTTTGTAGGATCAAAGTGAGGTCTGATTAAGTGTTATGGTTTCTGAAGCTGGGCCAATGCTGTAAAATTAGAAATTAACTTCTTATAGTCTTACTGACTTATTTGGATTCTTTCAGACTTTCCAATTTCGACTTCTGCTTTCTGTAAGAAACGGTACTGGAAAATTACGGGTTCACGTGCTTGGATACTCATGAAACTGTGAATGATAAACATGGACATGCAAATATTCACATAAGAATATGGTATTTATATGTGAAGGGGAACAACATTTGACACAGATAAAAGAGGTGGTTTGTAGCAGCTATTTAATGAGCCATAAAAGAATTTCAATCATACTTTTTGCAGCTAGAGTGAACCACACACATATTACTGAGTCCCAATCACAGCATCACTGTATATGCTACATCAAATATACCTTTTTAAAGAATAAATACTTTTTGGCATAGCAGGACAATAACATCTTGAACTCTTCAGCTAGAGTTTTCTAAATGAAAATTTGGCTAGTTACTGATACTCCATATCTGCCCCTTTGTTCACTTGTCTTTTCAATTCCTCTTTCATATCCATCTCATTTTTCACTATCAGAAGCCCTTGACAATAAAAAAAGGTAACTTTCCAATTAACCATCACTTGATATATTCATCTATATGTGTGCATTTACACACACACGTTATACACACATTTGTACATAGGTACTTAGTATCTATATATAGACATCATGACTAAAACAGCATACCTAAAACAAAAATTAATAGTCAGAAGACACAGAAGTAAAATACAAATAAATACTAAATAAGTATTCTATTAAAACTTGAGCCTATTAAAGGCAGTATTAAAATGTCTCAGTCTAGATATTAATAGAAAATTGAATTGACTGCAAGAAAAAAAGATCTTTCTGTTAGTGATCTGTTTTGTTTGATCTCCCAATCTTTGCACAAAACTATAGTCTCCTTCTGTCTCTTGCTCCAGTGTGACAGACGGACAGAGTGTACTTCAAAATATCTCTGCTGTGATTCCCCCAACTGTGGTTCTGTTCCTCAGCCCTTTCTTCTTGCAAAATAAAGGAATTTTTAACTTAAAATTAATTATTTAAATTTCATGTATTGAAATTTAAGATTTCAAAGTGAAAAAGTATTGAGACATAAAATTTAGCATTTATATGTAATTTAATTGCTGAGGAATAATGTCCTACAAAGTGTGAAATAATTCTCTTTCATGCATACAATTGTCTGCAACCAGTATTTGCAATTCTTTGCAAAAACCATGAAGCAGCTGTTCAATGCTAAGATTCTCCTCACTTGAATTCTTTTACACAAAATGTTCAATGCAAGGTAGGTGTTTTACTGTTGTGCATATGGATGATAACATTAGATTTGGACAGGCAAATGAAGGCTTAACTGAAGAGGACATGGAAGGAATGATAGGAAGAGAGGGAAAGAATAGCTAGGGAAGGTGAGAGGGAGAGAAGGGAGAGTGAGTAGGAGGAACAACTAAGAGATAGATAAACAGAGAGAATGGGTCCAACAGTGAGAAGTTTTATGGTGTAATGAAACCAAATACTTAGAAAGTACCTAAAAGAAAAATATGGGATATAATATTCAGTCACATAATATCCATTTTTTCTCTGATTTGATGCAATTGTGAAAAGGCAACAGTGATGCAAACATGTAGCAATTAAAACATTTTCACTGTTAATGAGAAGGTAGTCATGTATTTGAATGGGCTCACTCCCATTGAACCTTATTGACCTATGTTCAGCACAGGTAAATTTAAAGAGGTGCAGAGAACTACTAAGGATGATGAGGAGAAACCAGACACTGCTTCAAGAAGGAAGGATGGAAGACCCTTATATGTTCAGTATAGCAAAAGAAGAGTGAGAGGGAATATGACTGTAAATATATCATGAAGGGGCAGATACGAATAGGTGAAAAAACTGCAGAAGCTCAATAATGATGTCAGCATAAAAATAAACAAGTGTCAACTGAATATGTGATACACTTAAGCTATGCATCACAAGGTTGTGTGGTGTGGAGTTTGCAATAGAAGGTAAGTGGATACATGGCCCCAAGGGGTGTGGTGTGAATGCTAGGCTCCCAACTGGGTTTTTGTTTTAAGAATTTGCCCATAACTGCTAAAGTTTTACTCCTAGGACAGGCAGTCACCACATTGCACTTAAACCAAGCTGTCATGGTGAGTTACAAAGAAAAGGTAGCATGTCAATTAAGCATGATGATGGAGCAATTAGCTTCTGATTTCAACTTTCTAAATATGTGCCACAGAATAACTAAAAGGATGCAAGAAATTTATTCTCTTCATCCTCTATTAAAAAATGGAGTACGTGAAGAAATTAAAAATATTTGACTACTCAGAAAATCTATTTGTCTTCTTTGTTCAGTATCTCCTTCTATTGATCACTATCAGTGCTGACAAATAGCTTGAAGCTGTGATCCTGAATTGATATTTAATTAAAATTAAGATCTATTCTAATTGTATGGTAAACACATCAGAGTTCTATATGTAAATAATGTCAACAGATGAAGGATAAAAGAAGAATTTTAAATAAGTGTTAGAAAGTTTGCAAAGGGGCTAGGAAGCAAATCATGCAGAGAAAAGCAATAATTAAATTCTGTCTCCAATTTATTTTTACACTGGATTCCACTCTTATTACACTGAAGTTTAAAGACTGTTTTCATATTTGCCTTGCCAAAATGAATAATTACATGAACAATATGGGGTTTGGGGGATGGGTAAATCACAAACGTAGTGTTTTCTTCATCAAAGTGTGAAACCTATTTGTGGTATGAGTAGAGCATGTGTCTTAATGATATTGAAATTTACAACATGAAATTACTGAATTACCTTAAAGAAAACAGTGTTTTTCATAGAATATTTCAACTCTCATTTCTGGTGAACAACTTCCTGCCACTGTGCCCTTTCTCCAATGTCGTATATCTTATTATTGGGGAGTACTGAACTGTTCTGGCGACTACCTAGAGGAATCATGTAATTTTACTTTATCGAGTCCTTGATGGAGAGATGGGCACAGTTTCACATTGACAGGCCCTGGTCCTCATGGCCTCAACCACAGATACCTTCTGGAGGGAAAATGCAGCTGAACATAAGCAATCCGGAAGGCTCCTGGAGTTCACTGATGATAACTTCCTCCTCCAAGTGATAGAGAAGTCAATGAGAGGAGGTGTTTTGTCTCATACTTGTAAATAACAAGGAACTCATTAGGGATGTGAAGGTCAAAGGCAACCTTGGGTGCAGTGACAATGAGCCAGTGGACTAGAAGTGCCCAGAGAACCTTCAAAAGCAAATGTCACCTTCATCTTCAAGAAGGGCAAGAAGTAGGACCCAGGGATCCATAGGTCAGACAGCCTCATCTGGATCCCTAGGAAGCTAATGGAACAACTAATCCTGGAAGTCATTTCAAGGCACAGTAAGGAAAAGAAAATCAACATAGATTTGCCAAACTGAAGTCATGCCTAACCACCTTGATAATCTTCTATGGTGAAATAACTGGTAGATGGTAGATGAAGGGAGAGCAATGGATATTGTCTACTTGGACTTCATCAGCCCAGTGTCTTTAGTGTCTACCAGACCTTTGACACTATCTCCTATAAGATCTTCATGGAGAAGACTATGAAGTATGGGCTGAATAAGTGAACAGTGAGGTGGGTTGAAAACTGGGGGTCACATGCTGGAGGACATCAAGCTGAACATGAGGCAGTAATGTGCCCTTGCCACAAAGAGGTGAATTGTACCATGGCCTGCATTAAGACAAAGTACTGCCATCTGATTGAAGTGATTCTACCCCTTTATTCAGCCCTGGTGATTCTACGTCTGGAGTACTGTTTCCAGCTCTGGGCTCCTCAGTACAAGAGACACATGAACAGTAAACAGATTCCGACAAAGGGTCACAAAGATTATGATGGAACTGGAGCATCTCTCCTATGAGAAAAGGCTGAGACAGGTGAGATTTTTAAGCCTGAATATGGGAAGGCTCAGGGAGGATCTTATCCATGTGTACAAATATCTGATAGGAGAGAATGAAGACAGAGACAGGCTCTTCTCAGTGGTGCCCAGTGACAGGTCTAGAGGCACAAAGTGAAACACAGGAGGTTCCTCTTGCATACTAGGAAGCATTTTTTTCTGTGGGAGTGACTGAGCCTTGGCACAGGTTGCTCAGGGAGGTTATGGAGTCTCCATCCTTGGAAATACTCAGAAACCATCTGGACATTGACCTGGACAACTGTCTCCAGGTGGTCCTGCTTGACCAGTGGATTGGACCGGATAACCTACTAATGTATATTTTCTCTACCAATACAATAAAGACCTGTAATGTCTTCAAAGATTTGGGTTTTTTCTCAGTACCTGTTTGAACAAATAGTTTATGAGCAGTTTCCACACATGAGTGAAGAAAAAAATTGCTTAGGAGTAGGACATATGCACACACTCACCACAGCTTTTACTTGTGTCATTATTTGGGGAGGACATCAAGGAGAAAAAAATATCCATTTGAATAATATGATCTCTATAACTATATGGTCTGTGTCTCAGTAAAAATCATAGAATAATAAAATTATTTGGGTTGAAAGGGACCTTCAGGATCATCTAATTTCAACCCTTTTGACATGGGCAGGGACACCTCCCACTAGACCAGGGTGCTCAAAACCCCATCCAACCTGGCCTCGAACACTTATAGAAACGGGGCATCCAAAATTTCTCTGGGCAACCTGCTCCAATGCCTCATCACCCCCACAACAAACTTCTTCCTAATATCTAATCTAAATCAAACCTCTTTCAGTTCAAAGCCATTGCGCATTGTCCTATCACTATATGCCCATATCCTCCCTGGGATTCTAGGATTCAAGTTACATTCAGTAGGAAATCATCACCATTTTCACTGTGAATGAAAAGCATTTAAGAACAATATGTGTTCATCTAATCACAATTCTTACATTTTACACATTTTCCTAAGTGATTTTAAGTGATTTTTAAATTTTCAGTTTGAGACTTTATCTTTCAGTAGTAGTATCTGATGTAAATTATGCTTTAAAAGTACAACTCTTTGAAATAGTCACCCTTAAATAGCATATTATTTTATTTTTATTTCTTATCATAATTGTTCTTAATCATATTGTCATTACATTAAATGCTCTCTCATGTTTATCTTTGCAAGGATAAAATCATCAAAGGTAATCATGTCCAGAGTAGAATGCAATGCCAGCATGTTATGAACCTGTGAATTATTTCCCCTACTGCAGGATACTCAAATAGATCTCACTTCTGTCCAGTAACTCGAGTTAATGTCTGTGGGAGTTACTTTTCCACTTTGTGTCTGGGAGACGAGAAATGAAATTGCATGAGCTAAACAGTAATGTTTGAAAGCTCCACTGACTTCAATGGTAGTTCAGACAAGAAGGTATCAGACTAAATTACAGGATGAAAATGTTTTAGCACCAAAAGCCTTGGTAAGATAGCATAGACATGGTCAAATTACCATGGAATACCACAGTGAGTTACACAATGAGAAACAAATGAAAGCTCTAGTGAAAGAACCTTATTTTTCTGTGTTTTACCCCGGTCAGAGACGTGCCAAGAGTAAGAAGAGTCAGGTACTGTGCCTTAGGTGAAACACATTCAGCTGAATAGCTGGCTTATATCTCAGCCTGAAGGCATGGTTTCTACCTACAAAAATTAGGTCTGGGAATACATCTTCAGAGATATCTGTATGCATATGCATTCATGTGCGCTCACTCATACCCCTGCATGGTCATATTGTCTCTTACCAGCAATCTGCTTCATGATTTAGTAATCATAGAATCATAGAATCGTAGAATCCTAGAACAGTAGGGGTTGGAAGGGACCTTTAGAGATCATCTAGTCCAACCCCCCTGCAGAAACAGGTTCACCTAGATCAGGTCCCATAGGAACATGTCCAGGCGACTCCACAACCCCTCTGGGCAGCCTGTGCCAGGGCTCCCTCATCCTCACAGTAAAATAGTTTTTTCTTATGTTTAAGTGGAACTTTTTGTGTTCCAGCCCATTACCCCTTGTCCTGTTGCTAGCTACTATAGAAAAAAAGGGATGTCCCAATCTCCTGACACCCACCATTTAGATATTTGTAAATGTTAATAAGATCTCCCCTCAGTCTCCCCTTCTCTAGACTGAACAGCCCCAGTAACTATAGTGTTTCCTCTGAAGATGTTCCAGTCCCCTGATCATCTTGCTGGACTCCCCCCAGAAATTTCCCATCCCTCTTGAGCTGAAAAGCCCAGAATTGGACACAAGACTCCAGATGAGGCCTCACCAGGGCAGAGTAGAGAGGGAGAAGAACCTCCCTTGACCTGCTGGCCACACTCTTCTTGATGCATCCCAGGATGCCATTGGCCTTCTTGGCCATGAGGGCACATTGCTGGCTCATGTTTTGTTTATTATCAGTCAGGACTCCCAGGTCTCTCTCTGCAGAGCTGCTCTCCAGTAGTTTGACCCCCAGCCTGTACTGAGCCTGTACTGGTGCATGGGGTTGTTCCTTCCCAGATGCAGGATTCTGCACTTGTCCTTGTTGAACCTCATGAGGTTCCTCTATGCTCAACTCAAGCCAGTTGAGATCCTGCTGAATGGCAGCACAATCACTAATATAAAGCCATCAGCAGAAGTGCAGCTTTTTCTTTTTTTTTTTTTTTTTAATGTCAGACTACACTTGTCCTCAGATGTGCAGCAGAAGTATGGCTGGGTTCCTACTTTCATATGCATTCATTTACCTTCTTTCCTACTGACAAATATACGGCATAGCCTATTTGTCTCACATATTTTTTTAATTTCCTTTCTTTACTCAAAATATATTTTGTCTCACCTGTTGAAGATTGTAATTGTATTTCACTCACAGAAAAGTCCTTGATAATTCACTGTTTCCTGAGGCTCTCTGAGTCATGTCTCACAACAATACTTCAGGTGTGATATTTTCCGTGACAAGATATACCTGGAACATTATGCAGTGACGAAATATAGAAGAATCCTCTCATATCTTGACTTTCCTTCCCAATATTGTGATCATTCCCATGGTATTCCACAGTGACAATGTTGTTTCTCCAGGTTAAATTTTGTTTGGTTGGGAAACGTGGCCTGTTACAGCTGAAGTTTGAAGGAATAGAAACACAATAGCTAACACCATCTTATTTTTAAGTCGATATGAGGAAGGTGAAAATTTATCTGAGGATTTATGATTCTTCCCTTGCTCTTTAAACCTCTACACAGGTGAAGGCTGCAGGAAAAGATTTCTAGCAATCTACTGGTATAACTGTTTTTCATCAGAAAATGCCTGTTGGGAAAAGCCAAAATGTTTTGTGAAAACACAGATATTTTGGTTATCTTTCCTCATAAACTGATAGATGGAAAGGCTTCAAATATGAGCAAAATTCTTTACCATTTGAAATATAATACTCATTTATATTTAAAAAATGGCTGTTGTACAATGTTAATTTTAGATGCTGTGCAAAACTTCAAAAATAAACTGGACTGCAAAGCAAAATACATTTGAAGTTGTATTATATATGATTTTTAAAAGTTAAAAATCTGACATATCCTTAAAAATGTTAATTTCACTTAATCCTGTAAGTGTTTAGATGGGCAGAAACACTCAGTTTTCCACTAGTTTGTGATGTTTATAAGTGAACATTAATAATCTGTGTCTTCTATAATTTTGATCATATAGTAGTTTGTTTTCTTCTCCTGATGTTATACACTATTTTTTAAGAGTTGTAAGTATCATGAGGTGTCAGACATTATTTGGAAAGAGTAAAGACAGTCCCTGATTCAAAGAATTTGCAATCTCTGCGACAGCTATGATTTTTCCTGTGTACTGGCTCATTTATGATCTACTCTCCAGTCTATCAAGACCAGTGTGTTGGGTTTACTACAAGAGATGTGGAAATTCGCTATAAAGTTTCATTATCATTTTAATTCTCTTCTTTTCTTTCTTAATATGTTGTAGTATCTCCTAGTAATTCTTAGTTCTTAATTTGGTGTAATAAGAAATACTACAATAACATAATATAGCATAGCTGCTGATGATTCTTCAGCTGTAACAGAAGCACTGTAGAGACAGAATAAAATGCACTGAATAATGTGGAAAGGGGGAAACAAATGAGGCTGGTAGAATTAGATTAGTAATTAGTAGTTAATTCCAGCAACAATACATTTTGATTTATGAAACAAACAGATCTATGAAAGAAGTTCACAATGTTCTAAAGGAGGTGAGAGTATAGGCCTAGATAGTAGGAGCTATTACTTCTGTTTCAGGAAAGATATGGAGTTGTTATTCAATTTGATTAAAGTTCTGTTAAAAGAGATTGTCAATCTTAGGCTTCATTCTTTCAACTAAATCCATGAGATACTAGAAACCGTCAATGTATGTATCAAAAAGACCATTAAAATATTGGGCTGCAAATAGTATTATAAAATAAATTACTTTGGTCTTTATTTACTCTGTATTTTGCCATTATTTTCTGCATACCTTCAGCTAGTAGTTAATGCACAAATAGGAGATAGAAAAGAATAGTCAGAAGAAATTTTTGTGAAGTATCTATGGAGAGTAAATTTTTGCTTTGCCCTGGCAATCTGATTCTAACGGCTGCATTCAGATTTAAGGAACAAAAATATAGATGATGATGCATGGATCAGTAGAGAGGTGCTGTTTTGTTTACCACATATTCACAACAAACTCTTCACAAGTCATTAAATACGCAAAAAAAATTACAGAATAGTGAATACCCATGGCGAGGGGGGGGAGAAAACAAAAAGAGTGTTTTATAGTGTTTTTAAAGATTATTTTCAAACAGAAAGACAAAGCTTTCCAAGAAAGAGACTGATCACAAGTTGTTTGTCCAGCTCCAGAGACCCCAATAGTAACAAGTCTATTTTTCAGCTTCAGAAGGCCATTTCCCAGCACTTGAAGGACAGGTATAGGAGGAAGTACTCTCTCCATCACCTTGTATTTTCTGAGTATGAGAAGCACAAGTTCTTATATAATAGCTAAATATTTCCCAATGGTGTAAACAAATCAATAACTCTGAAAGATGTGTGTCTCATTCAAAATTATTATTGTGGATACAAAAAGCTAGAGACTGAAAAGATCTGGTTTTAAATGAAAGTACACGAGTAAAAATAAAATTAATAAAAAATTCAGTCAATTTATGGAAAATCTAGTCCCAGGCATTCATGACCAGATGTTGCTTCTTTTCTCCTTCACCTTCATACTTGCTCCTAGCCAGATACAAATCCCTCCTTTATCCTTATGCTTTCCAGCTTTATTTCCATCACTGGATCCCTGGGGCGATGGACATTTCCTTTCCGCCATGTTGCCAGCACCCTGCAGAAGGCTGCAATCCTGACACAAGCTCTGACATCAGCAGGCAGTTAATGGATGGAGGATATATTGTCTCAGGGCACTTGAACTCACCGTGGAGTGGCAGGAGGACAGCTCAACAGGAAGAAAAGAACATCTCCTTGTACTTATTTAAGCTCTGCAATAAGAATGAGGAATAAATCTGAGACCAGTAGGCAGTTGCACCTTCTGCTGCCCTCTAAATTATATTCTTGCCAGGCCATTGTGTAAACTTTCAGTTTCCTGAGAGATTTCCTGATGGGTCACAGTACTGGAAGTGACAGCTACAGCTATTGGAAATAATGGCCCATAGCTGCAGCAAAAGAGAATTAACGACAGCACTTTTTATTCAGGATAACAGCCTGGTAATCCGTATCATCACTTCAGAGTGAGTTCATACAACAAAACCAAACAAGTAGATAGACAGTTTGGGCTGTGAATAAAATAAAAATCCTTTTTTTTTTTTTCTTTCCCATTCTATCATCATTATTTTCTATTTTTTCCTCTCCTTTTGAGAAAGTAAAATGGTACAGATAAAGCTAAGTGAATCTGAATGAGAATCACTGTGTTGCGCCTCTGTAGGTATATCTCAGAGAAAACCCTTTTCTGTCACCAGTGAATAGTTGTCTGATACACTGGTAAAGACCTAAGCTTTTTTCTGCAAGAGAAGTGTTATTAATTTGTGGGTTTTTTACAGAGTCCTAGTAGTGATCTCAATCTTGATCTGAAAATAAGGAATTTTTTCTTATAATATGACACTTTTTCAATATCGCTTTTGATCTCCTTTGCTATCTCTCCTACAGGACATATCAGCCAATGTAGTAGCGTTATCATTTATGTAATTCTCCGAGGCACCTTGATTAAACTATTCCTGTAGACACTTCAAATGAAGGAAATGTCTGGTTTAAATGCAGACACAAGAAGCCAGAATACTTTGTCTATCAGGAAATCACAAAGGTATAGATAATATTTCCCTTGTTGTCTTGTGTCATGCCCACAAAGCTATGGAATGTATATGAGCGGGATTTGGCTTAAAATTAAGGAGTCTTTAGTTGTATGTCATTTGTCGCCCATATCTTTAAGTTCTCATTAAGCTGAGCAGGGATCAAGGGCTCCAGTCAGTGTCACAGTTCACACAGATATCTAATTCCTTAGGGTACCTGTGATAGCTTCAAAGACTTGGCAAATGTGGCAGAATGTACAGAGGAGGGAATGCATTGGTACATCATCAGCTGGAGGATGACAGCCAAAGGTTTCTCAAACAATTCTAACTGGCCATGTTCAAGCAACTAAATTGTAACCTGTGTTGACAACCAGCTGAACCATTTCCTAGGCTCCCTTAACTCTATGAATTAAATTTCCATTGGCTGCAATGAGCTAAGATACAAAGTTCACATTTAGAGATTCAAATATGCAGGTGAATCCTTCTCAATTTGTCTTAAGATATCAAAGAAGAGTCCTGTGTGGACAGGTGAACTATCTTTATATAGGAAACAGTTTTGATAGGAAAAGATCAAGCTCAAGTCCCGGGTGCAGTCAGCCTTCAAGTCTTCCCTATAGCATGACCCCCTCCAGCAGCTCCATCCATGGATCTCTACAAAGAGCTGCAACGAGCAGGGAAGCTCTCCAAATATAAGTGGTTTGCTAATAGACCTACTCAAGGCTACCAAATGTTTCTCTCTCATTCCCAGCCACGGACATCTCATTATGCTTTGATATTATTGTTGCTATCTGAATTTCAAAAGTTTTCATGGGCAATTTGCAACATGTAAATTAAATAACTTCGAAGCCATAACAACTAGTGAGTAAAGCAATAGAATATCTGCATAACTTGTTTGTTCCTCATTAAAGAGCTGAATCCTTGAGGATTTATTATTATTAAAGCTAAAATGATCCAACTATACCAACTGCATTTGGGGTTGTAAACTCTTTGTCAAGTCTGGAAATAGCTCAGACTAGGCATCAGACAAAAGAAAGTTAATAAAGGAATTTCTCAGAGACCCTTTGTAAAATGGAGACCTTCTAATGAAGGAAGCAAATGATTCAAAATAGATGTAAAAATTACTGATTACTATCTGGTGCTATTTAAACAGACAATAACCATCAATAAAAAAGAAGGTTTAACAAATGTGTTTCATCGCAAAAAAATATATTAAGCACTTTTTATTGTCTGGAACCTTCATCAATCAATAATAGATAATATTTACTCTCTCCTGCTGGGGAAACTTTTTTTGTATTTTTAATGGAATACATTGAGTGTAGGTTACCATAGTTACAGCAGAATTTCAGAATGAGTTTTGTTTTATCATAATTGCTGCATATTAGTATATAAACAGCTGAACTCCATCTTCCACTGGTAGCACTAATTTGTGCCTAGAGACAATTCTCTCCCCTCAGAAAATCGAACAACAGCTTAAAATATGCTGTAAGTTTCTGGTCCTCCCCAAAGGGAGTGGAAAGTTTCTGCAAGTCAAGCTGTTTGTTGTTTAGAGCCTGGGACTGCTGGGATCAGTAGCACAGAAAGGTGAAGCTGCAAAAATCCATCACCAGCAGTAAAGGGAAATTAAAAGTGTTCCCTACCCCACCCCAGACATCTTGAATTATAACCATATTACTTCCCATCACTATTGTTTCTGAGCAGACCTGAACACTAATGAATTTGACTGGGATTTTTACAGAACCCTAAGAGAATTTGGAAAATAACAAGGAATGCAACAGAAACTCTATAAACTTCCCAGCTTTTATCATCATAGTGTTTTCTAGCACAGGAAACTATTGTTCCCAGGTTACAGAGACTAGGAAAAAAGAGCTGCTTCATCATGAATCCCTTATTCATCCCCATAAAGACTAAAACTCATCAGATAACTGTGTTATTCTTTAGAGAGAAGTGTTGTGAGAATAATTTTTTCCACTGTAAATTATAGGATTTTTAATCTCTCCTGGAAATATGGAAAGTCAGATGATAGTATCACAGAAAATGTGTGTATGAAATAGAAATTAAACCCAGAAATTAAAAAGTCAAACTGAGATCTTAACTGCCAGCTCAACTGCTCCCTGTGAGGAGTTACATACGCAGGACTTCGCACTCCCAGATTGCTCCATGTTGAGAAGTGAAACAAAACCTCATATAATACTGCTGCTGAAGTGCTTGAAAAGCCAATATGCCTGAAATGGTGGCTGTTATGATTCCTTGAACAGAAAAAAATTCTTCCAAGGCTGGTCAAAGACTGACAGCCCAACAAGATTTTTTCTGTTCCTTTAAAATGCCATGATCCTGCAAGTAAAATGCAAAGAGAAAGACAGCATGTCATATACAATATGGAAGGACAAGAAACTAATGTCAAGTCAAAGATTGCCTTCTCCAGTGTGACAGCAATTGCATGGATCAGTGGATTCCAGGAGATAGTAGTTTTAAACATGCCACACTTTAATGACTACAGTTTTGTAACCATAGATGATTCAAATGGCGCACTGCATAACTGAAGCACTGAAGAAAAGCGCAGCGACTTAGCAACGCCTATTGTTTCCCTTATAGTCACAAAGGGAAATCTTTCCATTAACATTGTAATTGACAAGTTATTTTATAAAATCAAAGCAAAACTGTCAGGTAGTTTTTCATAGAAACTTAAGAGAAAACATCTTATTTTGAAGTCATGTTCTTTAGTGTTTTTGTTTGGGGGTCATTGTTATCAAGACAATTAATTAAGGCTTCAAACTTCTTGACTTTATCCTTGCTCTACTCTAGACAGGACATATCTTTGTACTCTTGACCCTTGAACTTTTATGGACAGGAATGTCAGAGAAAATATCAGTTTTCCTTTTGGACATGAACTTAGTAGATGTTTAAACATTAGTATTCTCACTTGATATGACTCCTTCTCCTTAGAAGAACAAGGCAAAGTTATTTACCCAACCCTTCACACCCCAGTAGGCTCAAAGGGTCTCACAAATAAAAAAATTTTCCTGACACAATTAAAAATGCTTAATATTTTAACTCAAATCCAGACCTGTCCACAGATCATGTGGGAAGTGAAAAAAGGTTGACGTCTGTTCCATAAACTGCTATTTTTACCTCCTCCAGCTCCAATTTGGGTCCCATTTACTTAATGTTTAGAGGTACATCTGGCGGAATAAGTGATTTTTGTCATGCATTGGAGAAGAAGCAGGTGCTTGTGCCTGCCAAGGGTGCCTGTTTATTGTTTTTAAGATTAACATCTTTCGAAGTGTGGTTCATTTTTCTCCGATTATCCATTCTCGTGTCTTTCATCTAGTACTATAAGATACCAACTGCAAAAGCGCATCCTGAGACCAAGTAAGATTTATGTGTGATGGTGTACAAACATACAGAAAAAGTCAGTCTTTATCCCTAAATCTTTTAGTACAAATAGGCAAGTTTGAGACAAAGAATGCGAGTAAAAACAGAAAAGCAGAATGTCTTGTCTGAGATAACATGAGAACAGTCTCCTTGATCCCATATACACTTTATAGACAGTTTTATGGTGACATTTTTTCCTAGTGTTTTGATTAATGTATTTGTTAACAGTTTTCTCTTTTTACCCCATACCAAAAACAAAAAGACAAGGGCAACCATTAATTTAATGCTTTAGACATGAAATAAAGTATTTCAATGCAAGAGCTGAACTTGTAACGTACACTAGAGAGAGAGAAATTTTCAGTATCACTCAGCAATTAGCATCCTGCTCTCTAACAGCTTGGCCTTTTGTTTTAGGACCTGAATGTAACGTGTAGCAGCACAGAACATGTCTGGAATCTAGAGTTTAGTCTTAGCCATTAATGTGCAGGGCACTGGTGTCTCTCAACAACTGTATAGAATCAAGGCTTTCACTCACATCACAGGACTTCTCCAGGTTTTTCAGGACAGAGTTCCTATTTCATAGTACTTTTTTCAGAATTATCTTCATATATTTGTTCTTGTCTATTAATTCTCCTTTCTTTTTTATAGCACCCAGGTACTTTAATGTAGACTAATAAATCATTTGCTAAATTATTTCCTTTCTTCCTCAGCTTGGCACAACAAAAATAAAGACATGAAGAAATAGATATTGGTAAGCAAGGAATCACAAGTGTCTTAAGAAGACAATGTTAGGAAGAAATGGAAGGGGAGGAAGAATCAGGTGTCCTTTAAGAGGTATTGAACCATTGACCTTAAGAGTTTTCCATTATAATCCAGAGAAAAGTTGCTAAAGCACTTCACCACAGGAAAGAAATGAGAAATTTTGAGGGCTATTGAGCACCAAATTCTCACGATGGCTCAGCAAAACGTTACTTAGAACAGGTGTTCCTCTAATTGTGATACATTGGAGAAGTTTACAGTGTTCAGTAGTCCCCCAAGACATACTAATACCTCTCTAATGTCTCTAGAAATAGTATGCTGGACTGCCAAAGAGTACAGAATAACACCTTTCTCAAGCCTGGTTGAAGATATTTGCAATTCAGTGTATGTTTCTTGTATATCTGGCTTTTTCCAGAGATAAGGCAAAGGTTTTGGATCAGACCCTGAAAGATCCCATCTTACTGCAAGAGACTATTATTCTTTCAAAATGTTTGAGGCTACTGTCCCGGAACCTTAACCTTTCTCGTCACAAACAGAAAGGGAGAGCTTTTATTTCTCAAGTAAAACCTCTGCTCTTTAAGAGATCAAGGGCAGGAAATCCCCCATAGAACAGGTGTAATTTTAAGGTTCTAGGACCATACATCTTAAGAACAGTTGGGAAGCAATCTTTCTCACAGTTTTAAATCCAGATGCTGTTATTATAGCATAAACATAACATGACCAATTTGCAATTTCAGTTAACAATAAACCATAACTATTTAATAAAAATGGAAAACAGATGGTAAAAATAAAATAAAATGCCCATGGCTATCAAATTTTCTCAAATTAAATGCAGGAGTGAGACAGAAAAGCACATTCAATTAAAAAAAATAAAAGAGTTACCAACCCTGAGGAGATTTGGAAGAGCTAGAAGAAAGAAATGACCAGAATGCATTCTCCCAAAGTAACTTAAGATATATGCTTATATTCAGTACTTCTGTAGTGGAATTTTGACAAATTCTGCAAATAGGAACAAATATGTAGAAAATGTTAAAAGTTTGGTTAAATATGGAGGCAAATGACAGAGTTAGCTATCTTAAGAGTTCAGCACCATAGGAGGTGCATAAATTATTGAATACACTAGATTCTTTTCATATGTTAAGAAGACAATTTGACTAAATGAAGAGGAAAAAGAGATGGAATGGGTTTTTCATAGTCTCAAGTATGAAGACTTCTATTTTTATACTGAAAGTGAAGCGGGTATTTGAAACCCTGACAACCTGCAGTGGGAGCAAACTGTAAATAGGCATGTAACACAACAAGGCATAGCTTCTGACCTTTGTGATTATCCAGGGATATTTTACAAGGTGCAAACCACTTTCTTTCAAAGACACAATTCAGCATGGAACTGAATTCAATATGTCATTTTATACTAGACCTGGGCAAACTACTCGAGAGACATCTTAGCTAATAAATTAGACTCTTTTTCTGGTTGGTAGATTATTAGAAAAAATATTACAATTTCCTGAAGCTCTAAATATCCATAAATGAAGGGAGAGAATATCTGGGGCTGTAGGCACAGATGTAGCTTGGACCAGCCAGCTTGAATAAAGATGGTAGGGATAAGTTAATGCAGCTGGCATGCTACTTCAGAAACAGGTGCTGCAAGTTAATCAATTGGGCCCTGGGTGATCTGATGGGCAGAAGCAGCATATAAGGAGGTAGCTAGCAAAGGAAGGGTGGCTTTGAGTCAGCTCTGGTGGTTGTACTATGTTGCCCCTGTGTGTCTCTGCACGTGCATTACTTAGACCCTCTACATCTTTGAGTGATTATTGCCTTCACAACAACAACATGGGGCAAACAGTAGATATCTCCATTCATAAGCTGGTGGATTTGGGTTTTTAATATTTTGGTAAACAAATGGAGAAAAGTCATTCCCAAATAATCCTGCAAATAGGAACACTGGCCAAGTGTTCAATGTGGGTTTTAACATGTGTCCCTTTAGCCTAGTGCGGCACCTGAACCCCACATTGTTGTGGACCTACAGCCATAATTCCTAGGTTTAAGACAAGCTGAGATATTTTGCTGCTAATCATATCTACCCCTAAGGACTGCTCCCTTTGGCAGTGAGCACAGATGAATTGAAAAGCAATTCAGGACTTGCTAGAATGCCTGTCAGTCTCTTCCGCATTTTCCAAGCTCAATTTCAGACAAACAGTACTATGATGATATAACAAGTACTCAATACCAACATTTCAAGCCTCAGCAGAGAGAAAGAAAACTGATGGTAAGACCCTTAATCAGGATGCATGAACAAGCAGCAATTCAGTTTATTCTTGTAGAGCTGTGTTGAGACAAATAAATCTTTCCATAAAGCTACAGAAGCTGAGCTAAAAAAGAAGAGCTGACCCATTTTGAGCCCATAAGTTCAGATAAACCAAACCTGAAAGCTTTTCTCTAAAACTCAAAATCTCATATTCTCATATTTTCCAAGTAATACATTGCTTCTTCTGAGCCCTTTTTTTCATTGTGGTGGTTATAACTTTAGTTGCTGCTTCAGATAATCCTTAGACATCACACCTAAAGCAGTGACAAAAAGACAGACACAATCCCATCACAAGGGATTACATGGCCGGTCATGATTTTACCCTTCTGCTTCACATACAGGTATTACAGAGCCCAGACAGGAGCTCTGCTCTCCTATACACCTCTGAAAAAACATAGATTCTTCAAAGTTTTTTGCTGCTCAGTACCCTAGACTTCCTTTGGTGGTTCTTGTCATGAAATATCTCCTCTCCTGACTGGGTCACCTATTGGGAGAGACTTGCCTGGACCTCAGTGCTGTGTATGACTGTTGTGTGAACTGGATAGTTGTGTCTCATAAACTGCAGTCTGCAAGCCAAAGAAACACCATGCCAGCTGACACATGACTCGTTCAAAACATGAGCCTTAACAGTTTGACATATCATAGAATCATAGAATGGTAGGAGTTGGAAGAGACCTTTAGAGATCATCTAGTCCAATCCCCTTGCAGAAGCAGGTCAACCTAGATCAGGTCACATAAGAACATGTCCAGGCGGGTCTTGAAGACCTGCAAGGAAGGAGGCTCCACAATCCCTCTGGGCAGCTTGTTCCACTGTCCCATCACCCTCACAGTGAAATTGTCTTTTCTTATATTTAAATGGAACTTTTTGTGTTCCAGCTTCATCCCGTTACCCCTTGTCCTGTATATATGCTACGTCACTCTCTGCAGCCTCCATTTTTAATTTCTACTGGAATATATACCAGAAATTTATTTATGGAATCAAGACTTTCCTCACTCTACCCATCAATTTCAACCTCAGCTACAACCAGTGAGCAGTTTTATATATAGGCAAAGCCAGATGCTGCCCAGGGCAACAGGGTACAGAATGCTGCAAAATCTTATCACCATGAATACTCACAGAATTGTTCTTTGGAAAAAAGCACTAAATCTGTGTGTCTGGACTAGTAGACTTTCTTTTCCTGTTCTACACTCTCAGTACAGGATACTTGACTAAATGGAAGCAAGGAAACATTTACATTTCAATGATGGTAATTTAAGCTGGAGAAAGTTGAATTATAAAGTACAGTTATAATACCATAATTACCCTAGAACTGTGCCCCATGTTTAACAATAACTGTCTGCAGTGCCATTAAAATAATGACTTTCGGGTTTGCCAAGTCTTTTATTATGAGAAATCCTAGCCACAGAAATTTTTAAGACCATTTTTTTCAATTGTTGTAATTTGGTCTACCTCCACTGAAGTCACTGCATGAAGATATGACCTTTCTGCTCAAAGGATCGAAAATGGTCAGCAATTAGGTAAGCAGACAGTGCTCCAGAAACATCAGATGTTATGACACACAGCTTAAATTTGTTCAGAGAAGCTGAAGTTGTTTGAACTAAATATATATCATGTGTGAGGTACCTGTTTAGACCAGTTGCAGAAGTACAAGTCAACACCATGCTATCACATGTCTGAACACAGGTAATTAAAAAATGTCTCAAAGGACAAATCTAGTCTCCTTTTCTGCAGTAACCCCTAGCAACCTCCCACACAGTGAAATCCTGATGACCATAGCATGTTGTTACACATATCTTCTTTTGAAAATATGCATAAATTATTTTTTAAAATACCTATTTGATTATCAGAACTTATTGCAGAACTTATACAGTGTCAGCAATATGTATGACTTTGCTTTTATTGAGTTGCTACCAAAAAGCAAATGCAACTACTTCATCACTCATTCTCCTAGAACCTGTCCTGCCTTTGGTATGTGCCCATATCTAATATCAGAGACAGAGCAGTAATTCAGTGGTCAATGATGACTTTTCACCGAACTCTATCATAGCTCAGATAACAGCTTTTTGTCTTCATCATTTTCTCCCAAGGCCAGAAGAGAATGACCCAATCCAGCCTACTGGTTATTGTGCTGTCTTTGAATTGCTGCCTTATACCTAACTGACTTCTTAAACCAATTGCATCATAGACACAATCTGACTTCACCTACTAATAGGCATCAGAATATTCACAAGAACAGCTGGGAGAAAGGAAACGCAAGAAAGGGAAAAAGAGAAAAAGAGAGTGTGAAATGGCTTACAAATGCCATGGGAAAAGCTTTACTTTTAGTTTGCACGTTGTCAGCTATAAAAAATCTGCGCAAAAAAACAGCTGTGTCTAAGGTGTGCCAATATCCAGCTTAACTCCTCATTCACAAAAAATTTCATTCCACTAATATTCCTTTCCTAGAATCACAGAATCATAGAATGGTAGGGGGTGGAACGGACCTTTAGAGATCATCTAATCCAACCACCCTGCAGAAGCAGGTTACACAGGAACACGTTCAGGTGGGTCTTGAAGACCTCCAGAGAAGGAAACTCCACAAACTCCCTGGGCAGCCTGTGCCAGGGCTCCGTCATCCTCACAGTAAAATAGTTTTTCCTTATATAAAATGAAACTTTTTGTGCTCCAGCTTCATCTCATTACCCCTTGTCTTGTTGCTAGATGTAATAGAAAAAAGGGATGTCCCAACCTCCTGACACCCACCATTTAGACATTTGTAAATATTAATAAGATCCCCCCTAAGTCTCCTCTTCTCCAGACTACACAGCCCCAGTTCCCGCAGCCTTTCCTCCTAAGGAAGATACCCCAGTCACCTGATCATCTTGGTGGCCCTGTGCTGGACTCTCTTCAGAAGTTCCTTGTCCCTCTTGAGCTGGGGAGCCCAAACTGGACACAGGACTCCAGATGAGGCCTCACCAGGGCAGAGTAGAGGAGCAGGAGAACCTCTTTTGACTTGCTGAACACACTCTTCTTGATGCATCCCAGCATGCCATTGGCCTCTCCTGTATTCTCAATGGGGGAAAGCTGTGAGGATTTCTACACCTCAGCCTTTCCTTCTGCAAAAGTAGTGTTAGGAGTTTCCTCCTGTGCTCAGTCCCCCCATTACCATGAAATCAGCTGGTGACACTTCTAGTGAAACCATGGGTCTGCCTGATTCCTCTTTTATTTAGCAATAGTTTTTAGACCTCCTCACGTCTTGCTTGAATATAGCTAATAGATTTAACAGATATTAAAAGGAAGGGAGTCTGACAAACTAGTGTGAGCACAAAGCTCTCATTTTCTTCATGTTAGACTGAAAATCATTTCCTTGTTTCTACTTCTTTTTTTCTACTTCGTCAGCAGAAGCATTGATCTCAGGGGTATTGTGTGATTAATACATTGTTGGGTTGTTGCTGCAAGAATTTATGTTAGACTTCCACAAGCTTAGATGTTACTTTCTATATTTTCATTTTAAATATTACTACTTGGGCAAAACTGGTTCTGCGCCTAACTTTGATATAAGACTGGCCATACCGAGTGATAGCCAAAGTCTATCTAGCCAAACATCTTCAATGTAAGCTGCAAAAATTTGCATCTTTCTCATTTATTCAGTCTTCTATCTGTAAATAGAGGCCATTTGTTATACCAGCATACACTTTTGTAAAGTTTAAACATCACACCAGCAATGTAGTTCACAGTTGGTTTGTATGTACCATCTGGGTTTTGCATTCAAAAAAAGGCACCTAGTCTTAATTTTGGAAGTATTTGCAGGAGGATCTATTATATGCTGTCCTGGTTTAGTCTGCTTCATGTTTGGAAGGTAATAATTCAGTAGTATTTCTAGGACTTGGCAGTTGGTGTGCCATCTGGGGTGGTAAAGACTTTGCATATGGGAGATGGTACAATCTCAAATATTTTAACTCTACCATCTTTACACTAAAGGAAACTTTCACTTACAGAAGCAAAATTCATTACAAATGTAGCATGCTGCTACTACAGCGAAAGACAAAGAAATATATATAATCTATACCTACTCATGAAGTATTGCTCCCTCATAATACACTTCTAATATGTCAAGTAAATGTTGCTGTTATTAACCTTAATAATATTCTTCTCAACTTCCTCCCATTGCTCTGCATCACAAAAATTTCCACACCTCTGAGATTCATACTCTTTTGATGTTTGGGGATTATCAGGTATCCTTCTATTTGTTAGTTAAGCAGACATGGAGAGGTAAATTATCAGGTGGTCTAAGCTTCTTCATATTGATTACTACACTCATGTCACAAGGGTATTTCAATAAATGTGTAAGCTCAGTGGTTTTAATCTAACCCATTATATTTTACCCATTTCAATCTTTCTTTACTACATCTAACCTTTTGTCTATCACTTCAATTTCTTATATTTACTCTGATCAGTCATTCTAAGAAGCCAGTTTTACACTTTGAGTGCCAGACCTGTGTAGACTAGGTCAGTTTCTGTGCTCAAACTATTCTTCTGACATATTACCGTATCACCTTGTTCCATGAGGCAATATTACATATGCACCTATAACTTCACTTGCCCTTTCTGTTGCCCTTTCAAGTTGTGCCCATTATTTGCTACAATTATATTTTATTCTCTCATCTTTTCCAAATTGTTAAATAGTCATTCAATATTTGTTTCAAATTATCCAGTGCTGGTGCCTTGCCCTTTTATTTATTACTTTATCACAACAATCTCTGATACATTACATTATTCTTTCCCCATAAGGGCACTCAAAGCTCCTCCCAGTTTATGTCATGGATAAATTTTGTTAAGGAGCTGACCCATTCTTCTTTCCAAATCAGGAATGAATATGTTAAAGAAGTCTTGATTTAGTAAAAATATTGCAGCAAATGACCTCGTATCCCCCTTCAATTTGATCCATCAATATTCTTTGTTTATGGCCTTTGACCTAATCTATACTCCATGTGACAGTCCACATATTTGTCAATTTGAATTAATTGTATGAGATATCATGAATTCTATATCAAATGCTTTACTGAAGTCAGACTCTATTAGGTCTGCCATTTTCCTTTCATTTGCTTGTTTGGTAATGCTATCAGAAGCAGCAATCAAATTTGTCTGATATGATTTATTCTCATAAATCATGCTGCTTGTTACTGATGATTCTCTTATCATTTGGGGACCATGCCGTGCCTGTAAGGAACGATTCTTCCACACACTGACTTGGATTTGGCTTTTTACACCCCAAAAAGAAAACTCATTGAGCCTTGTTATTCTTGGGGCCCATTACTAGGTTAGGGATCTGTTTCAGAGATAATCAGCAAGAGTCTTTTCTACTTATTTCAGTGAATTTTAGGTTTCAACATTGTACCAAAGGTTGTGTTATTCTGTCCTTGTATTATATATCACATTGTGATGTTTATTGTGGCTTAAAGAAGAAAGTAGAAGAATAGAGAGACAAAGTACAATGTGTTCCTTTTGTCAATTATAGGAAAACATCAGCCATCTCCAGCTAACAAACTCTTAGCATTTTGAAAGGTCCATTGCACAGGAAATAAAATTGTAATCATTGCATATGCTGCAGGTTGTTCATGGCCACGGCTGTTGCAGTTGCCTCCTTTTTTCCTGACATAGAGATTAAACAAAAGACCTCCAACATGGAAATAGATTAAACAAGATACCTTATAAAGCCAAACCCCATAGCTAAAACTGTTAACATGATCACATCTTTTAAATTTTGGTTTTCATTAGACAGCTTCTTTACAGGGACACATCTTCATTGTCTGTTACTTTGGAGAGGCTACTACTATCCTGTTTCTAAGACAACAGTAAAATTGAAAGTAAAATTGAAAGTCTTCTGTAAAAAAGTAGTGGGATCACTGGTCTAGCAGAATTAGGCATGTGGGAAGTTTAGGTCAGTTTTGATGAATTTCATCCTCTGTTTTAGGTCAGAACAGTAGCTATCTTACAGGGAACCCCAGCTAACTGTCAGCTCCAGTTTCCCTAGACATATTTCTTCTCGGTGTCCCACATTGTGAACCTTCCAGTCATTTCCCTTTACAGATACATATTTCAGTTTAAAATAAGTTTCCAGTTCTCACCATTTTTCAGTTCTCCTGTTAGGTGAGACAAATGGCAAGAGGTAGACATTGTGGAAACCACTTTATCCACCTTTGGGTGAGGAAGCACAGGCTGCACAGGGAGGTTGTAGAGTCTTCTTCTCTGGAAGTTTTCAAAACCTCCAGGACACACTTCTGTGCAACCTAATTGAGGTGAATGTACTTTTGCAGAGGATTGGACTCCTCTAGAGGTCCCTTCCAACCCCTACTGTTCTGTGGTTCTGTGATTATTGACCTTCAGATGTATAAAGGATAGACGGTGAAGTCCAAATTTCCACTCTAGGCTCTCCATATTGCCAGAAGTTCTTTAAGCTTCTAGCAGAAAAACTGATCCGTCCCAGAAGCCTAATTATGCAATAAAATATTCTGTCTAGAGCTCAGCATCTACAAAAGTTCATATCCATCTATTTCAGTATAGTGATACAAAGGAACTTAGAACTATGATCTACATTTTAGATGCCAAAGTTTTGGTACATGAATCCTACACAATGTCTCATAAAAGCATATAAAAACAATATCATAAGACAAACTGATACAGGTCTTTGTGTCTCAGAAGAGCAACTCCTTATAAATGATCTCAACTGAGTGTAAGTCTCAAATGACAACATTTACCAGCTGCACAAATTCTGTAGATATATCATTAAAGGGTTATCAGAACATGTAGCTCATGGTATAAACAGTCATTCCTCTATCAATTCCACTCGAACCCTATCGATTAATACTTGCTGAGAAGTAATTTGAATGTTTCAAATGTTGTAATCGTCTTCTATTAATAACATTACTTCTGGTACAGGAACACAGCTGTTCCTCTCTTCTTTTTGTTGATAGACCTGAAGACACAAAAGCAATTTCGTGATCTAACCACTTGCTTAAAGATTTTAAAAAATGTTTATATATTTGTGGGGTTTTTTTCCTCTCTAGACCATAAACCTACACAATGGAACTGTTTGTTTGTCTACAAAAGTGAATGTGTGGAAATTTCTCCCCCTCCCTTTCTCTGTCACTTTCCCTGTTTTTTTTCTATCAAAAAGGGACTTATTGTACCTGTCTAGTTTAGCTCTGAAAATGTATGGACCAATCTAAAAATATATTGCCCTTTCCCCCAAAACAACAATTGACACAATGTAGTCCAGTTCTACTTACATAAAACTGAGAGACTTGTAGTGATCCATGACCTTGTAAGGCTCATTATTAGATAGATACCAATTTGTCATGCTGCGCCTAGCTATCAGCTTTTCCAGTCACTCACTTCATGCTTCTAGTGGCAAATTATATTTGACTTTCAATTTAAAATCCAGGGTACTTTAATGTAAAACCTCAGTATAATAATGGTGATGAAGCAGCAGGGCATGCAATTTGACAGAATGGATTTTTCTAGTTTATTGTGGCAGATTCCCCTCCTCCAACCTCCAAGAGGAAGAAAAGAAAGAAAGATAGAAGGAAAGAAAGGAAAAGAAAGCCAGTGTCATATCTTGGAAGCTGGGAAGCTGGCAGACACAGCACCAAGTTGTCAGTTAAAAATGGAGGCTCTACTGACCTAATCTAAAGGTCTTAGAAATTTTTTCAGGTTGCTCCCTGAACACAAGTTATGATATATTAGGTGCATCACGACAAGCTATAATTCATGAATGAAGATTTAACTCCTTTTTAATAAAACAAAATGTTCATACTTCTTTTGTTGAGGTGCTGAACTTAATATATGTTATATGGTTCCTGTCAGCTACAAGTAATGCTGGTTTCTTTTATCTTGATGTCAAGCACCAACTATTATCATTGTAATAGGCATGTAAAACCTGATACAATTGACATATTATTTCAGTTTTTTAATGCGGAAATGGTTTTGAGCAATGCCTTGTATGGGATAATGGTCAGGGAAAACTTCACACTTCAAGCAAAATATACATTGATTGTATTATGTTTTAGGGATCTGAATTTTTATTATGACATGAATACAGTATGTAACATTATGGAACGTAGAAACATAGAATCATAGACTGGTTTGGATTGAAATTAACTGTACAGATCATCTAGTTCCAAACCTCCTGCAGGGACACTTTCCACTAGACCAGGTTACTCAAAGTCCCATCCAACTTGCCCTTTAACACTTCTAGAGAGGAGGAATCTATACCTTCTCCAGGCAACCTGTTCCAGTGTTCTTACCACCCTCACATTGAACAACATGTTCCATATATCTAATTTAAATCTACCTTCTTTCAACTTAAAGCCACCATCCCTTGTTCTGTCACTACATACCCTGGTAAAATATTTCTCTCTGACTTTCTTGTAGGCCCCTTTAGGTACTAGAAGGCTTCCCTAAGGTCTCCCTGAAGCCTTCTCTTCTCCAGGCTGGACAATCCCAATTCTCTTTGTCTTAATAGGAGAGGTGTTCCAGCCCTCTCATTATCCTCATGGCTTTCCTCTGGAGTCACTCCAAAAGGACCATGTCCTTCTTATACTAGAGGCCCCAGAGCTGGACACAGTACTGCAAGTGAGATCTCATGAGAGGAGTAGAGGGGCAGAATTACCCTCCCTCAACCTGCTGGATATGCTTCTTTTCTTGCCCAGGATACAGTTGGCTTTCTGGGCCACAAATGCACATTGATGGCTCATGTTGAGCTTCTTATCAACCAAGATGCTCAAGGACATCTCCTCAGGTCTGCTCTAAATCTGTTCTCTGCTCAGCCTATATTGGTGCTTGGGATTTCCCCAACCCATTTGCAGGACACTGTTGAACTTCATGAGGCTTGCATGACCTCACCTCTCAAGCTTGTCCAGTTCCCTCTGGCATCCCTTCCCTCCAGCATATCAAGTGCACCAGATTTGTGTCATCAGCAAATTTTCTGCGGGTGCACTTAATTCCACTGTCCATGTCAATGACAAAGATGTTAAGCAACACCAGTCCCAATACTGACTCCTAAGGAGTGTTACTTGTCACTGGTCTTCACATGAACATCAAAACAACTGACTGTCAACTCTCTGAGTGCAACCATGCAGCCAATTCCCTATCTAGAGAGTGATCGATGCTCAATTTATTTCTTCCTCTTCTTTCTTTTCTACATGTAGTAAAGATTATCTGCGCATTTAAAATCTGAGCTTCATTTTGAATGTGATTCAGTTCATCTAAATTTGGTCATACAAAAATTAACTACCTGTGCAAAACTAATTGTCTAAATCCTTTATAGAGCCAATGGAGAAAAAAATATCTCTAAGGATAAATCAGCCAATGTGTTTCAGAGTGGGATTCATACCAGAAAATTTCAGGCTTTTAAGTTACGCACTAAGATTCTAGTGGTACCTTTAAGCTCCCTTCTCAGCCAAAAAACAGATATAAAATTTTTTAGAAAGTGACTCAATTGTCTTCTAGACATATTTATTCCTCTGTATTAAGTACTTAGGAAATTGATCAGTTTCATGTGTCCAGCTTCAAGGCATATTGGCTAGCATAGGTGTTTTCTTACACTCCCAAAATCATGATAAACTAAATCATCTTGCAGAAAAGTCTGTATTTCTCCTTTGAAAAACAAAAGTTGATCCTAGATGCTTAATTTTTAGATAAACAAGATAGCAGAAAATAATTGCTTCTGAAAACTCACACATGCAATTCCTGGACATGTAAATAGTAGCACTGATACTCCAGAAGAATAGACACAGTAGGATTTGAGGTTTTTTGTGACCAGGCAGCTGCAGTGGAAAGGAGAGGAGAGAGTAAAAGTAAAAATTCCAGAAAGAGCACACTTTCATCAGCTAAACAGAGCCATTTTGTGTTGCTTTAAGTTCCAAAAAGTACCCTGCCCGTCCTTCAGCTTCCATCAAAGATATGGGTCTGCCATTTGTGACAGATTTACAGCCTATGCGGATGTTCTTGGTAATAAAAATTTGTCTGCATATGGAATCTACATATGAGCAACTGGATCTCACCTTGTACATCTACATCTCAGGTAGACATCGTATGTTTCCTTTACAGTTATGAGGCATCAATAGAGGATAATTTATCTAAGCAGTTTTGAGTGTCTACTGTAGAAGGAGATGAGTTTTCTTCACTGACTACAAAAGAAGTCCAGAGTTTCTCTTTTAGATGTCTTCACTGAAGCTACAACTATTTAGTCAGACAACTCGCTCTCAGTCTAACATATCAAGTTCTTCTGATTTTCCAGGAAGTAGAAACACAGATATCAAGAATTAGAGCCTGTTTTCAAAACATAATCCACAGAACATGCTAAAGCATCACAGCTAGAGACTTTGAGTACAACAGATCAAAACCCCTGAATCTAGAGTATTCTACAGGGAGAAAGAGCAAATATACGTGCTAGTAACACCATACACCCTTCCTGTAACAGAGAAAGTGATGGATGGCAATGTTCAGATGATGCTAGGATGTGGACCACAGTCTACTCTACAGAGGAGAGAAAAAATCTCCTATGTTCTTCCTGAAACTAGGATAAATTTTATCCTTGACATCAGATTTGGTAAAATATTTGTTGTGAAGATGGTGATAAAAACTTTTAAATTATGAAGTAAGCAACCAGGACCTGAGAGACGTCTCCTTCTTAGTTGAAATAGGGACGACCATCATCTGTCTGTAGAAGTATCCAGTTTCTAGTGTTCCTAAGAAAGAGAATGAGAGAAAAGCTATTCATCACAAGAACATAATAAAATCTTCCTGACTCTTGCAGAACAACAGATGAAGCCCTGATGTATTTGGATTATTCCACTACCATAAAAATCAGGTGCAACATTATTTTGGTATTGAAGCTCAATTTTTCTGGTTTCATTTACATGAGGATGAGAGCTTTTCTTTATTTTAAGTCTGTCCTTTGTCTTTCTGACACAGATTTAGATGAGTATATGTATCACAGATAATTCTCTAAACTGAAAGACACTTGTACCGTGATATCAAAAAAAACCAAGCCAAAACAAAATAGAGCCTGCAGTCAATAGCAAGCAACCTTTAATTATTAAAACAAACAAACAAACAAAAAACAAAACAAAAAAACCTTTATAAATGAGCCAGTTTTCCAAGTCTAAGATGCTGTAGACTGGAATCCTAACTGGGATAAGGAAAAAACCTTAAATATATAAAAATACAGAAACTTGCTGTTGGCTGCTCGGGTACAAGACCAGTTGCCATGCCCAACACCTAGAAAGCTGGGACACGGTCAGCTTGTTGTATATGACACATGTATGGTGTCATAACTTACTTTGACACATCTACCAGTGTGTAGAAGCTTTCTGATTGAGAATTGGTGCATGTCCCATTCTTACTATTTTCTACACTGTTTACAGGTGAAGACTTCACTGTCTAAGAACATAAAGGTACGTCAATCAAAGTTAACTTAAATCAATGTCGGTGAAGCCAGGGATGCCACAGGATTATGGCAATATAAATGACCTATGATCTCTTCTTCAACAATAACAAAAAGAAAAGGTAACTAGAAAAGAATTTGGGGGTTAGGGTTTTTTTGTGATTTTTTTTTAAATTTAAATTCAAGTAACAACTTAGAAACTGGTGTGATGTGGCCTTTATGTTAAGGGTCTTTGAACCAGCTAGTTGTCATTCCAAATCGGGTTGTTACAATTATACATGTAGTTGCAAGCTAAATGGAAGTGCTGTTGCAGAAACAAGACAAGCAATTGAGAGCAGGGCTTGAAAACTTAGATGTGAGGTTTCTGGAAGAACACTTTGGAAGTACTGTGTTGAATAAAACAGATTGATTATTTCCAACTAGTCAGTACATCTTACATGTCTGGACAGCATTGCCACACTTTTGAATTCACACTTAGATATAAGTAGCAGGACTATACAAAAACATTATCAGAAATTTGTTAGCTATAAATCGTCAATGGATCAAATGCACTTTAGGACATAGAGAATACATTCATAAAATTCCTCATCCATTCCAGTTCCACATCTGCACACTTTTTCATGTTCCTTCCTATATGCTAGGGGGTAATACTGCTAAAGATTACAGACCTAAATAGGAATTTATTTTTCTTTCTTGTTTATTTTTTATTAATATGCAACACATTTTCTGTGTTACATCCACTCTCCTGGTAGCTCAAAATTTTTCACAATACCGCCTGGTGAGTTGCATTGTTACATTTTGTCCCTATTGTGTTTTTTTTCCAAGCATTAGCTGAGCAATTAATGAACAAATCAAATAAATTGGAGCTGCTATATTTTCCTCCAGATGCAAATGTGAAGGCTAATTTTTAAAATACTTTTATGTTTCTCCCTCATCCTCTGGAGAGGAAGTACAGACTTCAAGTTCCAAATTACTCATTCCTGCTGGCATCAGATGTATGCCCCAAGGAGTTAATTTTCAGCTCAATAGACAAGGCTTTAACTATGTAAATTCATTTCTAAATAGAAAATAACATAATATAGCACTTTCCCAACAATCTCTTACAGGTGCTTTAGCATCCGTAAGGGAAAGAGCTAAAAAGAATCTAAAAATTTATGCCTTCTTTTCCACACAGAGCATCTATGGGCCTGAAATTTCCCCCACTGGCTTAAGATTTCTGTTAGTGAAAGATGCTTAATACTAAATTGGATAAAATAAGTTTTGGTATACATCAAGATATTCATATAAAGTCTTTCTCAAACTTACTTCAAGTGTTCTCAATCTCAGCGTTGCAGTATTGCTTCAAATTCTCATCATTCTCGTAACATTAGTTTTCATCACAAGATCTAGGAGTGCCAGCTCCTGGAACTAAGAAAGAGAATTTCAGAATTATAAAACAGATTGCTACCCTATTTATAGAGAACAATCTAGAAATATAGTGCAATAATGTTTAGAAGTCAAGTAATTAAAAATAATTCAGATTTTTTCATAAACACCCTCCAACCTCCCCTAAGCCATGCTCTCAAGGTTTCCGTTTTTTTCCAGGAATTAAGATTGTAGGAACAGTCCCAAGAGGAAAACTGGTCCAGGTTGTCTCAGGATTTATTTCAAATGCTGTTAGTACCAAATTACGTGACTATATTCTGAGGCACAACAGAAAATAAACAAACAAATCTCTGAGCTTCTGTGGGTTCATAAAGAGAGAATGGAGGAGGAAAAGAAAATTGAAAGGTCAGATCCACCCTGCATTCCCATGCTCCTGGGAATGCTGTTGAAGAAATTAATAGATTTAGTCAATGAGATTAGCTGTGTTGCTTTGCATAAAGCAGATGTTCATTTTCTTGGTGTTAGAACATGTGCACCCATCTGACTGAAATGATGATAAAATTCATCCTGAGTTATTCTGTTGTAGGAAGGCAACTGAATCTTATTATTAGTTTTTAGATCCTTTTAGTGCAGTGAGAGGCTTACCAACTCACATGTGGGTCCAAGCTTTGTAATAACCCAACCATGAAGATAACTGGCTACAGGTAACCAAGTGCTAGCTTAAGCGTGAATTCACTCCATGGTCATATGATTTCCACCAACAGGGTTCAATTGCAAGCAGGAAAGTGTTGACACTGTGCTTTGGATTCTGCAAACTATAAAGTATTGTTTGCTTTGGTTTTTTCGCAAGAACACTTATAGAATCATAGAATCGTTATGATTGGAAAAGACTTAAAAGATCATTAAATCCAACCAGTCACCTCACACTGCCAAGCCCACCACTAAACCATATCCATGAGTCTTTTGAACACCTCTAGGGATGGTGACTACACTCAATTTTACCAATATCTTTTTAAAAAAAAAATATTTTCAATAAATATTTCATTCTGCTCATTACATTGTTCGTTCTTTCTACAGGGAGTTAAAAATCTTCATGAACTGGGCTAGCTGAGAAAAAAAAAATCTTGATTGCAACAATCTTGCACTTTTTCAGAGGTAAGCAGAATTAAACATTTCAAAAGCTTTGGCATGCTCCGGATCTAGAACCAACAATGTTGTCTATCTATAATTCCTAGGAAAGAAAAGAAAGATCAAGGTCAGACCTAAGCATGAGTGAGAACACATACATACAAAACGGACAACTGAGATGTTTCCCTCTGGAATGAATCGCAGCGTGTAATGATATGAAGCTGGAGCACAAAAAGTTCCATTTAAACATAAGAAAAAACTATTTCAGTGTGAGGATGACGGAGCAGTGGCACAGGCTGCCCAGGGAGGTTGTGGAGTCTCCTTCCTTGGAGGTCTTCAAGACCTTCCTGGACATGTTCCTGTGCAACCTGATTTAGGTGGACCTGCTTGAGCAGGGGCGTTGGACTAGATGATCTCTAAAGGTCCCTTCCAACTCCTACCATTCTATGATTCTATGATTCCCACTTCAAATATTAACTAGAATTTTTTTTTTCTTTTTTTCTTTGTTTAAAGCCATTCTTGCTAATACAAGACTAGTTAATATAAATCTGGCCAGAAACTTTGCAGCATTAAAGACTTTTTTATTGTCTTTTATTCTAATTGCAGACTATCTCATCTTCCTTAGTCTAACATTCCCAGAATAGAAGATGCACTTCCAGCATCTCCCTAGATTTTCTTACTGACAATATTGACAAGGATGTCAGTCCCTTTATCTGATTGCAGAAGCAGTTCTAAGATAAGCTACCACAGAGCAAGAATTTAAAGACTATCCCTACTCATTTCATATGGTCTGTTGAGTGGCTGTGTGAAAGTAGCAGGCTTTATCATCACTGCTACCATTAGAGTGGGAATTGACTCAAAAGGCTAGTAAGAGGTATTTTTCCTTGTAGTATAAGTCTTTTCCCAAGGAATGACCCTGTATTCAAAGTACTTTTATGAACACTGATGCAATATTGTTTAAACCTACACTTAATAGAAATTTTGCTACTGGCATTGCTTTTGGTATGTGGGACATTGCTACTATATTTTTATTTCAAATCCCTGGAATAAATAAATTCACAAAATGATCAGTGTTATAATCTTACAGAGCCATTGGTTACACAGAAAATATATTAAAACTAAAAGAAACTATTAAATGGACCATGTAGTCTGGCAGCAAGGAAGAACAACTAAAAGTTGCAGCCAAACCTGTCATTCCTGAATAATTTTTTTTTTCTTATTTCCAAATAAGATATGCAGGCTAGTTTAGCTTAGCTAACTTTTATCAAAAGCTTTGCCTCATGGCTCTTTATACGGATTCACACACTGTTAAATAATTCAGTGCAAAGCGAATGGAAAGATTAATTTTGCGATGTGGCACCAAAAGAAACAATTTAGAGCAGGGATTAGAGATTGGACCAGTTCAGTGAAACTTCTGGAACAAGTCCATTATAACTACAGAACATTTCACAATAACTGTATCAGCAATCACAGAAGAGACAGGCTTTTTTAGTGAAACTGAGAAAATTCTTACAAACAGATTTTCTCCCCCCTCCCACTTATTTTTCCAAAAGAAGTGAGAAGGAGAACGGTTTAACAGAAGTGAAAGAAAAAACGATTGTTAGGAATAGAATAACTGGAAATTCGGAGTCAGATAATACTAATGAGGTGTTGGACTGGTAGGTTGGTATTTATCTTTATACATAAAAATATAGAAGACAGCTAACTACCCAGTCTAACAATACAGCAAGATATTTTAGGAGCGTGCATATTATTCTATGTACTTTTAAATCAGGTGCATTTTCTTTGTTTTTAAAAGCTATTGTATCAATGAGAAGTCCTCATCTCTCCTTTCTTACAGCTTTACATTGTAAAGGATATTGTTATTCAAGCAGAAGTGAGTTGAAAAAATAAACCAGCTGAAAATAGTAATAATAATTCCTAGTTGAATTCTTTCTCTCTCATACACATTCACAGAGGGACTTATTCAGCTAATGGCTACATAGATCCTGCACTGTCCTATACAAAAAGCTGTTAAAAAATGTCCTAACACTTAAACAACTCCACTGGAGTAGTTTTCCACGCTTCCCTTATTCTCTTTCTGCCTTCCCATAGCAATCAGCTAAAATTTGATGATTCAAAGTGTGGTGTGGTGTGGTGTGGTGTGGTGTGGTGTGGTGTGGTGTGGTGTGGTGTGGTGTGGTGTGGTGTGGTGTGGTGTGGTGTGGTGTGGTGTGGTGTGGTGTGGTGTGGTGTGGTGTGGTGTGAGCCAGGAAATCTCTGTGCAGACTACTGTGGTGCCACCATGAACCTAGACATCCAGCCCTGAAGACAGTGTTTTAAACTAAAGAAAAATTCACATAGCTGATCCCTTTTTCCTTTCTGATGTGTGAACACTGTATAAGACAGCCCTGATCTTAACAGTAAAAAACCCATGCAAATAATGTCATTATCCCATTGGCTCCAGGATGAATTAGTCTCAATTTTCCTTGATATTCACTGTATGGTGTCTAGTCACCATTGTTTTAATGTGACATGGGAGTATATAACCTAAATTCATAGTTTCTCCTCTTCTCTGTGCATGAACTCAGATTTATCCCATGTAACCTTGACATAGGTACCTAGAATAAGAGCAGAGATGTCCTAAGCTCCATGTACTGAGAACACATAAGCTCTTCAAAACTATTATTACAAAGTCCAAGATGCTAAGGTTGCCCTCAACCTCTTTAAGAGAAGAAATTAAACTATATTAGCAACTGCAGTAGAGAAACATCTGAGAGTGATTGTTTCATATTCTTTTTTTTCTATTATTAAAATGAAACAAAAGGATAATAATTTTTAAAAACTGCCTAAATTAATGCTATGAATTAAAAATCCCCCTGGTTTTTCACAGCATGCAGTCATAATTTTTGATGACTAAATTTCCATGCCTTCATGTTGATTGCTCCTGAAACACCTGGTAAACAGGATGTAGCAATTCAGTCACCCTTTACAAAGAATTAAAGTCTGAGTAATTCAATCTTAGAGCAAAAGAATCACCCCAGTACTGCTCATTTCTGTTCAAGATTAATTTTTACTAGCCACTTAGAGGGCTAAGGAGTGCATTACAGCCAATGCTATTATTCAAGTTCAGCAGAATAAAATCCATCATTTCTGAGCAGGAGGAAAATGATTTTTATTAGAGCTATTCACATAGCTCTATAATTCGGTGACATACACCATCTCTACTTACTCATTTTCCATTGTAAATTTTATCTTGCACGAGAAGCGAAAAGTTCATTAGTTTGCTAAAAACATTTCTTAAAGAGTGTGCTAATTGAGAGCATATCAATGTATTTCACTAGGCTCCCATGTTTATTTCTTGAGAAGGGACATAAATTTGTCTTCTTTCATGTCTTTAATGCTAGCAAGACTTTGTTTAAAGAAGAGTAACTGTGTTACTCATTGTGCTCAAAAAGGTTAAAATGGTTAGGAAACATATCACATAAACGCTTTGTGAATTATATTGGAAAACTAGGCTGCAGCATAATAACATTTCCTCTGTTTTAAATGACTGAATGGAGGGAAGAAGGGGGTTCAATCTTATTAGGAAACATTCTCAGTGGTGCCACAGACTCTGCAGATAATGAAATACATAGCAACCTACTTTCTATTTCTTATCCTGATTCAGCAAGCTCTTCAAGTACCAGCCTCATTCTAAATGTCTGAGTAGTGCCAGAGATTATATAGTAAATTATTAGAACACATAATAAATTATCTTCCTAAAGTGGGAGCCTTCATTCAGCTGAAGAATAGCCAAACAAATTTAAGTAAGTTTAAATTTTTAAAATGCTGTTTGCTTCTAAAGCCTCCATACTGTTATTTTAGTGTTGAATCTGTCTTCATGGGCTTACGCTGAAGTTTGTCCATTATTAAAAATGAAGAGCCTTGCTTTTCAGTCAGGCAGAACATACCCTTGCCTTATTAGCAAGTCTTTTTAACAAAGCCGTTTTTGAAATACCAATCTCTGAAAATCTGCTTTGAAAATAGTGAGAGATACGTCGTGAAATGTTTATTTCTTTTCACAGAGCCTGCTTGGGAAAACAATGTTTCTTAGATCTGCAGTAGAAATGGAAGGAGCTTGAGTCCATAAGTGAATTACTTAAAATCTTTATGAAACTAGGGCAGAGGAAAAGGACAAAGATTCCCTTTACATAATGGGAATTGTCTTAGTAAACACAGAAACAGTGACTCATGCCCTCTTGATTCAAGCACAGATTTCTCCCCTAACCCAAAAGAAATAACTGATACCAAATTAGTTCTGACCTCAGAGGCACCAGACTGATTCATTAGAAATATCTGAGTTCTAAACAGAAGTTTCTGAGCACCAGAAAATATGAAAAATTTATACCTCTGCATGTAAATACAGCAGCAGAAAGCAAGTTCCTAATTTCTTTCTGCTTAGGGAGGCCGCTATGACCGACAGGTGAAAGGGAAGATGTTTTACACTCGTCTTCACCAGGAATTTCTCAAAGAGTTGTCACTGTTCAAGATCCAACTTCAGTCACAGCAGCTGGTAGTGAAAGCCTCTAAGGACAAGTCTTGGAATAACGAAAGAGCTGCTGAGATAAAATGGACCAGGGCTGTAGATTTTTCAGTTGTACCCATTTACTTTTTTAAATCTCTTTGGTTAACCTCCAGTCTGTCACATTGTTTTTAAGTCAGTTTCCACTTACACATCAGGCTGTAAATGTAAAGAATATATATACCAGGCAACCACAAAGCTCTCAAGGAAAGTAGGAGACAGCTGCTGTCTAGGAGAGATTCATCTAAATAACTGTATATGGAAAACAGAAAAGTAAAGAATAAGGATTATTAACAAACACTGTCACACCCATTGATACTATATCAATGGAAGTTTCATTTTCAAAGTTTCAGTTAGTGCTCTATCTTGTGAAAAAATCAGATCTCTGAAGTTTTACAAATTTGTTCTTGAATTATGAAGACCTTCTATCTCCACTTAGATTACAAGTGGTTTCAATAGGCCAGATTCTGATATTTTTGCTCACTACTAGTTCAGCAATTAACTTCAGTGAAACCTTCAATCAAATACAAGGAAAACAAAGGTAGTAAAACACAGCCTATGTCCTTTGATTCTTCTAATTTTTCTTACAGTCGGTACTAGAAATACGAACATGCAGGTATTTAAGTTTTATCCCAAATTCCATCCATGACAGATTTTTTTTATATGTTTGAGTTTAGACCAGAGCCTCAAGTTGGGATATGTGTTCATTCCTCTCTCAGCTGATCCAGGAAATATATTCCTAAATATTTTCTATCCCGCCTTCACTTTACCACATCACACTTCCTGTGTTTAGAAGTAATTAGATTTATTTACCTTGCACAACAACTCAACTCAAATGAGTACAGAGTGGAATCTACTCTTGCAAATATCTGTTTACATACCTTGATTTCCATGTAAGTAGTGGATAATTAAACCTTTGTAAGTAGAAGTGAGCACCCAGAGCTTTTGAAATTTGCAGGTAGATATGCAACATATATTTCAGGTTATTGCTCTCTAATTAGAACTCAGAGCACAACATCACTGTCCTTTTGACAATGAAACCTGCCTGTCACATTTCCAAGCACATACATGAATTAAACATAGCAACTAAGTATAATGTTCTTGCATCTAAAAGTTGTTTCCTAGAGCTGTTTAGTCTAATGCATTATAATCATGAAAAGGAGTGCTAACACATTGCTTCAGACCCTGGCTGTGCTGCAGCCATCAAGCAGAAGAATCACCCAAACTGACAGGGATCCTCCAGTGACATACAACTGGGAGAGGAGTACTTGCTGGGTGGCATCCAAGGTCTCCTCATGCACTGGCAATGTCCAGCTTCCCTTGTTGTCCTTGGCATCTGCTGCGAGTTAGTCAAGGTTGTTTGCCTGCAGACTGCTCTCATATACTCAGGGGTACCAGCCAGGCACTCAAATCACAGATTAAGAGAATGTGAGACTAGCTTGATTCCTCCTTTTCAGTCCAAATCCTCAGATGTGCTTTCTGCTTTCTGGCCACAGCAGAATCCCTGAGCCAGAAGCTGAAACTCCAGGGCAATGTAAACACTATTGGAAGTCTGTGTGTGGGTGTAAGCAACTCTGGGTCAGTGAGAGGCAAAGGCAGGGGATGAGAAAAGAGAAAAAGGATGAGAAAAGAGAAATGGAATGGGAAAAGTACTGAAGAGATTTTGTGTAATGCAATGTTTTGGGGCAAACGCATGCTGCTCTGTCTCCAAAAGTGCAGAAGAATCAGCCTGAGGCTTTGCTGCCAGAGACAGGGGGACACATCCTCAGAGCCCCACGTCATGCTGTTCACTGGAGTTAAACAGCATCTGTGTTGATTTGAATGACAGCACATTGCCTCCAGGAGTTCCTGCTGGGCTGCACACCTCAGCACTACTTCTAAGCCAAAGCAGTGACGTTATGCACTGTCTAGCCCAGAGATGTTTTTAATTTGGTTTGATTTCTCTCAGAGACAGGTTTATACAGCTGGAGTTCAAGGCCCCCTGCCTCATGCTGACACCACTCTACCTCACCTCCTTCATACTGCTGTGTCACAGAGGTTGAAGGAGACCTCTATGGCGATGAGACAAAGGGACAGCAAAACAGAAAGCCCAGATACTTTTCTTTCAAAGCTATCATTTGCACAAAAATATGATTCAGACTTGGCCTGCTGAGTTCCAAAGACAGGAAACTTAGTTCACATTTGCAAGTTGTCCAGCCCTGCTTTATAAGAAGCTCCCCCAGCAGAATGAACACACTTAAAATCAATTCCTTTTTTTGGAAAATCTAATGCTTTTCATCTCAGATGAAACGAGCTTAGGCTACTTACAGTCAAAAAACTGATTCAAGGCAACATGTAGAGCATGCACGGCCATACTCTGCAAAGTTTTATTTTTGAACAATTGCAAAGGAGACATGTAAAACAAAATGTGGAAACCTCATTCCCTCATTCTTTGGCTTAATCTCTTGCTGCTATTATTAGGATGCCCACTGAATGTAGGGTACCTCCATAGAAAATGCCATCTGTTGGAATTAGTCAGTAATGTTTTAGGTGTGCTTTGTTTCCTCCTCAAAAAACCCCTAGGAATCAATATTGCTGCATATTTCCAAATGTCTCTCATGGCCTTATTAAATGTGGTTGTGGCAGGAGAAAGAATATCTCGCTTTAACAGCATATTGTGCCATTTTAAAGAGTACAGATGTGCTGAAATTGTCAGTCATGCAGTGCAGCTCGAGCAAAGCAAGTCTTCAGGAGGAGAAGCAAAAGAATTATCTGGGACATTCACAGGGATTTTCTTTATGGCAAGGAAAGATGATTTCTAGCAGTAGTCCCTAAGTAAGAGGATGTTTGTGTTTTCAAATAATTTTGGAAAATCTGTCTTTGTAAAACTCAGAAAAACAGTCCCTCAAGAACACAATAAATAAAATCCTAAAGGAAATATCCTTAAACAGCAATAGAGCTGACAAGGAGTTAAGATCTTACATTTAAGCAACAAGAGCACAAACGTTCCTCACTATCTGCGATAATCAATCATTTTGATTAACATTTTACCCCACAAAACAGGAAGGTTACTACCAGTCCAGTTTCCTCAGGTCCAAAGGTTATTTTTTACATGTTTTTAGCACTCTCAAAAATAAAAACTAAGTGAAGGCTGATGTCTGGAGCAGAGACTGCTACAGTGTCCTGTGGTGATAGTAGCCCCTTCCCCTGTTACCAAAAAAAACAACTCCACACACAGGACTGGGCAGCAGCTGAGCCCAGGTAAAGGGTCCCATGGGGTTCATAGCCATGCTACTATGTCCACTCATCCTCTCTCCACCCAGAGGAAACTTAAGCATGCATTCTGTTTGGGGATGCCTAGGTTCTTCAAAGGCTTTCTGGATGTCCAGGAGACAAAGACCTTAGGGCTACCAAAGCACATATCAAGAGGAAGGGTGGGTTGAAACTACTAAGAATGTTAGCCAAATCCAAAGTGAAGTATAACCAGAAGTTACAAGCCTGATGCAGCCACTAATTTTTTAGCATCTTAGTAAAACCACTGGGGATGCACCCATATCAGTGGAAGAATTGTAACAACTTTAGTCGGGTGTAAGGGAACCTAAACTGCTTTACCTTACATGCATATTTTAGCCCTCACTTTTTTTGTAGAACTATCAGTTCTTAACAGCCTCCAGGGCTTTCATGCAGGCCTTCCTCCGTTTCTTTGCTGAAAGCATGTCTCCAAAGAGATTCAAAATGTAGCCTGAATCTATCTTTAATTTATGATTTTGGACCTTATTTCCCCAAAGGTATGAGTTCAAGCATACTGTCAACCTCATCTTTATATTTCAGCTTGTGCAATGTGTTCAGCCTTTAATACAGCTCTGATAGCTATGTATTTTGGATATGGAAATATCTCAGATGAAACTAAATGTTTACTGAACTTCACTTTGATACTGCATAAAACCACTCTCATTTCTCTCTGCAAGTGAGCGTGGGGTTGTGTACTGTAGAAACAGAAAACCAAGGAGAATAACAGGAAACAATAGCAAAAGAAAATTCAGATCTGAGCACTGATAGAAGTGGTATGGCAATAGGTAAGCAAATTAAAAATTGTGATCTAAAAGTGAGGAAACATTGTTTTAGTTGCTTGTAAATGTACAAAATAAAACAGTCTGTGCTTTTTCCAGAACACCTTCTCTATATATCAGTCCACTGTTGTAACCGCTCTACTGAAGCTTTTATATGAGATATTGGCAGATTAGTCAAGCTGTAGAGTGCTTTAGAGCTGCAGATTCCTGGCACCATCTAAAATTATTTCCAGTTCATATACACAACATGTAATGCTGTGGAGATTGGACATATTCTGCAGTCTTCCTTCCATCTCCACTCTTGAGCACTCTTGTCCTGTTAACGCAAAAAATACATCCTTATTTACCTTTTTGTAGTTTGCTTAAGTCTTGGGGATTTGTAATTCATTCTAATTGTAAACCAATTCTAAGTAATATTAAATAATTCTCTGCACATAGATTCTGTATTTATGTGTTCAACTCCAGATCTCAGTAGGTCAAAGGTGGAGGGAAATTAAAAAATGTCAAATTCATTGTTAAGCTCAAATGCAAAAATCATTTACACACATAGCAGGAACTTGAACTGTTAAGGATCTGCAAAGTGCTGCTGTCTAGTGACACTCCAGACATTCTTTTTTTGTTACCTCCATAGAGTTCATATTCTTCACTTGCCCTTCAATAGACTTACTGAGGTTCAAAAGAAGGATGTGTCCTTTGCAGGGTACCAAATGGTGAAGATATTGAGAGAAGCAAGTGGTAGAACAGAACAGCTAATACTGTATCATCATTTAAGAGAATCCAGTAAAAGCATTGACATATCACTGTTGAACTTTCAAAGAAAAAATCTATCAGAAGAATTCTATAACTGCATCTTAATCAGAAGGAGCTTGCCTCCTTTCCTAGTTTAAGACCAGCAATTCTTGTTATTTTATTTGCCTTAGAAATATGTAAGTAAATTATTTGGAAATTTAGTAGGAAAACATCCCAGGTGAGTTCCATTTTCAGGCAGATAGGCCTTTGATCACAAAACTGAACTGAAGCTCTGAGTTGGATGGACAATGGAAGTAACATTTTCATTGCAACTATGGAATAACTATTGTTCTCCATATTTTATTTCCCCTACCAATATATAAAACATGTCAGCAATTTGCTCTTAAAACCATGCCAATTATCTAAATCTATCATGCAGATGTGAGGGAAATCTTCATTGGATCACTTTGTGAAATCTACAAAGTATATCTGTATGCTGATATCACTGGCCAGTTTATGTTACGGTACTTGCTGCACTTCACTTCAAACTGAAGTCTCAATGCAAAAAGAAGTTGCAGAAGATAAATTGTGTAACAAGTTCTTTGCATGCACATGAACTGCTAAACAGTCTATTCTTACTAGGGCTCATCACTTTTGTAATCCATCCTGTAGGGGGTCAGTGCTAAAATTAAATTATACCTGCCTACCATTCTCAATCTAATCAGGCTGTGAACTGAAAAATAAAACAATTAAAATTAGAGACAAGCCAGCCTCCCACTGTTTATGATCTTATTCTATTTGTGAAGAGTAGGTGGAAATTCACCCGTGGTGAGCATTTGGTTTATGTCAATTTTTCTTGTTATTACAGCTGGGGCTTATTTTGTGAACTGTTTGCAGCTATTTCTGCTAAAAATAGGTGGATACCAATTTAAACTTCCTGGCGATATTTCAAGTCAAAGTATCATTAGTAGATAGTTATTATGCTGCATTTTATTGTAAGAGATCCTGCCATGAAGGCAATCTATACAAATATAAATAAAGACAGTTAGAATTACCTTCTAAACGACTCTATTGGAGGTTATTCACATTTGGTTTAGCAAAACAAGTGAAGCTATTTGCAAGAAAAGTTATTAGTTGGAGGAGCAGGGAGTTAATGAGACTTTCTAAAACTCCTTATCAGGTTAGACTGTGACACTTAGAGAGAGATCGGGGATCAATTTTGCCTTTTTGCCTCAGTCCTAAATAAGACAAATTCCTAATTCTCCCTTGGTTTCCAAGCTTTTTTTTTTTTAATAGCTCCTTCTTCCTCTGCTGTGCAGTCTCATAACAAAAAAATCATCATCCCCAAATATATTGTCTCACAAAAAAAAAAAAAAAAAAAAGAAAAAAGATGACAATTAGATAAAAAATTACCAAAGTTTTAATGACAGCAACAGCTGAGATATGAGAAGACCACATAATGGTGATTTGGTCACACTGCTGCATGTAGTTTCCTAATTATCCATTACAGGGTTTATATCTTGGTCTATGAAGATTGTTAGACCCAGTTGTCATTGAAGTTTTCAACAGGAACCTCTGAGTCTCAATGAAATTACTTATACCATCTTCGGGATCTCCATCTTAAACCTGTGGGCTGCCAGTGTGGTTCCATTTGTTAAGCAGTCAATATTTCATCCCCATCAGTAATCATCTGCAGTTATGCTATGCAAATTTTCAGACCAATGTGGGAATATCAAGGTCTTGGTTTGTCTCCAGCTCCCCACAGAAAAGGGGAGCTTTTGTCTATTGTCAAAGACAGTAACATGTTCAAGGGTGACCAGTGTTAGACAGTAATCAAAGGGTTATCAAGACCAGCAGCAGAGTCCAAGCTATATCACTAAAGAAATTGGATCCAGCCCCTTTTTGTGGCCCAGAAGACAAGACAGAGCACTTCCCGTTAGGAACAGACCTTCTTTCGCTGTTGCTTAGGAAGTGTTAACTGGCTCAAGTCAAAGTGCTACATATTAAGCAGTATAGAGAATCATCTACCAGTGTTTGTGCCTTGTACATTGGTCTAGTCTAGTCTACTGGCAGAGACATAGCCAGAAAGTTAGTATATATGTATCAAGAAGAGTGTGGCCAGCAGGTCAAGGGAGGTTCTTCTCCCTCTCTACTCTGCCCTGGTGAGGCCTCATCTGGAATCCTGTGTCCAGTTCTGAGCTCCTCGGCTCAAGAGGGACAGAGAACTGCTGGAGACAGTCCAGCACAGGGCCACCAAGATGATGAGGGGACTGGAACATCTTTCATATGAGGAAAGGCTGAAGGAACTGGGGCTGTTTAGTCTGGAAGAGACTGAGGGGAGATCTTATTAACACTTATAAATATCTAAAGGGTGGGTCTCAGGAGGTTGGGACATCCCTTTTTTCTATAGTAGCTAGCAACAGGACAAGGGGTAATGGAATGAAGCTGGAACACAAAAAGTTCCACTTAAATATAAGAAAAAACTATTTTACTGTGAGGGTGAGGGAGCCCTGGCACAGGCTGCCCAGAGGGGTTGTGGAATCTCCTTCCTTGGAGGTCTTCCAGACCCACCTGGACATGTTCCTATGCGACCTGATCAAGGTGAACCTACTTCTGCAGGGGGGTTGGACTAGATGATCTCTAAAGGTCCCTTCCAACTCCTACCATTCTATGATTCTATGATTCTATATGTATGGCATAAGGCATAGAAGAGTGAATCCCTTGGACAAACAAAGCACGTTAGCAGAGTTGGAGCCATTATCATAATGCCATTACCATAGTAATGGAGTTATATTTCTTCTCAATTTCAGATTAATTCCTTTAGATAATATTCTGTTGAAATAATTGTAATGCCTCAGAGTGATGTTCACCCAATTCCTCTGACTTTAGCTGCTAGAAGATAGGAGTCCAGTCTAAACTAATTGTCAAGTTTATTTTGCCTTTATTGATTCTTCCTTCCTAACTTAACTACCCCTTTTTAGTCTGGAAAACATCTCTATATGTCTGTGCCCATCTCTGGCCTTTGGCTTGAAACCCACTTTCAAACAATTAGAAGTAACTGAAAAGGCAAGAGACATCTGAAAAGATAAGAGAGAGAGAATTAAATCAGTCTGGTAGAACACTTCCAAAAGCTAGGCTGTTAGGCTGGTTTTCAAGAAAGGGCTTAAGTGTTCAAATGTTTATTTCTAAAGATCTTAAGGTTAAGAATGCAGATCTAGTGTGATTAACTTAAACAGTTAAGCAGAATGGTTTAGACATCTTATTGTTGCAGTGTAACACATAAAGTCAAATTAGATGCCTGGGGATTGAATATATAAAATGGGGGAAATTTACCCAACCAGTTGGGAGTTACAACAGCTAGTAAACAGTTATTTACGTTTGCTCATTTATTTAGCTATCTGAATGGAAAAATCACACTTCTGCAAAAATAATATTCAACGTGTATCTTATCCTTTCAGCGCTTGCCTTCTTCCATCAAGTCACTTGTCCTTAAACTGTGAGATCTGGATGCTAGGATCTCAGCTACCTAGTACATCCTATATCTTCAGGTGTTTATTCATTCTCCACCATTCACTTAAATGTTAGAGTATATTAGATTCCAGAAGGATTAGGAGAACTAAAGTTTGAATCAGATAGAGGTTCACAGAACCAATGATATGAGTCAATAGGATTGAAATACAGTAGATGTTGAGGAAAATGTGACTGCATGTTTTGCAGTAAAAAAAACCCCAACTATATCCTTCCTAAGAAATTCAGCAAGGAAGATATAACAAGAGTTAAAAATGTTTAAACTGTGAGAAGGGAGAAATATTTTCAGTATCTGTTCAGAAAGAGAAGGTTCTTAGACATTTTATAGAAGCGGCAATAACAGCAGTATTGATTCACAGAGAGAGATGCTTTCTCATCATTCAAAGCAAGAGAGAAGGAGGTTCTAAAATGACCTCCAGAGTTACAAAATATGTCAATGAGTTTTCTTAGTGACACTGGCAGGCAATTGGCAGCTGACAGGGTTTCAAAGGAAGGGTAAGGAATTTGCTTTTATTTCCTCTACACTTCAAGGGAGGCGGAACATATCAGAAAGTTTTAAGGGAGAAGAGGCAGGCAAGTTTGATGGAGAGAGATGACAATGAAGATGCTGACATGAGAATGACTGATGTAAAAATAGTAAATGAAATTTTGTCTTCAGTTGACCTCTTAAAGAGATACTAGTCTCTAACAAAAATCTGCCTTTATCAAAGTAGAAGGTGGGGTTGTGGGCTTTTTTTTTCACTAAGGTACTGGAACAGCAGCCAGAGCAGTGATTGGAAAACCAACTGTGAACAATAAAAATGCCCTACAAAGGAGAATACCATAAAGGAAAATACAATTAGAAATGTAATGAAGCTTTAGGAAGATTGTGAGGAATGGAGAGAAAAGAAGGAGGTCATGGCAGTCATACTTAATCTTCTTTTTGAAAGAGTAATTAAGATATTACTTGGAGAAGGTGAAAGGCTAGAAATAAGGAGTGTTTTAAGAAGGTGTCAAAGGCTGTAATTAAGCGAAGGACAAAGGTAGGCATGGAAGTTGATTTAATGATATTCTGGCTACAGGGAGTGGCAAGGCAATCAGTTGGAGGTTTTGTATTACTATACTATCAACACATTTACTTTTAAGAGTAAGTATCACCATTAAATTTATTCAACTCTTCCCATTGCAAAGTACATTGTATTTACATGAGTATATTCAGATTATTTAGCCAAATCTGTTACACACATGATATGTTAATACTCCAGCCTATTACAAAAATTGTGTCATTGTGATGCTACAGCTTCTATACTACAGTTGCTTCATCATTTAATACCTGATAAAATGGAGTGTGAAAATCATCATGCTGGAATTTACTCTTTTTACATCACCAAGTGACAATGTGCAATTGAATGTTAGTGTACAACATGAAAATCAAAGGGTACACATGCCATTTGCACCAAAATGAAACCCCAGATGACAACTAAGCAGCACACAGCTGCTCGGTCACTCCCTACTGGTGGGATGGAGGAGAGAATTGGTAGAGTAAAAATGAGAAAATTCATGGGTTCAGATAAAGACAGTTTAATAAATAAAGTAAAAGCCATGCACACAAGCAAAAGCAAAATATGGAATTTATTCCCCACTTCCCATGGGCAGGCAGGTGTTCAGCCTTCCCCACAGTATAGCTGGGCTCCATCATGCAAAATGAAGACAAGCAATATCACTCCTAATGTCCCCCGTCTTACTCCAGATTTATAGGCTGAGCACAACATTCTGTGGTTTGGAATATCCTTTGGGTCGGTTGGGGTCAGCTGTCCTAGCTGTCTTCTCCCAGCTTCCTGTGCACCTCCAGCCCTTTCTAGTAGATTGGCATGAGAAGTAGAAAAAGCCTTGTGCTACTCAGCACTAATTAAAATATCTCTGTATTAACACTGTTTCCAACACAAATCTAACACAGAGCCCCATACTAGCTACTATGAAGAAAATTAACCTGTCCCAGACAAAACCATCAGAAGACAAATGAGACATTTTTTTAAGAGAATGGAAAAGACCTGAAGAATATCATTAATGTATTTTCATTCTGCAGATGACTGACATAAGTAAAAAAAAAAAAAAAAATTGTTCCATAAGTCAAAGATGCCCCTAAACATACTATTATGAGCAATTCACACTTATGCAAGAGGTTGCAAGTGAACTCAGTTGTTCAGCTCCATTCTCATTCTTCCAGATCAGTCACTGGAGACAGATTCAAATGGTTGGACATCAAGATGTGGCAGCTTTGCCTTGGATATTCCTTACTCATCACCTACTCAGACTTTTGGAAGTCTGGTATGAAGAGATTCAATTCTGAAAGAGATTAAAGCAAAACAAAACAACCTCATCCTCCAATGTAAAATACCAACCCCACTAATTTCAAATTGATTTTGCACTTAACTATTGACACATATTTTTTAGTGTTTCAGCAAAAGGACTGTCATCCCTCAAGGAATACTGCTTCCTATCACTTAGTTTTGTCAAAATGACGTCTCCTAGGTTAATACCTTTTTATCCTATTTCTTTTTCTTTCTGTAAGAACCTGTCATTAATGACTTTTTAACTCTGACAAAATTGAAAAGTAAATTACTTCTAAGGAACTGCAAATCTGCATGTAGCTATTTGGCAACAATAAGTTGTGTTTATTTGTTAGAGAGGAAAATAATGGTCAATGAATTCCACTGCCACCGGCAGTCAAAACTTCTCTAACACGCCTCTATTTCTGCATTAGTTTAGGGTGAAACATGACCAAATCTCTTCCAGACAAAAGGCGCTTCTGTCAGTGGACTGTTTCACTGAGATAAGAATAAAGGAAAAATAAGTCTTTATGCTTTTAGCACAGATTGTTTACCTTGTGATAGATGTAGGCAAGTCTATCATTGGGGAAAGTTGCATTTCAGTTGACATGATTGAAAAGTATATTAAAACTCTTTTTTTTTTTTTTTAAAGCAAAATATGACCAGAATTAACTCTTTCTGTTAAATCTCTTTTTAATGCATTGGCCTTTTCTATTGTTTTATTTGTGCTTTAAAACAAAACAACAACCAAATGTTTCTGCAACTGCAGAATGTGGACTCTTTGCTACCAGCTCAGTATCAGATTTCAGCAATTACACAGTCGTTTCTCTTCACTGACAGTTAAAGTCACAGGGCATAGCTGCCATTTACTTTATTGAGACCAGGATTTGAACTACTTTGTCTTGACTGATCCAGCTTGGAAAGTCTTCTATGTTGTCTCTGCTATTCACTTTTTACAACCAAATACCACACTTCTTTCCACAGGAGGCCAGTGCTCCCCTGGAGAGTCGCTGTTATTCCTAAGCACAAGCAGTATGTTCAGAATCGTTTCTGTAGAAAATAAGAATAATCTGTGCTTCAAAGGTCATGAGGCTCATAGACTTTGAAATTCAGAGATCTCAGATTTAAAGTTTAACACTAAATCCTGCAAGCATATTTAAAATTTTACATATATGGGTTCTGTTGGCTTCAGTGGAATTACTGTTCTTAAGCATATGAATGTGGCTTTGTGTAATCAGGGTTTAAAGAGATGAAGTGAAGAAGTTGAGAAATTTGGGAAGCTGAAAGGAAGCATAGATTCTGAGTAAAATACATAAGTACATAGGTATCTATTCAGGTATTTTATTGAGTGAACTTGAATAGGTACATGAGTGCTGATTGAAATATGTCACTACATTATCCAGATCTTAAGACCAGACTGCTACTTCTTACTACTAAGAGCAGTTTCAATAAAAATACAGTACATCCTCTGTATTTCTCGATCAATAATGCTCAGGTATGGTGCTTCAGAGGATGTAGCTTTCAATCTCTACCAAGTCTCTCTTAAGTTTACATACGGATGTAGAACCATGCAGGTGGCACATTCCCAAGATCTAGGCTAATCCTGCTGCTTAATTTCAAATCTCTGCCCAAAAATAGTACTAAAATTAACTGGATAAACTCTAGGAGAATTTCAAAATAACAAGGCAATATATTTTCCTAGCCCTTTGCAGAAGTCTTCCTGATGCTGTTGATGTTTCCTTAAAAATATCAACCTGTCATACACGGTAACCATAATATTGGAGTAAGAGTTTGGAGAAGTTGCAAGGAAAAAAAATAACCTAACATTTTTAAGAGTATACCATGTCACCATGATTATAAGTCATACCACCTGTATCATATAGAAATACTGTATTTCTCTTTGGTTTCATACAAGGAACAAATATTAGATTTGTTACACCTTTAAGGAATCTCCTGACTTTCATTATCTGTGTTGTAGCTGTAGTTGTAAATCACTGGATAGGTTCTTAGCTCCATTAATTCATGCTTTGTCAAACGACCTATGAAATGCAGGAGAAACATGAACATTTACATCAATACCTTTATTATCAGACTAATAGCAAGGCTGGAAGTTGTAGCAATACAAGAAATTGTTTGTCTCTTTGGGCAAATGCACTATTATGATTTGGAGAGCACTTTGCAAAGTCAACACACAAAGTCAATTCAGCTATCTATTATCAAGTTTTATCTGAAGCACATATTCAATAAAGCAAAACTTCCACTGATTTTGTAAATAGTTTTGACTAAGGCACTAGAAATTGTGCTCTGCTAATTACTAGGAGTCTAAGTTATCATACCTCTAAACAATAGCCTAAGCTACTATATTGCTAGGCTGGTTTTGTGGCTCCCTGACACTGCTGCATTACAACATGATTAATTTTCATATGGATTTGATATTTTGTCGCATTTCATAAAATGCAGTGCATTGGAGTTCACTTAAAATATGTTTGCCATTGTTCAAAATTAAAGAAAGGCAGTTTGTCATGAGGTTTCTCATGTTTGTGGACTGCAGCAGCACAAATGAATGAGATATTTCTTCCAGTATCTTGCACTTGTCTGTACTGTGGTGTGTATATTGTACAGTATATATATTTCTTCAGCATGGGCCAGAGAAAATCCTGTCTCCAATAAAATATCTGGTCCCTATGCAAAATGTTTCGTAATGATGGAAGAGTAAGCTTCTGTGTATAGAGGAAATATTGGCTTACCAATCAACCATCTGGTGTATAGTGGGAATGGTCTGAGTAGCTTTCTCAGTTGGAACATTTGGAAAATGAATATACTGTTGCTACAACTCAGACTGTTGGCCATGATGTTTGTGATAATGTTGTTGATTTACCAGATGTCCTGCAAATTCCTGGTGTGGTAGTGTTTCCTGCTCCTACTGAAGTCTTCATTATGTGATGGGTTTATGATTGCAGTCATTTCTCACAGAGTAGGAGGGAGCTGGGAACTGTGTCCAAGCACAGCGTGGAACCCATCATCCACTTGCCATTCAGTTTGCAAATCAAAATGTATACCAACATGTTGCTTCTAGATCTCTAAAAAAAATTTACATGGGGATACATGTAAAAACTTGACTAATACCATCAGTTGCCATTTTTCTAAATCACACAATGCCCAATGCAGATGCTCATACATCTGTCTTCATGTAAGTAGGCCCAGCACTTTTCCCTACTTTCCAACTAGCAGGCAGGAATACAAATGGGAGTACTAAAGGCTGTATTCAGTCATTATGCTCAAGAAGTGTATCTGAAGTTTGAATAAGTATGCTTCACCATTCTACTTCTTTCCTGTTACAGTAGATTAATGAAGATAATACATGATGTACAGCTGAGCACCTAAGCTTTGATGTAAGAAATTAACTCATCTCTTCTACTTTCAAAATGAATAAGCACATGTGCTGCTTGTTTGTTTTTTTCTTCATGCTGTCAATTCATAGCTGAGCTATATGAGTTCCTTTAGAGCAGAAACATAATGGAAACCAAGGCACATTACGTGCAGGATTAAGTGCATTTCACAAGACTAGCAAATGCATCAGTCTATTTTTATCTAGATCCCGACACACTTACCATTCTTGATTTCATGGCGTGAGCACAGTTTAGTCTGCACACTTTGGAAGTAATGGCACCTTAAAGACCTTAAGTAAAAATAGTTGTCACTGGTTAAGAAAAAGTTAGAAAATACAGAAGACATGTAAATCCCGGGTTGCCTCCAGAACAAAAAAAAATTAAAATAAATACAAACAAGTATGAAAAATATATCAACGTCATTTACAAATGTAATGGATAAACATTTTATTCATCCTTTCCTTTATTTTTATTCCAGTGTTAATGTTTATAAGTAAAATTACTAATTTTAAATCAAAGGAATTTATATTGCTTCAGTACTGAGATCCTGAACTACCTAAGGGATATTTAAAAGATACATTTACCTTTGTCACAGGTATCTCAGGGTATACAACACTCAGCTTGGCTGAGTATCAGAATAAGCACTAATTTTTGGTGACAATATGCCAGAAACTGAGAAGGTGTCATAGTGAAATGTGGTTCAGGCAGCATAGTCTTCTGCACACCACAGAACTGCATTTCATGACAAGTGCAGATACATCTGTTTTTAGCAGATATGTTTGGAAAGTCGTAGAGAAAATATCAATATCTCTGTGATTAGGTGGGTCTAATGTCCACAAAATCTGATATTGGAAGCTTGGTATTCCAGACTAACTGTGGCACAGCATCAATAACAAATCTGCCTCAGAGCTCAATACGGTGTTTTTTTACAGTTGGGGAAGGGAAATCTATGCCACTAGGCAAAAAGAAAAATCTCAAAAAGCAGCAAGATTATTCATGCCTCATGCTTCATGCAAGAGGGCATTTTTTCCCCTTGAGAGAAAATAGATCTTAGCTACAGGTTGACTATAGACTATTAATCTCAAAACAAAAAACAGCATAGTATATATTATTTGTGTCAATTCTGCATTCAGAAGCAGGAAGTCTTTCTGAGATGTACCCAAATTTCCTATGAAGAATAGATTTTCTCATGAAAGTTTCACCAGTGCTTTATTCAGACAGATTCCAAAACCTCCCTTCTTTCATATAATGTTTGTCTCCAGGCTATCCAGTTTCAGCTAGAGAGAGAAACTATAAGGCAACATCTATCAGTGAGACCGAAATTTACAATGCCTTTTATAAAGGAGAATAAAGACAAAAAATATTTAATTTGTACTGAAGAAATGGTAATTCCACATGGCTGATCCCACTGACCTTGCCCTGTGTGAGATCTCTCGTTCCTCATTGCACTGCCAAGAGCTGTCTTTTAGCACATGTAATTTCCACTGATATTCTAGATTCCTCCCAGGTGTGCTTCACACAAAAATATGACAGACAGGATGCAGCTGGTACTGCTCAGAGTCCCTGATTAGGTAGCTAGGAACATACAGGTAGGAAACTTGCAAACATTTATGTGTTTTATTAGGGCTCACTGTATGTATCACTCTTGAAAGGTGTTTCAGCTCAGGGAATTGGTGGTAACATGATGAAATGGTCACTTGAAGACCTGTCCCAGGTGGTTTGGACAAGCAACTTGCATCAGCACAGACCTTTCAAAAGTAATGTTTACAAGACTGTTATGATCAGCAATTTCCAAGCTGTTTCAAATTGTGACTACATTTCCAGTTGAGATACACTTGCAGAAACAATTTAATTTCTTTCAGATGAATGCTCCTTCTCACAACGATTATCTATGGAATTGCTGCCTCTGCTGTGTCCCACTCCATAATATTGTCAGTAGGAAAGATTAAGGCAAAAACAAAACCAAAAAAAAATCTCAGGGTTTTATATGCTAGCTCTTATAAGTCCTGGCTGTGTTTTAAAACATTGTTGACTCAAACAACTCCAACCCCTACTTCTCTGCTGGCAGATACCACCTCAGTAATAAAGTCTCCAAAAAAAAAAAAGAAGGCACAGTTGAAGTATCCTAGCCTGACTGCTTTTAGCTCACACTACTGATGTGAGTGGATTTAACTAAAGTGCCAGAATGCAAAGCAAAACAAGTGGAGCACCAGTAATTCCTTTATACCAACGTCCATGAGGGAACTGATACCCTCTGGCAGAGAGGTAGGACAAACAACTGAAGAAAGTAACATCATCTTATCCCAGCACTGTGGCCAGTATGACTAGGGAAGTAATTATTCCCCTCTACTTGGCACTGGTGAGCCCACATGTCAAGTACTTGCTTTTGGGCCCCTCCCTAGAAGAAGAACATTGAGGTACTAGAGCATATCCAGAGACACGCAAAAAAGCTGCTGAAGGGTCTGGAGAACAAGTTTTATCAGGAGTGGCTGAGGGAGCTGGAACTATTTAGCCTGGAGAAAAGGAGGCTTAAATGAGACATGATCACTCTCCACAATTACCTGAAAGGAGGTTGTAGCAAGGTGGAAGTCAGTCTCTTCTCCCAAGTAACAAGTGATAGGACTTGAGGAAATGGCTTCAAGTTGCACCAGTGGAGGCTTAGATTGCATGTGAAGAAGAATTTTTTGACTGAGAGGGTTGTAAACACTGGCACAGGCTGCCCAGATAGGTGGTGAAGTCACCATTCCTGGAGAAATTCAAAAGAGGTGTAGATGAGGTGCTGAGGGATATAGTTTAGTGATGGGCTTGGCAGGGTTAGGTTAGCAGTTGGACTTGATAATCTTGAAGGTGTTTTCCAACTGAAACATTTCTATGATTCTGTGATTTCCCAGAGTTTTTTATGTCACAATTCATACACAACAACAATGCCACCTAGAATTTAAATGTCCAGATTTCTCTGTGGCAAATCTGTTAACCCTTAACCTGCTTTTTTAATTGGGGGGGAGGGGGAAGAGGTGGGGAGGAGGGCTAAGAAGTGAAAATTTCATTAAGCAATGAAATTTGATTCAATCCAGTTTTGTGAACCAAAGTCGTTCCCTTAATCAGCTCCTGTTTGGAGAAAATTTGCATTTCAACTTACCTCATCACTAGTTTGAGGTAAGGTCTTTTTCCCTCTGATTTGGTTTTCTTGTTCTCATTGCTTTCTTCAAAAGTAGTGAATTTCATGCTTATTTCCCAAAGGATTTTTTTTTCCTCAGAAGCTGTATGTACAGCAAATGGACCATAATACATTTATGATTGTGTCCTTAGTAGTTCTTGAGTTGGCAAAGCACTTAAAAACATTAAGTCTAATCATTCTGGGTAATTGTTGGTTGTACATTGCCTGTTGGGACTCTGGACTTTCAGATATATCATAAATCTTTCTCTGGATATTGCAGTTGGCTGCCTTTTTCTCTTCATCATTAAGTGATGGGGCTGATGGAGATCAGCTGCTTCACTTTGTAAATGGTTAGCATTCTCTCACCTGCTCTGCATGACTACTGAACTGAGGTATGTTGTGACAGTCTGCCTGCTCTTCCTTGTTCAGATTAATGAATACAGCTTTAACTGTTAATTCAAAGGCAGTCAAGCTTATATCCAACAATTAGAGTACATCTTCCCTATTCAGATAGTGTATGTGTAATTTGGCATGTTCTTTCGTAGCAGTCTGGGGTTAAAGTGTTTCTGTTTTAAAACTGAATTTGTAAAAACAGCTTCAGGATTCAGGGGGCTCCATGTTTATTTTCCCCTGGAGACATTCAAGGGAAATTCATTAATTTTGTGAACAAAAATGTTTTTGTTCCAACTGCCAGCCTGTAGATTTTACCTGAGCTATAAGGAAAACACTTGTCTTCTTTTCACAACGTACATGATTTGCAGTAATAAATATACTACAGCTCAAATTGTGGCCTAGTTACTTCTCAGCAATCCAACTGAAAACAATTGAAAAAAAAGGAAGCCCTTGGATGGTTGCATTGATCAGACCCAAGGGACAGGGAATGACCAGTCCTGCAGCAGGCAGTGGCATTGGCTGAGTGGCATTTACTGGACTGAATCTCTGTAACCTCTTATTTGTCCCATCACAAGTGCACATAGGAAACTGCACATTTCACCATATGCTGTGGTACAAATAGGCTTCACAACATTTGCCTGAATTGTAAAAATTCATTCATACAGTGTCTGAGCCAGAGACAGGTTCCACAAATGTCAGAGGTAAAGTCTTCTAGTTAATATGACATGGTTTTCTCTCCTTTTCTCCACTTCTTTATTGCACATTCACTCAGAAATATGGAATCAGACTTTGAAATACCAGACTGTCTCAGATTCTCCGGGAATTTATGCACTGAGTGGAAAGAGTCTATTTATACATACAAACAGGAATAATATTTCTGCAAACCGCAACTTAGAAGACCTGGATGCAGTGCCTACTACTTCCTCTAAATTCCACAGACCTAGCATTTTGCTATAAAATGACAACAATAACACATCATTCTCATCAAAAACGTTTAAAACTTTTCTTTTCCAACAGGTAAGTAGATGAGCTGTCACTGCAGTCACATCTCAGTGGGTAACATAAACATTAAAAGTAACAAGTAAATACTTTGTTATAGATTTACCTCCAAAGCTTCATTGAATTACTCCAAAATATACAATTTTTCTCAATAGGAACCATGATCCTTATAAAATGTGATTAAATCCTGGTAAATGACAGACATCTTTTAAATTCTAGAGACTCCATACTAAAACAGCAAGTGATACATAAGCAAGAAAGAAAAGCTAATGTCAGTGTAAATATCTGAAAAGCCAACAACTTTGCTATGTGGCTGTATCTCTTCCAGCTCTTACTTGGTGAACCTTAGACTAGGAGAAGGACTTGGATCAAACACTTATCAAAACATTGCTATGACAGGATAATAAATTCCTCTTTTCTTCTTCTGAGTTTTCTATTCTTTTAAATGGCGTTTCGAACAATTTGATTCACACTGTTTCAGGTGTTAGGAAACTGTGTTGTAAAATACATGTCCCAAATGAACTAATCTGATTTCAGGGTTTGGCTTGTGGTTGAAGGCTGCTGTTCTGAAGTGCCATCTGAAACAGATGCTTAAATTCTGAAGAAGTTTGCACTTCTTGGAATCTGATGGTCTGAAACAAATCCAGTGTTTTCAGAAGGGCTTTGCTTCAGTCATTAAATGTTCCCTCCATCTTCCCTCTGAGAAACATTAAAGCTTATCAGTACTATGAAATATCTTTAAAAATGGAAAAGGGACATTTCAAGGAACAAATCCTATTAGCTCTTTTCATTTTTATCAAACTTCAGAATTTGTTACCTAGGTAAAATACAAAGCCACAAACAGTAAAATGCAGTCAGTGACAGGCTGCAAGCAGCCTCATTCAAGCAGCCCCAGACCAAGAGGGTTAAATTTAAGGAGTCCAAGTCCTCTCAGCATTGACAATGCTTAATTAGACAGATGACGTCAATCTAAACAGCCAAAAGGAAAACATTTGGTACCAAAATCGTATCACTGTCACCTGGATTTAGTTCAGAAAATGTCTTTTTTCTCTCCCCACTGTGTAGAATGTTGAACTAGGGTACATACATTTCTGAGTAAGAAGAGCCCCTATAGCACTAACATTAAAAGGTAGAGAAGGGCAGAGGGCAGCAGCTGCTGGCTCCAGGGGGAAGGCTTGCGCTCATGACATAGCACCCCGACCTGAGACTTTGACAATCTGCTGCTGCTTGCTCTCACTTTCTCTAGCAGTCACAGGTTTAATGCCACACCTCCAGCTTTTCAGAAGAAAAAAATAAAAAGAAAAAGAAAAAGAAAGAAAGAAAGAAAAAAAGGACTGTATTAGAAGATAATAGACCACTTTAGCAGCTACACTGCAACTAAATGTAATCTTTCTCCTCCCGTGTGACAGCCTTTTTGTGCATTAGATTGGAATAGACTGTTCCTGCCACTGTCCAACATCATGCTGACTTCAATGACTTTGTAAACACAGCCCAAGACATTAACAGCCCTCACCCATGCCTGTGAATGGGAGCAGCACTTAGGGTGCACGTATTGTTGGTAGCAGGGTGCTGTCAAGGTTTAATCAGGTCAGGTCACTCTCTATTTCATCCCTGAACTGCTGCAATAGATCTGAGTTAGGCAGCTGGGTGTTCACAATGGGGATATCTCCCAAATAGTTTTCATTACATGCCCTTGGAGGAGTCTCTGAAAAGTCCTGTCTTTTTCACCTGAAATGGCCGTAATGCTGCCAGTCAATCTGCTCCAACTTTGTCTTTAATAAGGTCTTAAAAACTCGTGTCTTTGAAGCTCTACAGAAAGTGTAACATTAGCAGAGAATGCAGCTGTTTGCCAGAGCAAAATTCCCCTGAAACCTGTGTTTTACTTACTTCTAAGGGCAGAGAGGAGGGGGGGAAGGAAGAGATACACACATTTTTAATATGATAATATGTTTCCAGTCAAGCTTTACAAGATCCTGCACAGCATGGTTTGCAGCAGAGTGCTGAGTGCTGCTGCCTGAAAAGAAACATGCTTTTTGATTATTATTTATTCTTCCCTTTCTCTCTCTTTTCCCTTTCAGAGAATAACTAAATTTGTGCAGAGAGGAAGAGAAGACAGAGGCTGCAAAATATTCCCCGAAATACAGCAGCTAGTTAAAGTGTATGAATGTGTAGACAATAAAGTTCACACTAGACAGTTAATGAAGCTGGGGAAAAAAATGTGAATTGGAATGTAATGAAAAATTCATACTTTCAGTGCATGAAAAATAAGTGAATGCCCTTTAATTGTTCAGTTTACTTGCAGAGAGGACAGCTTGAATAAATTGGAAAATTATTCCAGGTTGTTAAAAGGAGTAATTCTCGGTCCTCTGTACTTTGTCCTAAATTCTTCAACCCTACTGGACATGTGAATATGTGAGGATGTGAACCACCATAGGCCATCTGGTAGCCAGCAAGCCCAGGGAGCAAATGGGGAACAATTTTTAAATAAATAATTTTATATTTTTTTTTTTTTTAAAAAGGGATGTGGAGGCAGGAGAAATGACCTACAGAAGCTCCTGAGCGAAATTCATGTCGGGGTCAGGACTTGCACCTCCCTTCTCTGCATAGATCCTCAAGCATGCTTTCACGTTGACAAGGCAACCCAGCACTGTTCTGTGTTCATATTACATTGGCCAAGTTTCTCACTGCAGGAACTGACAATTCAATCGCAAAGAAATGTGATGGGGGCCACTATGAGTTCAAGTATAACCCCATTGAACGAGAAGCCTTCCACTGATGTTAAGGTTAAAGATTTTTGTCTGATATCTTAAAAAATGACTAATCATGGAGTGTCTGGAATGAATTTACCTTGGTTTTGTACTCTGAGTACAATAATTTGTCGCAAGAGGGTTTTATATCCTCTTCGCTGTGAATAGTACAGCAAAGCAACTCTTTTAAGAATCTTGTAGTGACATAAATGGGCAAGAAATGTCTCCGTTCTGGCATTCTTGGGCATTTTTTTTAATGACAGTCTAAAATGCCAAGTGAATTGTTTCAATTTCACAGCCATTAGCAGAAGAAAAGACCAAGTAGGTCAAGACTGTCACGTTAGAAGCACTTAAATAAATAATAGTAATAGTCTGACACCCGACCAAAGGAGGATTTTTCCCTTTAGCACATCTACTAGTTCTTTGTTGAGTCTGGTTTGAACATGCTATAATTAAAACACAGTGCAGCCTGAAGTCAGTGAAGTTACAGCAAAGGAAATTTGCCCATTATTTTCCAAGCAGATAATCATCAGTTTTCATTAGTCAACCTATTCAGGCAGTAGGCAATATAGATGGATTACTTTTAGATCATGTACATGGATTTGCTCTTTTTATTTCTACAGAAGCAAAGAAAGAAACTAAAGTCTACGAACTGCTAGACTCGAATTTGTGTCATGTACAGGACAGCAAAGCAGAGCTTTGTAAAAGCTGATATGTTGACATGAAGGAACTTTCTTCTAGAAAAATCCAAACTTTTTGCTGCTAATGACATGACAGCACCTCTTTAATTTCATTCAAGCCTCTACAGGAACGAAGACTAAACAGACTCATCAGGATACACTGAACTAGTGAAAAAAATGAAAAATGTTACTCCACGTATAGACTTTTTCACACACTACTTTATCTTTCAGCTGTCATCATTAACTGTAATTCTAGAAATGTCTTGTTGTTCTGTTGCCTTTGAAAAATGAATACAGTGATTAGGATAGATTTTACTTGGATATACTGGGAAAAAAAATTCCCTGACAGATATATTCTGTTTTCAGTATGTTTCTTCAACACGTGTTCATCATTATAATGATTGAATTTGAAAATTTACACATCTCTACAGGAAAAAGACCTAAAATCTGTAAACTGTTTTCCCAGGGCAATTAGAATGAAAGTCAAAACTGGAAGACTGGTGGCAACAGAGCTTTACATATTTGTATAAAAGATGAACCCATCTGTCTGTTCACTGTTTATCAGAAAAGAAAATGGAGAGAGATACAGCACTGCTACCTAAGAAAGCTGATAATGAGTTTTGCTTTGTGATATCTGGTGGCTCTTATAAAAATAACAACAGCAACAACAAAACCAAGGTAGGACAGCATGGCAACAACAAGTTATGCAGTAGAAATTAAGTTGGTATTGTTGGTACTAAAGGATAGCTATCCTTTGCAAACTGACTGATGTAACTGTGTTAAGCAAAAGCCATCTTTGTATTGATATCCTTGATATATAAAAGGCAATGACTCAGTGACTGTCACTTAATGTGCATCTACTTTAAATGAATAGTAACATTAATCTGCTTCATAATAGGGATCCTGTTGTGAATAATATAATAAACATATGCAAGATAAACCCCATCAGAAGTGAACACATCAGTCAGAGTGAGAAATATACTGATTTGCCAGTTCCTCCCCATCTCCATCCAAAACAAGATAAAGCACGTATTAAAAAATGAAATTGTTTCCATACCAAGTAACAAATTTCAAAATCACAATAAAATGCACAAAGAACAGTTTCCAGTTGAGGGAAAAAAAAGTGCTTCTCCTATACTAATCTGCAGTGTGATATTGGTGTTGATTGGCTGGTCTTTGGAGTGCAATGCCCTAAGACATGACAACTGCAACATCCTTGACAAAGGTTGTTTGTGCAATCCTTGACAAATGGTTGAATGTAATCACTGGCAGAGAATTCCACCTCAAAAAAAAAAAAAAACCAAAAAACATTGGAGCAATGTTATTTTCTTTTAGTTAAAATCTATTAAAATCTAACTGTAATTAACAGTCACGGTACTGGGGTGATGTATGCTGCATGCAAGGGTTCCAGAAGAAGATTAATGGCATGGAAACTGAATACAAACCAAGCCACTGTTACTCTTTCTGATGCCAAACAGTGGCACTTGACTGCATGGATGGGATTCAGCAGCCTGTGCCATCTGAAACATTTTAACATCTTCTAACATCTATGCAGGACTGCCAGGCAAGATTGGCAGATCAATGCTCTCCTGAGCTTCAGTTGCTGCTCTGGAAAGGCATGTGTCCCTCACAGGGCTTGCACCATATCTGCTAGCCCAGGCTTTTCGTATGGCACTAGATTTCTGTGTTTAGGCAACTGACTCCATCCTTGCTGCCATAAATTGCCTCCTAACAACTGTAAAGTACTGGAAAGCTAGTGGCTCCCAAGCCCACGAATGTCTTTCAACAGCCTGTTCATTTCTCTCATCTGAGCAATTTGCATACCCACATGTATGGCATTTTGTTATTTTACTGGATGGAACTAATGCTACCGACCCAGCTAAAGTCCTAAAGTAGTTTTACTATGTATGACCTTTCCTTGTAAAACACCTCTGACAAGATGTACCCCTGACTAAGCAAGAGGATATAATGTGTCCTATCCATTACTCAGTACCATCCATAATTGACAGGCATGAATCTGTTTTACTTTATTCACATGAACTTAATGAATCTATTTTCTTCTTGTTTTAACAGTTGGCAGAATATGGGCCTAAATGGCTAGATCTTAAACTCCCCTGTGGTACCTTCCTTCCTCATTCACAGGACTGCATGGGGAAGTCTCCACGAAAAATAATATATCATATTTAAGGGGAACTAGAGAGTTCAATAGTATCAGACACCTTATTCTTTGTCACTGGGTGGAAGCAAAAGCCAGGCGATGTTTTAATGGTTAATACTGCTTTTTTACTCCCCAGAGTAGTTCTGGGGTGTTATACTTGCTCCTACCCTTCACAGGAATAATTACCTTCAAGCACCGCTGCTTGCATGTTCTACTTCCTGCCTGCTGCCCCACTGTTTCACCCATGAAAGCCTTAATTTGGTGCTTTAAGCGTTCATATATCGCTTTACATCTTCAAAGCAGTGTACATGTGTTAATTAAATTACATGCCTAGGAGATTACAAAGAGCAAGATACAAAGGCATTTTAAGCACACAGACAGACTATCAAGTTCTAGCACAACAGGAATAAATTAATAATGGCCTTTTATAATGACTGAATTGCAAAGCTTTGTTTTTCTTGCAAGTAACAAGTCAAATAAAACTATTATGAATGGAAACATAAAAGCTTTCATGTCCAAAGTCTGATGGACCTGAAGATTTGGAAACTAAGCTATATGCCACTGAAAAAGAAAGAGGTCCCAAGCTCCCAAATGAAAAGTAATTCTATTCAAGTCCTGTAATCCAGAAAAAAAGAAATACTTTTTTTTCTGTATGGAAAAGAGCTTTTTGACACATGTGAGTACATTTAATCCACATGAAAATACAGACAGAAAGGGCAGCATCTTGGTACAGGCAGACATCTTTCTATAGAGTCTTGGAGTCATTTTGACCAGGAAGTAGTTCCACAAAGAGATTAGGCGTCCAAAGTTCTGCTTTAGAACACGCCCAGCACACACTAGGCTTGACCATGCCAAAGTTTTCTGCTTACCTTCCCTTCCCAGCTTTATAAGGATCCACCAGCTCTACCAAGAACACTCCTGCAGCCTTAGGAGATCTTAATTCAATTTCTGTCCCTGTCTGAGAAAACCTGAGTCTATTCAAATAAGTTGATTAAAATGATGACTTCATATAAGCCTTTCAGAACATAAAAGTGTGATGGTGTCTCTTTCTTCTCCTACACTGCAGTTGTAAAGGCCTGAACTGCACTTAGTCCTTCAAACAGATGTTGTTGAACTCACAAGAAGGACAAAGACCTAGGCATCCTCCACAGTAGGAAGCCACTGTGGGAGGCCCAGAGCATCTTGTTAAATGCAAACAAGGTTGAAAACCCTTTTTTTTTTTTTTCCTGGATGTTGCCAATATAATTGTACCAACTGCCTGAGTTTTGTAGTAACTATCTTTGACAGAAAGCAGTAAGCGTGCTGACTTTGGTGCAACTCATGCTTAATTGATTGTTTCTCTGCATTGTATAAGGGACCTAATGTGGGTGATGCAAATTCCTCTGGGTGAATGAATTCATACAAGTTAGTTGAGTCAACATTCGACATTCAGTCATTTTAATAACAAGGCAACAGCTCCATCTGAGACCTTTTTTTTTACAAACCAATTATAAACTATAATTCCTCTTTCTGATTTCTGCAAATAGGACTTTTGGTAGCTAAGACATCTGTTTTTGCAAGGCTGACCTATATAGTTCATGCATTGCCACTTGTGAGTAATACAACCACCCAAATCTAGGTCATTAAAATTTTTCCAATACTCCACACTACTCGCTGTATAGAACTCCTTGCTTCATATCAGAAAATTAGTTTTGACTCATGGGAAAACAGTCTGTTGTTAGTCTTTTAAAATTGATTTCATTATCCCCACAAAAATGGAAAATGAGGAGCTGAGAGATTATTCACAGTGATGTCCATATTCATTTCAGTTTGCAAAACTAGTGTGTGTCTCTGTGTATGTGTGTGTGCGTGTGTGCATATATGTTTGTACAAGAGAGAGAGAGAAAAGGAAAGAAAATAAGATTTCCACTTCTTTTTGTTGCCTTGTCTTCATTTAGAAATATTTGCTCTGTGAAGCCAAAAAATGCATAAAGCAAAAACAAACCCCTCCAGGATACCTGTGATTTTTCAGAATCTTTTTCAGATTTTGAGTAGGAAGTCTAATCTCTTTAAGATGAACTAATTGCTTTTTTTTTTTTAAGCTTGAAAAGGAGTACGAGCAGGAGATAAAATGTAAAAAAAAAAGGACAATGGCATGGGCTGAGTTATGTCATTCTTTTCTTGTACTGATCAATACGTGAAGCTCATTGTAGTGCACTCCCAGCTTTGCCTTTGAAACACAGATCAAGCTGGGTCAATGAGACAATCCTTTTGTATTAAACATCTTTCTTCTGTAGTCTACGGACAACTTGGGAAGCGAGTCTTCTGCTGGATAACTGCAACAGCACCTGCTTTCAAATGAGGCTTGCTCATAAGCAGTTCTTTGTGCCTTTTTTTTTGGTGTGTGCTACTCACTGACTGCCATCAGTGACTTAACAAGAGCAGAATATTTTAAAGCCTTTGATCCTAAGAACTCTTATTCATGCAAGTTGTCCTTAGTCATACCAGAAGTCTCACTGAAGTACTGAATGAGAAATAGCTTTATGTACATAAATGTATGAAGCACAAGAGAATATAGTATAGCACAGTTTCAAGGAGAACTGTGTTTGAGGGAGAGAATAAAAGAGTTTAGAAACAGAAAAATATAATTCATAAATATTTCATGGGCAAGGACTTCATACTCATTTTCAGAGGCAGGGGTTTAGAAGACAACCTCTGCCATTGGAAGGGGTGTATTCTATAGTAAAGTTTCTCAAAAAATAAGTCACAGATTCTACAATACCCTATGAGAAGTGGTCTCCACTTGTATCCTGTATCCAGCATAATCACGAAGGCAACGCTCACTTTTAATGTTCCTGTAAAATACTTAAAGCCCGGTTTAACACCAGTGACAAGTCTCCTTCCAACAGTGATACTGGCTGTGGAATGCCAGATTCTCTGTGCCTGTGCAGCAAACACCATATACTTTTTTACTCTTCTGCACCACATTGACTGACACAACTGTCATTGCTATTAGCTACATGCAGCTAGGTCTGTCTGACTAAAAGGCATGAAGCTTTCCTCTGTCTGTCTCCATTGGTAGAAGTGGGTCAAGTACATTTTCGTTAAAGGAAATATATTTGCAGCTGAGGAAAATGGCAGCATGGGAGACCATGGTAACCAGATTGTTGCAAAAAGTTTCATTGAAAAAATGGGAATTATATTTTCTCCCATTTTTACATGAAGTAAAATCCCTTCCCTAGAAAGCTACGCAATCAAGAGTGTATAGAAATAGGTGGCTTTTGAGAATGGACTTGTTTGTGGAGCAAAAAGAAGCAACATTCTCTAGCACCCTAAAATAGCCACATACTGATAAATCACGTCTGGATAGCTGGATAGACATCTCTGGAAATGTTACTGTCAGGGATGTTACAGTGATATTGATTACACATTTTCATCTAATACAGTGAAAGTATCTACCAGAGGATAGGAAACAGTTTTTCTCCCACAGTGAATACCATAGCCTCTTAAAAACCTACTGAAGTAAGTGTGATGAGATGAACTATAAAGATATCATTTCAAAACAAATTGGTTTTCTGTTCAGAAGTGTACCTTAATGTGTGGGAACATATATTTTTGAATGCATGCTATGACACTGAGATTCTCTTGAAGAAATTCCAAGAACATGTTTTTTCTCTCAATTAGAAAAAGCAGTACTTCAAAAGCAAGAATTAAAACCTCTTTTTCAGAAGTCAGCTCTATCTAAACCCTGTAAAGAGTATATGACCTGAGGAAAAATCTGAGCTTCACTGGGCCAGAAATTGATTGTCACTTCTGCATCTCTTCATAAAAGGCATTATGTGGGGAACAGATAGATGGAGTTCTGGCTCCCACTCCAAGAGATGTCTGTATCTTCTGTCATATACCTGCTTAATATCAAATGCACAAATTCAAATTCTTGCTGTGTGAAAACATGGTCTGAGAACTGCAGTAGTGAGACACCTTTTTGGAACTCTCCAGTAACACTTTGATGAAATGAGAAACAAATGTAAAGAAATCATTATTATGAGAGATTGATCTGTCAGAGTCCTAAATTTATGTGAGAATTGAATTTTTCTGCTGGGTTAAAATTTATGAGTGTCAGTGTGGGATCTACAGAAGGTTCATGAGTTTTCCCAAGTATGTTTTTTAGCCCAGAACTGCTAACAATAACTGTGGGCTTTCATGTCTTTAGAAATTAATTAAAAGCTTTAAACCAACATTTCTGTGCTACAAACAAATTATTATTTCAGGTACTAATATAATTGTTTGATATTTTGACATACTTACTTATTCTAAGGATTGAATAATATATCCTGTGCTTTAAATAGGATCTCTCTATGTGTACCCTTAGCTTCAGTTCAACAGAGTTTTCAGTTTAGCACATGCCATACCTGCAAACATAAGGATATAATTTCCCAGTATTAACAGTTGCCAGAAAATATATTAGCCTTCCTAAAAACTCTAATAGCACCAATAGAGACACTCTTCCATCTAGGACTCACACACATCCCAAAAATGACAAGTTGCACCCTTGTTTCTGAGATGTGAGAATCTATTTGGAAATTGAATTATTTCTTAAATTAAGTTCTGTCTAAAATGCTTAAGACTCTCTTCTATACAAAATGGTACCTGTCTCAGTCTCAGGTTCACAGACACCATCTGCCACGCCTCTTGAAATGCTTGTTCTACCAAGAAGGCAACAAGGAGTAAGCAGAAGTAGAATAGGTGCTATCAAAGGTCCATGGCAGAGGAAGAGCAGCAAGTGACCATAAAATGACTAAAGTGGCACTAGATGTCTGTGTTTAGGCATTGGAATTGAGCCTGCATGACTAGCTACCAAACAAAAAACATGCTGCCTAAAAAATTCTCTTTTTTCCTTTCTCTTTCAAAGACGCAGCAATCTGACTCTGAAGTAAATGCATTTCAGTTGAATTCTGTTTTGCTACCAAGGATAAGCATGGCTTTCATCGTGTTCTGCCTCCTCTGTGTGACCTGATGCTGCCTTGCTTCTCCTCTGGATGTTGGGTTATTAATTTAGTGGCCTTGCAACACAATCAAATGCAACAAAAGCAGTGTAAACCACATCCTAAACCAAAATTTAATGCAATATATACATAATTGCAATCTGTTTTTTCTAATATACATGGCATTCTCTTGTTCTCCCTTTCTTTTCTCATAATTGAGCTCATTAACTTCATGGTATAAGAAGGTTAATTCTTGTAAAAATTCAGGCAACAGAGACTTCCTTTGCACTTGTGTTTGTAAACAAAAACACAGAAATCCCCTAAGGTTTTAGTGTATATACACATACATATATATTTTGCCACATAGCAGAAGAACTATTGTGCAGTTTCCTTGTTTTGTGTTTTATTCTCTAGCATTATGAAAATTGATGAGCTGAAGAAACAAAGCTATTTTAAAGGCAGATTAACCAGGAATACTGGTGAAAGCATTGTCTCCTAAGAATCAAAGAGAAGTAAAGAAAAATGCTGTAATTACAGGTAACACAGTCCTTTGAGATTCCGGCAACGTTAAAAATCAAGTGATTACCATTTAACTGCTTTCAATCAACTTTGATGTAATAACTTAACATGAGGGACTCAGAAAAACAGCAGTTAAGAAAAGCAGAGAATTATGTGGATAATAACCCCTTTGTTACAAAAGTGATTTTTACGCCTGAAAGATGATTGATTGGCAGCCTCAAATGGAGCCTACTGTGTGGCAGTAGAGAAATTTGCTTTGTGGTCAGCACTGAAACAAATACTCTCCCTTAATCACTACCACCTTAGATTAGGTTGCAAGGTTATTTGCAGGCAGGCCAGATGCAGAGGTTTAAAGGGAAAAGTTCAATGGCATGTGAAAGTAGCCAAATTCTAACAAGAGAAAAGACAGTGTTGGTAGGGATTTTAGCTTATCTGGAGTTTCTATGAAACAAATTTAAAATACCCCTTTATAACTAGCTATGTGCTTAATTAACCTTCACATCATTATTTTGCAGGACACTTGGAATTTTGATCCCTCAGATCTATTACTTTCAGACTGTGGAGACTGCAAATTTCACTAAGTTGGCAAACACTCTGCAGACAGTCCAGAGCCTGTGTAGGGCAGGTTAGCTAGTAAGACTGCAGGTACACCTTAGATGCAACTTGATCTGTATGCACATAGTTAGCAAATGGAAAGAAAGATTTGCTCATCATAGCAGTGAGAAAAAACAGAATGTGATATTATTATTTTCCTGCTATTATTTATTATTAATGACTTGATTCCTCTGTGAGGGGTCGACATCAATGTCAGTTCCAGTTCTCAACACTTCAAGGAACCGGCCTATTATTAATTAATTACTATTATTGTATTACATCAGCTATATGATAGATGATTTACACAGATATTCAGACAGGGTCCCTATATGAAATGTTTAAAATCTAAAACATGAAAATTACAAACAGCATTACAGACAAACGAGTGTGAGAGAAAGACAGAATCACAGCAGTGATTATGTGTCTTGCAGTGTCACTGAGCAAAACCCTGGGCTCAGGGGGGTCCACAGGAACTTTTCTGTTGAGCTCATAGGCTCAGGAGTGTGCTGCTCAGTTTCACTTCACAGAGAGCTCTCTTCTTACAGATTCAAGGGGAGTGACAGGGGGTTCAAGCCTGTCTTCAGATGCCGTTGCAACATCAGTTCAACTACAGGTCAGTGAAATGAGATGTAGTATCAAGGCATCTGGATCCCAGGCATAAAATTTGGAAGAAATGTACTTGTGGAAGGATGTGAAGGTGAGCATGAAGTACTAGTTGGCAGTTAGTGGAATACCCGAATTCTTACGTGTGGTGACTGTGTCATTTTTCCTGTCTGACCAGCCCCAATAGATAAGGGAACAACTGATTCATGGTTATGTCCACATCCTAAACTAGTTGAAGCTGGTTTTCTCTCACTTACGTGCATTTTAACTTGGTAAAAACTCAATGACTTCAGTGAATTTACTTTTTCCATTAGATGATAAAGATTCTGTCTCCAAATTAATCCAACCTAACAAACTCCTAAGTGAAAAGCAGCTTTGCCCAAGGCTCCCTCTGCAATAAATATAGAGAGACAATGACCTCCAGAGGATAATTCTTCCCACTTAAGAGCTGAATTGCCCTCTGGAGTTTTCTGGTTTTCTCCATTCACTGTAGAGTTTTGGGTGACCACATTCCTTACTCCAGCATCTCAGCAAGGTACTTAAATTGAGCAGAATGAATCCACATCTCTATACATAATTTAAAGCTACATCTCTCTGTAGCTCTGCTGTAAACCAAGTAATTGCCAAGACTGAAGTGGCAGGAAAAGATAGTCAATAGATAGGAAGACTATTAAGGACTGCTTGGATTACTTGCACTTTGCAGGGCTCTTCAAGAGTGCTTTCTGCCCATTTATGTTTTGCTTATACTGTTCTAAGTGTCAGAAACTGAGTGGACTTGTCTCTTCATGAAAGACATGCACTCAGAGTTTGTATCCTGCACCATGCTTATTTATTTAAAGTTTGTTTTGAAAAAAAGATTAGTTCAGTCAATCAAGGATTGTAACACATTTATATGGTGCAATGGTGTATAAGTTTATTGACTATGATTTCACGGTGTGAAATAGGGGGAAAGCTATCTCGGAAAAATGTATTGTTATTTTATATGAAATTCATGATGCTATTAAGTTTTTGGTCTTGTATATTGTGGAGTGTAGCATTTCAGACGTAAATGATCTTGATGTTTTCATTTCAAAGACAGGTAATAAGTGAAATACAACAATTTCCTGGAAGCCCCAGACAAGAATAATCTGCTTTATGTAACTAGTCACCATCCTGAGGCTCTTAAAGAGTTTTACTTTATAGCCATTTTGAGAACCAGTAGGGATTGCAATCATGGCACTGGCTGTATGACAAAGATAGATTATCTGGTTAATAAATACAGAGAGTGGGACTAAAAAGAAGAATATATCATGGAAGCAAATGGCACTTGCATTAAAAGAGAACAGTAGGGAATTGCTATAGATGGAAACAAATAAAAATAATAAAATTTACTTGTTGATGTTACTTTATGGAGCATTCTGTATGAAATGGTACATAATGGACACCACTCAGTCTTTCTTCTGTGCCAGCATGATACTTTTCTCCCATAATCTCACAGAGGTGGAGAGTATCTCTTGGCTTCCATGCTGAATGCCTCTGCATCATTGTGCATGCCTCTTATTGATGTATACATAGATCCAGTGTCTTTTGTCCATGCTCCAAATTGACAGGATGCCATAGGAGATATAAGCCTGTTAGGACAGCAGTGTATCCAAAGAACTAAATTCCATCAGTATATCCACAGGTATAGTGTCATTTTAGTATTATTATATATTCCTGGACTGAAACAGTATTACATTAAACCAGTTCAAAGGATGAGAAGATATATTCATCTCTACCTATGACTAACATCTACAGCGATACAGATTGTACCATTTTTTTTTCCCTAAGCCATGTATTTTTCACAGCAGCGTATCTGTTCTATGCTTGTAGATTGTCTAGCACTGGGCATACTGGTCTATAAAGCAAGCTTCTGGGAAATAATCCAATGCTGGTAACAATAAAAAATAAATTAGTCAGCAAAGAATGGTTTAAGTAAAGGGAAATGTGATATCTAAGTTTAATTACACGGTCATTCAATTCCCAACATGGATATGACTTTGAGATACACTTTTTCATCCTTCTTTATTTAAAATACATCTACAACACCAGTTTCCGAGACACAAGCTCAAGTTAGTGTAAACTAAGCCATTAGACATCCATTAGTAACATCACCAACATCACTATCAAAAGCCTCCTGATTTACCCTGACATAACAGGAAGCAGAATTAGATTTCAATTTATTTAGGAAATTCTGTATTAATTACCACCGTTTCAATAACATAAATCTAAAATCATTTCCTGTAACTGACCTCAGGATTAGGCTTTTGGGCAAGTTTTTTTGCCACAGGACTATATACATGGTTAAGGGAGAGAGGAAGATATGTCTAGAGAAGAATTTAACTCCAAATTAACCTTAAGAGGCACTTACCTACCTTCACAGGTTACACAGTTGTTTGGGAGTAGTTTCATTTCCATCGGGCGCACCTTTAGGTTCTTTCCCTAAAGATCTTCCTTTTTTCATACCCTAAGAACTCGTGGTAGAGCTCATCAGTCAGATGAATTCTTCAATGAATCTCCCCAGATATAGGTCTGCACAAGGTTTTTGAATGAGAAATATAGACAGTTCAGAGATGACTTTCCATGTGTAGAAGATACTGTCTCAGGACTACTAATCATAACTGCAGATGCACACATCCTAGGAGATAGCTAGAAAACCACTTCAGATGTACTAGAAGAACAATTATAAAGATGAAAACAAATACCTGAAGACAGACCAAAAAGACTATCTTTCAAAAGATTGCATATTGAATTTTACTATGCACCTTTTCCCTTCCTCCTGGCTTTGCAGGGACCAGGAATGCCTCAGCATTCACCACAGACTAGTTCTGCAGTAATTATAGAACAATTTCTTATTTCTTCCAGAACTGAAAATCTCTCTCACTAAGTCATCTAGTAGGCAGAGATGGCTTTTGCAGTTCAGAAAGTAATGCAAACTTCAGTGATCAAAACTTTCCACCTGTACTGTCCACGCAGATCATGTACAGGTTAGAATTTTTTGCTTGCTCTAGAAACTGTTCCAACAACCTTCCTGTAAGAAGATGCACTTGTGATTCTTGGTATGTAAAACATGTTTCTTACCATCTGTTCCATATTTATAATTCTTTAGTTTGTATTAAAGGAAACAGTAAACTACAGGGACATTATGCATGCAATTGAGGATTTTATAAGGTTCAATAAATTCCCTCTTAACAATCAGTTTTAAGCCTACATAAATTCTAATCTTTCACCTGCTCCACATTTTACTTTCTCACTTCCTCAATCAGTTTTGTTGCTCTCTTTAGTTCAAGATCAAACAACAGTTTTATGACAAGGTAACAGGCTAAATTCCCTTATCTAAAAGAGTCTGTGTGGCAGAACTTTTAACACCCAATCAAAATTAAAGCCATAGAAATCACAGATTTTTGTATTTGGATGGCAAATTGAAGAACTGGAAAAGGTATTCCAGAAGAAAAAAACTTAAAATGTTTGGGATTTTCTTGACAAACTGTCATTTCATTGACACCAGAGCTTGTAAGAAAGAGGTAAGGTAACGATAACCTACATTTAGAAAATGGTCAGAATTGCCTCTGTCTTACCCAAAACTTAAGTTCTGTGAGCATAGGTCAAGAGCATGGATGATTGAGAACCCTTCTGAGTGGACTAGAAACACCATCATCTACTATCCACGTGACTGGACAAATATTTGGCCGCCTTATTATCATTACAGAGCCAAGTAAGCATATAGCAGAGTAGGGACTGTAGCCCCACTCACCTCATGTGAGTATCTTCCTGTCCTGGATAGATAGTTACATCAAATAATTGGTGATGTATTTTATAGAGAGTTATGTCTTTACTACATAGCAATGAAGATCTCTCCTTGATTCAGAAATTAAAAAAAGATGATTAACATCAGGAAATTCCTAATGAAGTACCATTTAGGAACTTCTGATAAGGATTCAAACTTTTCAGACAGAAGAAGGAATGGATAAAAGTTTCTTTTAAATTTCAACCAACTGCTCTGACTTCTACACTGCTGGTAAATAAGAATAACTCAACATATTCTTAAGCCAAAACTGTTTCACAAGTTGTCTGCATCATTAGGACAATGAGAACTACATTTCTTAGTGAATTTTCCATCTGCTGGGAAAGTAGTGACCTAGTCAAAACTACCTGAGAATTAGTATTATGCACAATAGTGATGTTCTGACCCTTCAGGTTCTTGTTTAAATGTGGTTCTATGTCTCATCAGATCATATACCATTTTCATCATGTTTCTATATACTTTGTAACTCTACAAAAAGTTTCTGCTCTTGATCTCCAGTTGAAGAATCCCTCTGATTTTACTTGACATTCCTCAGATTTATGACAGATTATGACTCACCGCTCATCCTGTCATCTAGGAAGAGAAGTGAAAAGGATCTGTTTGGAGTCTTTCAGCTTCCTTTTTTTCTGGTGACACATTTCTTGATCTCTGGAAATTATACTTAGATTCTCTTTGGGAAAGCCTTAGTATCTGAGGAGAGCCTCTGATAATGCTGCCCTTTGTCACAGTCTTCAGCTTGCATTGATTTTGGTGCAAGCTTACGTCCTATGTCAGTAGTCTGTACTACAGTAAATGGAGAAGCTCAGTATTTACATCATCACAAGAGCAGGATCAGTTCTTACTCAGTTTTATGTTTTCATTTCCCTGTAGCTGTGCTGTCACTATTGTCCTTTTTATTCAAGCACACAAATAAACAGCAAAAAGGAATAATGTCTATATTAGGTAAGAAAATTTCTGTAGAAGGCATGTAGGCAAAGAACAGGGAAGATCTGTGCGTATCCGTTTTCTTGCAGGTTAGCAAAGCATCTAGACGCTTTAATATAAATCTCCAGATAATAAAGATTTTACAAATTGTCAATTTCTAAGAACTAGATGTTGATTCCAGCTAGCATATATTCTCAAAAACAGTAATAAAAATACTGTCAATAAAACAAAGGTACTGCAATAATTACCAATCTAAGCTAGCTCACAACTGACATATTTTAAACACATGGGGTCTTCTGATTGCAGACAAAGTTCTGCTGGTACTGAAAGCACAACGTGGACAAGGAATAGTTTTGAGTCTGATGTGTACTTGGAAATTTCTAGAAATAAAGTCCATGGGAAGATCAACATACATTCTCCTAAGATCTTTTTACTAAATAATTCTTCATTTTTCTTTAAAAAAAGATGGGGGAGAGGGACTTGTTGGAAACATTAGTTAATTATTTAGATTAACTCCTCACCTATTTAAGCACACAGGACATAATTCTGGAAAGGTAAAATCAGCCTTTTGGTGGGGGCTTTGGAGGAAACAATGGGAGGAGGGAAAGTGAGTGACAATTCTACTAGTATCACCACAGTAAGTTTTCCTAAAACAAGGCCAGTGAGCTGAGGAGTTAATTTGTGTTTCACTGCTCTCTCTGACCTCATCTAGGACACTCATCTACCAGTGCTATGGCAACCACAGCACCAGCAGACAAGCTCAGCTGACCTCAGTTGGAAAGTCATGGGATTTCTCCTTCCATAATTGGAGACTTTCCTAAGAGTTACAACATAGACAAGAGCCAAGAAGTTTGTAGGTTTTGATTTTTTGGATACCTGTAGTTCCTAAATATGTTCAAATCTCAAGTCTTTCTTGTGATGTAGGCAACCTAAACCATGAGCTAATACAAAGATATGTGTATGCATCTCCTTCCTCCTTGATGAAAACAAAGACATCAAACGTCCTCTGCTTGCCTTGGGTAAACATCGTCAAAAAATTTCCTTCAGTGTTCTCAGAGCTCCCTCTCCTGTTACTAAGGTCTCTATCAACTGCTTTAAAGTCTCAGTTTTGGTTTACTGGACTGAATCACAGCTGAGATGTCAAACAGGCAGAGGACACAGAACTAGGATCAGCTACACAAATGGTTGCCCAGAAAAGTGTCATGCAAAGGAATGTCCCTAACAGTCATGTCTGAAGGATGACTTCACCCCCTGTCTTTCCTCAATAAATCCTTTATTTCTTTGGTCAGTTTCTGTCCTGAAGTTCATCATTGGCTTTGGTCAGGTAGCAAATCAAGGCAAGATTTTGTCTGTTCAGGGAAAACCGTGGAAACAAGGATGAACAGCTCTTTTTTTTTAGAGACTTGGTCCATTGTAAGATATAGCTGGTGGAAGGGCCACATGTAAGGAGATAGAGAAGGGGAAACAGAGTCTTGTTCAGCTATGATTCATTAGCTGTCACAGAAAAAGGAAGCAGAAAGCCCTTTCCTCCCCAAAACACATGCCTGTACTTGTCCACCCCAAAGTGGTTTTATGTTCTGAATGTCAGCTTTTCCACTGTATGCACATGGAGACATAAGCCCATGACTGAAATATTCACTCCAGAAAAATTTATTTTAGCTTGGTAGAGAGAACTTGAAGTCAAAAGCACCTGCAATGAGATGGCACTGCAACAGGAATGATCTTCCATGCAGCCAGTTCAACTATTTTAATGATCTGTCAATATTAATCAGGCACGAAAATACAAGTAAACAGCCCACGTGATTTTCAGGCATCCCTCTAGCTTTATTTATCATTGATTTCAACCTTCATTCTTACATTTTGAATGAGAATTTGATATCCTAAATGACCTTTCAGTCATATCTGAGTGCTAAGAACTCAGATGATACAGAGAACTTCTATCATTCTTTCAGGAGTGAGAGGAGAAAGTGGGGTTGGGGAAGTGAGTTGAATCAGTGTCTCCTGTAGCTGGATGAATGTTCAGACATGAGGCCATTTGTGCACATTTTCAAAGAAAGCAGTAGTCACCGCCATACTTGTCATAGATATCTCTTAGGCATGCCATAAGCAAGTTCTAAGAGCGTCTGATCAGGCAGAGTCCCTTGTCTTTGGGGACTGCCTGTGTGGACTTAGGTGACAACTAAACACCAACCCATCCTCTCCAAATGGAACACCTCTGGACAGACACAGAAGCAAAATACAAATTCTCAGGGATCTTAAAGGTTAAAAACTGAGCCAACTCATGAGGCTTTTTCTAGGTTTTGATAAGAACTGAATAGGGATTTTGATGTCTGAGTCCTTCCCATTTCTCCTCAGACATACCAGGATGTAAAAGCAGGGAGCTCCACTGCCTACGGGGGGACTTCACACCTGAGCACCAGTCTAGTATTTTAGAAAATCTGATTTTTAGGTCATGAACAATACTATTCCACTCTTTTCTCTTCTCTTACGCTATGCTTGCAATTAACTCGCAGGTAATGAGGGCTATAAAACCTGTTTCTGCTGGGTTTGAAGGGGATTTTTAGATAGAGTCCCTTAGTAGAGAGTATTTTGGTAATGTAACCCATATGTTTGTGGAGAGAAAATAAACAAGCACATTTGGAAGATGTAGGCTATCTTTGTCTTATATTTGCTTTTGTGGGGAAAACAATAAGAAGATGATGACTTTTTTGCCAACTGATCTTTTTCATGGGTAATTGTCAGGTTAAACGGAGGCTGTTTTGTTTTTCCAGATAGTTGAAATAACAGCACAGTTCCTTACCCACAGCAGTGAATTATCACACACAACCACTTGCAAAGCTATTAAATAATTATAACACATTTTACAACTGCTAAAAAATGTATATGAGTTTTATATGGTGATACTATCATATCCCCTGTTAATATTCCTCAACAGTTTAATAGAATGACTTATGACAATTAAGCACAGTAAACAGCTTTTATGATATTTTTAACACAATTTTGCCCTATATTTTCAACACATTAAATCACATCTTTAGAAGAACCAGGGTGAAATACTAAAGTGCCAATCATCTCGGGATCCTGAAGGGGCAGTGGTGGGGAGCATGCTTAGTGCTTAGTAGAGCTGGACCGATTGATCTCTGGGGATAGTTTCCTTCAATCAAGATGCTCTGTAGACCTTCAGAACAACTCTTAAGGAGCTGAGGATAAACTCTTGGTGCAAGCAAATTGAGAAAGGTGTGGAAAATACTAACATAGATCATATTCACTCCTTTAGAGTGAATCCACATAACAGTACAGAATCTGATCTCTCTATTTTGTACCTAAGCACCAATTCCTCCAGTATCATGGGATCTCCAGAGCATGTAGGAGATTTTTAGCCTTTTTGAACCTTAGAACCTTTTCCTTTATTTGTGCTGTAGTTTCTCAATTGTAGATTATCAATCCAAGTTCCAGTTTTCTATTGTCTTTCTATCCTCTGACTTGAGGCAAGACATGCTACTTGTCAGTAACAGTAGATCTTGTTCTGGGGACTTGCAGGGTTTATCATGAATTTGGGATAGGTAGCAGCGCTGTTAGCATAAGCCTGTGAACTTTAACTTTGTCTCAAAATTAGAAAAACCTCTCATTCAAAATAAAAAACCCAAAAGCAAACCTAAATGATTTTCCTGTGCTCACGGAAAATAAAAAGCCAAGATGCACAATCTGTTGAAAATCAACAAAGTTCAAATTTGTCCAGAATTGTCCTGAATAGTATCATAAAACGGGAGCTGATTGTGAGCAACAACAGAGTCTATAGCAAGTCAGAAAAACACAGTGGGATTTGGAAGAATGGATCACCAGGGAGGTATTTTCTGCCCAGTTCTGTAACTGGGTAAAATATTTACAGAGACTCTAGAGACACTGACCCCAGAGGGAACCCAGGAAAAAGAAGAACCTAAAAGACTTCTGAGGAACCCTGGGGACACTACAACCTTGCCCCAGGACCGTGCACCACATAGCTGGGACAATTGCACTGACCTACTTGGTGTTTGCCCCAGTCCACTCCATTGTTTCTATGAAGTAGAGAAATCATCCAATTCATCAAAATGCATATGCATGTGATTAAAAAGCAGCCCCCATACTGTCATTTGGTCCTTAAATGCAACAAGGCTCATTGGAAAAATGTGTATAGCAGTGCAGAAGGGCTACATACTGCTGGTTAAAACCACACGTATACAAAATCACATTTCAGAAACGTACAGGAACTCAGGATAAAGCATCATAACAGCATATATAACAGCATCGACTGGATTTAGTCATATTCTGAAAACTGATAGGCATCTATAAACGAAAAAGGAGAAATCCACTGTGGTGTTAAATTATGAATAAACTATTATTCAGGTTCCAGATGTAGGATCCTAAGATCCTTGACCACAATGGTCATCATTAGCCAAGGAATTTAACAGTGATGGGACTAAAAGAAAAGGAATAACAATTTAAATAATAGGATTCTCTAAAAATATAATGAGATTCTATAGGAGCTGTTCCAGAAACATCTATCATTTAATAATGATAATCAATAATTACATTAATTATTCAATATTTTTAATTGACCATTTCAGGAATGTAATTGTCTGTTAAACATCAGTGTTTGATTATAAAACAATGTCAAATTCCAATATTTGCCTACAGGAGCAGCTGGGTGATTCTCCACCCATCTTACAAAGAGAAATCAGAAAGGCCATTGAAGGAGCCTCTGTGAACTATAGCTGTATGCTACTATATCATATATTCACTGGTAGGTAGAAAAATACTGAAGAGGTGATTTCACACTTGGTGATTCCAGATATATGTCGAATGTCTGCAGGATGCAATATTGAAATAAATCATATTTCTACAAAGGATTAATTTCTCTCAAAGGTTCAAGTCATCATCTATCTTGTAACATTGTTCTCAATTTCCAGGGAAAAATTTAGGTTATCTAGTGGCCTTCAGATGAAACAGTTACAGATGAGAGATCTGGAATGGAGGCTGAGCCCTGGCTCTGTGATCAACTCCAAGCTGTTAGTATGTCGCTTTGCTTCATTTTGTAGTCTTCCAACTGAGAGTTTCCAAAGAGGGGCTTAATGCTAAGCAGTATGACTGGGAGGCAGTAGGTTTCAGTTGACCTTAGGGTTCTGGACCTTCTTCAACTAGTGATGTTACCATAGCCCAAAAGTCCTTACTAGTTGCATTTTCTAGACATCTCATATGGGCTTGAACTTCTTGTCATAGCCTCCTGAACATGTACAACAAATGATGTACTTTGAACTTACTTTCACTAACTGTTACTGCAAAACTGTACTGATGTCTCTAGATGCTCTAGTTAGATGCTCAAATAACATTTTGCACACACAAGATGCTCACACACTCCAAATCTGATGGGTGTCTCCATATAAACATTTCCATGTCCTAGCACAGATACTTTACAATGTGGGCATGATGGCCACCCAGTTTTGCCTGAGAAAGCAGAAGGAAGAACTGTTCAGACAGCCAGCAAGTCTCAGCAGAAGGGCATCTGTTGTACCCTTGGGTAGCCTGGTGGTTACATTCACAGTCTACCCTCACTACATGCAAAAGGCCTGCAGAGAGATATCCCAAAATTGACAGCAAGTTCCCCACGGTGAGAAAGTTGGACTAATCTGTTGAATGACTGATATGCATCTATTAAACTGTCTTTTGTAACTCCCAGTAAGATAGACTAACAAGATAACACTTTGAATAATGGGTTTCAGGATAGGAAAATTATGAAACACAGATGCCTCATGGTCATACAATTATGTAATTCTTCTGTCCTACTTTCTCTGCCTTAGGCAAATTGAGTGGTAGTGGTAGGATAGTTACACGGGTTCTTTGTTTCCTCATTTGTGCTTTCTCAGTCTGATATTGAACATTAACATGGATTTCAATCGGTTCTGCGAGTTATTACCTCTGCTTTCCCCCACAACAGGTGCATGCTGAAAAAGCGGTGGATTGACCAAACCTGGCTCTTCTATTGAGAGACTTGGGATACCTATGGTGTGTGCTAGGATCCTTTTCAAGGGTAATCTTGACATCTGATCTCTGATGTAATTAGTGCAATTGGAAATCTTCACAAGGGATTCTCTGTTCTTGTCAAAATCTTCACCATAACAACCTTTGAATTACAATACAGCAGTAAGTGTACCACAGTGTTCAGCAAAGGAAAAGATACAGTAGGAACATCTCTAAATGAAATTAATTAGAATGGTTAATGTTCGTGAAGCACTTTAAAGATGGAAAGAGCTTCAGTAGTGTTAAATTATAATCATTAGCATGCCAGATTCTGAAGGTCTTATTCATTTATTACCCATTTGTTACACAGGCTAAACTTTTATTCACTTCAGTTGAATATTTATCTGAATGAGATATGACTACAGATTTCAAATATCATGAAATAATAGCAGTAAATATGTATTAGTAAATCAAGCAGTATGTAAAGTCTGTGCTCATAGACCCTGTTACTCAGGTCTGCTTACAAAAGACTCACTTGGAAAATTACTTGGACCAAATAGCTCCAATGTTTGTTTAATTTGCAAGAATGAATATTATAAACAAAACAACAAAACAGAGTTCTACATTAGACTAAACATACCAGCAAGAACTTCGTGAAGTTCAACAAAGAGAATTGCCACACCCTGCATCTGGAATGGAATAACCTCACACACCAGTACATGCTGGGGCATGACTGGCTACAAAGCAGCTCTTCAGAGAACGATGTAGGTTCGCAACAATCAGATCGTGAGCCAGCAATATGCCCTTGCAATGAAAGACAGCATCAACCTGTACTGGGTGAGCAAGATCGTTGACAGCAGGTCAAGGGGGGCAATCCTTCCCTCTAAATAGCATTGGTGAGACACATCTGGAATGCTGGGTCCAGTCAGGGCTCCCCACTACAAGACAGTCATGGACGTACTTGAGAAAGTTCAGCAAAAGATGACTAAGGGCCTAAAGCATCTCTGAGACAAGGAGAGGCTGAGAGAACTAAGACTGTTCAGTCTGGAAAAGAGAAAGCTCTTAGAGGATCTTATCAAGGCATATAATATCTGAAGGGAAGATGTAAAGACAGACAGACTTGACTCAGTGGACAGAATGAGAGGTAAGGAGCACAAATTGAAATGAAGAAAAGTCCATGTGAATCCAAGAGAGCACATTTCTGTTGTGAGAATGGTCAAATACTGGCACAGGATGCTCAGAGAGGTTATGGAGCTTCCATCCTCAGAAAAGGAAAAGGAGCAGATAGGAACAGGCTATCCCTTCCAGTTAGCTGTAGTACTGTATAAGAATTCGTACGTTTAGTTTTAGAAAAGTGAAAGTTTTGCAGAAGACTGCCAAAGTGACAACCACAGAAGGCATGATTCTGCCTGCACCTTCTCTCCAAGAGCAGTCACTTACTAACTCTTCCTCCATTCCCTTATGCCTCCTTATTCTTGTGAGTGCTTCAGGTTACTCTGGTGATGAAATGGTGATGGAATCCAAGATCAGCAATATTGTACATCACATATTGCCCTTCTAACACCCTCATTCAACATCAAAAAAGTTTATTTATAGGTGAGATGAGTTCCCCTGTGTTGCTTCAGTATTTCTCTTCACTGCAAAGGTAGCACCCATAACTGAAAATTATTTGGAAATGGTTTACTTAAGGAAAAAAAGAACAAATCCTGCTCACTTCAGTCATGTGGTTAATTCCTAGCAAAGTTAGCAAAGCACCTTTGGAAGGGCAGTCAAAGACAATTTAACTCACTTTTTGTAAACTTCCCTTTTGCTCTGGTGATACAGTTTCTGCAAATAGTGCGTAATGCACCCAAAATTTCTTTGTTCAGCAGCCACTCACAAGGAGTACAGAACAAGTTGTGAGTTACAGTAATGCCTAGTTTCTCCAGCTCTTCTTGATAGCTCAGCAGCTCCTCTGGTGCTCCAAGGCCTTGTCAGGCAGTGAAGGGAAGCTGAAGCTGACCAGGATACTAGAAGAAGAAATTCTAAATTTAAAACAACATCATTTTTTGTTCTTACTTAGAGTCATGTTAACAGTAAATATCTGTGTGACAAGGATGGGAGTGCCTGTGAGAAGAAGCTACATACAGACTTTCTGCAGAGAATTTTAAATATTGGTTATCAGTATCAACATATTTTGGCTGCATGCATGTCCTTGCATACTATCTTAGTGCCAGGAAAGTACATGGCACCTCTGAGTCAAATAAAAGTTCTGGTTCCTGCACATAATCTGCATTTATGCAGAAGATAATAACTCATAAAGTGGAGAAGAGCAGATAATAGTTCCCCCAATAGTATCACATGACAACTTCATTTGATTTTATCTCTGCTGTGGCTCTGTACATATATATATAGCAAACCTGTCTTGTAAGCATGTTGCAAACTCAAACTCCCATAGAATGGGGTAACTTAAGCACAGCGTGCTATTTTAAGCCCCTTTGTGAGTCCTGGTAGAGTGTGTAAGTGGTTTGATCACATAGGTATCCCACTCTAGGCATTTAAATTACACTGTCTCATGTAGATGCTTAAGTGGGATCTTTGAAGTCTGATGGAGAGACACCAATCCCTAACTCAGACTCTTGTCTCCTGCCTCTTCATTGACTATGCAGCAAGCTTGAGATCCTGCAGTGGGATTTATCTCACCTAATTTTAGCAATCCAAATGTTTATCTCTTGACTGAGCTATTCTCCAAGCTGCTTCTACATTCAATGGAGGGAGATGGGTAATTCCAGGTAAATGTTAGCGTTCTTCACTTAGACACTTACCCTGAGGTGGGATGACTTGCTTTCTCTCAGGGGATCCCTGACAATACATTATAGCCGTGGCTCTTGTGAATAGCTCAGAACAGATGCCTGTGATCTACGTATATAACATCAAGCAATCTATAAGAACTTAAAAACATAGTAATCGTTAAGCAGCGTAAAAATTGATTTCTAACCCCAAAGCTCCAGCAAGTTTCTAAACTACTTCAGCAACAGGAAAGAATCATTGGTACTGGAATTAGATGTCTATTTTATTCTAATATATAAATAAAGCTCTTGAAGGCATAAACCTTCTGAAAATCATGGTACTGTTCAATTCGGTGGTACAATACAGATAAGGGCTCAAAGATATTTCAAAGACAATTATCAACTTATCTGTATCCCACTGTCAGTACTCTATCAAATTAAGAAGGCAATTTCATTTGAGAAAGAGTAACCCATCAGAGTTTATGACCTATAATAGTTTACTGAGGGAAAAACTTGGCAAATTGTAACATTTTGTGAAATATTATGAAGACATTTTGTTGGGAAATGTTAAACTTTTCCAATAAGCTAAAGTGGTAAAAAGGGACTGAAAACACACACATAGATATATCTCTCTTTAATAATTTAATATAAAAAGAGAATACAATGAAATGAACTGTCAAGTGTAAAAATCCTTTTAGTATTCTCTTTTCATGTTCAAAATCTTTGTTGTGTTTGAGCATCCATAATTGCTTTGCGTCGAGTTCCCTAAGACATTTCCGTCTGTCTTTCAGAAAACTTGAAAACGTTCTTTTGTACTTTCGGCTTTAGTAGAAATCAGACGTTTCTTTCAGCCAGCAAGGTTACTTCTGGCGAGTGCTTATCCTCTACTTCTCTGTTGTGATCGCTGGGACCATCTTTCACTTCGTCGTGATACATGTATATTACTGTTTGCACCATCACTCACAGTTCATAACTTGGGATAATCTAGAAGGACATCATTCCTTCTGTTTAGCCATTGAAATAACTTTATTCAGAATCAAAAAGCTGAATGAAACAGCTAAGCCCAGCAAACAGAGCAGCTAGCATGAGAGTTTCTGAAGGGTTAGCTGCAGACCCTGTGCTCAGACATAGTGCAGTTGCAGGAGGTGAGTTGAGAGAGTATTTGCATGCATGTGCATGTGTGCATTATCTATTCAAGTTTTGTCCTTTGGGAAGGCTGTGGGGACAGTCTCTCTGTCTCCTATCAGGCCTACTGATGGGCTTGTCGATGCTTCTGAGAGACCCATCTGGCTGTGACTAGAAGGTCTTTGATCAGAATCGTCAAGTAGCTAATCCCTCCCAGATTACTGAGGGAATGAGACTCTGCAGCAGGAATTTATATATAAATCATTTGCCCAGAGTGCTTTGGAATCAAACAGATGAGGGAAGAATGGAAGGAAAGAGGGTGACTTCACATAACATAAAGGAGGGTATTTGGAAAAAAAACATCTGGCAAACATCACTATTGCAGATTCAGGGTAGCAGGGACCTATCACTAAGGAACAAGCTATATGATAGATCAGAGTCTGTAACACAAGGGACAAGGGTACCATTTTATATACCTGCTCAAATTTCACAAAATACTAATGTCTTAGTCACTGACAAAACCCTGTGCAAGTGATCTTGAACGTTTATGGATCAATTTTCAAGACAATATAGTACAAAGTGGGACATAAGCCAACTGCAGTAGCCCCCACCGTTGCATCACATTTCAGAAGAGCATCAACAGCTCCTTAAAAAACTGCTTGTCCTACATAAGAGAAAAAAGCTGAGGAGATGACATCTCAATGTGATTGATATATTTCAGAGATCTGTCAGCACAAAAACTACTTTGGAATTTCTAAAAAAAATACTGACAATTTCCTAACTCAAAAAATAGTGTCATGGAAAGATAAATTTGATTTCATCTTGGCAGATAAAAGGGCACTGATCTAAGAACTAAAACTGAAGATTTTTTAGGAGCAAGTCATCATACTTAATTACATTCATTATGTGCAGACTGAAAAAAAAGCTAAAATCAGTAATAAATATGGTTGGTGATTTAAAAGAGACAGGTTCATAAATCTGAAAACAACTATAGGCTGATAGAACTGGAAAAAGGTATGAATAATTTGAGAGAACTGATTAAATATTTTATTTGATGGCCGAAAAGCTACCATTCCTCAGCTGAAAAATTAGGTGATGTTAGTTATAAAACAACTTGGCTTTAGCAGAGAGAATAAAAGCACCTACAAAAGCTCATATACATTTGTGATCTCTGTGTCTGCATGCCAGGAGTTGGGTGGGAGTGAGTGGGTAATAAAAAAAGGGCAACATGACAGAAATCAATATAAATTTAGAAGCTGGAAAGTTTGGCAAACTGATTAAGGAAACAAAACAAAACAAAACAAAAAAAGAATCAAATTAAAAGGGATGTTACAGTCATAGATAATAGAAAATTCAAACTGAAGGAATTGTGCCAGTGGTGCTGTTTTTTTCCTAATGAATAAGGTTGAGCTGTCAATAATAATGCAGAAAAGACAAAAGTACTCAAAAATCTGTTTTTTATTTGCAAAAAGGATAATATATTCAGCTTACATGAAAATGATGACTACATTCATTTTAATAAGGAATTTTTCAGACACTTTCTTTACATACAAAGAACTATAACATAAAACAACAAGATCTTTATTATTTTTGCTTAGAAATAAAGTGTATTTTGAATGAGATTAAACCTGAGTTACCTGGATCTATATTTAGAAATGTTATAAACAAGCCATTTATTAGCCAGAGGGGTCCAGAGGAAACATTATGCTGGGAGTCTACATTTTTTAAAGGAGTCATTTTAAACTCCTAAAGTCACTTCAAACTCCTAAAGCACAAAACAGATTTACTTCTTCATCTTGAAATGCCGATGTTTTCTTCAGTAGAATGCTTGCTATTTGTTAGGCACTTCACAACATCTCTTATAAATTCTTTCTGAGCATCTGATGAGACATGTTTTTGGCAACACAGGATGTCAGTGCCTGCTGCTTTTGAAGGCAGACTTTTTGTGGAAGGTTGTATATACATATTAAGGAAGAATGTTTTAACATAACATTGAGACATAAATATTCATTTCCTGCTGCAAAGTATAGATGAACAAGGTATTCTAATTCCTTCTGATTCTTGAACGTTTATTTTTGGAATGTTTGCTACTTCACCCGTCTGTTGCTCTTTTATCCCATATTTTCTGTATAAAGCAAAATATCTCCTTCACTACATGCTTCCTGGGTTTCAGGAAGAAAAACACGTAATGGTGAAGCTGATCAACATAGTGACCACTGTTCTCTGTGTCCCTTATATGAAGATTGCTGAGAATGTAACATTGTATTGGTTCTTCTCACCGACAGCCTGAAGTCTTTCCTACTTTGCTGTCATTTATAAAAGCCAACAAAAAATAAACGTCATCAGACAACGACCCAAGGTGGGCAGGGAGGTGTGACTGGCTGACTGCCAAGCATCTCACCTGCAGCATAGCACAGGGTGCTGCAGTACTGATACTCAGTAGTGTACACAGCAGAGGTCAATGAGGTTGATGTACTCAAAGGCATTCCTGAGCAGAGGCCGGACTGACAGACATAAGGCTAAGCTTTCAGCACAAGTCACTGCATCAATTTGAGGTAAATAACAAGGTCCACATTCACGGCAACTGGCTGCAAAGCAGTATTTTCTGTGGGAGTGTTTTACATCTCCTGACGATCCCATAAGGACGTCTTTGGGTTTTATTTCTTTAAAAAAATAAAATTTAAATATTTTCCTCCCATCTTTCATATTTGAAACGCAAACAGAAAGCATGTTTTCCTACACAGAAGCAAAGGAAGAAAATGTTTGCCTCCAAATTTTTCATCTAAAAGAAAAGAGGCAAAAGCATTTACATGTTAATAAAAGCTACTCCTTCTACTGGTTATTATCCTCCTTTCTCATTCATGCATATTACTGTGATCCAAGTGGAGAACAAGCAGGCTTTCAGACCTCCCTTAGCATGCAAATGAAGTATTGGTTTATGCATCACCCCTTGCCTCTGAAAGCAACTTGTGTGTCACCTTATAACCCCGTTCAGGAAAATAGGGGTGGGGGGGTGCTTTTTTTCCTTCAGCACAGCCAGGCAACATTTTCCATCCCTGATGTGCAGGGACTAAATCTAATTCAAATGGCAGTAAAACTGAGACAGAAGAGCAGGTGAAGATAAGGAAGCAAATGAAAATAGATGGGGTTTTTATCGATACAAGTTTCAAAACAGAGGAATTACAGCATTTCCCTCCAGCTGTATACTCAAACTCAGATATGAAGGACTATCTGATTACTTCCTAAAGAGTTGCCTGGGAGAATTAAACACAGGCCGTGGTGCAGATCCTCTGCATAGGCAAATCGCTGTATGCTTTTACACCAGCTGAAAGGCTGGTCCTTCTGCATCCCATCTGTGGAGTACGCATAGATGGAAAACAAATGTCTGCAGTCCTCCAGAGCAGGTACATCCCTTTTCTCCCAGTGGTTTCCTGTGCAACCTGTGACTTTCAGTACTCAATTTAGCTCTTTTCCAACTTCATTTCATAGAGAACAGATGATGTTTTTTTGGCAGTGACACTTAGCTGAACTCTGCTTTGTGTGCAGTTAGATTTACTTCTAACACTTCTGAATGTCATTGCCTGCATTGTCGCTTTTGTCCAAAACGCTCTTTTTGTTGGTCGGTTTTGTATTGAAATCACAGTTAAGCCATTCAGCATGGTATTTTCTCTACAGAGTGAAAAGTGTGTGAAAGCAGTTGAAGGTCACACGTTTTATAACAAAACAAAAGAGAGAAATAATAGGGCATCCATTCTGAAGTCCTCAGACATCCAACATATTATTGCCTCACTGATTTCGGTGTGGATAAGAAGAGTTGCAGAGGGAAGGAGGCATCTTAATCTAGCTGCTCCTTTCAACATACACAATGAGAGGGATGCGGGGTTCTGTCCCCCAGCCCCTTCCTGGCATTTTATGTCACATGTCTAGAGTGGTATCATAGGAATATACCTCTCTGACAAGGTACCAAAGAGGGAAGCATTCAGTTTGTGGGTATCTGCAGTAGTACTCCTGGTAAGAATCTTGCTCAGAGAGACTGAACTCCTCAGCTCATCTGCTTCTAAGCCAGGCTCTGGACACTACAATTCCCAAGCTACATTTTAACCATACAATGTTCTTACCTGGGTCCTGTGATCAAAGCCAAATTAAGTGTCTGAACAGATTCTAACAGTAAAGACAGCTTTTTCCTCTACCCCAGCAAAACAAATTGGCTGGGAGTACGGCATAAAACAAAATTAGAGTAGGGTTATATCACATCACAGTTCCTTCCTCTCTCTAGATCCTCAACAACTTAGTAAGAAAGAACAACCTGCATTGTCTGAAGTATAGTTTATGTGCTTCCATGTGAGTCTTCCCAGCCTATCAGTGTACTAAAGCCCTTTACTTTTTCCTTAGTAGTTTTCAGGTTTTAGCCCTTCTTTATTGTTGTATTTATCCTTCAGTAGGACAATACAAGGGTAAATGGTTTTAAACTAAAAGAAGATGGATTTAGATTAGATATAAGGAAGAGATTTTTTACAATGAGGATGGTGAAACACTAGAACATGTTGCCCAGAGAGGTGGTAGATGCTTCATCCTTCGAAACATTCAAAGTCAGGCTGGACTGAACTTTGAGCAACGTAATCTAGTTGAAGATGTCCCTGCTCATTGCAGAGGCATTGGATTAGGGAACCTTTAAGGTCCTTTCACACCTTAGAATCGTGATTCCATGATTCGATGGTTTGGAAGGAGACATTTAACACCTCTGAAGCTGTGAGCAACATAGCTGTTTAAACATTGTCTTTACATTTCCTTGTAATTATAGTGGTTTCTGTACTCCACATAGTCACTAGTGCTGGTACAGAACTATATAGGGAGGCTGTGGTATAAGACAGGTAGAAAAGAGCCTGCTGAGGTCTGTTTGTTTGAGGTGGTAGGTAGTCTATCCAAAGCAGCTCCTCAAGACCCCCAAGCATCTCTAAAGACATTGATATCTCATAGTTGCAAGAGATAAGAAGTGCTCACAGAGTTCAGAAACTCTCCTGCAGCACAACCCCACAGTTCAAAACACATTTGTTCCACTTGTCATGGGGAGGGAGCACAGCACTTGTCAGTCACTACAGCTCATTTAGTAACAATGGCTTCCCACACAGCCCTTGCTTTCTGAATCCTTGTCGAAGTTTACATCTCTCCTTGTCACCATTTTTCTCCTCTGCCTGAAAGTCTGAACACTGGCAACAAAGCCTTAACTAAATATCCAAACGGTTGATCACAGTCATTAGCTCCAGATTTTTTTTTTTCCCCCAGGCCAGAGTTTTCCTCAGATGAGGAATATTATTCCCTTGGAGTATAAAACAAAATGCAGAGCCATGAGTTATCTTTCAGACCAGAAGAATTAAAGCCACTTTACTTACCTATCTATACAGTATCACATATATTTCATTAGCACTGTATTCTACCCAAGCTAATAAACCCAGCTCTGTATTGGAGGCAATAAACCCACTGGCTGGACTGCAGCCAGTCTCATGTTGTAGCTAATCTAGAAGAGGTACCAAAGCTAGCTAGTGACAGAACAGACTGAGTAAATATTTGGGCACTTAGCCTGTATTCAGCTCTATACTGCTGTAGCTCTATTGCTCTCAACACATGAGCTAGCAAGTTTAAAGCTTATTCAGGTATGTATTTTCAGCTGGTAAGGGGGAATACTAATTGCAACCTGGTGCAAAAATATTCTCCTCTTTTTACTTCCCAGAAGAGGAGTTATATAGGAGAACAGTTGCGAGTATATATGTTCTTGCTATCAGAGCTGGCTGGTAGAGTGGCTTTATTCTTCCATGCAGAGCCTTAAATCATCAATCCTGAGTCCACAGAACAAGGGTGTTTCAAACAGAGAGGGTCAATATTAATATCTCATTTCATTGTTTCTAATCACCTAGAATTATTTGATTGGGTCAAATTCTGTTCTCTATTATCCTGGTGCAATTCATTGATTTCACAATGGCCAAGTGTAATTGTGTGCAGAATTTGGATATTACTGTAATTTTAATAAAAGTTTATTCATGTATATTTCATAAATCTATTATTTTGCAGCAAGAGTTTTCTAATCAGAGAGAAGATATCTCTAGAGATTGTTGCTCATTTGGTAAGGTAGCAAAAGGTAATAAATACTACTACATTAGAAATGTAAGTGAAAGTGAAAATTGGAGTTGCTTTAAGATGAGAGTAGATTAAATACGGTACATTTCCTTAAGCATATTTACAATGTAACTTGGCTCTTCATCTTGATCTCTGGTTAAAATTACTCTCTGGATTTAACTCTTCTTACATGCTAGAACACCTCTGCACAATTGGAACAAACAAGAGTCTTAAATTAAGTGCATATTGTGCCAAAACCTTCCCTCGGCAATATCTATACATAGGATTTTATAACAGGATTTAAAATCAGAGCTGAATGTCACCCCTTTTGTATCACAGGCCATTACATTTCTGCCCTGTAAGTAAATCTAGTAACTTTACTCAAATTAAAACATTTCAGCCCCCTTGAGACCTAACTGTTAAGTTCTTCAGACAAGGATCAGCTCAAACTGAGCTATCACAAATGCACAAGGCCATTGCAAATGCAAGGCCATTGTACAGCAGTAAAAACACAGGGTCCTTCATGTCTAAGTTAGGAAGAAGCCAAATTTGTTTCTGAGCATGTGAACCTAGCATATTGGCCAAGGTCCAAACAGTGAGGGTCATCTGTAACACACAGAAGTATCCAGTTCTGCCCTGAGGGCAAGATTTCCCCACCTTGAAGTCAAAAAAGCTCCTTTTGGTTGGCGTCTCTGTCTTAAGACAGGGTTGCAAGTGCTAGTGAGAATGTCCTGATTATTCTTCCTATGGCCTCAGCAGAGATGGAATGGCTGAGGAGTTTGTCCATGGTTCATGATATTTGTCTACATTAATGTTTTCCCCAGGTGCTAGTAATCTGTGGAACTTGTCCAGTACTTTTGATTCCCTGTATGCAGTTAGAAATTGCCCTAATCTTATTTAAAACTCAATATTACAAAATTGCATTTTGTTATTTATGGATGAAATCTTCTAAATTTGGCATTCAGATGCAATGTTTCATTTGGTGTGGGTCAACAAGTCTGAGTTCTTCTCTGTCACTTCCATCCAGCTATTAGAACTCCTTTCTGTAGAAAACTAAATGCAGTGAATAGTAAATCAATCCAGTGATTACCTTTCAACCATTTTTTCAGTAAATAGAAGAGCGTAGGTTCTGCTGTTAACCCTGTTAGATTTTTCACATTCCACTTTAGCCAAGGACACCTTTCCATAGCACCCCTAATAATTACGTGTATGGAAGAAAGATCATTCCACTAGCTCTTCTCAGTTATCCATTTTTCCATATACAAACTCTCTTTTTCTCCCCCACAGCATTACATCATAGTCTGTAATTATTCAGAGTAATCTCTAATACCCACCTCTGATGACTTAAGCTACTATGAAGAAAATTAACTCTACCCTAACCAAAACCAGCACAATTCCCAGTCTCATTTAATTTTCAGAAGCTAGTGTTTCATGTGACAGGTTTTTCTGAAAGGCAGGAATCTAAATCCAGATGTGAAAGAAGCAAGGAAAATGTCTTTGAGGATTCCCTTTTGACTGAAAGATTGCAATTACTTTCCTGGTGTTGCTAAGAACTGCAGGAATGGCCTTGCTTAGTGTAATGTAGAATTTGAGAGAGGTTCCTCAGCTCAGGAGTTTGCTTTATCTTCAGTTGTTTAGTGTTGCCAAAGGGTTACAAATAAGGGCTAAAGGGAAAATAAATATTGTTTGAATTATCACAGCTGCAATGCTGAGACATTTAGAGCACTTAAACATAGGCACTTTGCATCATCTATGTGATAGATATTCAAGATTGTTCTCCGGTAGCATCCAGAATATCTGTATTTTTGTGTCCTAGGAAAATGGCAACAGAGTTTACATTATCAAATTGTCATACAAATAGATCAATTAGGAAAACAGAACTTGCGTGCTTACAAAGAATATGTAAGCATAAGAGAAACCTTGAAAAAAGGACATTTGTACTGGATCTAGCAGCATGACTTATCACAATTAGCTTAGCAGAGTAGTATATATCACACAAAATGCCATACTGATAGGAAAAAAGTGCTCAAATGTGTCATGTACCACACAGAAAGGGTGGAACCAAACTGTGAAGTGCTGTGAGATATAATGTTCAAGGTGCAATGCACAAAGAGCCAGAATAGAAAGAGATGACAGCAATCAGACAGCAGACCAAAATAAAATAAAATAAAATAAAACAAAATAAAATGACATGCCGTCTTTGATCCTGTTTACAAGAGGAAAGCAACCACACAGTAAAGCCTTCGCAGTATCAGAGAAACTGCAACTGTAGGAGAGATTGCTTGTGAGAGAGGGCTTGAACCTGGAAGTTTGCATGCAGCTCTCCCGTTAACTTCAGCTAGAGTTCATTGAGCAGAGCACCAGAAAGATCAGGGTCGAGATAACTCTCTACGTGTCTTGAGGACAAGAAAGATGTATGCAAAGAAAAATACCATTGATCAATATCACCCTTCACTGTCCTTTACACTGTGTTAGCTCACAAGCTTTGGAGATAAACCTTGTTTTTAATGAATGTTGAGTATTAAACAAGGCTTTACTACCTTCCAAAAGTAGCCACATCTTCAAAAAAGGGTTTTAGGATTACTAGGGAAACATCAACCCAGTCGTTGGAAGGAGGCAAAGGAAAGGAAGCAGTAATCTTCTCTATGAAAAGAAAATTTTAGATGCATCACCATAGCTACTTGCTTTTGAAAGAGAAACTCGTTTTCAGAAGCTCAGAAGTATTAAACAGCATATTAGTTTTCAAAGTCTTTACTGGTCAGAGACTTTGCAGCTTCTGTACAGAGGAAGGGATGGGGGAATGAAGGACACCCATTAAAATACACTTTTTACAGCTTCTTCTGTAAATGAGTTAACAATCCATATTTTTGCTAGTCCTGTTGTAAAGGAATAATTTGGTTCAACCAGTTCAAGGGGAAAAAAAAAAAAAAGCAAGCATTATACTGGAACCTGTGTGTGCGGATGAGTTATAGGCAAAAGTATGTGAGGTAAACCTCATACTCTGCTTAGCATCTGCTGAAAAATACCTCAATGTAATGTCATGTCGATCACTGGACATTCATAGTTCAAGACAATAGTTGGCTACTATGAAAGACTCCAGAGGAAAATAAAAAGGAGCAGAGGTCTAAAGAACACAGTCCAGATAGAAAGATAGAAAGAACTGGATTCATTTACTTGTAAGGACTAAAAGGCCACCATTTTTGAACAAGTGAAAATTTGCTACCAAACAGGAAAGGGATAAATTGGTCTCCATGTTCATTATAAGCAGGACAAGAAGCTATAGGTTTCAACTGTTTCAAGGAAGATCAGACAGTAGGAGAATCTTTCTATTATAAAGCATTGGATGAGATATATGAGGGAGTCTTACCACAAGGAGTTTTTAAAGGGATACATGAAAAAGAGAAATGTTTGCTCGTACCTGATTCTGCCTTGAGGCTGAGGATGGCTGAAATGGCCTGTCTAGGTCATTTGAGTCTAAATTTATGAGCCAAGTCTCTGCCTCTGCAGTGAAATGCAACATATTTATTTTAAAATCACACTGAAAAGTTTCAGGATAAAAACTTCTCTCATTAAAACAGGAGGAGTAGCATGAATAGGAAATATTTTGGGAGATTTGGCCTATGTTTAAACAACTTCTCTAGTGCAACCTTCAAGGGGTATTTTAATGACTACCAACAGTAAATATTTTAGCCATTGTCTCTTCTGAATTGTGAAACAGGCAGAAAGCCTCATTCTCCTTGAGGCATTTATGGGGCACTCTTTCATCCCTGTTTACTGGACAGAGGGCCAGATTCTCTAGACGGAGTCATTTATTCTGGTGTATTAGTTGATTAGCTTTGAAAAACTGTTCTTTAGAGAAGGGGGGAAAATTGTTCTAAAGCATTTTCTCTTTTTAGAGGGACTTACAGTTCCAAATTGCTTGCAGCTTTTCTCTCCATATAATGATTATGGAGTTAAACATTAGTGAGTCTATATAAGTAGAATAATGACAATAACTAGAGCAAGGAATGAAAATGTTAAGCTAACAAATAAAGAGGTCAATTACTGAAACAGATGAGAAGACAGAGGGCAAATTCTGATAGCAAGACATAGCTGGCACAACGATTAGACCACAGGCAAAGCTTACTGAGTTTGGATTCAGAATGCTAAAGCAGCAATGGTGGAAAACAGAGGACTCACAACACAGAAAGAGCACAGAAAATAACTCGAGGATATAAATGAAGGCAGAAGGGAAAACAGTGCAAGTGAAAAATGTTGTGAGACAGAAAGTCCGGGAAGGACGAGTTTACCTGAGGATAAGGAATTGAAATGAGTAGCTGCACTTCTACGGTACCATGCAGTTCTTTCTAAGGCAGGATCTTACTCAAGCCTCCCAACTGACTTCTGCTGACCCAACTCCCCGTAGCATAAGTGTGACAACAGTGCCATGGTTACTCCAATTGCCCAATAAAATGAATTTCTGTGCATCTACATTTGCTTCAGAGAGGATGACAGTTTGAGTGCAGGGTGCATGCAACTGATAGGGCTTCGAGACCACCCTCTGGTCTCATAAAGAATCTGGGAGTACTACCCCTTTCCAAGGCACAATCTCATAGAAGGCAATAAAAACTAAATACTGTTGATAACATGGTGAAGCTTGTGTTGTGCAGGGTTGATTGATCTCAGTTTGAGTGGTGATGGAGGGGGAGCTTCATGGGCAAAAATCATTACATGACAAAAAGTGATCTGAGTTGTGGAAGCAGGAATAAAGTCCTTTGGTTTTATTTTGGTTTGAACAAGCAAAGCAGAGAATGACTGAAGGACTTGAGTAGCAAGATAGACTGCGTTAGTTTCTTTTTTTTTTTACCATCTAATATCTAACGCTTCATAGCTCTTGTGGCACTTCAGACATATACGACAATTGCATTAAAATCTAAGTCCATAGAAGTAGGCCAATTTACAGCAGCTAAGGAACTCATTTTTCCAGGCACTACTACTGAGACAAATAATTCTGATTTTTAGGCTTTCCTTCACCAGTCAATGTTTTTATTGCTTTACTTGAGATAGAAAACAAACACGTAACCACAGAAGTCATTGAGGTTTATTTCAGATTGTTTGTTTTACTTTTTATTGTGTTGTTTTGAGCACAGTGGGGTACCCTGTTCTTGTTGAAAATATGAAAAAGAGTGAAAAAAAATTGTACTCTGAGGAGAAAGAAGGGAAAAGACTTCAGTGCACTGCAGATAGGCTGAGTCTCATACTGACTATTTATTCAGCCTTCAGAGGCTGCGTTTTCATCCATGCTGCTGTTTAGATGTAAGGATTTGCACAGTCATACGCTACTGCTGATGAATCTCGTTTTGCTTTCTGTTCCTGCTCTGGATTCACCTCGTATAAGAATCTGTGTTCACAAACAATTGCATACATATAACTATAGCTCTTACAGACTAAGCTGCTTTCCATCACAAAGTTAATACAAAGTCATCCAGCAGGAACAGAATATGGAGTGGCATATTGACTGGAGTCAGCTACCCAAACTGCTGAATCCACAAATTAGAGGATTGGAGCATCTCTCTTATGAGGAAAGGCTGAGAGAACTGAGGTTGTTGAGTCTAGAAAAGCAAAGACTGAGAGGGGACCTTATCAACTCTTATGAATATCTAATGGGCAGGTGTCAAGAGGATGGAGTGAAGGTTTTTTTCTGTAGCACCCAGTGACAGGAAAAGCAGTAATGGGTGCAAGCTGGAACACAGTATGTTTCACTGCAATGTGAGAAGAAACTTCTTTCCTGTGGGAGTGAGGGACTCCTGACACAGGCTGCCCAGAGAAATTCTGGAGTCTCCTTCTCTGGAGGTTTCCAAAACCCACCTGGACATATTCCTGTGCAACTTGATTGAGGTGGACCTGCTTTAGCAGGCGGTTGGACTGGATGATCTCTAGAGGTCTCTTCCAGCCCCTACCATTCTGTGATTCTACAGCACTCTGATCTGGTGACCACAGCCTAATCTTAAGATTTTTGTTGTGTTGGTTGGAAACTTCAGCAACATTTATAATGGTCAACTGAACTAGCTTTACCTACATAGCCTCATGTCTAGTAAAATTGGTTTCACATTTTATGCGGTTAAATAATTGTAAATCTAATGAGTTGGATCTATTCCTGGTATTCTTCCTTATTACTTCAATTTACTAGTTAAATTAAAAAATAAATAAATAAAACCAATCTGCAGATGCACCTGCAAATTTTGAAACTACTTTAAAAAACCTGGAATATGTCAGTGATGGAGTCCTAGAGTAAAGCTCCCAGGCAGAAACACACATACAGAATTACCAGAAGGAGAGTAAGGAAGCACAAGAAAAATCACAAAGAGAGCCCAGAACATCCCTGTGCTGTCAATCAAATGCAGGATTTGCTAATCTCAGTTCAGGTACAAACTCTTTGTCTTACCCTGAGCATTTCTCTCCTTCATTTCCCTAACTATAAAATTACAAACTGTCAGGACTAGTTATTGTCTACAGAAGGCCAGTAGCTTGCTAAGTGTTTACACAGGTTCCTGTTGAAACAAACAACAAAAAAGCATTAAATTATATACTGAAAAACATTACACATTACAAACATTCTATTGCTTTGTACTTAATAATTATGAAATATTTAAACTGGTAAGATATTACTCTGGCAGCATTAGCCATGCACCACTTTGATGTCCCTTTGTAAGGACTGTGCTATCCACACAGAATCATCATTTCCCCTTTCCTAATCATATTTTCATGCCTCATGTCATTCCCACCTGTGGCTTTTTAGTAATTAATTACGTTACAATGCAAATTCTAATCAAGCTGCATATGTATTTTGTTCATTTGTTTCCTTATGGGAAACATTTTAATTTCCCCTGGCCTTTATGCAGCAGCTGCATGTCCTTCTGATTATTTCTTCTGTTGAAAAGCGGTCAAAGTGGTGTTCGGGCCAAAAATCAGTCCAGTTGTAATCATGTGAAACTCTTTTGGCCTGGATTGTCCTAATCTACATGCCATCTAGTTTTATTAAAGCTAGACAAATCATAGGATTCATGAGATGTGCAGTAGCAGCAAGAAAGACAGAGGGAAATGAGAATTTTGAGGCTACCAAAGCAGACTGCTGTAATAGGTGTTTTGAAGATTAGTGCAGTTAACACATGGAAAACAAACTTTCCAGCACGACAGAGTGTTCTCTATTAATAACATGCCTATAAATATTATCTCCTTTTTGTCTATGTCTACAAACTGGATGGAAGTATTCAAAGTAGAATTTTCTCATTAACATACAGTTAACTGTATTTCAAAAATAATTTCAATACAAATGTAGCAACTTTTCTATTATTTTAAACCTGTGTTTTGCTGCAGGCAGACAGAAACAGCAATGGAGCTGAAGCATGGGCCTGGGCATGGGATGGTATATTACAATCTGTCATGGTGTTCCCATTTATTTTACCTCAGTCCTATGGGTCTTTCTAGGACTCATTTTAATTTTCTGTAAAATGGAAATAACAGCTCATACACACATTTCAGGGAGTCTGGGATGTCTGTCTCTTCAAAGCTTTGACAATGTCAGATACAATGCACTAAAACACTCTAACTATTGTTTTTACATATATCTTCTCTTATACTTCAAAGAGATCTGCAGAAGTATCTCCATTACAGCTTAATGGCCTAGATGGGATTTTTTTTTAAGTAACTTGGAGTGGCATTTTAGACTAACTTCCAGACATTGAGAACAAGCATCTTCCTTGGCCTTCCTGAGATATCCAAACTGCCTTTATCTGTTTTCTCACCTTCACACAGTTTCCATATACGAGGCTTCAGCTCCAGGGAGTTGTTGCGAACTAGCAACATATGATGGGCTCTCGTCTGTTCTGCATATGTTTTGCATCAAGAAGAAGGTAATTAAATGAAATCCCTATAGCTGAGAAACCTCAGGTATTGAATTTAACTGAATAGGAGAGAGGATGTGCAATTCATTCAAATGGGCTTTTGTTAATGAATAAACAAATATCTTACAATGTTGTCAACATAGCATTTGATCCTATAGTTTTCTCCCAGAATAAAATTTAGATTCTGACTCTCTGTTCAGTTTTAATGTCATGGTCACTTCTCCACTTAACTATGGTACCACACTGTGATCACTCCTGGGCACTGAAATAGAAATACTGTAGTTTTCTGTCTGCAAGAACTGCTCCTGGCAGGTAACACCAAATTTCCCTTGCCTTAAAGGCTCCTCCCAGGAAAGGCATCAAGATTCAGACCTATTCAGTGTTCATAGCCGTGTAACAGGCTCAAATGAGGAAGTCCTTGTCCCATCCTTCTGAAGGGAGCATGAGAACTTGGCCAAATAAGAATGTGAACAGGCACATAGAAGGATATTATACCTCATAAACTGGTAAATGCACTGTTGACTCTGCAGACTACATTTACTATAGGTACTATCAGTCCTTGATTCTTTCACCTCAAAAGAAGGCTTCTGTTTGTTGTTTTCCTCCTATCCTTTGATTTAAGGACTTGCTGCAGTTTTCCTTCCTGTAAATCAAGAATCTGTATTTCTTTCCTTCTAGTGGGAAATGGCTTCTTTATGCTTCTATATCGACTCTTCTGTACCAAGATTCCCCATTCTCCTCCTGTGTCCTCATTCACCTCCTCCATCCTTGCCAATTCCAGTGCTTCTATGGATCTCTTCATTACTCTGTTTCCAGTATTTCAGAGACCATTTTGTCTCTTGCATTCCATATGGGGTTCACATGCCTCCAATTTCTACTTCTGTCTCCATTCCTCATTATCCCTTTCCTGGCTGAGAGGATAGCAGAGTTTTGAAATTTGTTTGGGACTGAGCATTCTTTTATTTAAGAAGATGCTTCTCCACAGACTTGTTTTGCAACCTGAAGACGAATTAAAGTTTGATAATAGTGGGTTGATTTACACAGCAAACATCAGGCAGATGTGTGCCCTTCAATCTATTTTCCAGTTGTCTGTCATTGAAATCAATTTAATCCTGCTCCAGCCACTCCAGACATCTTGTCCCTGATCTTTTGCAGTCAGTGGGATACACCTCTTAAAGAATGTCATGTTACTTCCACGAAGCAGATCCTCAAAATCTCAGCCAGCTTTCCCACCACTGTAAGACCATGCATAGTCATGCAGCTCTATCAGCAGGAAATTATTTGGAGTATCAAGCAGTTTGATAAGTAGAGCTTGTAAAGAACTCAGCGTGTGGCTAAGCTCTCTGTGGCAATATGAATGAGCAATGACCTTGCTTTGAAAATATACCTTGTGTGTTTCTTCACTGCTTCTCTACAACCAGAGAATCACAGAATCACAGAATGGTAAGTGTTGGAAGGGATCTCTAAAGATCATCTAGTCCAAACCCCCCACTAAAGCAGATCTCTCAGTATTCTTGGAAACTTCCGCCCTGCTGGGAGACCTGGAGGATCTAAACTTCCATTTAGTAGCTCTAAACTGCAGAATGTGCTCTCAGACAGACAAACGTGCACATACAGACACAAAGGCTCATGTTATAAAAGTTTTTATTCATTTACCAGCTGAGCTCTGTCATTGTAAATGATCAGTAGCACTTAGGAGTACCACTTGCTCTGTGTACGGATACACCAAGAGAGTCTTTGGGACAGCAAGATCAATTATCTTAAAATAATACAATGAAATTGTTTGGAGTTCGAACTTCTTTTTTAACTGAAAGTAGGGCTTTAAGAAAAACACTTAATTTCTGTGTCATCATTTCTCCTTGCTGTACAATGAGATAATAACATTGCTTTATCTCTCTGGGATTCTGTGAAGAAAATTCATTATTCTTGTGAGAGGCTCTACTACCAGAGATAAGGGTTGTGGAAAAGCCTCTCAAAACCTAGTTGTGTTTGGGCTTATCATTGGTCATATGAGTAAAGTTAAATAAATTCAGAAGTGCTTGCTGGCTTTGGACCTAGGTCAAGACAGGTGAAATTCAGGCATAAATTCAAAGTTTGAAATTCTTAAAGTGAAAAGGTGATGTTCCAATTCAATAAATCAATAATACTGGGGTTAAGAAACATTGCCTACGTTCTCAGAATCTGCCTCTGTCCGTGCAACACAGCAACATTTGTTGGCACAAAGGAAGGAAACACATTCAGAAAACTCAGCCTGTATCATTTCCATGGTGTTGCATAGACTTAGCTTAATGTGACAATTTTGTTAACAGCAGAGGGAGGAATTCTGTTCTGTGCACTATTGCTTGGTTTAGATACATACTGGCAAGGATACGTCCTGCCCCAGGCTGCTTCAGAGGTATAGAGCTTTTCACTTCATGTTGCAGCTAAAGGCTTGGTCTGACCCTCTGGGAAGTATATGGTTGCTTCCTTTTTTTTTTACATAAATAAGGATAGTATCAATGCTCTCCAGCAATCTTCGTCACACGGCTTTTCACGGGAAGAACAAAAGGTAGAACAAAAAGTACAGGTTGTCAAAGATGCTGTCACTTGGAACATATTTCTCCTGAGCTGTATCTGAAAGGGGAGATAAAAGAAAAGATACTAAAATATTTTATGTGTGTTTGAGATGAGCTCAACGTGATTCCTGTTGTTTCTCTGCTAAAACACATCACTGACTAAAGCAACATAAAGCTCAAAATGCCATCTTTGAAAATGGTTAGACAAACACTACTCAGAGGCTTGGTTGTTTGCTTGTTTTTAACTTTGCTTTAACCTGTCAAACTTGAGAACTGTCTCTCTGCCGTTTTCAAACCCTTCCTCTGCCCTCTTGCCATTTACAAGGGTTTAGACAGCTGTTGCAAGTCCTCCTCTCCTTTAGTTCTGCTATAAATAGCAAGGTGTGGCGTAATGAATGCCCACAAACACCACTCTAACACAAAGCAGTAATACGTGAGGACTGCACAGCTTCCAGAAAAGAAAAAAAAAAGCCATTTTAGAAATACATCATTAATATGTGTTTGTGCATGCAATGGGCAGGCCACGCCACAGTCACTGCTGCTTCACCCCTGATTTCCCTCGGGCTGTGTATAGATTGCACTTTATATGGCTGTTAGGTTTATGCCTCCTACTTGGCTAGCAGCAGGCTGTGGTCAGGAAGCTGATCTGCAGGCTGAACTTGAATGTGCTGGGAGTCATGGAGCCTGAGAGGAACACTCCACAGGTATGGCACCACACAGATAACAAGTGTCCTGTTCACCTTCCTAACTCGAAACATCTGATCTGAGCCAATTGTCTGGCATCCACCTGCAGTCAAGGAAGAAAGAAAAACACTGAAGAGACTGATTGATCCAGTGCTAAAGCAGGTGTCAGAAAGGCAGCATGAATTGCCCTCTGGAGCTTATCTCCTCCCCTAATTATAAGGGTAGCCTGGAAAACTGGTTTAGACTAGATACTGGACTTCCAGGCAGCTTAAGTTAGATGAGCTGACTTCCAGACCTGGTTGACTACATCAGAATCCTTTCCTCTCTGCCTATAGCAGACTTTCTGCTGTGCAGAAACTTCAGGCAAAGCCCTGGCTTAATTTAAGTCCATGGCAACGCTCTAACCAGACTAGGATTTCCCCCATCATACCTGCTTCTGATTCCTGCTCTATCATAGCCTCACAAAACTACCAAGTGGGGATTAGATGCAGTAAAACCCTTGCCCAAGTATTTCATAGTGTAAGAAATCAAGCATTTTGATGAGGCATAAAAATTCTGTTTCAAAGCTTTTAGCAACCTTGCCTTTATTTTGTAAAATGTTATTTTGCTTACCATAAAATAATGTCTTGATTGTTTAAGTGTATTGGTTTTTTTCCAAACAGATGCCATAAAAAATGGAGTGAGTATACACCAAAAACTCTAAGAGTATTTGTAACACTGAAACAGGCTGTGGCAGCGATGGAGCACCTTAAGGTTAATTCCCAAATACCAAACTTTGATCCAGTTAGTCCCTGGCTTACTGAAAAAAGCTTTTGTGCAAAATCAACACGGAAACTGGGAAACCACAAGGAAAGCCAAGAAACAATCTCAGACAAGGCACCTTTCAGCGATTTACAAATGGAGGAAGGGGGGACGACAAAAGATTTCTGTGATAAAATACAACTCTTTCTGCAGAAAGGGACAGGCTTTTCACAGAGAGGTAAGGGAGACAGACAGACACAGGTTATAGCTCTAACCACAGCCATTAGGGTTGATAGTGAACAGGAAGCCTATTTGGTAGCTCTGTCAGAGTTTGGCAGTAATCCAAGTAAGATAGAAATGCAAATTGTTCATAATAGTTTTAAAATTCTTTTTCCTTTATGCTACCTTTTATCCTCCCAGACTTAGCTACTGTAGCAGCTGGGGATTGGGTTAGCCATCAGTCCTTGCCCCAGCTATGGCCCTGCTGCCTGTCACACATCTATGCAATATTGTGGGAGCTGCAGCGGAGCTGGAGGTGGCATGCACACCTCCAGAAGAGCCTCCAGCAGGTCTTCCTCACTGGCATGCTGCAGCCCATTCCTATGATAAATATCTAAAGGGTGAGTGTCAGGAGACTGGGACATCCCTGTTTTTCTATAGTAGCTAGCAACAGGACAAGGGGTAATGGAATGAAGCTGGAACACAACAAGTTCCACTTAAACATAAGAAAAAAATATTTTACTGTTCAGGTGAGGGAGCCCTGGCACAGGCTGCCCAGAGGGGTTGTGGAGTCTCCTTCCTTGGAGGTCTTCAGGACGCACCTGGACGTGTTCCTATGCGACCTGATCTAGGTGACCCTGCTGCTGCAGGGGGGTTGGACTAGATGATCTCTAAAGGTCCCTTCCAACCTCTACTATTCTATGATTCTATGATCACCCAGATTTTGGTCACCTCAGGGCATGACCAGAGTTTGCATCAACCCTCAATAAACTGTGCCTCAGTGGAAAACAGATGAGAGACTCAGCTAACTACAAAGACATTTAAAATATATGTATATATGGGTACACATAAATACATAAATTATACATATTGCATATTTTTATTCCTTTGTAGGAGGAAGTATAGAAAAAAGGAAAATTTTAGCCACAGTTTTATGAAAGGTAAGTAACAATATTTCATTCTGCCCCAGCACATACTTCACCCATCAACTTCAACTTGCCTGTACCTCCACCTTCATCCACAGTAGCTGAACATCGTTCAAACATTAATGAGTCAATGCCTAAAATAGCCTTGCAAAGAGCAAAATAATGTCAGCCCCACATTGTTATGGCAGAGATGAAGACATACGTGGGTTGCCCATGGTTACTGAAACAATCTGGAGGATATCTATGGTTTGAACCTCAGTCAGTTGTTTGCCCATGACTGAAAGGCCAAAGTACCCTCTTTCTAGAAAAGCTGCTACTCAGTGTCACTGGGGCTTTCCTGGGTTTTGAGCACAAACCAGACAGAGTCATGTTTTACTGCAAATGGAGGAAAAAATTTCTCTCCAATTAATGGCTCTGCACTGCTAACTGCATTCAAATGTTACAAATCATCTCTACTACAGTTTCAAAGGAATAATACTGGCCAAAGAAACTTGAAATTTTTAACAGTCATAGGAATGCTGTTTTACTTAACTCTGAGTTTCTGAGACTGTAGGGTACACTCAGGTCAAGTTATCAAGGGTTTCTGAGGTACCATGAGAGCTATAAACCTATGCCTTTAAAAAAGAAATATGAGAAATGCCCCTAGAATCTGTGACTTCAAGGCAAAAAACAACAAATATCATGAGACTCCATTAAAAGCAGGAGCTGACAACACTGTGACCCAGAGGTGACATGCAGGAGTCAGCATTATTTCCAGGTACGGTGAGACTCACATTGTTAAGTTTCGAAATGCTTTCTAGAACAATCTGGGACCAAACTAATTGCTGAGATAAGCAATTTCACCTGAATAAGGTGAAAATTCACCCAGGTAATGGAATTTCTCTAGGCTCATCTATGAATAAGTTTGGCCCTGGGTGTTTTTTCTCTGTCCATTTGAGTAGAGCACAGACAATTTTCATATCAGCAGGGTATCTTTTCTGAAAAAAAAAAAAAAAAGAGTCAATAGATTTTGGAAACAAAATTATTGCTTGCAACTGTGACAGATACCATAGTGATGCTTACAAGAATTTCTCCTATTAAGCTTTAGCAAGTTCTAGTGCCACAATAAATAACCTTTCATATATGGAGGTTTCAGAAAGAGCAAGTAAGGAATAAAACAAGCAATTCTGGAAGAAGTTTAAAAGAATTATATCACTTCAAACTTAAACCAATAATGTAATAGAAAAAAAAAAAGTAGTTGAACTATATGGTATTACTTAGCAGGGTATCCTCATTCCTAATCTATAATTTATATGCACATTTATTTTACATTTCTGTAAAAATGATTACATGTTCTTGGATTCCAAAATGAAAAATATCAGATTATATATAAGGCAGCACAGAAGCATCTGAGGTTAAATAACACTCCCAGTGAGATGCCTATGAAAGTTTTTGATACCCAGTAGTCAACAGGGGATTTTCCTCTCAATTTCCTATTCTACTGAGTCTTCAATCCCTTGTCCCCTAAAAAATTTAGCTTCACATGGACAGGAACAAAGAATTTTGAAGGTGAAAAAAAAAAAGTTAAAGTCGACCTAAGTGTTTTCTGTAAAGATGAAATGTACATTCAGCTGAGTTTACAGAAGGACTTCATAATATCAAGACCTACAGAGATCAAAAGTAATAATAAGGTGTCTCTCGGATTCTGTGGTGACATGAAAGTATCATGCATTAGGGAGAAAATTTACATTCTATTTGTTGACATCTTGTAGATTGAGCTATACCAGAGGGAGATAAATCAATGAAGATGCTGCTGTAGTATTTGAGTCCATTATTACTAGAGTCCAGTATATTTTTGCAAGAATAAGTTTCAAATAAAAGTGAAAAACGGGATTTTTTTATTCTTTGAGACAAGTTCCATTCCCTCCTGCATAAAGTTTATTTCCTCTGAATGTTCTCCATTTTCAAGTGTTCCTACTCAAGCATGGGTATGTAAATAAACATGATAAATTTCCACTAGTGAATATGAAGAAATCCTTTTAGGATAGCAACCACATAACCAGAATCTGTAACTATAGCTAGAATATCCCTGTATAAGAATATAGATTCCTTCTCTCTGGGTATTTCCCTGGCAGTCCTTTAATCTTCCTCTAAGCAGTTATCTTTTCAATCTAAGCACTGCATTCCAAGTCTGAGACACAAAAACAAGGATAAGCCATGTGGTATTATGGTCCAGAGATGCAAGTTGAGATTCAAACCAGAAAAGCAAAGCATACTCAAAGCATGTAGAAGGAACAGTGTAAAACACTCCTGGGCTAACACGCTAGGGGGAATTTCCACTGATTTATGTACAGAAAAAGATACATAAATCCTTTTGAAGTTAACTTTGAGATTCACAAAACAACCACCAAAGTCAGCAGCTAAGATGTCTAAAGTAATGTTTACAGACAGGAAATGGGAAGGGGTCGGGGGGGAAATGAGTTCATGTAATAAAACAGTGTAAAAATTTCCAGTTCAGGAAAGGCACATTTGGAGGATATAAGTAAACAAGAGTTCAGTCCTAAAAGCAGAAAATGAGATCAAGGAGGATCTGGTGTGCAGAAGGCTTAAAAAACAAGAAGCTACCAGGAAAAAACAGAAGAGAGTATTAACGACATTGACGGCATTGATGTCAACAGCATTGACATTAAAGGCATTGACGATAACTTCCTGTCACAGGTGATCAAGGAACCAACAAGGAGGGGTGTGCTGCTGGACCTAGTACTGACAAATAAGGAGGGCCTGGTTGGGGATGTAAAGGTTGGAGGCAACCTCATCTGCAGCGACCATGAGATGGTAGAGTTCAAGATCCTGTGTGGAAGGGGCAGAACACAAAACAGGACCATAACCCTGGATTTCAGGGGAGCCGACTTTGGCCTCTTCAAAGATCTACTTGGACGGATCTCATGGGATATGATTCTAGAAGACAGAAGTGCCAATGAGAGCTGGTCAATCTTCAAGCACCACTTCCTTCAAGCCCAGGATCAGTATGCTCCAATGTGCAAGAAGGGAGGAAAAGGAGGTAGGAGGGCTCCATAGATCAGCAAGAATCTGCTGGGTCAACTCAGGAAGAAAGCAGCCACCTATGAAAAGGTGAAAACGGTGGCTGACTTCTTGGGAAGAGTACAGGAACATTGCCTTAGCATGCAAAGGTGCAACTAGGAAGGCTAGAGCCCTTCTAGAATTAAATTTAGCCAGGGATGTTAAGGACAGCAATAAGGCCTTTTTCAAATACATCAGCAGCAGAAGGATGGTGAGGGGGAATGTGGGCCCACTGCTAAACACTGAGGGTGCCCTGGTGACCGAGGATGCAGAGAAGGCCAAAGTACTGAACGCTGCCTTTGCTACAGTCTTTAAAGCCAAGGCCAGCCCTTGGGGAGCCCAGTCCAGCAAAGACAATAGGATGGTCAGTACAGCAGAGGACTTGCCCTGAGTGGAAGAGGAAGAGGTTAAAGACTTGTTGGCCAAGCTTAAGGCTCATAAATCAATGGGTCCTGATGGGATGCATCTAAGCCTCTCTCCATCATTTTTTAACAACATGGAGGACAGGTAAGGTGCCCGAGGACTGGAGAAAGGCCAATGTCACTCCAGTCTTCAAAAAGGGCAGGAAGGAGTATCCAGGAAACTACATGTCGGTCAGCCTCACCTTCATCCCCGGAAAAGTGATGGAACAACTCATCCTGAATGTTGTCACTAAACATATGAAGGAAAAGTTATCAGGGGGAGTCAACACGGATTCACCAAGGGGAAATCTGGTTTGACTAACCTGATATCCTTCTATGAGTGCATAACCAGCTGGCTAGATGAGGGGAGAGCAGTGGATGTCATCTACCTTGACTTCAGCAAGGCTTTGAAACTGTCTCCCATAACATCCTCATCAGAAAGCTGAAGCAGTGTGGTTTGGATGAGTGGACAGTGAGGTGAATCAAGAACTGACTGAAGGACAGAGCCCAGAAGGTGGTGACCAATGGCATAGAATCGAGTTGGGGACCTGTGGCCAGTGGAGTTCCACAGGGATCGGTTCTGGGACCAGTCTTGTTCAACATCTTCATCAACGACCTGGATGAGGGGACAGAGTGTACCCTCAGCAAGTTGGCTGATGACACCAACCTGGGAGGACTGGCTGATTCCCCAGAAGGCTGTGCTGCCATTCAGTGGGATCTTGACCGGCTTGAGAGTTGGGCAGAGAGGAACCTCATGAGGTTCAACAAGGACAAGTGCAGAGTCCTGCATGTAGGAAGGAACAACCCCATGCACCAGTACAGGCTGGTGATTGACCTGCTGCAGAGCAGTTCTGCAGAGAGAGACCTGGGAGTCCTGATTGATAATAAACTAACTATGAGCCAGCAATGTGCCCTAGTGGCCAAGAAGGCCAATGGCATCCTGGGATGCATCAAGAAGAGTGTGACCAGCAGGTCAAGGGAGGTTCTTATCCCCCTCTCCTCTGCCCTGGTGAGGCCTCATCTGGAGTCCTGTGTCCAGTTCTGGGCTCCTCAGCTCAAGAGGGACAGGGAAGTGCTGGAGAGAGTCCAGCACAGGGCCACCAAGATGATGAGGGGACTGGAACATCTTTCATATGAGGAAAGGCTGCAGGAACTGGGGCTGTTTAGTCTAGAAAAGAGAAGACTAAGGGGGAATCTTATTAATATTTATATGATAGGTGTCAGGAGGTTAGGACATCATTTTTTCTGTAGTAGGTAGCAACAGGACAAGGGGTAATGGGATGAAGCTGAAACACAAAAAGTTCCACTTAAACATAAGGAAAAACTATTTCACTGTGAGGATGACAGAGCACTGACACAGGCTGCCCAGGGTGGGTGTGGCGTCTCCTTTCTTGGAGGCCTTCAAAACCCACCTGGATGTGTGCCTGTGTGAACTGATCTAGGTTGACCTGCTTCTGCAGGGGGGTTGGACTAGATGATCTCTAAAGGTCCCTTCCAACCCTACCATTCTATGATTAAAAACCACATTTTCCAACTCCATTGTGATTAAGATCCTCTAGACTCACAGGAAAAAAAACAAGGATTATGAATAATAAACTGTAAGACAGAAGTTTTAAAACATCTATTATGTAGGAGATGGAAAAGCAAACAAAAAAATCATAGTCATTTAGTCAGATAAATGTGTAGAATGAGCAAACTAGAGAAATAAAAGGGCAGAATTGATCAGAAAAATAAAAAAAAAAAATCATGAATGCATTAGATGAGGGAGAATATATACTACAGAGAAAGAGGCCCACACATACTGAAGGCCAAACAACAAATGTGTGGAAATGTCCAAGATGATATTTCTTTAGAAATAAAAGTTAAAAGCTATTTTAATTATTAAAATTGGTGCAAAGCTTTCTGAAGCATACTTTGAGCATCACTGTATTATATGAGAAGTGGGAGTATAGCAAGTCTCAGACAATATCAGGAAGGTTTCAGACAGGCCAGTATGGAAAGGCAGGTTGATTTTCTACTCAAATGCAGAATCATAGGAGTAGACATGTGGAACACAAAACACTTTATTGCCTGCGTCATCGCTTGTTATTAAAAAAGCATGGCTCTATTAAAGTCAATGGAGTTTAAAACAAGAAAGTTTTTCTCCCTGTGTAACTGTACGGTTGAAGAGTTCCCTTATGTTAAAGGAAAACACATTTGTTCCTCATAGTCCATTGAAGAAACATTTCCAGCATAATCTATATCTATAAAAAGACCTCCATGGAAAATGGAGAAACTTAGCCAAAACTGATAAAAAGATGTTCTCCCTTAAGGGGAATACCTTGAGAATGCATGTGAATGTATGTCTCTCTTTTATTTTTGAAACATCTTTTTTTTAAAGTTTTTAGGGTGAGGTGTAACTATATCACATGTAGGCCTTGTCCCCAAGCCCTGGGTAGTAGTTTAGCTAGCTCCAGAAGTCTCCATTAAGTACAAACTGTGCCAGATATATCAAGCAAAGCTCAGTTACAAAAAGATAGGCAACTACAGCTCCGATGAATATTTCTTCCCCTGGATCTTGTTTGGCAGAGACAAACTTAGAATCCTGATGGGCAAGTAAGAGAAAAAAATGTCTCATGAAAGTGGCATAAGACTTCCACAAAAATAACTCACTGAGTAGAAGTATTCTAAAATCGAATCTAATAACACTGCATAGAAAAATCTATTCTACCAGTCTGGAATTCAAAGTATCATAAAGCTAGGGAGCCGTGCAAGCAGCATTAAACAAGACAAGCAAAATGTAATCCAGAGAACTTGTAACAAAAGAACAGAATAAGGAATGGGAGAATAAAAGTGTGAAGGCAGCCTAATGTTTCCACAATTAATAGATCTACTTTAAAAAAAAAAATCAATTCTGTGCAAAGTTAGAAAGATGTCAGGAAGGAGCAATTATTCACGGCTAATTACTTTTTAGAGGATGATGACAATGGGTTAGTTTTCTCTGGTATTGATGAAGAAAAACCTCTGGGGAAATCATTTGCAAAGGTTACCAAGGATATGAATTATTCTCTGGTATGTATGAAGTACAAGAATATGAAAGAATGAGTAAAATACTAGTGTAGTGAAGGTCATCAAGACAACTCAGCTAATAGCATAAATTACTACTTTAGAGATTCAAACATGCCATCAATATGTCTAATAATGAGTGATCTCCTGGAAGGGATGATTTGTTATGAACTGTTCAGATACTCACCAGCAAGAAGACTTTAAAATAATTTGCTTCAAGAGAATACAGCAAAACGCAAAATTGAAGAATTCAGCGTGTAGTTGTCCCTGTGAGTGAATTAGGAAAAAAACCCATACTTTTATACAGGACTCTTCTGAGGTCCATTCTCTTCCTGTAATGTGGGGTTATGTAGCACATCATCTTGTCTTCCATTGTCTTCCCCACCCATCTCCAGAACAGCTAACATAATCTTCTCCATTTTATCTTCTCTCTCTTTTATGCTCTTATTCTTACTTATGGCTTCATTATCAGCTTCATCTTCAATATATCCATTCACAACCATCTTTCCTATACTATCTCTCAGAAAGATAGCTAGCAACAGCTTTATCTCCTGGAAAATTAGCCTGTCTCACAATCTCCCTATGTCAGTGAACTCTCCATCCTAATTTGCCCACAGCCCTTATTAGTTGTTCATTTCCCAGCTCCAAGTGCCCTATAACATTTAAAAATCTGATTATAGAGTCTGTAGCACTCATTATAAATTCTCCTTCTTATCCCTCTCTTCTGCCTTCAAGCTGCCACATCACCACCTCTGCCATTTAGCCTATCCATGATACTGCTCTGTACTCATTTCTGTGGAACTCTCTCTTCCTATTTTCATTTGTTCTCACTATGACTTTAGGATAACCACACATACCACTGTCACATTTGTATGCAATCTTCACATATAGCTGAGGGGCTAGATATTAGCTGTATTAGCTACCAGTTCCTCTGTAACTGCTAGTCTGATTATGCAATTAGACAGCAGTTCCTAGACCCAAGGTAATAAACAGACATGGAGCCTGCATACATTGCAAGATGTTACCAAATTATTGACTCCTCTACTAGAACACAAAATTGGGGGTTTTTAGCTTCAGCATGGATTGATTAAAAAACAGTTCTTAACCCTCCCTGTATTTATAAAAATGAGTGAGCATGCAACATTGTTCTAAATGACAGGATTAATATTCAAATTATAATGTCAAAGATAAACAAAAGCCCTACCCTGCCATTTTCATTCATTTTGATCTTCAGTTCTATTTATCTTGCAATAAGCAACTCGTCTCCAGATATGACTTGAATATGCCATTTACTCTGTCCAAAACTTACTTTCTACAAGGGAGACCTTATCCCTCCCATGGTAACAAAAAAAGAAAAAGGGGAAAAAGGTCTTGTGAGGAAGAAAGAGGTCAGTAATAAAGCCAGGAAAAGGAGCCTGACCCATCTTTGAAAGCCATCACTGTGAAGAAGTCTGAGGGCAAGGAGACTATGACTGCCTGGCAGGCAGTACAGAGAAAGGAAAGTGTTTCATGAACAGCTCAGCTACCCTGGCAGCTAATAAAATCAGTAGAGTTAAACTGGTAGAGAAGTAGCACAGGCAAAATCAGACCTTTGTAGAGGAAATAAATTCGTATTCAACCTGATGAAATCTGATACATTTCTTGTAGTCAGAAATCACAGGCTCCTTAAGGCTAGTCAGGGTGCAAAGGGCAGGAAAGTTTTAATGTAAATATTTCCTGTATAAACAATCAGAATCAAAGACTGCTGAGTGAAAATGTTGATGTTTGAGCATAATTTCAAAGGTGAAACCTGCTTTCCTGGTAGCAAGGATTCAAGACTGTGCTTTTCTGCCATATGAATCTGGTTTGATCAGTGATTCCTGGGCAATCAATGCTGGAATGATGCAAAGAAGAACCAGGCTTGCAGAGCAGTCATTATTTCAAAGTTTTTGAAGACACCTAGCATATAGTACTGTAAACACACAAAGAACTAGTAGGAAGATCAATAATAAATCAGGTGGTAAGTACAGAAGTGATCCTTTTTTATGCAATTTTAAATAATCTCATTTATTTGGGTTTTTTTTCATTTCCTCTGAGCCACAGAACTGTTAGTCTCCAAGAATATTGTTTTTTCTGTTTTGATTGGCAGCCATTTAAAAAGAAGAAAAGAAGGAAAGAGAGAGAGAAAAAGAAAGGGAGGGGCAACCAGAGAAAGAGGAAAGGAAGAAAATCCTCCTCAGGTGTGTACATGCATGTGTCTGCAGAGCCATTTGAACTTCATTAGGTGCATTCATTAGGTTCAGCAGGTGAAAGTGGCATGCTCCTAAAAAGAAAAAAAATAGATTTTAGCATATCTAGACCATCTATTAAAATGGTATCAAAAGTTATAAATTACAAATCATAATGTTTGACAGTAAGCTGTCATAGAAGCAATAGATTCATTATATAAGTGCTAGAAGTGCATACATCTCATTGACTGTTTATCATTAACTGCATGGGATGCTGATAGGAAATGTCTAGCTATAATTTATATTTCTGATGACTCTCAAATCTATTACTCACCTTTCTCCAGTTTTATAGCTCCTCTGGACAGAATAGAAATTGAACAGACAGAGTAGGTTCTGGAGGGGAATTTTCTGTTGTTGCTGTTCTCTATTATCTCATCCCTCCAGCCTGAGCTCTCCCTTACATGTGATCAGACCTGAAGTGCCCAAGTGTTTTGCAGAAAATGAGGTTTTAAAAAAAAAAAGGGAGGTGGGGGGCAGACATTTAACTACATCTCCATTTTAAGTCTTGCAGCAATTTCTCTAACAGTTAAACACATTGTGGGGAAAATCTTAAAGAAGCAGTCAGTTGTGACACTGACAAAATCTCTAACAGGAGTTTTAAGGGTATAAAGAGCATCTGGGAAATTGAAGGTAATGAATTTGTGAAATATTCAATAAATTAAAGACTGATTTGTGCCAAGATATGGGTTCAAAAAACCTGATCTTGTAAAAAATCCCGTATGTCTGCAGAAAGATCATAATAGAATCAAGGCTAAAACTTGCATATGAATCCATTCCAAATTAACAATTAGTCTTTAAAATTCACAGAATTGTGTATAGAATATTACCTTTTCCCTTTTTTAATTCATATAGACATTTGATCAATTAGCCACCTGGTAACTGCAAAAGACTTCAGTGAAGTTACAAAAAGAAAGCTTTATTCTGTTTCCTTTAAAACTACTGTACAGGTTTATAAAGATGAGCTTTAGAAAGCTACCAGAGCAATGAAGCTTGTTAGCCCTCCCCATGCAGCAAGCATCTAACTGAAGCTCTGGAAGCATGGGCTTGCTGTGTAATTTCTCATGGCAGACCTTATTTCTTTTTTATTGACTACACCTATTGCATTTTTTCCTTTTACAGCACTTCCATAAATGTTAGAAAGAGGACTGGCAGTAATAGCAGAACTTAGAGGAATATTTTTCATGTGAATACTAGGTTCCAATGTAGCACAACTTAGCAAGAGAAATCTGCATTTTCTGTTTTTCCCAGAGGGAGAAAGAGAAATAATTCTTCTCATTTTAGACGCCCAATGATCCCTGAATAAGAACTCAGAATGTTCATTACATGATCAACAACATTACATTCAATAATGCATTTTTATATAAGAAAATATTCACAACAGTTCCTGTAATAACAATATATGATAAAATATTTGCAGTTATTAACTTGAAAGCATGACTTTGTTATGTGAGGACTCGGTTAGTGCAGTTCTGCCCACAGTTCTGCAGTTCAAGTTGCACCTTGAATATTTTGTTTAAGAAACTGTAATTTATAAAAATCCCTCCTGGCAGATCTAATCCAGAGTACTGCATTTTACCTTGGAGAAAGTTAAATGAGTCTAGAATTGAAGTTTATACACATACCCTCACTTCTAGAAAAAAAACTGTCCCTCAGTTCAAGGACAGGGAGCTGCTGTAGATATTTCAGTGCAGGGCCACAAAGATGATTAAGAGGGTGGAGCATTTCCCTTATGATGAAAGGCTGAAGGAGCTGGGGCTCTTCAGCTTGGAGAAGAGGAGACTGAGAGGTGACCTTATTAATGTTTACAAATATGTAAAAGGTGAGTGTCAGGAGGATGGAGCCAGGCTTTCCTCTATAATGTCCAATGATAGGACAAGGGGCAATGTGTACAAGCTGGAACATAAGAGGTTTCAAAGAAATATAAGGAAAAATTTCTTCACTATGAGGGTGACAGAGCACCAGAACAAGCTGCCCAGATGGGTTGTGGAGCCTCCTCCTCTGGAGACACTTAAAATCCACCTAGACAAATTCTTGTGTGGCCTACTCCAGGTGGTCCTGCTCTGGCAGGGGCGTTGGACTAGATGATCTTTCAAGCTCCCTTCCAACCCTTAAGATTCTGTGATTCTGTGAAAAGATTATCTCTTCTCCCTGCAATAATACGATTTTATCAAATCTAACAAAAGATCTGATGTAACCAAGGAAATTTTTTGTTATGAAGTCTCTAAGATCAGTCACTTTCATCTATCTAATACTGTCATCAAAAGAGATTTTTTGTAAGACAGCATGTTATTCTGAAAATCTTCTATCTTTCCATAACTAGAACAATAAATGAAACTCTCACTCATACCGATAGCTTTACTGTGATCTGATGGATGGGAAGGAGGGATCAGGTGGATAAGCAAGACATTATACAACTGAAATGCCCGAGTAATGAAGGTGCAAATGTTAAATTACCCTATAACTGCCTAAATCAAAGTTATTTTCTTTACAATATAAGAAACGTTTAGGGAATGTCAAATATGAAAATAACAAGGCAAGAAAATTATTATTCAAAAATTGTGTGACGGCAGATTAAATCACATACTGTAGTTAAGAAGAAATTCATCCTCAAGAGCTTGTGTCCAGGTTGTTATTGCTAACATTAAAGGTCTGAAAGCTGTGTTACATCTGGAACTGAGACATATAAAGGTCATACAAGTATTTTCCCATCTCCTGTAATTTACAGACATTTGAAACACAGCCCTATTATTTGTACTTGCAGAACACCGTGATTATATAATTTCTGCTGTTGTTTGATTCACACGCCCTACCTGAAGGCCAATAAAGCCCACAGGACTGTTGTCAAAGGCCCCCACACAAAAGGAAGATTGGCAATAGACTTGCAGCAGGACTTTATGCAGCATGAAACTTGAGAACCTGGTAGGCACAAACCTGAAAAGGAAAATAACCTACTTTTATGAATAAATTTTAAAAGAGATACTGGACACACAAAAAGAAAGCACTTCAAATTAGAGAAGGACATAAAGCAAACTGGAGTGAGGAAGGATGGAAAGGAAAAAGGTGCAGGGGAAACAGATAAAATGACCCAGCCAGCAGGATGAGGGGCCTGTAATACCTGATAGGAAAGACTAATTATGTTATGTCTGTGTTGGACTGAAATAGGTGAAACCAAGTAGCTGCAAAGTAAGATGGAAATATTAGACTGTCTGTCATGATGAGGGGCTTTGCTGCAGAGGAGAGCAGCAGCTACAGGGCCTTGGGCAAAGAAAGAGAGCAGTGCTTCAACCTAACAGAGCTGGTACTCCAAGAACCACTTCAGCTGTGAGTAAGACTGGGAAGAAATTTTTTAAGTGACGCCCTTTTACCTTTCTGGTTACTGCATCAACCTGTTAAAACTGTCTTCTAACTTCCAAAGGGAGTCCTGGCCAAGTGATATCCTACCTGAAGACTAAACTCCTGTTCAGTACCCTCAGCTGGTCTAATTAAAAATGTGGCTCAAGTTTACTTCTGCTTCTATCTGTCTTGCATATATGTCTCTTACCTACTTATTTCATATCACTATGGAGGATAAGGGATCAGTTTTTTTCTCTCATAAAATATTTCAAAAAGTCCAGTTTTCACTTAGATACAAAGAGAAAACAGTTTTCAAGACCCTGACATTTTCCACAAAATGGTATGCAGGGAGTTTTTGTCAGCCTAGAGTCTCTGTTCTGGAGAGAAAAGTGGTATTTATCAGCCTTTTGGGGAAAAAAGAAGATGGCTTCAGTCCAAGACAGAATTATGTATTACTCCTGGAGGCCTGGCTTGAGTTTCATTTTGGGGTAATAGGATATTTTCTGAACAGGTTTTTTTTGTTTTCATCAGAACAGACCCTATTACAACGACACTCTGGAAACAAAAAAAAAAAAAAAAAATCCCTGTCCAGGGTACTGCATTTTGCAGGATTAATCATTACAAATCACCATCATTCCTATATCTAGTAGACTATCCAATCTACTTCAGAATATCTGCCACAGAGCCCAGTGCAATGCCACTGTAAATTCACCTTCTCCACAAAACATAGTTTTCGTCTCTAACCTGCAGGGAAATAGCAGAATTGCCAGACAATCAAAACACATGTTTTTGAAAAGGTCAAAGGATTCCAGCAAAATATTTTATTTCATGTAGTGTACAAACCATGGAAACGTTGATATTTCATTATCAAGGAAAAAAATGTAACAAAAACAGAATCTGACAACTTTTTTGTTGTTCAGAATTGGGACAGAGACTGTAGCAAAAATGGAAACAGGCAGTCGGGTAATATCATCTGAGTAATGCTTTTTGTTTTATAGTCATTCTGGCTTATGTAAAAGCTTTTAAACAACCTGAATCTTTAGTTATCCTGTAGATCTTATTCTTTGTTCTATGGCAGGGCTACCTCACAGAGCCAATACACAGGAAAAATTCAGCTTGCTGTCCAAGATCCCATTCCAGCACAAACAAACCCAATTAACTAAGTTGGGCTGTTTTTAAATTTTCTTCATACTTCTGCGGTACCAAGGCTACTAGGCTTGCTTATTCCCATATAGTACTCACAATAGCAGTAATGCAGTCTACAAGCATTGAGCCTGTTAATCACAAGACCTTTCGGAGCCGCCTTAGTTTTAAAAGCTTTATTGCAGGTAAGTATGTAGCTGAAACTGCGTAAGCTCAGGAGCTGCAGTAACTCAAATAGCCAATCTGGAGTAGGAGAAAATTGAATGCACAGTTCTCAGCAGTTTTGTCTCAATGGGGAGAATGGAATTATTCTTCAAGTGTGTCATGTGCCAGAAGAAAGCATTGCTTAGAACTGACTCTCAAATGTCTAATTGCAGCGCTGAACCGAATAATTTAAAATGATAGCTATCTAAAGCCAAATTGTAAAGTGAATAGTGAATAAAGCAATAAATAATAGAATTACATATACTATATGTAATTTCTCATTGAGTCAGATTGCCAGCCATAATAAAAGCCAAAAGTAACAATCTCATTACTTCACAGAAGAGGAAACAGCATTAACTATTTCTGACTCTCGTTATCAACGTATAATATGAGAACAACATTGTAAATCTGTTTTTGATTAAACCTGACCTAACATTTTTATTCCTAAGGGTGAAGGTTTTTTCACACTTTAAATATGGATTCATCACTGTACTGATTGTGCATGTAATTCTTTGCTCTCTTACAATACTGGCTGCACTCACTCAGAGAACAAGCTATAAAGCACACCCAAAAGAGAGTAAAGGCATTGGGAAAGAGGAGTGTGTCACTTGGTGTCAGGAAGGTGCTCTCAATTTGTTCAGGTAGATGAGACTGCATATCCCCAGTGAGATTCCTCCCAGGAACCTGGAAGAGCTACAGAAATTCAGCTGCTATTTGCAATATTATGTGTGTCTCTATATATAAAAATATCTATATGTGTACATGTGTATACACATAAGGAACCAAAATTCTGTCTCAGTTTGAGGGTCATCCTTCATTTGTGTTAAGTTTGAAAATAGCCAATTCTGATCTACACAAAATAAATAGCCTAGAGATACAGTTCTCGCCTTGCAGTATGTGTAAATGGAATGCAAGTTTATTTAAGTCTTTCCAGCACAGCAGCAGGGTAACTTGTAAGAGGATCATTTTGCATTTTACTGTCTGAGAGTTTTTTTCTGTGTAATTGTTAGTATGTGTGGCAACTGCCATTCCAGGCATTGCGTGTCTATTCCTTTCCACTGTTACAAGCAATGTCAGAGAAGGTTCATATGTACCTTTTCCCGTTCTCACTGCATTATTTATCAAATGAATATGAAATCAAAATGTTGATGCACAGAACAATATGTTAGATGCTGATGTGCGATGCCAGCTTAACCTCGTCAACCTTCCACCACAGATTGAAGTTTAATCTCGTACTGGTTTAACCAATATTTCCCAGTCTTTCTTGCCCTATTCTAGTCTCTATTTTTTTTTAGCTTTTCCACCTTTTCTTTTTTCCTTATCCTTCATGCTCAGCCAAAAAAATCTATCCACATAAGCACTTGGTCGTACATTTTATTTTATAGCTGATGACAACCATACCCAAGAGATTTCAGCACATAGGCCCTTGCTCCCAACAAACCTAGAAGCAGACTGAATCTGTAATTTACTTCTGACCTTGCCTGAATACTGTGTTTTTAATGAAGTGCTTTCTCTAACTCCCTAATATTTCTCTACCTGTTTCTTGACATCTTGTATCTACAACTGACTTGATTTCACACTCAGATTACTTTCTGAGTAGGTCAACACCAATTTCCTGTCAGAATTAGGATAACAACATTATGAGGACTTCATGAACACCTTAACTGAACAAATCACATTCTCACTACGCTAAGCATACCCTAAAACCAGACTTTTCAAAGTAGTCTAAGGGTGTCAGGTTCTCATATCACTTAGGTTTAAGAACTTATCCCCATGTTGAAGCATGAGTTCAGCAACCTGGATTTCTCTAGCAGTTGTTGCTCAATTCCACTTTCTCATCTGACTTTGCTTTACTAATTCCTTGTACCACCAAAATGAAAATTTATGAGAACTGAGACCTCACTGTTACAGGGCTTTAGGAGAAACAGAAAAAGGAATCACTGACCCAAAGACTACACTTCAGATGGCAGTTGCATTCAAAGTCCCACAGAGGGCAAGAAAAACATAAGACAGCTGATCATCATTACAGGTAATTATTTCAGATGATTTGCTTAATAATGCCATGAGTTTTGGAGGCTTCAAGGAAAATTAAGGAGAAAGAGGGGAAAGAATAAGGAGGTACTTACTGCAATGTAAGTGCCCATTCTCCATTGTATCTGTTGGTTTTAGTCCAAAGTTAGTCCCTCCAAAGAAAAGATCATAAGAGCTCCTGTGTATAGACTTTCCCAAATTACAGATGGTTTTTTCCATTCTATCCAAATATATAATAATGGAAGTACCACCATCATGTAATTTTTACATTTAGCTAACATTGCTACTTGGTTTATCTGCTTTTGGCCCTGTCTGTGCTAATGCAAATAAGCTTTCATTTTCTCTGTACTGCTTGGACAACTGCACACCATGTTACTGCCCTTCAAACAATACTGAGAAGTTCAGATAATACTGCTGTTATCTTCACTAGGTGAACCTATGCCTCTTTAGGTTCTAGGCCTCAGTGAGATCTATTATTTGCATAGATTGTGTCTGTGGAACCTCAGATACATGTCATTTGATATTTCCAATGCCACAAAGAGACACTGACAAAACGAGAATTAGGATAAACCAATTAGAACTGAACGTTAGATTGCAAATTATATGGAACTAGGAACAAAGAAAGCTTTGATCGTGTGTTTCTTTGATAGAGACCTAAGGACAAATAAGTCTCAGCTTGGACACATTAGCACTATGCTGGTGACTTTTGTGGAGTTATGTTCTTTGACACCAGATAAGGAGCTGCTACTATGTACCTCCTAACCCAAATTTTAGGTATATTTCCATTTTAGATGCTTTTAAACATGTTACTGCCTATATATGCTACAGGCATTCCTTTCATCATCCGACTACAGATAAAAGCAAACAAATACAGGAAAAAGAATAACTACATACAAATGGCCTCAGAAAATATGGATAGAAAAATCCAAGGGGAGTTCATCACACTAGCCAGGTTTCAAAATAATTCATTAAACAGCTACCACTTGTCCTGTCACTGACTATCAGTCTGGAAATGGATGATGTTCTAAATGTGTCTGCTTTCATCGCATATTCTCCCGCTATCAGAGTTGGTAACATTAGCTATGCACAGGAAGCATTTTGCTCTTAGAGTTATCTTATCAATACCACCACAAAACTAAGGAAATAGATGGAGAAGAAAATAATCACAACAGTGTACGGTTATAGTTGAAAGCATAATGTTTCTATCTAGCAGACAAAAACACTTTCCTTATAATCCTACATGACCGTGGAAAACAGAACTTTAATAATCAGGTTGAGGCTTGCCATTTAAGTTTACAGCAGAAAGTCTGTCATATTTATTGTTAACATTCTGAATAGTCCTTAAAAAAAAGTAATCTGTTTATCATTTATCTTTTAATATAGCATTATTATTTTAGGAAAGCATGCAATGAGGCTGAAATGGCCTTATTGCAACAACAACAACAAAATCAATCCCTTTCTACAAATTTGATATAGGCAGGCTGTGTACTATTCGAAAAAGTTCACTGAACCATGAAGACTGGCATTTGCACCATAAAATTCAAGCTTTATTTGATGAAGTTATTGAACATTGCATTTACCTCAACCAAGGCTTAAAGCAATCATACATATTTTTACTGTCCTCTCAAGAATGAAGCTTTGAATATGAAGCAAAAGGGATTGCTACTTCTGGGAATTTCAAAGCGATCTGAGGAGGGACTCAGAAAAAGATGCATGATGTTTAATGAAAAATATCTGTTCACTTCAATTATGTTACTAGAGGCTCAGCACAGTGCAAAAAAAAAAAGGATAAAAAAAGATTAAAAAGGCACAGAGCAATAATAACATGAAAGAATTTTGTTGTTTAGCTTTCTGATTAAAAGTATATTTTCATGACAACTTTAGGAGAAATTATGTACAAAACCTGTTTGTAACAGAGTCTAGTTTAATTCGTCAAAAGTTTACATTACATAATTCGATCACACTAATTGCAAAGATTGCCTCCTCTGTTGTTCCACTCTACTCTTGAAAGGTAAACAAGGAGAATTCAGCTTCTCTAGCTCCACCAAGTGCAGTTGTTTCCTTTAGACTAACACCTGGCGATCACAACGTAGTGGTAGATGGTCTAAATGGGAGCTTGCTGGACTCTGATGTTTTTAGTGTCGGTCAAAACATTGCAGACATCAGTTTAGGGATCAAATTCAGAAGCTTGGGAGACATGTCTCCCTCATTTGGACACTTTATATTGACACCAACCTCAGAAAGCAAATGGTTCAGAGATTATACTTTCCCACATCAAGCAGAGTCATATAAAAGATTAATCTCTCAGATGGTTACAAATAAGCTTATATTAATTGAGTCTTGCATAGGTTTAAATTCAACACAGTACATCAGGGCACAACAAGGTCAATGTGTCTTTCAACACCTTCCTCAGTAGCAAATTAAGTATATTTAGAGAGAACATGCCTGAAACTCTCTGATAGCACCGAACAAACATCTCCAGTTCTGTTGGCAACCTTTTATTCAATAATGTGGTCATTTTAGCAATCTCATAGGAGCCTAGTTTTCATTCCTTGCTCTGACAGAGAAGATTCTGAGTCCCCTCTTCCTTCTACAAGAGTGTCATAACCACCATGTGACACAGCAGGCTAAAAAGGGCTGGAATCACTTGCCTTTCCCCTTGTTCACAGCAACCGACCATATTGCTAAGATATCTAAATGGAGTGAAACAGGAGAGTGAAACTCTGCTATAGAGGCTGGAGACTTGCAACAGATAGGAACTCCTGGTTATTCACTTCCTCTAACGTGCCTACCGAATAAAATGTTGGATTTTTCACCAGAGCCCAGAACTCAGGAGTCCTCGTGTGTATTCTAAATACTGAAGCAGGTATTTGGGTGGTAGCAAGATCCCAGCACCCTAGTTAATAACTGGGCATCTTGGAATTGTCGCAATATCACAGCAGTAGTAACTCAGTACACAGCAGGGCATTTCAGTTTTAAGGGTGACAGAAAATCTTTTGAAGTGAGATTTATTAACAGAAAAGTTAAGGAATAAGTAAACATTTTGGTAACTTGGTAGTCTCTGAAAGTTGACCCAAAGTAGAAACTCAAGCAGGCAGATAGAAACATCACTGTTGCTCAGAGGCTTTGCTCACTCTGCTGAGGAAAAGAAGACGGAACTTAAGTGCCTGCTTAGCTGTTAGTCACTACTTGATGCTGCACCACAACAACTCCAAGAAGTAGTAGTGCTTACAGGAACTGGTCAATGACTCTTCTGTGCTAAAAGTCAGTTCCTGACCCTCTTTTGTACCTGTTGAGGTACCCAAGAAGTACCCATCTGTACTCTGAGAGCAGGGTCCAGTGTCTCCAAAAGCAGTGAGGAGCATTCCGGAAAAGTGAAGGGCCATGAATGAGCAGACTCCAGAGAATTAACAAGAATTAATCAAATGACAAAAGGACATTCAATACAAAAATCAGTAAGTAAATAAATGGAGCTGTCTGGAAACAAAGCTGTACATTTGATGGCCTACATTTTAAAGCATCTAACCTGTATCACACCCTCCCACAGATTCAATACACTGAATAAACTGTTCCTTCTAATTCCGATCACTGAGTAATCAGCTGACAGACACAGGTAAATGCAGAAACAGCTCATGACCATGTGTATTTTTGGACTCTGAGCTAATTTTCTATCCTGAAATCTTGCAGAATACAGTGATACTCCTGTAAAAAAAAAAAAAAAAGTTCATTTTCTGGCTGCAGACAGTTGGAGAAACAGTGCTCTGATGTTGCTGCCCTATCATGAATTTAAAGGATATGGATAATTTACAACCTTGATTAACAATCTTAGAGCTGCAATAGCTCATCGTCTTCACATCCCATCCTTTTTATTGAATGTGCTTAAGTATTCATGAACACATGATGGTAATCTTGTTAACACTATGAAAAGCAATGACATCCTCATTATAAACTGCCTGAAAATGCTCATGATCCTTTCACCAGAATGAGCTTTGTACAATTAGAATCCTGAAAAGTCATAGGTGCACAACACACAAGGTGATAAAATTGTAATTGCAAGATACAATGGCATTGTAATGTCCAGGACAGTAGATTTTGTAGCTACAGACAGAGGCCAGGACACACTAGTGCTCCTTGTAATACTAATTTCTCTTAGGTGCCGTGCAACTGCATCTTGTATTCTGGCTGAAAAGAACAGCAGATTCAGTGGGTAAGTAGGTACTTTCAACCAAATCTGATTATTGGGAGCTATTTAAGGCTCCTTGTCTTTTTCATTATGGTGATAAAAGGTTAGCTTTCTGGGATCAAAAAGGACTTTGAGATGTTTGACCATGATCCCTCTTCATTTCCTCAGAGATACACTACACCATTTACAATCTTTTTGTCTTTTATTACAGGTTGACAGTTTGTTGTGGAAATGGGTCCAGTGGGGTTTTTTGCTATGGAAGTGGCTTTTTGGTTACAGTCAACAGCAAGTTCAAGTGAAGCTGGAATCCTGTTAGCCCTTCTGCACAACTCTAGTATAGTTAATTCTGGAGTTTTAAAATCATTTTCTTTCATGCATCCATCAGATTTTTTTTTTTTTTTTGCTGGATATAGAACATTCAGAGACATTAAATATGTATATTAAAATCTACCACATTCCCTGTGCTTACAACTCAAAACAAGCAGAGGCTGCCCCTTAAAAATGCACACGTGTGCTGTCACACGCACATATGCAGTTACATAGGAAGATAGACATAGCAGGCAGGGAGTAGATTTTTAGAAACACTGAACTCAGACAAAGTGGTTGGTTTGACATTTCATGATGCAAGTGAGGCTCTGAGGTCTGAATCCCATTTATCATTTTGGCCTTTCAAAAACTGATAGGGAAGGAGAGAATTTCAGCTACAGTTCAGCATTTCCACTTAGCCAGCTAATCAGGCCACCGTTAAGTGGGATAAGTGGCAATGAAGGAAGAAAAGGTACAGCAGATGTGTCACACTCAGCTTGGAAGAGTCATATTTGACTTAAATACCTTCATTGCCCTGATGTGAAAAGGGACAGTTAGCAAAAGATTTCATTTGCTTTACTGAAGACTTTCTGTTTAACAATCTCTGCAGGCAAACGGAATGAGAGAGAGTAATGTAAAATATGATCTTTTAGAAAACTGGACCCAATTCTCTGCTGTCAAAGAAACCTGCATATGCAAACACTTCTGCAAAAAAGTGGGTATGTGGCAAACACTTCTGCAAACATGAGGCATATTGCATTTTTTTGGCACTTAGGCTGCCCAGATGTACATGAGCATATAAAGCAGGGCAGAATTCAGCCCACCACTTCCAGTAACGAGGGTACACTCTGCATTCAGGAAACATTTAAGTGTATGTTTAAGGTTAAGTGTGGGATTTGTCACCCTTCCTCAGCCTGGAAGTAATTTCTACCAACATTTGGGTGCATCTCTGCTAATATAATCTGCTGGAGCTGGGCACATTTTTCTTCCTGTGAATGAACTATTCATATCCCCAAAAAGCAATTTCATCCATTCCAAAACAATTTATGAATTCCACGTTAATTTGACAAATACTTTCAGCTGGGAAGGATTTCTCAAAGTTAGACTGTCATTAAAAAAATACCACATCTCTCCTTCAGTTGTCACCAATCCAAGTAAAGAAAATGTGGATTCTTCTTAAAATGGACTCAAACTCCCAGCTTTACCTCTAAAGAAAGGTATCCTAAACAGCTCAGAGTAAATTATCTAAAGTTAGAGACTCAATATCTCTTCTTGATACCATTCAGCTTTGCATAAACTATCTCCCTGGAACAGAAGCTGGAAGCCAGGTGTCAGATATTTTGTGGGATCAAAGATACTGCCGAGTGGTCTGCTGCAAACCAACATCCAAAGAAGGAAATTAATAAAGAAGAATCAATGCTTCAGTGTGCCACTACCCTCATTCCTAAAATTGGCCTTCCTAGATATGTAGATGCTTCACGCCTTCTGTCAGGACCATCTCCAAATAGTGTAATTGAATTCTGTTATCTCCTTTGTTTCTCACATCTGTCTTCTTCTTTAGTTACTTATTTGTATAAAGCTGGTAAGCTTGGATCCTGAAGCAAACTGTGCTGTCACTGACCCTTGAGAGGCAAAAGCCCACTTAATGAAACACAACTGAATAGAAAGTACAAATCTGCAGTAAAATCAGTAGTTTGCCAAGGCAGTAATGGATCCGTAGATAATTATGTGACATTGTTATTTGCCATTAAATATCTGCCTGCTTCGCTCCTGAGGTACCTGCCTTAATAGTTACTAATTCATTTATATACCTAAGATCCTTCCAGAAGGATCATGTGGATTTACTGTCCTCAGCTGTTAAATACTGATACAGAGTGGTTCCATCAGGAAACCAGAAAAATATCTTGATGTGGAGCTGGAATGAAGTGCATAAAAATCACAGTAAGTCACAGGGGAGAGAATTTCTATTTATGATGTCCACCAAAATAGCAGATATTAATGTATTTAAGTAGACATTTTAGAACTAAGCCTTTCTAGTGAATCAACTCAATGGTTGGTTTAGGGTTTGGGGATTTTTTCCACAGATTTTGACTTAAACTGTAAGAATTGTATCTCCCAGGGAAAATTAGTTGAAGACAAAAATGTCTCTCTGACAAGTAGTAGAATGGGAAATAGTTCCTTTGAGCTAATTTCAGGTCAAATTATGCCAAGCACCCACAGCAAGTGCAGTGGAGAAAATCCCCTATTAACAGGAGATGCCACGTCCGGAGCAGAACCTTTTCTAATCACCAGTTAGCATTGACCCTAAGATCTTTTGCAGCAGACACATCTCATCTCAGGCTTAAACTCAGACTGTATAGGATAATTCATTCACAGAAAATCTGTTAAAAAGAAAGTGTGGATTTATAAATATGTCTATACACTGACTTCTGTCTCTTGCTCTTTAAAGCGAATATCTTTTCCTATGCAAACTTGGAGTCAGGCAAGATGCATTTCAGATGTAATAAAGCCTGTAGGTCCAGGCCCAAGAAGTTTCTCAGGTGAAGAAATCAAATCTGCTTATACAAAGAAAAAATCTTACCCTGCAGTGTCAGAGTAATATGTTCTTCAAGTCCTGACCATTAGGCATTCCACTTATACCACTTCTTTAATCAAAGCTGAACCTGGTGAATTGCAAATAAGAACGAAAACATTAAATGTGAAAGGCCAACTCTCTCATCTATATTTTTTGTCAAAATGACAGTTTTAAAATTACATAGGTAAAATACTTCACTAAATAGGGTTATAAATGTGTAATTCATCATGGCAGAACATTTTTATGCGTTTTAAAACTACTCTTTTATTTTAAGAGGTGAGAACACAAAATGGTAGTCTCGTTCTTCATCTTTTCATTTTGCAGTTTATTTTTGACATAGTAAAGATGCAGTAAGGCTGGAAGAGCTCTTGGAGTGGTATTTGGACCCTTCTCTTTCTAAGTCATGACTTAAAAGAGAACATATTTCAAAGGTGAAGGTAGATTCCCACCCTGGTTAGTGTACGTACATACACATCACAAGCCTTTTACTAGATAAAATACTCAGTGCTTCACAAAGGTCATGTATTGTTAAATTAGGGACACTTTGTTTTCTGCCCTTCCTCCCCTCCCCAGCCCCACAGGTACTGTGCAGCTGAAGCAGGAGAATCAGATTTCTTATCCCACTATTTATTGGAAATCCTGAGTAATCGGTTCGTAGCACATTGTCGGGTGTACTGTTCCCCAGTGGCCATGGATTTGTTACCCTGTTAAACACAAATCACTGGGAAAACTTAGAGGAAAAGGTAAGCATTAAAGTTGAAGGAAAAAAAGGCAAATGCCTTACTAGAAACTCCTATTGCTCCTTTGTAATTTACCTGAAATCCTTGTTCTTCCTTGGAAGTGTGAATTCACATACTGAGTTTGCAACAAAGGATTAAGATAAAACTCCCGACACAGAGTTAGAGAAGAATATGATCATTGCAAGGTCATTTAGAGACTATCACTGCATCCAGGTAGTCTGCTACATATGACGTTTTTGAGAGGCTGGCAAGAACAAGGCTTGAGGCAGGATGAGAAACTGTCACAGAGAGAAGGAAAGAAGAGAGGAAAATGTGATCTGACTCCTGCTACGTCCTGGGGAGATTGTCTCCAAATTCCACACCAGGGCCAGTTCAGCCACAAAGACATTGACCCAGAATAATATACCTTAGGTCTAACATTAACCCCAGCACCTCACGGGTCTTAGTTCAGAGCACTTCACCTGTGTGACTGTGAACATCTGTCAAGGAAGCAATTTCTTCCTCCCATTAGGTTTCGTAGGTGTGAGATTGAGGCCACCATGGAGACCTAAGCAATAAAGTTAACCAACTGCTACACTTTGATTTTGAGAGTTTTCAATTGCATATTCAGTCCCCAGATGGTCCCACTTCCAGAGGGCATTCACCAAAAACTCTCAAGTACAAGAAGATTGTGAACTTTCATGTCCCTTGCCACATAGTTACAGGAAGATGATCTCAGTGCTGCTTCTTTGAACCATTTGTGGAAAGGCACAATTGCCTCTGTTTCCTCCTACTCGGAATTCAAGCACAGTAGTGGTTTCCATTTCCCTGTGGAAGCAACCTCAGGCCGGACAGGTAATCTTGGGTGGATAGGTTTTTCACTGTAGGCATCAAAAGTTTTCAAACTAAATGGGTTGACATCACATGTTTTATTATGAAAGGAAAACAAAAATATTTTTTGTGTGTTTTCTGATGCTTTTTTACTTACCCCTGGTAAAAAAGCAAAACAAGCTGCGATGAGGGAGTTGCATAAACCCATAATTTGGCAGCCAATTAGTCTTTGATTTAGACAGTTGCTTTCTGAATATTTTTTTTAATGTGATTCCTTGCAGCTGAGAAATTTACATTTTAAAAAGTGATTAATGCCAAGGCAGTAGTGGAATCCCACATTTGTCAAAGAAGTAAACTGAGACGAAATCCACTCCTTGTTAACATCCTAGGCTGGGACTGCTTTAACAGCAAATGAAAGAGTGGAGAAGAAGAATTTTTCTTCTGCTGATGAAGGGCTTGTGGAGGCAAGCAGGGGAGCAGGATTCCTTGTTACATCTTTGCCCTGACTAGGATGAGACATACACAAACATTCACAACAGACCAATCCTTCTCATATAGCTTAGAGTCATTGTGCAAATTTGTTACGAAAGGTGGAGATCAGACAGTCTAAAGCAGAACAGAAAGGAGGACCATGAGTCTGGGACCTTCTCTGTCCAGAGAGACTGCAGACACAGGTGTGACACTTGAGTTGTCTTTACTACCCCCAAAAAGATCAGAGTAACCTCTAAACTGAAACAATACCAGTGCAGGCATTCCGTTTGCAGTCTGACTACAATCGGCTCTTTGGGCTGTGTACAGATCTAGTGGCAAGAACAAACTGCAGCTCCTTTCATAAATGCAGATGCTGGAGCTTGCTTCATTTTAAATACAGTCATGTCAGAACCACACTGCTTTGTACTGAATACAAAAGGAGAGAAAAAATGCTCTCTTTCACTGTAATGAGACCAGTTGCTGGAAAAAAACATCAGCCTTGCAGATACACAGGAAAAATGTCATGCATGTTGAACCCTGCTAGAAATAATAATTCCTGAGTATGTGAGGCTATCCAGAATCAACAAAAGAATATGGCAGCTTGTATATACATGTAGAATTTGGTGAAGAATTGAGTTAGCTGAGTTGTAGTGGACAAAGATCAGGCATTGATATCCCTTGAAAAGCTCACAAGGTAGATTTCTATGTTCTTTTTAAATTTTTCACTGTTCTAGAGTCCAAACACAAGAATACTCATCTTACTCAAGGCCAAAGTTGTGGTTCCTTATAACTGGGACATTTGGCACAGGCAGAGCACCTGGCTTTGTTTTCCATGCCCAAAATTTTGGGGAGGAAAAACAGAAGTCTTGCAGACATGGAGAAACCTTTCCTAATAATCTGTTCTTGGATGACTCCTCCAGGAGACCAAGAGGGAGGTCTGTGGTCGTTACAGAAGCCAGGATGGCGTTACTGTGAGTCCAGGCATGAGACAGCTGTTCTTGGAGGGTGTGAAGGATATTTTGCAGGCTGGACTTGGGAACAGCTAGTCAACTCTCACTCTCGTGCAGCAGTTTCAGCGAAGTCTGTCACAATGGTTGAGGCCTGTGCATCTGTGCTGTGAGAAGCCAAGGGAGTGGGGCTGTTCAGCCTTGAGAAAAGACAGCACAAGAAGGACCTTACAGCAAACTCCAACACCTTTGAGGATGCCAATAAGAAGATGGAGACAGACTGTCCACAACAGTGCAAGGCAGGTGGGAAAGAATTTCTGAGCAGGTATGAGGAAATTATTTTTCACTTTCAGACAAGTTAAGCAGCAGAACAGGTTGCTCACTGCAGATTTTCAAGACCCAGCTGGATAAAGCTCTGTGCAACCTAGTCTGACCCCACAGCTGGCCCTGCTTTGAGCAGTATTTTGGATTAGAGCTCTTCTGAGGTCCCTCCCAATCGGAATGATTTTATAACCTACCCACAAAATTCCAGAAGGATTTGCTCTTACAGTGATTTAAGAAGCAGTGAGTAGCATCAGAGAAGTGCTAACAGCCCTGCAGTAGAGCTATCAGCTAGGGGATGTTTTTTTTCATATTCCTTCACAGACACAGTATGAGATTCACCTGAACTAGCAGTGAGACCCTCAAAGTTAGACTTCCAGTCTCAGCCCTCTCTCTTTCTGAGCCCCCTCCAAAGTCAGGGGGAAGAATAGGCAACTCATCTTGTCATAAAAAAAGGATCTGAAATGGGGGAATGGATAGGCACAATCACTTTGGAGGTGATAATGTCTCTATTTTAGAGAGAGGATGCTCAGATTAATATCTTGAGCATGCATGAACCGTTTACAGACATAAAGCAGACGGAGATGAGCCCTATTCTAAATCTGAGTGAGATGCTGGCTAATCTCCTACTTTTATTTAATCAAGGATACTGACAAGAATTGCAGGAGCAAGACAGGGACAGCATTTGCTGGAAGTTTTTAAAAGCACAACATGTAAGGGCATGACTCCTGCTATGATCCCCTCCAGCAACTGTGTGCAGAGAGACACCCTAGTTAAGCTCCCAGAATTAGGCACAGAAACATCTATGTGGCAAGTGAAGGCAAAACTGGAGAATGCAATTTCAGTGAATTGGCTGGGATGGGATTTGCCGGATTAGCACACCAGGTATAACTAATTGTGTTTATCCCGCCCAAGCAGCAGGCATCAGTGTAATGTGCCTGGAGTTGTTGTGTACTGTGTGTTTCTCATCCAGGTTTCCCCAATCCATCCTACACATATATCCCTTAGGGAATCTGTCTGCTGTAGTTGTAATACAGTAGTCTAATCTCTGCTAGCCTTCTGCCAGACCAGGCGACTCAAGCTCCACTGGAGTTTCCTGTAGCTTCATCAGCTTCCAGAGGTATAGGAGGGAAAGAATTGTGTCTGCTCTGTTCTGTTTAAGTACATGAATCTCTTTCCTAGGCTAACCATTTAGGACCAACCCAAAAGAGAGATGTTGTGTGTCTGCAAGAAGCAGAATATGAGCTGTAGGGTGCAAAGACAAATCCTTTACTCAGATCCTCCTGGCCCTAAAAGTACCTGCATACTTTTTTACATCAAACCTTCGTCAGTGCCTAAATATTTTCAGGGTGTGCACAGATAAACCTTCAGTTCTGACAGCATCAATGAGCTCCATCTCACACCCAAGCCAAATTAGCATTCAGAAACCCACTCTAACTCCCCTTCAGTTTCATGTTTTTCATCTAACACACCTACACAATCAGGGCCTTTATCAAACACTGTGGTTTTCACAGCTTGCTTTGAAAAGGCAGTCAGAAGGTTCCTGTCCTTGCCTTTTCACAGTACTTATAGCAAGCCTAGATCACAGAGGGGACCTGTGTTCAAGTATCCACCATTGCCTAAGAGGATTTAAGACTGCGGCAGCCTCCCAAAGGAGGCTGTGAAAAAATAGGCTTTTATACTCAAGCCATTGGCTGCTTATAGTCCTCAACTTCTCACTGAAGGTTTTCCACTGTATAAGAAATAGTTAACTTCATAGAAGCTGCAAGCAGAAAGAAGAGTGAGTAGTTTGGCATGCACCCACTTAGAAGAGCACTAGAAGTCACATCCCTCAGGGAATGATGCCCTCATGTTTCTGCTCTGTCCCCAGTGACGTCTTTCTGTGCACCATCAACAGAACAAGTGAAAAAGAGAGAGCCCACACTAAGCACCCCACAGTCAGGCATTTACAGTACCTCTGAGGAGCAGTGAGACATGGATTGCAGTCTCCCCAGGGAAAGGTGGGAGCTGAGCATGGGCTGTTGCTTCTTGGGTGACTACACTGCACTCTTACATAAGAGGATTACATGGTTTCAACTGTATATCTGGATTTTTAAAACATAAATAAATAAAAAATAGAGTGACACCTGTATACTGCTTTAGGAGAGAAGGGTAGAAACATTGAGAGTAAAATACCGAGTTCTAGGTTTCAAGTAGATGGAGGCATCTGAAGCCATAGTAGTTTTATCAGAGGGGAGAAGAATGTTTTTTCCTGTCCTCAGATTATCTCTGTTGGGTGGCTCACAGTGCACTGCTTGCAGAGATAATAGATCAGGTCTTGAGAGTGACATCACCACCCAACCCTTTGAAAGCTAATTTACCCAGACAAAGCACCACATGAACAGCAGCCACTCTGCTGTTGCTTTGCACTAGCCCATGTCTCTCTAGCTGGAACTATACTTGCACCTTGTAGACATACTCCTTCCTGACAAACAAGTCCTGGGTATGATTGTTAGGATCTCCAAGATAGCTGAGCTGAAAACTCTTGCTACATGAAAAACAGTTTCTATTGATTTCAGAGGAGTCAATCCTACTCTCCTGATTTCTTGCACTAGAGAGAGCACAAGCATCCAAAAATGAAATCAATGTTACAAGATGATCATTATCTTTGCACCCCTTTTTACCCACCTCTGTAAATGTATGTAAAAGGGCTCACAGAGACAAAAAAAATTGATGGCTTTGCAATCTTAGGCAGAAAGAATCACAAGTGAAAAGTATCCATATCATATATATTTTCAATCCAGCAACATTTCTCTATCTTTGTCTTTTAGGTATACTTACATATTAGGGTATTTTTTTAATTACCATTGAAACTCTGACTGGAAATTGGTTTTAGAACTCTGTTCCAACTCACGTATGTTTTGATTCCCTTTCTCTTAATGGCTTTAATAGCCTTTTACCTTCTACTATATTCCTGCTTGTAATTTGAAAAGATGAAACAAAGATTTTAAGTAAAAGACCTTTTTAATTCAACTAATATTTTTTATTTTTATATTACATTTTACATACAGAGGGATTAAGAAAATACAATAAATTAAAATAGTTTTGCAAGAAGCAACAAAGAACTTTAAAGCCTTTGTTTTTTCCATAAATAGCCCAAAGCTGCCACCTACTGATATAAAGTAGAATTTAATAGACTCAATCATTTCGATTTTCCTCTGGAAAAATCTTGCTTACTTTCCAGCTATGCAAAACCAGTGCCATCTCGTGGCTATTTCCAAGATTATCCAGGTTAAAAAAAAAAAAAAGAAAACCCAAACAAAAAGAAAGGGGAAAAAAAAAAGTCCAATAGTTATCAAAATATCTATTGCTGCTGGCTGCACAACAAGCTACTTAGCCATTTTGGAATGAATTCAATAGGCTTAGTGTCCTATGACTCCATACAAATCTTTGCAGCTATCCTCTGAGGTGACATATAAACCCGTGCATTCCTTTATAGTTTATTTTAACAGCAACAAAAAATGAGACACCGTGAAAATTGATTTTCAGGTTAAACACACCTTTCATTCTTGCTTATTTTATACTTTTGGTTCGTTTCTACTTTTATCTGTCCCTTACTGGATCATTTCAACTTTCAGGGATTGTGAAAAGATAAAAATATATTGATTGTTTTAAGCTTGCTTTAAAAGAGGAGAAACCTAGCTCTTTTTCCCAAAAGCAAATATCATTTCTGAAGTTAAATGATCTGTGCTTCGTAGGATGCAACAGTAACAAAGAAAAGATGTACAAAATATCTACAGTTTTGCTCAATTTCATATTTTTTCCACCATTTGATGAGCTTTGCTTCCAAATCACAAATCCATCCTGTCTAGCCCAGTAAACACAAAGAAAGTAATTTTCATTTACACAGAAGTCCCACGCTTTCAAATGCATTGTTAAAAACAGGGAGAAGAGGCATTGCTGCAGACAAGGAGTGCCCCTGGGACTCGGTGCCTAAGTACCTGAAGAATCAGCTAGTCAGTCATTGGGATTTTCAGATCCTCACCTTCAAAATTGCTTTTAACATTTAGGCCACCTTGCTTAAGGGCAAACGAATTCAGATTCAGGTCTGATGATACAAGTCTTTTAAATGTACTTTGGCAATGCTTCCTCTTAGAATCAAATTTAAAGCCAGCAATTCTATGCATGTGTTGATTTAGAGGTATGTGAAGAATTCACATTACTCTGTAGTATGCCTCTGAACAGAAAGAGAGGCTCACTGCTCACAGAGGATGGCATGAGCTCCGTTCAAGACAAGAGGGGATCTTCTTCATTGGGTTCATCTTCCTTAGCGTTAGACTTGCAAAGGGACAGATGTTTATATTTGATCTGACCACCTGAGGGTTATTCTAGTAGTTAAGAAAATAAACTACTGGTTTTGAGGAATTTTTCTTTTAGAATTTGGATTAATTCTCCTTCAAAGTGAAGTGAATTGAGCCATTAAAGGCCCTTACTGCCTCTCACCAAGTATAGCAGAGTGTAGAGGTAGTAGCTCAGAGGTAAACATCTTTAGACAGTCACAACTAATCAAGTGAAATTGTTTCTGGATAGAGCTGGACATAGAACTGTCATGATTTAGGCTTATCTGAGAACAAAGGAGCATGATCAGCTGTAAGTAGCAAGGGCATTTGGAAATCCCAAAGGACAAGGAGGGCTCAATTGCCACTTGTGGTCCCAGGCAAAACAAAAAAGAAGGGGAAGAAAATGAAACTTAATTTAATCTACCTCCAACAAAAACATAACAAACAAAAATATTAAAGGGAAAATAATACAGAATAGGGTGAATGACAAAAATCCAACAGGTGCTTTAAGATCAGCCCTCCTCTCTTCCCGAGCTCTGAGCCATGATCCTGGTGTCATTGCCTTCTCTTTCCCTGAATGGTGCAGGAAGTTAGAGAATGGGGGGGTGGTGTAATTAGCTCTTTCTTGATGGGTCCTGTCACTTATCTCTCTCCTGAGGAGAAGGGCTCCTTGCTGGTCCTCCTTGCTCCAGTCCAAACAGCTTACCTCCTCTGACACAGGTTCTCCAATTCTCACCCCCTCTAGCACAGGGTCTCTAACCCTCGCCATGGGCTGCAGGGATGTTTCTGGTTTGACACTTCTCCTTTCCTTCATTTCTGACTGCAGGGCCTGTGTGGTCACCTCCATCTTGCCCTACCCCTCCACTTGCTCCTACATACTTCAAATTTCCATTCTTAAATAATAATCACAAAGGCACCAGAGTAGCCTGGCTGGGCTAGAAGTAGGTCCAAACCGAGAGCCAGGGGAAGTTTTGAGAACTGCTTATGGGAGCCAGAACTGCAGCCCCATCCTCCTGTTACCAAGCAGCTCCCACAAACCCATGAAAAGACATAGTAGTTTTTGGGAAATGATTATATTAATTTTACTCTTAACAAAATCTCAGCATTAGTCTGAGCTAGTTCCACTGCTTTCCAAAATATTTCAGTATTGCACATTGGGGTCTCACGTCCCTGGTAAACGTTCCTTTGAGGTAAACGTTCCAGTTAGATGCTAGACAGAAAATCTAGACTCTCTGTTTTGGGAATCTGTTTATCTAGATACACAAGGCATAAAACATGATAGGTTCCTCAGTAGGAATCACCCAAAATGTTGAATGTCCCTTGGAGTTCATTGGGAAAGTCAAGGAGGCCCCCCCGGCAAAAAAGCAAGCATTTTTAGCTTACCCTTAAAAATAACTTTCATGCAAGATAAAGCAAAAATGCATTTTTAATTCTAACATCAAAACGAAAACTTTGCGAACTCACAGAACCTGACAAAACTGTATGTCATTTAAACAAGTGTGACATGTCAGTAACATGGATTCAAGTATGTGGGGCTAAGAGATTACACGGTCATGTGCCTTCACTCCCATGGAAAGCCCATTAGCATCTACAGCATCGAAACTGTCTATGCAATTGAATTAGTTTGCTCTGCTTCAAGGTAGCAAAGGAAACCTTCTAAAGTTGACCTTGGTAGTAAACAATTGCACTGAGATCATACCAGGCAGGCAGACTGTCACAGCTGCCATGCAGGGGGGTCAGGACTCTCTTCATCCATCTCATGAGTCTCATCCTAGGAAATACTTTCACTCTGAGCAATAAACACTTGAAATTTGTCATGCATTTGTTGACATCAGTGACAACAATGTCAGAGCCATTTAAAACACGATCTCACAAAGGCACAGCCCCTGGGCAAAACTATTCAGAATGAACTGAGGGAAAGTACTAGTCAAGAAAAAGGAGAAGTGAACTGCATCAGCAGTTTGTAGTTTGAAGTAATACCAAAAACATGTAGAAGAATAAAAAAAAAAAAAAAAAAAGAGTTCACAGTCTGCATGAAGAGTTCACAGTCTGCATGCTTCAAGTTCTCTCACAACATTCCATTAGAAAGCTGTGGCCCAGAACACATGCCACTAAGCTAGACACCTGCGTGAGTTACAGTTGTGTTCACTATCAGGTGTTTAGTCCTATCAAATACAGAATAATTGATTGGAGCTCCAGCTTCTCAAAAATGCTTTTCTGCTGCTGTGAACAGTGCAAGACAATACTCTTCTGGAAGATCCCTTCAGGTAACCAAGGTAATGTAGCTAGGTTCCAACCTCTCTTCCACAACTCACTAGGACTGGCACTTTTTTAAAACCAATGTGCCAACAGAAGCAGGTCCCTGCACAATTTTGCACAGAGAACAGCCTTAGTCTGGGGAATCTTAAACCCTACATCCTTGCAGGGCATCCCAGGCACTGTGAAGTGACCAGCAGTGAAAGGGATTGGCCTCTTTAATCGTTGAAGTTGCCCCACTGGATGGGTAAGAATGCAAGTCTTCAGACCAGGAGGAGACCAAGCAGTGAAGATCCTGAATCTCATCTGAGAGGGGGTATAACCTGAGTAAAATAGTTTTTCATTACTCACTATTTCTTTTCTTACTAGCCACCACTACTCTCCTGTCTGATGCTCAGTCCCAGAGCTACTACAACAGTCTTGATATATTTTCAAGCAGCAGCTGCCAGGCCTTCACTTGTTCCTCCCCCATGACTGTGAAATGATTCCCATAAACTTTAACAAGATCTCTTTGTAGTTCATCTTCAAAATCCTCACAGGTTTATCTCATTGCCCCTTTATACTTCCCTTGTGACTTTATCCACCTCTTTTCCCCTTTTGAGATAGAAAAGTGTCTTTCTACTTTGTGCCTGTAATGTAGACAGTGTATGTGAATCCAACTACCTGAGCAGAGCTCCCAGGACAGAAGCATTTGATGAATCAGTAGACATAAAATTGTCATTCTGGACATTATGAAAACACAGGTTTATCCATTTCTGTTGAATACTCTGAAATGAAAAGAAGGTTGGCACACAACCAAAGATGCAGATAGACTTCTTTCAAAAACTGATGTTATCATCTCTCTTGTCTTCAAAGTTGTTTTGCATGAAATGAAGAGGATCAGCAATGGACTCCACACAATTTTGCCTGGGGCCAGCTTACAAAATCAAAAGGTGAAGCATTACAAAGCCAAGCAAGTCAGAGTAAAGACAAATCATTCCTGTGGTGAGTAGCTCCTTGCAGAATCAAAATTCAGTTGGAAGCATCTTAGCATTGAATTTTCAGGGCACTGTATTGACAAATGAGTCTACCACCAGCAGACCCAGGGCAGGAGTTTTATAAATGTTCACTGTTCCTTCTGCTTATTGAAGCTTTGCTCATGCATCTAAATGACAGAACTAGAACTTGCTTGCCATTTTAGGACATTGCTGCCTGCATTTCAAAGAATTCTTCTACAGTGACCTTGATCAATCAGTTTGCCACTATGCAGTGCTTTTATCTAATAATAAGCATCTGGAGAAAATGTAATGGCACAGAATCAGTGATAAAGTTACTACTGCCTGTAGTGACTTTGGATTTTTTTCACACACATCTGCTAAAATCACCAGGGAAAGTCGTGCTGGCAAACAAAGGGGACTATGACTAACTCAGTGCAAGTCAACCTTATTGTTTTCTTCTTGTCAACAAGTTGCACTGTTGCTGCCTTGCCCGTATCAAACATAGAATCAGAGAATTGTTACAGCTGGAAAAGACTTTTAAGATCATCGACTCCAACCACTAACCTCACACTGCCAGGCCCATCACCAACCTGGATCATATCCCTCACCACTTCATCTATGCGTCTTTTGAATATGAGTATGGTGACTCCACTACCTCCCTGGAAAGCCGATTCCAATGCTTAATCACCCTCTTACTGAAAAGCTTCTTCCTGATTCCTCTCTACAAGAAAGACATTGAGGTGCTGGAGAGGATACAGAGGTGGGCTACAAAGCTAGTAAAGTATTTGGAACAAGTCTCATATGAGGAATGGCTGAGGGATCTGGGGTTGTTTAGCTGTGAGAAAAGAAAGCTCAGGGGAGACATTATCGGTATCTACAAGTACCTGAAAGGAAGTTGTAGCAAGGCAGGGGTCGATCTGCTCTCCCTAGTAATAAGCAACAAGAGGAAATGGCCTCAAGTTGAGCCAGGGGAGGTTCAGGCTGGATATGAGGAGGAATTTCTAAAAGGGCTGTCAGGCATTGGAATGGCCTGTCCAGGAAGGTGGTGCAGTCACCGTCACTGGAGATGTTTAAGAGACGGGTGGATGTTGTACTTAGGGAAGTTGTCTAGCGGTTGATAGAGCTGGGACAAAGGCTGGGCTCAATGCTCTTAGAGGTCTCTTCCAGTCAAAATGATTCTATGATAATGTTCAATCTAAACCTACCATGGCACAAATTAAATCCATTTCTTCGTGTTTTATCATTTGTAATTGTAGAGAATAGATCGACCCTTACCTCACTGTAACCTTCCTTCAAGTAGCTTTACAAAGTGATCCTATCTCTTCTCAACCTTCTGTTCTCTAGGCTAAATGTCCACAGCTCCCTCAGCCACTCAGAGAATCAGAGAATCACAGAACGATAGGGACTGGAAGGGACCTTTAAAGATCATCTAGTCCAACCCCCCTGCAGAAGCAGGTTCACCTAGATCAGGTCGCATAGGAACATGTCCAGACACGTCTTAAAGACCTCCAAGGAAGGAGACTCCACAAGCCCTCTGGGCAGCCTGTGCCAGGGCTCCCTCACCTGAACAGTGAAATAGTTTTTTCTTATATTTAAGTGGAACTTTTTGTGTTCCAGCTTCATCCCATTACCCCTTGTCGTATTGCTAGCTACTATAGAAAAGAGGGATGTCCCAACCTCTTGACATCCACCATTTAGATATTTGTAACTATTAATGAGAACTCCTCTCAGTCTCCTCTTTTCTAGACTAAACAGCTCTCAGTTCCCACAGCCTTTCCTTGTGTGAAAGGTGTTCCAGTCCCCTGATCATTTTGGTGGCCCTGCGCTGGACTCTCTCCAGCACTTCTCTGTCCCTCTTGAGCTGAAGAGCCCAGAACTGGACACAGAACTCCAGATGAGGCCTCATCAAGGCAGAGTAATGGGGAAGAAGAACCTCCCTCAACCTGTTGGCCACACTCTTCTTGATGCATCCCAGGATGCCATTGGCCTTCTTGGCCACGAGGGCACATTGCTGGCTCATATTTAGTTTATTATCAATCAGGACTCTCAGGTCTCTCTCTGCTGAGCTGCTCTTCAACCGTTCGACCCCCAGCCTGTCCACGTCCCTCTGAAATGCCCTCCTGGACTCAAGCAGGTCAAATAGTTACTGGAAAATCCTCCCATTCCAGCTTTCTTACCTGAAAAACATGTTATCACTTAAGGAAATACTTGAGCGATGCAAGTACTAAATGTACTAAATGGATAGTAAATGCAATAAGCGCTGCTCATTTTAATACCAGTCCTGCAACAAAACCTGCAAATTTGAAACATATTTCCTGCCACACTCATTTTTTTTATCAAATCCATCCAATGTAAGCAGGACTCTGTGAAGATCATGTCAGTCTAATAGAAACATTTATGAGAACTAGTGATTACAAAAATATAGTTTAAGGTGGGTTTCATTTCAATTTTGCTAAATCTTTACTGTAGATAAAGATACACAACTGAGCTTACTTCAAAATTCTTGGTTCCAGTCAGCTTTACCAAAAGTATGAAATCTATTCATTCTGCTTTCTCTGCCAAAAAAAAAGAAAAACCTGTTTTTCAAACATTTCTTAATGAAAACAGTGTCTTTTACACTCTCAGTTAAATCACGGCAGAGTCAAAATGTGTTTCCTTTAAATTTGGATCACAAAATACAGTTCATAATTGAAAAAGAATAGATAATACTTTTTAAATATCAGTGCAAGCTTAATAGTGAAGCTACTGAAGTGTCTCTGTTAAGTTGAGATGATAGACTTGGACATGGTTTTGTTAGAAATCTTCACCCAGCTTCAGAAGAGGTAGAGAACAACTGCAACCTTCTTATATCAGTCTAGAGCATGTATAGTCCAGAAGCAGATGACAGAGGCCCTAAACAGAAAGCCAGTGCCTTCAGCTGCCACTGATTGTCTTCTGCTAACTTATATGGTACATGCAACTGAAAGCCCAGACAAACTGTCACTATGACAGAGACGGAGAGTTTCTGAGTCTTGAATGTGTATGTGTCCAGCACCAATTCCTTGTCTTCAGATACATCAGGACGTTTGACACTATCCTGGATATCTCTGCTTCCAAGCATCTTTTGCACCTTCCTCATCCAGTGCTTAAATGGTGGAGACAACTGGAAAAACCCCATGCAGAATTTAAGCAGTTCTGTCTAAACGAGAACATAGCTCAGAATGTCCTATAGGACCTCACAAACCTCAGACTCTACTGCGTGGCAGGAAGTCCCTGGACACCACTTTACAAGGATGAACAGGCTATTTCTCCCACTGTCTATAAGAGCCTTTGCTCTGGCAGGTTTTGCTAAGTTATGTCTGTAATACCAAACTAAAAAGGCATAAGAAGCAATTCTGACCCTAAGGTTAAGGATGAAGTTCACGCTACTTTAGATTAGCCTCTTGCAGATCAGACCTGCAGAGAACCAGCTGAAGCCATCTGAGACAGAGACAGGGAATAAACTGAATAAATGTAGATAATCAAGGTTCACTTCTGTAATTTCTTCTCAAGTACACTTTTTTTTTTATTAGACTCACCTCCAAAAGTTATTCTCATGCTTTTATCAAGTAAATATGGACGCAGGACAAGCCTCTTACCTAAATTAATTTCAGGCAAGTCATATTCCTACTCATTTAATTTGAATAAGGACACCAGAACTACATATGTTTTATAATATGTAGGACTATGTTCAGAAGTGTTTTGAGACACTGTGGTGCTTTTAGACCTGGCTGGGTGCCAGGTATCCACCAAGTCATTCTATCACTCCCCCTCCTAAACTGGACAGGGGAGAGAGAAATATAAGAAGAGGTTCATATCTTGAGATAAGGACAGGGAGATCACTCAGCAATTAATGGCACAGGCAAAACAGACTCAGCTTGGGGAGAAAAAGGTTTGATTTATTAATGAACAATAAAAATTGAGCAGGGAAATAAGAAATAAAACTGAATCTTATAACACCTCCCCCCACCCCTCCCTCTTCCCAGGACTCTCCTTTCCCCAAGTGGTGCAGAGGATGGGTGATGGGGGTTGCAGTCAGTTCACTACAGATGGACTTTGCTGCTGCTTCTTCTCAGGGCCTCCTTCAGGCCTCATCACACTTCCCACTGCTACAGTCTGGGGTCCCTCCCATGGCAGACAGTCCTCCACAAACTTTTCCAACATGGATCCTTCCCATGGGCTACAGCTCCTCATGAACTGCTCCAGCATGGGGCCTCCCACAGAGGCAGCTTCTCACACCCTGCCCCAACATGGGTCATCCACTAGGAGAACAGTCCTTCAGGTACCAACTGCTCCAGCCTGAGTCCCTCACAGGATCACAAGTCCTGACAGCAAACCTGCTCTGGCATGGGCTGCTCTCCCCATGGACTCCCAAGTCCTGTCCAGGAACTTGCTTCAGTGTGGCCTTCCCACAGAATCACAGCTTCCTTCAGGCATCCACCCGGTCCGGCGTAGCGCCTTCCACAGGCTGACTCAGCAGGGTCTTCACCACAGCTCACAGAGGAATCTCTCTTCCAGGGCTTAAGCACCTCCACCCCGTCCTTCTCCACTGGCCTTGCTGTCTGTGGAGATGTTTTCACATTCTCACCCCCTGTTGCTGCTGCAGTTTAGCAACTGACCAGCAACTTCTTCCCCTTCTCAAATACATTATTCACAAAGACATTACCTCAATCGCTATTTGGCCAGGTTTTGGTCAGCTGTGGTTCCATCTTTTAATTGACTGGCCCTGTCAGCTACAGGGGAAGCTTCTAGCAGCTCTTTGTTTAAAGAAGCCACCCCTTTAGCCCCCTAACTACCAAAATCTGGTCCAGGTGAAACCACTATAGGCATGCACAAGACCAAGCTAGACCTCAAGTGTGAGATGAGCAGAAACTGCCTCCATCCTGTGGGTGTCATGGTATGTAATAGGTGCAGAGACATCCAGACTTTTCAATGCTTCAGCAACTCTACAGATGCTCACCAAAACAAAAATTACACAATACTGGAATTAGGCAGTGGAAGAAAAGACCTAAATTTTAGATTTGAGCATGTGTCCCCTCTGTGAATCTGTCCCTATGCTTTCACATTGCAAGTACTGTAACCTTCCTGCTCTGCCTAATAAGATCCCTAATTATATTAAAGTCTATCATCACTTATTCATGAAAGCATCTCTTTAGCACATTGAAAGTGACTGATTCCCAAGGTTAGAGTTACAATGACAGAGAGGAACGTGTGTGTTTTCACAGAAGCACTCTTTAAATGAGTTTTCTTTTTTAACTTTTTCAACAAGCAAGGTCAGTTCTATTGGCTTTGTTCAGCTGGAACTCCTTAATACTAGAAAATTAGATTGTGTAATCTATATACTTTGCCACCTGATCTCCAACCCAAGTATGCTACCTAGCTTCAGTGACTTTCTTTAATGAGGTGGAAACATATATAACAGTTTTAAATATGCAGGCTAACATTTTCCTCCATCTATAATTATGCAAATCATTATATAGTTGTCTCTGCATGACAGAAGTAATAACATCTTATAGAGACCTTGTTAAAACTCACTGAAATCATCTACACAGATGGATATGATTTTATAGAAAATATGACACAGACATATTAATTAGTTACAAACCATCAGTACCATCTCCTAACAAGCTATGTGACACAGGCTAAGGCATGCACTGTATAATATCATTTTGATTTGTTTGCAGCAAATAACTGAAACATTCTCAAACAGCTAGTAAGATCAAATGTAACATGGAAAGTCACAAGCTGTTATTGTTTTCCAAGATGTAGAAGTATATATATTTCACATATACTCTTGATTTTAAGACAAGCAGTACCATATCCATCCTTTAGCATTTCCTTACACTTTAAGAGAAATTCATTATCAGATGATGCAGTTTTGATACCTCTATTTCTGCTTGCAAGTTTTGAGGATTCTTTAACATAGGCAAGAAGCATCCCAAGCTCCCACACACACATAGCATGTTCATCAAAAAAAGTCACAACTCTGTCATGAAAAAATCAATCTCATTTTAATTTAATGGTGACATTTTATCATAGAATCACTGTCATTGGGGAAAAAAAAAAAGGCATTCAGAAGTTTATGGGTCACATGAGCCTCATTTAGAGCTCACAAGAGGTGTGAGGTATCACCTCACACCTCTCTTTCTAACTCATGTCTCATTTTTTCTGGGACAGCTCATGGTCCTTCACATGTTTTAGAAAAGTCCTAAAGCAAAGTCTCTTGATGTCAATGTAAAGGAAGAATAAACCTTCAATAGCCTCTTCCTGGCAATGGAAGAGACAGCAGCTTGCAAGGAGCAGAGACTCTTGCTGAAGGCAGAAAAATAAGCCACAGGAGAACCTTCTCCCTTTTACTATAACCTCAGTATTTCCCTCTTTACCCTTTCTGGACTTGTTGGCCACCTTTTCCCATTAGGGGAGAGTACACTTACAAGGGTTTCTGGAAAAAGAAAGCATTTGGCCTATGGTTTGGACCTTCCTGTGGCTCCATGTCCTGACTGTGCAATTTTTTTTACCTGGGGAGGCCATAAAGGCAAGATGCAGTTTCTTCTTCATTAGGGCCTTTAACTTATTTCTGTTACTGAAAGATAAATTCACAGAGTCCCTCACTCTACCCCTTGGCTTCTTTACCTGTCATTAAGTCGCACAAACTCTATTTTCATTACCATATAGCCCTACACACTTTAGACATCTGCTTATTCCTTTATTTTTCCCTTTCTTTCCCAGTTCAGGTTTGTTTTCCCACACATACCTTCCAGACTGGTGAACTCTAACACTTAATTTCACAGCTTCCTCCAAAATAATCACTGAATCTTAAGGGCTGGAAGGGACCTCAAAAGATCATCTAGTCCAACAACCTCTGCCAGAGCAGGACCACCTAAAGTAGAGCTATTTAAACGAATATGACATGCCTATCCATGTGACAAACATTCACACAAGCACAAATACATATCAAGCATGTAAATACCCTCAAAATGCATGTAAATAATTTCTACATTGACTAAATTTTACCTGCACAGTTTTCACATTCATTCAGCAAGCTCCAGGCTATGAGAAAATCTGCATGCTTGGAAGGAGAGATGTGTTCGTTGTATACACACCAATTCAATGGGAAACATGAGCAGAGGCTACAGGTAGGACATCAGTGTTTTGGGAAAGTCTGTTTCTGAGGCTGAGATACAAGGAATCTCTGGAAAAACAGAGAGTCTGCATAGCAGATGCTTGTATAGCTCTCCATACCACTTAACACTGTGATTTTCAATGGATGAGAGCCTTGAACTTTAATCTCCTTCTTCTCTAAATTAAACTGACAACTGACAAGTTTCTTTAGTCTACTAAAAAAAGCTAATAATTTTTACAATTTTAGGAGCACTTTCCCTGGGGAAGTAAGAAAGAGAAATGCATATGTCACATATCTATAGATATTTTTTTAAAAAAGTATATATATCTATCTCAAAATTACCCAATAGCCTCAGTGTCCAGTCACACAGCTGGAATGTGAAATACACACACACAAAAAATAACGTGAAAAGAGAGTTCGGTTCATTTTTTAAGGCAAAAAAATTCACGGGACAGGAAAATCACTTCTCACAAAGATGTATTAAAGCTGCCCTTTGTGAAGTAAAGAAAAATCCCAGAGGTCAAGTAGAAGAGAATATGCTTCTAGCTTCAAGAAAAAATCCCCACAAACTTAATGGAGATCTATTGGAGGACACCGCAGTCTGCTTCAGAGAGACAAAAGCTATAAAGAAAGAGTAGTCTTTATAATGAGAAACCTCTGTTCACTCTCCAAGTGTCAGGGACTTTGCCATTGATGTGCCATTCCTCTTCTCCTCCTCATTCAGACCAGCTCCATTGTGCTACTGTTCACAGCTTTAATAGCTATCTGCTTTGGACATCATTAAAAGTGCTATGGCTTGAGGCAGTAATAAGTCTCTGATCTGTTTATTAATGACAGAAATCCATAAACAAGTAAGTTCCATTTGGAACCTTGCTGTGGCTTAAAAACACATCTGAGGACCATTTCTGCTTTACATTTCTTACTGTGTCAAGTCCCATTGAGTCACAGGAAAATGAAACTTGCACATCAGTGGCTATTCAGTGGTTAATGGGTCCCCCACTGTTCATGAAAAGTCTGTCTGTAAGTGCCCTCTTCACTGTAAAACTTACATATCTCCAAAGCTACTGATGCAGTCAGCTGGAGTAACAGGCTCCCAAAAAGTGATGGATTTAAAGGAAGAAATAGTACATAGTTTGCTAGAGGCAAGTTATTTTAATATAATGCAGCCATGGCAGCTCTCTCTGTTTAATCATCAGACGTCTGATTTTCTCCTCAGCACTTAAGTTTCACATGATGTAGGGATCTGAATAGATGCTATTTTACATTCCTTCTCCCAGCTGTTGAGGGTACCTGCCAGATTCATGTTGGGAGCCATGTTTATAAGTTTCTCAGCCATTTTAAACAAAAACCTAAATAATTTCATACATGAGAGACAGGACTCAAAGAGTAGCTGACATAGGTTTTCCAGGACATTTGATTGCTCTGACATTTTCAGCATGGTTGATACACATCAGTGGTACATACTCATCCTTGACAGTCCAATTTACCATTTTAATTCTTTTAAATATTTCTGTGATGTTTCTCAAATATAAGCAAATCTATTTATCTAATTAACTGCTGCTATGAGCAAATGGACACAAGAGTTTAGGTCTTCTGTTCTTGAGTTTCACAAGATTTATATTACTAATCATTAGACTTCATCAGGATCTGTTATACCAGGTATGAAAGTACCACAGCTTGCATGCAAATGTACATCTGCTTGTGAATCTCTGGATGAAGGGCACATGTAGAGTTATGCAAAAGTAAAATTCCCCTGCCTTTGGGTGGCTAATCAGAAAGAAAAAGTGTGTTAAAATAACTTTTTAAAAAATAATAATAATCTATGTAGCTTCCTCACTCTACAGCCCTTAGAACTAATTTCTGGTAAGTGATCCCATCTCACTTCACTGTTTTCTGTGTTGTTCTGCAGCTAGACCAGGTGAATAGACTAAGAACCCTAACTAACATAGCCTAAAATGCTATAGTACTTCAAAATCTCACATGAACACATCTTAAACCCCCAAATTCATGACTTCATGACTTTGAGGCAGATCACAATCCGCTCAAGCCAGAACAGTGGTAGTCTGCTTCTCATCTGGCATCCATGGACTTGCTGTCAGCAGAGGCAAGTCACCCCGTATAACATGACCACTTATCTTCTTGATCAATCATGCTCCAAAACCATGATATTTCTTACTTCCTTTCTGTTGATTCTATCAATTCTTTAAGACTCAGCACTTCTGGACAAGTCATGAAACTCTTTGTTCTCAGCAAGCCCAGCCTGGAGGTTCCTGTAAGCATTTCCTATCTGTCTGGTTTCAAGGAAGACAGTCTTTTATTTCCATATCAATTCAGAACTCTCTTTAACTGATTCTTACACTTTTCCTTAGAACCACCATCACAAAATTTTTATTGATTCTTCTTCTCACCTCCCTCACAAAAAAAAAAAAAATACTCAGATCATAGCTAATGTTTTCCCTCTAGATCCAACACCAAAAGAGAAAAACAATGACCAAGAAAGCTGCAAGTTAGAAAGGTGAGGTCCATATTGTCTATCTTGAGACTTCTGTAGTACAGACGTTTATATGAGCCACACTCTGGCCTTTCTTAGTAGACAATTACAAGATTTTATTTAGAGAACAAAACTCATTTGACCCATTTTTGCCATCAACTTTTTGTTTTGTATCTCTTTCCATTGTTTCTAAAAGCCACAGTGGCTGACCAGTAACAGCATGTAAACTTTTAGGAGTCTACAGTTCATTAGACAACATCCAGGGTGAAATGTGGGGCTTGAAATGGAAGTACAATCCTCAGAGCACAATGAATTCACTGGCAGAGAGACAGGCAAGAGTGAAGGGCTTGAACAAAGTGGATATATGGGCATGTTATTCTCAGTAAGGCTGTGGGGTAGGGGATACGAGGACAGAAACAGCATGACAAACAGTAAGTGAATCTGAGTATGAGAAAGTAAACAAATTCAAATTTGAATCTGGAAATTCACCTTTGTCCAGAAATTTTATAAACTGGCTTATATTCTTTCCCCGAGAAGAAGAAAAGAATCAAAATCAAAAAGTCAATACAAGAATATAATAGAACACAGCAAAATAAAATAAGAATATAATAAAAGACAATGAATTCTTGTGATATTGAAGTCTGACTTGAAAGTTACTCTTTTTAATTTTTGAGGTTGGTGATATTGACATCTCTAATAGCAAACTCTCATTCATTGTAAACAAAGCAATATATTATTGGTAATGATTGAGAAACAGGAGGGAAAAATAAAAGTAAAGGAAGAAAAAAATCCACATTCTGAGAAAGAAGCTCTGCAAAACATTGTTTAGTTGTCACTGAGACCAGACTGTAAAATATCAACGAGAAAGACCTAACTCTCTCTGCTTATGGCCCTCTGCATTCCATGATATAACAGAGAAAGCTGTCTTCATCTCAGCATGGGACTCAGCAAATTTGACACATGATCATGTAAGCTTTTAAGCTGATGTCTTCAGTTACAGATAGGGTTAAATATTCCCTTGCACTGGTGCCCTAAAAAAAGGATAGAGATTACCATTTCCAGTCAACACAGCCTTTTTTAGCACAATTCAAGCTTGTATAACTGGGGCTAAATCCATTAAATCTATTCTAAGGAACAGAATAAGGAGTCTGTAGTCTGCAATTGTGAGACTTACTGATTTGTCTCTCATCTCCTCTTGCTATTCTAAAACCTGACAACAAGGAAAATAATGGTTTTTCCATTCAGCCCTGCATTCTGTCCTCTTAAAACTAAGGTGAATGACTACTCTGCCCTGCTCTTGCATGAGAATAATGGCAATTAAATCTGAATATCTGGTTACCATGTGAATGTAAATTTCACATTAATACCCAGTAGAACAGCAGCCTCTAAAAAGCTTTCATACTGTGAACAAGAAATACATGTTTAGTTACCAGACCCTAAATAATCAAACACCATCAACCTTAATGTCAATAATTCCCTTTTAGGTATTACTTAATCTGATTCCTTTCCAGACAAATATGCCAACATAGAAGGCATCCATTCACTTGTTGCTTCTGAAGGTTAAAAATCACACATGGGACTCACTTCATCTGACTTTGGTTATCTTAAAGTTAGGCAACTAGTCTCAAATAGCATTTTGGTTTAAGTTGGGAATAAAGCAACATGCAGCTGCTTATTCTCTTCTCCAGTGGTGGAATAGAAAAAAGATAACAAAGGCCTCATGGGTGGAAACAAGGACAGGGAGGGATTACTCACCAGTTATGGTCCCAAGCAAAACAGACTCAGCTTGGGGAAAACCAAAATGATTTTAATCTGTCACCAATTAAAAACAGAAACAAAACAGATCAGAATGACGAGAAATGCTCTCATGGATCATGGATCTTTAAAAATATCTTCCCCCATCCACTCCCTCGTTCATGGGCTCAGCTCTCCTCCCAATTTCTCCACCCTCTCCCTTCCGGCAGTGCAGTGGGACGGGGAATGGGGTTTTCAGTCAGTCCCTCACAGATGGTCTCTGTCACTCCTTCCTCCTCAAAGGTCCTCATATTCTCCTCATATTCTTGCCCTGCTCCAACAAAGGGTCCCTCCCATAAGATACAGTCCCTAATGAACTTCTCTGATGTGAGTCCTTCCCAAAGGCTGCAGCTCCTCACAAACTCCACCAGCACAGGTCTCCTCTGTGGCAGAATTCCAAGCACATTCTGCTCCAACGCCGCCTCCCAGAGTCGCGGCTCCTCTAGGCACAAACACCCCCTCTGCTGTGGGGTCCTCCACAAGCTGCTGACAGATTTCAGTTTCACCATTGACTGCTGTGAGTTGCAGGGGTACAGTTGCTGTCTTACCACAAGATGAAGAGAGGTCTTTGCTCCAGCAAACCTCCTTTGCTCCTTCCTCACTGAGCTTGGGATCTGCATGGCAACTTCTCTCTCATTCCACTTCCTCTCCTCCCACCTTCTGCTGCTGCAGGCTTCCACTTCTTAAATGGTTAATGTAAAAGCATCTGATTGCCTTGGCCTTAGCCAGAAGTGGGTCTGACTTAGTGCTAAGGAAATTTCAAGCAACTTCTGACAGGAGTCATCACTGCAGCCTCTCCTCCCTTACCAAAAATCCCTGCCACACAAACCTAATACAGATAGCTATTCAGGTTTCATCAGTTGAGGATTTGGAAGATTCATCTAATCCATCTTTGATATTTCTGTTGTCCTGAAGGATCTCTACTCCCTTGAGAGGGAACATGAGTGGCTAGCTAAAATTAAGCTTGCTAAGGTTGCTTTAGATTAACACCTCTATACTCAAGTTGCCCAATACCTATAAAATACTCTCATAACCAGTTTCTCCTTTCAAACATAGTGCAGTGCTGGGTATCTTTAAAGCAAGTCCAGGTTATGCAGCTGGTTATACTTCACTAGTAAATAAGAAATTAAATAACCTGGACTTCATCACAAGTCTCTAGCCATAGATATGCATGATCTTTCATTCATATCCTTTATTCATGGCAGTTACAGTGAGGATAGCCTCTGTTCTCAGTCATTTCTGGTCACACATGTTGTTTGGAGCTGTGGTATAAGTGGCAGCTGACAAGCATGGAACACCTCTCACTATTGATAAAGCACAACATAACCCCCAAACCAAAAAAAAAACCCAAAAACTTTTTCAGAATGTTTCCTGATGCTTGCCACACGGTGGGGAAAAAAATAAAAAATCAGCCTGGTAATTTTCTCTGCTCACACTACACATACACAGAGATTGCTAGCCTGTTGGTTTGTTTGTAGACATCAAGATCTTGATGTAGTTGCCTGAATAGAGGAACTGGTGTCATCTGAGATGCCTTAACATATCCACAGCATCCAAATGGACCTGCTAAGTATGACACAGGACTTGTAGGAGACTGTCTGTCATCAATACAGGAAGCTAGCTGACACAAAGGACATGCAGTAACATATTAGAAATCATTAGGCAATCACATTTCAGCAACTGAATCGATCATAAAGTTGGATTTCATCACACTTGAAGGTAGGCATGTAAATGTGAGAGATGTCTAAGCTTTTATCAGAAGCAATGGAAAGCACTCAGTATCCAGTGAAGCCTAGAAAACTGACATATGTGTATAAAAGGCAGAATACCTTCAAAAGGTTTTCATCCCTTTCTGAAGTTGCATTTACTATGAGGATGTTTCTTACAGTGTCTCTGTTCATATAAAAATTTTCTCTCAGCCCTTGGAAAGCCCGAAATACTTAGGAGATCCAAAACCCTGCGGCCTGTATGGACAACAGCAGTACAGCTGCAACAGTTACAGTGAGAAAAGCATGAAAAAGCATGAAAAGGTGTTTTTTTAAGTATTAATGTTTTAATTGAGTACAATCAGGACTCCTGCTTTAAAGATAGTACAGTACAGCCTCATCAACCACAGGATGTTGAACCAGAGATGTCCTGAGGTCCCTCCCAACCTCAATGCCACATGATCCCATGCTTTCATGACATTGTCAATTCTGAACTCTTGGCCTAAGACCGAATTCAACACTGCACTTTGGAAAATCTTGTGTCTTCATTGACATCTCTCCATTTTTGGTTTGATGTCTATCAGTGAAATGAATGCTTTAAAACTCATCTATTTGTCAACAGAGAGTGATGTTAAGAGTTACTAATCCTTCCAAAAGTCAGGCTATGTATTTAAAACTCTTTCATATCTATGACCAACTGCATTCATGTTCACTGTACTGCAGCTCAATATGTAACCAGTAGACTATCTCATCAAATGAATAATTGTGAGAGGTAATAGCACGTTTGAAGCTTCCACACGCTTCCAAGAGAAAGTTATTTAGCACAGTTGTCATTGTAATTTTGATGTATTAGGAAAAGTCATTGTTCAGTGGAGCTCAGATTGTTGCCTTCACCTATGGAGAAAGATGGCCTGCTGCCAATTTCAGTCTGCTGCAGAAAGACTGGTTGACTCACAATCTTTTTTTTTTTTTACCTTGCCTTTTCTTCTTTATTTAGCTGAATGCTTTCTTTAATTCTTTTCATTTGAAAATAAAGATAAAAAGGAAACTAACAAAGGTTCTCTACATGGCTAACTTTGTAAGAAAGCACTGGGACACATTTGTGGTTTGCTTTAAATAAATTCATATATTCTGGCTATGCTTTCAACTCAACTAGGCACGGATTAATGTTATTTTATTCATACACTGTAGTGTCTCCATGGAATTCTGAAATGTTATTTAAATGTATATTGCTAAGTAGATGAGGTTTGTAAAGTTTTCAGCTAGAGCTGTGTAATACGCATTAATTATACAATTACTGTCTTGGATTTGAATTTATACGGTCAATCAGTTTATTTCGTTCTCTCAGCACCATTATTGACCAGTAAACCACAGATATACATTACACATTCATGTAACATATTATAGGTACATTAAAGGTAGAGCTTACAGCATTCCCTATTCTGCTTGCATACCACTTTCTAATATTAAAACATACTTTAATTCAACCTTAAAAAAAGTTAAAAATTTTCTCTACTCTCTTAGCATCAAATATTCCAGGAAATCTGACCTAAAAACCAGTATTTAGAGCAAAAGTAGAGGAAAATGAGAGGTTTTTGTAGTCTCCAGACAGACCTAGCCTTCTAACAAGAGTTCTAGGATGCTCCTAACTTTAGCTGGTATATAAGACATAGAGGTTTCTCTAGCTTACCTGCTCAAGCCATAACACTTTACATCTCAGAATAATAGAACTGCTTAGGTCAGAAGAGACCTTTAAGACCATCAAGACTAACTATTAACCCAGCACTACCACGTCCACCACCAAACCATATCACTAATACATGTGTCTACCAATATTTGATGTTTCTGAACCTATTTGAGAAAACCAGGAAGAGGACAAACCACAGTGCAAAGAATTAATCACAGATAGAGGACATTTTGTTCTGTTTCAGTCTGTTCTGGGTAGTACATGGTGAAGACACAGAAAACAGGTTTTTCAAGACTCAACAAGTTTCTTTGCTTTATATTCCTTCCTATTTTGGTATCTTCTTTTCAGAGACATGGGCATATCAACAAGAACCAGTAGAGTTCTGGAAAACCTGATATAGAAAAAGTAGGATGATAATTCATTCAAAAGGGTGGAGAACGAGCATAGTGGTACTGGTAGAACATTATTCCTGTGCAGACATGACTACTGGGACTGAATTGCACATGATTAAAACATGATCTACAGATGAGTTGGTTTAGGACTGAAGTCCTGGATGCTTTTTCATGCACAGAAACTCTGACAAGGGCCTGAATTCCAGGCTTGACATCAACTCAAGTGTTCCCAAAGGGCCAGAGTCAGAGAATCATAAACTGTCTCACTTTGGAAGGAACCCACATGGATCATAGAATCATAAAATGGTAGGGGTTGGAAGGGACCTTTAGAGATCATCTAGTCCAATCCCCCTGCAGAAGCAGGTTCACCTAGATCAGGTCGCGTAGGAACGGATCATCAGGTCCAACTCCCTGCTCTTCACAGACTGGCTGAAACTAAACGATATAACTAAGAACATAATCTAGATGCTCCTTGAACTCTGATAGAGGGGTTACATGAGTCCTAGCTCTGGCTTTAAATTTTAACTGAGCAAAGGACTCTGAGGGTAGGAGTTGGGCAATGGGAGCATTGACTAAGCCTTTTTAAAGAACTTTTTAGAGTTCACCAGTAAGTTAAGATACCAACATAGATGTAACTCTGAGAGAAGAGAAACATAGAATAAGATAAGGAATATATATGCCACCAAAATTCACGTTTTAACAGTTCTACTGCCACAAGATTTGTCCTTTTCTACTTTTAATAAAAAAAGAGAAGACATAAGGATATCTGGAAGCTAACACCTTCCAGTGTGAATGGAAGTGTTAGTAGAGTTTGCTTCACATTAGGATAACAATCCAGGCCTGAATACCTGAGAATCATGAAAAACAAAGTTTTCTGCTAGCGAAGATCTTTGCCTCCTATTCAACATATGCGATAATGAGGCCCTTCCTCACAGAGCTATCCCTCCTAAAACTAGATTACGTATAAAATCCATTCTTCCCTCAGGTAACGAAAACTTTAAAGCTTTTCAAGTGTCAGAATTAGCAAAGCTATTTGGTAGTGTTTCTCCTCCTAGGAGACTTTTCTTCTCAGCTGTTGCTTCAGCCTGGCAGCCCAGATGAAAGAACAGCCTAGGACAGAACAGATGAGGGACTCTGCAGGCGGGGGTAAAAAGATCATTTTCACACCATTCACAAGAATTGGATCCCTCTGCTACATAGGGAGCTAAAATTAGCCTTCTCTACAGGTTTTCGACTTTTCAAGCATTTCTAACAGCTCACAGACTAGAATCGTGCTTTACAGAGCTGCAAGAACGAGCCTTACTGAAATTGTACTTACATTACTAAAGAAAGAAGCAGAAGGGTGTTAGGATGCTATCTTTTCATCTGTTTTTTTTTTCCCCCACTAGCACCTTGAAGAAGTTCCCTCACAGCAAGGTAAAGCTTTGATTTGTCCTTCCCTCCCTGCTTCTCATTGTCCTGACTCACTGCCTCTCTCTGCAAGAGAGATATCACAAAATCATGAAGATTTGTTGGAGTAAGCTGCAATCAACCAACCACATTTCAGGTCTTGGCAAAGATGAACTGAATGCTCCATTCAAAAAGACATTTACTTAGTCTTAAAAGAGACTTAATGAGAAGTTTTATTAATCAGCAGTTAATGAACATTATCATAAATATTTTTTGACAAAATGACATGCATGAAATTTCATCTGTTCTAGCAGCAGAAGCAAAATCAGATTAAAAACTTAATTAAAATATGAAGAAGAGGCTTGTCATGATCTTCAACACAGTAGAAGATTCCTTTTTGAAAATCAAGCTCTCTCTTGCTGTCACATTACACTATGTTGTTAATGAGCCCTTTCATTTCTCTGTGCATAGCAATATATTTAATCTTAGCTGCATATTTTAAATGATTGATGTTCCCCTAATTACATTTTATGATATATTGTGCCGTGTCTCCCCTAATGAGTAGCAAACATGGCATTACCTCACTAGTACTCAACCACAGAAATCAATAACTGACATTTATTCAATGAACTGCAAATTGTGATTCACTAGCTTCTCTTTGTGGTGAGTAAATTCAAACTGTAATTAATTTCCATGCATATCACAAAGAATGAATCCATGTATGGGCTAACTTTAAAAGTTATTTGCTCCTTTCCTGGTTAATTACAACACAGCAAAACCTCTCAAGCCATCATTCAATAGGCCAAGGCGGCAAAAAGAAAGAGGGGGAGAGTAAGGACAATAACATTTGACTCAGAGTTCTTTCTAAATACAAACATAATTTTTACAAGTTTTATTTTAATGATCCCTTGCAAAATGGAATAAGAACCTATTGATTTATTTTCTAATTAAAAAACCCTAATTTATATAATGAGTTGATGATTGCTCAGACTTACATCAGGTTCAGTGATTTAAAGGAGACTTCAGCCTCAGGCCAGTATCTGTGAATAAACGGGCAGTTTCTTTCTCAGACCACACTGCACAGAGTTACACTTACCTCCAAAAAGATACTCTTGTATCCTCTTAGCATACTTTGGCTGGAAAGGAATCAAAATAAGACAGGTGGAGAGGTCAAATTAATGGTGAAGTAGAGTTATCACCATGATTTTAACCTCACTGGTTTGAGTTTCTTTTCAACCTTGCCTCCACTTCTTTTACTAAGCATCTTACAGACAAGCATGCCTCAAGGTTGGCTCTTGAGGAACTGCCAGAACCCAACTCCAGATCTGAGAAATGGTAGAAGAGCAATCATCTTAGACGCATTTCCAGACTACAGTGGGATTTTCCACCGACATTTAAGGTAGATTAACAAAAGAATAAGACTACCAAACACAAACTTGTATCCCTGATTTCTTTTAAAGAAAGATTCTCTTTGATGCCAGATTTGATAGACTAATTAAGCCACAGTAAAACCTCTTCCTGGCCTTCTAAAACCTGGTAGATCTGTGATAGAAGAAAAATACAAAAATATCTTTCTAAACATCCTTCAGCTTCTATAAAACTAAAGTGGAGGTATTAAGTTAATTTAACCTACCCTGAACAAATGCAGGTCTCTATCAACCTTGAATGGTTAATCCACAAACAAACTTGTTAATAAGTCTGCTATTATGCCGAGGTTAATGAGCTCTTGAGCATCTGGTGAAGGCACAGCCACTTAGCAATTAGTGTCTTTTATTCAAACCAGCTGACAGTCTAGGCAGCAGTTGATTCCCTGCCTTGATTATGTTGTTGCCATAGTACCTAATATGCCAACTCTGAGCCTGCATGCATTGGTTGTGTTGGTTAAGAATGGACTATTTCATCTGTATGCAGAGACTAATGGTATGGGCTTTATGAAGTGGTCTTGAGTCACAAAGTCTTCCTGTCTTTATGGCTTAAATGCATGGTCAACAAATCTCAGAAATGAACTCTTCCTCAAGAGAGATCAGTTCAATTCAGTTCAATCAAGGTCAAACAGGATAGCTAGCATATAAGTACAACAGACAGTAGAAAATTATTTTCACTTCCCTGATAGTGATACTAAAATATACAAAGACATGCATACTAGAGAGGTATTCTTTCCCAGCATTCGTTGCTCATAGGATGTGTTGGCTCCTAGAAGATAAAGTACAGGTGGGAAATGCGGGATTTTAAATTAACTTTGTGCAGGTGGAGAAAGCTGTATCTGAGAAACAATTCATTTGAAAGAAAAGAAAAGAAAAGAAAAGAAAAGAAAAGAAAAGAAAAGAAAAGAAAAGAAAAGAAAAGAAAAGAAAAGAAAAGAAAAGAAAAGAAAAGAAATACTGTTATTGCTCTTTAAAGGATAAAGAAAATGAGGTGCTGAAGGAGGTAACTGCAGCATCCATTTTCAGCCACTTTAGCATCTAACTTGCATGCTCTAAATTGCCCCCTGGAGGATCCTGCTTCTTGTCATTGGCTGTACACAGAAATTGCAAGCCATACTTACTACATTTGGTCTCTAAATTGTAGCTAAAACAAATCACCTCAGCAGCCTAGAGTAAATGTTATATGTATGCTTCAAACAAGCCAAGGGTTCTGTTCCAGAGTGACAACTGCTTCCCTTGGGATGACTCTAGTGGCTCTTAATCCTAATTATTCCTCCCACCCTTCTCTCGACATGTGAATGGCTCAGCTGGAACGTCGCAACTGCAAATGAGGCAGCAGCTAAACTGTCATACTTCACAGGCTTGTTCAGGTAAACTGGTTTCCCTTAGTAAACTAGGCTGACACACCTGTAACAATGAAATCTTATTTAATATTGATATTGTGGTGGAAGACATATCTCAACCAAGCCACATTACTCTTACTTTGGTCTCTGTTGTACCATATAGATTGCTAATATTCACATAATCTGTTAAAGAGTGTTCCCATATATGCACTTGGAAAAAAGAGTGAAAATTGAAATAAATTAGTTCACTTAGCAACAATCCAATTTTCCCAGTGAAAGTTCATTTAGTGGTGGACACGGAGCAAACTTCTGGCTCTAAACTGAGATTCAAGTATGTGGTTTTTTTCCGCTGAGACTTTAAACCACCTTGATGTTTGTTCAGGAAAGTTTTGGTTAGGAGCTGAATCTCAGAATTTCTGAAACTGTGTATCCCCCTACTAAGCACACCTGAAGTTAAGAGATGGAATTTAACTCCATGGCTTTAATTCGTGAATCACTGCAATTTTTAAAAAAGCAAATATAAAGTGCCTGTTTTAAGTAAGAATACATAATGTAACTAAAAGCTAAAAAAGAATATAATTTAGAAGAATATGCAGCCAAAATGTAGCTGCCTCCTGAAGTGCTTTAAGCTATTCAAGAAGTGCATAAAAAGCAACCTAAGTCATCCACTGAAATAACTTACTGGTCACGGATCATTGATCATTTATATTATACTTTGGATATTTTTCTCTCTTTTTTTGTGTTGTGAAGTGCTTGAATTATGTCTTTCTGCTGTGAAAAGCAATTCCTTATAAAATGATCCAGGAAACTACCAGAAGAAAATGTGCATTTTCAAATGGAAACCTTTACTCTGTTCCTTCTTTATTTAGCTTCACTGTTGAGATCCTCAAGCATTTCCTCGAATTAAGTTTATTGAGGTCAGTTGGCCTAATAGCAGCAGTTTGTTGACAAGTACCCAATTTTAATCAACCTTCTTTAACTAAAATCTCTATTAAACAACTCTGATTTTTTTCTTTTTATTGGAAATTGAGTTAACCTTATCTGAAAAGACCGTGAACAGGTGCAAAATCAATCCTTCAGCATTTTCTGAGAGCAAACATTTTGAGGTAGGACTGATATTATATGATATAGAGTACACCTTGGAGACTCCTTTTGGGAAGCTCAAGTCAACTATCCTGGCTGTGTCCACTCACTTCTTGCTTACCACCATTTCAACCACTTCAGAGACGGAGTAATGAAAAAAACAGAAAAAAATAAAGCTTTGAGTCTGTTCAGTAACAGACAAAACATTTCTGCACTATCAACAGGGTTTTCTACAAATCCAAAATACAGCACCATAAGGGCTACTGTGAAGAATGTTAACCCCATCCCAGCCAGATCTCATACAATCAATAAAAGAAATACTAACAAGTCTTATATGTATCTATACAGACAGACATGTATATAAACATAACATACCTCCAGCACAGCTATTTTTATTATTTTCTTAAAGTCGTAGTGCAGGAGCCTTTACTCATACAGTAGCACAGAACTCACCTGGCCATATGGGCATAAAAGTCTACCTGCACTGTTTCAGATGCATACCTGAGGCCAATTTGATGCTATTACTGAAGTGGAAAAAATGCATGTAGATAGGCCATTTGATATATCAGACAATAAGTACTTCAGGACATGATTAACTGAAGATGTACACTTATATCTTTTTATTTACTTATGTAATCACTTCAATATAAAGACATGGCTTGGGTTCAATCACTTTTTAATTTCTACTAGCACTAGTTACATGCTTTGACATGCTTTTCACTTAGATTCATTGACAAAATACTGAAGATGATTTTATAAAGATTATTTGTCTAGATAACGAGAGGTTTTGCCATAATTTAAAGTAATGCTTGATCTTGCTGGGACTTTATTTACACAACTCAGTTTACAACGCTTTCTCATAAACACAGCCAAAAGTACCCAGTACATTTTTATGACACTGTGATATCTTTTCACTGGGTTTTCAGAATGATGTTCCTATTTCAGAAGCACTTAGGGGTAAAGTGTTTTGTGAAGGGTGATTTAATCCTCTGTGCTGTCTTGTCAGGCCAGTTGCTGGGTTGGTCTGCCCATTATTTAGAAATCTCTCAGATACACTCTGCAGTCTTTCAAGTTTAGGAATATTGACTTGAAAATAACAATCTTTCAGCTTTGTCTGCCGAGGATGAAAATTAGACTTCGCACACTGAGGTACATGCTGATAAATTGATATTGTAGAATATGCGACTGAGTAATCATTTCCATAATGCAGGGAAAGTATTGTTCTTGTTTTCATCTGCTGAGCATAAGAACTGTGATAGATTTCTGCATACTTGTATATCGCTCCTCTGCAGAAGATACAGTACCTGGAAAGGAAGCAATATTTTGAAGTCTTTCAATTTAATATGGGGTATTTCTCTAGAATTCAAAAATGTGACACATTTTGCTAAATTACATGTGATATAGTCTCATAGAAATGGGTGATTTTTAGCAACCTTATGCTTGGATCAACATCACATTTACAATAGGAATCTTAGATATTCTTTACCAAAAAAAGAGCAATTTATTATATTTACAAATAATTATATAGAAATTTCATTGTGCTGCTTTTGCAGGAGATAAGATATATCTTGAAACTGATCTAGGAACCTAGTAGTCCTACAAGTACTGTATGGAGCGAGTTGTAATAAACATATATCTATGTCATATATATGTGATCCAACACTCAGCAATCCATTTCTTCATATATCTCATTGTTTTACAGTGCACACATGTATGACATGCAGTTTGCAACACATGTGAGCAGACAGACCAAATATTTGAGGAGTATGTGATGATTTCAATGTCTGCGTTTTCTACTGCTCAGCTTTTCTACTGCTCTACTTTTTCTTGAAACCTAACAAAGCAATATTCAGTACTTGTTCACCCTCAAAACTCTCTCCAGCATGCCAAATTAAGCATCCAAAACCAAAGCACTCAGAAGACAATCCCTTTGGGGTTTGACAATCTTTGACATGGGACTGCGCCTCCTCCATGATTTCATCGTATCTATGTAACATCACTGAGATGTTTCACTGACGAGTCAGGAACACTGGTGACTAGGAGGTCAGACTCTACTTTTCAATCTGTTTCTGCCTTTCTTCACCCAGGGGCTTTGGAAAGGAGGATAAGGTTTGTTTCAGTTTGTTGCCTACATTTGTGTCTTGCACTCCAAAACTGAGATGCTAAGGTTTATACCTTCTAACCTGATTTCCCACCATCTCTGAAAGTGGCCTCTTCAGTCTTTCTCCACCAATGACAGAATGACTGTCATTAAAGTATTCACTGTCTCCTCTCCCACTGTCCTTCACACTCAATTGATTTGGAGTTGAATGGGTGCTAAAACCAAAATGAAACCATTAAAACCTTCTTTTCCAGGCATCACAAGAATATGAAGTACAGTATTTCCAACCATCAATTTGGAGAAATAGACATGTTGCCTGAACTTGGAAGCAACTAAATGGTGAAAAGAAACAAGAACTTGATTTTGCTAGATAAGAAAAATATTCCTTTATATAGATTTAACTATCAACATGGCACAAAAAAAAAGGAGTTCCAGATTATTTAAAAAAAAAAAAAAAATTAAAAGCTGAAGTGCAAGAACTAAAGAAAAGTTCAATAGTAAACATAAATACAGTACAAAAATCTGAATACTTCACTGCAGTATAACCTGCATATTTACAGCATGAACAATTCTGTTTTTCTCAGTTGACAGGCAGAGCAGCTGAAGCACAAAGGAATCGGTCATTTGGGCATTTGGTAGACTCTCCATTGGGGTCTTTCTCAGGGTTGGCAGAGTCCAGGTGAAGAAGGAGGGAGCTGGGTAGAGTATCCTCAGGCAGATCCACTGTGACAGAGCTCTGGGTGACAGCAGGACTGTTGTCATTTGTGTCAAGGACAGGGATGAGTACAGTGTCTGTGTCACCATCCTTGGCCACCAGCTCCAGAGTGCAGGAGGGCTGGTTTTGGCCATTCAGCTCCTGGAGCAACTCCTGGTGCAGCCCTTCACTTCCATACTGGAGGGGCTGTTGGGGACCACATGAGACAGCAATGGGACAGGGAAGAGGGAAGCATGGCCCACAGTCAGGCAGGTGGGAGCAGTGCCCTGTGAGTTGCCTTTAGCTACTCCTGGTATACCCAGGGCAGACTGTGCCAGCTGGGTATTTAAAGCAAAGAGGGCACATGCAACCAGTCCTTCTCTTTTCTCTCAATTTGACTGAACAGTGAGAGTCTCTTGGGCAAATCTTGCAAGGTTAAAAGACATCAGTTAGTGACAATACTGTCAGCTAAGGCTACAGCTGGAAGAAATTTGCAGAGATATCAAGGAGTAGGGGTTAGAATTAAGTTATTAGGTCCTTTATTTAACCTGCTCTAAGCATATAATGTAATGCAAAGAACATTTACTTAAAATCCCAGAAAAGGAGAAATATAGGATTGATTTTAAAAGCTAGCATGTGCCAGTGGCCTGTTTCTCAAGTCAACACCAAATTCACCCTGTTTAACCTTCTCTTTAGAAAACAGGAAAAATAAGGCCCATGAAAAAGCATGAAAAATGCAGAGACACTTTAGCCCACTGTGATTTCAGAGACAACTCTCTTGCTTATACTGAAACCCAAATGACAGATGACCAATGGAACTTAATAGATTGATCATAGCTAGAAGTGGCAGAAATGGAGTTTTATGAAGGGATGCCCAAAGAAGTGCAGCCCCTCTCTATTCTTCTGGCTGTTTCTGAGTCAGCCTGCTTTTATGCACTAGTGCACTTACTGGGAAGCAGTTGTTCTGTTCCACTCATCGGTCTCTGGTCCTAGCAACAGTAGCAAAATTATCTTTCAACAAAGCCTTTTTATAGGAACCATGAATATTTCTTTATCCTATAAGCTCTATAGAGAAAATCTCCCATCTGTGAATGATTTGATTTTCCAATATGTCTTTTTCACTTGATAAAGGCAGAGGGTTCTTTAGCCCATCAGGGCTGACAACTACTGTAGCATTTCAAGATATGCTTTTGACAATGATGTTTTAGCAATTAGGGGCCAACAGTGCATGACTTATCTCTTGGTCTTACTTTTTCATAATCAACCCTGAGGTAGTAATGTTTTCTGTGAGCTCTTCTGGGACTTTCTTTGCATCTCTCTAGGATCACGCTTGCTCTAGGCATCATGCCTCTGCAAGCCAACAGCCACAGCTGCACAGTCATCCTGTTATTTTCCTGCGTGTGCTGTGGCCACTGACCATCTCTGAAAAAAGCAGTGTGTGCTAATGAAGGACATCAGGAGTTTAAAAAGAGACATTTTCTGAGGCAATGCTATGCCCCTGAAGTGACAGGTGGGATAGAGCAGACACTGCAGATGTGTCCCCCGTGGCATCTGGCATTGAGCTGAGGTGTGTCTCATACCTTAGAGTTTGCCAGGCCTGCTTTAGTCTCTGGGATAGATCTCCTCATCAGAGTCCTGGAGGAGATAGATCTGCTGCCTTTCCAGGTTGGGTGATCCAAGGAGCCCCCAGAACACACGTTCCCAGGCTGTCACCCGGCTTACCACACGCACTCCCATGCAAAAGGGCTCGCCCTCCCGTTTTTTAGGACGAACGGCTCCCGGAGGTGTCCAATTCCCCGCTTGAACTACAGAGGGAGCCCGGGGCTCTGCTTTGGAGGGAGAGGGGGGCTCGGCGCCGGTCCTGCCTCGGGCTGGCAACCCCGCGGCACCTCCCCGCAGCCACTCGCCGTCAAAAGCACAGCCTAGGGGCGACCTGAGGTTGCTTTGCTCTCCTCTCTGTGAAAACATAACAGGATGTGTCTCCCGCCAGAAGGAGGAGAAAGAGTCGTGAATATGCAGAGTTATACACCGCAGATTTAGTTATCTCCTCGAGTCTTCTCCAGATCTCGTTCTACACATTTCATATTCTCTAGTTCTAATCGTGAAACTGTCATTAGCATGTTGTGCGAGCAAATGAAATCGCGGGGAGCGTGCTTCAGGCTCCTCGAATGTGCTGCAGTGAGTGGAGAAAAGGCTGGGTTTCATGGGAGCCTAAACTTCTGCAAGACCTTGAAAACTTCTACTCTTTTACTCCTTTGTTTTCCCTATGAGGTAAACAATTTCTGTTTGATTTTATCCCCGCTGCAGATCCCTTGCAAACTCCGAAAAGAATTTGCATTTCTCAACTGTCTGCACATTTTGTGGATTTTATGGCACTATGCTCTCATGTGCGATAGCTTCAAGGTTTAAACACCAGGAACTGAAACCATTGAGAGAGGAAAAATAGATTTGAGAAATAAATCTAAAGGGTAGAGTTTGTGGGGGTTTGTCTTAATTTTATAATCATTCCTTGAAACAGAACCAGGGTTAAATCTAAACCAAAAGCATATAAATGAGAAACTTCTCAATGTCAATTATCTCGTATTCTTATTAAAATCTGTGGTATTACACTCTTTTGTGATTAGGACCAGAGGGTTCAGCTTGCTAAAAAGAAAAATATCAGTGAAAATACTAATCTCTTTAATAACGTGTATTCCGAGAAGATAATTCAGGTTCACACAGAGCTAAATATGCCATCTATTTAGTACCTTCATGGCAGGTTAAAATATAGCTGAGATTACTAAAGCACAGCAGAGTAGGAACAAATCATCTTTATTAATTTGAAGCTATCTTTTCCTTAACCTGCTAGAAATTAAGAATCAGAATTAATTGATAAGTGGACTAGATGCAGAAGACAATTTCCTGATTTACATTACACCTTCATCTTATCTCTAATCTTTTAAGCCTTTTTTACCCAAAGAGCCTTTTCAGACACATGCTAAACTGCCAGCTTTATATGTCTGCAGAAGCACAATATTTACTGTTCTAATGATTTATAACCAAATACTTCACTTATTAGCAAAGGCTAATACTGGATCCATCAGTGTGGGCACAAGTAAATTAGCCATTAACTTTCTGACACCTAGCATAAAACAACCAGTTAGGTCTGGCCATCAGAGTAATTGATTTAGATTCTCCTTGTGGACACCATGGGGATTATAAAGTGGGCTGAAACTACTCAGGTATCTCAGTTGACTAATCTGTATTAAATGCCTGTTATTTAGACTAGCAAAGCTAAGGAAAATTAACTCCCCATCATAACAGAGCTGCAGCAGGAACCATTTCTACACAGGTACATATGTGTTTGTTCCTACTGGTTTCAGGGGCAGATGCCTCAAAGTCTAGGCCTAGGCAGCTCCTACCTAACACTTTTCATCTTTAGATAAAGGCTAATCTGAGGGTAATCCAAGGGTAATCTGAGCGCCCAGTGACTACCAGATACCTTTGCAATGATGGAGCAAGCTAGGGCCAGAGAAAAAGTTCTGGTGATGCACTGACAACTATTTGTTTGTACCACACATAGATAAACTGAGGAAGCCCCTGTCACATGGTAGTACAGATGCTGGAGGTGCAGCATGCTTAAAAATCTGGCAGACAAAATCCATGAAACAAAAAGCTATTAAGAGCTATTAAACACAGTGCTTCCTTCTTGAGTGGAGAAGGTCCTGGCACTTTGACTGAGTGGAGCTTCAGTGAATTAATTCAGAAACACCAGTTTAACTTACTTATCCCAGTCTTATGAGATTCCCTAGGCGATCACCAACACACTGCTGAACTAGTTCAATGAGGCAGGCAGAGATGTGACACAGTACAGACAGGTCTGTGCCCTTGGCATGGCTTAGAGGTGACTGTGAACACCTCTGCAGAAGACTCATGGTCCATTATACTTGGCTCCTTTACTTGCTTTGAGGAGAGATGATTCAGAAATACCTATTCTGCCATTTGGGCTTCAATTTTTGTGTTTGCAGCATTTCATTTATTCAACATGTTAGGGAGGGTGGTGGTGGGAGGTGTTTAAGGCTGTTCTGTGTGCCTGGGGTGATGGCAATTCCACAGCCAAATTGAAACACTGATATATATGCAGAAAGAAAGTGGATGGATCTCTCCTTTTTTACCTAAGTAAGCCAAGTCTTTTTATCATCATGATCACAGAATATTACCTGCCTATGAAAATGGATGTAAGTGGATCATGATTTTAACCTGTTTTTCTACATTTATTTTATCTATACTTTTGGTGAGTGGGTATGCTCTTTTGCCCCTCTCTATCCATTCATCAGTTACAACTGCATCTGAGAGTCAAATGGAAGTCTCAAAACATAGTATTCTTACAATAAATAGGAACTGGAAAGACAAAGTGAAAGCAAGGGAAAGGTTGAGTCGTGGTCACATATGTTACTACACACAGAGAATCAACCTGGGAGAGAGCCGTTATGTTCCAGTTAGCTGCTGGAGAAGCTTCAGTTGGTGCACATGCCTTATTAGACTTCAGAGAACTATACTTCACTGAAAAAATCCTTAGAAAAACAGGCTTCATTTGCTCTGCTGCTCATGAAGTCACCTAAATTGCCCATCACTCTTCAATGCGGATAGACAACAATCAAAAGTTTGCTTCTGCAGCCTCCTAAGCCAAACTTTGATTGGTGTGATTAGCTTAACTTCACTGGCTGCAATAGGGTCATGATCTAGTCCGTTCATCTGTCAATATCCACTGAGTTCTGGTCCTAATACACTCAGCAGTAAGAGAAAAGAGAGAAGGACTTCATCCTGCTTCCCTAGTGCCAGTCGCTCCACTGCTTCTGTGGTACCTCGACATTCTTCTGGATTTGTGTCATCTAGCAAGTGTAATCAGGTTGGGTATTTCCACAGCTTGGCTGATCAAAGGCAATTCTGTGTTTGTAAATAGAAAGATTTTAGAGATTGTGAATGGACATTCTGCTCCACTTTCCCCCTAATTTGAAAAAAAAAAAAAATAATGGTCCAAGCCGTGTTCATCAAAAGAGACACCAATAACACAAATCTCACCAATTTAAGTGTATTGTTTCTTTCTGAAATCAGAGGAAAGGCTGTTACAAGATACACAAAGTACTCTCATCTATTTTGCTGCCAAGGCAGGTTTATTTCTACCATGTATTTGCTAGTGCAGTGGTACTCAAATGACACTGCTTGAAGCTGCTTCTGTCGCAACCATGAAGCATCAGTCGCTTTGAGAAGTGACACCTTCTGTTCCTTATAGCCCAGAACAAGGTTCTTCCAGGGTTCCCAGTGGCTATTTCAACCAAGTAAATTCAAAATAACAAGTATTTGTCTGCAACCCGCACAGCTGCTTCTTGTCTTTTTTGTTGCTTTTTTCCTTTTTTCTTTTTCTGTTTTTTGGTATAGCTCCAGCCAGGATCAAAACTGGGGATTAACACATACTTTGTAGGATCAGGCTTCAGAAAGACCCCCAAAAAGATGACATCAAAGCATACTGGGGGACACAGGGGGAAATACAATGTTAATAAAATCCTTCACCTGGAAAGTGAGCAAATACAACATGGAACAACAAACTACTTCAGTGCTATCCTAAAATTACTTTTGGATGCAGCAATGTCAGTATGAATTTTAAGAAGAATACCTGAAGGAGATGCATAGTTCATCAATGCTAGTCATACTCATAGGAAACTAGCGTTTCTTTCCTGTGTGTCTTCAAATGCTTACTGGTTTATTTAAAATGTTTGTGAGTCCTGAACTTCACATTATTCTTGTTTCTCATTATCAGTTAATTGCCATCATTAATCATTGTTTTCTTGATTAAAAAGTAACAGTCAGTTCAATACCATGTGATATGGATGACTAATCACAACTCAGGAGTAATAAAGAGTTGAAGTAAGTGTTCACAAAGAAGTTGTCATCTGTAATTTGTCCTCATAAAGTAGTTGGCAATACTTACACGCAATGAATACTTCCATACAAATTAAGATGAGCTCGAAAGTGATTTATAAACAGGGAAAGGTAGTTGAATTCATCTTGTATTTCATTTGCAATAAATAATTTGGACAAATACAGTTATCAGAGAGGGGAGCAGAAGACCTTTATGTAAAGTGAGTATCTACAATGCAAATTAGTTGAGGATCACTTCTGCTATTTCTTTATGCTATCAAAATTTTAAAGTGCCAGGTGCTGATGTAATTTCCCTAGCAAGACTGTTCTGTAATCCTAATAGCATCCCCTCTTCAGAAAGTTTTGTCAGAGTTTTCCCTGTCTTGATTATTTTGTTGCTCTTTATATCACTCCTTCCTTCTCTCATAGTCATAGGGTGGTAGGTGGACTCCATCAGGCAGACAATCTTGCTCATTCCTTCAGCATCCTTGGTTCCACCACTATTAAATATGTTTTTAGTAGGTTTCAGTTATCTGTATTGAGCTATCATCTATAGCAGTCTGAGATACCCTAAGATAACAGATGGATATGGCAAATGAGACATAAAACCTGTGGAGAAGCCATTGTCTCTCAGAGAGGAGCTGGAGACCAAGCACAATATCTCAGCACTTCTCAAGTGGTACAGGACTTAGAAACATCCTGCAGCACAGCTGAGATTATCACCTGAAGATCCTGTGTGAATAAATAGTGTCCCACCTTTCAGCTGTGTTTAACAAAATCTATTCTTACATGGAAGGGTATGTTATCATCTAGGTACTTAGTGATTTATCTATCTTAATATATTGGTTTCTTTATTTTGACCATTTATTTTGTTTGTACCAGCAGGTGGATTCTGCCACCAGCAGTTACTGCAGTTATGGGTTTTTTTACTTTTTGAACACAAGTACATTTGTTTTGGTACATTTACCATTGCAAAAGTGAAAAGTGGTGCAACATCTTGCAATCTGGGCATTTAAATTACCATCCTGGAGCTGACCTCTTCTGTAGCATCCAAAGTATTATCACCAAAAATTTAAAGTATGGTCTTTATAAGAGGAAAAGTATGTGAGTGAGTGTGGGCACAAGTGAAAGTATGGGAGCAAGTATGTGTAATTCATCTAGTTACAAATATCCTGTGCAAAGCTACCACCAGCACAGAGATTAGTAATACAATCCAAAGTGTAAATCAAGAGATACAAATGGACAGAAAACATCTTGCCCACTTTGAATAGTTGGTATAGATGATCATTTTCTTGGCCCACAGTGTCTCTATGGGGACGAGATACAGCACCTTTTACTATGAGCTATTATTGTTGCATGCTTGAAGGGATGGAGTAGTGTGCTTCTGTTTCAATTACTCAGGCTCCTTTACTAGGTATGAATTGAACTGATTTTACCCTATAAGAATAAATACTGTTATTACATTTAATGATTAAAATCCTGCTTGTACTCAGACAAAATATAAATCAATAGTTTGGAAGAAAAGGCTCGAACAAAATTGTTGTGGGAGACCAGCGAACTCAGGGAATTACCAATGGGCTTATTCAGGCTTTCACCTCTCTATCAGATCATTAATTGGATCTAGAACAGGTACATGGTCGTGACCTGAACTTGGAACCAAAATTATTTTATCTGCTGTGCAGCCTTCAATGCTTAGTTGTCTCCATCCAAGTCCTGGATGGGCATGTCAGATATATCAGCCGCAAAAGGAAGATTAGAGGGAATGTGGGCCTCTGATGACAGAGGATGCAGAGAAAGCTGAACTACTGAATACCTTCTTAGCTTCAGTCTTTACAGCCAAGGCCAGCCCTAGGGAAGCCCACTTCAGCAAAGATAGTAGAATGATCTGGACAACAGAGGACTTTCCTTTAGTGGATGAGGAACAGATTAAAGACTTGTTGGGCAAGCTTAACTCTCATAAGTCAATGAGTCCTGATGGGATGCATCCTAGAGTGCTGAGGGAGCTGGCTTCTGTGATTGCTAAGCTACTCTCCATCATTTTTGAACAATTGTGGAGGAGAGGCGAAGTGCCCGAGGACTGGAGAAAGGCCAATGTCACGCCAGTCTTCAAAAAGGGCAAGAAGGACGACCCAGGAAACTACAGGCTGGTCAGCCTCACCTTCATCCCTGGAAAGGTGATGGAACAGCTCATCCACAGTGTTGCTACTAAACACATGAAGGAAAAGATGGTTATCGGGAGAGTCGGCATGGATTCACCAAGGGGAAATCCTGTTTGACTAACCTGATATCCTTCTATGAGTGCATAACCAGCTGGCTAGATGAGGGGAGAGCAGAGGATGTCATCTACCTTGACTTCAGCAAGGCTTTTGACACTGTCTCCCATAACAAGGAGGGCCTGATGGTCAGTTGGGGGCCTGTGGCCAAGTTGGGGGCCTGTGTCCAGTGGAGTTCCACAGGGATTGGTTCTGGGGCCAGTCTTGTTCAACATCTTCATCAACGACCTGGATGAGGGGACAGAGTGTACCCTCAGCAAGTTGGCTGGTGACACCAACCTGGGAGGACTGGCTGATTCCCCAGAAGGCTGTGCTGTCATTCAGTGGGATCTCGACCGGCTTGAGAGTTGGACAGAGGAACCTCATGAGGTTCAACAGGGGCAAGTGTAGACTCCTGCATCTGGGAAGAAACAACCCCATGCACCAGTACAGGCTGGGGATCGAACTGCTGAAGAGCAGCTCTGCAGAGAGAGACCTGGGAGTCCTGATTGATGATAAACTAACCATGAGCCAGCAATGTGCCCTCGTGGCCAAGAAGGTCAATGGCTTCCTGGGATGCATTAAGAAGAGTGTGGCCAGTAGGTCAAGGGATGTTCTGCTCTCCTTCTACTCTGTCCTGGTGAGGTCTCATCTGGAGTCCTGTGTCCAGTTCTGGGCTTCTCAGCTCAAGAGGGACAGGGAACTTCTGGAGAGAGTCCAGCACAGGGCCACCAAGATGATCAGGGGTCTGGAGCACCTTTCATACAACAAAAGGCTGTGGGAATTGGAACTGTTTACTCTAGAAAAGAGGAGACTGAGGGGGATGTCATTAATATTTACAAATATCTGAAGGATGGATGTCAGGAGGTTGTGGCATCCCCTTTTTTCTGTTGTATCTAGTGACAGAACAAGCAGTAATGGGATGCAGCTAGAATACAAAAAGTTCCATTTCAACATAAGAAAAAGATATTTTACTGTGAGAGTGAGGGAGCCCTGGAACAGGCTGTCCACGAGGTTGTGGAGTCTCCTTCCTTGGAGGTCTTCAAAACCCACCTGGATGTGTTCTTGTGCGACCTGATCTAGGTGGACCTGCTTGAGCAGTGGGGTTGGACTAGATGATCTCTAAAGGTCCCTTCCAACCCCTGTCATTCTATGATTCTATGATTATTACGCAGAGTTTCAGTATTTATTTTTAGGTATCTGAAATTAGGGACAAGCATAAAGCAGCTGGTTGATAAGCTATTTTTTTTCATATACAGAGGCAGAATATATTTTTCCTGAATTTCTAGAGCTCAAAGTTAAAAAACTTTTTTTATAATATGAAATATAAAAACCTGATTCTGTATGTACAAAATCCAGAAAAAACTATATTCTCCTTTTCTCACCATGAACAATAAATTTGGATGCTAGTAGGATGCTAATAATGTCAGACATAGCCTTTGGTTTTCACTTTACTTCTAGGCTACATTTCAAGAATCCGGTGATTCAGGGTGGAGATGAGGGCAGAACATGCCCCTTCAATATGAGAAACACATTTACAGCAGGAGCTGGGTTCGTCTATAATACTAAGAATTTATTGCTTCTTTATCTGTTTTATCAGCTGATACATCCTGTTTTCCTCCTTCAAGTCAGTACAGACTCATGAGTGAGGAAGAGCCCTGCAGGACTATTTTACCCCAGGGGAATGCCAGGGTTTCATATCACATCTCTTCAAGCTCCTTTTGATTATAATTGCTTTGGGATTTCGTGAAAAACTTCAGCTCTTGTCTATATTATTCATTATATGAAGTTTTACTAGAACTAACAAACTGATTTGCTGTGTGTTTGGGGTTTTTTTTTTTGGTTTGTTTTGGGTGTTTTTTTAAACTATCAGTTATCAAGAGCTTTGTTTGGAAGCTTGCATCTTGCAAATACACACATTTCATACTGTGGCAAAGAGGTTTACCGGGTAATCTGAGTTCTTAGGGTGAAAAGAGGTCAAATATCCATTGAATGATACTTAAGTGGGAAACATTTGGTCAATGGCTCATTTCCTCTCCACAGCCAAAAAAGCCTGCTACTTTTCCCTGCCAGATGGTGTTTGAGATTTATTTCTGAGCTTCTAGACAGAGATAAGGCATTTTAGTAGCTATGAAGCCACATCCCTTCTCCCAAGCTCCTCTAAACCAGGATTTCAGAAGTCTCTGTTGTAAATTTTGAACCAAAAAATCTCTTAGAATTCAGTTTGCTCCATGTTCACAGGAGAGATTTTTAGTTGTCTTCCCAACCAGCTTAAAGGCACAGAACTAGAAGAAAACACATTGTACAATACAAGCAAGTGCACACACATATACTCAAAACTCAGTAGCTGGATTGTGGGTAGATACTTACTTCTGATTGAAGAGGTCCAGCTATAGGCAGCATCTTATTCTAAATAAAAACAGCAAGACAATATAGCTCTGCACAAACATGCCAAACTTTCCACAGGACTTCTGACAGCAGGCAGCCAATTACTTCGAAAAGAATGGGTTCTGTCTCATGACTGCAGCAACCCAAATGCATCTCCCTTGATCCCAACATCAAGGTAGAGCTTTGCATTTCCAATATTTTAATTCAATACAAAGCAGCATTTTCAATGTGGTGGGGTGTTTTTTTCATGGTGGTGGCAGCTTGTTGGGTTTTTTTTTCAATCAAGTATAACAGCAGCAGGGTTAAAAGAGGTATATAAATAATAGATGGCTTCTCTCACCTACAGAGGGATCTGCCAAATCTTGCCCTCCTTTTAATTTCGGAAGGGAATATCATTTACAAGATGACAGATTCTTTCCCATCAAGTCAGAGAAGAAGGAAGCCTCCAGAAGAACAATGGCTGATGCCACAGCATGACTCTCTGACAGGCTTGAAAAGCGACTGTAAAGTTGCCAACACAACAAGCCTTTTATCTTTCATGATAGTATTCGAAGCTTCTGATTTTCATCCAAGGAATAGGAGGAGGTATGTGACGTTCTCCCACCACCTCTTTTCTTACTGTATTAATTACCATAATTTTAAAATATATATATAAATATTCACCAAATAGACATCCCTTTTCTTCTGAAATTCCTATACATGAGTTTCTGGAATGTCTTCACTACACTGCTGAACTTGGCTTTATTCCCAACAAGAATACATAACTCTTTTTTAATTTCTTTGCCTTCATGTTCACTTTCTGGGTAAATAGGTACCCTTACAGGCAATTAAATGTCTTTGGAAGGTTACTTACAGGCCCATTCAATTACTGGGAAGGCATGCAGTGTGTACTAGTACAGCCAAGGTCTTTCTGTGTGAGTGACAGTCACAGGGCTTTCCTGAACAGGCTGAAGCCTTCAGCACTCAAGGGTACACGCTCAAGACCCAATTAAAACCTGTATTTCAATGTTACAGTAACTGGAATCTGGTTAATTAAGATTCTTCCTCTCCGCCTGCATGAGCAATGGGCCCATCCTGGCACACGACAGTAGTGCACATTCAGCACAAGGCTAAAGTCATATGCATCAGGTGCTTAGGTTCCCTTTGAGTAAAACAAGATATGATTTGGTTCCTACACTGCAGCCTGCTATGACAGACAAAGCCAAAGGGAAAGTTGCATTTGAAATATTGCCCCTTGCTTAGACCAGAGCAATTATCTCAGACACTGCTCTTGGCATGCAATTCAGAGCCTGAAACTCGATCCTAACTGCAGCTTTCGGATTTCCCTGGAGGGGAAGGCCTCTGCAACAGCTCCATTTTGCACATCTCATCCAGGAAACGGTAAGGCTGAGTTCAGTGTCTTCCTCAGACTAATAAGATTTGAATTTATACCTCCCAAAAGTACTGGAGGGTACATGAACTGCCATCTGTAGGCTCACCTGGGTAGAAAGATGCCTCCATATTTTGTACAGTCAGACATGCAGAGTTCATGGCACGCAAAGAAAAAGTAGAAAAAGAGCCCGAGTCTGTACCTGGGAATAGGGACAACTGAATACCCAGCCATGGTTACAGAAAACTCTGCACATCCTACCCTTCCCACTGGAGGAAAAAAAGTCACCCAGAGAAAAGAAAGAAGCTTTTCCATCCCCTTTTGGGACACTTAATGTCTAAGCTGCAAATGTATTGTCTTACCTGTACTGACCCTGTAAATTTTTCACCTTGCTTTAAAAAGGAAGGATGTAGGGGATCTTCTTAAAAGTGTATCTGGCTTATAGTAAGGATATCCTTCTCAACTGTACAAATCCCTCATCTTAATCTGAACAATATGGACATTAATTTAAATCCTTGGTCTCCACTTCCTGACCAAATGCTACACACCGTATGTACTGTACAAATGATCATTAACTCCACAAGTTCTAATGAGAGACAGCATATATGCTTTCATAATTGGCTCATGACAACAGAAAGACTCATAACTCTCTAAAATAGTGATTTTAACCTGTGCCCCATATTTCTGCTTATTAGCAGGTAGCCATATGGTTATCATCTTTCTAATCAAGCTGACTGTACAGCCATAGAAATGCCCGTGCTTGTTTGCACAAGGAAGTCATGGGTCTACATGCCCACAACTGGAGGGGAAACTAGTAGGAACAGACTGCCTCTCATGACACTCAGACTAGCTTAAACTACCCATAGCCCATCATTTGCCATAAACCAGCAATTATAACTGATGGACCTCCATCATAGAGGTATGCACCAAATGATTTTGCTCCAACCCATAAGCAGGGACATTTGAATAAAGCTCACTCAGCTTAGAAGAGGTTTTCTCTGGTCATTGTCCTTTATTTGAATTTCCGATATGATATTTTAAGTGCCTGGAGCTGTTGTCTTTAATTTTAATTCTCTGTGGAATGAAGAGAGTCAAATGGGATTATTGGCACACTTCAGGCACAGCAGTATGCTGCACTAACCAGACAAGAGAAAAATATGTGAAATATTCCCTTTCCAGCATTAAAAGTAACAGTTCCCAGGATTATCTGTGTTCTTTTACAAGAACATAAGAAGAGCATCACTGAGATAGACCAAAGGCATGTTTAACCTAATTCCTGTTTTTGACAACAACCAATAACAGAGGCTTTGAGGAAAACATTAGGAAAGAAAGGAAAGGCACATCAATAGTGGACCTTTCCTACTTCCCTTTGTCAGTAGCTTAGAGCCTTCCTCAGCTACAGGTTATATCACATCCTCCTGTTTAATAGACACAAGCTTGTGTAAGCTGCAAGAGATATTCCCCCACAAATCTGCCTCCTCTCCCAATCTGCCTGCTTCCAGATTTGTGTTTAAGTCTGGGCTCTCCCCATATCCCATGACAATGAGTTCCGTAATTTAATTTTGTGAAATATTATTGAACACTGAAATTTGTTTTTTTGTAATTTTCACAGAGAACTTCACTGGGTGTTACACTACTTAATTGTTCTCTTTTCACTTTTTCTACAGTGTTTGTTTGGGTTTCTTCCCAGTCAGTCACTATAAAGCTGGGCCAGACTTTTGGCCACTGTTGATCACTGCTGTGAATATTTTTTGCTTTTTTTTGTCCAAGGGATGATGATAAACATTATTGATGAGGAAGGAGAACGGTAAACGTTCTGTAATTGAATCTCATAATCAAGAGTTCTATCCATTAAGCTGAAAATTTAGGTTCTTTTTTCTGCCTTTTTTTGTCCTATAGATCTTAGGTGTAAATGTTATAAATGCCAAAGTATTTACCTCTTAATTTCTCTCCAGTGCCCTGATTTTCTACTTGTGGCTTTGCTTGGGATCCTTTGTAGTGAAACAGCTTATTTTCTGTTAAATTTGTTTCCTCCTACTCTTAACTTTTACAGTTAAGCTCCAGATATCTTCAGCACTTTATTTTAAATACTTCAAATACTAGGGCTACAATAAGCCCAGAAAAGCCTGAAGACCAGCACAGAAGGGCTTTGCCCTGAGCAATAGGAGTGTAGGACGTTGACACTGGCTTTGACTGCAAGCACTTCTATATGTGGACATTGCTGTGGCCTCAGTTCAGAAGCAGAATGAGTGCTCCAGGAGTGATGGCTACTGCTTTGCTCTATCATAGAATCATAGAATGGCAGGGGTTAGAAGGGACCTTTAGAGATCACCTAGTCCAACCCCACTGCTCAAGCAGGTCCACCTAGATCAGGTCGCATAGGAACATGTCCAGGCGGGTCTTGAAGACCTCCAAGGAGGGAAACTCCACAACCCCTCTGGGCAGCCTGTGCCAGGGCTCCCTCACCCCCACAGTAAAATAGTTTTTTCTTATATTTAAATGGAACTTTTTGTGTTCCAGCTTCATCCCATTGCTCTTTGTCCTGTTGCTAGACACAATAGATAAAAAAGGATGTCCCAACCTCCTGACATCCACCCTTCAGATATTTGTAAATATTAATGAAATCTCCCCTCAGTCTCCTCTTTTCTAGACTAAACAGCCCCAATTCCCACAGCCTTTCCTTATATGAAAGATGCTCCAGTCCCCTGGTCATCTTGATGGCCCTGTGCTGGACTCTCTCCAGCAGTTCTCTGTCCCTCTTGAGCTGAGGAGCCCAGAACTGGACACAGGACTCCAGATGAGGCCTCACCAGGACAGAGTAGAGGGGGAGAAGAACCTCCCTTATGCAGCAATATAGATGTGAGTTTCTAAAACAGAAGACTGAATCCAAGTCTAATGATTCTGAGATTAGTGTTCCAACCTCAAGGTTATTTCTACCTATTTGAGCTCTTGTATGAAGCCCATCCCACCAGCCAGGTGGCTCAGATCATGCCTGCCATCAGACCAGACATAGGGATGCAATTTAATTTACAAATTCTAGATTAACTGAAGGAGGAGATGTCCACCCAGAGATTTTGCACATCTGCACAATCAAAATTTAAATTATTGAAGAAAACAGGGAAACTCACAGCTTCTCAGAGAGCTAAACAAACTTAGAGGAGGAGATTGAGGGATAGATAGCCACATCCCTCTGTAACCAATACAGTGCCAATAGACCAGGTGGCATATTTGGTGTCTAACTGCTATTTCTTTCTCCTTCCTAGAAACTAGTCAATTTAGGGTTGTGCTTATTTAAAGAGAAGTGAGGTATATATACGTACTTAATTACTATGCACATAAACCTGTTGAATATACATTTTGCATGTGGTATATATATGTGTGTGTGTATATATGGTTTATGTGCATATATACATTAATATAACATACTTTCTCACTTGGGTATCTAAGGCAAGATTTTCTGAAAGAAGATTATATGCCAAAATCCTTTTAAGTTGCCTGTCTTGCTCCCTTCAACTTCTCCAAACACAAGGCTCAGCCAACAAATGTGGTCCAAAACCCTTCCATATTCCATCCACATGACCTTCTGCCACATCTTGGCTGAAGTCATTATCTGCACCTTTTAATTGTTCATTTTCTTTTTTTTCCCCTACTTTATCTTGAATTCCTCTACAGTTATTTTAGTAAGCTATTATTATTCCTAATTTCTTATTCAGGCTATTCTTCATGTCTTTTCCAGAACACTGCATTTGTGGTTCTGATTTCCACCCAGCAGTGATGATTTGGGTATAAAAACCCAAAAGGACAGTCGGAGACAGGAAAAAAGAAAACTGCACAAATGAGAGGAGATAGTACACCATCCAGTCTAGGTCTCTCATTCCACTTGTCTAATCTATGGACTTCATCTCTTGATGCCCTGGAGACAGTGGAGAGCATGAAACCCCTTCCTGAGGGAATTCAGAACATTTACTCTTGGAAGTGCCTGTCTCTCTGTTTTCCATATCTACAATATCTGCAGAGCTGTGCTACTTCACCTAGACACCTACAACAGAATGCATAAAGTAGAGCTTGACATTTTTTAGCTGTCTTGATGACGGTAACTTTTATTCTGAACTGAAATTCCTAGACTGAAAACAGATTTAATTAAAACAGTGCAAGCTTGTGTGTAAACCAGCCCTTAGGCACCTTCACAGAGTCATATAAATCAGAGCCATACAAGACATGTTATGTTCCTGAATGCATCTGCCTGTCAGAGTGAGCCCACCCATGCAGGGTATCTTGTAGCATTTTATTCAGCCTAGTTTTAAAAGCCCGAATCATTCCGCTACTTATTCCATCTCACACAATACACTCAGGGCAAATGCCCTGACGACTTATGGTCATTTAAAAACCCTACAACACTTTACATGAGATTTGTTACCAGTAGTGTCCTGCTCAATTTATGAGATGATTGCAACACTGTTGAAACACTCTTTACAGTTTCTGCTAGGTGCAGTGCTTTTCTTTATTATAGGTGCTAAGATTTTACAACAACCTTTGAATTTTGTTGTGGTGGTTTATCACAGAAATCTAAATATATTGCATAGGGAAGTAGGTAGTGTCACTCCTTTGTTAAGGAGTGGAGCGCTGCTGCCATAACTGTGCTGAGCTAGAACTGAATATCAAGTGAGCAGTATGGTCAAGCTTGTATTTACCTACCTGGACTACAAGATCTGTCTAGATCAGGCTATAATGGACATTATGAAGCAGCAGCCATATTCTACTACTGCCGTGGTAGCATATAGTCATAAATAAGCTTAACCGTTCCAGGAAAACTAAAACCATGGAACAGATGGGAGAGGATAGATGTCATGTTTCCTTTAAATTCTTCTTTTGGGGAAACACATCAGACCTGTCCTCCCCATCCCCAAAGAACCAGCACGGTCAGCTCTCCACCACCACAGGCCAAACAGCAGTTTGGCCGCCAGGGGTGGAGTCATCTTACAGGTGGATTTAGGTTCCTCTGCAGCTTCCTGATCTTCCTCACTTTTCATTGCTATTCAAACACAGACAGGACAAAAAAAAATCCTAAGAGACAACAAACCAAGCACAGTAGAAATGACATAAGATACCTCATCAGGTGCAAGTTCCATGGGATGGAAAGGATATTTGCACAGCAACTGCTCTAAGCTCATACAACTTACACCCTCAGTCTCCTGGATGGAGCCCATGTACTTCCCTACATCTCTTTTTCTGGCACAGAACCTAACCTTAAAGATTTTACTCCAGAATATCTTTGTAGCTCTATACACAAACTGATTGGAAGGGACAAACTGCACCATGACATATCATTTATCTCACAAAAGTGACACAAGGTTTAATTAATTTCCATTTGTAAAAGCAAATTTTGGGAAAGCAGAAGTGAAAAAAAGAGGCACTGTTACCACTAGAAGAGAAAAAATTGCTCTGAAAAAGCATGCATGTGAAAAGAGCTGTTTCCAGCAATCACATAGTGCCTCTGCCATTTATCCTCTTCTCTGTCTTCCTCTCTTTCAAGAGGCAGGTGCCCAAATAGATTTGCTCATGTATTCAGATTCTATCTTCTTTTCAAAACACTTATCATTGGGCACACGCAAAAAAAAATAAAAAACAGGAAAGAAATCTCATGTAGGCTTCAGCAAGGCACTCACAAAAGGGTTTTCTTTTGTAGTCAGAGAGGGGATGCTGGAGGGGGTATTAAAAAGCAAAAACAGAAAAAAAAAAAAAAAAAGGTAGGATGTACTTCACAGTAGGGATCCCAGTAAAAATGGAGGTGGAAAAGTCATAAAGGGAAGAAAGATTATCATTCTGGTGCATGTCACAGCAGCAAACTCACACAGAAGCCGTTTCCCTTGCAACTGCTCAGGGAGGAAATTATTTTTGCAAATAAGTCATAGCTTAGAGACTACTTAAGACAGGGTGTAAGAATGCACATGTTAGCGTGCAGTCACTCCAGATTTTGCTTTATTTGCATTTTAGCATATTGTGACCTACATTAAATGGTTTCCATGCACTGACCGCAAAACAAGGGGGCTGAAGTGGCTGGCACAGCTCAGTGTGCAGAACAGTTAGAGACCAGCACAAAAAGCACACTACAGTTTTGCTGTCTGCCAGCAGCAGCACACACCTGCCAGAGTACAGACAACCCTGAGCAATATTAGCTGGATGCTACAGCACAGTAAGAGGAGTTAGAGCTCTGTCTTTGTGCCTGAAGTCCCCATCTCAGCTCACTGATATCCTGAACATGATACTGAGCCTTGTGTTGCCATGTGACATATCAGACACTAGTGCCCTGCTTAGGTGTCTCTGCTGCTTGTGTTTCCCATGAGAGCTTGCCAGTGGAGGTAAAATACCAGAGCAGACATGGGCCTTGCATACAGCATAGGCACACATACACCATGCTGCACATAAAGGAATAAACTTGTGTACCTAAGCTGTGTTCCACGGTCCCAGCTCAAAAATGTCTGGGAAAGAAAGACTATTAGCTCCTTCAACAGAAAGCTGAGAGTGTGTAGCAGTAATTACAACATCCAGATGCATGTCAACATGTTTCTTTACATAGGAGGACAAAGACCTGGAATTGTAAATTTCAGTTTTACAGAAAAGAAACTGAGATCACTAAAGCTAATTGATTTTCCTGCACTGTAGTATGGATATACTAAAAATGAAATATAGTCCTTATTATGTTTTTTATGATGGAAAGAAATAAAAAATAAGAGGATATGAACATGAATACATACAGAATAAACTGTATATATATCTCACAGACACATACAAACAAATGAGCAGAAAATAAGCTTGTAAAAGGATAAATGACTGTGTAAATCTAGAAAATGACATGGCTAAAATTCTTCCTGTGACCTTCTAGCAGGTTTAGGATACAGTCTTCCAATACAACAGAAAATGCTACATTTTTCTCATATATGAAAATGAGACTATAACTACGAACAACTATAGCTATAAATACCAGATATATGCAAGGGAGCAGAAGTGATATTACATGAATAAGCTTAATAATAACTTCAAGTGTTGCAAAATACTGACCTTGCAATCTTATTGTTCTTTAAATGTGTATGTTAAACATAAATAGGATCACTTTCTGTATTTACAGAAACGTACTTACCACTTTTCTGGGTTAAATATCCGTCAGGATAGATTGGAAATAAAAGGTCACTGGCAGCTATGTGATATACAGAATATTGTTAAGCTGTGTTATTTATTGATGTAAAGATCTAAAATCACCTATAATATGGTCTGTGGGAAAGTTTGGGTTGCTTTCTTTATGCAAATGGTCCATCTGACATGCCCCTCATCACTCAGGGTCCCATGTGCTGAGGTATGCTCCGAGGGCTCAGATCAGATGGTATCAAGCCCTCATGCCCAGTTTGCTTCTGCAAGGTAAAAACAAACACCAACATGTCCATTTGGACTCAGACATGGTATTTCTATTTACCACATTGACTCCAGGCAGCCATTACAATTAACAACCTCATGAGGCTTATGCAGCATTTGGCTTCCTCCTGCCTGTTTGCCTCTGAGCAAATGGAAGGGCATTTGGTGTGAGTGAAGCAGACGGGGAGCAGCTGGGAGAGGTGTCTGCATTACCACCTTCACATGAAGGCTCAAATCTCCCTTTTACCACCTCACCAACTCAGTTTATACAGTGACACTGGACCAGATACAGGCACCTGTGCAAATATGACAGCCATAATCAGTTCTTCCCTGCAGTATCCAGTCTCCCACATTACCATGCTCTGGTCATTGTCTGCAATACCAGCCATTTGATTTTACAAGTCTACCCTCAAAAAGGATTAGTTCAAGCTCACTGTAATCTGGGGAAACTCCCTCTCTTCTGCTGATGCTTTTTGTCAGCCATCGTAGATGGGCAGCAGAGGTCTGGGATCTGCACAGTGTTGTCCTTAAGGGAAGTAAAGTGAAGAAGGTATCAGTAAACCCTACACAATCAAAACCTCTGGAGACAGACTGCCCTTTTTCACTAGTCCAGTCTTTCTACTGCTCATTACTGTAATCAACCATTTTTCTTGTTCACCAAGGAGAGAATAAAGAATTTTAATTAGCAGCAAAGATGATTTAATTTCATGTTTGAGAAGGCATTGCACAGAGTTTGATGTATGGGCTGGTTATGAAATCAAAGGTTTGTAACGGCTGATAAATTGAGGGTTTGTAACAGCTGAGTAGACAACACTGTCACCAAAAGTTTAGGTACATCTGACCTGGCCCCACTGAAGAGATTGGCAATAAGCAATCTTTTTAGGACCTTTCCAACAAAACTTGTCTATCATTTCACCATACTTCTATCCATCAGCTTTGGCAGTTTAGCTGATCCTAATGAATTTAGCATGAAGTTTCAATTTACACCACCCACCCCCTGCTCCACAGTATGTTTGAGAATAGAATGCAATCCAATTCAATGTCACCACTAAAATAAAGCATCTAGCTCCTACGCAATGTCAATGTGAGGAGCAGAAATTCCTAGTGAATGTCTCCAAACCCTCAAGGGATGTCAGGAACAACAACAGTAGCCCTCTTTCCTTCCAAGCCCATGTAAAACTCAGAGGCTACGGCTCTGCAGGGAAGGAAGATGGATAGATCTGTTTAACAAGGACAAGCAGACAGTAGAAGATAGCAAGTGGGGAACAAAATACAGTAATGTAATTTGTGAAGTCTGTGCTGTCAGGAGCTTGAAGAAAACATATGGAGACAGCTTCTCCACGATGCTGTGAGAACTGGAGAGTTAATCAGAAGACTAGTTGCAGCTAGTCAGATAGTCATTGAACATTACATGCATGAGAGTTTGGAACAGCTGTTCTGATTACAAAATCCACTGTTAACTTTCACTAGATAGTTTTACAGCAGCATCCCAAATACCACATGGAACAAATCCAGCACAGCCAGACCAAAATATTTTGTCATGTAAAAAGCTCTCATCTCTCTCTTAAATTTCTTCGCACAACTTGCCACTCCTTATGCTAGGAGGACATAGAACTGCAATCAACAGGCTATAAGCATGCTTGGTCTTGCTTGGCACAGTATACCTGAGGATGAACACCCTTGCTAGGATATTGACCTTGAACAGCAAATTGGAATATTTAAGTGTTTATATAGACAGACACTTATTGACTAAGGTGGGACGAGCACTGGAGACTATATGCCTGCTGTCTCCAGCAGTGAGAGGAGAAGCTGGATAATCCTGCAACATGTCTTCAAGTTGTACAACAGGTTTAAAATTTAATAGCTGTGCTTCATTGGTTATATAAACTAGAGGAGTAAATAAACCAGATCTTTTTTCCTTCTGTCTCAAGAGGCAAACTACTTCCCCACAACTGTCTTACAACTTCCTTGAAAATCCTATATGCCCTCCAGCTTCTTGCTCTCTCCTTCCACTGTGAATGTCTCCCCGTATTTCTTCAACAGTACCCCAAGTCTAATTATTTTTTCACATACACATAAAGACAAAATGATGTCCAGAAGTTGTGCTGCAATCTCTCTATCCTTTCTTACTCTACTGCAACCATTATGGCACTGACTCCTGTCTGTCCTTTAGCCCACTGTGGTGATAGGCTAGGTATTATTCCCAGGAAGATGAAAGAAGATGGAGTGGTTGGGAAATGGAGATATGAAAAAATGGAGCACATGAAATACCTTCTCTTCAGGGAAAAGAAAAAAAAAAAAAAAAGATCCTTCCCTCCCCTGCAAAATCTGGCCTTAAAGAGGCTGATATAGAGCAATCAAATTTCAGGATCTGGGCCCTAAAAGCAAACATCATGGGGATTTTGAGAGCCTTAAAGTGATATCTGAAATTTCAGAACTTTTTACTAAGACAGTGAGTCCTTGAAGACTAAAAGAGTGAAATTTCTAGTAACTGAGATAGTCAAGCAGAGCTGAGTTGGTAGTAGTAACCAGTTCCACCACAGGTTTGGTGACTGCACATCAAGCCCATTACATTGAAGCCAAGGTCAAGCCAGGAAGTCAAGTCAGTGAAGCAAAGTTAGGACCAGCAAATATAGAGACTACAGTTCAGCTAAGACAGCGATATAGTACAAGGACTGATCTTAAATCATAGGATTACAGAATCATTCCTTTTGGGAGGGACCTCAGGATACTGTTCGTCCAACTTCGTGTTCCAAGCAAGATCAGCTCTGCTGTCAGAGTAGGATGCTTGAAAATTTCCAGGAATGGAAACTATATAATCCCACAGGAAACCTCTTTCACTGCTGGACTGTCTGTATGGGGAAAAAAATTTCTCCTTCAATCCAGTCTGAAGGCATCTTGTTTCACCATAAGCCTCATCATAAGCCTGTTGTCTCTCATCCTGCCTCCACACATCACTATGAAAAACCTGGCTCTATCTTCTGAGTGCCTCTCAGATGCTGGAGGCTGCTGTGAGGTCCCCCCACGTTCATCTCATCTCCAGGTTGAACAAGCCCTGCTTCTTTAGTCTCTCATCACAGGGTAAGTACTTCAACACCTGACCATCATGGTGGCCCTGTTGAACTCACTTCAGCGTGCCACCAACTTCCTTGTACTGTAGTCCCAGAACTGGTTGCTGTATCTAGATATGGTCTAATGAGTGCTGAATAGAGGGAGAGGGTCACTTGACTCACTTTATTGCCTGAAGTTCTAGTCATACAGCCTAGGAGGCTTTTAGCCTTCTGTGATGCAGGGATGATGTGGAGCTTACTGTCTGTCAAGTCCTCCTTATGACAATCAAATGACAGACAAAGAAGAAAAACAGGGGAAAAGTGTGACAGTAAAAGGAGAAAGCAGAGATGGGACAAGAGCCAAGCCTAAGAGTAAAGAGGTCAGAAATAAAGAAGTAGAATGCATGCTTGAAGAGACAGTCAGCCAGGATACATGGAAACCCATCCACCATGTCCAGGGGATTTTGTACCATAACTGTTAGCATTACCTCAGTACATATATGACCGTCACCATGGCTTAAAGATAGATGTGACTGCCAAGCAGAATTTCCTAATTTTTTGTGAAAATGTTGATGACTTTCATTTGAAGCTCACTATTTAAATATTGAAAATAGTGTAACAGTAAAATGTTTAAAAACATAAAACTAATGGTCTTGTATGCACAATTTGTAGCTGCTGACATCTTCATCTTGAAGAGAAGGAGCAAATCTTCCTCCGGTCTCTGGTCCATATAAGCCATTTTTATTTCATTGACTTCATAAATGTTTAAGTTTGGGTGAGCTCATCATTTGAGACTCCTTTTACAGTCTGTAGACAGAAATGAGCACATCCAGAGTGATTTATTAGAGCAGTCTTAAACATTGAATCTCCTCTGGGGACTTCAACTTCTCTCTTCAAATTCAATGAAAGAAAGGTCATGCATCTAGCTCAGACTCAGTTTCCTGACTCAAGGCAGAAAGCAGAAATAATTTCTCCTGTAATTACACAGACCATTGGGGATCCCACTTGAATCTTGCTCAGAACAGCTGATCCTTGTGGGAACAAGATTTTCATTGCCTAGGAGTATAATAGGATCTAAATCCTCCTGTCTGCTTATTCTCATTGCCTTTGGTTGACAGACACTGCTTTAAAAGATTAAGTCTTAGAGATAGCGGGGAAACGCTTGATGGTGGGTGGTGGTGTTCAGGGAGCACATTTAGAAAATTAACACCATAGATCTCACTATGGTCAAAAAATATCTCTGGCTCTTCATATCATGTCACCAACCTGCATCAGTGAAAAATTGCATCCTGGGGTTGTAGACCATAAGAAAGATATAAGCATTGAAATCACTCTGGAGCTGCTCCAACAAGACTTTCACTCATTTCTTTATTCTGTGTCAGAAGCACCAGATCAGAGACTATATCATGCAAGAGCTCTAGGGGAAAAAACATACTGTCTGATTTAGATTAACGTGCTTTAGCAGAGGATTGGACTAAATGATCTCTAGAGGTCTCTTGAAACTCCTACCATTCTGTGATTCTGTTACCTTGGGAACAATAGAATTCCCAGGGGTCTTTGAGCCCAGGGCACCAGAAATGGGATTCACTTAACCACATCCAGAGAGTTACCACAGGTGTCTCAACATTTGAGCTGGACTTCCTTTCTAGTCAATGAAGAGAAAGAGATATTTTCAGGGGAACTTCTGAGCTTACTGAAAAAGCTGACATCTGATGCTCAAGTCAATTGTACACATACAGGTATCTAGTATCATTTCAGATGTTCTAGGATGCCAGTAGTATCTACACAGGGTTGTCAGACATAACAAAGGACCTATGTCCTACTGAAATAAGAGTTAGTAGCCAAGTGAGAGGCCAAGAGCATTTCAGCCTGTAGCCATTACACACATTCATGTAGACACATGAGCTGAACTTTTACATAGGAGGGATGGAATTCAAGCTCAAAGTGTTCAAGCATATTAGACATCTGAAATCAGCTGGTCACATGCAGATGTTTCATTTAGAACAAGACTATTAGTTCTCTAGACTCTACAGCATTGACTAGATCATCATCAAACTGCGTTGGAAGCTTTGCCACCTCACCTGCAAGCAGATACATAAGTGTGGGTGTCTGGATGTGTCATTAAATTCCACTTTTAAAGTGACATTCAGCTGCCTAAATGCCCTAAAAGATGCCATAGAACCTCCAGCTGCTCCAGAGGAACTTGTGCTTTTCTTAAGTTATGCCATTAGCCACATACTGCTGTCAGATTCATTCAGGCACCTCAGATTGCATTAGCCACTGCTTTTTGAACAACTCAATTGAACATTTGCAAGTTAATGAGATGCTTTCCAGACTCAGGGTTCACACCATGAGAATGCCAATACTATTTTGCACCCTTCAGCAAGTGCTGTACCTATACTATGTAAATAGCCTGGCACCTCCTTCCAGGCTTGCACAAAGTCAAGCCATTACTGCGAAGAGCTGCAACAGTAACAGTAACCATGGTTGTATACTGGCAAAAGTACCTAAAGTCTTCTGTGCTGGGTCCTCTTCACTCATGGTGACATGGGAGAGGAAGAATTTGTCCCATCTCATTTCAGAAAACATCAGTATCAGTTTGATATAGATATCAACAGGCCTCTGGAGAGAAATGAATACTATTAAGGCATGGTTCACTTCACCCATATTAAAAACCTGCTTTAAAATGGCATCATCCTTGCTCTGTAGGCATCAGCTTCCCTCCACTGTCTGCCAAGGACCAGTTCAAATGTAGATGTCTCCACTGTGGACATCAAGATCTGGTCACATCCCACATTTCAGGGCACAAGAATCTCCAAAGTAAAGTTGCCTAGTGCATGGTCCATCTCTTGTAGAAATGGACAAACTGGCCCAAAGAAACTCTGGAAAGTCTCTAGTAGATAATCTTGCCTACACTTCTGTCACTGGTAGTCTGCTCAATGAAGCAGATCTGTCTGTCTCTGCCTCTCACCGAAGTGCTTTTATTTCAGGTTTTTCATGAAGTGCTATGTGAGGATGACAGCTTTTGATGAAGGATTTTGAGACAGAAATACACACACATAACGTGTACCCGTGTAAGCTTTTGTGTCTATATTGTCCGTCATTCCACAGTCCTGTCCTATCACTTTCAACTGCCTCAAGTTAGAGGACTTTCATCATTTTTGTAGAAAAGCTATTCTAAGACTTAATACTTCTAAAGTTCACTCAGTAGTTACTCTGTACCCAGTCTATACTTCATTTCTGTGAGAACTGAAAATGTATTAAAAGTCAACAGGAAAAAAGGAGAGGGAAAGAAGGAAAAATGTGTAGAGGCATACAAGAAAGAAAGAGCTTGTGGCATATGTATGAGCTTAAAACTTAAAGAAAATGTTAAATTAATGAAGGTAGTTCACAGTTTAAAATTAATTATTTTTCTATTTCTTTTTCTCAGAGGTTCCTCTTCAATATTCCAAATATAAATGGTAGTGGGATTATTTAGAAACCAAGTACATTATAACTAGGGCCTATAGCAACCTCAACTCAGTAGTGAAATTTGTTGTCTCTCTCTGATCCTGAGATTATGGAGATGAGGGGATGAATGTACATCAGTAAGATTCCCTACCGAGATAGCTTTTCACTCTTTTCAGTAAGAAAAAGATCAAAGGGAAATAGCTAATTAACATACCAAAGGAGACAAAACCCCTAGAGCTTTATCGTTGTTGCAATCCAATAATAAACAGCCAAGTACAAAAAAGATTATTTGATAGTGACACACAGAATTGAAAGCCTTTGAAATGTCAACTTCTCAAAAAAAATATTTTTGGAAGGCAAAAATATCCATAATTATACGGAATAATGCTTAGGCATTGAGGAGTAACTCTTCATTCCTTTGAGAGCTTGCTTGTAAAACTACTGTGTTTAAGAACAACATCTTGGCTTTCCTTTATCTAAAGTTAAATTTTTTAAAAAGCTAATAAACGTACAAAAAGCTTGAAATCCCTTCTTGAGCAAACAGTCAATTCTTTTATAAGTTAAAAATTAGGTACAGTTCTTCCTGTTTCTATTAAACACATCATCAGTCTCCATTCCTAGACCAGCTTCCACAGACCTGGGGGCAGTGGGACACCAAGGTTTCAAATGATGGCTGTCTGGGCTGGCTAACTGCTATGCCATGTTTTAAGTTCTAGGTGCTTTTATAAAGCCAGAGGCAAAAAAAAGACAAATGCATGTAGCAGCAAATTATGTGAAACTATTCCCTGGGGAAAGCAGCTGCTCAGACTACATGGATACATCAATACTGGTAAAAGAAAGAGGACTGGGGTATGGGCCCAAGCATATTAAATTGTAAGCAGTTTCTCTGGCATACTTTTGGCTCAGGGCAGCTTTCCTTTCATAGCACTATTAAGAAATTAGCACCACTTTGAGGCCATTCTCAACAGATAGCTGAGCACAGTCAGCTTGGTTTGGGGAATAGTCTTAGCTGGAAACCATTATCTTTGTAGGGTCAAACGATGATCACCTCTGATCCATTTACAGACTCAAACATAGCAAATCAGTCTATAATACAGAAATATTTACTTCTGGGACATCAGTTTTTAGAAGAGTTAGTTCTTGCACGAGTACTAGCAGTGATGAGACAGCTAATCCTGGAAACTATTTCCAGGCACATTAAGGACAAGAAAATAATCAGGAGTCAGCATAGATTCATCAAGGAAAAATCATGTTTGGTCAACCTGATAATCTTCCCTGATGAAATGATTGGCCTGGTAGATGAGGGGACAACAGTGGATATTGTCTACCTGGACTTCAGTAAGACTTTCAACAGTGTATCCCACAGATACTCATAGAGTAACAGATGAAGTATGGTCTGGATAAACAGAAAGTGAGATAGGTTGAAAACTGTGTGAATAGCCAAGCCTAGGGGATGGTGATCAGTGGTACAAAGTCTAGTTACTCTAACCATTACTCAGCTGTGTACCCCAGCAGTCAGTACCACTCCGATCCTGTTCAACATCAACATCAATAACTGAGATGATATGATGAGGCAGAGGGTACCCTCAGCAAGTTTCCTCATGACATAAAAACAGGAGTAGTGGATAATATGCCAGAGGATCAAACTGACATCCAGAGGCCCTTCCACAGGCTGAAGAAATGAGGTGACAGCAACCTCATAAAGTTCAACAAGAATTGCAAAGACCTTCATTCTAGGGACCCTTTAGCTGGAAAACACATTTGCACAGAAAGCCTTGGGATTCCTGGTGGACACCAAGATGAACATAAGCAGAAAATATGCCTTTGGCACAAAGAAGGCAAAAAGTATTTCCAGCAGATCAAAGGAGGTGATTCTTCCTCTCTACTCAGAACTGGTGAGGCCACACCTGGAGTACTCTCTTCAGCTCTGGGCTCCTTTGTACCAGAGATACATGGACATATTGGTGAGGACAGTCCAGTGAAGGGCAACAAGGATGACTGGAGCCACCCCCACACATGAGGAGAGGCTGACAGAGCTCGGTCTGTTTAACCTGTAAAAGAGAAGTGTCAGGGGGACCTTATCAAGGAATATAAATACTGAAGGTAGGGTGCAAAGAGGACGGAGTGAGGTTCTTTTCAGTGATGTCCAATGACAGGACAAGGTACAAAAAGCACAAACTGTAACACAAAGGGTCCTTATAAACAGGAAACACCTTCTCACTGTGAGGATGACTGAGCACCAGCACAGGTTGCCCAGACAGGTTTTGGAGTATCCCTCCATGAAGGCATTCAAAAGCTATTTGAACATGGTCCTGGGTAACTGGCTTTAGATGGTCCTGTATGAGCAGGAAGGATGGACTGAATGACCTCTAGAGGCCACTTTCAACCTCAAACACTCTAATTCTCTGATATTTGTTCTCATCAAAGACATTCTGTTTGTTAGAGTTGTCATTACTCTAGGGAAAAATTGAATTTCCTACTCTGCATAGTCTCTGTATAAAAAGAAGGTTCAGTTTCTACTGGAATCAGCCGTTACAATAAAGACGAATAGTTTTCATTTCACACTGAAGTTTATTAATTTATTCAGCATATTCGTGTCTCAATACTGAAATGCTAACCTACACTGCTCATGAACACAACAGGAACTGGCCCATTTCTTGAACCAAAAAATGTAAAGGAGAGGAGAGGCAAAACAACCAGCTGCCTGCCTCACACTTTGCAAGCAGAATCCATGGATGTTAGTGTACATTGTCTTTTGTATTTTAGGTCCTAAAACAGACACATCCATACCACTGGCATTAGAGGATCAGGAAGCAATAATGACAGATCCCGGCTTTTGATTCAGCCTGGCTATTCCAAAACCAAATCTACTAGAGAGGGGCTAGCCCTCACCCCATGTGAGCACAAGCCACTTTGTTCTATTCAAATCTTTTACCATGGATTGACCTCTGTCTGCTTTTCTATAGGAAGGTGACAAGGTGGACAGAATCACAAATGGCTCTCTTAGATGAAAATAACACTTCTTTATTCCCAGTTAAAACACAACAGCCATCAGCTTGGCTCAGAGGATGCTCTAAATTAAACCAGCTGGTTCCAAAACTGAAAAAAAACCCCACACTTTTAGATGCCCAGTCTTCCACTTCAGCTGTGCCAAGCTTAGCATGTCAGCTTATATATCTAGAAATAGCTTTCCATTACAAAGACACAATTATGGCAAATAAATCCCCCCAAAACTGCTTAGGATATGATGTTTCAGAGGCTAAATGCAAATATATTGTTTTAGAAACACATACAAATTCCTAAGTGCAGGGTACACTGGCCTGAATAGCCTGCAATAACTGCTTGTCAGCAGAATTGTCACTGTCCTGATGAACAGGTCAAAAACATCCAAATTCCACACCTCTGAGCCTGCCCTTGTGGGTCTGGCAGCAAAAAGCTCCACTGCCTTTTATCCTACCAGTGGTATGCCCAAGCATGTAGCATAATTTGGCCTGAAAATCTGGAAATACTAAAAATCCATTCTGCTCTTCAACTAGGAAAAATGTCCTCATGCAGCCAATGCAACTGGTAAACTCAAACTGACCTGCAACTATACAAACTGGATCTCACCAACTCTTTCCAATTATGGCTGAGTGGCAACTCCCTTTACAAAGCCAGTCTAGAAAGGAGGAGAAACTTACTACTCAACTCAGGTAAGAAACAAAATGTGTCTACGGGTTCTATGTAGGCTCTATGCTTTGGACAGGCTGTGAACATATCTCCACTCTTTCAGAATTAGTTATTTTAGTGTGTGTATTGAGATAAAATAAGCACTTTTTTAGCCTCTGTTGTTCTTCCACCTCCAAAAGGCTCTGAAGACTCTCTTAACAATATTTGATTGGGTGTCTCAATTCACCCAGATGTCACATTTAAAAATACTTTTGCTAAAGTGGAAACAAAAGTATATTACAGACTAAGAGAAATATTGTGCCACAATGACTCTTTGTTAAGCTACCAAAACACAAAAAACTTCCAATAAGTCACTATTAGAAGTGTTTTATACAGCATAATATTTGCTTTAGCTATCTATTGGACACAGTTTTTATATGTCCATTATCTTTTCACTATAAAACCATCAGAGAATTTAGCAATGTCATGTGTGTGCTTTCTTATCTGACTATTCTCATGTGTTTTACTGAACGTAACTCTTTCCTCAGTCATCAGTCACTAATACTAGTCAGTTACCGCGTGTCATCCCTCCCGATAAAAAAAAACAAACCCACACGTGTTCTTGTAGATGATAAAATGAAAACCCTTTATTCTTACTGTATTCTTACTGTGTTTACTTTCTCTGATAATTTTAAGGAAAATGTTTCCAGGCAGAAGGGAGAGAATTGTTGAAAAAGGAAACTATCTATGAATGAGAAAACAACCACAGAAATTAAATGATAGCAGAAATAGCCAAATATTTGTACTAGAAATCCAGTCCAATGTGTTGCAACACATTGTAATGTGTCACATTACTTATAAGATCAGTCAATATTACTTATAAGATCAGTCAAAATCATTCACATTCTGAATGACAAACACACACAAAGAGTTACTTATGAAATGGAGAATTATTTCCATAAATTAATTTGGAACAGATTTCCTCACATCTCTTCACACACAGCAGCAGCTTGTTCCACAGACAGCTTTTTCTTGCTTCAATGTGAGTAACCAGGAAAGAATTTGACCCTTGACAAATAATTTTGAATAACTAATATGTTTTTATAATATTCCAATCTGCTCATGGGCAAATTCATCAGCAGAACAGCAGGCAAAATTTGCCATCTTCATTGCGTTTTATTATTTATCCATCTATTCTAACTGCCTCTTCAAATCCTCACCCTTAAAATGCCCCAGACTCCTCCTTCTTTTAACTTCAGCTATAGCAGCACAGGTTTCTGTAAAAACCTCCTGTTGGGAGCATTCATTACATGTCAGTCTGCAAAGTTATGAAACGGAGAATGCTTAGAATGAAAATGAGGAAAATAATTCCTACAGAGGAAATGTGATGGTAATAATTATCAACCACACCAAGTTTTCACTGTTTGATTATGATTCTCATCCAGCTACCATAATTTCTCATTCAGGGGTAATTGTGATAGAAGAAAAAGGAATAGGCTTTTTAAGGCTTTGTGAGGCTCCCTCAGATTTTTTTTTATGTCATGCTTATCTACACAAAAAGATGCACTAAAAGAATATTGCTCAGATTGCAAAGTCAAGCACTCCAGTGCTAGTAAATGCCAAAATTAAGATTTCCTGAAAACATTAATTCAATCCCTTATACATATGCATTGTGGCACAGTCTTTAATTACTTGATGACATACTATTTTTTGCACAGTTCTTGCCTTGTTCTGTAATCATGCTGGATGGTGCTCACTTAACAAGTGAGCTATTCAACATTTTCTTTTATCTTCTACATTCAGTGTGTGGCTCAAATGCCTTATTTACAGCATACTATTCAAACCCTGTTATGAAGAGAGATTTAATTTTCTCGTGGGCTTTTCTATAGCTGTCATCACTATAATATCTTAAATATTCATTAGGCCAGAGAGAGAAGGAGAGAAATGTTGCAGTTGGTGTTTGGAAGATTCACCTGGGAGATCTGCTCCAATGCAATATCTGCTCCAACGAATACTTAAATAGCCTGCAACAAACAGAAGAAGTTTAAAAGGAAACACCAGCCTTCTGGAACCTCCAGACTCCTAGTTATAGTGTTCATCACAGAGGTGGGAAACTTAGGTTGAAGGCAGAAACTGGCCCCAGGCCTCCAGTTAGTTTACTATCATGTATCAGACTGATGCTTGATTTTCCAACACAAGAAGATGGCTTAACAATGTGTAATGGAGTAAAAAGCTGTCTTTCTTCCACCAATAAGCAACTGCTCACTCATGCAGTTCATTGTCAATCTTTCAAGCTCTTCAGACTCCTTATGGGCACCCAGTTTCTTCTATGCCCTCTAACAGTATCCAACATACAAAGCTGTAGAAGAAGACCAGATTCAAGGTCAGTCCCGAGGAAGAATCTAAGCACATTCTACTTCATAAGGAACCTAAAACAGATCAATTCTTTAGCTTCACCTTTCCCAATGTTCATTCTATATGTTACTGCTACATATGGCACAAAAGCTCTGCTCCAAGCAGCTCATCCCTCATAGAATCATAGAATCATAGAATCATAGAATCATAGAATCACAGAATGGTAGGGGTTGGGAGGGATCTTTAGAGATCATCTAGTACAACCCCACTGCAGAAGCAGGTTCACCTAGATCAGGTTGCATAGGAAGATGTCCAGGTGGGTCTTGAAGACCTCCAAGGAAGGAGACTCCACAACCCTTCTGGGCAGCCTGTTCCACTGCTCCATCACCCTCACCTTGAAATAGTTTTTTCGTATGTTTAAGTGGAACTTTTTGTGTTCCAGCTTCATCCCATTACCCCTTGTCCTGTTGCTAGCTACTATAGAAAAGAGGGATGTCCCAACTTCCTGACACCTACCCTTTAGATATTTATAAATGTTAATAAGATCTCCCCTCAATCTCCTCTTCTCCAGACTAAACAGCTCCAGTTCCCGCAGCCTTTCCTCATATGAAAGATGTTCCAGTCCCCTGACCATCTTGGTGGCCCTGTTCCTTGCACTTGTTGAACCTCATGAGATTCCTCTCTGCCCAATTCTCAAGCCGGTCAAGATCCCGCTGAATGGCAGCACAGCCTTGTGGTGAATCAACCAGTCCTCCCAGTTTGGTGTCATCAGTGAACTTGCTGAGGGTACAGTCTGTCCCCTCATCCAGGTCGTTGATGAAGATGTTGAACAAGACTGGCCCCAGAACCGATCCCTGTGGAACTGTACTGGCCACAGGCCTCCAACTTGATTCTGTGCCATTGATCACCACCCTCTGGGCTCTGCCATTCAGCCAGCTCTCGATCCACCTCACTGTCCATTCATCCAAGCCACACTGCTTGAGCTTTCTGATGAGGATGTTGTGGGAGACAGTGTCAAAAGCCTTGCTGAAGTCAAGGTAGTTGACATCCGCTGCTCATCCCTCATTTAGCCAGCTGGTTATGCACTCATAGAAGGATATCAGGTTGGTTAAACAGGATTTCCCCTTGGTGAAGCCATGTTGACTCCCCCGATAACCATCTTTTCCTTCATATGTTCAGTGATAACATTCAGGATGAGTTGTTCCATCACTTTTCCAGGGATGGAGGTGAGGCTGACTGGCCTGTAGTTCCCTGGGTTGTCCTTCTTGCCCTTTTTGAAGACTGGCGTGACATTGGCCTTTCTCCAGTCCTCAGGTACTTTGCCTCTCCTCCATGATTGTTCAAAAATGATGGAGAGGGGCTTAGCAACCATATCAGCCAGCTCTCTCAGCAATCTAGGTTGCATCCCATCAGAACCCATTGACTTATGAGCTTTAAGCTTGGCCAACAAGTCTTTAACCTCTTCCTCTTCCACCCAGGGCAAGTCTTCTGCTGTCCTGGCGATCCTGTTATCCTTGCCAGACTGGGCTTTCCAAGAGTCAGCCTTGGCCATAAAGACTGAAGTAAAGAATGCATTCAGTACTTCGGTCTTCTCTGCATCCTCAGACACCAGGGCACCCTCATCATTTAGCAGGGGGCCCACATTCCCCGTCACCATCCTTCTGCTGCTGATGTACTTGAAAAATGCCTTTTTAGTGTCCTTAACTTCCCTGGCTAAATTTAATTCTAGAAGGGCTCTAGCCTTCCTAGTTGCACCCCTGCATGCCCTGGCAATGTTCCTATACTCTTCCCAAGAAGCCAGCCCCTGTTTCCACCTCTCATAGATGGCTGCTTTCTGCCTGAGTTGTCCCAGCAGATCCTTGCTCATCCATGGAGGCCTCCTACCTCCTTTTCCTCCTTTCTTGTGCATTGGGACACACTGATCCTGGGCTTGGAGGAAGTGGTGCTTGAAGATTGACCAGCTCTCATGGGCACTTCTGTCTTCTAGAATCATATCCCATGAGATCTGTCCAAGTAGATCTTTGAAGAGGCCAAAGTCGTGTTGCCTGAAATCCAGGGTCATGGTCCTGCTTTGTGTTCTACCTCTTCCACACAGGATCTTGAAGTCTACCATATCATGGTCACTGCAGCCAAGGTTGCCTCCAACCTTCATGTCCCCAACTAGACCCTCCTTATTCGTCAGTACTAGGTCCAGCAGTACAGCCCTCTTTGTTGGTTCCTCGATCATCTGTGACAGGAAGTTGTCGTCAGCAATCTGTAGGAACCTCCTGGACTGTGAGTGCTTGGCTGTGTGGCTATCTCAGCAAATATCAGGGTGGTTGAAGTCCCCCATGAGGACCAGGGACTGTGATCGTGAGGCAGCTCTCAGCTTCTTCGTAGAAGGCCTCATCCACTTCCTCCTCCTGATCAGGTGGCCTGTAGCGGACTCCTACAACAATATCACCTGCCTTGCCCTGACCATTAGTTTTTACCCATAAGCACTCTATTCTCTCCTCATCCCCATCCAGGCACAGTTCAGTACACATTAATTGCTCCCTCACACAAATGAGCAACTCCACCTCCACACCTTGTCAGTCTGTCTTTCCTGAACAATACATAACCCTCCATGGCTGTGCTCCAGTCATGGCAGCTGTCCCACCATGTCTCTGTGACCGCAATGAGGTAGTAGCCCTGCATCCACACCCACATCTCCAGCTCCTCCTGCTTATTCCCCAGTCTGCGTGCATTGGTGTAGAGGCCCCAAGTCCCTTAGTTTGAAGGCCTCTTTATTAAATTCGCTAGTCTACTCCCAAATAATCCAGTGTCTTTACGGGAGAGTTGAATCCCATCCTGTCCTATCAAGCTGTATTCCCCAAGGAAGGATCTATTGTCAAAGTACCCAAAGCCTTCCCGCCGGCACCAGCCTCTCAGCCAGGGGTTCACTTGGCTGATTTTTCCATTACAAACTCCTCCTTTATCTCTAATGAACAGGATAGAGGAAAAAATAACCTGAGCCCCTCTGCCTTTTACCTGCTCCCCCAAGGATTTAAAATCCATCTGGATCCTGGAGATGTCATGTCTCATGACATCATTCATACCTACATGGAACACAAGTAAGGGGTAGTAGCCTGCATCCCTGACGAGCTGTGGCACTCTCTCAGCCACATCCCTGATCTTGGCTCCAGGCAGGGAGCACACCTCTCTTGACTCCCTACCTGCTCCACAGATGGGTCTCTCAGTGCCCCTTAGCAGCGAGTCTCCCACAACAAGCATCAGTCACCTCTTCCTACAATGTCCATTACCTACTGCAGGTGGAGCAGGTGATGAGTTGTTTAGTGGGTTTTCCCTCATCTCTCTTTCCCTATGACATATTTAACAAGCACGCATTTAATGTGTTAAAAGGCCTCGTAGCATGGACAGAAACTGGAGGTTGAAACTCACTACTCTTTTCATAAGGCAAGGAAAAAAGTAATCTCCAGCATCCCAATGCTACCTTCCTCCTTTGCTTAATCACAACTCTGCTGAATCAGCAGCAAAAAGCTGAGACTAACACCACTCCACCATTTACAGTCTCTTCACTAACATAACTTCCTACTAGGCATAGCACTGGATCCCACAAACAGCTTTTCTGCTGGGAGTTATATTAGCAGCTTGTTAGACTGGCTGTAGTTGAATGCAGCTGTCTTTGACTTTGAAATTGGTTCTCAGCTATGACAGTAGTAAACATCAGTTTTTGCAAAGTGAGAGTCAACCTCCACCCACTTCAATTTAATTTCTAACTCAGATAAAACTTGATTGAGTATTGCCTGCCTCCTCAGTTTCTTACTTGTTTGAGAGCTTATTTTTTTAAATTTCTGAGAGTTCAAATATTTAAAGTAATTGTCTTTTACTGCCAAAGATTTCTTATAAGCAGGTATCAGTTAGTGATATGTTCCTTTTTTTAACCTTCCACATCTGCCTCTTCTCCATGTAAAGCATTATTGTGAATGTCAGTTTCTTTTCAAGGGATTTTTCCCCTTTCACTCAAAATCATCCATTTTGGAATCTCAACTTCTCTGTTAATCATTTGAACACACATATAATTTGTCATAGAAACACAAGCTTTCCCACATCTAGCATATTCCAATTTAAATTTAAATGGAAGCTGATGGAGACAAAAATAATCTAAAATTTCATCTTTCTGCTAGCAACCTATTGGAAAGATTAAAAGAATCTGAACATTTTTTCTCTGAAATTAGCCATAAACACTAGAGCATTGTCTGACTCATTTCACCTCAGTCCCCCAGGTAGCAATCAGGTGGCAGTAATATCTAATCACCATTACCAAGGGTCAGATTTTAACTAGTGTCCTTAACCCTTCAATGTTTTATCTGAAAATTACCAATCCTTTGAACTGTCCAGATGGTTTAATAGGCTCTTTTGTTCTCACAACTGATTACTCATCTCTCGTAAATATTTGGTTTCAATACTGTCTGCTCCTGAAGCACTATTCAATTCATAAAACCCTTATTGAAGATTGCAATCATTAAACAATCTATTGCAGCTTCACCCTATTTTTCATTCACAGGCCCAGATTCCATCAGCAGGCCAAGGGCCAGCATCATTGAAGTCATAGACTAAACAGACCCAAAAACCAGGAAGTTCAATTATTTTAACTCTACCACCAAAGGGCATCTGAAAATTGCTACTGCTTAGCAGCTAGACAATAGCCTAACAAGCAATATGTCTGCATTTCATCAGAGGGATTCACAAAACATATGTGATATTGTATAAATAGTGCATAGGGACCAGAAAACAACCAAATATAGCGCTCAATGATATATAGTTTGAACTGAACACATGGTGCTGGTAATGATTGTCATTTGAGTGAATATTGAGCATAGGACTGAAGTAATGAACCAATTACACAATAGAGGCATGAGAGAAGATCATTAGGAGAACACATGACACAATACATAATGAAGTGATTATTCGGATAAGAAAGTGAGTCATGTCTGATTCCTCGAATGTCTGCTGCAGGATGGATGTGCACTGCTTCACCAAGAGTATACAGCGCTATGCTTACTAATTATTCTGGGGCCTAAATAAAGGAATCTGTGTTACCCTTCCACTGCTAAGTTGAGCTGTGTCAGAGTCCTCATGGTGTCTGCAGGAAACACCAAGCTTGGAGCAGGCGAATGAAGCTGATGGGTAAGAGTATTCACTCTAAAAAGCCTCAGTTGTCATGGAGTCCCTGAATATTTGTTGTGGTTTGGCTCAGCTAGCACAGCAGCACCACGACAGTCTCTCGCTCAGTGCCCCCATTAACCTCCACCCTCTTTAGGATGGCAGAGACCACAGAGAAATGGGAGTAAAAAGATAAGCAAGATTGTTGTGGATTGAGACAAGGGCACGGAGGGCTCGCTGCCATCCAGTACTTGACTTAGAGAGGAAAGTAGGAAAGTTTATTCTACAAGAAACAGAACAGAATAAAAGCAAAAAGGGAGCAGGATGATGAGAAAATTACATCCAGCACTTTAAGATCTCCCTCCCCCATCCCTCCTTTCTTCCCGGGTCCAGCTTATTTCTCCCAATATCTCTACTTCCTCCCTCCTCAACGACTCAGCGGGGCAGGGAGTGGGGGATGTGGTCAGTCTCTCACAGATTGTCTCTGCTGCTTCTCTCTTCTCAGATGAGGACGACTCCTGGCATTCTTCCCCTGCTCCAACACGGGGTTCATCCCCTGGGACACAGTCCTTAACAAACTTCTCTGGTGTGGGTTGTTCCCGGCAGCTGCAGCTTCTGCTAATACAGAGTCTCTCACACGGGACACAGTTCTTAGTGAATATCTCTTGCATGGATTCTTCTCCACATAGTTTCTGGAGACACAGGGTCGCTCCCACAGGACTTGACCTCTTCTGGGCATAAGTTTAATGTGCTTCTTTGTCATGGGTTCCTCCCCACAGTTACAGCTTCTGTGAATATTGGATCCCTCCCACAGGACACAGCCTCCTCTGGCCATAGTCACTGTCCCTGGCTCAGGGTTCTCAGCAAAATGAGTCTCTGCTCCTGATACAGGGTCCTTATCAAAATGAGTCTCTACTGCTGATGTGGGATCTTTAGCAAAATGCAAACAAATCTCAGCTTCAGCAGTCCTCTCTGTAGAATGCAGGGGAGTCTCTGCTCCAGTACATCTCCTCTTCTCTTTCTTCACTGACCTTGGAGTTAGCATGGTTGCTTCTCTCTCTCTTCCTACTCCTTGCTTCACCACTAGCTGGAAAAAAAGGGACAAAAGAAGGAAGAAACAGGAAGAAGCCTCCTCTTCTGGCTTCTTCTTAAAAAGTGATCATGGAGGTGTCCAATTGGCTCAGCCCCAGAAGTGGGTCTGGCTCAGAGCTGGGGAGAGTCTTGAGCAACTTCTTACAGGAGCCATCTTTACAGCCCCTTCCCCCTTACCAGAAAAGGCTGTCATGTCAAACAATGACAATATTTAAAGCACAGGAGAGCTAGGTGGAGCCAACACAAAAAAAAAACAAACAAAAAAACAAAACAAAAAAAACCCACCAAAAAAACCAATTGGATAATAAGAGAAGCAGCCCAGAAAATGGTAGGCAGGCTCTTATTTTTCCTCTCCATTCCTGGTCATGCTAAGAATCCCAAGGGTGTTCTAAGTCAGTAACATTTATCCTCTTTGTGACCCGTTCTTAGTTATAAGAAGAACAGAAACACATTTCTATTGTGGGCTGGGCACAAATAATATCTTAAGCACATCCAGAGTGTCTACATGGACACTAGCATCAGAAAAATTACCAACATTGGCCAGTTGCACTCATCAAGTGCCTTGAGTTAGATAACTGCATCCAGCTCATGGAGCCCATCATGCTTTCCATAGTTTTCTTTTACCACTAGCAGCCCCAGCTGTTTCTTAGAGGTCCTGGCCACCTCCTCCAGCAGCCTTACTGCCACCAGCAGTGATGAGGTGAAGCAGCTGGGTCTGTCTCACCAGCACCAAGGAACAGACAAGTCTAGAGAGAGAGGGGAAAGACCTTCATTTCCTACATGGGCAGCCACAAAATAGGCAATTGAAAGTGTGGATTTCTCTCCCTTCCATCTCAGAGGCTGGTTGCCTGCTACTACCCTTATTTTATCTGTAGTGAGACCCACACCATTACTGTGATGGAGAACAAGGAAGCTCCTGGCGCACATTGCAGTTGCCTTTTCCACCGTGTTCTTGTGCAATCCTAAGGACCTGAGTGGGCATTACATGGAAATAGCTTGGAAGCAACACACCCAGAGATTTCATACGGGCAAAGAATTCAGCATATATATATATGGAAGCATACATATTCAACTACATCAAGGCTACATCTCCTGCCATCCTTAAAATGTGCTAGCTTCAGAGTATGGACTTGTCAGAATGCTGGGTAGACATCACAAGGAAGGGGATCTCTTCACCTTGTAGAGTTCAGAAAGAAATTAAACCTTTATGGAAGGTGGAGGAGAGGAAGGGAAAAGAAGATGAGACATGAGCTTAGTAATCTAGATGGTAGGCAGCTCACCTTCATTCAGAAGAAATTCTGAGCTGTAGCCTGCTCTCAGGACTACCTTTTTTCTTTATACCCAGATGTAAATGGTGTTTATTCATTAATTGTGAATTCATAGACATTACTGAGGTCAATTCATCATAATCAGCAGCTCAGGTTGTACTCCCCAGAATGATGGAAGATGTGAGTAGGACATCTACTGTGACACCTCACTCTGCGGTGAGAGGAGAGCTCTGAAAAAATACCCTGCTCCATAATGAGTGGTCTAACCATTACATTATTATGTAGAAAACTGGAAGAGATGGTCCATCTTTTGACTGTGGGGACTTTTTTTCCCCCTCCCAACACAAGACTAAGGTTATTACAGCTACAGGGATTCATCTCAGTTCACTGCAAAGTGAGCACAGGTTAATCTCCTGAAATCTGTGTCTCTGCTGCAAGAGCATGAGGAAGGGCAGGAGTTCACTCACCCCTCTTTGCACAGTGCTCCCACACTCAATCTGAGGGCCAAATGCCTAATATCTGATAATATCTGGCTTCTCTCATTTAAGCTGTAGTTTTTCACCATCTCATACTAACACATCATCCAGACAATATGAAAAAGAACTACAATCATGTATGTCTACTTTTTTCAATCATGGTTCATAATGTTGCTATTTTTATTTCATTGCTGCTGTACATCGAGACCTTTCACAAACACCTTTAACTTAGTTTATCATTTATCTGAATGTTTATTTTGCTACTTTGTATCTATTTCCCATTCATTTTGATAATATCTAAAATACATTGATGTCTTCTATCTGGCAAAACTTCTTGATTTTGGAGATTGGAGGGAAATATCTACGGAAACAGTTAAAAATTGCAATTCTCAAATACATCTGAACTTTATTCATGGCTATTTTCATCTTTGGGAAATTGGCCATCTTAGGTACTCAGCACAATATGTTGATGATTTTGTTGAGGAGAACAAGGTCTGCTACAGTACAGAGCTGCAGCAAGTCTCAGAGCCCTGTGTGCACCAGTGACCCTGGACTGCCTTGAGCTTGACCTCAGACCTGCCTTGTCACCGAGGACATATCTGATGGTCAATGGGCTCTCGGACAACCCTCAGTCCCTGTCTCTGCTCTGCTGACCTCACTGGGGCACCATGGTACAGTAACCTCAAAAGAGAGGACGCTGCCCTTGTATTTACATATGTAAAGACTTTGTGCACTGTGATGTTAGTGTCTAATATTTAGAACCTCTGATCTAATTTCTCTTAGCAAAACTCAACTTGGGGTCCAAGTAGCAAGAGTACACCAAAAGCATGGTGAGATTTTCACAGCAGTTAACATGTACTAAGATGACAGTGACTTCTTCATAGAAACTTCTTGGCTATGTCCCTGCACTACTCAGAGCTGGGGCAGCCCCCACAAGCAGCCAGTGTGAGTAATTGATTTCTCAAGTCAGCCAACAATGAAAACATAAGAAAAAATCATTTCAGACTCTTTAGAAGATTATCCTTCTATTCATCTCTAGAAAGACCAAAAAAAAAAAAAGGAATGAAAACTATTTTTTCAGTGCATGTTATTATATTCCACTGTTAAAATATTCCACTCAACAGAGAGTAAGAGCGTTTTGGACATCAAAAACAAGCAAACAATTTCTCCTTCTTGAAACAAGAGAAAAAAATTCCCAAAACTTACTGGTGACATGATTTCCCCTCTTACCTGTTAGCAGAACAGTGCCCAGGATTTTGCAGTTCTAGATTTAAAAGCCTGCTCTTTTTCATGGTCTTTGAACCCACATCTTCCAGACCTCCAGCCCAGCTAGGTGAGGGTTGAGATCATCCCTTGCAACATCATACCATGTGTTGTTAGCAAGGCACTATTTTGTTGTCTGCTTCATAAACTGAATCACCTCCAGCGAGACTCATCAGCATATGCCTCCCCAAAACCCTATTGGTCAGGGATATCTAATCAACAGGGCACCCAAGCTCAAGGCCACTTTCTGACTGATTTATCACAGACAAATGATCCAAGACTTCATATCTTCACTGAAAGACTCAATCACCAAATGTCAGAGTTTCCTGCATGGGTTTCCTCCAAACAGCTAGAGGAATCATCCTCTTACCTAACAGATGCTTGAGTGACAATATAAAAATGAAACAGTAACCCCAGCAGATGAGAACCTACTAGTCCTTGATAGCTTAACAGGAGGGAACCTTCTCTGGGTGAATCAGGAGAATTTAAATTTGTTTCACCACAACTGAAGTTTTCAGTCCCAAATTGCCCAGAACCTGAGTAAATGGTGCACCTCCCTACACTACTGAGTAAAAGTTTCCTGAATTAAACCTCCTATATTGTTCTACCAGATTTTCACTATTATTCCAAGTTTATAACTAGTTTTAAGACAACTAAAATCACCTTTTCCAAATGATTTAACTAGTCACAAAGAAAAATACCAGTTATCACCTTAGTTACTTGTTCCATATAAGCAAATTATTTCAGTTCTATCTCACACCTTTCCCTTTCATACAGTATTGAAAATCATACCAGTCCATGAAAAACAAACTGCAGAGATTCTTTGAAAGAAGTACACCACCCTAAATAGTTTCCATAGACTCAAAACCAGTGCCAAATGTTAATAAACTAAATTAACAATATTTTGCAGCCAATCCACATTGTCAAACTAGATTGCAAGAGAAAGAGGTTTCAGACATATTTATGTCTGTAAAACTGCCTGGATGAGAAAGTATTCACTACCCTCCTCTCTTTTTCTTGTCCTCTCTCTCAGTCACAATCCTAATCATAAGCCATTCCTTCAGATTTCCCTAGTGCAATGATCTGTACATCTGTCTGTCATTTAGTCTTGAGTGAAGTGGCTGTTTCACTCATCTGACAGAAGGAGAGTTCGTTTGCCAAATTTCCATCACTATCACTGCATGGCACAACTTTGGGATATTAATAAATAGTTTGTTACCTAGGGCCACCCAGCACGTATTACTTTGGAAGCATCCCTTATCTCAGTGCAACAATTATAGCATTTAATAGGTTAAGGGAAATAGTCTATGTAAGATTTCAGGAAATCCTTTAGCAAGGTTTTCATTCCTTAGTTGAGATGCAGGGCACAACTATTTGAGGATTAGCTCTTCCCATTCCCAACACATGCTTCTTTGATGATACCACATCCTTCCAGCTTCCTCTGTGGAACAGAAATGAAGAATAGACACGCTGGGGGAATTATTAGACATAGCCTCCTTTATATCTTTAAGGCAATTACATTCCAAGACAAGAGTATCTAATGTGCAGCACTTTCAGCATGTGTAACTCTGGTATTTTTATGAAGTCATGAAAACCTCCAGATATATACTTCTTTTAAAGACTGTGTTATGTTATAAACCTTAAGCCAGGTTTAATGCGTTTATTTTGCGGGTTTTTTATGTTTTCAAAGCAGAGAATGTTTTTCTCATAAAATATATGGGCATTTTTTACTCTGTAAAGAACTCTGTGAACCTTTTTTTATTTCTCCTGGTGGAGAACTAAAGGCAGAATTTTATAATAACCAAGGGTAATTAATTTGCCTATTTGAATGTTCCACTTGACACTCAGCACCATACTATCTGAGCAACATGTTGCTGCAATGGAGAAGCGTACAAAATATTTTATGGGGAGTGACAGCTGCCATTGCAGAACGTTAAAGAACAAATACTATATACGAGCACTGTCTGCAGAGTACCCTGGACTGGGCAGACGATGTGTACTGTCACAGGGAGAGTAATTTCTGCCAGAGGTGTTCCAGTAAAAGTCATTCCAAATGCATCATTCATAGTCAAGGCATATGGAGGAAAGCAATTCATATATCTCTGAGCAGACAACTCTGGCAACATCAGCTAAAGTGGTGGAAGACTGGGCATAGTAACAGGCATGGAAGTTGCCAATATTCCTCTCTCTTAAATGAACCAGGCAGAGCTTGTGAAAATTTCCCATCAACATGATTTTCTGAAGGAAAAAGGTGTGTTGGATAGTTAATACAAAAGAAACCTTATCTCTATGTATTTTTCTGACTCAGTGGTCCTGATCTTTGACTGTTTAGCTTCACATCTACTTGGAATTGCACTTTTCTCTCTCATAGGTAGAGTTTCTGGGAATCATACTTCCACTCCCACTGCCAAACTTCTTCTTTGTCATCTTTGCTGTAACGTATGTCTCTCCATTCCCTCTATCCCTTCTCATGCTTCTTTTTGTCTGTCAGTCCTACTGAGTTCAACTTTGTTGAGAAATTTTCCCCTAAATTTTGCCAAGTACAAACCTCTTTCTACCAAGTAATTCATCACTTGGTTTTGTCTCCTTGAAGTGCATAATTAAAATATTGCTTTATCCAGAGACATTCTGCCTTTACTGACAGTCATTCCAGTTTGATATAGTTTTGTTGTTATTCATACAGGAGGTGTAAGAATTTTCCTGTCATCAACTATGGATTTCATTTTAATAGTGGAAGCAAAGCACATCAGAGAAGAAATCCATGTCCCCAGTATGTATTTTTGGCTGAACACTTGTATGTGTAGCAAATTCTCATTATCAAGCCAACCTAGCATTTGTACGTAGGCAGGATGCCTCCATTGTCAGAAAAACTATTTCTATGGAAAAATATCCCTGTCTTACACACAACCAAACCCAGTTTTGAGCATAAAAACAAATACCAAAACTTGACTTTTCCTCCTAACAAAGAAATATGTCCTCAGTTACAACTTCCTGTTTCGTCAGGATTTTTCCCAAGAAAAAGACTTGTCTCTCAAGCTGTTGTACCCATGGGGCTCCCAAGGTCATAGTTAACTCTTTCACCTAGAAGCAAACTGAGAGGGAGAGTGAGATACACAAAGATCAATGTTGGAATGGTATTAGTGATCACCCCAAAACAGAGGTGAGCTGCTCACTTCTCTTTCTAGCAGATATCTATAAATCCCTTTAAAGCAGAAAACGTTGCAGAAATCTTGCTTAGACAGACAGGAGTAAGTGTGACAAACCTCTCAACAAAGAAAAAAAAAAATCAGTCTTCTGTCCAAATAGATTTCAAAAGGCATAATGAGCTACTAATTTAATCTGGAAATGGACACAGAGTGACAGGTCAAGTACGGCTTTTAACTGATGACCATAAAGTAAATAGGAAGAAAATGCCTCCAACAGATGCAGGCACCATCATTCTCCAGCCCTCCTGATATTTCCATAACCATTTCTATCTCAACTAACTTGCTCATCCCAGTCAGCCAGGCTCAGGAAAAATGAAATTCATCAAAGAAATAAAAACCAAAGCAGCACTTCCATAAGCACTGCTGGCTTCCTTGATGGTTTGTTGCCAAACCTGACTTACGAGCTTAATCTCTGGAAGGAATGAAACACATCTGACTTCCCAGAGTCTAAGCAGCTCTCTTTTAAGTGAAGTAGGTCACCCAGATAAAACATCTGTAGATGCACATATGTGCATCTACATAGTTTGCACTGGCTGACTTTCACAGGGCTGCATCCACCCTGTCTCTGCTGTGGACATGGGCAGGGTGCACATCTAACCCAGCCTGCTTGGAAGCTATCACATCCATACCCAGCAGTATAGCACTGTCCTTATTCTCCATGAGACATTCAGGATATCTCTCCTGCTGTTACTCCAATGCTGCTCAGGTCTATAATCCTATGAAATATCTGTTAGATGCTCTGCAGATGTCAGGAGTAGCCTTGGGTGTCTAACATGGAAGAAAATCTTTGTTTCAGGCACCTATATCACTTCCTTGGGGTAAGATTCAATCTCAGACTAAGACATTCAAATTTAGAAGCAGGATTCAGTTGACTAAATGAAAACATGCAGCACCATTTCAGGTAACCTACAGTATCTAGGACAGTCAGGTGGGGCACCCTAAGGCATCTCTAATGGCAAGAAGAATCTAATGTTCAGGTGCCTCAGATATTTACATGTGATCTGTATGTATAAGCCTCCCTTTAGGTATCTTTTCCTGGAGCTGAATCCTATCTTGCCAGTAAGGCAGATGCAGTCAGAGCAGACACAGGATTAAATCTGTCCGCCATGTAACAGTAAGTCTTCAGCCTTAGTTCAGAATGGCAGGACAAGATCTGGGCTACCACATCACTCCGCACACTTGGACAGGTAGGTTGTAAGGTGTCCTTGTAAAAGGGTAAACAGGATGATACACTTCCAGGCCAGTTCTGTCAGAGTGATATGGATACAGACATAGAAGTCACAGTCATTTACATAGTTCTATACAGAACTAATAATGAAGAACATCATAGCAAGTGCATAATTCTGGCTACTTATGTGGTAACCACACCACTTACCTCAGCTGAACACAAAGTTAAGAGTAACTAATAAAGCAAATCATCCCAGTGCTCAGCAAAAATGACTGGTTCACTGCAATTTTTCATCTTTAACTATATACCAAAAATTTCAGTATCAAAATTTTGCCAGTTCCTTCCCTGTTTTTGTTTTACTATCAAACTGCAGAAAATGGAAGTCACTGCACAGGCAACAAATAACTCTACAACAGATCCCACCATGACCTGTATGTGTTCGTTTAAGCTTGGAGAGACAGATCAGACTAATCAGAGAGGATATTAGGTCTGCTTATTTTCCACAGATTCCATGGAGATACAGGTCAAATAAAACCACGTCAAATAATTAGGCTGACCTCTAAAAGAGTAGAAACCCAAGAGTTTCACGTAATACGTTTTGTCAAGTAGAGATTAGTTTTGCCATTATGACAGCGGATAATAGACAGTACTATAGCTGCACTAGAGTTCCTACCTTATTAACATAACTACCCATGACCAGGTAGACACAGGGAAATATCATCATTCAAAACATCAAATTGACAGTAATACTCTTGTTATCTATGTTTCATGCTGTTCTTGTTTGTGACCTAAATTTGCATGAAGTCTGAGGTTACTTTCTGTTTTGTTCGAGCTCACTGCTTTGGGAACATTGTTTCACCGCTATTTGGAACTTCAGCTTTTGCAGACTTCACTGTCTGTCATTGCTGCCTCTGTGCCTTCCCTTTAGGTGATGAGTGGATCTATAGCTATCACATTCTGCAAATACACTGCCAGTGTACTGTCACTTGCTACTCTACTTTAGAAACCTTTCTTTCAACAGTAGCTGACAAGGACTGGGCAACTAGTCAAAGCCATTCCCTTTTGGGGACAAGGAAGGCTACGCCCAGGAGACATGAAAAGAGAAGCCAAATTGTGTTGAACTTTGATATTAAGATTGCTAGGAGATCAAGGAAAGCAAGAAAGGAGGATTTGGAATAAGTGCAATAAACAGTTACTGTTACTAATAACCTTTATAATGCTTTATAATGCTTATAATTATTATTATTATTATAATTCTTATCCCCAAAATCATAAGCATGAGGAAAAAATGCCCATATGCCTTGATTAGATCAATTTTTTAAGTAGCTGAGCTGTGCATATTAATACAAAGGAACTAAGAAAAATAAAAAATAAAACTAAAATACATTGAATCTCTGAAAAAATCTGAAACAGAGTTGTGGCAGTAAACCTTTCTACTTTCTGTTCATTAAGAAGTGAATTTATTTACTTTTTATGCAAAAAGGAGATTATCTACCTTACTGCCCATGACTTTAAGATCTTCACAGCTAGTATTGGCTTTCAGGTCTAATCTTGGTAAAAGATGTTGTTTTTATACCTAGAAATCCTTGTGGATTTGCCAGCATTGAGAAAGGTTAGTATAAACATACAAACAAACACAGGTTTACTAATGGGATACTGACTGCTAATAACCAAGGTAGGTGAGGACTGCTTTGCATCACATCAGCAGCAACTAGCTGGCACATTCCTGAACACAGCAGTCATCTGGAGTAAACAACTAGAATTACATTATATAGCAGGAGGAAAAGATAAATAAACTTAAATTATACTGGAGTGAAAGACCTGCTGAAAGGGCTTGTGAAAGTGCTACTCCTCTTGTCAGCTGCCAACGGTTTTGGTCAAATTGCCAACAAAACAGAACCCACCTTTCCTCACTGTGATGGAATCGAGGTGCCGGGTTGTTTCACAGAGGATTGCAAACAGCCAGTAGATGGTAGCAACTGTCGGTCACTACTATCCAGCCTGAGCTGGATTCCTGCCTACAGCCCAGATGGAAAAAAAATCCTGTGTTTGTTATCAACTGCGTGAGCTATTCAGCCTCCCAGGAGAAAGCTGTATTAGGCTTTGTTATGGCTAATTTTAATTGATAGATGAAATTGTTTTCAGAAATAATGCTGGCCTATATATAGACTTCTTAAGCTATGCTGTCCATTTAAGTCAATATTCAGGGGAAAAGTAACATGAGAGCAGTATGTCATTGGCAAGGTGTGTGAAAATCTTCTGAACAGATGGAAAGATAGGGAAAAATATACTGTCTTGTCTATCTGTGGCTTTAGAAGAAGAAAAGTTAATAGAATAAGAAGAAAACAGCCATTACGTATGTGGAGGACTTTGAAAACTACAACCTGTATCCCCGTGTTTACAAAAATCTGTCAAGTGTCTTTAATATTAAGTATCTTTATGTGGAGGATATAAAAAATGCAATAAAAATGCTATGAGGAATGCATGAAAAAAGCAAATGCCTCACTGTTGGAAAAAACAACGCGAAAATTTCTTTTTATAGCAATACTCTCTGGCCCATGATAACTGTTACTGACAGAAAATTATTAGCTTGAAACTATAGGATGTCTCCTATAAAAAGAATTTGTAAATTTAATAACATAATTTCTGCATAAATTAAAATATTTTAATGGAATGTACTTGCTAAATAGTTGAATAAATGCTAATTGAGGGAAACATCTGCTCTGAACAAGAGCATTTACCACAGGCAAAGTGCTTGTCTGCAGTGGCAGTTTGCATGAGGAATAACAGGATGCAAAGCCTCAAACTGTATTTTCACTCTGACAGGGAGTTTAAGGATATGGCATGTTGAGTTTGACATGCGTTGTGCCCCTCATTTCCATACCATGCTTGCTTAGTTTTCACAGGAAAAACTGAAGGAGGTGGGAGGATGTGGGAAAGAGACTTTGCAAATGAAAAGAGATGACACTGAAAAGCTTAAACTCAGATACTTAAGATGTACTTTTCTAGGTGTCTGTTTTCTTTATTATCACCACTAGTAAAGGAACTTAAGTACACCTGTGCATCTCATTTTTCCTCAGAAACATGTCTCACCTGCTGATTGTGAGGAATGTACATTTTGCTTAGGGGTCCTGCAAAGAGCATGCCATCAAAAAAGGGTACATGATGCAAATTCAATCTAAAGAGCCTCTGTCAGCCTTCTCAGACTGGAATGGTTTTACAGAACTGTCAAGTTATACTGGTTTGGGATTTTTCTTTTTTTCCCCTTTTAGAAAAGCAGCATCTCCATCCCTGAATAGAGCCAGAGAGCAGAGCTGCTGAGTAAGAAGGCTGAGAGCTGGTGGAGATAATAGCAAAGCTCTGCCTGCCATTTTCACATCCCTGCTAAGCTGTCTTTAATAAGCATTACAATTAGCTTCTGATAGCTGCTCAGAGGCCTGAACAGAGCAGGCTGGTTATCTGAGTATGGGCCTTATTAGTGAGTTGTCTCCTCACAAAACTGCCTTCACAAGTGACACCCTTCTCAGCAGTCTTCACAGAAGCAAAGACTTGAACCCATTCAGAGACAGAACAGCCCTAAAAGCCTGTTCCTTAAAAGGACACAATAACAAGAAAATAACATAAAGGAGAGGGAAGGAGCGAGGACAGGACAGCACAGAAGAACATGCACTGATGCTAAATGGAACGTTATTGTCATAAGGGCCTTTTTTCGACCTCTGAGCTATCAACCTGATCATTTTCTCTTGGACTAAATATACTTACAGCTAGTTTTGGCAATAAGCAATTCTTGTGCCAGCATCTGCAGCTTTTAGATATGGGGAAAAAAATGCAACTTCCCTTTAAACTTTGATTTATTCTTCACAATAAAATAAAATTATGGTGTAGCTGAAAATAATAGCATCCCACAGTTCCCAAATACCCAGTAGAAACAATCTGGCTGCCTGACCCTTCACTTGTGTTTCCTGATTATAGTGTCACCAAAATCTAGTTATAATGATATTTTCATTATTAAATTATGTGCTCCTGTCAGGCACAGTCTGTTTTGTAAAGGACAAAGAGTATAATGCATGATCACAATGCGGTTAAACATCTAAGTTATCTTTAAAATACACTTTGTGAAGAACAGAAGCAATATCAAAATGAAAAATGTGCAGGCACTGAGACAACTAAATTTAAAGAAGGACCTGGGTTGTTTGGGTTTTATTTTCATTATTATGTTATGCTGTATGTTATGTTATTCCAGACATCATCTAGGACGTCTCACAAAATTCTGCATTTACAGAATCACTTCTTTCTAACCTCCAGCTGAGAAAACGCTTTTTAGTTTTGTTTAAATCTGATCATTATTTTCCTTTCCATTCTGCATATACTCACTGACACAAAGTATCTCAACAGAAAAATGAACAGATAGGTAATTGCAATGTCTTGCTTGAAGACTTATGGTATGTAATTCCATGTTTAATTCCACTAAAAGGTAGAATTGAACAATTTTCATTGTTTATCTGAAAAATCAATCTTGAATCCCAAGTGTAATCTCTATCATAGAAGCATCAAACTGAATATAAGGCAGGACTTTTCTTAACAATGTCATGTACTGGATAACATTTTGGTTTGGATTTACACATACAGATACATACATACATATAGGCAGGTCCATACCTACTACAAATGCTTTCAGCAAAGTTATGAGGGTTACATCAGCTAAGATCTTGACCTGTACTTTTGTGCAATGCAAATTCAATATTCTGAAATTGCAATGATGCAGGCATTTCTAATAGGAAATTATTATATTGGCAATCCTGATCTGAATGGTAATGTAATAATAGTCTCATTCTGAGCTCTGTAAGAACAGTCCTCAGGGGAAGATCAAGGATTCGCAGCAGCACAGGCAAAATCAAATTCTATTGTCCCAGGAAAGAGGACAAATCCTTGCAGCCTCACTAATGGATAGGGAAACGACGTTTCACAGTAGGTCTAACACTCCACCCTGCTACAGCTAGTTCCAGAGGATGCAAAGGAGCCAGCATGGTGGAGATCTGATAGTAGGGATGACTGTGCACGCAGTGAGATCATGGCTACCCATTGTTGGAGACATGGAGATCCATCACTCATGGCATCCTCAGTTGCTTTGGAAGGGCTATGTCAACAGAAGAAATTTGCCCTGCCTTGTGTGAACCAGTATAATCCAAGTGCAGTAGCCACTGTGACACCAAAACAGTCCCTCTTGTGCTTTCCATTGTTTTCCTGGCATGATTTTTCTGCTGCAATCCCATTCCTGGACGTGGCTGATTATGCTGAAAAGTGCCCCAAAGCAGGTCTGTAGAACGACTCTCTAGTAAACTGAAGTTTCTTGATCAAGAGTAGAGTAAGTTCCAATTCAAATGAGCACAAAATGTACGAAGCTTTACCATCCAAGTAAGACAACCAGACAATGCCATCTGACAGAATTGGCCAAAGCCAAAGCACATACCAACTCACAAGGGATTTATTTCTCCACTGAATCATCTCACTTTCTTATCTCCAACAATGACATAAACTAGAGCTGTAAAAGCAAGGCTTCTCAGGCCTTCTGAATGTTTGAATCTCAGGGTTTCAGCTCTGACCCTTACTGAAATCTTGACATCTGCAAATACAGGCCTTTCACATGTAAATGGAGGGGAGTAAATAGGGAGTGCAAGCATTTTGGAAATGCTTTGACATAGTGGGCCCTTAGACCAACTTTTTCTTTGGTCACTACTTTCTCTGTAGTTAACGAAATGTTAAGACATACACCATGCAACATTGTCAGGACTTCTTCCCATCACTAGCCATGTGCCTAATGATTTAGATGAAAACATATTCAAAAGGGTCATTCATCCATCTCCCTGCAGGCTTAAACATTTTCAACTCGGTGTCAAAGGATGCTAGAATGGGAGTGATGCTTTGCCCAGCTCTTTTCACAATATAAATCATCCAAGCAGAGACTGTGTGGAAAAAACACTATGGACATGTCTGATGTTATTTTAAGGCTTCAATGTTAGCATCCTGTGCTGGGAAAGGTATCTGCATAAATTCTCCTGTCCCAAACCTGTGCCTCTGTGAAGGCAACTTCACACCTTCACCAGATAAGGCAAATTTCCCCTGCACAAAATCCTTTTCTACAGTCATCACACCTCATTCTCTCTTCAGGTGCCAATCTAAGTCCTAGAGTTAGTCCTAGGCTTTTTGCTTGCTGCTTTTATCTTTACCATTTTAAAACTGAAATTTCCAAGAAGCAAGTTCCAGACACTTTTAGGGCCTTGCTAAGATCTCAGGAGTAATCACAATAAGTACAAAGAACCTTGGCAACATTTAAGTGGCTTCTCCTTGGGGTTCTGGCTTAAGCTACTGTTCATCTCACTCCCACCTGGTTTCCTCTGCTAACACAAGGATCCTGTTCTTCAATAACTCTTACCATCCAGTTAATTGAATATCATTGAAATGCTGGTTTTAGCCCTGAAAATACTGTAGACTCTGATTTTTAGCTAGATTCTAATCTTTTCTTTTATGCAACTCACAGCAAGTACAATTTCAACAGCTGAAGATCCTTAACCAAGTCAGTTTACTTTTGTGCCTTTGATATTATCAGATTTATAGTCAGGTCACTGAGGACTTAAATGTCTACAAGGTCTTCTCCAGGGAAAGTCTATCAGTAAGAAAGATATTCTTGGAAGGGTTTTAACCTTTCGTAACCACAAAAGCATTGTAAATTTGCAACTTAAGGCAATATGTGGCTGACAGTTTTTCCATTTTATTGCAATAATCTTGCAATCCTGCTTTACTATACATCTTAATCTTCCCCTGTTTTCTGCACTATTGGATTGAGATCACCAGCATCAATAAAGAAGGAGAAACAGCATCTACTTATATTTATCAGGAGGAAAGAACTTCAGTTGACAGTGATGAAGAAAGATTAAATTCTTGTTCACTTTCAGACTGGTTCCTTGGGATTTCCTGATGTATTTTAATCTGATGGATTTTGCAGGACCTATAAACAAACTAAACTAAAAGTCAAAACAAACAAAAAAATCCCCAAAAACTGTACTTGACAAAGTTTTTCCTTCAATTCATTGTATAAATCTTCCTCATATGCTTGTCCTTACTTTCTCATTTTGAGGTCAGAAATCAGTACCTACATTCCAGAAACCAATGTTTTTAAACCCTACTGTAAAATACAGAAATGGTCTAATCACTTCATACATGCATTTACTGATAAGTGACTGGTTTATTGTTGAGGTAGGCAGAGAAAGCTATAGCATAGGCATGTAAAAATAATTTCAGCTTTGATTTAGCAGAGGAAGGAAAGGAAGGACAGGACAGAAGGATGGGAGAGAGGGAGGGAGGACTTCACAGACAAGACTGCATATCTCAAAAGAGTTTAAATCTGGCTTATTCTTGCCATGCAAACAGGTCATAAATCTGAAGAGGAACTAGACAACATTAGCTGCAGGTCTTTATGAACGAACCATTTATTGGATGCAGCAAGCATGAGCACATTTAGGGGACATATACTTCTGTGGCAACTTGGTATGTCCTGACTCTCTTTTCCTGCCAGCTTTACTGTGGTTTTGTAGAGCTGGTCAAAACATGGGCAAATTTTGATAATACTCAAGTTCAAAAGTAATCATGAAGATTTTTTTAAAAATATATTTATTTGTTTGCTTTACTTTGTTTCCTTCATTCTCCATTTGACCACCAGTTCGTTTTCTGTGGGAAATTTCTGCATTCCAAGCTCTTTTTCTTCTTGATGTACTGAGGCAGTCAGACACCCCATCAAACTCCGGATGTATTCGCAGGAAGTCACTATTTCCCTGGTGCACGTGATCCCAAAAGAGTGGACTGGCTTGATAATTTTATGTTCTTATGTTACAGAGCACTTACCACTGAGGCAGAGAGGGCAAAGAACAGGGGAATTGTAGCTTTACTGTTTCGGTTTTGCAGTAGGGGAATTTAGGATACTAATAAACCTGGAGATATGTGCAATATTTGACTTTACAGTCAAGCCCTCACATACAGCAATACTTCTGTTGGTTTCTCTGGTGCAGCAAGCAATAGATCTGATTGAGTTCAGGAGTTAACAAAGTTAGGGAAAACTCATTCTTGAGAATGAGTTAAAAAAAGAAGAGGCTCGCCGTGACTTGCTGACTCGTGTAACCACTTTCATTTCCTCAAGACATTGTGCAAAGAGGAACATGTGACAATGTAATATTCTGCTTGGAAATGTTTCACACCTGTATTGTGTAAATGTCTAACAGAAGATACTATGGTTCCCTCATGGCCAAAGGTTGTGTTTTGGACCTGAGGACCTCTCCAACTTCTTTAGCAAGCACTTTGGACAACTAGAAGTGAATCTACAGATCTCAGGAGTTGGTGCAGAGATTTTGGCATCCCAATAAAAAAAAAAAATCTAAGCATTTCACAGTAATAGTTCTAGTCTGCTTCTGTGGACTGAATGCCCATCTGCAGCTCAAGTGCAGTAGATGATCTCTTCAGTCATTGTTTCCAGTTTACTGCCAATCCAGAAGACTCTGGTTTAAGAATGCTGAAACCTCTTCATGATAGAAAGCACAGCAAGTGAGGAAGAGTCTGCTTTTAAGAATAAGGAGAATTGTTGGAGGTTCGTAAGCAGGAGAAGCACATTCAGCTTACCAGTTCAAATAATATACTTATGGTAGGTAATGCCTATCACACCAATGACACCTTCAGTGGTATCAATTGCAATTTGTCATGCATGCATTCATCAGGCTGGATCTGTCTGTGCTCTGCGTGATTCAACACCCAAGCACAGCTCAATTTTCCTTGCATTTTCTGGTCCCTGTACTTATCATTTCAGACCCTGGCATAATTAGGTTCCCCGTTGGGAAGTGCTGCTTCAATCAGAGATTGCTCAAAGCAGCCATAATCCACCAATGCCTTTTCCCTTAAGAAAAACATATTTTGGTATGAGCTTGGTTCTGCATCAGACAGAGTTTACTCCCAGATTAGACAAACTCTCCAGTATGAGGAGAACAGGATCTGTTACATAGGTATTTCTATGTTATCATACTAATACGTCATTCACAATTGTTCTGTTAATTACTATATATCAGCAGCAGTCATTAGGCTTTTGTTCATCATTCCAGAAGAAAACTGGAAATGCTCAAAGTTCTGTCTTTCAGGTTTTTTCTATAACTTGATAAATGGCACAATTCTATCCAAAACTCTCCCCTCTTCAACTTGGGGTTTTTTTGGTATAGGGAGTAGTGCTTAGATATTGCTCTATGTAGGATGATTTCTGTGAGAACATAAAGATGCAGCTCTAACAGAAAAATTGCTTGGGAAGTTCAGAGCATCTGAAATCAGAAGATGAGAAAAGAAACCACACTGCAGACTTAATTAAGGCTTTTGCTAGCAGCAAAAACTATAATGCAACATGACAGTTATTTGAATGATTTTTCTTAAGATGACTATTGCTTTTCATTATCTAATTTGACATTAAGGTTGGTGCTGTGCGTCTAGCTTGCAAAACAAAAATAAAAGTTAATAAAACACATGCTAGAAATAGAACACAAGTTCAGAGGGAATGCTCCAGGGGCCAGGCCTTTCTCACGCTTTGGGGAGAAGTATACTACCATACCCTTGTCCTAATTTTTTCAGTGTAGTTTAGAAAAGGCCTTATGGCTAATATGTCACATCTAATATAATTTTCTATTTCTGCCTTGCATTTTATTGAACCTTACTTTTTCATATTAGAACTGCTCTGCTATAAGAGCTATAAAGTTGTGTCAGCACTTCATTATTAACATTGGTTTTTCAGTGGTTTTCAAATCAGACTTTGACACAATTTTCATTTGTGGCTTTAGACTGGTAGATATTTTCAACTAAGGTGTGAATCATTTAGAATAATCTTTGAAGAAATGGTGTGGCCCACATTTTATCTGAGGAGCCATTTTTATTCATGAACAGAGAATAATAGCAGGGTTTCAATGGAGTGCCCTCAAACCATAGCCCAAGCAATTTTTGCTCATAGTAGAACCTTCTTGCAGAACCTCTTCTTCCCAGTACTCCTTCAAAATATGCCAGAAGATTAATGAATGACAAAATCTGACCTGTGCAGATGATGAGTGCTTCTACCTCACACAACCTGAGGACTTGGTGGACCAGTCAAACACAAGAATGTGCCTTCCTTGGACAGGAAGCTGGTCCTACAAAATCCATAGATCCACACAATCACTAGCACAGTCCAGTCAATTCAGGTTTGAAATCAAATAGTAAACGCAATGGTATCTTTGTGATAATATTTTTAAATAAAACTACACTTATTCTTGAGTCTAGGAAAGAAAAAAAAAGAAAAAATGCAAACTATTTAACTCAGCCTAGGTTCTGACTGCAGAGGAATATGTGGCCAAATCTCCTGGGAGCTTTACTTACAACATAACAATAAATAAATAAATAAACACAGTAATTCTCCCTTGAATTATTGAACAATTGAATTGCTTAATACCCTCAATGCCAGCTGCACAAAGGAAATAAATAAGGAAGAATGTTTAATGAAAAAAACTCCTGTCTCAAATGTCTGCCCTTCTCTTGAGCAATGTGGATGCTGAACTGCAATATTGATTGATAGGTAATTAACAAAACATATCTAATTTATCTGATGATTAAAGATCTAAGTATTTCTTTCAAGTGGATTAAAAGGAATTCAAATATAAGTATTTCATTTGTGAAACTGTATTGCTTAAGTAATTCTGTATTAATTACTTGCAAATGAGGTATTTTTGTTTTGTATGTCTTAAACCTCAACAAATACCCTTAATGAATTAACTGATAATGAGTGTCTTTTTAAAGCAGATCAGATACTAATTTGAAGTAGCTTAATAGGTTCTTACTGCTGATATTGTCATTACCTACTGCAAGCATCAGCAAAATAAAATGCTTTATTTTTTTTTCACTCTCTTCATTCTTTTACTGCTTTCTAGAAATGCAATAGTGTTAACCCTATGGTAAAGAGGAAGATTTCGTTAGTCCATACCTTCAGTATGAAATTTTACAGGGTGATAGCAGAAGGCCTTTGTGCACTTAATAGCAATGAAGATAAATTATGTCATTTATTGATGTACAAACTAAAGAAAAATACCATGTTTCTATGATTAAGTTTGGAAAAGAGACATAAAATGATAAAGCAGTTGAATTTGGGAGGCATTTCTGGAATCATCTGATACTATGCTGAAAGCAAGGTCAGCTTAGCTCAGGTTGTTCCGGACTTCATCTGCTCAAGATGTGAACACCTCCAAAGACAAAGTGTCCTCAAGTTTCCACAGAGAAATTCAAGAACGCCATTTCTGTATATATTCTCTCTGTCTTTCTTTGATGGTTTTCACTAGACATCCTGCACCTTCTGAAGCAGATCCGGAGCTCTAGTTTTGTGTCCAGACTCTTCAGATGTTTCTTTCACCAAGACTTCCATCTCATCTTTCTCTCATCATAATCCTTGATATTCTCCCTCTATATGTCACTGTTTGTCTCTCACTTTCTGTATCTAATAAGTAGGTAATTGCTAGAGTAATTGCAATTGTTTGACTCAAGTAATGGTTTTCTGACATCTTTCACACACTTTGGGCCAAATCTGGAATACTTGTACTTTAGCTTTCTAATGTCTCGTTCTTTTTTTTCATTAGAGTTCTCTTCTGGTGTTAAATTACTTCATATTTACACTGACATTTCTTATTCTTATAGTTACTTTCTAATTTGCAATTAGATCTTGATTTACAATGCCTGCAATGCTATGAAAAAAACCAACCAAACAAACAAAAGAAGAAACCAAAAACCAACCAACAACCTTCTGACCAAAAAAAATCAAAATCTGAATGTTAATCAAAAATAGTAAGTATTTTGATGAAACACAGTGATGATAGCAAACAGAAGTTAAAAATCAGATGTCTCATGTTCCAATTTGTAACTATGCTTCCCATTAGCTAAATGTATAGTTTAAGACAGTCATTTACTTAACTTAGATAGTCAGTAGAAAGGTATAATTGCCTCAGAGAGATTCAGCTATCTTCCCATGATGCCTGTCCCAAGACAGGAAGAACTGTCTACCGCATATATTTCTGCGTCCCCATCTCCAGACAAGGGAATCTCCATCCTCTTTAAGACCATGCTATCTGCCTCTGTAGTGTGAGTTTTATAGTCATTGACTCCAAAGAGCTTTAGGATATTTCTGATGGGAAATATCTTGTATCATCAAGCATCTAGGACCATGCTGTTGGCTATTGTTCCTAGATACAACAAATGGAATCTGTGAAACAGGCTTGGCAGAGCAAATATATGTGAATGAAGATCAAAATGTCATTGTGCACAGCCAGTGAAACACAGAGAAGACCAAAGCATTGCCAAGGCAGAAGGGAAATGAAAGCTGAAAATACTGAAGCAGAAAAAGTATGGCCAATGCAGAGAAGTGTGATCTGGGCAAAGGAGGACATGACAGCAAAGAAGTCTGAGGTGTGCAGAGTGGCTTTAGATAAAGAGAATAAAGCAAAATTCATCTAGCAATGGGTGACATGACAACTATGCATGGAGAGAAGGATGGGTAGGCAGAACCATGAAACAATTAAATTGAATATGTCTGTCAATTATTGCTAATTATCAGCATGTCACTCCTACGGGCACCCCTGTGATTACATGCAGAGAAGTGATAAATTGTTTAGCACAAAGGGAAAAAGATGAAACAAAACTGTTCATAAATGAATCTATCAATATAAATTCAGCGTTCCTCTGACAATAGACTTCTTCTCTTCCTCATCTTTCATAAGTTCCTTAACAGGCAGGATACTGACTTTTAGGGATCTGTGACACAAAGCTGCTGATTAGAGAGCTCACAAGCACCCCAGGGAAAGTAGCATCTAACTGCACAGTGCAAGAGAAAGAGGACAGGACAGACTCCTAATTCATTTTGTAGTCTCTCTTTGCTCCCTTACTCCCTCCAGTGTGACCAACAAGGACACCTCCCCACTGCCATGAGGTTCAGACTCTGAAGGACAGGACTGTGTTGAAAGCAGGGCTGTGTTGAAAGAACACAGGGAAAGGGAGAGTATTCAGTTCCTCCCTCATTTAGTGAAATTAATCTAGTGTGTGTGTGCTCTTTGTTAAGCATTTACTATCTCTGATTTTCTCCTAGAGAAAAATATTCTTTTCCAGAAAACTGCTCAGCTAAAAACATGATATTTTTAAAGGGCAGAGATTTTAACTGCACTTCTCATAAAAACACATCTAAGAACTGCTTTCAGGTTGATCTTTCTATGATTTCACTGATGACTTCAGTTTTATTTGAAACATCAGGCATTCCTTAGACAAAACTATGAGGTTGGGCTTTTAGCAAGACAGTCAAGGTTTTATGCTTTTAAATCATCATCTGTTCAATAAATGTTGAATTGTTCCTAATGCTATTTTCTAGCATACGGGTTTTTAATTTGATTTCATATTTACTGGCAATTAAAGGCTTATCATATAAGATTTTTGTTTCTTATATTGTCTTGGTTCCAGTCAGAAACAAAAATACATATGTATTCATGCGCAGACACACACATGTAGAAAAGATATGCACACTTTTCAAAGCTGTAGAGGAATACAGAAAGTGCATGAAATTTTCTCACAGTGACTGTAGTCCCCACAAAGACTATAAAAAGAACAAGATAACAGATCTCAAGAAAACTGTTGAGAAACATCAGGATTGTCAGACTGCATCTTTCAATCAGAAAGACCAAAAGATGTTTTAACTGAAAATGCTCAGTATGTTACAGTGAGATTCAGGGTTCAATCAAGAGCACTCTTTCTGAGCCACTAAAAGAAAATAAAACAGCTGTTGGCGCAGAAGGTGGTTTGTATGTGACAGCAAAGAATCGATACTCCCTGAAACATCATGTAAATCCAGACTGGTTGGACTGAGAGATTATATATGAGAAGGTTTTCTCCAGCAGATGTGAAAATGAACTACCTTTGATGAGCTTCTGCAAATGTCATCAGAGGAAACATAAATTCTATCCTGATTTCTGATCCAGGATAACAGGTCATCTGCCAGTGACTGGTTAAATAACAGCAACACACTGCTCTTCCAAAGGGTTTTACAAATACTTCAGGTTACCTTTCGTAAAGAAATTTCTTTGCAGTCAACAAGGAGAAATGAAACACTTTTCATCTGTCAATGTCCTGTTAACAATCTCTGTGTGAGAAATCTTGGTTCAATTCTGAAATATTCTCTGAAGCCTTGGAAACCATATGTAAAGCTATCTGGGACAGATTCAAAATCTACAGAAAACCAAGGTAGGTTGCTACGAAACTAGTCAGACTGTTACTGTTTAGATCCCTGTGAGGTATAAATTGCTGAAAAAACAAAGCAAGATACCTCATGAATGTAGATAATGAGACAGTAAGTGGCCACAAGCAAAATTCGGGACCAACGCTGGCAGTCACTGTCAAGTCTAATTCCAGAATTTGAAGTCAAGGCTGTAAGTCAGGAAAGGGAATCTTATTGTTGATGTACCAGACAGGAGATGGACTCACAAACAGGATCCGAACAAGACCTCTGTCATCACAGAAGATGGTTCTGACTAGTCCAGGCATCACAGCATGAACAACCACTTTTGTATTGTTCTTCACAGATATTTGTCCAGCCTTAAAAACTTTCAAGACACTTTAACAGCCCCAGACAGTCTCTCCCATTCTTGACTCTTTCTCCAGTTAGAAAATCTCTCCAAACCTTGATCATACTGTTCTTTTGCTGTAACTTTAGCCTGTCACTCTTCCTATGTCCTGCAAACATATAAAACAGATGATTCCCAGATAACACAACCTTTTGACTGTATTTCTCACCTCAGTGCTCTCTTCTCAGCATCATCCATCACAATAAAGGAAAAAACACTAAGTTTTTACACCGGCTTTCATAGTAAGACATGCTGAAGTTACCCAGGTGAGCCAAGATAGATAAAACGCATAGTAAGGTGGAAAGAAGCATCAAGCACAGAGCTAAGAAAATCATTGCAGAGAAGTTTCTCAAAGATGGCTAAACACCCCAGCTATCCGTTCCTTGACAAACATACAACAGGTCACCAGGCAAAAGAAAAGGCATGTGGCCACAAACCATAGCTGGGTGACAATAGCTTATGCACAGGTCAACAGCACCAATGAGGTGAAAAGCACATTGTACACACAGAGCACTATAGAAACAGCACCACCAGTTAAGACTTTATTCTTTTTCCTGCCTTTTTAGCTAAGGTTCAACCACAAATTGTACCAGGCTCAGTTTGTACTGCTCAAGAGTATCCCCCAAGGACTTTGTTGGTATATTCAGGACATGGCAATGTCCATGTCACCTCACTTCTCTGTAGCCACAAACTGTTGGTGGTTCCAGCTAAGGTCATTTGGTGGGCAGAAATCAAGTCCTACAACATTTTGGTAATGCTGCTATTTGACCTGCATAGCTGCAGACTGGAACCATGGCTAAGATTTTGCTGAAAATTAGGCCCCAAATTCCAACCCAGCACCTATTTTACATCAAATTTTCAAAAATCTTCCCGAGGTGACTAATCACAGTGATGGTTTGTGAAATGAGCGGTGATAAGTGCCTGGATAAGAAATAGCTGAGAGAAGGGGTGATAGGGAAGGACCACTGTTATTCATATTATATAGAAAGAAACAGAAAAATTGGAGAGAGGATTCAGGTGAGGGGAAAAAATGTTATGCAAAGCCCAGTGTCAGAGAAAAGGAAGAGGTCTTGGGGGGGGTGGGCACTAAGAGCTCCGTTTTGTCTGCATTAAGTTTATGCTGATGGTTTCAAAGTGTAATTGCTTCTAAAATAGTCAAAATATGCATTATGAATACATTATCTCATGCATTCAGATCTCTTTTTCTGCTCACAAATAATTCACAAAACAATCCTGATTTCTGCAAATGTATCCACTTGAAGCTCAGAAATTGGTCTAAAATCAGATCTTTACAGCACTGAGAGAAACACCACAGCTATTTTGGCTACATTAATAACTCAGACAGATCTTCCATTAGACAGTCTTTCTCTCTCACACACGCATACACACACAAGTCGGTACATACTACCCAGTGTCTATATTATGTCAGCCTACTGAACGTTTCTCAGCTTAAAAGAGAATTGCCATGGAAATGTTGTGACAATCCCCTCGAGGCAAATGAGTGGTCTACACAACAGCATTTCTGAGCTCAAGAGGTCCCTTTTCAAGGTTATATTGAATTGAGTAAGTCACACCATTACTGAGGCAGTCTCAAGACTGGCAGTGCAAAACTATACAGTGATTTGCCAGCCTTAATCACTTTTCAGCTCTATGCAGCAGCTCTCTGGAAGTCCTGAGACATGCTTTTCCAACACTTGCGCAGTGTAACTGAAGCATCCATTGTTAAGAGGTTGTTTTCAATATTTCTTAGCAGTCCCTTTTGTAGCAGGGTCAGCTTTTTAAGGAGGGCTAACACTCCTTCAGTGTCAAAAGGACCCCAGTTTCCAAGAAAAAAGATCCTACAAAGTAAAAAGAATTAAACAGATTATTTAAATAAAGCAATATTGTATTATCACAGCTCAGAATATTTCTGTCCCCACTCTTCACCACACTCTCCCATTTCATACAGCTTTCAGGTATGAGCCTTTTAGGGTTCCTTTGCATTCGTTACCTCTTCACATCTTTTCTCATCCCAGAGTTTCTCTCTCCTATAATTTGTGTGATACATAGGTATCAGAAATTAGTGTATATTGTCACCTGCTGTGTTCCACTGCCCTAGAGCTGATATAGCCTAATCCAGTTCAGAATATTGTTCTATATGGATGTGTTTGATATAGGAGAGGCTTAAGCTTTCAATTATTGCTTCTAACCTATATTCCTAACAGATCAAAGTTCAGCAGCATTTGAAGCAAGGAAGGCGAACTTGCTGCTTGTATAACAACAGCTGCAAGCTCTAAGTTCATCTTTGCTTCACTGCTACCCACCTCTCTGAATGGAGAATAGCTTATGTCTAGGGTCTGGTTCAATGCCATCTCTCTCTGTAAGGGGATTAACTGTTTATTATAAGTGTGAGAATGACAACCTGGGAATTTAGAAGGCTTGCTCAGGGAGAGAAATGACATAGCATAAGTAGGAACATGACAAGGACTTCAGTTCATGGGATGTGTCAGTGCTGAGTTTGAGGGAACATGCCCATAGGAATGATACACATTCAGTCTGCCCTGAGGTGTTTACTGATGTGACTAACAGTGCAGAGCATTATGATGACAACATTGATGTAGGGATAACTGTTCCTCTAAAGGCCAGACTAAAAAAGAATTCATTTCCCATAAGCTGCCAAATGGCCATGTCTACAGTCACAAATGTACATGGAGACTTTCATATTCAAAATGCCCTTACAAATGTCCTGCTCATATCTGTTAGGAAATTGTATATATTGTCCCTGCTTTAAGGAGAGGAATAACAATGACAACAAATGCAAATATCCTCCCCCCAAGGAACTGGTTCTCATAATTCACTCTCAGAACCTACCTCCTGCATTGTTACCAGACCAGTCCCTCCTCAACAAGTGGCAATGCCTTTCAGTGTCACAGCCCAGTCAGGAGCTGTGCCTCTTCTCATTCAGCTCATTCCTCCAATGTCTATAAAGCCCATGTTTATCCTTTGAAGTGCGCAGATCTGAGACTGTCATGACAAGCTCCATGATCCATGTGCCTTTTGCCCACACTAAAAAAGGTGATCTCAGCACAGCATGTGTACGCTGTGCTTAGCCAGTACCAAACTCCAACCATTCCCTGTTGCTCTGAGTTGTCACATGCCTGATCCCACTGTAGGCAGACTTATGAGGAAAATATGGGCCCATCTTAAAGCTGTGAGCCTGCTCAGCTCCCCAGCAAAATGAGTAGCTCCACTTTCTGACTACATATACCATGCATGAAAGGAGAAGTGGAAAGCAGTTTCTGATGTTTCAGTTTTGCCTTGCATGCCCAAATCCATTATTGTTCTTCTTTACAAGGTCATATAGTGATGGGACAAGGGATAATGACTTCAAACTGAAAAAGAGTAGATTTAGATTAGATATTAGGCAGAATTTCTTCACTGTGAGGGTGGTGAGGCACTGGTACAGATTGCCTAGACATGCTGTGGTTGCCTCATCCCTGGAAGTGTTCAAAGACAGGCTGGACGGGGCTTTGAGCACCATAGTCTAGTGGAAGGTGTCTCTGCCAATGGCAATGGGGTTGGAAGTAGGTAATCTTCAAGGTTCCTTCCAATATAAACCATTGTGGTTCTTAAGAGACTCATTGCTAATATTTTAATCCACACTGGCAAATAAGTGTACACATCTCATTGATTACTAGAATGACTGCAATGAAATTGCTTCCTTGCATCTTTCTGTCGTCTTTCTTAGCTCTGAACATGTAATTTTCCACTCTATTGTACTTGCTCTGAACTTCGCTTTGAAGAGCTTTTCCATTTACTGAAATACTAAACAGTCACAACAATTTATTTGCACTTCTATTGTGCCTGTCTCCCCTCAGAGAATATCAACACAAATTACAAACATCAGTGATTTTAGCCTCTATTCATTCCAGCAATATAATCCTAAGCCTACAGATGAGGAAACCAAAGCGTGACTTGTCCAAAGTCATATAGGAAACTCACTCCAGAAATCAGGAGTGTCTTAAGGATACTGGAGGCCGTGGGTACTGTGAGCATGTTCAGCAGAGATACTATCTATACATGCAGTGAGACCAGCTCCCTGAGCAGGAGATGTGGATTCACTCCATCTTGAGTTCCCAGACTTGCAGAGTCACTGCCCAGAAAGTCTGACCTATTTGGCTGCAGTGCTATTTTTGAAGGAAAGGTCCAGGACCTGAGCCTTATGGTGTCATAATTTAAGACAGTTCTGCCAAATGTAAGAACCTAACACCTGCATAAATCCCAACTGCAGTTTTAAGCAGCAGTTAAGTCATGTGTACATCAATAGAAACTCTTCATTTCAATCTCTTTTCCTCCCATAGGTGTCTGTAGCCTTTCTACCCCTAAACCTCAGCTTCTTGGAAACAATGCATTTAGTCTGTTAGAACAGAATTCAGCTTGGTGCTCTTGGCCCCCAGTTTAAGATTTAAATATTAGGCTTATGATGAGGCAGACTTTTTAAAGTGTTTTGGTCCCTACACAGCAAATAGGGGAAAGTGGAGGCTTCAATAGGGAGATTATGTGTCCAACTCAAGTGACCAAATAGAGATGGACTACATAATTTTTTAGAGCTTTTTCAAGAATGCTTACCATCTCCAAATATCTACATGGAAGTCACCCATATGAAAACTTAGATAATTGCTATAGAAGCACCATTTAACAAGCAGCTTAAAATTAAAGTTAAACACATAAAGTAGGACAATTAAACTTTATCTTGTACTCAAAGCTCAGTTTCTTTTTATTTTCAATTCAAGCAAAAACACAGCCCAAAATTAGTTTCCATTCATAGTCTGTCCAGTAAAAATCGTTATATAGCCAACCTTTTTAATACAAATATTGTGGAAGCTGAATTTTCAGTCATACAATGTTGAGTGTCACAGAGAATGAATTGTCATCTTCTTTTTATAACTGAATTTGCACTGTTCTAGTTTTATAAGTTGTCTATTCACACGTCAAACCTTGAACTATCCTTAAGACACAGGTGAATAATAGATTTGATAAACTATGTTGCTTTCACATGATAGAAACTATGTAAATTTGATTTGCATTTCTTTGACATTTCATTTGAAAAAAACAGGAATGAAACTTTCAAAATGGCACAACATTTCATTTCAACGTTTTCAAAAGGAATATTTTGCATTTTTTATTTTGCAGTGGCTTTTTCATATCAAAATTGACCTCATTTAAAAATAAGGGGATTCAGCTGTATGTGGAACACGTTGTTTTAATTGACTACACATTTTAGTTATGCCAGTGTAGAACTAATCACATTAATTTTTGGTCCCTCCATCTCCCCCAAAAAAGTAAAGATGCTTCAGTTTGGTGTGAGTTGAGCTAGCTTTTTTCCTCACAGTATTTTATCTCAGCCCTCAAATTGTAAACTCTGTTATTGATTATTTTCTCACTAGAAACAAAAACCTTGGGTCACATTCATTGTATTCAGCTAAATTGGATCCTCTAAATGCAACAGTAGAAATTAGATACTTACATGTAGATGTCTGGGATGTTTGTCTCTACACATAAGGTAGATTTCCTCCAAGAGACAAAGTGAACACACCCAAGAGAGCCTAGAAAGGTACTGAGCACAACATAAACACAAACAGCTGATCAGGTAAAGAAATTTCCAGTTTTATTGACCATGACAACTGAGGGGCACACATTCAGGGATTCATTTGCAACACACTATAGGTACCTAGGCCTACTGAGATGTCCTAGAAGAGAGATCTATGACAGGAGCTATGGGAAATGTGCCTCACTAGACCAGATAGAGGCAAGGCAGTATACCCTAAGGCACTTCAAATGGACCTAAAAATATAGGGGTGGGCTACAGAATTAAATATCATATGTTTAATCTAATCTGCTTAACATGCAACAATACTCCAGAGTGTTATCTAGCCTACTTATTTCTTTTTTATCTCATGTTTTTTCCTTAAAGAGCAAGTGAATAACAGTTGAACAGTGCCCAACTCTATGGATAGTGCCTATAGAACTAGCTTAAAGTAAATACATCTTGGAGCTTGATTCAGATGTGTAAAATAAATTTCATTCTATCTGATCCATGTAACTTTGCAGTGTAACAAAAAGTATGATCTTCAAATATGGCAAACATCACACTGAGAAGACTGTGAACAAAACACAGTCAGAACAGGTACTTCGTGAGCTAATCGCTAGCAGTTTGCAAAAGGCAAACGTGGGTTCAGTTCCATGATTACAGCATCCATGGCAAATAATTTGCTCTATTAAAATAAAACTACTCATTACAGTGCCATAGATAGCACTCGGTTCCACTTGTGGAGGTCCAGGCAGTGTTCTAACTGGCACTCGGGGAATTCACATTGCCAGCTTTAGACATCCCAATAAACTGCCTAAATTAGGAGGCCAATTTCCCTGGGCTCCCTGCATAATCCACAGGGAAAGAACAAAAGGAATCAAATGCTACCCAAGTCTCAAACAGCAGTCCATTCTGCAGAATTTAGAGCCTTCTCAGCCCCATAGATGTTGAGATCATTAATAAATTAGGTTTTGTTTGCTCTCACTTGGGTATTTAGGACCATGTGAGATACCCTGGGGCACCAGGGCTATAAGATAGGAAGCACAGATCCCTCTGAAATGTTTGTGGGGGGCCAGGCACAGCACCTCAGACCTCATCTCTAGATCTAAACTACATTAAGGTCTCATGAATTCCTACTTCATCTCAAAATCCCCAGAAGTTTATATTTAACTACTCATGCACACTGAAAAGGACCTCTGTTTTGAGGCTAAACATTGTTGGCTGCCTAGAGTCCTATTGCAATCCAGGATTAGGCAGATAGGTGACATTCAGTAGACTAAGTCTGCCAGACATTTCATGGGAAGCCAAACATCCCTTTTGCTGAAAAGGCTTTTTGGTGGCAGCCGAATACGGTAATGTAACGATTTAACAGTAATATGTGAAATTCACTTCACTTCCCTGTGTTTGGACTTGTTTCCCCCACAATTGCTTTCCCCTTGTCTGGACTGAACAATCCCCCTGATGTGACTATGGAGGTCCTTGAGAGGTGCACCATATTTGGGACAAAATAATGCTATTATCATACAAATGATGCTGAAGAGCTGCCTCTGTTGTGCAGGCTACACTAAAAAATGAATGAAAAAGATTAGATTCTGTGAGATCCTTCCTTGCAGGAACAATGTATTGTAAAGCAGATTTGCTTCATTTCCTTCAAAATCCCTCAGATAATGCAGGACAACGCTTTTCAATGGTTCCCACTATAAGCACTGCGTGTCTAAGTAAATGGGAACATGGTATACTTCAGAAATCATTGTAAAGAATTACTGTTTATCTGGATAAGGAAGGGTAGTCTTGAGACCTAATTATGCCCACTGATCAGAATGCATTGAAAACTCTGTTCTCATTTTCACATTCCTCAAGTAGCAAAACTTGACATCTGTGCAAAAACTGTCCTGCTGAACAAAAAATATGGCTGCTAGTGCAACTAAAAGGGCTAGAGTTTGTTGCTAATGAAACTTTCACCACATTTTTATCTGTCTTTCAGAGGAGTTTGCAGTTATTGTTTTTTTAAAGTTCCCACAGGAAATCTCAGCGGTTTTATCTGCACTTTGAGGGTCATGTAAAAGGTTGGGGCGTGTTTGAACGCAGAAGAAATTATTCAGAAGGCAGATTTGTAAACGAGAGCGATTATTTACTCAGAACAATTGAGCTTGGGTATAAAAGCCAGGAAGCACATACACAGTGAGAGGGCTAGATGCCAATTCTATGTGCTTGCTGCCTATCTGGGTTTCTGAGCAGCCATATCTCTCGGTGACACTAATGAGGGATGAGGATTTTTAACATCTCACATGCTCTGACTGCTGCAAGGCTGTTTGCACGGATGATGCAGGGGTTTGCACGCTTGCACAGTTCGTGAATATATGGCAATGGGGATATATCACCTTGCACCTGAACCTCTGCTCCAGCCTTATATATACAGCACTAGGGTCTGACTGATATTACTTGTTCATCTCCTTAGCACTAGAACTGTCACAGTTATCCTGTGTAACTTGACAGTTTCCTGGCAACAATTTTCATTAAAGGACGATAACACTGAATTTTCCTAAACAGCCTTTCCATCCTGCAAAATCTCACACACGTGCACAGAACACAGCTGTTATCTCCCTGAAAGATTTGTATCTGTTTCATGTAGAGAAATGCTGAAGTCACTCATTCAGTCATTTGTGTAGTGTAATCGGTCACAGACCGTAGCAGGGAGCAGGCTGCAAACAGTGCTGATTTCATTATGCACAAAGAGCAGGTACTGAAACGATGGAGCACTCAGCTCTGCCTCCTAAAGATTCCCCACCACACAAAGTAGAGGAATATAATTGTTGAGAATGGAGGGGTACATTTTCAGAGTGCTTTGCTCAGCAGTTTATTCTCCTGACTCTGATTAAAGTTAATGGGAGTCATGCAGCTGAAACCCCATGGATTGCACATGGTTTGATGACACAATACAGCCGCAAATGAAGGCAAGATTGTGAAGAGTCAGGTACAAAATGGCAATTTTTGCTCCTTTTAACCAACATCTTTTTTCCAGCTCTCAGCACATTAACCACTTTTTTGCTGATCATGTCTGCAACGTCTAAAACTAAGCAGTGCTCTTTGAAGCACCCTCTTTCAGCAGCAAAACTGAGCCCTCATCAGCACAGCCGTCAGTGCCTATGGTAACACCTATCTTGCATTTTGGTCCCAAAACCAGAATTTATTTTACAGCATGGGCTAATGCAGGATGGTTTTCACCCTGTTGCAGACTACTAATAGTTCCTCACCATGATACATGAAAGATTAACTCCTGGGAATGCCCCACAGGTGCTGCCGCTAAACCCTGTTCAGTGCATTGTTCAATTAACAGCATTTATCACTCCATGAAACAAACTTGTGTGATTTACAAGTGCAAAATAATTCTTGGTCAAAAGTACATTGTGAACACATTTTACAAGCTGTAAACACACACTGTTTATTTAAAGGAAAAAAATGTGCTAAAATCTTACTGAATAAAATCTGAAGTGCCAGGAAATTTTGGTCAACTGTTTTTTTTCTCTTGAAGACTGTAGGTCCAGAAACCTTGTGGTCCGTTTTCACCAATTATTTACCTCCAAATCCTATCAAAGCCAAGCCATTTGAAACCCTTCTTCTGTTTAGGTAACATCCCTGTATTTACAGCTTTCACTTTTACCCCATTACCATCTTCAGGCTCATTCTGTCCAAAGCCCCATCATAGGTTGTCAGTGGAAAAACTTCTAGCTCATGTTTTCTGGATATATTTCATATGGATCTCAGTTTCCCGAGCTGCAAAAACTTATGAGTCATTTAAGTCCCCATGCTGAAAGTTGAAGGTATGAGCTAAGAGATCTATTTTATTAACTGATGGAGGATAAGGAACCGTGCTAGACCGCCAATCCTCCACATGGTTTATTTTCTCACTTCCTGGCTCTGCTCTGAGTCTCTCTAACTAGATTTCTTCAAGATCTAGATATGAAAGAGCTGAGATCTCTCACACCAGTATGGACTAGTGTCAGTCCATGCTACTTGGATACAGCTCTATTTCCTTTGCAAGACAGACAGTGGACAGTGCAAGTTATTTTTCTGAGGGCTGCAGAAATGGATATTTGTGATCTATTTATGAATCCACAATTCCATTCACAGAAGGTGAATACGTGCACTTAAAAAGCCATTGATTTATGAATTTAACTATATTAAAATGCTTTTAGGAGAGCTATTTTGCAACAGAAAGGAGTTCTTTGCTCATATTTCTCCATATGGAAACACGAAGACTTAACACAGGATAAAACTAAAAATCGACAGATCATTCTTACATCTTGAGGTTCTTGTGCTATGACTGTTGCCCCAAATTCTGGACATCATTCTAGAAGATCTGAGTGAGAGAAATAATTGTCTTCCTCCTTGAGCCTGATTTTGTGCCTGCAGACACACATCTGAATCTCTCTGGGCCACTTCTCTTATAGCTGATACAAAGGGAAAAGCAAAAATCAGTCCAAGCCAGGGAAAAGAGAAAATACTTCCCATTTCCCACAGAGTACAGACACACAGTTAAAGCCTCCAGGCCCTCAATAAGAAGATATCAAAGAATTGCTTCCAAAACATAATCTGGTTCCCAAAGATTTGCACTAAGAAGTCCCTACTGGAGCTGTGGATGCCAGAAGCAGTACCGATCCCCATCCCAGTTCCTGTCATACACAGCAGGAAATAGTGTGAAGCTGCACAGCCTACACCCCAAAGTTTTCAAGGGAGTCAGATAGCTCGAAGAGAAAAGACACCAGTAATCAGCACAGAGACAAAATCTAGATGTACACATTTCATTTGACCTACAGAAACCTCACTGTCCCCCATTCTGCAAAGCTGCTGATGCCTCGAGGGGAAGGAAGCTGTAAAAGGAATGCTTTGCAGATAGAGAAATCTTTCACAACTTCCAGCTGTCTTCTTCTCCTTCCTCACTTATAAAGGTATGAAATTTAGCATGAACATGGGTATTATTATTATATCTTCCCCTTCTTCACATTGAGGTTTCAATGATAAATTCTTGTTAGCCAAAGACTTTGTGGCCCACAGATAAAAGACACTATATGAAGAGCTAACCACTATTATTATTCCCATTTAAAAAACCAAATGAATCTCTTCTCCCTTTAGAACCCATAAAAAAGGGAGCTGCAGAAAATGTTAAATCAAGGTGCATTTGATCACTCCAAACTTTCTTGAGCTCCAAAGACTTAGCATCTGTTTCTTGGGGGTATTTTTCGTCATAATAAAACGATTCAGCAGAGAATCTTTCCATTCAAAATGTTTCAAATTGCTTTCCTGTCAAATGTATAAAATGTCCTGCATTATGCATAAGCAAGATTTGTACCTCAGCTTTGCTAACATAAACAGTATTTCCAGCACAGACAACTAATAGAACAGGTTAATGCTCTGGGGTCTGTTCATCATACAGACGGTAATGATTTCTGCAGCTTATGTATGTGCTTCTCACATAAACATCAAGAACCTGAGTTCTTTTATGACAGCCTTTCAAACACTGATCTTCCATCGCACAGGCAATGACAGCAATCCTCCATCACCTCAGCCTTTCCAGAGCCTTCTTTGGCCCACTCTGATTACAGATCAGAAATTAATTAATTGAGTCGCACAGATGCATGTCAAATTAGCCAAGAACCCAGTAAGTTAACAAAGGTCTGGCTCACTAGGTAAAGGCACAAAAAGAAATCACACATCTAGTTGCAGAGTGCCCAGAACTGAGGAAATTGCCTGTTGGTGTACACACACTACACTGCACAGAGCATTTCTAAACAAGCTAGGGCATTTCTGTAGCACAGTGCTTGCACTCTGAAAATAAATTAGTCACACTAGCATAGCCCGCTAGCCAAGTGCTCATGTTAGTGTCATGCTAAAACAGCTATCCTGTCCTTCAGCTTAAAGAAGCTGTCTATGCTGCCATATGAAAGACAGCAAAGAGATTTCTATCCTATTCCAAGAGGCACTGGCAGCTTTACATCATCTCAGCTTAGTGATTTAAGTGTCACTGTAAGGAGTTGCACCGCAGGGCACAGACATATCCTCGATTCCCTGTGCAATACGGTGAGAGACCTGAACTTCTAAGAGGGGGATGCAGAACAACCAACATACTGAGCCAGCCAGAAGGAAGTGCCAAAAACTGAAATCTCCTAGTTAGTTGCCATTGCAACACCGTGAGTCAGAGCCAAACCTCATACAAATCCATATAGCCCTCAACTCTCACTATAGCACTAGCAGGGAAAAGTATAGGGGCTGGGTTGTGGGGTTTGGTTGTAAATTCTCCATCCTTCCTCTGAAAACTGCATTATCACACGGATGGGAATCCGATATCACTTGAGTCTGAGGGATAATGACAGCCCAGTTCTTCTGTGCCTCTGATGTAGAAGTCCCAGAGCTGGCTCCTGTAACTTAGACATATCCTGTATATCTCATGCACATCATCCATGAGTGTTAGATGTAGGAGCTAGGTTGTAGGACTCTTCACACTCAGGAAAGTTGCTTGGGCTAGGATTTTAGCCCTCTTCTTGTTTATTCTCTTCCTGGCTCCTTAGTCCTTTTCTTTCAAACCAGATGGCTTCCAAATACATCAGGAATAGAAAAAATGGTGCCAATTCAAAGTATTGCATGTGAGATGTGTAAGTAACCAGTTAATTCTCCCCAATGATGATGAAAAGAGTTGTAGGTCAACTGAAAGAAGAGGTGAGCACAAATTTTATAAGTTTTAGAAAATATGATCTAGAAGGAAGGGGCAGGAATCTGAGCTTTCTTTATCTAGAAAACAAAAGGTACCACAGACATATGAAAAGCATTTTCCATTATTATTAAATGGTTCTTAACACAGATGAGAGCTAACTGTGTTTTGAATCCATTGCAGACAGACCAAGAAAACACACCCAAAACTCAGGCTAAGCAAGTCCAGGGGTGAGATTATCACTGCTCTCATATGCTTCTCTCAAGCCTCTAGTCTTGCCCACATTATGTAGAGGATGCTGGGGCAAGTGATACTCTGGTCTCAGCAACACAGTCATGCTTATCTTCTTTAATCCATTCAATCTGCAGCAGAGAGGTTTATGAAAAATTTCCTAGTTGTGAAGGTAGTTAAGTGCCCAAAGAGGCCACTTAGGGAGACTGTGAAATTTCCATCATCAGAGGTTTTAAAGAACAGATTACACAAACAGATGTCAAGGACAGCTCAGGCACACATGATCCTGCCTTCAAGTAGAGGGGTGGACAAGGAGACCTCCTGGGATCTCTGTTCTACCCCTCTTCTGCACAGCTCCAGCCAAAAGCAGTATGCTCAGATGTCTTCTTCTAGTAACACGTCTGCCATCGGTGCATCCACTATCTGTATAGCAGTATTGTCCATCTCTTTCCCTCTCCAGCATAATACATGTACCAAAAGCAGAGAGATATATGTGGGATATGACTGTGTCCCACTGCTCCTGAGGAGTCACACTTAGCAAGGAGATGATAAAGAAGTCTGGGAGCTATTGAGGTGGGTACTGGGCCACCACTTTCCATCTTCATTACTGAGGAAGAGCAATAGTTTAAAGACAGAAGACTCAAAAGAACAGTTACCCATCCAGCTTCCTTGACATCATTTGCTTCCCTGTACTTGGCTAACAGCTTGCAAACTGGTAGTAACCCAGCAAGTAGAGGGGAAAACAAGATCCCTGCTAGACACACACATTTGCCCTCACACGTGCTCACTTTTACAAACCATAATGTTGTGATTCCTTAATTCCCAACTCTCCAAAATCAGCTCAGCTACTAAGTGAGCATTTTGTTCTATTAGAAGAACTCCTAGCCCTGCAAAATCACAGGTTGCTTGGCAGTATGAAAAATATCATGGTTGCAGGCTGTAAGCATGGTGCACGCTTGCGCCATTGGTCTCTGGCTCTCAGGGAGCAACATTGTGCAGTCACAAAAACTCAAAGAAAGAAAGGAGAGAAATCAAATATTTACAGGAGGAAAAGTGATCTTAAACCACACGGTACAAATTTAGAGATGCATTGTAGCAACATTATGTGCACATAGCTACTGAAACAGTTTCTAGCAGAATGTTTACACAGTTGTCTGGAAGCATATTGTTTGCCTACTTTTCAAAGCCAATTTATATGCAGCACACGTAGCAGCATGCATGAAAATTCAGACAAAAACACAGATGCATGCAACAATCCCTGGCCAGCTCTTGCTGTTCTGTATTGTTTGTTGCTCAGAAGTACCTAGGAGAGAGGAGGAAAGTAGCAGCCCATTGTGCTATGCTCTGTACTACCCCAAACTGAAAGGAAGGTAGTTGCCTTGAGGAACGTACAATCTTCATTTAAGACAAGATACAACAAGTGAATGTAATGGAGACTGAGGGAGTGACATACGGGAATGAATAATAAGAGAGTTTATATGTGCCAGCTTTATGCTCTCATGTGCCAGCTAATTGAATACATGGTGCAAATAAATACCAGTCCTACTAAAGGCAACAAGTTAGCTGTAGTCAGCTGGCAGTTTGTCAGAAGCTTCACAGAGAAATTCCTGAGAAGTTTGGAGGAGCCCAGGAAAGATGATAGATCTGTTTAGAGAGGGTACCCCAGAGAAAAGTGTCAGTGTGGGGTACTGGAAAGAGTGTGTGATGACGGAATAGGAAGATGAAGGAGGTCAGCGTTGCTTAGGCAGCAAAGCACAGAGACTCAGGTAACAGGGTTGCTGAGAGGGAGGGATGTGAAAATCCAAGACCAAAGAATAAAGAGCTTGTACCTAACTTGTTGAAGAGAAGATGGGACCAATAAGGATTTAAAAGGTGAAAGAAGATGAATTTGTCACCATACTTTGAACAGACTCAGGGGAAGGAGGTCAGGGGGCCTAGCTGAGGTCAGGAGCCTAGCTGAAAAGGGTCAGAATGAAACTTATGTTACTACAGGCTGTCTAAGAAGTGATGTGGAGCTTCTGAACCAGTAAGAGCCTGTGCTGGGAAGCAGGGGGTGAGAGCTTCTCCATGTCCAAGGAAGAAGAAGAGGAGGAAACACTACCCAGACAAAAGCAGAGGTAGCATCAGCTACAGGAGAGGAGGCAACAGGGACAGCGAGTGAAGCCTGCCCACATTTCTGTTCAGTGACTCAGGAACACACTTTAATGTTAACAGGCAGCTCTACTGAACCACCTTCACCCAAGGCCTGAAAGGACAAATCTAACGGAAAATAAAGTCTATTGGAAAATGAAAAGATGTATTACATCCTCTTCTTGATGTGCTGCTCTTTCTCCACGTGCAACAGATCCCACCTTAGTACCTCAAATTAGGCGATGTGAAAACCACTCACCGACAAAATTGCATCGAAGTCCCTGTACTGCAGTTCCTCGTGTCACCACGCAGACAGATGTCCTCTCCTTCAGGCTCTGTGGCAGGTACTATTTATGTTCAATATTGTTTATATATCTCAAAACCTCTATGGGGAAATGCCAAATCAATAGGCCAAGAGGTGGAATATAGCCATTCCATGCTTTTATTTTGCTGTTTGTAAAAGGACAATGCTCTTTCTACAACTCTGTAGAGCCTCTTATTAACAGAAGCTCTGCCAGCTGCCAGGGCACCAAGGGGCACTAAGAGCCACATTGTCCACCCTGCTCACTCCCCAGGGCTTCCTCCTACCCTGCCCAGGATCCTAAGTCAGCCCCTGGATCTGTCAGTCCCTGTTCCAGCGATGCCACATTATGGCAGATCTCCAGCTCCCCACAGCCCTGTCATGCCCTGCCATGGGTCCCAATAAGCCAGGTCCACCCGTGGGCCTTTATTCTAGACTGGTCTCAGTCTGCCTCCATCACCAGGGAGGTGCCTGATGCTTGGAGCCAGGGCTGGTCCAGTGCCTGTGGCTTCCTTGCTCCCACCCAGGCAGTGGCGCAGGTCCTGGTTGCCATGACCTTCGCCGACAGACCCTAGGAGAGCTCTCAATGCTCCCTGGCACCAGCTACCTGAGAAATATTTGCACAGGTCAAATATCAAAGGATAAGTTCAGCCTTGCCAGGACAAAAACACCCTGACCCAACTTTTCCCCTCAAGATATTTTAAGATTTTGTAAGTGCAGGAGTGTTTCTGCTTTCCTTGTGGTACTGACATACCAAGGTCTAACCTGATTACATCACACAGAGCCACACCACCACCAAGCACAGTGCGTAGCCATGGCATTCTCACCTCCACTGCCATTGTTCTAGCCTCCAGTCCAGGCTGACTACTGCTTTCAAATGGGAGAAGGCTAGACCACAAGGCCCTGGTCCAGGAAGGACATCACAGTCAATTCACCAGAACTGCTCAAATATATGCTAACATCAACTCTTTCCCCAAACAGTGGTGAGTTGAGGAGCACTGAGGCCCATGATAACAGCATTTCTTGATAATAAGTTGCCAACCTTCTGTGATACACACACACAAATGTAAAGGGAAAAAACTATTTTTTGCAGTATTTTTGCCTTTCTTTCTCAGCCAAATCCCTACTTGGGCTGTTAGGGATTATTCACACAGCAGCCCTGTCTGTGCTGACTGGTCAGATTACTGCACCAGTGCCTCCATGGCTTTCAAATTCATTTCACAGATTTCCAAGAAACAGATGCTGATACCTGATAAGTGGCAGCACCTGGCTTCAAAACATATCATCATTTCATCAGCCTCTGATGTCTCGAGTAACATCTCAGCTTGGTGGAGAAATGTTGCTGTAACCAGCTAACGTACTCCTGTGTGAGGAAATAAAGCTCTTCTTATGTACTTGTTGACATACTGATTCACACCTTTTTGTTGTTCCCAAAGCTGTTTAGGCACATAGACCCCAAGTGAATGCAATGGTTCTGATTAAAGCATGTGGTGCCCTGGCTTCCTATTGCATATCAGAAGTTACCTAATAGCCACAAGCAGCTTTACATGGCTCTATAGCACAGCTGAGATTCCTTGATTTTTTTTTTATTAAAACAGAAATAATCATTTGCATACATATTGATTTTGGTTATCAGAGAACAAAGACATGATTGCATAGGTAACAGAAGAAAATGAACCCCGTGAACTGCATTATTCATCATTGCAGAGCTCTGAATTTCAGGATTTCATCTTGCTTTCTGACATGATGAAGCTAAGACATCATTAGAGTGCACACACTCAGAAACTGCTCCACAATACACATCAAAAAAACAAAACCAAAAACCAAAACACATCATATATCTGACTATTTTGACCTGACTTGTGTTTTCCACAAGACCTCTTACCTTGCCATAAGACAGAACTACATAAGGAACAAATTGGACCCTACACTAACAAAGCTTTCAAGAAGCTAATTACAGAATGGCAAAAATGCTGAATAGAGACATATTAAACAACATGGCTGTCATTTTATAGCAATGCATGATTGCCATAATGCCACTCATGGTAAATAAAGTCAACGTGAGGAGTTGCATCCTCTTACAAGGGCATAAAGCAAAACAGTGTTTCTTGTGCTGTACTACCAGGAAAATGGAACCATGGTGACCCAGAAATATATCTAGATGGCAGTAAGACCATTCATAAGGCCAAGTCTGGGCACAGGGAGTTGCTATGGACAGCAGAGTGGGAGAGGGGGAAAGTTGGTGAAAGTCTTGCTGCTATATTTGTGCCCACAATCACTGCAGGAAGCCAGCCTGATGTTGTGGCAGCTTGGGAGACAGCTGAGTTGAAGTAAGGAAGCTACAGGTGAGGCCTCAGGGGCATCTGTCCCACTGCATCAGAAACAATGAGGATTGACACCTCTGTCCTTGCTTTGATGCTTTCACTTCCATCCCTGTGGCAGTGCATTTCTGCCCTCTCTCCTGAAGCCTTGAGTCAAATACTGCTGCTTACACCTAATAAATGAGTTGCTGTCCTCCAACCAAGTCTACTTCTTATACTATTTTAATCCTTCAATTAATTTCTTTGAGGCCTCAATTCATTCTGGTGGAAATTTGTTCTCAGTTTCTGGGTGACTTGCAGGCGTTACACTGACAAATGTACATCACTAAGTAATTAGCTTCTCAGTCAGTAGATAGGCTGTATCCATCAATTACTGTGAACAAAATGCACTAAATCTATGCAGTAAATCTGCCCTTAGAGGCAGGACAATTGTAAAGCACTGAGCATCACTAAACACCAATAAAAATCTAAAGAACCCACTACTGCCAAAACACTGCAGCCAGCAATATCAATGACCAGAGTGGGCAATCCCTTTAAAAAGTGTAAGTAACATATATAACACCCACAGATACCATATATCAGACCAGATGAACTCTAAACCAACAATAGCATTGTCTAAAGGTGTATCAGATCTCTTGTTTTAGTGCTGCTAGTGCTATTGCACACTTATGTCACTGAGATACTAATTCTGAAAAGTCACATCGTACCTTAGAAGGTAGCCATCATTATAAACATACAGCTTCTGATCTGTGGGGCTATAATCAATACTCTGGATTGTATCTAACTTTTTATCCATGATGACACTAGTTCTACCATCTTGGCCAGTATTTGTGTCATACATGTAAAAGATTTCCTCTTGCCTAGTGTTCAGTGGCCTTGTGGCATACAGAATACCACATAACATGAAAGCATTGGAAACAGATGGCTTGTACTGTCTTGTCTGCCAAGTATTTAGCACATCAAGTGTGGTCTCATTGAGTTTGCTAATCACAATGTTGCCCATGTCATTTTCTGTTGAATATATTACCCATAACCCAGTTTCATCCACAGCAAAGTCTATGCTCTGCCATGATACACCTGCATAAGAGAAACGGTTACCAGTAGCAGCATTTGGCAGATCCTTCCTCAAAACCATGGTATTTGTCTTTAAATCATGCTTCACCATGTATCTTGAATTATAAGCATGATAGTACAAATAATTATTATAGAGGGCAGCACCACTTCCTTCCCCATATGTTATTCTGCTTTCATACATGGGTTTAAACAGCAGCAAATTATCAAAGGAACTATAAATCCTGTAGTTTTCCAAGTATCTCCCATCTGTGTTCAATGGTGCAACCCAATAAACTTCTTTCTCTGGATTAGAGGGAGAGTAATCTCTACCCCAGGAACCGTATTTGAAGGAAAATCCTCTCCAGTTCAGCTTCACAATATAGGGCTGGCTAACATTCAGCAGTCCACGGTGAATGCAGCTACCTGCAATTAAAGAGAAAAAAAAACAACCCAGGTTTTCCAAATGTCATCACTAGGAGACAGGTTTTGCATACTGTAACCTCTAGAGTGGGTTTACTGGGGATTAGCTTTGTGGCAAATGACAGACACAAATGCATAGCTTCATGTGTAAAAGGCTCATTTTGGGCCAAGTTCAGCAGCTGGATGGCACTAAGTCATCCAAGTCAGTTCAGAAAGTTAGTAAAAGAAAAACAGATTATATATTAGTACAGCTATTTGGAGGGGCGTGAAGGGTGGAGGAAAAAAAAATAGGACATCCATCCTTAGTCAGGATTGATTCTCAGAAAATAAGAGCTCACTGCACTATTCCAGACAAGGAACAGATTTCTGTTTCTACCCATTTGATGCACACCAGCTTGATGCACTAGGAAATCCCTTGGAAAATACAATTTCAGAAGCATTTTAGGTTATTTTCTACCTCACTGGAACTGAGAGTATGGAAGATGGAGAAAGAAAAGTAAGAAGAGCATCTCATTTCTGTGTATTTCACTGCAGATTAGAAGGAAGGAGCAGCAGCAGTAATTCCAGAGTCACATTTCAGATTAGCATTCAGCTGTCAGAATCACAGATTTACAATAGTGCGTCACAGCTGCATGGTGCCTTCCACCTCAGGCCCTCAAAGAAACCTGCAGTCAGTAACAATCACAACCTTGGAAATGCAGACAGATATTACTCTGAGTTTTCATGCGAGGCAGCTCTAAAGAGAATATGACTTCAAGCTGAACCAGAAAAGGCTCTGTTTTCCACATATCAGCTGCAAAGCAATTTTCAGGGTCATGGAAAAATGAATTGAGATACAAGAAATTCTTTCCTTTGTTCATGGTGAATGGTAGTGACATTCCTGTTTTCTGATAAATTCTCAATATTCAAAGTCACTGGTAGAAAAAAATCCTCCAGTGAGAAATGTCCATGGCTCCCTGGTGAGCCCAAAGATGGAACTAGTAAAATCCAGCATGCTTTTTTCCAAGTGCTAACATTAGTTTTTTTGTCTTATTTCCACAGAAGTGCCCCAGATTTTTCATTGTAAGGATACATTCACTTGAGATAGTGGAGACAGACATGTCAAGTGACTGGCACAGAAGCTTAGAGGTACTCCAATATTTCTCAATTCAACGGTGTGCTAGAGCCACTAAACAGCCTTTATTATTAAAGATGGGGTATAATATGAGTAGACCCAAGTCTCACATGTCAGTTATTGGATAAATTAATGGCCACAACTGTTTAGTGTTAATAAAATCTCGCTCAGCACAGGAACTCTGTGCACCACCAGCTATGGTATTAATGATGAAAGTCAAACTTAACTTTTGAGAGCTTAAATCTTCACATGGGTACCTTGTCACATTTGCTTACAGCCTGTATAGAAAAGTATGGCTATTCATAAGCTAAGTCATATGGAGGGATGTCTAGCATATAAATATGTCTTAGCACAAAGAATCACAAAATCACAGAATCTTAAGGGTTGGAAGGGACCTTGAAAGATCATCTAGTCCAAGTCCCCTGCCAGAGCAGGACCACCTAGATCAGGTTACACAGGGACTGGTCCAGGTGAGTTTTGGATGTCCCCAGAGAAGGAAACTCAACAACCCATCTGGGCAGCCTGCTCTGTCACCCTCACAGTGAGAAAATTTTTCCTTATGTTTCTCCGGAACTTCTTATTTTCCAGCTTGTACCCATTGCCCTTTGTCCTATCATTGGACATCACTGAGAACAGCCTGGCTCCATCCTCCTGACACCCGCCCTTTTATATTTGTAAACATTAATGAGGTTACCTCTCAGTCTCCTTTTCTCCAAGCTAAAGAGCCCCAGCTCACTCAGCCTTTCATCATAAGGGAGATGCTCCACTCCCTTCATCATTTTGGTGACCCTGTGCTGAACTCTCTCCTGCAGCTCCCTGTCCTTCTTGAACTGAGAGGCCCAGAACTGGACACAATATTCCAGATGCAGTCTCACGTGGGCAGAGTAGAGGGGAAGGAAAACCTCTCTACACTTACTGCCCACAGCCCTTCTAATACAACTCCAGGATGCCATTTGCCTTCTTGGCCACAAGGGCACATTGCTGGCTCACGCTCATCCTGCTGCTCATACCAGCACCCCCAGCTCCCTTTCCCCTACATTACGTTCTAACAGTTCATTCTCCAGCCTGTACTGGTACATGAGGTTATTCTTTCCCAGATACAAGACTCTACACTTGCCCTTGTTGAATTTCATTAGATTTCTCTCTGTTCAACTCTCCAGCCTGTCCAGGCCTCGTTGAATGGCAGCACAGCCTTCTGGTGTGTCAGCCATTCCCCCAGTTTAGTATCATGCGCAAACTTGCTGACAGTGCTCTCTGTTCCCTCATCAAGGTCATTAATGAATAGATTGAACAGTACTGGTCCCACCAAGAAGAAAGAGAACTAACAGAGAGAATTTACCATTTGCCCTCAAAGCTGGCCACCCCTAAGCAAGCCCAGACAACACTTGCATAACTGATTGAAAACTCATAAAGTCACTGACAGAAAAAGCCTGGGAGGTACCTTGTTCTTAAAGGCATCCTTTTCTATCCTATAGATAGAGAGAAATGAAGAGATAGACAAATCTGAAAGACTCTACTTGGAAAATATCTGGGAGACAAGATATTTAGTGAAAAATGGACAAATGCAAACAAATCTTTTCCTGATCTGCTTTGCCTGGGCAGAAAGTACTCTGCCTCTGGGGCAAACAAACCTGTGGTCTGACTGTTAGAAATCGTCAAGCAAGAGGGCACAACATTTGTGTCAACATGTACAGTCAAGCTCTCCATGTCTCCTCCTTTCTCAAAATGTAGTGTTTCTCTCCTTCCACTACATAACACCTTCACCCCTCACAGTTTTGTGCTGCCTTGCACTAGTGACTTGGGGGACATGTGATTCACCTACAGCCTTCTCTCAACACCTACAGGGAAGGTGGGCAGCAGCTTTATATTAAATATAAATCACTATGCTGAGCTAAATTCCTGTGTCCCCAGGCCGCGTTGGTAACTTCTTTGGGGTCAGTACTGCCCATGAGAACCTAGCTCGTGGCAGAGAGGGTGACGTGAGTTGTGAACAACTCCTTGTACTCCCTCGGTCCCTTTTGCATCCCGGGGTTCTCATGGATGAAACACAGATGACCCTGATTGAACACTCCTTCCTTCCATGCCACTAAGAATCCATGCAAATCAGCATTCCTGGCTTGGAGCAGATGAGCATTTAAGCATGCACTTAAGTGCTTTACAAAGGATGAGGCCCTGGAGCAGAAACCTCGTTTACAAATACAGCACACAAGGAAGGCACTGCTGTATGGCTAGCCAGGCTGTATGTCTGGAAATGGCACGTAGCATGGGCAGTAATATGGCCTCAGCACTTGGCACAGATACCAATGGTTGGAGGTCCTTATACCTCAGCTCATGCTAAGGATAAAGCTAAGGCAGACAGTGTAAAATGGCTTGCAGCCTGCCAACTCCATAAATCAATTTGAATTGTTTTTTTCTTATATCTCTATTACATATTGTTGCCTCCAGCATGAGGACTTCTTTCAAGCTGGTGACATATTGAATATGTTACTGTGCTTAAATTACAATAAACTTATCTCAGAATTAAATGGTTATTAAATGCTCTAAAACTCTTGATTTGTTTAGAAAAATATAACACTGAAGCTTGCAGGTAGTGTAGCACTGCTAAGCTCATCTATATGCGACCTCAAATAATTTTTCATGTCATTAAGCAGAACACAATTCCAGATTTATTTTAATAATTCATACATTGTTTCATAAATAAAAAACAAACGTGTGTTCAGCAGAGAGACTTTTTTTTACAAAAGAAATAATAAATTATTATTTCTTCCCTTAAAAAGATCTCTCTGCTGAACACTTGTTTGGTTTTTATTTATGAAACAATGAATTATTAAAATAAAGTTAGAAGTGTGTTCTGTTTTAATGACATCAAAAATTTTCTGAGGTTTCTGTAGAGTATGTGCTTGATTTTGACTTCCTTGAAAACTCTCCCAGAATTATCTTTTCTTTTCTTTTTTTTTTTTAACAAAAAACTCTGGTAGTCAGGGGGTGATCTGTCTTCTGCATAGGTTCAGAAGAATTCATTGTTGTTTATTTAATCTAAACTTGCCTCCCTGTCCAGATCTTGGGGGGAAAAAAAATGCACAAAGGAAACAAAGTGTCATGTAATTTTGTAAATATTAGAAGGTACTTGAAATAAATCCACATGCATTATTCAAACTTTCAAGTTTTTAACTCCTTTCTCTACTGTTTTGTGGCACCAAAAAATGACTTACTGGTATTTACTAATCCTTCTTATTCACCACAAAAGGACCTGGCACGTCGTTATCAGGACTGGAGGGAGTCTGATTTGCTTGGCTAATGGGCTGCAGAACCAAGCATGACACACATCTTGTTGGGTCTCACTTCACACACTTCACTCACGGAGCACATCAGCTTCTCACTCCAATACAGGTGCCAAAAAAATGCTATCAGTCTACCCGCAGAACACAGTTGCATCTGATCACAGAAGAGAAGGGACCACAGTTTGCCTATGTAGCTGAGGATCAGGAGACAAGGTGGGACCCACATTTAAAGGAACTCCTATGAGGGGTACAGAGCCCAGGAAGCAGGCTGGTGCTACACTTGAACACATGCTCTGAAGCACCACATGTGCACACTCCTTTCCCATCAGAAGAACCATTGTATCCAGATATGGGAGCTATTTTCAGCCTTGCTATGGCTTGGGACACAAGACCAGAGCTGCTCAGGAAAAGGCTCAGGAAAAGCCTCATCTTGGCTCCTACTCTCTCACTGACACAGGAAGACCCACACAGACACCTCTGTCTTCACCAGTATCATGGGGCATAGACACAGGCTGATAGCTGCACCCAAGAAGTCTTTCTGCTGTTGTTAGCATCTAGGAGGGGATGAAGTGGAGGGCTGGAGTTCATCTGACCTACTTTCAGGCAACTAAAAGTTCAGGTGCCTCAGTTAAGCTCCATGTATTGCTGATGGAGACATACATGCATCTCCAGGGGCAGTTCAGGCAGTCCTGGAGGGAACACACTGGCCAGCTCTTTTCAGGTGCCTTTAGGTCTATCTATGTTATGGATGTATTCAGTTCAAAACACAACACAACACAAAACATTCAAAAGACACAGACAACTCTCTCAGGATTGCCTGAGTTTCAGCATTAGGCTACACTAGGCCTTCCTCCTGCTGAGAGCTATTCACCAGTAACTTGAAATCCTTAATTTCTAAATGTATAAAAGCCAGAAAAGAAAACAAAAACCAACCAGCTTGGCTCTTTTTTTTCTCTTTCTTTCTCTTTTGCTTTTGAGAGATTTATCTCACTCACTTCTCCCTGCTGCCTCTCTTGGATCAGTATGGTGAAATGTGACAAAGACTCTGCTGCAGAGTCCTCAAAGAATCATCCTGGGGTCTTTTCTCTATCTACATGCCCTGGTGCAGCCTGGTGAGATCAGTGAAAAAGAAAAATGAAAATATAAATATTTTTTCCCACTGGAATGGTGGGGAGCAGGATAGCAGGAACTGCTGCAGATAGGAAAGCCAGTGATGATGATGATGATGATGATGATGATGATGATGATGATGATGATGATGATATACTTACTGAGCCCCATCTCAGACACTCAGACACCCATCTCTCCAGCCAGAAGGTAAGGCAAATGGAAACCTGTGATTTCTTTCTGTTATATGGTTTGAGAACATAGCCTGCTCACTCTGAGAAACACAGCAGCAAAAGCCTTGGAGGACAGAGTCAGAGGGGCTGTGTCTTACAGCACTGAGAAGCAAGAAGCTTTAATTAAACTTGCCTTTAGACTCATGGTCTTAGACAGCTTGGGGATTAGCCAAGATCTCTCTAGTTCATGTTGCCTACCAAAAATATGCAGGAGAGAGGATGAAGGGGAAAGAAAATACAGTCTGAAAACAGGACAAAGAGTCAGCTTAATACAAACATTATAAATATAATATGAACTAAAAGCAGAGCAAGGCCAAATGGTTTGGCAGGAACTCAAGGCATTCAAGCCTGTAGAGGAAACGTATGGAAATTGTGTTCAAACACATAAATAAGTGCTAGAGAGCATCAGAGGCCTAGGTGTGAGCATCCATGCAAAGCCTCCAAAATGACCATCTAGAAAATGCACCTCTCTCATATACTTACTCAATTTCCCCAAGCAATAACATCTTCCTACTGCTTTTTCTCAGATACGGTCTGCAGGACATGTAACTGCTCTACAAAGTTCTCCGATCAGAGAATATTTACACCTCACCAGGCACACAAAGTCAGGATATACCAGTCCTGTGTGGATTAGCAGAGATCTGAGCCTACTTAAAACCTGGGTTATCTGTATAGCTGTCATCTCCCAACAAGCAAGAAACTTGCCAGCCCTCTGCAGTTGCTCTGCTATTCTATTGTGCCACCCTCACCAACTACCTTCACACTAAAGGTGGCCGTGACAATGGGAGTCAGTCTCTTCTCTGTAGTAATGCATGATAGGACAAGAGAAAATGGGCTCAAGTCACACTAGTGGAGGTTTGGACTGGACATTAGGAAGAACTTTTTCACCAAGAGAGTTGTTAAGCATTGGAATGGGCTGCCCAGGAAGGTGGTGGAGTCACTATTCCTAGAGATATTTAAAAGACACATAGATGAGGTGCTGACACCATGCTGACACATGGTTTGGTGGTGGGCTTGTCAGTATCAGGTTAGTTGTCGGACTCAATGATTTAAAGTTCTTTTCCAACAAAAAGGATTCTATGAATATACCCACACACAGCCTCCAACTTCTCCAGCATTCCTCTTGCTGTGTGCAGACATAAACTCACAGGTGACACTAGATGGTGTCCTCAGCTGATGTTAGTGATGGTAATTCTCTGGAAGTCAATGGAGCTATCATTGTTCATACACCAGGGGTTGTGACCTTCTAGGTTATTTTCCGCTCTGTGGTTCTCATACAATGCAGTGACATGCAAAGGTGCCTGAGTTGGCTGGCACACTAGTCAGGAGAAAGGCAACACTAAAGCAATGTCATTTAGGTCCCAGATAAACTCTACATTTCCCCATCATGTCCTAAGAAACAGTGCAAAATGATTCTATTACAGTCGTGACCTAGCATGACTTGTCTGTCCCAGCATGGAGATGCACTGTGATGCATAGACCTCCCTTTCCCACCTTGCAAAAGCACTCTACACTCATTCAGTCTTCAAAACAGCCCCTTCCTCCCTCACTCACAGAAGGACACAATATTCTTGTTCAAGAGATCAGTACTTCCTCACTGGAAAAAAAAATCCAGCTGCTATAAGCTTGGAGAGAAAGAGCCTGCTTCTTTCCACACACCGTCACCCTCAATAAATCAATGAGATGCCCTTCAAATAGTTTTAAAACATTGCTGCTTCTTCTTTTTTTTATCTAAACTTTTTTCAACCCTTCTGTAAGGAGCAGAGAAGGACCTTGAGATTTTGCAACGTAGGTTTTTGTTTCAGCTTTCTCTTCTGCCTGATCCCCAGACAAAGTGTTACTCACGCATCATGTCAGAGAAGGGCAGCAGCTACCATGAAGCCCTAAGGAGATCGCAATAGGAAAAGCTGCTGACCCGAAGGGAAGCTTGTATTTCTGCCTCTCACCTTTCCAACAAGATGTTTAAACTAGTTGACCCCAAGGTGATGAGAGGTAAATGCTGATAGGTGCAAGTCTATGTTTCTTCTTGCAAGTGGAACATCACTCCTCCATTTTGTGGGCTCCTTTAGCTGATTGCTAACGAGCTTATGTGGAAAAGCAGAATCCTTCCCCTGGGTATTGTATACAGGAGAGCACTTTCTTACAATACCATGTCAAAAGGAATTCCCTGTGTATAAAACACTCAGGGGATCAATATAGTTTGATAAATCCTCCTGTCAGTGAGTAGGATGCTTGACCTGGCATTCCTAAACTAATGTTTACTAAACAGTTTGTTCCAGTGTATCATAACTGGCCCTCAGAATTTCTCAGTGAATTGGGTATGATTCACTCACAATGTGATTTTTCAAACTGAAAACAATGTCAAGACAAAAATTATACCAGTTTACTCCAGTTGTAACATAATGACCACATGTCCTGTGACTGTTGATGCTTTTATGTGAACTGCACTCTGGGTCCCAGAACATAATCTTTCCTAGTTGAGAAAATTATAGAATCCTAATTCCACTAAAATCCACTACCTCTTATTTCCCCAAGACCATAATTTCCCCCCAAGGTTCTTGACCTTCCAATTTAGAAGAATCATTTCCCTGTGAAGCAAAAATAATCTTCATGCAAAACTATCTTTCGGGGCTTGCATAGCAACAGCTTTAGTACATCCACTGTTGCTTATACTTTTCTCAAGCAATATTAGAGCAAAATTTCCATTGACACAGGTCACTTTCAGATGAACTATCAAAAATCAAAGCTGATCAGAAAAAAAGCATCATTTCCTACATAAAATAAAGGAAAGGTTATTGTTTTGAAAAAGAGAAAGAGGGTAGAGATTTGCCTTTTGCACTTCAGGTAAGAGAAAGATTACAACTTTTTCTAGTTGAAAACAGCTACTGTGCCTAGAAGAGATTGTTTCCTGTCCTCATTTTCCTTTTGAACCCATTGATGAAACATTAGGAGCTGTCTGCTCAATTTTGCAAGAGCTAAGTAGTATCACAACAATTGTATTTAATATTAACAAAGGAGAATCTCTGCATTTACTGTTCTACCCATGGATTATGTTGTTTCTTATGTGACGTAGAAGAGAAACGACTTACCTGGTGGGAAATAAGGGGGTACTGTAGTTTTGTTT